>NC_083884.1:55674150-57147900 GCF_032452875.1 Bos javanicus | reverse complement strand
TAAATCCCTGCAAATGAGGTTCTGCAGGTGGGTAGGGGAATCTTGGGAGGCTCCGGGGAGACCCTTAGATAACCAATAAGTAATTTATGCTGTGCGAATGTTGCTTGTGGCACCTTTGCCCCTATTTCCTCTCAGCCCACGGATTCCTCAATACAGCTAAGCATGCGCGATCAACTTCAGAGATGTTTATGCTACAGGGCAGGAAGCCTGACACCTCCAAACGGCTGCTGAGGTGGGGAGAAAGGCGGCAGATAACAGCATGGAGCCCCTTCCATCCTCTCATCTCACTACCTCCTTCCCCCACACAAGCTGTAGAGGGAGAGCCCTGTGAGACCATCAAGATGAAAAACGCCAGTCTGTTCTCCACGCATGGGGGGACGGCGAGGCGTCCGGATTCCGCTATTCTGCAAAACTGTTTGTCCAGGATCTTATATCTAAATTATGTTCCTCAAAATTTAATAAATGAGGTTTAATAGAACGCACTCAGGCGGCACTGATGAAATCTGTCATGGAAAATATTACGATTTCATTGTTTTTATATAACCTCCCTGGAACCCGCTTCTTCTTGTTTCTGCGCCCCCAACCCTTTTCCCTCCCACTTGCAGGTTTTTAAGTTTTGAGCTTAGCTGTGGAGTCCGGCAAAGCACCCTAAAGAGTGATTCCCTTCTCTCTCTCCTCTATTACCCGCGGCATCGAGGGGCTGGATGCCTTGGTCTAACCCTTGCCAGGAGTAAACAAAGTTGTAAACAGTTGTTTTTTTTTTAAAAATGGTTGGTTTCAGATGAAAAATTACTATATTCAATTTGTCGTCTATATGTGGAAAACCACAGGAGTGCTCCTCCCCCAGGGAAGGATGTGAGATATTTCACTGATGTACAATCAGACTCCAAGATCATGGACAGCCTGTGCTAGAAGGGAGAGGGGTGGTCTCAGTCACAGAGAAGCGCCTGTTCCACGCTGGGTTCCCTGTTCACAGCTTTGTGCTGTGCTGTACTGAGTCACTCAGTTGTGTCCGACTCTTTGTGACCCCATGGACTGTATAGCCTACCAGGCTCCTCTGTCCACGGGATTCTCCAGGCAAGAATACTGGAGTGGGTTGCCATGCCCTCCTCCAGGGGAATCTTCCTAACCCAGGGATTGAACCCAGGTCTCCCGCATTGCAGGTGGATTCTTTACTATCTGAGCCACCAGGGAAGCTTTACCTGACCTTTAATCTTTATGACAACCCAATGAGGGAGGTTCCCTAATGGTCCCCAGCTTTTGAAGAAGAATCTGGGGCTCAGAGAGGTTTAGTTACTTCCTCAAGTCACACAGTACCAAGTGGTGAAAACAGGATTTGAGTTGGAGTTTCTCCGAATTATTCAAATTCTTTACCTTTATCAAAGCCTTATCTCCTTTACAACACTGCCTCCTGCTGTCTCATTTTGCAGATAGGGAAACTGAGACTTGGGAAAGGGAAGCAAGGGTCATGGTCAACAGCTCAGATTCTAGAGGTCAGACTCATGCTGTTTCACCTTGAGCAAATTACTTACCCTGTCTGAGCCTCAAAATTTACCTTTATGAAATGAGTTATTGTGAGCAATTGGAGAGAATAGATATGATGTGCTTGGTATATGCCTGTCACAAAGTAAATGCTCCATCAATATCACTTTTAAGAAGTGTTAATGAACCAGCTCAAGCTCACTAAGAATTGTACACAGCTACAAGTACAGGTATCTGAGGGGCTTCCCAGGTGACTCAGTGATAAAGAATCTGCCTGCCAATGCAGCAGGGATGCGGGTTCCACCTCTGGATTGGGAAGATCCGCTGGAGGAGGAAATGGCAACCCAATCCAGTGTTTTTGCCTGGAAAATCCCATGGAGAGAGGAGCCTGGTGGGTTACAGTCTATAGGGTTGCAAAGAGTCAGACATGACTGAGCATGCACACAAGTATCTGAGATGTGACAGATCTGTCAAGGGTTTTATTTGGCTCATGAATTAAGAGGCTTGCTGTCAGCTGCTCAAGATTTCATCCACAAGAACATCCACAGGGGCCAAGGCTCCCTCTGTCTTCCTGCTCTACTACCCTCCATTCTCATAGCGTGACATTCTTCCTCATGGTTACATCATGGCTGCTGCTGTATCTTCAAGCATCCTGTCCGTGATCTACACAAGAAGAAGGATGGCCAACCCTTTCTCTTGAAGCTTTGTCCTTTCATTCTAGGAGGGATACTCTCCCTAGAGACTTGTGTCTCCTCATGGACCATAACTGCCTCAAGCTATAAGAGCCTTTAGAAGTGTGAGAACTTAGCTTTCTGGCCTCTGTTGAGGAGAAAAATAAGAAGAAGGGCTGTAGATGGCTGTGCCGGTGAGTCTATCATATTGGTCACATGGGCTAAATGTATGTCTGAGTTGGGATGTGAACTCAGATCTTACTCAGACCAGAGCCTCAGACTTTCCCCCAACTCCATCAGTCCTCTTGTTGTCTCCAGCGTGATCAGTCCTCTTGTTGTCTCCAGTGTGGCTCAACTGCTCACAAGAAAACTGAGGCCCGGGGAGAAGAGGTGACAGATCTACCATCACCAGGTTGAAAGTCAGCACCAGAGCCAGGCCCAGAGCCAGGCTCCTGCCTTCCAGTGCAGCCTTTCCCCTGTGCTGAGTGACCTTGCTGATGAGGGCTTTCTGTTTATACACTGAAAGCCTCTGGTTTTAAACCCCAGACCTTATCTTCAAAGAAATAGGCCAGAGGTGTGACAGAGGCTGGAGGACAAAGTCATCTTGGGCAGTGCTGGCCTCAGGCAAAATCAGCAAATAACCCCTCTCTAGCTTCCTGTGTTTCATACCCAGAGCCTTTTGGTGCCTCCTTTTAAAAAAAAAAAAAAAAAAATTATTTATTTGGCTGCTCCAGGTCTTAGTTTTGGCATGTGGGATCTAGTTCCCCAACCAGGGATTGAACCTGGGCCCCCTTATTGGGAGTGTGAAATGCTCAGCCACTGGACCACCAGAGAAGTCCCTGGTGCTCCCTGAATGCCTCGGATCATCCTCACTCTGGAGTCCCATGACCAGATCAGGTGCTACCCATTTCCATCCACCCATTTCCTGTGTCCTTGTCTTGGGGTACTCTGCCTGCTGCTCTCTAAGGGGACTCTTGTCACAAGTATCACCAATCCTGAGTTCCTGTAGGCATCAATGATGTTGGATGAATGAATGAGCTCATTTGATAAGTGAACTTTGCAACTCCACGCGAGGGACTTTCTCTTGAAGGAGCATTGTTAATAGCATTTTATCCATCCAAGGTGTGATTCCATTAGGGAATATTCTGATTCAGTAACAAGTGCCTGGTGGGGGATAGTCTGGGAAGCTTCTCAGGGGTCTCAACTCTCCTGGTTGATTGTCAGTTGGTCCAATTCTGGCTGGGAGCTTGGGACAGGATGTGTAGGGGCTGGCCCTAAGAAGCACCCGACCTGAAAAGGGGGAGGTTGGGGATAGGATTGGGCTAGAGATATTGCCCCAGTGGTCTCCAGGGCTATTGTGTGGGTGAGAAGCTGGGAGACTGGGGGCTTGAGGACTGGAGGTATGTACTGACAAGGTTATGTGTCCCAGGATGGCAATGCAGCTGGCTTTACATGGACCTGCCCCTAGCACACAGGAGGGTGGGTGCTTCCCCCTACCCCCTCCCTCCACCCAGAACTGGCTCAGATACTTCTAGTAGCAGTCGTGTTAGGAGGATCTGAGACATTTCGTAGAACAGGGTGTTCAAAGAAGACAGCTTTTACTGTGTATTCCTTTGAGTAGCAGTCACCAGCAAGGGCTTTAGCATCTCTTGCCTTGGCTCAGATACAATTTATACCATTGATACTGTATGGCCTGGGGACAATTATAAAAATAATCTCATGTGATTTTTGTGGGTTTTAAATGAGATACTATACATCTTTTAGCTCTTGATGGATACTAGGTGTTTGTATTATATTTGTCAGAGTTCTCTAGATAGATAGATAGATGTGTGAATGCTTAGTCATTCAGTCGTGTCTGACTCTTTGTGACCCCATGGACTGTAGCCTGCCAGGCTCCTCTCTCCATAGGGTTTCCCAGGCAAGAATACTAGATTGCCATTTCCTTCTCCAGGGGATTTTCCAGATCCAGGGATCGAGCCCTCGTCTCCTGCATTGGCCGGTGGGTTATTTACCATGGAGCCACCTGAGAATCCAGATAGATAGATAGGATTGGCCAAAAAGTTCATTCAAGTTTCCCTGTTACATCATATGGAAAAACCAAAATGAACCTTTTGGCCAATCCAATATAAAAAATATACAAGATCTTTGGGAATCCACATGTGTCTGGATTCCTGGCTGAGCCAAAGTGGAAAGTGAGTAGATAGCAGAGACTGGCTAGATGCCCCAACAATCCCATTGCTGCTTCTTGGGCACACATCAAATTTCCCAGCTCTCTTTACAATTATGTTGGACCCCCACTGACTGTGATTTAGCCCCTTGGCTAAAATGTGAGCATCTCTTTGATAGTTCCTCTCCCCTCACTTCTACAGTGACTGTGGAGGTCAGGTATTCAAGATCACAGCAGCTCCTGATGAAAGGAGCCTGGATCCCTGAGTCATCACCTGGAGGAGAGCCACCAGAAAAGCCTGTCCTTCTGCATCAGACTATGAGGTCAGCAGGAAATAAACCCTAATTGTTTTAGGCCGTCGAGACATGGAGCTGGTTTGTAAGAGCAGGTAGCTGCACCTTCTTATATCACACGGGGTGTGTGATGCCAGAAACGGCTCTTCCCTGTATCTCTTTGAATCGACTGAGTTGCACTGGAGGATTCTGGGAAAAAAATTCTGGAGTGGTGTTTAGACACAACAAGCACGCACACACAGCAGTGTGGCACCGCAGGGGAGGCTCAGCAAGAAGAGACTAGACTGTGAGGTGACAGAGGGGTCTGTTCCAGTGAACCTGCTGATGAGAATAACATTGCAGGGGCTTAGGGACTTGGTCCCAGCAAGAAGATTGGGGGTTGGAAGAAAAGAGAGGATCTGATAAAAACAACAAACAAACAAAAAACCTAAATGAAGCTTTAACTTTCTTCAAGTGGACTTGGCACTGGTGAGAGCAAAGAGCCGTATGTGTAAAATGCAAAGCGTATGACACTGTGGCCCAGCGCCAGTGCTGGGGGTTCCTCCCGTGGGGTGGGCTGAGGGGTGAATGATGCTCAGCTTTGGGGAGGTCAGTGCCAGTCGAGGGAGCTCTGAGTCCCACAGCTGGGGAGCAGTGCTGTGCAAGTAGGGCTGGAGGGTGGGAAGCAGCAGCTGCCTGAAATGCTGGATGTGAATGCATCATCAGCCCCAGGGACCCCCCAACTTCCAGACTGGGACAGGACACTTGAAGGAGGCCCAGGGTTCCTCCTGAGGGAGAAGGGGCTGGGGAGCTGTAGAAACTTGGATCCATCCACCCATGTGACCATGCTGAGTATTGCTGGAGTCTCAGCGAGGCTCAAGTGACTGTCCACACAAGGCAGCATAGCATTAAATGCAAAGTTAACACAAAGCATCCTGAGTAGAGAACTACTGGGGGGATTTACGGCAACAGAATCACAGTGACACTGGCAGGCTCAGCCTTGCTGCCCGAGGACACTGGGAGATGGATTGCGACTCTAAAACGTTGCAACAACACCCAGCTGCTGGGGGCCTCTTGCTCCTCTTTCTTCCTTGCTCCAAACTGTTTGCCTTTGCAGACCTAGCTGTCAACTCTGCTCCCCTGCCATCTCTCTGTAGGAAATTGCAACCCTCATCCAACACAAGTATTCTGGCTCTCTCTGATTTTTAGGTGCTTAGAATGTGAACATAAAGGGAAAATGCAATTTCAAAAAAAAAAAAAATACGTGCCTGTAACTGATTTATTAATAGTCCATAATGCTGGTAATAGGCAATCTATAAGTCTGTTCTTAAGAATTTATAGGGCAAATATTCCAGCACCGTATTAAAAACACCACTCATAAATGCCTGCAAGCTTCAATCTATTAACTTAGGTGGTGGGAGAATATCATTATCTGTAGGAAAACAAACAGAGATCCAGCCCCTAGCTTTGATTTCTTTAGATGCTCCAAAAAGCACACAGTAAGTAAGCAAATTGTATGACATGCCGTAGGCAACAGTGTCCCATGCATAGAAATAAGAGGGTGGCTTTCATAATGTGTGTGTGTGCTTTTAGAAAGAGCCTGAGCTTGGGAGAGCACTGGAGGGACTCAGGAAGCCTTCTTTGGTGCAGGGAGGGAACTGGAGAGAGGCAGGGGCTAGGAATCAGGCAGGCCATTAGATCCTTTTCCTTTTAAAAAAAATTCATTAATACTTAAAATAACTTTGAATATAAAACATGCTCACTATTGAATATTTGACATTGGCAAGTGTTTAAAAAAAATAGAAAAAAAATGTACCCACAATTCAAACATGGATGACTTCCTTCTTTAAGTTTCTTACAGGACAGTGGTTTGGTCATTTGTACCAAAAGCTGGGAGAGTGAAGGGTGGGACCTCATTGAAAATGAAGGTTTCCAGGCCCACCCAAATCTACCGAGTCAGGGTATCTGGAAGTAGGGCCCTGGCATGTGTGTTTTCAGCGAGCACTGTGGGTGATTCTGACCTTAGGCACCCTGAAGTCTCAGAACTTTGGTTTTCTTAAGTGCAGTTCCCAAATGACAACTCTCAAGTCAATGAACTCAAAATCACCTGGAGGACAGCTCTGTTCACAGTCACTGAAAGATGATAGCCTGAATGTCCATCGGTGGACCAATGGACAAAGAAAATGTGATCCATCCATACAACAGAATAGTATTCGGGCATAAAAAGAAATTAAATTCTGACATTTGCTACAATATAGATGAGCCTTGTCAGAATTTCATCTCATTGTGACATTTGCTACAACATAGATGAACCTTGAGCCTCCCTTGCGGCTCAGCTGGTAAAGAATCCACCTGCAATGCGGGAGACCTGGGTTCGATCCCTGGGTTGGGAGGATTCCCTGGAGAAGGGAAAGGCTACCCACTCCAGTATTCTGGCCTGGAGAATTCCATGGACTATATAGTCCATGGGGTCACAAAGAGTCGGATATGACTGAGCGACTTTCACACACACAAAGATGAACCTTGAAAACATGATGCGCAGTGAAAGAAGAGACAAAGGGACTCACATTATATGATTCCACTTATATGAAATATCGAGGGCAGGCGAACTCATATGGGCAGAAAGCCAGTTAGTGGTTACCAGGGGCTGGAGGAAAGGGCTGTAGGATATGAGGGTTTCCTTTTCATGGATGAGGAGTTTCCTTTCAGGATGATGAATGTGTTTTGAAACTAGATAGAGGTGGTGGTTGCATATCACTGTGAATGTACCAAATGCCACCGTGTCATACATTTGAAAATGGTTAATTTTATATTACGTAAATTTTATCTCAATTAAGAACAGTCACTTGAGGAAATGAAAAAAATCCAAATTTCCTAGCTGTGTCCCACGAGATTCTGCTTTAGTATATCAGGGGCACAGCTAGGGTTCTGAATTATAGAAGGAAACCTCAGCAGCTACTTTTCTTTTTTTTTCACTACTATTTTTAGACCTTGGCTTTGAACAAGGTCTGTTTTAATTTTTAATTGGAGGATAATTGCCTTACAATGTTGTGTTGTTTCCTGCCATACAACAAAGTGAATCAGCCATTATACATATATCCCCTTTATATACATATATAGCAGCCCTCCCTTTTGAGTCTCTGTTCCACCCACCCACCCCGACCCCTCTAGGTTGTCACAGAGCACTGAGTGGAGCTCCCTGTGTGATCCAGCAATTTCCCACTAGCTGTCTATTTCACGTGAGATAATGTATGTGCTCCAATGCTCCTCCCTCAGTTCATCCCACCCTCGCCTACCCCCATTGAGCCTACAAGTCTGTTCTCTATGTCTTCATCTCTATTCCTGCACTCAGCAACTGCTTTGGATGTAAGACCAGGTTTGGGTGCCCCTATCTGAACGCGAATAAAGATATAGAGAGGAGACAGGATTTGCCAAAAATGTAAGCCAGCTGCAGAATCACCATCTCCCTTTTAGCTCCCCCTGCCCACAACCTAGGTCTCTGTCATGGACTGAATATTTGTGTCCCTTTGCCATCCAAATTCATATGTTGAATCTGTAATTCCCAATGTGATGGTACTTGGAAGCAGGTTTAGATGAGGTGATGAGGGTGGGGCCCCCATAGTGCGATCTGTACCTTTATAAGAGCAAGAGGCAGGAGTTCATTCTCTCCACCATATGAGGACACAGCGAGGAGATGGTGTCTGTAACTCAGGAAGAGAGTCCTCACCCGGAACTGAATCTACTAATAGCTTGATCTTAGACTTTACAGCCTTCAGAACTGTAAGTAGTATCTATCATTGGAGCCAGCAGCCTATGGCATTTGTTAGAGCTGCCTGAGCTAAGACAGCCTCCTAAGGCTTGACACTCTAGTTTCCTTCCATGCCCCTTGCCTGGAGTGCCCTCCTTCTTGCCTCTTAACTCAAACCTCAACTCAAGTTCCAGCCTCAGGTGGCTTCTGGAGCAGTCTCCTCCCTTCCCCAGGACTTGGGTGGTTTCATCACTACCCCCAGAATGTAGTGAGCTGAGTAAATCAGTCCTTGACTACTCTCAATTCTGCTTCTTCCTGCATCTGGTTCTACTGGCTGCATACATTTTTCATCATATGTTAGTTTCATTTTTGTCCATTTTTTTAAAATATGACTTTTACACTCTATCTCGGGTGAGAATTCATATTTCCCTCACTCTGCTCTGAGCTTCCTTGGGGCAGGATCATCTAGGGGCCTCCCACAGGGCCCACACGTATCACAGTGATTCCTTCTCCGTAAGGTTCTACGTTTCAATTAGCAGATCTCTCCCCTCCCCCTCATCTCCTGCTATAATCACAACAGTGATAAAAACAAGAGAGTATTAGGAGTGTGGTTTATTGAGCACTTATTATGTCCCAGCGTGCGTGCGTGCTAAGTCACTTCAGTTGTGTCTGACTCTGTGACCCAATGGACTGTAGCCTTCCAGGCTCCTCTGTCCATGAGATTCTCCAGGCAAGAATACTGGAGTGGGTTGCCATGCCCTTCTCCAGGGGATCTTCCCGACCCAGGGATTGAATCCATGTCTCTTTCGTCTCCTGCATTGGCAGGTGAGTTCTTTACCACTACTGCTACCTAGGGACCCCATTATGTCACAGGCATTGTATCAGTTCTTTACATGAACCTTCTTGGATCCTTACAACAGACTTACAAAGATCCCTTTACAGATAAGGAAACTGAAGCCTAGAAACCAATTTGCTCAAAGTCAAAGAAAGCAAAGTCAAAAATGAGGCAGAGCTAGAACTTGAACTCAGCTCTGTCTGACTCTCAAGTCCGTGTTTTTAACCATTAATGCCCTTGGTCCCCAAAGGGGACCCTTAGCTCCGCTTGCCTTGAAGGCTGTGGTTTCCCCATTACACATTCATTCAAACTAGTGGAGACACTGAGTAAAGTGCTAGAGACTCAGAGAGGGGTGAATAAGACAAAATTCCTGCTTGTATTTGAGACAGATTTCAGTTGTTCACTCATTGACCTGCACCCACTCATATTTCAGAGATCAATTCTTTTATGGGGTAACCTCTCCCCATAGAGGGGCTGTAATTGGAGGCTCTGCTCTACCCTGGCCTGTGCCTTTAGCAAGGGCTGTCTACCCTTCTCTATGGAATTTGATTCTGAGCAGAGGGACAAGGCACTTGAAAGGATCAAGGTTCTGTTTCCATCCCAGCAGTGACCCCATGCCCAGAATCTACTTTCTGGCTCCCTGGAGCGTCTTAAGTTCATTCTCAAGGGCCATCCTCCAGCCTCACATTGATTTCTTGAGCTCTGACATCCTTCCAATAAACTCCCTCGCTATTTAAGTTTGCCAGAGGCTGTGTCTCTGTCATTCACGACCTATGTGCCCTGACCTGCACAGATAAGTGTGTGTAAACCAGGAGCACGGGGCAAGGGCACCAAACTCAGCCTGAAGGGGTCAGGGAGGCTTTTTGGAAGAGGTGACACCTGAACACCTGAACCTGGGGGACAAATAAGAATTAGTGAAACTGGGGAAGGAGTGGGGGAAGGGTGCATAGGCAGAGGGAATGGTATGCTCATGAAGGACAGCAGTCAGTAGCTCTAACTGGGTGCTTTCTCTCTTAGCTCCACAATAACCCCGTGAGGCTGATGCTGTCACTGCTCCCATTCATAGTCAAGGCTCAGCTGGGTTGTGTGATTTGGTCCAGGCTACTTTGCCAACAAAGGTTCATCTAGTCAAGGCTATGGTTTTTCTTGTGGTCATGTATGGATGTGAGAGTTGGACTGTGAAGAAAGCTGAGTGCTGAAGAATTGATGCTTTTAAACTGCGGTGTTGGAGAAGACTCTTAAGAGTCCCTTGGACTGCAAGAAGATCCAACCAGTCCATGCTAAAGGAGATCAGTCCTAGGTATTCTTTGGAAGGAATGATGCTAAAGCTGAAACTCCAGTCCTTTGGCCACCTCATGTGAAGAGCTGACTCATTGGAAAAGACTCTGATTCTGGGAGGGATTGGGGGCAGGAGGAGAAGGGGACGACAGAGGATGAGATGGCTGGATGGCATCACCGACCTGATGGACGTGAGTTTGAGTGAACTCTGGGAGTTGGTGATGGACAGGGAGGCCTGGCGTGCTGCAATTCATGGGGTTGCAAAGAGTCAGACACGACTGAGCAACTGAACTGAACCCAGCTAGTGAATGATGGAGATGGGATTTGAACCCAGTTTTTCTAGAGATCTGATTCCATATTAGGAGATTAACGGTCAGTCCTCAGAGAGCCAGGCAAGGGGCCATTCTGGTTAGCCAGCCTTGTCTCTCCTGGGGCAGTGTTGCCATCTTGTCATGTGATTCCCATCCCTGTCAATTTCTGGGTATTCTTTGGGGAGTCCTGCTCTGCACACTTGTGGGTCTAATGGTTGAGTTGTTCTTACTTTCCTCATTAAAAGCTGTCATTCCTTTCTTTTCGGGAGTGTGGGCAATTAGAAGAGCCAAGCAGCAGGCCCTTGCTAGCTGCCTTTGTTCAAAGATCTGAAGGCAGCCTCTGCTGTGGCCTGGGCAGCAGTGGGCTGCTGGCACTGGCCTCAGGGAAGAGGTGAGGGGGCTGGAAAAAGCAGAGAGAGTCTGAAATGCTGCCAAGCGCAAGGCCAAGAAAGGGAAGGAGGGCTTCCCAATGTTAGTGTGTGTGTGTGAAAGAGATGGAGGTTGGAGGTGAGGGCATGAACTAGATTTCACAGCCTGAATTAACCTGTCTTCTCCCTAGCTCTTTCCTTTCTTCTGTCCCACTCCTTCATCCAATTTATTCATTTATTTCTCTCCTTTCTTACGCAGATGTTGTAAGTTCTTTAGGACATATTCAGTTAGAAGAACAGAAAATAAGGAGGGGAGCAAATTCACTGCCCTGTCAAATTCACAGCCAACCACTGTTAACAATTTGTGGTTGCCCAGTTTTATACTCTTTTGTAATCAGCCTTTTAAAAAAAAGTTTCATTTTTAAATTAAATTTAGTTGTATTTATTTTTATTTATTTGACTGACGGGGTCTTGGTTGCTTCTTGCAGAATCTTCGTTATGTTTGTGGGGATTTTTCATTATGGTACATGATCTCTTTAAGTTGTATCATGCAAGCTCTGGATTTTGTGGACTCAGTGGTACAGTGTTCAGGCTTAGTTGGCCCATGGCACATGGGATCTTAGTTGCCAGACCAGGGATCGAACCCACTTCCCCTGCATTACTAGGTGGAGTCTTAACCACTGGACCACCAGGGAAGTCCTCCTATAATCAATTTTTAAAAACACTGAACACATAAAAGCACTGAAACAATATATTTTAAATATCTTCCTGTTGCAGGAATTTTTGTTGGCTGCATAGTATTTATTTTTGCAACTGTTTATTGAGTGTCTACTATGTGCCAGATAGGATTCCCACCCTGGTGGCTCAGATGGTAAAGAATCCGCCTGCAATGCAGGAGACCTGGATTTGATCCCTGGGTTGGGAAGATCCTCTGGAGGAGGGCATGGCAACCCACTCCAGTATTCTTGCCTGGAGAATCCCCATGGGCACAGGAGGCTGGTGGGCTGCAGTCCATGGGGTAGCAAAGAGTCAGACACAACTGAGCAACTAAGCACAGCACGGTACCTGTGCCAGGCAGTGCTCTTGAGGCTACTTCAGTGAACAAATAGGCAAAAATCTCTGCCTTTCCATTAAAAGCCACACAGCTCACCATGACCTACAAGATCTTACACAGCCTGCCCATTGTGTTCATCCAGTAGCTGACTTTCTTGACTCTGCTGACAGCAGCTAGCGGAATGAGATCACCTGTTTGGAGTGGCCAGGGAGCCAGGGGTCAGGGCCCTTTGAATCTTCCTGTTCCCTTTTTTGTTGTTGTTGTTCAGTTGCTCAGTTATGTCCTCCTCTTTTCAACCCGATGGACTGCAGCACGCTAGGCTTCCCTGTCCTTCACTATCTCCCAGTTTGCTCAAGCTCCTGTCCATTGAGTCAATGATACCATAGAACCATCTCATCCCCTGCCACCTTCTTCTTCTCCTGCCCTCAATGTTTCCCAGCATCAGGGTCTTTTCCAATGTGTTGGCTCTTTGTTTCCTTTCTACTCCAGCTCACATCTGACTCGAAACTAGGGACACAACACAGGGATTGCAAAATGGACACGGTTCTTGTCCTTGGGGAGCTCACAGACATCTGGATGGCTTGAAACTTCTCCTGTTACAAATGTGCCGCAGTGAACAAGAGAGGATCATATTGGTGGACGGTGGGAAGAGATGCTGCCATTGGTTTGGGGAGACCTGGGAAGATGGACGGCAGGTCATTCTGGGCTCAGGGAACAGCAGAGTATATTCCAAGAGTAAAGGAAGCTGGGCTCTGCTGCTTATTCGGCTCTTAACCCTGAAGTCCTGGAAGGGTCTTGGGCCAAGTGTTATGCAGTGCCTTTCTGATAGAACTCCCTCTGTAAAATGGGAATGATGATATGAGGTGTACTTATCTCCAAGAGGGATTTTCTCGAGTTTTCTTCTCTGGATGACTGCTTCCCATTTGTAAGAATCTCATGACTTACCCTATCATGTAGTTTGTATAGGTTTCCATTTATTGACCCCCTCCTATGCTCCAGGCATGGTCCGAGACACTTTACATAAACTATCTCATTCGGTCCCATGAAGTAGGAATGCTTAAATGGCTTCCTTTAAAGATATGGAATCCAAACCTCACAGAGTTTGAATGACTCACCCAAGGTCACACAGCCAAGAAGGGGCAAAGTGGAAATACCTACACAGGTCTGCTGAGTACAGAGCAGGTGTGCTTTCTCTTTTACTAGATGTACTAAAATAACCAATTCCTTTTATTGGACAATTCTCTCAGGATGCAGCACAAAACTCTTCAGAAAGAGCTTAGCATTGCAAAACCAAGCATCCTGGAATGAAACGGTAAAAAACACATTTCAAAAGAACATAACAAGGTTTTTAAAAAATGTGTCTCCTTTCATTGTTTTTCTTTTTTCCTCATTATGAAAGCAATTCATGTTCACTGTGGAAATTTGGAAAATACAGCAAAGTATAAAAAAGAAAATAAAAATCACCCTAATCTTATTATAGAAAGAAAATTGCTGTTAACATTTGTTTTATATCCTCCCAGCATTTTTCATATGGCTAAATGTACATATATATTTTTTTAACTTAATTGGGATTGTCCTGCCAAATTGCTTTCTAGAAAGGTTGAACTAATTTACAATTCCACTAGCAGAGTTTGAGAGTGCTTCCTTTACCCAGGCCAGTATAGAGGTTTTCTTTTTGTCTTTGCTAATTTAATAGATTTAAAGCCAGTGGCTTGTTTCTATTTGCATTTCTTTGATTATTGAAAAGGCTGAGTTAAAAAAAAAATCATAAGCTTATTAGACATGTGTATTTATTCTACTGAGAATCATTTTTCATGTCTTTGTTCATTTTCTTTTGTTAGAGTATTATGTTTTTTATATATTTCTTATTGATTTTCAGGGGCTTTTTATATATGATAGAACTTTAAAATTGGTCTGGGGGTAACTCAGGGGATGTATACTTTCTCATTGGTCTTCCATATCTATTTCAGTTTCTTTTTAAGAAGTTATCTGTTTGGCATACTAATTTGTCCAATAGTTTTGGGAAGAGCAAAAATGATTTTTAAAAAATTGTGGTCAAGAACTTCCCTAGCAGTTTAGTGGTTAAGACTCCACGTTTCCAGTGCAGAGACTATGGGTTTGATCCCTGATCAGGGAACTAATATCTCATAACCCATGTGGTACGCCCCCCTGCCCAAAAAACTGTGGTCAAATATATCATTATTTTCCTTATGGTTGTTTTAAAATATGAATTTAAGACTTTACCCTGTCACTGTATATTATTTGCTAGCCCTGGTTTTTCTAGCTTAGTGGTCCTCAAGTATAACTGCAAATTAATATGGTGATTGGTTGCTAAGTCATGTCCAACTCTAACCTGGGTTAAAAAAAATTCCCAATGCCTAGGCCACACCCAAAATGAATTAAATCAGAATCTCAGTGGAGGATAATAGTGAAGTGGTAAGGAGATGGGGTTGAACTTAGTCATCAATATTTTAAAATCTCCATTGATAAGTTCAGTGGGCAGCCACAGCTAAGGACCACTTCTTTAGCTCCTGTCTTCCCTCAGTGGGAAGGGTCATGGTTGGAATGATGTCACCAGTACAAATTACCAAAACTGCAGTCTAATCACTGTACTTGTCTACTGTACACACAATACCAAAATGGACCTCTTTCTTTTTGGAACAGAAAATAGGGTGTGGTGAAGCCAAGCAGATCTCAGGAGATGAGATGGGGCCTGTATGCTCTGGGAGGAGGTGGATGTGCTCTTTATAAAGGCAGAGGAGAGGGGCTTTCACCTAAGTCATTTAGAGAGAAAAAAAAAAAAAAAGGAAATGCAGAGGGAAGAACAGTGCAGAAACCTGGTTTTATTATTTCCATTTTACTTATGAAGAAACTGAGGACCAGAGAGGTTAAGCCAGTTGCCCAAGGTCACTCAGCATTTGACAGCTGAGTCACATGTCTAATTTTTGAGGAATGGGGAGGAACATTCACTAGGTATTGTGCCACCCATGTCCCTTTGGGAGAGGTAGTTAAAGAGAGTCCTTCCTTCCAGAGTCTTGCCTGCGTTTAGAACAACTGAGAATGCTGGGTGAGCTGAATCCCTTTTTCATTCATCACCTATGGTGAGGAAGTTCATGAAAATAGCTAAAACCAAATATGACATTTTTGGTTGCTTTTGTCTAGGATTGCCCAAGCCAGCATTCCTTTCTGGTGACACTTTCTGGTGACACAAGTAGTTGGAAGCTGGTTATGGACTCTCATTTTTAAAAGATGTTCGTCTGTGTTGGCAGAGACCAGGGTGGCCTTCCTGAGGTCTCGCAGAATCCCAAGCATGATGTCTTGTCAATTGGAGGCTGAACTTAAGTGTGTGTGGATGCCTGGGCTGTAATAAGATTTTATTCAATGTTCACAACAGCTCTAAGAAGCAGGTACCAGCTTTATCCCCATTTTACAGATAAGAAAACTGAGGCACAGTTTCAGCCACCATAGCTCAAGGTCACACATGCTGATGAATGGTGGAGTGCAAATGCTGACAAAGGAGGGAATAACCTACCTGCCTCTCCCCCAGTCCAGCTAGCCTCTACCCCTCAATTGCATATCTATTACCACCTCCCTCCCCTTCTCATCAGCTTCCTCTTCCACCCTCCATCTGGGAGATCTGCCTCTCAAAACCTTTTCCTCATCAGAGGGTGACAGTGTTTCCTCTCCAGAATGACTCTTGGCATGTAATTACTAATCAGATGTAGGCAATCAAGCCACATTTCCATCCCCCCATTTTCCTCCCCTCCTCCCCTCAAGGGACACCTTTCTAGGGGCAAGGTGACTCCTTCAGGAATTCAGATTAACATCAACTACAGAGGTGGGGAGTGGGGAGAGGATGAAGAAAGGCATCAAACCCATTTGCAAATTGCAAATGACAAGGCATCTTCAGCGCTGGTTTGCTCTCTGCTATTTTAAGGGGCCTCATTTAGCATAATATTTGCATCGTTTGTGCCTTACCCAATAATTAGAAGTAGAGACAAATTCTTCTTTTTCCCAGACTAAGGGCACTGAGGTGGAGAATAAAGGAAGCTCTGGAGACAGCGCTCAGGCAGTAAAGCCTTTAAAAGTTATTCCCTCCAGCCCTTACTGTCTTGCTAAAATTCCCTGAACACCAGTCATTCTGAACTGGGGTCACTGCTCATTGTTTGGCTTTAGGGAGCCTATGAGAGCCTATGACCCCTCTGAAATGTTAAGCAGAAATCGGTGTTTGTGGAATTGTTTGCAGTTTTATGCTCCCTTGGGGAGAAGGTCATAGCTGTTTTTACTTTCAGAAGTCTGCAACTTTTAAATTAAGAATGACTCTCAGTGGGCTTCTGCTTTGCTCCTTCAATATCCATGCACCCTTCTTCAAGTCCCAGCATCTTGATTTTCCTTTGGGAAAGTAACTGTCCTCCAGCCCCATTCCATTTTAGGACTGTCCAATAGAACTTTTTGTGATGATGGAAATGTTGCATGCAGTCTCGTTCTTCACCAAAGAGGGCTCAGGAGCTACCTGCATTGGCTGCAGCGATCGTGAGGGTCCCAGGTGGTTTACGTCTTAGCCTGGTTTCTCCCTAAGCCTGATAAACTCTTTCTCCCCTTTGATTTACTTGTCTTTATGGTGGCTACTGCAGTAATGAGTCAGTGGCAGAGTATATTTAAATGCAAAATACTGTTACCCTTCATTAAAAGGCCTGTCACCACTGGCCTTCATCAGAGAGAGTGATTATGCTATAAAGAGCCCCTTGACACATGGCTCAGGATTGACCAGCTTCATTCCAGGGTTCCTGCTTCCCTCCTCAGGAGAACCATCTTCTGACTCAGCTGCTTATGCTGACACAGGCAAGGCAAAAGCTGTGTGGAGCCAAACTTGTAATTGGGGGAGGATGCCAAGGGCTTGGGAATATGCTGCCTCATCTTCACCAGCCTGCCAGGTATCTGAGTACAATCTTGTTGCCTTCCAGAGGAGATTCATTTCCTACTTTTTTCATCATTGGATCTTCAAGTCTGACTTAAAATCCTTTTATCCTTCAACAATATCCTTTTAGGAAACATGACTCCCTTTAAATTGTCCACCATTCAACTTTTTGAGGTCTAATTGGTGCCCAGGGTGAGATTTGGCAGTAGTTAAGAGCACAGGGTTTGGAGCTGGGCACAGTGATGGTTATGCTTCCACCACTTATTCACTGTGTGACCTTGAACAAGTTACTTAACCCCTCTTAGCCTCAGTCTCCTGGGAAATAAAGAAATGGGAATAAAGACTAAGACAGACTATTGGTTCACTAGCCAATAGCATATGTCATTTTTTGGGTCTTGTTTACCTCCCATTATAGCAGTTGATCATGGCAGGTACTTTTCCAGCCTTTCCTGCAGCCAGAGGTGACCATGTGAACTGAGTCTTGGCCAGTGAGTTAAAAGGGAAGATGGCATAGAGGATTCTGGGAGTGACTTTTCTCCAGTAAAAAAGAGAGCAGTACATACTTCAGGATAAATCTCTCTTTCCCTATCCTCCTTTCTGCTTTGAGTGTTGTGGGGGGTTGTAATGTCTGGAATATGATGTCTGGAACCATGGTAGCCATCCTGTGATCATGAGGCAATGTATCTGTAAATGAAAAACCAGCACTCTGAGAATGATAGAAGAATATAAGAACCAAGATACTTAATGATGTCATTGAGATGCTGAACCAGCAGTGGGATATCCAATTTCCTTGTTAAGAATGTCCTTATGGCTTAAGGTTTCCTGCTTCTGGCAGCTGAAAGCATTTATAAATGACACATCAAGCCCAGACTCACAGGTTGTTGTGAGGAATAAGCAAGATAATATATATAGTGTTCCCTGCATAATCCCAAGAACATGATGTGTGCATGCTCAGACACTCAGTCGTGTCTGACTCTTTGTGACTGCCAGGCTCCTCTGTCCATGGCATTCTCCCAGCAAGAATACTAGAGTGGGTTGTCATTTCCTCTTCCAGGGGATCTCCCCAACCCAGGGATTGAACTTGCATTTCCTGAGTCTCCTGCATTGGCAGGTGGATTCCTTACCACTGCGCCACGTGGGAAGCAAGAACATGATGAGCCCACGAGAAAACAGCGGCTCCTACTGGTAGGAATAATTGTACTCAGATTCACAGATGAAATTTGAGGAATCATGGGGAAATTTGTGACGTATAAAATCTGGTCCTCTTCTGCTGTTCCTTCCTATTTGGATAGATATTGGAACCTTAAAGTGTTAGCACCAGAAGCGACTCTTTGATCTTAAATTAGTTTGACCCTTTTCATTTTAAAGACAAGGAAACTGGTCCTCAGAATGGAGAAGAGGCCATCCCCAGTTCACATCACATGTTAGTGGCAGATGGTGACAAAACCAGAACTAGAACTTAATGGTTTTGGAACTTAGGAGCTGAAATTCTTTCATTCACACTCAGTTGTCTCCATTCCCACTCCAACAAGCTCAAAGGTTGTTGTGGATAGGATGGGTATAAAATGAGATGTCACATAGGAATCTTGAAAAATTTGGAAAGCACTCCACATGAATAGAGGCATGATTCTTAGTAAAGGTGGCTCAGCACTTTGCTCATTTGTCAAATCAAATAGGCAGGAGATATCCAGGGAGTGGGTGGGGTCTTAGCCAGAGGCTCTGTCCCTAGCTAGGTGGTCCACCTGTATTCATCAGTACATTGATCCATTCACTGATTGATTCATTTGTTCAAGAAATATTTACTGAGAGCCTGATATGAGCCAGAAACAGGGTACATGTTTAATATTTGTGGGAATGAGTTGAAGCAAAACTTCTACCTGTATCCCTAGGAAGAAGCCCTATTTGTTAAGTTAAATTGTCACTCGTGAGGACTGATTTAGGACCCACTTGTCACAGTGGATTCTCTTATGCTTGGATCCTCAGGTGTGCCAGAAAACCTGATGACATTCCCTATTGCTAGGATTGCTTTGGGGGGTACAGGTCTTGAGAAGATCTTAGTTACTTAGGGACTTAATTTAGGGAACATTCACATTGATTTTGTAGCCTCTTCCTGCAGTGAAAGACACTCTGGGTTGGGGCCTGAGACATGGAAGTTTCAATAAGGGAAGCTGGGGAAAAGGATGTGAGAATGGAGACAGATGGCTTTAGAGCAGATAGCAGTGGGTGGAGTGTGGATAGAGGTATAAGAACCTAGGCTTTCAGGCCAGAGATGCTTGTTTTCAAATCACGGGCTGCTCATTCCTAGCTGTGTAAACTTTGGTAAGTCAGTCACCTTCTCTGTGCCTCAGGTGTCTATAAAATGGAAATATTACTTGTTGTAGAGATTGAGATGATATATTTAGAACCCTTTGCACAGTGGCTGGCATATAGTAACTATCCCAAAGCAAGGGTTTGAGTTCAGGTAGTTTATTTGGGAAATGAACCCAAGAATTATTACTAAGGTAGTAGGAAAATGATATAGGGAAGGGGAGGAAAAGCCAACGAAGTGATGTTATTGAGCAAATTAGCACTGTGGACCACAGGAATTCAATCTCACTGGGAACTTCTGGGAGGTGTTGTAGAACACACCTCAGTTATCCCATGAAGAAGTAAGGAAGCTGGGGTGTTTATCTTTCAGCTCCCAGCCATCATCAGTAAAATGCTGCCATTGGGCATTAACCCAGAGAACTCCCAGAATGTCCTGAGTGGGTAGGGAGGAGGCCCTCAGCTGGAGACTTGCTGTCAAACACTCTCAGCATGTGTTAGAACAATGAGTGCCAAAGGGATGAAGATAGGTTGATCTGAGCTCAGAGCCATTGTTCAACCACTTATGACTAGCCATATTTTTCTTGAGCAAATCATCCAATCTCTTGGCCATTCATAGAGTAGTCCACGGAAGCAGCACATCCCCTGGGAGCTCTCAGAAGTGCAGATTTTCAGGTCTCTTTCCGAATGTATTAGTTATCTATTGTGCATAACAAATAACTCTGAAACTTAACAGCTTTGACAATGAATATTTACTATATTCACTAGAATTGCTTGCTTTCATTGACATGCATGGGTACCATTGCTTTGTAGTTAAGGAGAAGGGATATTTGGGGCCAGGGAGGGCTGGGGGTGGGGGCAGAGAAGAAGGAAATAAGAGTAGCCAAGTGTCTGTCCCTCCCCTTACCTACAGCCACACCACACCTAGCTAATGGCCTAATTTTGATCTCAAATGAAGTTAGGGGGCTTCCCTGGTGGCTCAGTGGTAAAGAATCTGCCTGTAATGCAGGAGCCACAGGAGCCACGGGTTCAACCCCTGGGTTGGGAAGCTCCCCTGGAGAAGGGCATGGCAACCCACTCCAATATTCTTGCCTGGAGAATCCCATGGACAGAGGAAATTAGCAGGCTAGAGTCTGTAGGGTTGCAAAGAGTCAGACATGACTGAAGTGACTCAGCACTCACATCCACACAAAATTAACAGTTAAGGTGAAAAGTCAGAGCTGTCAGGTGCAAGAAATATGTGATTCTGGACCCAAGCAGGGCTTCTTAGGGAAAGAAACAGGAGCCTGCTTTAAGGAAAATACATCTCTACAACTCTGCCTGAGGTCCTCAGTGGGGCTCTGGCCTCTAGGGGATATAGCCAGGGGGCGGGAGCCATAGAGAGAGCTTTGAGCAACTCTGAGACCCTGTTTTCTGTTCTCTGTCCCTCTTCAGGACCTATGTCAGCACATGAGGGCTCCAAGTCATAACTGCTCACTAAGCTTAAGCACTATTCTAAGCCCTTTAGATATATTATGTCATTTAATTCCCCCAACAACCTCATGAGATGGGTTTCTATTGTTATCCCCTTATTATATATAAGAAAATCAAAGGTCAGAGTGGTTAAGTAACTTGCCCAAGGTTACACAGTTTGGGAATGGCAGAGCAAGGATGTTAACATGACCTCAGGTGTACTTGTAAGCTGCAGGACTGATACAGTTGGGTTGCACACCTGTAGACTTGATGATTAAGCTTCAAACACTTATACATCAAGCACTTGATGATTACACTTCAGGGAATGTTATTTTATGATGGTTTCCATGTTTTTGCCACAGTTGTCTTTGTTCCTTCTAGCCATCTTGAGTAATGTTAATTTTTTTATTCCTATTGATTTTTTATCTGTTTATTCAGTGAATGTTTGTTGAATGCTTATTATGTGCCAGGCACTATTTAATAGGCTGGGGAAGCAGCAGGGAATGAAATAGACCAAAATCTGTCTTTGTGGTGTTCATGTGCTAGTTGTCCAATAATGGACAAATGGGTTATCTAGGAGAAGGCAATGGCACCCCACTCCAGTACTCATGCCTGGAAAATCCGATGGACAGAGGAGCCTGGTGGGCTGCAGTCCATGGGGTCGCTAAGAGTTGTACACGGCTGAGCGACTTCACTTTCACTTTTCACTTTTATGCATTGGAGAAGGAAATGGCAACCCACTCCAGTGTTCTTGCCTGGAGAATCCCAGGGACGGGGGAGCCTGGTGGGCTGCCATGTATGGGGTCGCACAGAGTCGGATACGACTGAAGCGACTTAGCAACAGCAGCAGTATAATAGAAGGTGATGTCTTCTATAGGAAAAAATATAAATCAGGGTAAGGGTGATTGGTAGTTGATAGCATATGTTGGAATCTTAAACAAGGTAGTCAAGAGATGAGGGAATGAGCCCAATTGCTACCTGGGGGATGGTTATAACAGTCAAGAGGGAGTAGCCAGTTTAAAGCTGGGTATTCTAGGAGCAATGAGGAGATCGATATGGCTGGAACCAAGTAGAAGAGAGGAGTAGGAGATGTGATCATAGAGGTTGTATGTATGTGCTTAGTCATGCCTGACTCTTTGCAACCCCACAGACAGTAGCCTTCCAGGCTCCTCTGTTCATGGGATTTTCCTGGCAAGAACACTGGAGTGGGTTGCCATTTCCTTCTCCAAAGGACCTTCCTGACCCAGGGATCAATGTCTTCTGAGTCTCCTGAATTGGCAGGCAGATTCTTTACCACTGAACCACCTGGGAGTCCAATCATAGAAGTAGCTGTGGCCAAACAGGTAGAGTCTTTGAGACTTTGCCTGTTACTTTGAGTGACCTGGGGGACCATTGGTGGATTTTGAAAAGAAGAATGACATGAGTCAATTTGTTTCAAAGGAGCACAACAGTATGCCAATGTTGTTGCACTGAGAATAGGCTATAGAAGGGTAATTGTGAAATCCGGGAGACCAGTGAAGAGGCTACTGCAATAATCCAGGTAAGACATGAAGTAGGGCTTGGACCAGGTGGAGGTGGTGACGAGTAGCCAGATTCTGGATACAGAGACTGAGTTTTTCACAAACATGAGGTTCAGGATTTATCTACTCTATCTTCCATTGCTGTCCATGTCATGGGAGCTTGCATAACTGGGATCCTTTAATTCTGAAGTTAACTACCAGAAACCTAGCCTCCATGGGGCTACACATATCAGACATGTCGGCACCAGAAGTTATTGCTGGCAACATCTTTTGTCTCTTCAGCAGGGAGATCAGTGGAAGCTTTTATCTTAATTAGGTTACATGAGGTACCATCATCCATCTGCCTTCCCTGATTAACTTGGGAGAGAATACGAGGGTGATGGTGGAAGGGAAGACAGCCCCAAGCTGATAAATATGAATCAGAACGGACTGGTGGGAGTCTCTGAGGACTCATCAGAAAGGAGGAGCAAGAGGAATAGGATTTGTCAAAGATGTTTTCTGTGGAGAAGAGAGTACAGAAGGCTGTCTTGAAGTGGGGGATTGATTTAGGAATCGTCCCAGTGGGCTAAGCCTGCCTTAATGGGAGAACTCCACCGTATCTCTCAGACTTGGGACATTGTTTGTGTCACCAGCCTGGTCAGAATATTGACAGCTTACGGTGAAAGGTGTCAGATTCGTGATCTCCAAAGACAAATACTTAACTTCGGTACCAGGGACCAGGCTTGATCACTCAAGAGCTTTTGTGTAATAGAGTTTTATTAAAGTGCAAAGGGACAGAGAAAGCTTCTGACATAGACGTCAGAAGGGGGATGGAGAGTGCTGCCTTTGTTAGTTTCAGCAAGCTGTTTTATGTCTGTTAGGAAGCTATTAATCAGATAAGAGAGACACCTCAAGGCTGACAAAGTTTCACCAGGCCCCTCTCCCACAATATGCATTTTTAAGATAGGATGGCATGAAGTGTGTCATCCCCCAGCCATAAAACAATTGATATGAACACTGGTTTGTTGAGCTATTATCAGCCCAAAGTTTGAGAAAAGAAAAAAAGTTAGTCTTCAGTTCAGTACAGTTCAGTCGCTCAGTCGTGTCCGACTGTTTGCAAGCCCATGGACTGCAGCATGCCAGGCCTCCCTGTCTATCACCAACTCCCAGAGTTTATTCAAATTCATGTCCATTGAGTTGGTGATGCCATCCAACCATCTCATTCTCTGTCATCCCCTTAAGTTAGTCTTAGGTGGAACCATTTTGAAGAAAGGCAAATTCCAAAGCAAATAACATTGCATTAACAAAGCTTAAGAAAAACATTTCCATAAGAAAAACGCATTGGTTAGCTCAAGTTTTGAGAAAAGTTAAATTCTGGTGGAACCTGATGTCGTCATGGAAACACAGAATTTTAAGAGACACTTGCAGCCTATTTCCTCTGCTTGGAGACCCCTGGCCTTCCTGCCTGTTACCCTCTCAATATCAGTATCCTGGAAACTCTACTGATGTCTGCAGTAGGAGTGGCTTGTGTAGGCTGCCACAGCATGGTATGACTGGTGTCTTATCCACGATGTACATTAGATTCATCAATGTAGCGTTAGAAGAAAGGAAGGAGGGGGGAAAGGAATTTAGGCCCTATCCTAGATCTACCAAATTGTGATCTGCTAGGCAATAAGTTTGAGTGAACTCCGGGAGTTGGTGATGGACAGGGAGGCCTGGCGTGCTGTGAATCATGGGGTCACAAAAAGTCGGACACGACTGAGCAACTGAACTGAACTGAACTGAGGCAGCCAAGGATAAAACTCCCTGAAGCAAGAACAATGGGTCTCTGTCCGAGGTGCTGAAACCCCCAAGCACACTTCCTCTGATGCTCCTCCTTGTTCCCTCTATCGAAAATTTTAAAAATTTAAATCAATCACGTATTACATCCAAGGTCCTGTTATAGACCCCCAGGATTCAACAATAAACAAAACCGACAAAAATCTCTGCCCTCTTGGAACTTTTGTTCTAGTGGTTGGAGTCAGACAAGAAGTTTAAAAAATAAAAGCAAATTATATATTAGAAGGGTAAAAGTATTTTGGGGAAAAAAATAAAGCAGAGTAATGAAATATGCTGGGCAGAATTTTAATTGCAGCTTTAAATGGGGTGGTCAGCTAAGACTTTATAGAAATGATGACATTTGAGTAAACATTTGAAAGAGATGGGGGAGTGAGCTATTCAGATTTGCCTATAGTTTCACACTAATCAAGTGGTATTGCTCACATTCCCATCAAATACCTGTTCTTTGGCATCAGTATTTATGCTTATGATATTCCCTTTTCCTGAAATTTTCTTCCCTCACTACTGTGTTCAAATCCTGCCATTTAAAAAAAAGACCCTATATAAATATCACCCTCCTTAGGAAGCCTACCAGAGTCGTCCTTTAGTAGGAAGTGATGTATCTTCCCTACTAGCCTTCACAACTTTTAGAACTATAGAACTCCTTGGTTCTTTTTTTTAAAAATTATTATTATTGTGTTATTTTGATTGTTTAGGTCATTAGCTTGGCTATTCCACTAGTCTGGGAGTTCCCCAGGGATAGAAAATGTGCACCCATGATTAAGGTCATAGTGTCTGGAATCAGAGAGACCTGCATTCAGATGCTGCATTCAGATTCTTCTACCTGCTATCTGTGAGGCTTTGGACAACTGAGGTTTTGAACAAGTTACTTTACCTCCGAACTTCAGTTAGTTTCCTTATCTGTAACATGGAGGTAATAATATAAACCTAAGTTGGGGGGCAGTGTTGTGATAATTAACCATTAGTGAATGTAAGACATTTAGCAAGGCACCTGAAATATAGTTAACATCCAGGTAACATCTAGCATTATAATTGCTTCTCCTCAACTCCTATATGCCTATCCCAGGTACTGGCATGTTGTTTTTACACCATAAAGTTTGCAAATGAATGCATCTCTTTACCAGTCTTCCTCAAAGAGTGCTCTATCCACTACCTGTACAAGAATCAAACAGGAGAACGTAGTCAAAAATGAAGATTCCTGAGCTTTCTAGCTCTCCTGAGCTCAGAGGGCAGGAGTTCAGGAATATTATTTTTTAAACAATGTCAGTGAACACGCTGAAATTTGAGAATCACTGGTTATAGTACTAGTAGTTATGGCATAGAGATTTTTTAATTATCTATTTTAAGGATTAAATTAATATATGAAATGTAAGTAAAATTTAAAAAAATATATATATATAGCTTAGAAGAGTGCCTGGCACACAGTGTATCTCAGCCCTTATTTTCTGTTTGTAAGCAACCTCTGTGAATAATCAGTTACATGAATTTGGCTGGGGGCTCCTGATCTTGCTTCAGAGGTTTCCTTGCCTCACAGCCTTGCTCTGTGTGTACAGCTGTTCTAAAGACATGAACCTCAGACAGAGAGAGAATGAACCCACAATGAGCCTCAAGCATTTGCCCTGCTGCTGCTACTGCTGGTAGAAAAACAGCGTCATCTCTGCTCTTTAAAGAATTCCTCCGGCAGATGTGCGCACAGCTGTTCCACCTCCTTCCTACAGGCAGAGAGAGGCAGATAGTGCCAAGAGTTCAGGAAACCATGCTATCACCAGCTCATGCAAATAAGCCCCATAATGGCTCTCCCCCTTCTCATTAGTCTCTCCTTCTCCTTTATTTGTCTCCAAGGAGGCCATGGGTGGGAGACATCTCTTAGTTCTAGCTGCTTCTAGAGGAGGAACTTGAGGGAAAGAAGCCACTAGAGGGGAGAACTGCCAGGAAGGGAGGAGGAGATGGAGAGGAAGAAGTCTGGGTGGCTGAGAGGTTGCAGCATGGTGTGGTGCTTGAGTTTAATTCCAGCAACATTGTCTTGCTGTGTGACCATGGATAAGTCACTTCCCCTCTCAGATTCATATCCCAAGCCAAACAGCATGCTATAGCAGAGTGATCATAAGCTTCAGAGCCCAATCTATGTAAATTGAAACCCAGGATCCACCCGTGCCAGTTGTGTGACTTTGGGCAAATCTCTACTTCTCTGCATCCTTAGTTTTCTCTAAAGAAAGATAGGATAGGGAATATTTGTCCTGTGTTCCCAGCAGGTTTACTTTAAGGATGAAGTCAAAACACATCCCAAGATATGCTGGAGGTGTATGCGGTATCATTCATTCCATCTATGGAAACTTGACTCTCTCATCCCCCAAGTCCAGGGCAATGTTGTGTAGGACCAGAAAACTTAAGACAAGTCACAAGGAGAAGGATTGCCTTGCTGTGGGTGCTGCCTGCAGAGTGCAGTTCACTATTCTTGCTAACAGCTCCAGGCATTGGCAGAGGGAAAGAATGTGCCTTTCATCCATCATGTCAATGCTCTCTTTTCAGAGCATTTGGCTGTGAGGCAGTTCAGTGCAATGGTTAAGCACCAGAGGCATAAGAAGTATCTGGTTTCAAATCTTAGGTCTGTTGCTTACCAGATGTGTGACTTTGGGCAAATCACTTAAACTCTCTGTGCCCCAGCTTCCTAGTATTGTTGAGAGTTAAAAAGGATAGAGTGTATATAAAATATTTTTCCCAATGCCTGGTATATAATAGGTGCTCAATGGACAAACGCCACCTAGTTCTTTTTCCATTTATTTATTTTTTTTAATCTAAGGGATGGACTGTCTTCTTAGCTTTGCCAAGCGATCCTTTAGCCATTGAGGCAGAGAGTACATCAGCTAGAAGTGTGAGGTGTGTTGGAAAGACTCGGGATCACTATGGCTGGGGCTTTGAGAGCTGTTGGGGCTGTGTGACTTTAGATGTGTCCCTTCCTTTCTCTCGGTTTTAACTTTCTCATCAGTAAAGTGGGGGAAGTTGGCCTTTAACTGTCTGCCTCACAGGATAATTGTGAGGCTCAGCTAAGTGAATTCATGAAAAGATATCTTGTCAATTTAAAAGTGCCATGTAGCTATTGTGCATAAGAGCTGGGTGTCATCTCATTGTCAAAGGCTGTCTCCTCTTTACCTTTCTGAGTTTCACTAGGAGCAAGGCAGACTAGGCCAGGTGGAATCTGGCTTTTCCAAACTTGTATCCTTCAGAAATGGAGAACTCCCCTAGCCACTGAGTTCCATCTTCTTCCAAGGGCATCGACAGGATCTCGCCAAATGCTGACAGTTCCATTAACCCCTCCCACTGGCAACTTACTGAATGGCAGAGCCAAGAAGTTTCAGCTCCTTGAGAATATATTACAATCTGGCCTCCTCTCCCAACACATGCATCCCAACAGTCAGGACTCCATGAGAAAATAGAAAGCTGGGAGTTTGAGGAACAGTTGATGAAAAGACTGCTCACAGAGAATTGGACAAGGTTAGGGACATTGATGAGAGATGTTGAGACACCCAGACACTAGCAATAAATGGGGGGCAGATACCACCCTAGTCTTGAATATAAAGGAGAGGAGTGAGGTTATCAGAATCTGGTGAGAGGAGGGGCCAGAGCCAGGAGGCCAGAGGAAATAGAGTCATGGAGGGACTTAGCCACAGCCAGAACCACAGGGCTGACTTAGGGACTAGGAGAGGGATGGGAGAAATACCTCCAGCTCTCTCCTGCAGCTTTCCAACTTCTACCACTGCCTCTCATTAACTAAATTCACAGGGAAGCTGGAGGGCAGGGAGCCTATGGATGCCATTCTTACAGGTGGGCCTCCCGAGGCAGAGAGCAGAGCAGAGAATGGCAGAGAGTGCATCTGGATAGGGGAGTGTCGCCAGCGCTCTCCCACATGCCCTCCCGGGCCCCTAGACTCTTAGTGAAAGGTGTTGTCTCTATTTTTCTGGAGCCATTTTCAGAGAGCACTGTCTCCCTCAAGAACTCTCTCCTGGGGACTAGGATCCCTACTGAGAGAGCTGACAGGGAAGGAAAAGGAAAGCTCTGAGATAGGCCAGGATGTCAAAAGGAGCTGAAGCCTGAATGCTTCCCTCATAGGCTGGGCAGTGAGATCCATGAAGGCCAGGTCAGTGAGCACAGGAGTCCAGTTCTTCCCAGTGCTGCTCTTGCTTTCTTCTTTTCATGCAGCTTGCATGCGTGCTCAGTCGTGTCTGACTCTGTGCGACCCCATGGACTGTAGCCCACCAGGCTCCTCTGTCCATGGGATGCTCCAGGCAAGAATACTGAGTGGGTTGCCATTTTCTTCCCCAGGGTATCTTCCCAACCCAGGGATTGAACCCGATTCTCTTATGTCTCCTGCATTGGCAGGCAGGTTCTTTACCACTAGTGCCACCTGGGAAGCTCATTTGTGCAGCTTGAGGGGCATCTAATAATTTTCTTGGCTCCAGCATCGTGGTTCAGAGCATGGCTTTGGAGTCTGGCTCTCCCACTCCTGGCTGTTTAAACTTGGACATGTTGTTAACTTCTCTGAGCTTCAGTCCTTTCATCCATAAAATAGGAATAAATCTACTTCATAGAATTGTTATGAGGGTTGAATGAGAGGCTGAAATCAAGGGATCTGGCCACCCAGGAGCCTGTCAGAATACAACAGCTAGAATATTGTACCATTTCCGGCATATGAGCTTTTCTGGTGGGCTTCCGTGCCTGAGGTGCAGCCTCCTCTCAGCCCCCACCTCAGCATCCCTCTCTCCGTCATATGCTCATTGTTGGCCCTGTGCCCCTGGGAAGGGCTGCTGTCTGGCTCAGCCTGCAGATTGTGGGCAGGAGAGGCTGGGGGAATGCAAATGTGGCCTTATCTGAGTGTGTGCAGCTGCTCCCTTCCTTGAGTCCATTGCCAGGAACAAGGGCAGGCTCTGGGCTCCCTGGGATCCCCCGGGCTTCTTCCAGCCCTGCTGAGTCTATAACATCAGCAACAATAATGATATCCAGCAATCAGATCAGATCAGTCGCTCAGTCGTGTCCAACTCTTTGCGACCCCATGAATCGCAGCACGCCAGGCCTCCCTGTCCATCACCAACACCCGGAGTTCACTCAGACTCACGTCCATCAAGTCAGTGATGCCATCCAGCCATCTCATCCTCTGTCGTCCCCTTCTCCTCCTGCTCCCAATCCCTCCCAGCATCAGAGTCTTTTCCAATGAGTCAACTCTTCGCATGAGGTGGCCAAAGGACTGGAGTTTCAGCTTTAGCATCATTCCTTCCAAAGAAATCCCAGGGCTGATCTCCTTCAGAATGGACTGGTTGGATCTCCTTGCAGTCCAAGGGACTCTCAAGAGTCTTCTCCAACACCACAGTTCAAAAGCATCAATTGTTCGGCACTCAGCCTTCTTCACAGTCCAACTCTCACATCCATTCATGACCACAGGAAAAACCATAGCCTTGACTAGATGAACCTTTGTTGGCAAAGTAATGTCTCTGCTTTTGAATATGCTATCTAGGTTGGTCATAACTTTCCTTCCAAGGAGTAAGTGTCTTTTATTTTCATGGCTGCAGTCAGCATCTGTAGTGATTTTGGAGCCCAGAAAAATAAAGTCTGACACTGTTTCCACTGTTTCCCCATCTATTTCCCATGAAGTGGTGGGACCGGATGCCATGATCTTCGTTTTCTGAATGTTGAGCTTTAAGCCAACTTTTTCACGATACCTCAGTCTTTTTTATTCGCAAAGCATTTTGATTTTTATCCTCTCATATCTTCATAATGACCCTGGATTGTTATGACCCACCAACTTTTACAGAGGAGGAAAACCAAGGCTCAGAGGATCAAAAGACTTGCCCAAGGTCACATGGCTAATTAATGGTGGAGTGAGGATTAGAACCCATGCAGTTTCACCCCAGAATTTAAGGTTCATTGTATTAGTGAGGGTGTTCCTGGCTGCAAGTAATGGAAAACTTTGACTCAATGTACTTAAATAAGAAAGACTTTATAATATCCCTATCAGGGGTTTGGAGGACATTTTGTTCTGTGGTTGGTTAATTAGTATTTCAATAATGTCGTGTAACCTGGATTCTTTCCACCTCTAAACTCATGAGAATTGTCTTCAGTCTGGCTCTTCTCAAAGTCACGAAATGGCTGCTGTGGTTCCAGGTGTCACATTCAGATATAACATCCAGGGAAGATGAGCGGCCTCTCCTAATTGTGTGTCTCAATTTATTTTTATTGAAGTGTAGTTGATTTACAATACTATGTTAGTTTCAGGTGTACAGCTTAATGATTAGGGTTTTTTTGCAGATTATATTCCATTATATGTTGTTATAAGATACTAGGTATAATTCCTTGTGAAAAGTGAAAGTGTTAATCACTCAGTTGTGTCTGATTCTTTGCAACCCCATGGACTGTAGCCTACCAGGCTCAGGCTCCTCTGTCCTTGGAATTCTTTAGGCAAGAATACTGGAGTGTAGCAGTTTCCTTTTCTAGGGGATCTTCCTAGAAAATGCAGGTCTCCTGCATTGCAGGCAGATTCTTTACCATCTGAGCCACCAGGGTAAGCCCATTAATTCCCTGTTGTATACAGTGAATCTTTCTTTTTAAAAAAAAATTGGGCTACATGTTTAAAACTGGGATCCAAATCCAGGAGAATCTCCTCATCTGAAGTCCTTAATTTAACCACGTCCACACAGTACCTTCGGAGAAGGCAATGGCACCCCACTCCAGTACTCTTGCCTGGAAAATCCCATGGACGGAGGAGCCTGGTAGGCTGCAGTCCATGGAGGAGCTGAGGGTTGGACACGACTGAGCGACTTCACTTTCACTTTTCACTTTCATGCATTGGAGAAGGAAATGGCAACCCACTCCAGTGTTCTTGCCTGGAGAATCCCAGGGACAGGGGAGCCTGATGGGCTGCCATCTATGGGGTCGCACGGAGTCGGACACGACTGAATCGACTCAGCAGCAGCAGCAGATAGTACCTTTTGCCACGCACGGTAACATATTCACAGATTCTAAGTGTTAGGGCCTGGATACGTTTGTGTGTGTGTGTGCTCAGTTGCTTCAGTCCTGCCCAACTCTTTGTGACCCTATGGACCGTAGCCCACCAGGCTCCTCTGTCCATGGAGGACAAGAATATTCTCCAGGCAAGAATACTGGCGTGTGTTGCCATGCCCTCCTCCAGGGGATCTTCCCAACCCAGGGATCGAACTCTCATCTCTTATGTCTCCTGCACTGGCAGGCGGGTTCTTTACCACTAGCGCCACCTCAGAAGCTGAAGATGTTTGTATGTGTATGTGTGTGTGGGGGGGGAGGTCAGTATTCTGCTAAAACAATACTGTATGATTCCATTTATGGAAAGTTGAAAATTAGCTGAACTATTCTAATCCAGATAGTGGTTGGCTTGAGACATATGGCTCCTCTGATCTGGGTGCTGATCTTATCTGGGAGCTGTTGCACAGCTGTGATCACTGTGAAAATTCATCAACTTCTGCACTTAGGATATATACACTTTTCTGAATACACATTTAGTTCAGTTCAGTTCAGTTCAGTCGCTCAGTTGTGTCCGACTCTTTGCGACCCCATGAATCTCTGCACGCCAGGCCTCCTTGTCCATCACCAACTCCCGAAGTTCACTCAAACTCATGTCCATCGAGTCGGTGATGCCATCCAGCCATCTCATCCTCTGTCGTCCCCTTCTCCTCCTGCCCCCAATCCTTCTCAGCATCAGGGTCTTTTCCAGTGAGTCAACTCTTCACATGAGGTGGCCAAAGTACTGGAGTTTCAGCTTCAGCATCAGTCCTTCCAAAGAACACCCAGGACTGATCTCCTTTAGGGTGGACTGGTTGGACACCCTTGCAGTCCAAGGGACTCTCAAGAGTCTTCTCCAACACCACAGTTCAAAACCATCAATTCTGGGGGTATAGATCAGTGGTAGAGCATTTGACTGCAAAAGCATCAGTTCTTCGGTGCTTAGCTTTCTTCGACTTCAACAAATTAATTTACTTAAAAAAATCCCAGAATCCAAATTGTACCAATCTCATCAGGAGTTTGAGGGTGTTAAACATGATATGTCATATTAAACGTTTCTTCTTAACGACAAGGAATGGAGGGCAATACCAATTTCACAGGTTTTGCTGCTTTTTTTTCTTCAGAATTTATTTTGGTGTGTATTTGAAAATGATCCATGTACAAAAAAATTAAATAGGATATATTTTCATAATTCAGAGCTTTACATGAATTCCATCCTTAAAGAAACTTTAAGGGAAAAGAAAAAATTCCCTTTTCATTAAAATTATTAACAATAATTAAATTTAATAAAATTAAAAATAATATAAAATTGTTTTTATGAGAAGAAGACAGAAGTGCTGAGAAGCAGCTGAATGAATATAGATTTAAAAAATGTTACATAGTAAAAGAGAAGGGACGGGGAAAAAATGTCCTTTCCTCCCATGTGCTATACAGTAGGTTCTCATTAGTTATCTATTTCATGCATAGTAGTGTGTCCATGTCAATTCCAATCTCCCAATTCATTGCCCCCTTTTCCCCCTTGGTGTTCATACATTTCTTCTCTATGTCTGTGTCTCTATTTTTGTTTTAACAAATGGTTCATCTGTACTATTTTTTTTTTTTAGATTTCACATATATGTTAATATATATTATTTTCTTTTCTCTTTCTTACTTCTGTCTGTATGATAGTCTCTAGGTTCACTCACATCTCTGTGACTGGCATGGTTTTGTTTCTTTTTATGGCTGAGTAATATTCCACTATATGCCTGGAGAAGGCAGTGGCAACCCACTCCAGTACTCTCGCCTGGAAAATCCCATGGACGGAGGAGCCTGGTGGGCTGCAGTCCATGGGGTTGCTGAGAGTCCGGCACGACTGCAATTTCACTTTCACTTTCACTTTTCACTTTGTGCGTTGGAGAAGGAAATGGCAACCCACTCCAGTGTTCTTGCCTGGAGAATCCCAGGGACGGGAGAGCCTGGTGGGCTGCTATCTATGGGGTCGCACAGAGTCGGACACGACTGAAGAGACTTGGCGGCAGCAGCATATATATAGAAACACTATATATATATATATATGTGGGACTGGGGATGGAGTGGGGGCATGGGGAGGGGGAATGAGGACTTAGTGTTTAATACAGACAGAGTTTCAGTTTAGGAAAGTGGAAAATTGGAGAGATGGATAATAGTGAGAGTTGACAACAATGTGAATGTACTTAGTGCCACTGAACAGTACAATTAAATATGGTTAAAATAGTATGTTTCATATTATGTGACTTTTACCACACACAAAAAAAGTTTAAAAAGGGTATTAAACATTTTTTTTTTAATGTCACACAAATGCATGTGACAGAGGAAAAGTCCATATCCTCCAGGTAGTTAAAGACAATCCATAAATGTTGACATGCAGTGAGGAATTGGAGCCAGTTACCACGTGCTTGTTAAGTGATGAGTACTTTACAAATCAACCTTCTTTGCCAGTTTTAATCTTCAGAAGCAGCTTTCAAGGGAGATATTAGTCAGCTATTGTCATGAAATAGCTGTGTTACAAACTACCCCAAAACTCAGTGCCTTATTAAAACTTGTTTTCATTCCAGGGGCTGGAAAACTTTTTCTGTAAAGGGCCAGATGTTATGTATTTTTGGCCTCATTGATCTCACACTGTCCACCGCAACTATTCAATTCTACCTTTGTAGGGTGAAAGCAGCATAGACAACACACAAATTAATGGGCATGATTGTGTTCTAATAAAACTTTATTTACAAAAGCTGGTAAAGGTTGAATTTGGCCCTTGGGCTATATAGTTTCCTAACCTCTAGCCTAGTCTCAGACTTCCAGGTCTGTGGGTCAACCACAGTGTGCCCGATCCAGACTGGGCTCAGCTGGGTAGTTCTACATCAGACTGAGAACAGATGGACTCAATTCTTGGGTCCCACAGACTTCTTATCTGCTCTGTATTCATTCTGGGGTCAGGCTGAAGGGGCTTGTTCTACTTCTGGCAGCTCACTAGAGAAGAGAGACTATCCAAGGTTCACAAGCATATTTAAATGCTCCCTGTATCACATCTGCTAATATCCCACTAGTCAAAGCAAGCTGTGTGATCAAGTTCACGATCAGTGGGTGGAGAAGTAAACTGAGTTCACAGTGAGAGGAAGTTAGGACAAAGGGTACGGATCTATGGTTTTAATACAAGGAGGGTGTGAAGAATCTCAAACAATGACTTGCAGTGTGTATGAAGGCCATGTGTGAGACTGTGTGTGCATAGCAGTATCTGTGTAAGAGGGTGTTTTGTGTGTGACAGGCCCTCAGGGAATGAATCTATGACCATGTTTGTAAGAAGTTACTGGTGAGCATTTAGAAGGTGTGAAATGTATGAGACACTGTATATATGTGAACACTTGTGGGTGAATGTGTCAGGTGTGCATCTCAGTGTGTATCAGGGTGGGGGGATATATGTGTTGGCAGGTGTGTATGTATCAGGATGCACTTGAGTGTACATGCTTGGCTATGAAAATGTCTCTGTGGGCATGTGTGTGGGTGTAGTATGTGTGTGGGGTATATGTACTGGGGCGTGTGTGTGTGTGTGTGTGTGTGTGTGTGTGTGTGTGTGTGTGATGAGTACACGCAGAAGCACCAGCACACTCTGTTGGCTGGGGGGAGAGTGAAGGCAGAGACTGGGAGCAGGAGACAGCACACACTCCCTGGCACAGTCTCAAAACCTCTCCACTCTCACAATGGGAGTTCTTTGAGGCTAAGATTAATTTTCTTATTTAGCATTTATGTGGCACTTTGGATCTGCAGAGTGCTTTACAATTGGTTTTATTAGTTGTGCTTGCGTGTTATATATAGAAGCAACCTCAGCTGCACCCACAGCCTCTCTCCAGAGTGGTGAACTGAGCAAGGCAAACTCTACCCTCTCCATTGGCCTGTTTCCGGGAACAAGTTAGGCTATTTTGTGTACAGACCAATGTTCAGGTGGATTGGTGGTGGTGGTGATGCTGAGGGGAGGGGGTGCTCTTGTGGACCTACCCCCAAGGCTTTCCCTCATCTACTCAAGCTAATCACCAGCTCACTTGCCTGCCTCAGCTCATTACTTACCTAGACTAGTGGATGAGAGACTTTTTGCAAGACTGGCTTAAAACTCCTTCATCTTTTATGTTAATACATTTGTTCTTTGTAGTAGCCATTGAGGCTTAATTCCTTGCCTTATGGCTACTAATCTGTCTTGGGTGAGTTTTCTCCCACAAAAGCAGACCCCGAGACAAGGACTTATGTGCAAAGAATTTATTAGGGAGGTGATCTCAGGAAGCATGAGTGAGGGAGTAGAAAAGTGAAATGAAGAAGGGAGAAAAACCAAGAAGTGGAGTGTTATTGAAGGGATGACTGCCATGGGCAGTTGGAGACTCATCCTACTGAGAAACCACGGCTTAGAATCACCCTCCTAGAGAACTGAGGAATCGGGCTATTTATTCACCCACTCCCACAATGGATCAGGTAAGGGTTGCCACCTTAGCTTCCTGGGTTTTAACTCCCCTACACATCTGGGTTGAGACCAAGCAAGCTCCCTTGTTGCTGGCTGAAGTCCTCAGGTTGAGAGGACAGACAGACATGGGTGTTAGAGGTGGAAAGCTTGTGCATGGGGGAATTGTTGGCTGAAGCTGAAGGGCATATGCGGAAGCAACAGTGTCTGCTACACACCCCTGGACTCCAGTAAAACCTTTATTTCAAGGTCACAAACGCCATTAGCAAGTTCTTGGCTCACTGTCCCTGTGGTCTGCAGCAGTGGACTATCCTGTGACTCTGCACAGTTCTGGTTTCTCTCTCTAACTACTCCTTCTCTATTTCTCTCATTTCTTCCTCCCAAATGAGGTGGGGGTACTCCTTCAATATCTTTGTTTTTTCTTGCCCATACGCAAGTTCACTAACATCCAGTATGATGTGCCATATAGGAAGCGATAGCCCACATCTCTCTCTCCAAGTCTTAGCCCTGTGTTTACAGCTGCCTCGTTGAAACATTTATTTGAACATTACTTCAGCAACTCAAACTCAGCATTTCCAAATCTAACTCATCATCTTTGATGTTCTGCTCAAATCAGCTGCATCCTTGCTTCTCAAGTTCTCTCCATGGCCAGCAGCGTTGGCGTCATCTGAGAGTTTGTGGGTGCAGAATCTCAGGTCCTACCACGGACCAACTGAGCAGGAGCAGGATGTATATTTTTAACCCATCCCGGGTGGTTTGTGTGCACATTAATGTTTGATAAGCATTGGTCTACACTATTGATTCTCTGCATTTTATTAATGGCACCAGCATTTTACCAATTACCCAAGTCTTAAAACTTTGCAATTATTTAAATCCTAGGGATAAGTATCCACTGGTGGTGCTAGTGGTAAAGAATCTGCCCACCAATGCAGGAGATGCAGGAGACATGAGCTCGATCCTTGGGTTGGGAAGGTCTTCTGGAGTAGGAAATGGCAACTCATTCTAGTATTTTTGCCTGGAAAATTTCATGGACAGAGGAGCCTGGCAGGCTACAGTCCGTAGGTGGCAAAGAGTTGGACATGACCGAGCACTCACCTTAGCCTTCTCTCAAACCAGGTTTCCATGGGACTGAGTTCTCAATTAAACAAATAATAGAATTGATATCAATGTGTTTCAGATGAGCATCTATAAAGATCCCATTACACATAATTTCACTTCAATAAATATTTATGGAGTTCTTGCTCAATGCCTGGCTCCACACTATGTGATGATGTAACAATGAACTAGACTCAGTCCTTATCCTCAAGGAACTGACAGTTGAGAGGAAGGAGAGACAGACACCGAGGGATAAATAGAGGATATGGAAATGGAAGAGGAGCCCTAACAGAGCCTTAGGGGGCAGAGAAGTCTTTCTGGAAATGGGACATCCAGTTGGAAGAACCTGGATGATGAATGGGCCCAGGAGTGAAATCAGGGGAAAGAAAGGGCTTTTCAGGGTGATGGCTTGTGTACACACTGGCAGGGATAAAGAGCAGAGTGCTTTGGGGGGATTCTCCCTATTTCCCAGGTTTGTCACTTGGGGGAAAATCTCTTCACCCCTTCCTGCCTCATTTAACTCTAACTTTGGAATAACAGATTCTCCCTTCTCAGAGTCGTTGTGAAAGTTAAATAAAAATGAGCGCATTTCAGACCCTCAGCTACTTGACTGGTATAAGTACTGATTGACAATAACTTGTCAGCAACCAGAGATTGGTCCTCAGTTACAGAAAAAACAGTCATGGTATGGTGATGGTGGTGGATGGCGATCTCCCAAAAGGTACATCCATGTCAAATCCTTGGAACTGGCAACTATGAATTTATCTGGAAAAAAGGACTTTGCCTGTGTAATTAAGGACCTGGAGATTAGGTCATCCTGGATTTTCCGGGTGGGCCCCAAATCCAAGCACATGTTTCTCTATAAGAAGAAAATGGGACACAGAAGAGGTGAGAAGGCTATTTGAAGATGGAGGCAGAGATGGAGCTGGGGAGCACCTTTTGCCACCTCACCAAAAGATGAAAGAGGCAAGGTGAGACTCACCCCTAGAGCCTTCAGAGGGAGCAAGGCCTTGCCCATACTTTGATTTTGGACTCCCTGCCATCTAAACTGTGAAAGAATACGTTTCTGTGGTTTAAGTCACAAAGCTGTGACTTAAAGAAATCACAGGAAATAAATGCACATGGTTACTGGTTTTTAAGCATTCTTTATGTGCCAGGTGTGGAGTCCTCCTCAATGATGCTTTGGAATGATGATATTATTTCTGTTTCATGCCTAAGGAGTACTAAGCCTCATGGAGGCAAAGCACCTCATGCTTGGTCATTCATTCACTAAGTATTGAACCACTTCTTAACTTAGGGGGGCTTCCCTGGTGGCTCAGACTGTAAAGAATCTGCCTGTAATGCAGGAGATCCGGGTTCGATCCCAGGGGCGGGAAGATCCCCCGGAGAAGGAAATGGCAACCCATTCCAAAGAATCCCACGGACAGAGGAGCCTGGCAGGTTACAGTCCATGGGATTGCAGAGTCAGATACAACTGAGAGACTAAAACTTTCTTCGCTGACTGGATGCTTTAATGGGCACTGGGGTCACAGGGGTGAGCAACGGAGATGCCTTTGCTGAAGTCCAGGGCTTATAAATCTATATTGGGTTGAATAGTATCCTCATCCCCAATTCATGTTCACCCTGAAACCTCAGAATGTGATTATATTTGAAAATAGACTCTTTGCATATATAATCAATTTATGATGAAGACATACTGGATTAATGTGACCCTAATCCAGTGACTGCTGTCCTTATGAGAAATTTGCACGGAGACACACAGGCCATGGGATGGCTGAGGCAGAGATTGGGATGATAAATCTACAAACCCAGGATGGCCAAGGGTTGCTGGCAGCCACCAGAAGCTGGAAGAGGAAAGGAACTATCTTCCCCTAAAGCTTTTTGAGAGATCGTGGCCCTGCTGAACCTGGATCTCACATTCCTGGCCTCCAGAACTGTGAGATAATAAATGCCATCTGGTTTGTGATAATTTGTTAAATAACCCCTTGGAATTTAATGTGTCACTCAAGAAATACACAATTGTTGCACACAGGGAAGCACCACACAGGGAGATGTGGTCACCAGTGAAGCCAGGTAGAGGCAGGCAAGGGGTGCTGGAGCGGGTTATGAACGTGGGGTAGGAGTTGAGTGTGCAAAGAGAAGGAAGATCTGGGTTGGAGGAGACAGAACCTACAGGCTGGAGGAATGGACGGAAGGTCAGAGCCCAGAGGAGCACACAGCCAGCAGCGAGGGAGCCAGAGCCAGTCCCCTTCCCGCCGTTCCGCTGGGAGACTTCTCTAGCATGAGCTGTCAGGTCAGTCTGTCTGTAGGACCATCTACCCAGCGCTCCCCTCTCCGTACCCCACTCCCCCTCGCCGGCAGCGTAGGGTATTTCAGCAGATAACACTGAGTCAGAGCTCGCCTTGTCCTTGAGCACAGCGGGGGACGCTGGGAGGAGGCACAAAAGGCGCTTTGTGAGGCAGCGCTCAGCAGCTTCTGGGCCAGGGAGCCGGCTCGCTGTGAATGGGCTGCAGACAAAGGCATCGCCGCCGACCGAGTACCTGTAATTGGAACGTCCGCGAGCTTGCAAGGGACAAAACGGAGACGAATGGCCGCGTCTTAGGCTGCCCGTTGCTATGGTTTCCGCGGGGCTGCTGGGGAGGGCGGTTACCAGGCAACGGATGAGGGCCCTAGACAAAGAGAGACGGTGTGAGGGAGCGGTTTGGGGCAGGTGTGAGTGTGTGCGGGGGTGTACGGGGGGGGGGGGGGGGGTGGGGGGAGGTGGGGTGGAGCAGAGGGAGAGAAGATGAGAGAGGGAGGCAGAAGCACAAGACAGGGAGATGAGGAAGGAGAGACAGAAAGAGACAAGAGAGAGACAAGACAGGGCAGGGGAGGGAGAGGCAGAGATAGACAACAGAAGGAGAGAGGCAGAACCATTAAAACATAGTGGAGACACAGAGACAGACAGAGAATTATGGAGATATTCATTCACCTCTGAGCACCTGCTGTGTGTCAGGTCCTGTACACTCTGGAGACAGGCTTGTTAGCAAGACAGATCCCCTCCCTACCCCTGGAACTGGACAAGCCAGAGACAGAAACTGTCTCTGTCTTTGATGGAGCCAGAGGGAGGTGCTGTCTTCCCTAGAGTAACCAGGTCTTACTCTGGAAGCTGATGTCTCACAGAAGCTTGTAACCTCTGGGTAGGGCCATTGCAGTCTTCCTCCTGTCTCCAGGCAGTGTCCTGGGAGACAGTTTGTAGAAAATGATTCGTGGTTGATCGACACTGGTTCTCTCCCTTGTAGCTCTCTCATTGGCTGCCTACCATGAGGCCTGAACTTCCTACCAAGGAAATCCTCTTTCTTTTCCTGTTCAGATTCTCAAAACAGAACCTGATTGGCTCACTTAAATCAAGTGTACAGTCCTGGTCCAATCAACTTTGATCAGAGGAGAGGCTCCTAGGGTGTAACCTGACCAGCTACTTGGGGCCAAAGACTAATCTTGCCTGCTTTCAAAGGCTATTACAGGGATCTCATACTTATCAAAGGAGCTTGCAGACTGGCAAGTGCTAGAGAAGGGCCAGTTGTTATTTAGGTTAAAGGAAGCATCTGGAAGACAAATATCATGGTCCTGACCCTGAGGGACATCATGGAAGAAAATTGTTACTGATAAGGGAATGGGGGAGTAAAGCAAGGTAGGGAAGTTTAGAGGATGGGTGGGCCACAATGTGTACCATGATGGAGTGAGAAAGAGGAGAGAGATGCCATTTGTTCATTAATTCATACACTCAGCCCTGTGACCCTACAGTGTGCCAGGAACTGTACCAGGTGATGGAGAAGACATGGCCTCTATTTTCCAAGGATGCACAGTTCAGTTCAGTTGCTCAGTCATGTCCGACTCTTTGCGACCCCACAGACTGCAGAGTGCCAGGCTTCCCTGTTCATCACCAACTCCCAAAGCTTGCTCAAACTCATGTCCATCGAGTCAGTGATGCCATCCAACCATCTCATCCTCTGTCATCCCCTTCTCCTCCTGCCTTCAATCTTCCCCAGCATCAGGGCTTTTCCAGTGAGTTAGTTCTTTGCATCAGGTGGCCAAAGTATTAGAGTTTCAGCTTCAGCATCAGTCCTTCGAATGAATATTCAGGACTGATGTCCTTTAGGATGGACTGGTTGGATCTCCTTGTAGTCCAAGGGACTCTCAAGAGTCTTCTCCAACACCACAGTTCAAAAGCATCAATTCTTTGGTGCTCAGCTTTCTTCACACTCCAACTCTCACATCCATACATGACCACAAGAAAAACCATAGCCTTGACTAGATGGACCTTTGTTGGCAAAGTAATGTCTCTGCTTTTTAATATGCTGTCTAGGTTGGTCATAGCTTTTCTTCCAAAGAGCAAGCATCTTTTAATTTCATGACTGTAGTTACCATCTGCAGTGATTTTGGAGCCCAAGAAAATAAAGTCTGTCACTGTTTCCATTGTTTCCCCGTCTATTTGCCATGAAGTGATGGGACCAGATGCCATGATCTTAGTTTTTGAATGTTGATTTCAAGCCAGCTTTTTCACTCAAGGATGCATAGAAGGGTGCCATATAACCCGCCTGTTATTATCTTGAGATAAGAGACAGAGAATGGGATCAGAAGGGGTGACTTCACTCAGCTGAACACACAAAGGAAGGATATTGAGAGGTAAATCCAGAAGGACATTTGAAAGATGAGTGTGATTTGGAGAGGTGGACAAGGGTAGTGTTAGTGAGTGGTGGACAGAGGCATTCTGGGAGAGCCGTAGAAGCATGAGTATACTTGGGAAAAGTTCAGCTTGCCCAATGATGGATGAAGGTGCTGGAAGCATGTGGTGTGGCAGTGGAGCAAAAACAAACAATGCTGGAGATGGTTAAGGAGCTAAAATATTTGGACCCTGTCCTAAGGACATTGGGGAGCCACCGGAAGCTTGTAACAGCAGTGCCAAGTCAGATTTGTCTTCTAGAAAGGTCAGTCTGAACTTAGTGCAGAGTAGATTGAATGGGGCAGGCACAGAGACAGGAAGAGACAGAGGGTGTTTCATATGAGAACTGGAAGATGTTAGGCAGTGCCTCTCAAACTTTAATGCTCTCATATCCCTCCCAGGGAACATGGCTGAAAATACTGATTATAGGGCTCTGTGGACAGAGATCAATTTAGTAGGTCTGAGGTGGGGGCCATGAATCTGCATCTTTTAAATAGTACCCTAGGTAATGGGTATAAACGGTTCCCAGACCACTCTTTAAGGAACTTTGGTCTAAGGGGCAGGAAGGTACACACATGAATCAGGAAATATCTTAGAAACATTGTGCCGGATACCACTTTTACCGCTTTAAAACCAAAGACCATTTAATGGCTCTCATGGATTTTCACAAGAGTGGTTATAATTGGTTCATCATTATCCTTTTACATATATATCATGCTATACTCTCAACCACCAACATCTGTTGCTTGTAACCAGGGAATAAGAGACAGCAGAATAAAACCTTAATAGTTCTTCTCACCATTTATTATCTGCCTTCTTATAGCCCTGATGTGGTGGGGGTAATGGAGGGAAAGTTAAGCTTTATTGAATCCTTTCTGCAGTTTTGCAGTGTCTCTGGTTTGGAATTCTAGCTCCTCCATTTATAAACTGATTTTGGATGAGAGATTTCACTTTTCTGAGCTTCAGTTTCTTCATCTGTGACATAGAAGCTAATTAGATCTTCCTTCACAGCATTGAATTAAGGATTAAGTAAAACAACTGAATTAGTTGTTTCTACCATTATAAATTCATGGATCTTGAACATATTTGATGTGTTTAACTCCTTTGCATTATTCTTAATAATGCTTAAATTGTTTCATCTTTGGCTGGTGGGAGACTATTAAAGTTGGCCCTTGGGTCCTTTGGAAATGACCCTAATATGTCAACAGCTTTCTTACCCTCTGGTATGATAATGCTTTCAAGTTCACTGTGTACATTTTCTGCCCAAGGCCAGGAGTCAGCCATTTCTCTAAGGAGCCCTGATTTCTTTGAAAAGGAAAATGGTATTTGAGACCATAATCTGCGTGTTAGAAGGGCTCATTGCTCCTGGGTTAGCTACTGTTTCCAGGGATTTAAAGAGGACAATCAGGGAATGCATATGTTTTGTGTGAGAAGCTATGCCATGTTCATAAAGATATTTCTAGTTCATATTTGGGATGCATTGCTTTTATTTTGATTTAATATGTGTATCTTTTCTAACCTGAAAATCTTAACTCCTAATGACAAGAAATTAACTACTTATTTGCTTTTTTTAGTAATATAAATATATCATGTTTCAGAAATATATAACAAACTAACAATGATTACTCAAATATTTTTATTTAAAAATATCACCAGGTGCCAGACACTTAATCCTGAAACAAGCCAGGGAGGGGCATGTGATTATTATCCCCATTTTCTGACAAGAAAATTGAGGTTCATGAGTCACAAGTCAGTAAGTGATGAAACCAGTAGTTGAACCCCCAAGTTACCAACCTCATCATTATCATTTCGAGTTTCATCCCCCCCCACCTTGCCTTTGGGATTAATAATGTGCCAGCTCTCCAATTGCACAGGTCAGCTGGTTATTTAATACTCCCAAAGATGACTTGACATTCATTATTTGGAAATGCACAGATGAATAGAGTGAGAGAGGCAAGCCGTTTAGTGGCCCAGTGTTATTACTAGAATGAAAAGCTTCTTGAGAAACGTGTTGGGTCATACTTTCAGAGCGACAGATTATTGCTTTCAGCTTTTTTAGCTGATGTGTCTGTTTACAGATGTGCCTGCCAGATTATTTTAAATGGGGCAAGCAAATAGGAAGGGTCATCAGGGCCTTGTAAAAATATGTTATCAGGCACAGGGAACCTACCAAGAAGCTTTAAAGGGATCACTGACTCCCCACCTTTGTGTGTTCATTCAAGCCACCTTTCTCAAATGGAGTATCTGCTTATGACATAGTAGTCAACTTCAGAGAGCCAGCGTTTTTGGTTTTTTTTGGAAGCCTTCCTTGCTCATCCAAGCAGGCAATACTGGTCCCATCTGTAAAGTGGGTATACTGGGTTGAATAGTTTCCCCTCAAAATTCATGTCTGCCTGGAAACCTCAGAATGTGACCTTATTTGACAATACAGCCACCCAAGATGGCTGTTCTCTTGCCCTCTGTACATCCCCTGATTGACCAGTGCCTGCTTCACCTACTGTCTACTCACAGGACTGATCTTCCCTCTTAAACACAGAGCCTAAATGGTAAATGACTGCATACTTCCCCACAGCTCCAGCTAGTGATTGTTCTAATCTTTAGGTCAGAACTTCTCCAGCAAGAGGCGTGAAAGGAGTGCTTCTCTGCTAGTGTCCCTGGTAACCAATGAACCAACCTGACATCATCCCCTATAACTGGGAACCTCCCCCTCCTGCCACCCCAGCAAAGACTACCATCATGTCCTGCCTGTGTCCGCCAAACATGGTAGGGTGTTGTTCCAAGATCTTGCTTCAGATGTGTAAGCTGACACGGCAGGTGACAAAGATTCTCCCCTTGACCAAACTTGAGTCAGTCTCCTCTGAAATCCTTTCTTGACTAAGCCCTGACATCTGTGTCCAACAAACCACTGATGTTGCTGACCCTGGGCTCCTTTTTTGCTCTTGAGGCTGGGCAAGTACAGGTTTCAGGCCAGTGGAGAGCCAGTCAGCAAGATGTAGTTAGTTTGATAAGGTCACACTGGGTTAGCGTGGGCCCTAAATCTATGACTGGTGTCCTTCTGAGAAGAGACACAGAAGGCCACGTGAAGATGGAGATGGAGACTGGAGTGATGCTGCCACAAGCCAAGGGAAGCCAGAGCCAGCAGGAGCTGGAATAGGCCAAGAAGGATCCTCTCCCAGTCGCTGTGAGGAACCATATCCCTGCTGCCATCTTGATTTCAGATGTCTAGCCTCCAGACCTGTCAGAGAATAGATTCCCAGTGTTTTAAACCACCCATGAGGCATTGGTTACAGCGGCCTTAGGGGACTTGTACAGCACCTGACCCCACACTGAGGGAGGGAGACAACAGCTGGGAAGGAGGAAGACAACCTGGAAGGATGACTAGGGGCCTCCTGGTGAAAGTGGTGGATGGGAGCGGACCGGGACAGGGCATTCTAGGCAGAGGGAAAGTGAAAGTGAAAGTTGCTCAGTCGTGTCTGACTCTTTGCAACCCCATGGACTACACAGTCCATCAAATTCTCCAGGCCAGAATACTGGAGTATGTAGCTGGTCTCTTCTCTAGGGAATCTTCCCAACCCAGAGATTGAACCCAAGCCTCCCACATTGCAGGTGGCTTCTTTACCAGCTGATTCACAAGGTAAGCCCACTAGACAGATGCCGCATCAAAGTCCAGGAGAGGAGAAACAGCCTGGGGTAGGGTAGGAGCTGCATGCAGGGTAGCCCTTCTAGAATGAGGCTGGGAAGCAGGCAGGGCCCAGATCATACAGGTCTTGTAGGCTTGAAACTTGGAGGTTTCATGTGGGGATCAGGCAGCTGTGTGAGCGGTAGGTAGGGGACAAACATGGCGAGTACATGGACAGGTCTGGGCTTCCTATTGATGAGGAAGCCCATTTCCTGCTGAGCTTCCTGCTGAGCTTCCTGCTGGGCCAGCTTCTCCTCTCGTTGGAATTCAGTTCAGCACCTACATAAGATGTGGAATTTCCTTCCCAGGTAGGGCCCCACCTCTGGACCACCGCCAGGCCCACCCTGCACAGAGGTGAGGGTGAGAAGGGTATTAACAAAGCCAAGCGTCTCTCCAGCTCCTGCTTGACTCTGTCAGACTCATCCTGAAGTCCATTCAGTCAGCAGTCACCGACCTTTATTTTGTCATTTCTAAATCTTTCTGGCCAAGAAAGCTGAGGCAGGGACCTTCCCGGTCTCTGCATCTGCTCTCCCAGAAGAGGGAAGTAGGGTGTGGGGCAGGCATACTAGCTCCATCTCCAAGGAGACTGAGGGATCTTTTCAGGCCTGTTTTCATTGGTAGTTCTGAGACCTCCAGGACACACCTGAGCTAATTTCCCTTTTGGAAGGAAGAGGGATGGAAGAACACTCAAGGGAGGAGGAGGGCCGGCCCAGCAACCATGGCCATTGGTCTAGCTTCCTGTCAATCATCTTTAGCTCCAACATTGTCCCTTCCTCAACTATCTGCCTTTCTCGCTCCAGCTCCTGTCTCTCCACTCCTATCCCTCCGCTTCCCTTCAGTCATACTCTGATACTGGTCACATCATGGCAGGTGACAAAGATGCTCCCCTTGACCAATCTTTAGTCAGTCTCCTCTGAACCAACTCTTTGCAAACCCATGGACTGCAGCACACCAGCCTTCCTTGTCCTTCACAATCTCCCAGAATTTGCTCAAATTCATGCCCATTGAGTTGGTAATACCATCCAATCATCTTATCTTCTGTCGCCCCCTTCTCCTCCTGCCCTCAGTCTTTCCCAGCATCAGGGTCTTTCCCAGTGAGTTGGCTCTTTACATCAGGTGGCTAAAGTATTGGAGCTTCAAATGTTATTTAGCCTTAATAAGGATTGTTACTTTTATTTCTTGGAATGAAAGATGGTTATATGAAGCCAACGCTTAGAGACTAGGAGACCTAGTCTTGCATTCCCATTGCTGCTTACTCAGTAAGCCAGGATTAACTAACTTAACTCTCCCAAGCTCAGTTTCCTCACCTTTAAAATGGAAACACATATACCTAGCTCTTGAAGTTGTGCAGGTTAGGATAAAAGATACTGTTTATAAACTCCTTAGCACTTAGGAGATCAATAATTGGTTGGCCCCACCACTTACTGAGCCAAGAACAAATGACACTCTCTCTCACCTTAGTTTCCTCATCTAGAAAATGAGAATAGTAATAATACCTATCTAAGAAGCTTGCTGTAAGGATTAAAGGATTTATTTTAAGCAAGGCTCTCAGAATAGTATCTGACCCTATTAAATATTATTATTCCTATTATTTGTCTTCCTTATGGGCTTCCCTGGTGGCTCAGCTGGCAAAGAATCTGCCTGCAATGTTGGAGACCTGAGTTCAATCCCTGGGTTGGGAAGATCTCCTGGAGAAGGGAGAGGCTACCCACTCCAGTATTCTGGCCTGGAGAATTCCATGGACTGTATAGCCCATGGGGTACAAAGAGCTGGACATGACTGAGTGACTTTCACTTTCACTTTACATTGAAACTTTGAAGGCCACTATTTACTAAGCATTTACCTATGTGCCAGGCACTGTGCATTACAACCCTATGAGTTAGGAGCTCTTATCAGTCCCACTGATAAAACAAACTGAGGCTGAGAGAGATAAGATCTCTTGTCCAAGGACACCCTGCCTGGAAGTAGCAGAGTTACTATCACTATCATCCCAAGAATGAGCAGTGGTCTGGAGATACAGGAGCAACCACCAGAAGCCAACTCAATAGCCATCCTTGTGGTTCAATGCTCCAAATGTCCCTCACTCCCAGGAAAAACTGGGCTGTGGGTGAAGCCAAGTTGGGGTGATGGATGAGCAGAGACAGACCCTGCTGCAGTATAAACACAGAGAAATATAGGTCAGTTCCAGCAACCAACCTCCCTGATCCCCCCTTGCTTGTTTTACCCCAAAGCCAATCTTGTCAACTTGATCTCCTGCCCTGAACTTGAGCTGTCCTCTAGATGTTCCTGTGTTTCATGAATTATGCAGACTTAACAAAATGTGTGCTCCATAGATTAAAGCCTCTGTTATTCTCACTGGAAGGCCTTTCTTGCCTCTGTTAGATTTCCCCTCTCTTGTTCTCTAAGCTTATTTTTTTAGCCACGCTGCAGAGTATCTTCTCTCTTCTTGCTGTTAACATTTCATCTTGTGGTCCCATTGCTTTGTGCTAGTCATGCTATAGATTCTTTCCCATCAACTGAAAACACTTTGGGGAATCCTAAGGGATGCTGGTGAGCTTCTGGGAATTTCCTCGGGCAAGTTTAGTGGATTGGAACTCAGCATGGCTGGCTCTGTTAACAGAGGTCCAATCAGTAATGTAGTGGTAAATTGGTTTTTCAGTAAAAAAGAAAAGCCTTGATTTGTAGCATTTACCAATTTTCATGGTATAACTACTCCCACCATGGTGGATTTCAAGGTCCCAATGTGACATCACTGAATGTGAACTTGGGAAGGGATGCCCACAGTCTGCTCTTACAAGTTGGTTCAAGATGCTCCAACAAACACCATGTTCACTTCCCAAGAGTAGTGGAGGAAGTTATTATTTTGGTCTGGTTTGGGTCCTCAGCATGCCACTTACAAGCTGTGTGACCTGGGCAATTCATCTCTTAGAGCCCCAGATTCCTCATCTGCAAATAGGCCTGCTAATAGGATTTTTATTTGGGATTGTGGTCAGGATTAAGGGAATTGAAGAACATAACGTGTCTAGCACCAGGATTTCCCTGGTGGTCCAGTGGCTAAAACTCCACACTCTCAATGCAGGGGGCCTGGGTTTGATCCTTGGTCAAAGAACTAGATTCCACGTGCTGCAACTAAGAGATTCCACCTGCTGCAATGAAGTTGAAGGTTCATATGTGCTGCAACTAAGACCCAGCACAGCAAAATAAAACATTTTTTTAAATGGTTTGCACCTAATCTGACACACAGAGCTCAGTAAATGGTAGTTAGGAAGAGCCTGTGTCAGTCAGGGTAGACCAAGTGTTGCTATAAGAACAGATAACCCCAAATCTCAGCGTCTTATAACAAAATTTTATTTCTCAATCATGTAGTGTGACAAAGGCATACTGGCAGGGAGGCTATACTTGCCATAGCTTTTCAGGAAAGCAAGTTAATGAAGGCTTCATGTTGATATGTTCTCATGATTCCCTCAGCAGGAATACTCTCTTTTAAACCATTTGACCAGAAGTGTCACTCATAACTTCCACTCATATTTTATTAGCTAAAGGAAGCAGGTGGATTTACTGAAATTCAACAGAGTGGGGCATAGTAATCCTACTATGTGCCTGGAAAGACAAACCCAAATTTTTGGTAAACATCCTTAAAGATTAGCATCATCTCTCAGATATAATTTTCTCTGTTTTTAAGGTTTTTTTCATTCAGTTCAGTTCAATCATTCAGTCATGTCTGACTCTTTGAGACCCCATGGACTGCAGCCTTCCAGGCTTCCCTGTCCATTACCAACTCCCAGAGCTTGCTCAAACTAATGTCCATCAAGTCAGTGATACCATCCAACCATCTCATCCTCTGTCATCCCCTTTTCCTCCCACCTTCAATCTTTCCCAGCATCAGGGTCTCTTCCAATGAGTCAGTTCTTCGCATCAGGTGGCCAAAGTATTGGAGCTTCAGCATCAGTCCTCTCAATGTATCTTCAGGACTGATTTCCTTTAGGATTTGCTGGTTGGATCTCCTTGCTGTCCAAGGGACTCTCAAGAGTCTTCTCTAACATCACAGTTCAAAAGCATCACTTCTTCAGCACTCAGCTTTCTTTATGGTTCAACTCTCATATCCATACATGACTACTGTCAAACCATAGCTTTGACTAGATGGACCTTTGCTGGCAAAGTAATGTCTCTGCTTTTTAATATGCTGTCTTGGTTGGTCATAGCCTTTCTTCCAAGGAGCAAGCATCTTTTAATTTCATGGCTGCAGTCACCATCTGCAGTGATTTTGGAGCCCCCCAAAATAAAGTCTGACTGTTTCCACTGTCTCCCCATCTATTTGCCATGAAGTGATGGGACCAGATGCCATGATCTTAGTTTTCTGAATGTTGAGTTTTAAGACAACTTTTTCACTCTCCTTTTTCACTTTCATCAAGAGGCTCTTCAGTTCTTCTTCCCTTTCTGCCATAAAGGTGGTGTCATCTGAATATCTGAGATGATTGATATTCTCCCCGCAATCTTGATTCCAGCCTGTGCTTCATCCAGCCCAGTGTTTCATGTGATGTACTCTGAATACAAGTTAAATAAGCAGGTGACAGTATACAGCCTTGATGTACTCCTGTCCAGATTTAGAACCAGTCTGTTGTTCCATGTCCAGTTCTAACTGTTGCTTTTTTTCATTAAATAGCTAAAACTGAGCAGGAAGAGTGAGTGGGAAGCCCAACTCACATAATTTACCAGCTGGGGAACCTTGGGCAAATTACTAAACCTCTATGGGCTAAAACTTAGCTAAAACTAAGTTTTAGCCCATAGAGGTTTACACTTTCACCTGTAAAGTGGGGAAATATATCCTTCATCTCTCAGAGTTGTAGGGAGGATTACCTGGGTCAACAGACATAGTCATTGTAAGTGCTGTGTTAGGTATGAGTGCCTGCCTGCTAAGTTGCTTCAGTTGTGTCCAAGTCTGCAACCCCATGGACTGTAGCCCGCCAGGCTCCTCTGTCCATGGGATTCTCCGGGCAAGAATACTGGAATGGGTTACCATTTCTTCCTCCAGGGGATCTTCCCAACTCAAGGATTGAATCTGTGTCTCCTGTGGTTTATTCATTGCAGGCAAATTCTTTACTGCTTGAACTACCAGGGAAGCCCGTGTTAGGTATAAACCATCATTATTATTAACCTGTGACAATCCTATGAGGTTGGTACCTCCCTTACCTCTTTTGCAGATGAGGAAACTGAGGCTCTAAAGAGCAATTTCCCTTCTCCAGGGTCACACAGATGGGAGGTAACAATATCAGGACTGGAGTTTACACCTGTCTGATCCCAATAGCTCCACTTCTGAGGGGCTGTGCTGTGCTTAGTCGCTCAGTCATGTCTGACTCTTTGCAACCCCATGGACTGTAGCCCACCAGGCTCCTCTGTCCATGGGGATTCTCCAGGCACGAATACTGGAGTGGGTTGCTGTGCCCTCCTCCAGACAATCTTCCCAACCCAAGGATTGAATCCAGGTCTCCCTCATTGCAGGGAGATTCTTTACCACTTGAGCCACCAGGGAAGCCCTCGTTAGGTATGCTGCTGCTAAGTCACTTCAGTCGTGTCCGACTCTGTGCGACCCCATAGACGGCAGCCCACCAGGCTCCCCCGTCCCTGGGATTCTCCAGGCAAGAACACTGGAGTGGGTTGCCATTTTCTTCTCCAATGCATGAAAGTGAAAAGCGAAAGTGAAGTCGCTCAGTCATGTCCAACTCTTAGCGACCCCATAGACTGCAGCCTACCAGGCTCCTCCACCCATGGGATTTTCCAGGCAAGAGTACTGGAGTGGGTTGCCACTGCCTTCTCTGCATGTTAGGTATAAACCATCATTATTATTAAACTGTGACAATCCTATTATTTTGCTACCTCCATTACCTCTTTCTGCAGATGAGGAAACTAAGGCTCTAAAGAGTAAGGTTGAGAGGCCACAGGGAAGCCCAAGAATACTGGAATGGGTAGCCTATCCCTTCTCCAGGGGATCTTTCCAACCCAGGAATTGAACCAGGTATCCTGCATTGCAGGTGGATTCTTTACCTGCTGAGCTGCCAGAGAAACACCACTTTTGAGGGGCCTGGCCCTTTATTGAGAGGGAGCCTCCAGCCCTTCCATTACCTGTTATATCTGAACCCAGAGGGATGTTGGCTGGGTCTGGGGCTCCTTCAGTAGACCAGGGATTGTGGTAACTAAACAAAGCAAAAAATACGTACTATTTATAATGCAAGCAACACGCAAGGGGTTCCTGCCTTGCTTAGAGTAAACGTCTCAATTAACACAGAAGACCTTTTTTTTGTTCCATAGCTGCAGGCGAGTTTGCCTTTTGAATCAATTAAATTGTTGACAGTCTGCACAGAAGTCTCATACAAATCAACATTCAAGGTGCCTTTTGGTGCAGTGTGTGTGCTCCAAATGGGGCTGTGTGAGTGGAGAACTGACTAGGGTCAGGTTCAAATATTTTGACGCAATCCTTGATAAGAAGTATATTTCACATCACTAGTACATGGCCTTGTGTAAATACATGTGCATGCACACACATATGGTCTCATGCACACAAGCACACACATAACTGTTGTACTAGGATATTTTCCATTCCATTCCATTCAAAAATGCTGGTTTCAACGTACCACATTAATTTCATGGCACCATGAATATGTTGCAGCACTCAGCCTAATTGAAAAACATTGGACTCAACTGTAGCTGGGCTTCCCTGATGGCTCAGTTGTAAAGAATATGCCTGCCAATGCAGAAGACTCAAGAAACACAGGTTCGATCCCTGGATCAGAGAGATCCCCTGGAAGAGGAAACGGCAACACACTCCAGTATTTTTGCCAGGAAAATCACATGGATAGAGGAGCCTGGCAGGCTATTGTCCATGGGGTCACAAAGAGTCAGACATGACTGAGCACACAGCACAGACTGTAGCTGCCCAGCTCATGTATTGGGACACTTGGATATGCTGGGAAGGTGCCTTTGATATGTTGGCATGTGGTTCTAGAAAATTAATAAACAGATATTCTACATACTGCATGTTTTTTTTTTTTATCCATTTTCGAGTCTTAAACATGCAGTTACTGCCAAAAAAGATGTAGAACATTTGCAGTCCTCTAGGAGGCCTGTTCATGCCTCTTTCCAGGGAGCACTCCACTCTCAGAGATGATCAACTCTTCCGACTTCTAACACAACAGATTCATTTTGCCTGCTTTTGAACTTCATATAAAATGAAATTGTGCTGTATGTGTTCTGTTGTATCATCTCTTGCTCATTATTGTCACTGAGAATCATCCATTTGGTTACATGAAGCAGCAGTTTATTCTTTTTCATTGCTGTCTACTGTTCCACAGTATGAATGCACCACAGTTTATGTATCTGTTCTTCTATTAATAGATATCTGGGTTGTTTCCAGTTTGGGGATATTATAAATAAGACAGGTACAAGTCTTTGTGTGAACATATGTTTTCATTTCTCCTGGGTAAATTGCTAGGAATGAGTTTCTTTGGGAAACAAAGGTAGATGCAAATTTAATTTTATAAGACACTTTCAGATCTTTTAAAAAATTGTTGTACACCCTATATCCTGATTGGGAATGTTTGAAACTTTTGGTTGTTTTGCATTATAGCCAATATTTTATGTTGGTTAGATTTTTAAGAAACCATTTTGATGGGCATTTGGTGGTTTTTTTCAAACTGATTTTAATTTGCATTTTCCTGATGATTCATGATATTGGATACATTTTCATGCACTAATGGATTATTTGTATATCTTCGTTTGTGGAGTATCTGTTCAAGATTTTTGACTATTTTAAAAATCAGATTATTCTTCTTTTTATTATTGAGTTGTAGGAGTTTCTTTTATATTCTGGATAAAAGGACTTTATCAGGTACATGTATTGTAACCATTTTCTTTCGCTTTGTGACTTCCCTAATAATTTTCTTAATGGTGTCTTTTGAATGAACAGAAGCTTGAAATTTTTATGACATTCAATTTATGAATTTTAAAAAAGGTATGCTTAATACTTTCTTTGTTTTAAGGAATGTTTGCTTTTTACAACATATTCTCCCATGTTCCTTTCTAGAAACATTACACATTTAGATCTATGATTCATCTTAAAATTAATTTTTTTGTATGGTACGATATAGGAATTGAGAATCACTTTTTCTCATATGAGTATCTAGTGATTCCAGCACCATTTGTCAAAAAGATTCCTTTTCCATAGAATTGCTTTGGTGCTTTGGTAGAGAAACAATTGACTGTAACGTGTGAGTCTATATCTAGAACAATTTTTTTCTGTTGCAGTGATACATTTTTCTTTTTTATGTCAGTCTATCACATTGTATTTATTCCTGTTATTTTATAATAAGCAGGTAACGTTAAGTTTTTCTTCAGATTGTCTTGGCTTTTCTTAGATTTCTCAAAACTCATATGTTGAGATCTTGACCCAAAGTACTTCAGAATGTGAGTTTATTTGGAGATAGGGTCATTATAAATGTTATCAAATTAAAATGAGATACATAGGTGGGCCCTAATCCTCTGTGACTTGTGTCCTCTGAAAGGGGGAAATTCAGACATACACATGCACACAGGGAGAACACCCCAGGAAAATGAAGGCGGAGATCAGGGTGATGCTTCTACAAACCGAAAACTATCAGAGATTACCAGCATACCACTGAAAGCTAGGAGCAACGCATGGAACAGAGTTTCTCTCCCAGCCCTCAGAAAAAGCCAATCCTGTCAACACTTCTGTCTTGGACTTCTAGCCTCCAGAACTGTAAGATAATAAATTTTTGTTGTTCTAGCCACCCGGTATGTGGTACTTAATACATGCTTTTTCATGGAATTTTAGAATCAGCTTGTCAATCTCTTCAGTCTGAGATTTTGATTGGTTTTGCAGTCAGTTTTGGAGAAGGCAATGGCACCCCACTCCAGTACTCTTGCCTGGAAAATCCCATGGGCAGAGGAGCCTGGTAGGCTGCAGTGCATGGGGTCACTAAGAGTCGGACACGACTGAGCGACTTCACTTTCTCTTTTCACCTTCATGCATTGGAGAAGGAAATGGCAACCCACTCCAGTGTTCTTGCCTGGAGAATCCCAGGGATGGGGGAGCCTGGTGGGCTGCCATCTATGGGGTCGCACAGAGTCAGACACGACTGAAGCGACTTAGCAGCAGCAGCAGCAGTCAGTTTGGGGAGAATGCGCATCTTAACAACATTATGTCTTCTGACCCATGAAAATGGTATATCATTGCATTTACTCAGATCGTCTTAATTTTCCTTAATATTCTTTAGTTTTAAGTATCTTACACATTTTAAATTTTATTTCTAATTATTATATCTTTGTTGGTGGTTTTGTAAATTATATTTATTTTTAATTTATTCTATTTACTTATTTTTATTAATATTGTTGGCTGCACTGGGTCTTCATTGCTACTTGCAGGCTTTCTCTAATTGTGGAGAGTGGGGGCTACTCTTCGATGCGGTATGAGGGCTTGTCACTGTCGTGACTTCTCTTGTTGTGGAGCACAGGCTCTAGGGCACACTGGCTCAGTAGTTGTGGCCACAGGCTTAGTAGCCCCATGGCATGTGGGATCTTCCCAGACCAGATTTTATCAAACCTGGGTCCCCTGCATTGCAAGGCAGCTTCTTAACCACTGGACCACCAGGGAAGCCCCTCCATTATACTTCTAATATTATTTTCCAATTATTTGTTATATCAGCAGAAATGAAATTTATTTTTATTATTATTGACTTGTATCTTGTGACTTTACTGAAGTCCCTTATTCTAGTAAATTTGGGGGTATACATTTAATAGGATCTTCTACATGCAAAATCAGGTTGTCTGTCATGACTGCATATTGTTTAATATAATTTGCAGTAGAATGTAGGAATGACTCTTTCTGGAACCTAGGTCAGACATCTAATCTCTCTGAACTTTGGAGGTCCTCACCTATAGAGGACTGATGAGGAGATTTCTTTCAGATCTAAGATGATAAAGGACCTGGCACTGCCATTTGCTTGTTTGTGATACTGGACAAAATACTAGATCTCTGTGAACCTCAATTTCTTCATCTGTAAAATGGGTATAATCAACATAAATTATCCATGGCACAAAATTATAGGGAATCAATGGAACAAAGCATGTGACATGGTTATCAGGACACTTAAAAGGTTGCAAGTACTTATTCATTTACATATTGTAATATAATAAAATGTATATTTGGTTTCATCCCTTGTTCCTGGTACACAGCTTCTGAAACTCTTGGAATTCCCTGAGTGACAGCAGTTCAGTTCCGTTCAGTTCAGTCGCTCAGTCATATCTAACTATTTGCGACCCCATGAACTGCAGCACGCCAGGCTTCCCTGTCCATCACCAGCTCCTGGAGCTTACTCAATCTCATGTTCACTGAGTTCATGATGCTATCCAACCATCTCATCCTCTGTCGTCCCCTTCTCCTCCCACCTTCAATCTTTCCCAGCATCAGGGTCTTTTCCAGTGAGTCAGCTTTTTGCATCAGGTGGCCAAAGTATTAGAGTTTCAGCTTCATCATCAGTCCTTTCAATGAATATTCAGGACTAATTTCCTTTAGGACTGACTGGTTGGATCTCCTTGCAGTCCAAGAGACACTCAAGAGTACTTGGACTTTCTCAAGGTACTGAGTGACAGCAGTACCTTTTGTTATTCATAACTTTCTGTCCCTTTCTAGATGCTGATCATGAGGTAACTCAGGGTGGGACCCCTAGATAGTTTCAGGATGGGGTCTGGTCATCAGAAAACCAAAGTATTTCAGAATGTGACTTTATTTGGAGATAGGGTCTTTAATAGAGGTTATCAAGTTAAAATGAGATCTATAGGTGGGCCCTAATCCAATATGACTTGTGTCCTTTGAAAAGGGGAAACACACCCACCTGTCAGGAGGGCTCCCTAACTCCACAGGCACAGAAGCTCCTGTGTTCCTTCTGGACCTTGCCCTCTTTACCTCTTCACCTGGCTGTTCATCTGCAGCCTTTATTGTGAACTGTAATAGCAAGCATTGCACTTGCCTGAATTTGTGGCTTATTCTAACAAACTCAAACCTGAGGATGGTATCTTGGGAACCCTAGAGTTTGTAGTTGGCTGGACAGAAGTGTGGGTACCTGGGCATCCCATTTGTGGCTGATGTCTGAGGTAGAGGCAATCTTATGGGACCGAGCCCTTTACGGGTGGAGTCCATACTAACTCTGGTGGTGTCAGAGAGTCAGAGAATTGGTTATTGGTGTTGGAAAAAGGCAGCATACTATTAATAATAATGATGCTGTTGATAATACTAGTGATGGCATTCTAGGGCTTGTATATTCTCTGCCTCATGTGATCACTGCAAGTGCCTGTGAAGTAGGCAGAGCTGAGGTTATTAACGTCACTGCATTGATAAGTAATAAGAGGCTTGGGGAGGTTAAATGACATGTCTAGGGCCATTCAGTGTGTAGAAAGCAAGGCTTTTGATTTTCTGAACTTGAGTCTTGTGCTTCCACAAATGAGGACAGGTTGAACCAGGGAAGGCCATTCCCAGCAGCTGGGGACACCATCACCACACATCTCTGAGGAGTGTGTGTGCGTGTCTGTGTGTGGCTCCCCCAAAGCCACCAGCCTAGGACAAGGTTCTCAAATTGAAGTGTGCCTTAGAATTCCCAGAAGAACATGTGAAAACAGCTGCCTGGGCCCCACACTCACTGGTCTGATTCATAGCCCAGGAAGGGCCTGAGGATTTTAAATAAACATTCATGTGATTCTGGTACAGGTTCCTCTCCTACCAGAAACCTTGCTTTAAGCAGTGGTTCTCAGTCCAAGCTGTACAGGAGAGTCACTTGGGGAGCCTTGGAAACTTGTGTCTTCTGGGCCCTCCCCGGGACTCTGGTATCAGGATCCCTGGTGAGCGGTTTATATTCCAGATAAAGCTGGCCCAGGAATTGACCTGAACATCTCCTCTGTCTGCTCCTTCTTTCTGTCACTGTGTAGAACTCTCATTTTACATCTCTGTGATTTAGTTTGCATCAATTCCCTGTGTTTCTGTCTCTGTCTTTCTGTGTTTGTCCTTCTCTAGTCTTTTTGTGTCTCCCTGACAACCCCCGTCTCAACTCAGTCTCTCTGTTTTCTGTGTCATTTCTCTGGGGGAATGTCTCTGAGTCTCTGCCTCTCTTCTGTCTCTCCCTTTCCCTGGTCTGTGGCTGGGTGTGTCTCTGTCTCTGATTTTTTTCTGTTTAGCTCTCACTCTGACTCTTGGTCTACCATTTCTCTCGTCCTGCCCACTGCGCAGCTCTCTGTTCATCTGAGTCTGTGCACACAAGAAAGAGAGAGAGAGAGAGCAGACAGACAGAGACTTCATTATTCTCTATCTCCAATCCTTTTCTTCTCTCTGGTAAACCCCCTCTACCCCCTCACCCTCCCTTCTAGCCACTCAGCTATAGCAGCTTTTCTGTGAAACACAAAAAGACTCTCCTGTGGAGAAGCCTGAAATACTCCTGGTCAGACCCCAGACCCCTGCAGACCTCAGAATGTTCAGCTCTAATAGGAAGCCCCTTCTGGGCCTGTCCCACTCTCCTGCAGGACTTATCCGGGGCCCTCAGCCTCCTCTGCTGCCAGAGATAAGGTGCCCTTTGGAGCAGGGTTGCCTTGGGCATAACCCTCAAGAAGACCAGATAAGAAGTGTGGCCCATGGGATCCTGGAGACTGTCCCCCCTTCCCCTCAGACTGACATTGACTTTCCCATCACTGACCCAAAGTGTCCTGGAGTGAGGTTGGGGCTTTACAGCAGGTCCAAAAAGCCCTTAGGATGATCAGACTAGCTTCTTTTTTGGGGGGAGCTAGTGTTGTTAATTCATTAATTATGTAATTGATTTACCTGTGTGTGTATATATAATTGATTTACCTAATATTTATCAAACATCACTGTGTATTGTATTTTGTGCTGAGAATATAGCAGTGAAGATAATAGATTTAATATTGTAAAATCACAGCACTCACAATAAATTTGTGTCATGGATTGAGCACCTACTATGTTCTAGGAGCTTAATTTATATAAGGAACTTAATACCAAAATTCCTTGCGGAGAGAGAACTAACCCTTTTCAGTGGAAAATACTTTACCTGCTTGTAATCATTGCTGCTACTGCTGCTAAGTCACTTCAGTCGTGTCTGACTCTGTGTGACCCCATAGACGGCAGCCCACCAGGCTCCCCCATCCCTGGGATTCTCCAGGCAAGAACACTGGAGTGGGTTGCCATTTCCTTTTCCAATGCATGAAGGTGAAAAGTGAAAGTGAAGTCGCTCAGTCATGTCTGACCCTCAGCGACCCCATGGACTGCAGCCTTCTAGGCGCTTCCATCCATGGGATTTTCCAGGCAGGAGTACTGGAGTGGGGTGCCATTGCCTTCTCCGACTTGTAATCATTATAGCTGTTAATTCATTATAACTAATAATACACTGGATACTTAACTTTTATGTATTCAGGGGTGATATTTAAAATATTTAACAAATGAGCAATTGCCCAATGAATACATTTGCCCCACTTCTCACTTCTACAATTATTTGCATAAACATCCAGTCTTCTGCCATTCATTCATTCATGTAACTATTCATTTCTTTTTTTAGTGTGTTGTTAAGGGCCCAATGGCTATGAGGCACTGTGTGAGGAACTAGGGATGCAGCAATTACCAGGACATCATAATGAACTCAGAGGAGGGAGCTCGAGAAAGACATTGACCGAGTTCATGGAATGTGACAAAGGAGGAGTTTGGGAGAGTAGACCTAAAGTCTAACCTGGCTGGAGGAATTAGGGAGGGCTTTCTGGAGTAAAGTACATTAACAGTGAAACTTAAGCAATGAACAGGGGTTGGCTAGATGAGGTCTCTTTCTTGCCAATTTTGTATATTCCATTGGGTAGAGCATAGTGCCCTGAGTATAGTGGGGCTTTAGCAAATCCATGATGAATAAATCATGATGATTCTGAAAGCAAACAGTACTATTAGCATGTCTTTTCTCATTGCTTGCACCCAGCATCTGGCCAGGAATCAAAGGTAAATTTCTCCACTTCAAATTCATGGTGATGTCAGAGCTTTCTTTCTTTCTTTCTGGCCATGCTGGGTTTTTGTTGCTGCACGGGCTTTCTCTAGTCATAGCAAGCGGAGGCCACTCTCTAGTTGCATGCACAGGCATCTCATTGTAGTGACTTCTCTTGTTGAGGAGCATGGGCTCTAGGGAGCACGGGCCTCAGTAGTCTGGGCATTTGGGCTCAGTAGTTGTGACTCCCGGGCTCTAGAGTACAAACAGGCTCAGTAGTTGTGGTGCATGGGCTTAGTTGCTCCCTAGCATGTGATGTATGGATCCTGCATCGGCAGACAGATTCTTTACCACTGAGCCAACAAGGAAGCCCAGTGTCAGAGCTTTTAACATTCTTTCCCTGCCCCAGACTGAGAAGACAGAGTCCAGGAAAGTAGACTGAGGGGACAAAAGTTGACAGGAGAGAACATTATTAGGTCCTAGGCTTTCAAACTCATGCCTTGTAGGGATCAGATTGAACTGTGTTTCTAGAGCTTCTGTCTTTTAGAAGAAACCATAAATCTGGATTTTCATGTGAGCCCTTCTAATTTTTATGTTGGAACCTAATTTATATTTTTTTTAAGAAAAGGTCATTATGTGCAACAAATCAAATATCTCTGTGCTGCTGCCCTTGTCCTTTGGGGCTGGTGTAATAAAAATACTGCAGACTGGGAGGTTTGAGCAACAAACATCTATTCCTCACTGTTCTAGAGGGTGGAAAATCCAAGATCAAGGCACTGACAAATTTGGTGTTAGTGAGACCCACTTCTTGGTTTATAGACAGCTGACTTCTCACTATGTCTTCACATGGTGGAAGAGGTGAGGGAGCTCTCTGGGGTCTCTTTTGTAAGGGCATTGATCCCATTCATGAGGACTCCCACCATTATAAGCTAATCTTTGTGACCCCATGGACTGTAGCCTGCCAGGTTCCTCTGTCCATGGAATTATCCAAACAAAAATACTGCAGTGGGTTGCCATTTCCTTCTCCAGTATATAACCTAATCACATCCCCTAAAATCTCACCTTTCAATACCATCACCTTGGGGGTAGGAATTTCAACATAAGAATTTGGGGATAATATAAATATTCAGTCTATAACAGCTGCCATTCCTGATTTAGAATTTATTTCCTAAAAATGGAAAGGAAATAAGAGAGGCTTAAATTTACTGTGCAGCCACATTGTTCTGAACATTGTACTGCATGTTCTATGGATCTTCTTTGTATGAATTTTCATTGCATGAATATCTCTATTGCCTTATTTAATCTTTGCAACAACCTCCTGGGGCTGGTATTATCATCTCTGTTGAGGAAGAATACCAGCTTAAGTCTACAGGGACCCAGTATTAACCACAAGGAGGCTTAATATTTACACAGAAGTAGAAGTGAGCTAAGAAGAGGATAAGGCCTTTATAGAGACCTGATTCTATGAGACCCTCCAGGTGCTAGATGTTTGTCTAAAAACTGTCTTTTTTTTTCTTTTTTTTTTTAGTCATATGTCTTTATGAATTGCTTTAAATATTACTGTTTTCATGAAATTTTCTTTTCTTTCTTTCTTTTTTTGGCCACACTGTGGAGCATGTGTGATCTTAGTTCCCCAACCAGGGATCACACCTGCACCCCCTGCAGTGGAAGCTTGGAGTCTCAACCACTGACTGCCAGGGAAGTCCTCTTTCCTGCAACTTTCTTGCTTAGAGAGTTTCAATATACTGCTATAGGAGTCCGGCTCCCCCATTATGTAACATGTGTGAAACCCACAAAGTCATTCACTGTTAGTTGATATCATGTCTGTTGTATTCAGTATCCACTCAGCTAAGTAACACAGCTACACCCCTAGTTTCTGACTTCCTGATGCCTCTAAAATAGTTCAATTCTTTTATTTGATTGCCTTTCCTGCTGCTGCTACTGCTAAGTCGCTTCAGTCATGTCCGACTCTGTGTGACCCCATGGACGGCAGCCCACCAGGCTCCCCGTCCCTGGGATTCTCCAGGCAAGAACACTGGAGTGGGTTGCCATTTCCTTCTCTAGTGCATGAAAGTGAAAAGTGAAAGTAAAGTCGCTCAGTTGTGTCCAACTCTTAGCGACCCCATGGACTGCAGCCCACCAGGCTCCTCCATCCATGGGATTTTCTAGGCAAGAGTACTGGAGTGGGGTGCCATTGCCTTCTCCATTGATTGCCTTTAGAAGTTGCATTTTAGAAATGCTTTCTTTTACCTGGAATTCTGTATTTTTGCCACTGAAGTGAGCATCCTGTTTTTGTTGTTCAGTTGCTAAGTTGTGTCAGATTCTTTGCAACCGCATGGACTGCAGCATGCCAGGTTTTCCTTTCCTTCACTATATCCTGGAGTTTGTTCAAACTCATGTCCATTGAGTCGGTGATGTGATCCAACCATCTCATCCTCTGTCACCCCTTTTTCCTCATGTTCTCAATCTTTCCCAGCATCAGGGTCTTTTCCAGTGAGTTTGCTCTTCACATTAGGTGGCTAAACTACCAGAGCTTCGGCTTCAGCATCAGTCCTTCCAATGAATATTCAGGGTCGATTTCCTTTAGTATTGACGGGTTTGATTTTGCGGTCTAAGGGACACTCAAGAGTCTTATCCGGCACCACAATTCGATAGCATCAATTCGTCAATGCTCAGACTTTATGGGCCAACTCTCACCTCCAAACATGACTACTAGAAAAACCATAGCTTTGATCCTGTGGCCTAGAGTATTAAGAGCTCCTGGACCAGTGAGAATTTCACTGGATGAACTCCAAGTCCCCTCTGAGTATCTCCAAGTGGGATTTAGCAAGGTCATGGATCTTTAGAACAATTTTGTGGAGATGCTGTCTGTTCTAAGATGTGAACCCCTTGAACAATCGGATAAAAGAGCTTAACTATCTCAGAGTTACTGAGAGGTCAGGCACGGGATGGAGTAGTCAGCTGGCTTAGCGAATGGATCTTAAATTCAAATGTGCATTAAGCTGTCAGGTTGCTTCTCAGAATGCAGATTCTTTGCCCCCACCCCTTGTTTTAATTCACTAAGAGTATCTGTTATGGCAGAAAGCTAAGTTCTTTAGAGGCCAAAAAACAACATGGCTTAGGGAACAAAGAATATATTTCTCTCACACACATATTGCAATTCAAGGTGAATGTGGCTTATTGGTGTATAACTTCAAGGGATGTGGCAGATTAAGGACGGACACAAATTATTTGATCCTGTTCTCATGGAGACATGAGGTTGATGTGCCCTCCTTTTGAATCTGGGCAGGCCCTATGACTGCTCTGTGACCAACAGAATGTTCTGGAAGTAACACTGTGCCAGTTTAGGGTGGTTTGCTGTACAGCTGTTGATAACCGAACCCCATAGGCCAGAGGGGTCCGAGATCCTTCCATCATGATGCTCTTCTGCCTTCTATAAACTTGTCGTCATCTATTCTGCCAGGACTGAGTTCCTGCCATGTCCAGCTTCCAGTCAATGGAAGAAGAAGCTGCATCTATATCTTACTCATCTTGGCTTGAAACTGGTATCCGTGACTTCTGCTTACATTCCATTGGTGCAAACTTGTTACATGACTGCATCTAATTGCAAAAATCATGAGGAAATAGTCTTCTAGCTATGCAGCCATATTCTTAGCCACTAAAAAAGGGAAGAATGGATTCTGTTGGTAGTCTAGCATTCTGGACTGGGGCACAGAGATCTGAATTTTTGTGAGCCCTGCCCCTAGGTGACTTTGATGTAGGTGACGGGTATAAGTTTTGAACTCAGTGAGATCTGAATTTAAAACTAAACTCTACCATTTACCAGCTGGGTGACATCTCTGAGTTTCAGTTTCCTTGTGTATATAAAATGCAAAAATAGTAATTCCTACCTCAGGGGTAGTTGTGAAGATTTGATAATGGCCTGCATGAAAAGTGTGAGCACAGAACATGGTGCACAGCAAGGTATAAATAGTAAAAAGAAAAAAGAAAGGTTTTTTTTCTCATTAACTGAATCAAGTGTTTCATTCTATCTTTTAAAACCAGCACATCAGTGCAGTCAGCCATTCTACTTAAAATGTCCATTTTACCCTCACATCAACCCTAGTCTTACCCCATTTTACAGACAAAAAAATTGAGACTCAGAGAAGTTAAGTCAGTAGACCAAAACCACTCAGTGAACACAAGGTTTTTTTTTTCTGATTGGTGTTTGATTACAAATCTTATATTTTAACAAAGTAAGGAGGAACTGTTGATGGTTTGGGGGCATGGAAATAACATATCAGAACCCTGTTGTAGAAAGATAAATCTGAAAGTGTTGCTGTGAGGTGTGTGGAATCAGGGAAAGCTGGAGGCATGAGAACCAGTTTATGAACAAGGTGAGGGGGTTCTGAATGAGGCTAAATGAAGACCAAGTATGTTACTGCCTCACCCTCTGTAGTTACTCACCTATGAGGAGACAATTACAAATAACAATCCCATTCTTGACTTGTGCATGCCTCTGCCAAACTGACTAGCCAACTCTTCCATTACCGTTGGATATGACTTGAAATATTTAGCACTGGTTCTAGATCTTTAAAATTTTTTAAATTTAATTAATTTCTTTTTGGCCATGCTGAGTCTTCTTTGCTGTGCAGGGCTTTTCTCCACTGTGTCAAGCAGGGGCTACTCTCCAGTTGTGGCATGAGGGCTTCTCTTGTAGCACATGGGCTCTAGAGTGTGCTGGCTCAGCAGTTGTAGCACATGGGCTTAGGTGGCCCAAGGCATGTGGATCCTCCCAGGCCAGGGATTGAACTCATGTCCCTTGAATTGGCAGGCAGATGCTTAACCACTGGACCACCAGGGAAGTCCTGGTTTCAGATATCATGGGTGTTTTTTGTGTGCCTCAGTTTACCCATTTGGAAAGTGGAAATGACAATGCCTGCTGTAGCTATCTCATAGACAGTCTATAAAGAAATGCATGGGAATGTAGTTTTAAAAGTTTAAATCATCAACTTGATATTCGGGTTTACTGTAAATTGAACAAAACAAACAAGAAGCACTCATTTAAACTTCAATTTCATGATTGATTCTTGGAGTCTTAATTTTATAAGTTAGAAACTTCGGTTGTTAAAGGATGAGGTAGTGGAAACAGATTGGAAGATAGATTTTCTGGTATTGTGGTTTCCATGGTCACCAACTGGCAGGCATCAACCACTGGCTGAAATACAGATAAATAAGAAAATGATTGCAAAGTGCTTTACACGGTGCCTGGCACATAGTAAACAATCACTGTACATGACATCAGAGTCACTGCCTCTGTAAAAGCAGCCTAGACAGAGAAGTTTCCTGAGAAAAGCACATGCGGAGTTCCTTCCTCCTTCGCGATGCTCCAGCCTGAACATTCTAAGATTTTGAAAGGTTCAGACATTACTTTGCCAACAAAGGTCCGTCTAATCAAGGCTATGGTTTTTCCAGTGGTCATGTATGGATGTGAGAGTTGGACTGTGAAGAAAGCTAAGCGCCGAAGAATTGATGCTTTTGAACTGTGGTGTTGGAGAAGACTCTTGAGAGTCCCTTGGCCTGCAAGGAGATCCAACCAGTCCATTCTAAAGGAGATCAGTCCTGGGTGTTCTTTGGAAGGACTGATGCTGAAGCTGAAACTCCAGTACTTTGGCCACCTCATATGAAGAGTTGACTCATTGGAAAAGACCCTGATGCTGGGTGGGATTGGGGGCAGGAGGAGAAGGGGACGACAGAGGATGAGATGGCTGGATGGCATCACCGACTCAATGGACGTGAGTTTGAGTGGACTCCGGGAGTTGGTGATGGACAGGGAGGCCTGGCGTGCTGCGATTCATGGGGTTGCAAAGAGTCGGACATGACTGAGCGACTGAACTGAGCTGAACTGAAGGCAGTGAAACTTTAAGCTAAGCAATGGGAATTGTAAGGAATTTGATTTGTGGATTCCTTCTTATTCTGAATCAACTGTATGATGGGGATTCACCCTTCCTGGTTCCTTTGTCTTGTTTAGGACATCTTTGTGTATTTCAAGTTCAAGACATGCTCCTGTATTGTCTTTTAGAAACTATCTTTTTTCCCCTTTCACATTCAGATTTACTATCCACCTGGAATTGATTTTTATGTATAGTATGAATTAGAGATCAAGATTCAGATTTTTCCATATGTATGGCCAATTGACCCAGCACCATTTATTGAAAAAGCCATAGTTTCTGCATTGCTCTCCTATGGCATCTCTTTTATAAATTAGGTGTCCTTACATGTGTGGATTTGTTTCTTAGCTCTCAGTGCTGTTTCACTGGTCTATTTATCTTTCTTGTATCAAAGCACGCTCGCTTATTTTCTCTGGCTTTATAATAACTCCTGATCTCCAGTAGTGAAAATCATCTGACTTTTTCTTCCTTGTGATAATTTTGGCTCTTTGATTTTCCACATATATTTTAGAATTGCCTTGTAAATTTCCACCAAAACAAAAACTTGCTGGAATTATTAGGATTACTGTCTCTAGATCAATTTGATGAGAGATGATGTTTTTATAATAGATTCATTTTTTTCACAACTCTATGAGATAGGTTCTATTGTTATCCCCATTGACAGATGCATCCCTCTTTGGTACCAGAGGCACAAAAATATAAACTAATCTCGTGGCCTGTAAGGAGGAAGGATGCCCCACCTAGAGATGTATTATCTCTGACATTGTTTAGAATTACTGACTCATGGTAAACATATAAAGTTGGGTGATTGTAGTTAGTCTTATATTGCTTTTAAATTCTCTTTTAACCATGCACACTCTTATTCTTTGTGGGTGGATCACTCTTAACTGCCCTTGGCCTGCCTCTGACTTAGTCCCATCAATTTGATTCACCTATGCAAAACTTCAGTTTGAAGATGAGCAATGCTGGTACACAGATATGAGTGGACTCCATGTTTGAATGATCATGGTGGCAGACCCACCCAACTTTTTAGGAGCAGCATTGGCAGGGGGTGGTGTTTTAAACTCAGAGTGACTAATATTAACTGAAGTGTCTGTAATGAGTAATGGTAGCAGTTGTCTGTGCTGATAAGGTAGAGATTGGGTTTCATTTCTGGCCGTATCATCCCTGATCATGATCCTTTCATCTTCATCGGAGATGCCAGAAACTTTTTTTTTTTTTGAAATGTATTTATTTTAATTTTGGCTGTGCTAGGCCTTCATTGCTGCTCGTGGGCTTTCTCTAGCTGCCGTGAACAGGCGCAGCTCTTCGTTGTGGTGCACAGGCGTCTCATTGCCATGGTTTCTCTTGTTGCAAAGCGCAAGCTCTACGCACATGGGCTCAGTAGTTGTCATGCACAAGCTTAGTTCCTCTGTGGCATGTGGGATCTTCCTGAACCAGGGATTGAACCCATGTCCCCTTCATTGGATTCTTAATCACTAGACCCTAGGAACTTCTGGGTGTTACTGCAATTTTTTTTTTCTGTTCAGTTGGTTGTGGTACTATGATTATTTGCAAATAATGGGTGGATAGAGATATTTTGTTTTTATTATTAGTCATGCCTCCTCTACTCAGTTTGTATGCTGCCATCTTTCTGCACCACATGCTGTCCTAGACTTCCAGAACACCACATCTTGTCCAGCCCACACATGCCAGACACCTGCTTATCTGGAGCCAAGGATTAGACAAATATCCATTAGGACCTGTATTGTCAAGCTGGAGGGTAACAAACGGTGTTTCCTTATGTAGTGGTTGACGTGTTCAGGAGCCCTCCAACTCTCCTCCATTTGGTGAATGTTAAATAACGTGAGGACGGAGCCAGCACAGTGCTGGCTAAAAGACCAATAAATAAGGCTATAGACATGGGAAAACGGCAAAACCTTCCCGGGAAAGGTTTCCTGGCCCAAGGTACCATTAGTAATGCTGCTATTTGTAATCATAATAAAAATAAAACTAATAGGAAAATCACGTTGAGACAATTCCACTGCCTACTGGATTTTTAATTTTCTTGAAGATGCCAGAGGTAATCTTGAGGCCATTATGTCTAAATGAGGCATATTATAAAAGGCTTGCAAAGTCCAAACTGCTTTTACAGCCATTAATTAGCCATACTTCCAAATAGGCCCAGAAGATTAAGCTTGAGTATGGTCTCTGGTCTCTAGAATGGGGTCACAGTATGCAGAGAAGTCAGCTATCATTGGTTCAAGCTAAACTCTGCTGCCTTTCTCTCTCATTTAAGCTCGGTTCAGATCCTCCAGTGGAAAAGGCAATGGCACCCGACTCCAGTACTCTTGCCTGGAAAATCCCACGGACGTAGGAGCCTGGTGGGCTGCAGTCCATGGGGTCGTGAAGAGTTGGACACGACTGAGCGACTTCCCTTTCACTTTCATACATTGGAGAAGGAAATGGCAGCCCACTCCAGTGTTCTTGCCTGGAGAATCTCAGGGACGGGGGAGCCTGGTGGGCTGCCGTCTATGGGGTCGCACAGAGTCGGATACGACTGAAGCGACTTAGCAGCAGCAGCAGCAGCAGATCCTCCCGGGTGGAAAAATAGGGGCGGGGCCGACAAGGGGAGGGGCTAGTAGGGGCGGGGCCAGCACGCAGCCATCAGCGAGCAACAGTTATGGCAACAAAAACCGTTAGCTGTACCCTTAGTGTGAAGCCCTCAGCACTCGACTGTTAGCCACTACTTACCTTTGGAGAAGGAAATGGCAACCCACTCCAGTATTCTTGCCTGGAAAATCCATGGACGGAGGAACCTGGTAGGCCACAGCCCATGGGGTCGCAAAGAGTTGGACACGACTGAGCGACCTCACTTTTTCTTTTCAGATCGTCGGGAGTGTAAAAATAGGGGCGGGGCCAGTAGGGGGCGGGACCAGCACGCAGCCGTTAGCCAGTGACCGTTGCTGCAACCTAAACCGTTGGCTGGACCCTTAGCGTGAAGCCCTCAATGCTCGACTGTTAGCCGTTAGTTACTCTTAGTGGTCAAGCTCCCAACCTGGCAGTGATCCTCACGGCACAGAACGTGGTGAGAGGCGGATTGGGGCTGTCTCTCCCCCAGGATTTCTGGCCTCAGACAGCAGGTGAGCTGAGGGCCCAGGAACAGACCAACAGCTGCGTTCCACAGAGTTCTAGAACCCTTGCTGCAACTGCCCACTGGCCAGGCCCAAGCTTCAAAGCAGCCGTGAACCTCTCCCTCATCCCCACTTCCACGACCTAGTGGCAGTAGAGGTCTCCGAGGTCTCCAAGGTCTCTAAGTCCGAGCCGCCGAGCCCGTATTTGGGCGTCTTGAGGAGCCTGAGGGCCTGCTGCAGGGTCTCCCGGTGATGGTGGCTGAGCAGGGTCTGGAGACCTGGCTCTGATAATATTGTCCCCTGAAACCTGCCTCCTCATCTGGAGCTGGACGCTGATGGGAAGACCTGGGCAGGGTAATCTACCCTGTGCAGGGACCCCTCCTCTTAGCGGGCACCTGGACCTCAGAGCCTTGGGACTGTACTTGCTCTTGTCAGAACAGAGTAACGTTTGTTTTGGTGGAGGTTTATAGAACATTGTTATCTGAGGTGATCTGACTACAGAACAAAGCATCTGACATCAAGAAGCTTGCAACAACTAACCACACCCCCCTCTCACCCTTCCTATAAAAGGGCTTAGATGAAAGCTTTCCCGTAGTTACTGGTTAAGGCATGAGCCCCCCGTTCTCCTTGTGTGGCCCTGCACTAAACCTTTTTCTGCTCCAAACTCTGACATTTTGGGGTCATTTGGGCTCACTGTGCTTTGCACACACGGACTTTCATTCATAACAGGTCATTTCACATCTTGGTGCTGGAGTTGCTCTGCAATCATAACTACAGAACCTACTGGAGGACTGTAATATGGTTCAGTGTGTGGGAGGCACTTAGGAGAGTTTCTGGAACATCTGGGAGCTCTGGACAGGTATGTGTGGACATTATTATCTCGCTTAGGGCATAATCCCTTTGCTGCTGCATAGTATTCCACAGTGTGTCTGTTCCCCTGTAGACGGATGTTAGATCATTTCTTGCCTTTTGGCTCTTACAAGCAACTCTATTGAAAATCGTGTATCCCTCCTTGTGCATGTTGCATCTATCTGCATTTTCCTCTAGGAGAGTTGCCAGGAAGAGAGATGTCTGGATCCTAGAGCACATGCATTTTTTAGTTTTAATGAGTCCTGCCAAACAACCCTCCAAAGGTGATGAACCGAGGCGATCTAGTTCTTACCTGGTTGAATCTGCCTTTTTGGAGAAACCCAACCTCCTTCCTGCTCATTAAGCCGCATCTATTTTCAGAGCTCAGCTGACATCTCTGGCTGAGACCCTCTTCATTATTCCAGCTTTGCCTCCTCCAGCAGTCCCTTGCTGTGGTTTTTCTTCCTGACTCTTATTTAACATGGCCAAGTGCTTTTGGAATCCTGGGTAATAATGGCAGACAATGCGCGGGATGGAATGTGGAATTGGAGATGCTGAATGTAGCTTTTGTAAGGAGTCTTTGGCGTGATTTCAGCCTGAAATGGAGCACTTTGCACTCAGCCTAAATTGCCTCAATCACACCTGGCGTGCTGGGTGGATGGATATGCAGACTGGCTAAACGTTTTTCGGGAAGAGTACAGGCTGCTTTCTGTGACTTTGGAGGCGGGACACAAGGTCACCAGGCGGGCAGGGCACTGGGCTTCAAATAGCACTTTTCTTTCTGACTGGGGGTTTTAGCCAAGGAGTCCTCTAGTGTTCTCAGAGGGGGTGACTCCTCAACAGGAGAAAAGGAAATTTTGGCCATTTAGGGCCTAAACTGACCATCATAAAATCCACTTTATTTATTGTTATGTTTTGGAGGTGCTATATTTGCAAAACAAAAGCTCAAAGATTCTCTGAAAATCCAAATAAACACCAGAGTAGCTCCCTGGAGGCAGAGGTGGATTTGAAGCTGATATTTTCCCATTTCCTACAGTCTGCCCCCCTCCCTTGTCATGATTATAGTATTTGATCACCTGTCAGCTAGGGCCTCTAGTTTGCTCTATTTGCTTTCTCTGCCTGAAAATTTAAAAAGGTTTTGAAATAATTACCTGCAATGAGGGTTTGCATTCAAATGCTAATGAGATGGTGAAGTGGAGGGTTGGACACTAAATGTTTACATTAAAATGGAAATACAATCATCGATTTTTCTTGTAGGGCCTCCTGTCATTCAGTCCCTCAGTCTTGTCCAACTCTTTGTGACCCCATGGACTGCAGCATGCCAGTCTTCCCTGTCCTTCACTATCTCCCAGAGTTTGCTCAAACTCATGTCCATTGAGTTGATGATGCCATCCAGCCATCTCATCTTCTCATCTTTTGCCATCAATCTTTCTCAGCATCAGGGTCTTTTCCAGTGAGTCAGCTCTTTGCATTAGGTAGCCAAATGAAGTATTGGAGCTTCATCTTCATCAACAGTCCTTTCAATGAACAGTCAGGGTTAATTTCCTTTAGGATTGACTGGTTTGATCTCCTTGCAGTCCAAGAGACACTCAAGAGTCTTATCCAGCACCACAGTTCAAAAGCATCAGTTCTTTGGCACTCGGTCTTCTTTATAGTCCAACTCTCACATCCATACATGACTACTGGAAAAACCATAGCTTTGATTGTATGGACCTTTGTTGGCCAAGTGATGTCTCTGCTTTTTAACATACTGTCTAGGTTTGTCATAGCTTTTCTTCCAAGGGGCAAGCGTCTTAATTTTATGGCTGCGGTCACCATCCACAGTGCTTTTGGAGTCCAAGAAAACAAAACTTGTCACTGCTTTCACTTTTCCCCCCTTCTATTTGCCATGAAGTGATAGGATCAGATGCCACGATCTTAGTTTTTTGAATACTGAGATTAAGCCAGCTTTTTCATTCTCCTCTTTCATCTTCATCCAGAGGCTCTTTAGTTCCTCTTCACCTTCTGCCATTAGAGAGGAATCATCTGCATACCTGAGATTGTTGATATTTCTCTTGGCAATCTTGATTCCAGCTTGTGAGTCATCTAGCCTGGCATTTCACATGATGTACTCTGTATGTAAGTTAATAAGCAAGGTGACAGTATACAGCCATGATGTACTCCTTTCCAAGTTTGAAACCAGTCCATTGTTCCATGTCTGGTTCTAACTGTTGCTCCTTGACCTATATACAGGTTTCTCAGGAGACAAGAAAGGTGGTCTGGTATTCCCATCTCTTAAAGAATTTTCCACAATTTGTTGTGATCCACACAGTCAAAGGCTTTAGCATAGTCTATGAAGCAGAAGTAGATGTTTGAAATTCCCTTGCTTTTTCTATGATTCAATGGATGTTGGCAATTTGATTTCTGGTTCCTCTCCCTTTTCTAAATCCAGCTTGTACATCTGAAAGTTCTGAGTTCACATACCACTAACTCCTAGCTTGAAGGATTTTGAGCATTACCCTGCTAGCGTGTGAAATGAGGGCAACTGTATGGTAGTTTGAACATTCTTTGGAATGAAAACTGACATTTTCCAGTCCTGTGGCCACTGCTGAGTTTTCCAAATTTGCTGGCATATTGAGTGGAGCACTTTAATAGCATCATCTTTTAGAATTTGAAATCACTCAGCTAGAATGCCATCAACTCAACTAACTTAGTTCATAGTAATGCTTCCTAAAGCCCACTTGACTTCACACTCCAAGATGTCTGGCTCTAAGTGAGTGACCACACCATCATGGTTACCTGGGTCATTAAGACCTTTTTTGTATAGTTCTTCTGTGTATTCTTGCCATCTCTTATTAAACTCTTCTGCTTCTGTTAGGTCCTTGTCATTTCTGTCCTTTATTGTGCCCATCTTTGCATTAATGATCCCTTGGTATCTCCAGTTTTCTTGAAGAGATCTCAGTTCAGTTCAGTTCAGTCCCTCAGTCGTGTCTGACTCTTTGCAACCCCATGGACTGCAGCATGCCAGGCCTCCCTGTCCATCACCAACTCCCAGAATTTACTCAAACTCATGTCCATTGAGTCAGTGATGCCATCCAACCATTTCATCCTCTGTTGTCCCCTTCTCTTCCTGCCCTCAATCTTTCCCAGCATCAGGGTCTTTTCAAATGAGTCAGATCTTCACATCAGGTGGCCAAAGTATTGGAGCTTCAGCTTCAGCATCAGTCCTTCCAATGAATATTCAGGACTGATTTCCTCTAGGATGGAATGGTTGGATCTTCTTTCAGTCCAAGGAAGAGTCTTCTCCAACACCACAGTTCAAAAGCATCAGTTCTTCAGTGCTCAGCTTTCTTTATAGTCCAACTCTCACATCCATACATGACTACTGGGAAAACCATAGCTTTAACTAGATGGACCTTTGTTGGCAAAGTAATGTCTCTGCTTTTTAATACACTGTCTAGGTTGGTCATAACTTTTCTTCCAAGGAGCAAGCATCTTTTAATTTCATGGCTGTAGTCACCATCTGCAGTGATTTTGGAACCCCCAAAATAAAGTCTGTCACTGTTTCCACTGTTTCCTCATCTATTTGCCATGAAGTGATGGGACCAGATGCCATGATCTTAGTTTTCTGAATGTTGAGTTTTAAGCCAACTTTATCACTCTCCTCTTTCAGTTTCAAGAGGCTCTTTAGTTCTTCTTCACTTTCTGCCATAAGGGTGGTATAATCTGCATATCTGAGGTGATTGATATTTCTCCTGGCAATCTTGATTCCAGCTTGTGCTTCATCCAGCCCAGCATTTTGCATGATGTACTCTGCTCTGCATGTAAGTTAAATAAGCAGGGTGACAATATACAGCCTTGACGTACTCCTTTCCCTAGTGGAACCAGTCTGTTGTTCCATGTCCAGTTCTAACTGTTGCTTCCTGACCTACATATAGATTTCTCAAGAGGCAAATCAGGTGGTCTGGTATTCCCATCTCTTGAAGAATTTTCCACAGTTTGTTGTGATCCACACAGTCAAAGGCTTTGCCGTAGTCAATAAAGTGGAAGTAGATACTTTTCTGGAGCTCTCTTACTTTTTTGATGATCCAACGGATGTTGGCAATTTAATCTCTGGTTCCTCTGCTTTTTCTAAATCCAGCTTGAACATCTGGAATTTCTTGGTTCACATACTGTTGAAGCCTGGCTTGGAGAATTTTGAGCATTACTTTACTAGTGTGTGAGATGAGTGCAATTGTGCAGAAGTTTGAGCATTCTTTGGCATTGCCTTTCTTTGGGATTGGAATGAAAACTGACCTTTTCCAGTCCTGTGGCCACTGCTGAGTTTTCCAAATTTTCTGGCATATTGAGTGCAGCACTTTCACAGCATCATCTGTTAAGATTTGAAAGAGCTCAACTGGAATTCCATCACCTCCACTAGCTTTGTTCCTAGTGATGCTTCCTAAGGCCAACTTGACTTCACATTCCAGGATGTCTGGCTCCAGGTGAGTGATCATCTTTTTGTATAGTTCTTCTCTGTATTCTTGCCACCTCTTCTTTATATCTTCTGCTTCTGTTAAGTCCATACCATTTCTGTCCTTTATCTTTCCCATTATGCATGAAATGTTCCTTTGGTATCTCTAATTTTTTGAAGAGATCTCTAGGCTTTCCCATTCTGTTGTTTTCCTCTACTTCTTTTCATTGAGCACTGACAAAGGCTTTCTTATCTCTCTTTGCTATTATTTGGAACTCTGCATTCAAATGGGTATATCTTTCCTTTTCTCCTTTGCCTTTGGCCTCTCTTCTTTTCTCAGTATTTGTAAGGCCTCCTCAGACAACCATTTGGCCTTTTTTCATTTCTTTTTCTTGGGGATGGTCTTGATCACTGCCTCCTGTACAGTGTCACAAACCTCCGTTCATAGTTCTTCAGGCACTCTATCAAGATCTAACCCCTTGAATCTTTTTGTCACTTCCACTGTATAATTGTAAGGGATTTAATTTAGGCCATACCTGAATGGTCTAGTGGTTTTCCCTACTTTCTTCAATATAAGTCTGAATTTGGCAATAAATTCATGATCTGAGCCTCAGTCAGCTCCTTGTCTTGTTTTTGTTGACTGTATAGAGCTTCTCCATCTTTGCCTCAAAGAATATAATCAATCTGATTTCAGTATTGACCATCTGGTGATGTCCTTGTGTAGAGTCTTCTCTTGTGTTGTTGGAAGAGGGCATTTGCTATGACCAGTGCGTTCTCTTGGCAAAACTCTATTAGCCTTTGCCCTGCTTCATTTTGTACTCCAAGGCCAAATTTGCCTGTTACTCTAGGTATCTCGACTTCCTACTTTTGCATTCCAATCCCCTATAATGAAAAGGACATCTTTTTTGGGTGTTAGTTCTAGAAGGTCTTTTAGGTCTTCATAGAACTGTTCAACTTCAGCTTCTTCAGCATTACTGGCCAGGCCATAGACTTGGATTACTGTGATATTGAATGGTTTGCCTTGGAAACAAACAGAGATCATTCTGTCATTTTTGAGGTTGCATCCAAGTACTGCATTTTGGATTCTTTTGTTGACTATGATGGCTACTTCATTTCTTCTAAGGGATTCTTGCCCAGAGTAGTATATATCATGGTCATCTGAGTTAAATTCACCCATTCTAGTCCATTTTAGTTCACCGATTCCTAAAGTGTCGATGTTCACTCTCGCCATCTCCTGTTTGACCACTTTCAATTTGCCTTGGTTCATGGACCTAACATTCCAGGTTCCTATGCAATATTGCACTTTACGGCATCGGACTTCACTTCCATCATCAGTCATATCCACAACTGGGTATGTTTTTGCTTTGGCTCTGACTCTTCATTCTTTCTGAAGTTATTTCTCCACTGACCTCCAGTAGCATATTGGACACCTACTGGGCAGTGTATCTTTCAGTGTCCTATCTTTTTGCCTTTTCATACTGTTCATGGGGTTCTCAAGGCAAGAATACTGAAGTGGTTTGCCATTCCCTTCTCCAGTGGACCACATTTGTCAGAACTCTCCACCATGACCTGTCCATCTTGGGTGGCCCTACATGGCATGGCTCATAGTTTCATCGAGTTAGACAAGGTTGTGGCCCATGTGACCAGATTGGTTAGTTTTCTGTGATTGTGGGTTTCAGTTTGTCTGCCCTCTGATGGAGAAGGGTAAGCGGCTTATGGAAGCTTTCTGATAAGAGAGACTGACTGAGGGGGAAATTGGGTCTTGTTCTAATGGGTGGGGCCATGCTCAGTAAATCTTTCACCCAATTTTCTGTTGATGGGTGGGGCTGTGTTCCCTCCCTGTTATTTACCTGGGGCCAAACTATGGTGGGAGGCTTCCCTGGGGCTCAGATGGTAAAGCGTCTGCCAACAGTGCAGGAGACCCGGGTTCGATCCCTGGTTGGGAAGATCCCGTGGAGAAGGAAATGGCAACCCACTCAGTATTCTTGCCTGGAAAATCCCATGGACTGAGAAGCGTGGTAGGCTACAGTCCATGGGGTCGCAAAGAGTCAGACATGACTGAGCAACTTCACTTCAAACTATGGTGGAAGTAATGAAGATAATGCCAACCTTCTTCAAATGTTCCCACAATGCACTGCTACACTCAGTGCCCCCAACTCTGCAGCAGGCCACCACCAACCCACGCCTATGCCAGAGACTCCTGGACACTCACAGGCAAGTCTGGGTCAGTCTCTTGTGGGGTCATTGCTCCTTTCTCCTGGGTCCTGGTGTGCATAAGGTTCTGTTTGATCCCTCCAAGAGTCTATTTCCCAGTCCTGTGAAATAGACTTGTTTTTGCAGCTCTATGGTGGGGTTAATGGCGACCTCTTCCAAGAGGGCTTATGCCATACCCAAGTCTGATGCACCCAGAGCCCCTGCCCCTGCGGCAGTCCACTGCTGACCCATACCTCCACAGGAGACACTCAAACACAGTTCTGTCTTGGTCTCTGTGGGGTCTCTGGGTCCTGGTGTGCATGAGGTTTGTTTGAGCCCTCTGAGCGTCTCTGGCAGGTATGGGGTTTGATTCTAAAGGTGATTCCGCCCCTCCTACCATCTTTCTGGGGCTTCTCCTTTGCCCTTGGATGTGGGGTATTGCCAAAGTTGCTCCAGCACCACGCAGCTGCTGCTCCAGCACCGTGCAGCCACCACTCCAGCAGAGGCTAAAGCCTTTCTTCCATCCACGCGGGGCGGCTTGTTTAGAGAAGAGATGTCTAGTCTTTCCTGTTATATTGTTTCCTCTATTTCTTTGCATTGTTCACTTACAAAGGCTTTCTTGTCTCTCCTTGCTCTTCTCTGGAACTCTCCATCCATTCGGGTATATCTTTCCCTTTCTCCCTTTCTTTTTGCCTCTCTTCTTTTTTCAGCTATTTGTAAAGCCTCGGCAGACAATCACTTTGCCTTCTTGCATTTCTGTTTCTTTGGGGTGGTTTTGGTCACCACCTCCTGAACAGTGTTACAAACTTCTTTCCATAGTTCTTCAGACACTTTGTCTACCAGATCTATTCCCTTGAATCTGTTTATCACCTCCACTCTGTAATCATAATGGATTTGATTTAGGTCATACCTGAATGGTCTAGTGGTTGTTTTCCCTACTTTCTTCAATTTAAGCCTGAATTTTCCAGTAAGGAGCTCATGATGTTAGCCATGGTCAGCTCCAGGTCTTGTTTTTGCTGACTGTATGGAGCTTCTTCATCTTTAGCTGCAAAGAATATAATCAATCTGATTTTGGTATTGACCAACTATCTGGTGATGTCCATGTGTAGAGTCATCTTGTGTTGTTGAAAGAGGGTGTTTGCTGTGACCAGTGTATCCTCGTGGCAAAATTCTGTTAGCCTTTGCCCTGCTTCATTTTGTACTCCAAGGTCAAACTTGCCTGTTACTCCAGGTTATCTCTTGACTTCCTACTTTTGCATTTCAATCCCCTGTGATGAAAAGGGCATCTATTTTTTGTATTAGTTCTAGGTCTTGTAGGTCTTCATAGAACCATCACCTTCAGCTTCTTTGGCATTAATGGTTGGGGCATAGACTTGGATTACTGTGGTGTTGAATGGTTTGCCTTGAAAATGAACTGAGATCTTTCTGTTGTTTTTGAAATTGCACCCAGATACTGCATTTCAGTGGCTTCCTTAGTGGCTCAGACTATAAAGAATCTGCCTGCAGTGCAGGAAACCCAGGTTCAATCCTGGGTTGGGAAGATCCCCAGGAGAAAGGAATAGCTCCCCACTGCAGTATTCTTGCCTGGAGAATTCATGAACAGAGGAGTCTGGTGGGCTACAGTCCATCACGTTGTAAAGAGTTGGACATGAATGAGTGACTAACACTCACTTTCACTGCATTTTGGGCTCTTTTGTTGACTATGAGGACCTCCTATTTGCTTTTAAAATACATTTCACAGGACTTAAAACAAAACAAAACAAAATCACCACCTTTAAACAATATTGGCTGAAGCAGCAACTTACGGTGAGCTATAGCCCAAACCAAGTATAGAGATAATTGTTTCCAATAATGCATCAGTACACCATTGTCTTTTTTATAATAAAAGAGGATAATTTATTTCTTAACTAGACATGGGATTATCATCATTTAGGTACTTTTTGTAATGATGGTGATTCTTCAGCAAAATGATACTTTCTCTTCAGAGGACAAATAAAAAATAAGCTGATCTTTCAAATGAATAAAGTTGAAGTTCTGTTTTTTTTCATTCATTTAACAATTTCTAGATGGTTTGAGAAAATGTGGGTTAAACCCTAATGTTTTGGAGTCTGAGAGAAGTGGATTGGAATCCAAGATCTGCCATTTACCAGCTGTACAGCTTAGGGGCTCTCTAAGCCTCTGTTTCCACATCTGAAAAATACTGCCCAGGCTGAAAGCAGGGCTATTGTTGTTTAATGACTAAATTGTGTCTGACTCTTTGTGACCTCATGGACTATAGCCCACCAGCCTCCTCTGTCCATGGAATTTCCCAGGCAATAAAACTGGAGTGGGTTGCCATTTCCTTCTTTGGGGGATCTTCCCAACCCCGGGATCAAACCCACATCTCCTGCATTGGCAGGCGGATTCTTTACTGCTGAGCCACCAGAGAAGCCCCAAAGGAAGAGCTGGGTTATCAGAAAATGTAAAAATAAAAAAGAAAACTCCTTTACATAATAATTCAAAGCATCTTCCTATTATGGGGATACTGATATAAACAATAAGATTAACTCCTATTTATTGAGTGTTTGTTATGTGCAGGCAACATTTAAGAGATTTATTTGCATTAACAACATAATTCTCCTAATAGCTCTATTCAGTTCAGTTCAGTTCAGTGCAGTCGCTCAGTCGTGTCTGGCTCTTTGCGACCCTATGCATCACAGCACGCCAGGCCTCCCTGTCCATCACCAACTCCCAGAGTTCACTCAAACTCATGTCCATCGAGTCGGTGATGCCATCCAGCCATCTCATCCTCTGTCGTCCCCTTCTCCTCCTAACCCCAATCCCGCCCAGCATCAGGGTCTTTTCCAGTGAGTCAGCTCTTCGCATGAGGTGGCCAAAGTACTGGAGTTTCAGCTTCAGCATCAGTCCTTCCAAAGAACACCCAGGACTGATCTCCTTTAGGATGGACTGGTTGGATCTCCTTGCAGTCCAAGGGACTCTCAAGAGTCTTCTCCAACACCACAGTTCAAAAGCATCAATTCTTTGGTGCTCAGCTTTCTTCACACTCCAACTCTCACATCCATACATGACCACTGGAAAAACCATAGCCTTGACTAGACGGACCTTTGTTGGCAAAGTAATATCTCTGTTTTTTAATATGCTATCTAGGTTGGTCATAACTTTCCTTCCTAGGAGTAAGTATCTTTTAATTTCATGGCTGCAGTCACCATCTGTAGTGATTTTGGAGCCCCCCAAAATAAAGTCTGACACTGTTTCCACTGTTTCCCCATCTATTTGCCATGAAGTGATGGGACCAGATGCCATGATCTTAGTTTTCTGAATATTGAGCTTTATTAGGTGGGCCTTATTATTAATTAGGTACTAACATTAAGCCAGTTTTAAAGATATTGGTTAATTTATTCAATGAAATGAGTGTTTGTTGAATGTGTGCATTTCTCAATAAAATAGGATCTGTTGATTCATTCATTAAAATTTTTATTGAGTATCTGCTATACCAGGCAGTGTGATAAATTCTCTGGCTATGTTGGTAAGCAAATTAGAGTCCACATAGGGGAGACAGATCATAGTTAAATAATCTCAAAAATGGGTAAATTGTTGCAAAGTAAACAGAATGTGGAGAAAGTAACTTGCTTCCCTGGGAGGATCTAACAAAGAAGTTTGCATCAGAGTTGGGGAGGTGACTTGGGCTGAGCTCTAAAGGATGTGCTGGAATTAAATCAAGTGAGGGAGAGAGCATAGGGTTGGTGTGTCCCAGGTGGAAGGAGCAGCCCTAGCAGAGGTCCTGTGGTGGAAGGAACTTGACTTGTGAGAAGCTTCTCACCCCAGTCTTAACTCATTTCCATTTATATTCCTCTGATCCTGGAAAGTCATAAGGATCAGGTCATTCCCCTGCCTCCTGCACTTGGCTAAGTTTTTAATTGATAGCTGACGTGCTTTGTGGGGAAGAGGAAAAGTATGCTGCAGCAGGTGGGGTCATGACCATGGCCCTCACTGTAGTTAGGAAACTCTTCTCTGGGGGCCTCGTCAGTCTTTCCATATCCCTAGAAGCTGGGAGATGAGACCCAAGTCAAAGTAGAGAAGAAATAACCATTTAAGATAAAACTGAAACATCAATATGGCAACCCATTGACCACCAGAGACAGGGAATTCTTTGAGGGAATTGTTGTCTCAACCTTTGCAGAACAGTTGCAGGACATGGTGTTCCATGTAACTGTCTTGACAGATGTCCTGGGATCTTATCACACCATATCAGGCTTGGGCAGGAGCACCTCACAATTGCTATTCCTCCCATGGTTGGTGAGTGTGTGTACCCATGCTAATGAATGAAGGTCTGCCAAGTGTTTTAAACCTCCTGAAACAAAATGGAATAGAAATGTGAGATTTTGTAATTGTGATTGTTATTGATACTCTGCTTCTCAGCAGAGCCAGAGCATATTCGTGTTAAATGCCCTGTGTGCTGCCAACAAGACCAGAGCAGGTGTTAGAATATTGCCAGCCACAAAGGCTTTTCTCAGCCTTGTGTGTGTTTGTGTGTGTGTATGTGTGGTATACATAAGGGTGAACATTCAGCAAAGAGACAAGTGAGAATTATCTGATTTGTAAAAGAGCCCAGAGATTGCCTCTGGAGCCTGATTAATTGAGTAGTCTTTTCTCACTGAGGAATAAACATGAGATTATTTTATTTTCCTCAGTAACTGCTAGGAAGCCAGTCTCTTTTACACCTCCCACCCATATCCCACCTTCTGGCTACCTGATAAGTTAGATTCCATAACTCTTCAATCTCCTTGGGATATTAAAATGGCATAGTCACTAGGCCATTTTTCAATTGACATATTTCATTTAAATTTCCCCCTTTTGTTTCCTAGCATTGACTGGACTTAGGGGATAGCTCTGGCCTCACTCCCCTGCTCCCTACACTTTCCTCCTCCTTTTTCTGCTGTGTTGAGGTGGGAAGGAGAGAGGAAGAGAGTATTGTTTTGTTTTAATAGATTAAGAAAAATTTTATTGGAATGTAATTGCTTTACAATGATGTGTTAATTTCTGATGTACAACATCGTGTACATATATTCCCTCCCTCTTGAGCCTCCCTGCTACCACCCTCCTCCATCCACCAGTCTAGGTCATCATAGAGCACCAAACTGAGCTCCCCGTTATGCTACACAGAAGCTTCCCACTAGCTATCTGTTTTACACGTGGTAGGAGAAGGCAATGGCACCCTACTCCGGTACTCTTTCCTGGAAAATCCCATGGATGGAGGAGCCTGGTGGGCTGCAGTCCATGGGGTCGCAAAGAGTCGGACACGACTGAGCGACTTCACTTTCACTTTTCACTTTCACACATTGGAGAAGGAAATGGCAGCCCACTCGAGCGTTCTTGCCTGGAGAATCCCAGGGACAGTGGAGCCTGGTGGGCTGCCATCTATGGGGTAGCACAGGGTCGGACATGACTGAAGCGACTTAGCAGCAGCAGCAGCATATATATATGTCAGTACTTCTCTCTCAATTTGCCCTCCCCCTTCCTTACCCCCACTATGTCCACAAGTCTATTGTCTGTGTCCACGCCTCTATTCCTATCTTGCAAATAGGTTCATCAATACCATTTTTCTAGATTCAACACATACGTATTAATATATGATACTTGTTTTTCTCTTTCTGACTTACTTCACTTTGTATGACAAGCTCTAGGTTCATCCACACCATTTTTCTAGATTCAACACATACATATTAATATACGATACTTGTTTTTCTCTTTCTGACTTACTTCACTTTGTATGACAAGCTCTAGGTTCATCCACATCACTTCAGCTGACTCAGTTTTGTTCCTTTTTATGGCTGAGTAATATTCCATTGTTTAATAGATTTTTATTTTTTAAGAGCAATTTTAGGTTCATAGCAAAGTTAAGTGGAGAGTACAGAGTTTCCTATACTCACTGTCCCCGCAGATATACAGCCTCCCTCACTATCAATATCCTCCACCAGAGTAGGACATTTGTGACAATCAATGAACCCACATTGACCCATCATAATCACCCAAACTCCATTGTTTACATTCAGGTTCACTCTGTATTATATATTCCATGGATTCAGAGGAATGTGTAATGGCATGTATCCACCACTGTAGTATCATACAGAATAGTTTCAGTGCCCTAAAAATCCTCTGTGCTCCACCTTTTCATCCCTCCTCATCCCAGACCCTGGCAACCATTGATTTTTTTTACCATCTCCTTACTTTTGCCTTTTCTAGAATATCATATAATTGGAATCATAAGGTATTTAGTCTTTTAAAACTAACTTCTTTCACTTGGTAAGATGCATTAAGGAGCAACCTTAGTTCCTCCATGTCTTCTCTATGTGGGTACACCATAGTTTATTCACCTATTTATCAGTTGAAACACAACATAGTTGATTCTAGGTCTGGCAATTATGAATAAAGCTGCTACAAACTGCTGCAAACATCTGCAAGCAGGTTTCTGTGTGGACATAAGCGTTTAATTCATTTTGCAAAGTATCAAGGAGCATGTTTCCTGGACCACATGGTAAGAGTATGTTTAATTTTATAAGAAGCTGCCCAATCATCTTCCAAAGTGGCTATCTCATTTTAATTTCCCACCAGCAGTGTGACAGAGATCCTGTTGCTCCACATCCCTTCAGAATTTTGTTTTGTTGGTGTTTTGTACGCTTGCCATTCTAATAGGTGTGCATGGACTTCCCTGATGATTCAATGGTAAAGAAGCCTCCTGCCAACGCAGGAGACATGGGTTCAATCCTTGTGCCAGGAAGATCCCCTGGAGAAGGAAATGGCAATATACTCCAGTATTCTTGCCTAGAAATCCTATGGACAGAGAAGCCTAGTGGGCTACAGTCCATTGGGTCACAAAGCAGTCGAACATGTCTCAGTGACTAAACAATGACCACAATGATAGGTGTGTATAGGTACCTCATTGTCAGCCTATTTCTTTTTGACGTGTCCTTGGTGACCTAATCCTCTCAGTTCACTCTGATCGCTGTATCCACATGGGGGAAGCGCCACACTGGGGGATTGGGACTGTCCTCTTTCTGCTGGTCATTTCCACTGGTCTAGCTTGCTGTCCAAGGACTCTGTGCAGGGGGTGGAAGCCCTAACAGACCTTTCTGGTAATGAATTCCATCTTTATGCAGTGTTTTTGCTTTTGTTCCTCCTGAGGTTCAAGAGCTTCAAAATCCAGACTTAGGTTAGTTTTTTTTTTTACTGAAGATTTGTATATCATGCAGGGAGTGTAAAAATCAGACCCCCATGCCACAGCGCATATACGCTTGAGGTTCCAATTTCTTACCAGAGACTTTTTTCCCCAGTAGGTGCCCCAGCTTGCAACCCTTTGGTCCACCTGACTTTTTCTTAACTGCAAACATTTCTGAGTGTGCTGCTGACGGCTTTTTACCACAGTGCTTACCTCTCTCTGCCTGAGAGCTCATCTTGCTGAGTTCTGGTAAAACCTGAAGTGCAGAGAAACTGACACCCTCAGAGCAACCTTCAACCATTGGGGAAGGCATGGAATTTGATGGATTAATGTCCCATCCCCATCCTCTGTGGGGTGATTCTGAGGTGTGTTCACCACACTCTCAGAGGCTCCCCAGCTGGACTGGGGAGTTTCCACTTTCCCCGTGTTAACTTGCTTATTATGCAACATTTATAGGTTTTTTTTTTTTTTCTCTCACTTGCCTGTTGGGGTACAGCCAGACTCTGGATGTATTTGGAAAGGTATATTGCTGATGAATAAGATGTGGGATGTGATGATATGAGAGGAGTTGAGGATGACTCCAAGGTTTTTGGCTTTATCAGTTAAATGGATGGAGTTGCCATTTCCTTAGATGGGGAGGACTGTGGGAGGAACAGTTTGGGAGGGGGGATTGGAAGTTTGATATCAAACAGGTTAGGTCCAACATATTTATAAGCATCCAAATGAAGATGCCAAGTAGGCACTTCCTCATAGGACTGTGGGACTCAGGTGGGGAGGCCATGAAGCTCACAGAATAGGGAGGGAAACTGGCACATGGATAGGCCAATTGTTCCAGAGTCAAGAGAGTGCACTGGGCTGTGGAAGCACATGGGAGGGCCCAGACTTGTGTTGGGAAATGCTATTGGAGTCAGTGATTTTTAAGCTGTGACCTGAAGATCAAGGAGGACAAACCAAGTGGAAACAGAGGGAGAACATTGTTTAGGCAAACAGAACAGTTCACACCAGGGCCTGAGGGCAGGGAGAGTATGTTACCATTTTGGAACTAAAAGTAGGTCAAAATGTGTGTGTGTATGCACTTGTGCTCAGTCATGTCTGACTCTTTGTGACCCCATGAACTGTAGTCTGCCAGGCTCCTCTGTACATGGGATTTCCCAGGCAAGAATACTGCAGTGGGTTGCCATTTCCTCCTCCAGGGGATCTTCCTGACCCAGGGATTGAACCCATGTCTCTTGTGTTTCTTGCATTGCAGTGGATTCCTTACTGCTTGAGCCATTGGGGAAGCAAAAGTAGGTCAGTGTCACTCAAAGAAGACAGTGGTTGTGGGGAGGATAGAAAAGAAGTATGGAGCCATCAGGTCATGCAGTGCCCTGGAGGCCACCTGAAGGAGTTTGGATGATTTCATGAGTGCATAAGGGTGTCACTGAAAAATTTTAAGCAGGGTGCTGATGTGTCCAGATTTAACAGATGCTTCTCCTCTGGAGAGACCTTCCCCTAGGAGCAATTTGAGCCAAGTCCTGTGAGCTCATCTCCCTTGGGCCACTTCGAGCCTGCCTTTTTGTCCATCCCCATCAACTCCATTTCCATTCTCATTAGGCATGTCACATCTAAGTAGGTCAGGTCAGGCAGAGAAGGTCCCTAGGGACTTTTCTTCCTATGTCCAGGCCTAGATTCAGGGTGGTGTAATGTGCATAGACAGGCTGGCTTCTTGTACTCAGCTGAGGGCACCAAGGGCAAAGCAGCCTGGGATGCATCCCAGGGCAGCCTAAACAGAGTAGGTTTCTCTTTCTTGTGAACCATAAGTTTTTTTCCCCAAAAAGCTTCAGGCTTTGGCAGGTTAAGACGGTTAAAATCTGATGCTCCAGTTTGGTGCTAATGGTGATTTTTACCCTAGGCAGCTTTCTCTATCACCAGATCATGCTAAATATTGCAGCATGTGGACATTTAAAATACATGTATATATCATTTGGGAGAAGATCCTTAGACAATTTTCCTGTGGCTTTTGCAAGTAGAATACATCTGGATATGGCAGATTGAGAGAGCAATTGACTCAGCCTCTGAAGACCTGCTTTATACTTGATCATCTGTAATTGACTGTATGTGTCCTGGGTCCCGTCAGTTGTCATATCTAAAGTTTAGTGTCACACCTTTTAAATTAATGGGTTAAAGTTGACAACTTAAATGAAATGTACACATTTCTCAAAGAATATGACATACCAAAATTAACAGAAGAAGAAATAGAAAATCTAAAAAGCCCTGTGTCTGTTTAAGGAATTGAATTCATAATTTAAAACCTCTGCTTGACTTCTCTCCACCACAACTATAGGCCTATTTTATCAAATATTTAAGGATAAAATCATGCCAAGATTACACAAACCCTTTCAGAAAATAATTGTTTCCAACTCATGTCATTAGGCCAGCATAACTCTCACAAGAAAAGCTGATATAAAAAATAAAATAATAGACCAATATCTTTAACATAGACACAAAATCTCTTAAGATATTATGCATGTGTGTGCTCAGCGGTGTCCGACTCTTTCTGACCCTATGAAAACTGTAGCCTGCCAGGCTCTTTCCTCTGTCCGTGAAATTTTCCAGGCAAGAATACTAGAGTGAGTTACCATTTTCTCCTCCAGGGGTCTTCCCAACCCAGGGATCAAATCCAAGTCTCCTGCATTGCAGGCAGATTCTTTATCATTGAGCCACCAGGGAAGCCCTAACAAGATATTATTAAGCAGAATTCAGCAATACATGAAAAGGTAGAGTTGAGGTCAGAACAATGAACACATTGCATCCCACTATCCCATAACAAACCCTGACAGATATCACTAATTGATCACTCTTTTTTTCTGGCTGAATCATTCTCAGCCTATCTCTCTCCAGGCAGCCATTATCAATCAGTTAAAGTTGGCATGTGAGAAGAAATCTATTTGACATCATTGAACAAAATGGATCTTAACAATAAAAAGTTGAGATGCTATAATTCTATCTTCCTATTAAAAAGTTGAGATCATTTTACAGGCAAGCATTTCCTGCAATGTGGGGTCATTTACTCCAGACCAGACATGGGAGAGCAGGAGTTCCTTATTGTGAGCAATTCACACAAAAGGAAGAAGCCATAAAATACTAAATTTCTATAAAGACTGTAACCTTGTTTGTCCTCATTTACTGCTGTAGCATCAGCCCCTAAGAACAAAGTCTGGTACATAGTATCATCCAGGACTGTTGAATGAATGAATGAGTAAATTCTTAGGGAAGCAGAAAAACAGCTCTATCTTTGTAGAGTTGTTACAGTTACTGCAATTTAATCAAGGATAACTAGCCACAAATGATGAAGCCAGGGACTGGGGTCTAAGCCACAGGCTGCAGTGCAAGGGTTGGGCATCTAGGTTCTGATAATTCTTATATTAATAACCTCACCCTCATCTTTCCTCTGAGTTGCAGACAGCTGCCTGTCTTAATATTTTCACCTGGCCACCTTGTGAAGACTTGTTAAGCTCACAGTCTACTATATGTCTCCCTGACCCCCTGCCCCCAAACCTGGTCCTTCTCCAGTGTTTCTGATCTTAGTGAACCTCATAACCATCCATCTGGCTTACAGGACACAAATGGAGAAGACAGCCTGAAAACCTCTGCCCTCTTGACATCTCATTTCCTAATAATCTCACAAATATATGCACTCTTCTCTGTCTTTCTCACCACCACTCTGGTCTGAGCTTCCATCACCTCTCACCTGAAAGGTGGTAACACTCAGCTGATCCATCTCCTTACATTCTTCACATTATGCCATTTTCCACACTGTGGCTTGAATGACCTGTTCAAAATGCAAAGTATATTATTGACTCCTTCCTTAAAACTAGGTGACTTCTCATTGCCTGTAAGAGCAAAACCAAATGCTGTAGACTGGTCTACAAAACCCTGGTTATCCTGACCCTGTCATCCTCCTAGCATGCTTCATACACCACGCACCCTTTACCTTCTGTATGTTGATCTCACTGATCTTTTAGTTCCCCTGACACAGCAGGTTCCTTCCCACTTCTATGCCTACAACTCTTTTCTCCTTCTCCTTATCTATTGATTCCTACACACCCCTCAGGGTTTTTGACACTTCCATGGGAAAAACTTCCCTAACCTTCCCCCTCTATCCCTTCCCCGACAATGCACAAGATGACAAATAATTATCCAGCCCCCAGATCAATAGTGCTGAGCTTAAGAAGTTCCTTCCTAAGTTTAAGATTTGGGGATTTATTGTTATTGCAGTTTAACAAGTCTTTTCCTCACTTACACAATGAATGATTGAAATCTATGACTCATTTTACTTCTCCCCTCTCACAGGATCTCTGTATTTTCCTTAAAGGTAGGACCTTAGAGAAGGTAGTAAAGGAATTATAAATGAATTGAATAAATGAAGTAACTACAAGTAACTCCATGAGGAGCCAGTGCATTTTCTATGTGGAAATAAAGAAGTAGAGGAAACTACAAAGTTCACGTGCAGAGTTATATAACTGCTAAGAGTAGAGGTTGCCGTAGTTTGTCATGGTCCACTAGTCAAATCAGCCCTTTGCCTGTTTGTGTAAATAAAGTTTTATTGGAACAAACCCATGCCCACTTGCTTATGTATCATCCATGGCTGTTTTGGTACTACAAGGACAGACATAAGTAGTTGCAACAGAGACAGGATGGCTCACAAAGCCCAAAACATTTACTATCTGACATTTTACAGGACAAGTTTGCTGATTCCTTTTAAGAGCATTGGTTTGAGTCCCAGCTCCAAGCTACTAGCTGTGTGACCTTGAGAAAGTCATATTACCTCTCTGAGTTTTAATTTTCTCAGCAACCAAATGGAAAGAGTAACACAACTTTCCTCATATGGTTGTTTAAGGATTTAATGAGGTCAAATGCTTTGCACATTGCCTGGCACATAGAATATGATTAATAAATCATAGCTATTATTAACAAGTTAGTACTATAAATCATGAATAACAATAATAAAATAAACCATCTTTTGTGTCTTGGGCAGAAGTAGATATTTTCCTGGGGCCTGACAGTAAGTTTTCTTCCTTTGTCACACTGGATGCTCTGGCAGTCCATAAGGAAACGTGTTTATCTTGAAAGCACCTGGCAGAGACAGCATGGATGGGGCTGAGCTGGTAGAAAGACCCCATTTCTCAAACACAGCTTTCTACATGGAATTATTCAAAGGGAAACCTTATCAAGCAAGCCTTCCATCTTGGTGTCATCCATCTTCTAAAGGTAATTCAATAGCCCTTGGTAGCTGATGATTTATGGGATGGATGGCCACGGGGAGGTTGCTCTTTGTATTACAGCCTGTTTTTATCAATGGCCAGCAACCCACTGGCTGGAGCTGGGAGCAACAGGCTCTTTGTTTAATCCTGTTAACCCAGGCATTGTCTGCAGCCAGCTCCAGGCCAACAGAGTGCCGCTGGCCACGTGGGCAGATGAAGAACTTGGATCATTCTGAGTTAAGAGTGCGGGTTAGTAAAGCAGAACTGTTATGTCCTACAAAAGTAAATCTCTGTCTACTACACAAAGCTGCTTTAAGTATCTGTCAAACCATGTTCAATACCTCAGTCAGGATGATCCTCTGGAGAAGAGAATGTCAACCTACTGCAGTATTTTTGCCTGGGAAGTCCTGTGGACAGAGAAGACTGTCAGGCTACAGTCCATGGGGTTGCAAAGAGTTGGACATGATTGAGCGACTAAAACTTTCACTTTCAGATCTCATCTGGTCGATGCTGTGGTCCTGGGAGAGAGACATTGCCATCCTTACTTCACAGATGAGATGCTGAAGCTGGGAGGTGGTTCCTGATCTTGTACCTAGATTAAGAAGGCCAAGGCAAGCACTCCTATATTAATGAGATGCACGTGTCCCTGGGGCTGTCTCTGACAAACTGGTCTTGGCTCTTTTCTCTTTGCTACCTTATTCTGAACATGCCACTATAATGTTCATATGGGTAGGACCTTGTTTTCTCATTTATAATCACATTCCCAGAACCAGGCCTAACATGTAGTAGGTGTTTATTAAATTATGTTTTAAAGAATGAATGGTGCCCAGGCATTTGCATATGTTATTTCCTTTTCCTGAAACACTTTTCCCATCCTCTTATGTAGCTAGTCCCTGCTTGTCTTAAAGGTCACAATTCAGATGTCATCTTGTGTCAGTTGATGTCCAAATCAGGAAATAGAAGTCATAGGAATTAATTTGACTGAGAGAATTTAATAGGGAGTTAGTTAAGCACTTACTGGAAGATGGAAAAATGAAAAGAGAACATTGAGGTCACAGAGATAGTAACTGCAGCGGATTAGTCATTCACTGCTGTGTGACAAATTACTCCATAATTCAGTAGCTTAAAACAGCCTGATCATCCAGTGGTTAAGAATCTGCCTGCCAGTGCAGGGGACATGGGTTTGACCCCTTGTCTGGGAAGATTCCAGATGCCACAGGGAAACTAAGCCCATGTACTGCAGTTACTGAAGCCTGCTCACTCTAGAGCTCATGCTCTGCAACAAGAGAAGCCGCTGCAGTGAGAACCCATGCCCCACAACTAGAGAGTAGTCCCTACTCACTGAGACTAGAGAAAGCCTGCACATAGCAGCAAAGACCAAGTGCAGGGAAAACAACCAACCAACCACTTCTTGTCTCATATTTTCTGTGGGTCAGGAACCTGGGCATGGCTTAGCTGGATCTTCTCCATCCGTGTTTCCCATAACAATGTAAAGGTGGCAGCTGAGGCTGGAGTCTCATCTGAAGGCTTGTCTGAGAGGGGATCTGCTTTTAAGCTCACTCGGGTAGCTGTTGGAAGGATTCAGTTCTCCGTGGACTGTTGGACTGATGCCCTCAGTTTATCACCATCTGTTCACCGGAGGCCTCTCTCAGTTCCTCACAATGTGGGCCTCCATAAGGCAGCTCACAGCATGGCAGCTGACTTCATCAGACTGAGGAAGCAAGAGAAAATATCTTTGACAGAGGCCACAGCCTTATTATTTAATCTCTGCAATTTTGACCTCCCATCATCTTTGCTGTTTTTTAGTAGAAGCAAGTCAGCAAGTCCATCCTGCACGCCAGGGGAGGGATGGCACAAGGGCACAAATATCAGGGGGCATGGGTCATGGGGGGCCATGTCTGAGGCTGCCTCTGACAGGCAGAAAGAAGCTAATTCTTAAAGGGAAGAGGCCAGGTTTCAGAATCTAGATGCTCGGAGAAGGGTCCCCATGGCGCTGGTACATTGGAAGGGATGACTCTGGCCAGCTGACACTGGTGACTGATGGGGTGCAATGAAGCTGTTTCTGAGAATGTGAGAGTAAACACCTGGGCACAGGAGCTGACTGCTGTTTCTGGAACCAACTGGCACTGCCCAGGATCAGGGGAGAACCATTGACACTGATGGGAACAGGATGCAGACTGGAAGGAACAGTCCCTTCAGCCCATTTTAAGGGTTGAATTGTACTCCCCCCAACACATGCGCACACACACACACACACACACACACACTCAAATTCATATGGTGAAGTCCTAGTCCCTAATACCTCAGAATGGGAACTCATTTGGGAATAGGGTCATTGCAGATGTAATTAGTTAAGATGATACCAGGGTGGATTGTGTGCGTACTCAGTCGCCCAGTCATGTCCGACTCTTTTGCAACCCTGTGGACTGTAGCCCACCAGGTTTCTTTGTCCATGGGATTTTCCAGGCAAGAATACTAGAGTAGATTGTGCTCCTCCAAGGAATCTGCCTAACCCAGGGATCGAACCTGCGTCTCCTTCATGGCAGGCAGATTCTTTTCCACTGAGCCACTGGAGAAGACCCCATGCTGGTATAGAGCATAGTGGTGCAAAACAACTGGTGATCTTATTAAAAATTTGGATGCACACACAGTCCAGGAGAACATGAAGGCAGAGATTGGAGTGATGCTTCCAGCCAAGGGATATTAACAGTTGCTAGCAAAACACCAGACGCTAGAGGAAAGGCATGGAACAGATTCTCTCAGCTCTCAGAAGGAACCCATACTGCTGACACCTTGATCTTGGACTTCTAGCCTCCAGGACTGTGAGATAATACATTTCAGTTTTCTAAGCCACCTAGTTTGTGGCACTTTGCTATGGCACTCCTAGAAAACAAATACAGCCTCCTTCAGCCTGTGGTCTCCTCTGGCTTATATCTTACAAGGATGCAGCTTCTGGGGATTTATTTAGTTACAGCTCAGCTTCTCCACAGAGATGATGGAGGGTGCGTATGAAGTTGGGTGATGAGAACATAATGGGTGGCACATCCTTCTTTGGGGGGAAACCCTTCAGTGACACCACCACAGAGACCCTGGCTCATCTCTTCCCTTCTTGTGTGTCCTCTCAGCTCTCTGTACAATCTCCTGTCACAGCACTTACTGTTCTCTTGTCATAATTGATTATGTGTGTCTTCCCCTAGATTTTGAACTTGATGGGGGCAGGTGCTCTGTCCCTTTTTCTCTACTGTGTCACCTATGCCAATATAGACAGCTATCGTATTATACATATCATCTAACTTAATCTTTGTAATAGCCCTGCAGTGCAGATATGTTTATCTCTGTTTTACTTACGAGAATACTTGGATGTCAACGAGATCAAATGACTTGCCCAAGGTCATACAGCTGGCAAGTTGGCAGAGCCAGGGTTGAACCTCCTTTCTCTTATCCTCTTCTACTTTCTCCCCCAGTTTTTAGAGCTGCCATGTATTAAAGATTTACAATTATTCTGTCTGCATATCTTTATCTCTATATTTATATTAGCTCCTTTATCATCTAATCCTTATTTCATAGAGTAAGCAGTGCTGTTGGACAGCTGGAAACCAAACTGAATATTCCAGTTAAATCCAATTCCTCTGTGCAGCCAGACAGCTGAAAAAATCAGCCAGTGTCCCTGCACTTAGAGCGGATTAATAGATTGTTGATACATCTAATGGTTTGTTTAATTGATGGCTTCTGCCACTATTAGGGGAGAGTTTAGAGGGGTTTTTATGATTATAAGACCCACATCAATTAGTCTTGGAAACAAGAATGTAAATACAAAATGTTATTCTGTTGCCACATAAAATAAGCACCTATACTCATAGCCAATGCTTTAAGAATTTATTCAGCAAATATTTGAGCACGTTCTACGTGTTTGGCACTGTTCTCACAGCTGTGCAGGATATAAAAAGTATAAGATGCAATCCTGTCCCTAGGGACTTGGCAGTGTAGTTAAGGAGAGAGATATGCACATGAGATGTTAATTAACAAAACAAGGCCATCTAGAGTAAATAGCAAATTAATGGAATGGACAATAGGAAAATGGTGCTTATGGGAATTCAGAGGAGGGAGTTATCATGATGATAGTAATGAAGAAATTTGCTGCCATTTTACTAAGCATTTACCATGTTCCAGGCAGAGTGCTGTTTGTGTGCACTAGCATTTTACTGATGAGGAGACTGAGGCTTAGAGAAGTCGAATGACTTGCAAAAAAGTGATGGAGTGAGAATTTGATCCTGGGTCATCTCACCCAGAAATGAGCTCTTCCTGCCATTCTGTGTTCTGAGAGAGGATTGTACTCTGTGTGTCCACAGAAATCAGTGACTACTGGGGGCTGGGGAAGCTCATATAAGTGTTAGAGTAGATGACCTTTAAACTGGGCTTTGAAGCATGACTAGGAGTTCAGTACTTGGAGAAAAAGAGAAGACATTCCAGGTAGAAGGAACAGCCTATGCAAAGCATGTAGGTATGTTTCTTATTTGTTTCCCTCTGCCTCTAGCTCTGCCCACCATACACCCCGTTTTTTAGAGATGGCCGATATAAGTCATCCTCACTCTCTTTTGCTCTTTCTTTCAGGAAAGGGTTTAGAATTTCACATTATTTCCCCTTTGACTCTACTGGCACGGAGGCCTGATTTTTTGGAAGAGAGAAGCCTCTGTGTTTCTAGAGTTGACCCAGATCTTGTCGATTATTTTCAGCATCTGGAAGAGATGGTGGTGGGACATCCTCTCTCCCCTTGATGCACATAACTATTAAAAATGCTACGAACATTTTGTCGAGTGAACAATTCTTGGGAGAACCAAAATGCTTATTGCCAATTTAAAAAAGCCATTCTGAGAGAAAACTAAAATAGATGGAAATCAATTGAATTTTCTACCCTAGGAGGTCTTGAGTAATGAAACCCACATAACTGACCAGTATTTTCAGAGGAGGACGGTATGAGAGGTGCAAAGGTAGTAAAGGAAGGTCGAGGAGCTCCAAAGAACATGTAGGGGAGCAAACAACTGTTCTGCAGAAAGAGAAGTGCACCCACCTGCCCCCGCCGGTTCCTTCTGAGAGGCCAAGGGAAACATGTTAGGGATGCCACACATGACAACCTCTCAGAGCTTTAGTTTTCCCATCTGTGAAATGGGTGTCATGATACTGAAACTTTGCGGTCCTCAAAGATAAGCTACATGAAGCTCTTCCCAGGCTGTCTGGAGTCAAGTAGGAGTTCAGAACTGTTAGTTATTATTAACAACAGTATTGCATTAGAGGGTAAAGTACAAAGTTGATATCTTAGGTTGGGTTCCCTGGGGTTCTCATTGTATGTGATAGATTGAGCTCTCAGAAGCAGGGAGAGTTGGGGAGGCAGGAAAGTGCAGAATAAGGAAGTAAACAAGGATGTAGTCTGAGCTGGAGACTAGCCCACAAAGCGATCCCACAAGGAACTCTGGAGCATGAACTGTGCTGCAGGATTGATCCACCTTGAGACAAGGGGTTGAGCCTTTTCTAATTCCAGGTCAGTTAGTCATTGGATACAGGATGTCTTTGAGGGGGGATGTGCCCAAAGTGGCTTTCTGAATGGAGTGACTCCTGTTTGAGAGCAGTTCTCCCCCAAGGCAGATGTGAGCATCGTAACCAGTACCCACAGCATCTGGGGGATGGATGCATTGAGCCTGTAAAGTGTGTCAGAATTGGATGCACCAGTGAAGTTCATTTCAATGGCCTGGATGAAGGATGCAGAATGGAAACTAAACAAAGTAAGTGTGTCAAGCCTGTTTTTATGTAGCATGAGAGTGAATATCTTGACAAAAAGATGCAGGGAAGACCCACCCTGGTGTAACTCAGGGTATTTCCAACTGATTCCTAATAGAGAGCTTGCCAACTTTCAGAATCCCAACTTCCTCCAAGAGTCTGTCTTACTATTCTACTATTCAAGGAGGGAATGCTTGCTCTTCTCATATTGTGAGTGTTGAGAGTAAACTGATCAGATGACGGTGCCTTTAGGGCAGAAATTATGTCTTGTCTCTCTTTGTATCCATGTAATGGCAAGTGTGGTTTCTTATATACAGTTGGTACTCAGCAAGTGTGGTTAAATGAAGAGCATCTCCCCCAAACATTTTCAGGGATCTCAAACTTCTGACTTTTGGGAGGTGATTAAAGAAAGTACCTTCAGCTATGAATGCGTCTCACTCTTGCATCTAAAATCCCCACCCTTTCTGACATTGAAAAAACTGGATTGCCACACTAACAACTGATAATTTAACATAATTGGCTTGAGAAACCATGTGTTGACCAAATGCATTTATGAATTGAGTAATGCTTTTGAATAGATAGATCTATAGAGATTTGAAGTAATTGTAAATGCTAGGGATGAGACATTGGCAAATATGGTCTGAAAATTGGCAAATACATTGCAATACCTCTACAGCCCTCTAGGAGACAGGAGCTCACAAGTTGTAACCCACTATGCTGATTAAACTGCTGCTAAATCGCTTCAGTCATGTCTGACTCTGTGTGACCCCATAGACGGCAGCCCACCAGGCTCCCCCGTCCTGGGATTCTCCAGGCAAGAACACTGGAGTGGGTTGCCATTTCCTTCTCTAGTGCATGAAAGTGAAAAGTGAAAGTGAAGTCGCTCAGTCGTGTCCTACTCTTTGAGACCCCATGGACTGCAGCCTACCAGGCTCCTCCATCCATGGGATTTTCCAGGCAAGAGTACTGGAGTGGGGTGCATTTGCCTTCTCCGCTGGTTAAACTAGGTCTTTGCTATTCCATCTTTGCAGTATGACTCATTGTGGGATTCTGTTCCCACCGCTGTACCTTTGATCTGGCTGTGTCCTCCACTTGGAATGCCTTTTCAAATCTTCCTCAAGCTCTAGGTTTACAAAGCCCATCTATCTTTAAAGTCTCAGCCCAAATATCAACTCTTTTGAAGTCTTTCTTGATTTCAACCAAATGAGAGGATTTCTCACCCTTCTTGCTGAGTTACCATAGAACTTTATTGGTATTGCTTTCATATATAGCTGTGAGTGCCTGATTTAGAGATTTCATGAACTACTAACATTTGAAAAGGGATGGGGAGGGATGTCTGACATAGATTTGGCAACTTTTGACTTTGCCAAAAAGACCTTGAAACACTCAAATCTTTTTTTTTTTTTTTTTTTTATTCTTCCAATTTTATTTTATTTTTAAACTTTACATAATTGTATTAGTTTTGCCAAATATCAAAATGAATCCGCCACAGGTATACATGTGTTCCCCATCCCGAACCCTCCTCCCTCCTCCCTCCCCATACCATCCCTCTGGGCCGTCCCAGTGCACCAGCCCCAAGCATCCAGCATCATGCATCGAACCTGAACTGGCAACTCGTTTCCTACATGATATTTTACAGAAACACTCAAATCTTATCACCACCATTATTTCATAAAAGAAACTTAAACACAAAAAGAGAAAAAGGGGAGGAAGGACTTTGTTTCAAAATAAGGAATCATTCTAACAATGAAATAAATCTAGTTCTATGAAAAATTCACACAAGGATGGTTCTTATTTTTCTCTTGTTTCTAAGTCCTAGTAAAGAATTCATCACAGATAAGCCCTTGGTCTAGAAAGGGACCTTTGGAAGCTATGTTTTCTAATTTTCCATGTCTTCCCCCATCACCACTTCTCATAGGCTGGATTGGATTTTTGCCCACTAACTCAACACCAAAGGTACTCATGTAGCCTTCAAGGAAGACATTGTCCATCCAGTGTAGGAAGAAGGAGGTACTATGTTCTTGATTTGTAATAACATGGTAGGGTAGCTCAGTCGTTAAAGAATCTGGCTGCAATGCAGGAGAACCGGGTTCAACTCCTGTGTTGGGAAGATCCCCTGTAGAAGGAAATGGCAACCCACTCCAGTATTCTTGCCTGGAGAATCCCATGGACAGAGGAGCCTGGTGGGCTATACTCCGTGGGGTCATAAGAGTTGGACACAACTTACTGACTAAACCACCACCACAGTAGGAGCTCAATTAATATGTGACAAATCTCTACAGATCCTGAAATCTATGAGGTTGACTTTTTGTTTTGGTTCTGGGAGCTTTCTCTGTTGAACATGAGCCCTGCCATTCTTGGCTTTATATTCCAAAGTACAAGTGTTCCTTCAAGCAACAGCAAGACACAATGGAGACCAAAGGCAGCCAGACTCTGGGTCCCTTCCAGTCATAGAACAAAGGAAGGTTTTATGGCTCACCCTAAGCTGCTTTGAATCACTGTTCTTTTTAGAGCCTTGGGAGAACTGGGCCAAAGACAAGCAGCATCTTCCTGGGTCAAGGCACAAGTCACAGACACCCCAGGAATCTGTGGGGCAGAGCTGTCCCAAGGAGGCTGAATGCCTAGTGCACAAACTCTCTGTGGAATAATGAATTCTCGTTTGATCATCTGCTGTGCAAATCACTGACGATGGGGAGTTAATCATGCATAGGAGATGAATCCTTTCTCTGAGTTAATGAGCACAATGCTCAGAGCAGCATCTGTTCACCCCTCTACTCTCAAATCTCTGGCAGTTTGCACAATTAATTGTATCTGTTGTATCTGTTGAGCTCTCTTTGTTTCAAAGCATTAGGGGAAACAGCCCCAGTTCTCCCCAAACCACATATACCACTGGGTGGTGGGTAAAGAAACTCTACTCAGCTCCTTTACCCACTTAAAAATTATGTTCTAAGAATCAAAAGGTATATACAAGTGTGTGTATGTGTCTGTGTGTGTGTGTGTATAGAGAGAGGGGGGAGAAAGAGAGGAAGAGATGAAGCAGTGGGAAGAGAAAGAAGGGAGGAGGGAGAGAAAAGAAGAAAAAGGAAGAGAATGTGGAAGAAAAAATAATTTTGACTCCTGTATCATGTATCAGACAGTGTACCAGGTGCTTCCCTTATGGAATCTTGTTTCCTCTATATAATACAATTACAGACAGAGGTATTATTGTCCTCATTTTACAGAGGAGAACACTGAGGTTCAGAGAGGTCAAGTCACTTGCCCAAGTCACCCAGCTAGGAAGTGGCTGGGGAGGGATTTGAGCTCATGCTTTTCTGACTCTAAGACTTAAGCCTTAGCTGACCTGCTACACTTTCGGTGGAAACCTCACTCACCTTCAAGTTTTCATCCTAAGGCCCCTCCCCTGATCCCTCTTGGACAACCAGCAGGTAGAAGCTCTGAAGCTAAGCTGCCTGGCCCATCTCAGCAGGACTACTTGGGAGCATCTGCATCTTTCACTTGTCTAAGCTTCTGTGTCCTCCCTTATCAACTGGGAACAGTCACAGTGCCTTCATGTATGGTTTTGTGATGATAAAATGAGATGCTATATATAGAGAAAGCACAGAGCTCTGTATCAGTCATATTCTCATTATTATCCCTTATTATTATCACTTACTATGTGCCAGGCACTTTCCTAAACGTGTTATATACAGTATGCATCTCTAAGTCACACAGTCACCCCAGAAAGTAGATATTGATTAACCAATAATCAGTTTATCGTTTAGCAAATATTTACTGAGCATCTACTATGTGCAGGCACATCTTGGTGCTAGGGCTGAAGTCTAAAAGAAAGGTGGACAAGTAATACTTATATAATTAAATATAAGGATTCTAAGGGGGACTGCATGGTGCTATAAGGGCCCATAGTGAGGGGAGGAAGACCTGATCTATTTTTGGAGAAGGGGGAGGTATTCAGAGATGTCTTTTTGAAGAAAGTGACATTTCAGCTGAGCTCAGAAGGTTGACTAGAAGGAAATCAAGTCAAGGAAAATTATGAGGGTAAAACATTCAGAGCAGTGAATGAGACTGTGCTATTCTTATTTAACCAGGATCTTTTATATTTTAATCCAAAGTGAAAGTGAAGTCGCTCACTCGTGTCTGACTCTTTGCGACCCCATGGACTGCAGCCTACCAGGCTCCTCCATCCATGGGATTTTCCAGGCAAGAGTACTGGGGTGGGTTGCCATTGCCTTCTCCGTTTAATCCAAAGGAATGAGCAAATATGGGCTACTTTCAGATTCGTGGCAGACTATTGGTGCTGAAGGAAGGGGGAAGTTTGACATTGGAGTATATCCTATTTAGATTGCCTGGAATATTTCCATGCAAATGACTATTGATGTCCTCAGTTAATTTTACTCAATAAATATTCTGTTCTCGCCAGACCCTAGAAAGTCAAATCTGGAAGGAAACCTTGATGTCATCTGGGGCTCAGAATTTGCAAAAATGTTACACTTAGGGTGATAGCTGTTATTGACTGGTGTTGTCTGCTTATAGTTCTCTGTTGGGAAGAGACCTCATTAGTGACAAATAGCAGTGAATAGATTAGTGATGTCTGCTTCAGGCATAGAACTAGGGATTGATGGCAGATTTGTGAGTAGGCATCAAAACAGCTATGCACAGTTGGCATCAGAACTCCTCTTAGAAAACTGTCTTTGTCTTGGAATGTATTTTTATAGGCTCTTAAAGGACTTCACTTTCACTTTTCACTTTCATGATTGGAGAATGAAATGGCAACTCACTCCAGTGTTCTTGCCTGGAGAATCCCAGGGACAGAGGAGCCTGTTGGGCTGCCATCTATGGGGTCACACAGAGTCAGACACGACTGACGTGACTTAGCAGCAGCAGCAGCAAAGGTATTGAAGATAGGCCCAGAGGAACATAAACTGAGAGGAACAAAACAGAGAGGACTAAATTGCTATGGATAATTAATAAGAATTCAAGGTCATGGAAGAGCAGAGAAGAGAGAGGATGACAGGAGCTTACAGGGGAAGAGAGGCTACACACACTGGGTAATTGAACCTCAGAGAGAAAGGTAGATAACATAGGAACTTCATGATGACAGAGTGGCCAAAGATTTCAAAGACCAGGATATTGTGTTTTCTATTTTAAGTAGTGTGTTGACCCAAAGTGACAGTACACGTCTCTCTTACACATGGACCCTTGTGTTGGTTGTGTTGGTGGCATTTCAGGGTAATAAAGGAATAGGTGGAGTATCCATTGTGAGAAGCTGGAATAAGGGAAGATGAGAGAACACATGGGATGCTGAACTGATGATCCATAAACTGAACCAAACTCAGCAAAATGGAGAACTCGGAGATGGAGAAATACACCCTCCACGCCACCCCCAAATATCCCAGATCACTTGGGAAGGACGCTCGGTCTGTTGCTACATATGGGAGAGGGTTTGGGCTAGTTTCTCTTGGATTTCAAAGAATGAGATAGCTCAAGTTGATGTATGTGAGATATAAAGCTATCTGTTTCCCTGTTCTAGTTTATCCTTCTAATTTTACAGATGGGGAAACTGAGGCCCCTGTAGGGAGAAGAATCCTAATGGAGTTCTCATTTGATAGCTGCCCAATGAGCCTGTCTCTCTGAGACTGTGGTGGGGACATTAGGCAAGGGTAATGAACCAGCCACCTCTGTCTGCTGTCATCCTTGGTCTGCAGTACTCAGCTCAGTCTTCACAAAATATTACAGACTCTCAGACCCACTTTTATTTTTAAAGGGAAAATCATCACAACTTAAATGAAGGCTGTTTAGTCATATGAAGATATGTGTGTGTGTATGTGTTGGTGTGTTTGGGCAGCTCATGGATGTAGTTGGAAGTCTGGATCTGACCTGAAGAGAAAGAGAAAGGAAGAGGTTTTACTTGGTTCTGTCTCCTGCTTTGAGCTTCCACTGTATCCCCTCCTCCCTGGAGTGGTCCTTTCAGAATACCCTGAAACTCAGGTCTTGTCCATAAACAGTGGGTGGTCACTTAGCTAATAGTAACCTATAGAGGACAAAAACCAGGCTTTCCTGGTGACTCAGACAGTAGAGGGTCTGCCTGCAATGTGGGAGACCCAGGTTCAATCCCTGGGTTGAGAAGATACCCTGGAGGAGGAAATGGCAACCTACTCCTGTATTCTTGCCTGGGAAATCCCATGGACAGAGGAACCTGATGGGCTACAGTCCATAGGATTGAAAAGAGACAGGACTGAGTGACTTAACACTTAACAGGGAAGACAAAAGGGCTACCCAGTGAACTCTACTGGCCTCCCTCCAGTGCCTACCATTTTCACTGCCCTTCCATTTCACACCTTTGGATGAAGCACAGATATGCAAACGTCTTTGCTAAGTGGGTGTGAGCTCCACAGGAGCCACCAATGCCCTCGGAAGAATTTACTAGTGATAACCCCTCAAAATGTACTATCCAAATATTTCTGTGGGGACATTGCCATTTGACTCTCATCATGCTGCTGCTGCTGCTGCTAAGTTGCTTCAGTCATGTCCGACTCTGTGCGACCCCATAGACGGTAGCCCACCAGGCTCCCCAGTCCCTGGGATTCTCCAGGCAAGAACACTGGAGTTGCCATTTCCTTCTCCAATACATGAAAGTGAGAAGTGAAAGTGAAGTCGCTCAGTCGTGTCCGACTTTTAGCGACCCCATGGACTGCAGCCCACCAGGCTCCTCCAAACATGGGATTTTCCAGGCAGGAGTACTGGAGTGGGGTGCCATTGCCTTCTCCAGACTCTCATCATACTTCTGTATCAAGGATAACAGATGGTGCCCCCATTTTTCAGAGGCATAAACTAAGTCCCAAGAAATTGTGACTTAACAATGTAAGGAGCAGAGGTGAGAATCCAGGTCTCAGTACAGTGACTCTCAGAGTCTTAAATAGTTGTTTTACCTCTAAACAGGAGTATACTGAAATTTTTTAAAAATCATATTTTGATTGTACATTTTTATTGTAGAAAAATTAGAAAATGGAAAAAATCCATAGAAGAAACTGAACTTTAACCATAATCCTACATGATCTGATTCTCAGTTTGGAGTATATGCTCTTTGTTTTCTATAAGGATTATGGCTTTTTAAGAAAAATGGAGTGAGAATATGTAGAATTCTGTGATGTGGATGCTTCATTATTTATTTAAAAAGCTCTGAGGTAACAAGCGTTTATCAAGCTTATTTGCTGAAAAGCAAGATGCCAGGAGAATGAAGGACATGATAAGGGACAAGTCATGGTTCTTATAATCCAGATTAACATAATGAGCAAGGTAGGGGCAGATGGTTCTCCCATTTATTCAACAACAAGGTTGAAATACTACTATGTTCCAGGCTCTGTCCATGGCATGATGGATACAGCTGAGATCAATATAGAAAAGGTCTCATGAAGCTCATATTGATGGGTGGAGACAGATAATCAGCAAATACATGTGTGAGTAGGTGTGTGTGTGTCTATAAACGTAATGAGATAGTGAAGGTGGAATGAGGACAAGGCAGGGGCAGCAGAAAGGAACCATATTAAATACCTTCTGAGGAGGTGACATTTAAGCAAAGACAGCAAATGAGCCATGTGAGTATCTGAGTGAAGACTAGACCAGCGGGAAGTCCAAAGGATCATGGAGTTGGGGACAGAAAGACTCCAGAGACAGGGAGCAGGGAGAGTATCAGCAAATGTGATTGAAGTCTAAGGAACCAGGTTGGGTAGACCCTCAAAAGCCACAGTGGGCTGTCTGGATGGTGGATGGCAAGTTTCAAGAATGTTTTCAGCAGATGAGTGATGTCAGCTGATGCCTACTTGAAAGGCTCCATTTGGCCTCTGTGTGGAGACTGGTTGTAGTGAAAGGCAAGAAGAGAAGCCAGAGGCAAGTTTGCAGGGTGTTGTAATGATCTGGGAGAGGTGGTGGTGGCTTGGACCACAGTGGCAGCAGAGAGGTTGTGGTCGTGCTTTAGTTGCTAAGTCCTGTCCAACTTTTGCGACCCCATGGACTGTAGCCTGCCAGGCTTCTCTGTTTATGGGGTTTTCAAGGCAAGAGCACTGGAGTGGGCTGCCATTTCCTTCTCCAGGGGATCTTCCCAACCCAGGGATTGAACCTGGGTCTCCTATGCTGCAGGTGGATTCTTTACCAACTGAGCTGCCAGGGAGGCCCATAGAGAGGTTGTAAGACAGGTCAGATTTGGTATGCATCTTGAAGGTGCAGTTATAGGAACTTGCTGAAGACTTTGCTCTTGGAGTGAAGGGGGAGTGGTCGTGGATGACTGAACAACTGGGCAAAGTGAGGTGGGGAGGAACGGCAGGGAGAGTAGAGGGGAGTCAGGGATTTGGTTTGGGATGTGTTAAGTTAAAGATCCCTATTAGAGTCCCTAGTGGAGATCCTAATCACACAGAGGAATGTGCAAAGGTCAGGGGATGAGTTGAGGTGGAAGATATAATTTACAAAATCATCAGTGGAAAGATGCTCTTGAAATCCATGGGACGATGGAGAAATGGCTATTGAGTGAGGGTCAGAGGAAGGGTAGCTTGAATTCCAATAGAGTCGGGGGAAATGGGAAATGAAGATTACCATCTCCTGCTTCATGATTGTGCCAAAGACTGGATCTACGTACGCTCTTGGTGGTGGCAGGATGGGTCTTGATGAGAAAGTGGTTCCAAATTTTTGTGTAGATAAAGGTGGAAGTGGGGAGCCTGTAGCCTCGAAAAGAAGTTTCTAAGACCTCAGGGAACAAGACAGAAAGGGGGGAAGGAAATTGAGATAGGAAAGAGGCATGGTGGGGAAGGAGAGTGGGAGAAAGGAGACAGGGAGCAAAATGAGCCCAGAGAACGGGAAGCCTATTCTCTGCAAGTCAGCCACATCTGTAGGTTAGTGCCTCAGAGTGAGGGAGCTTGTCACGCCAGCTGGTACAGAGGCTGACCCCATCCTTCCACATCTTCTGGCAGAGACATGCTCCCCTCCTCCACCTCTGTCCCCGCCTCCATTGTCCATTAGTCGGTAAGGGTTTCAGTACATCCTGTAAATACAGACATCTCATCTTGGATAGCTCACTTGCCAAGATAGTACCCCTTATTTATATCTGTGACATTAAAAAATGCTTCTGAGGACTCAATGCAAGTTTGTAGGTAAATGCCAAGCTCTAGGAACTCCCAGCTTGGTTCATCTCTCCCTCCTCCTTCTTCCCTCCCCATCTTCTCTCTCTGCCTCCTCCCTCCCTGCATTCATGCATCTATCCATCTACCATCAATTTCTCAATTCATTTAGAGAGGCAATAACTCTTACAAAGCCCTTGCTTTTTGTCAGGAGTTGGGCTAGGTGTCAAGGACGTAAAGAAAATAAGAAGCAGTTACTCTCTAAAGGAAGTGGGATACACACGAATTGCTCTGATCTGCTCTAGACAGGTAGTGACATCTTAATCTGTAATCCCCTGAGTCAGTCCATGAACTAGCTGCATTGTAATTGCTCGAGGCCCTTTTAAAAATACATATGCGTGAACCCACCTCAGAATTGAAATCTTCTAGGAAATGTATTTTGAAAAAGTCCCCAAGTGATTCTGATTCACAGCCAGACTTAGGAATCCAGTTGACTGAGGTTCGAATGGGCTCTGAACCTTGGTTGCCTCAGATGGAAAATGGGAATAATTTTTAAATAACCTCACTTTGCAGTATTGTTAGGATTAAATGAGATCTTGGCAGAGAAAACTATCAGCACGGGAATGTTTCCACGTGGGCCTTCTGGGTTTATCTGTGGCATCTAAGGCCTTCTTGATACTCAAATGACCAGCGGCATTAGCACCACGTGGTTAAAAAGGCAGATTCCCACTCCTCCCCCCACCCTAGATACCATGGGTCAGAATCTCCCAGGTGATTCACGTGCACATTAAAGCTGGCGGGTAGAAAGGGGACAAGAATAGCTCGACCTATCCCCTTGGTGGTCACACCTGGGAGCAGATCTTCTCTATTAAAAAGCACTAATGAAACGTAAAAATGATTTCCTTGGTGTAATTGTATGATGCTGCTCCGGAGTTGTTGCTGGGCTGCTCTGTTTTGGATGATTTAAGTGACTGTTACACTGCACAGCAATTTGTCTTGGAAAAGCAGGGGCAATAGAAAGGCTGAAGGGGGAGGGCACCGACTGAAGTAACTTCTCCTTGATGTGGGCCACCCCAATGGTCCTCCCCTCTCTACTTCCCCCCAAGACAGACGGCTCCCCTGTAGATGTGTGAGGGCTACAGGGTGTAGAACTAAGCCAGCTTTCTCCCTAGAATTGAAGCTGGTTTCAGGGGTGTCCCTGTATATTGAACTTGAATGTGCATAAGAATCATCTAGGGATCATGTAAATGTAGATTCTGATTCAGCAGATCCAGGGTGGGGCCTGAGAGCGTACACTTCTAGCAAGCTCCCAGATGATGCTGATGCTTCAGGTCCAAGGACTACACAAGGAAGACACCAGCAAACCCATAAATAAAGAGGGGGAGTTATTCTCCCTTACCATCAATTCCCTCATTCTCTCCCTAGTTTACTTCTGATCTTTTAGGTCTTGCTTAAAATGTTCACCTACCCCCAATCTGAATTAGGCTGACAACAAAAGCCCTCTGTTCATCTCCTTTATAGAACATATGTTATGTGTTTTTGGACTGTTTATGTTCCTTCCATCTAAGCTTCCCTCATAGCTCAGTTGGTAAAGAATCTGCCCGCAATGCGGGAGACCCCGGTTCGATTCCTGGGTCGGGAAGATCCCCTGGAGAAGGGATAGGTACCCACTCCCGTATTCTTGGGCTTCCCTTGTGGCTCAGCTGGTAAAGAATCCACCTGCAATGCAGGAGACCTGGGTTCAATCCCCAGGTTGGGAAGATGCCCTGGAGAAGGGAAAGGTTACCCACTCCAGTATTCTGGCCTGGAGAATTCCATGGACTGTATGTTCCATGGGCTTACAAAGAGTTGGGCACGACTGAGCAACTTCCTTCCATATATACCATTTGACTTGACTTCCTGAAGATGGGGACCCTCTCTGGTTTTGTTCATCCATGTGGCTCTTGGGCTTAGTTTGAACCTGGTGCATAGTAGGTACTCAGTAAATTATTGTTGAGTGAATGGATTCATTCACTGATATTCCTCGTGTCTCCCAAACCAGGATACATATAAAAGTCAACTGGGGAATCTTGACAAAACTGTAGGTTTTCTGGACCCTCCTTTGGATCACCAAGTTCAAAATATCTGGTTGGATCGTGGGCAAACCACTAGGGAATTTGGAAATGTTTTGCCAGGATTGCCAATGGATAGAACTCCAAGAATCTTGTGTTTTATTTTGGTTTTTAATGAATCACAGTGGACAAAAAGAGACCTGATCAAACATTATTATAAATTGTGGGGATAGAGAGGATGGCACATTCCTGAGAATGCAAGTCATGGTTTCCATCAGCACATAAGCAGAACGCTAGCCAAACTGATGCAGTTCAATTTGAATTAATAATGCTAAACCACTTGGAATGTTTATTTTTCTTTTCTATTTTGATGACAACTGGGAAGTCCCAATACATAGTCAGACAAACTAGTAAATCCATTCATGTTCTTTTGCTAGTTTTGTCCCATTTCTGACACATTCCCCCACCTCCGTGCCTGCTTGCTAAGTTCATAGTCTAAGATAGTCACTCCTCCATGTCAGCTACAGTATGTCCAACCTTTCATTCTCACCCTCTGACAAAGTGGATTCAAGGAACTTAAACACACATTCACATCCTTCTGCTCTGTACATGGGTAATTGAAAGTCCACTGGCTTCATATTCTGATGGTAGTGTGAATTACCTCATTCTTTCTTGACATGTTCCTTAGCAACTCACTCTTGGAAAAACACCAAAACATCCTTTGTCTCAATTACTGGACTGCTAGCTCCTTGAGGTCAGTCACTATCTTCTGTTTCTCAGCTTTTATGCTCATTAGAACTTAACACGCATTCACCAATGCTTCCACCAACATTTACAATGGTTTGTTATTATTAATAGCAATGAAATATATTACTGTTAAAAGCATGCTTTGTTGCATTTTTATAGAACTTTGAAATTTACTAATGCATTCCCTCATTATTTCATGTAATTCTAACATGTAACTTTTGGCAAGTGACTGATAATTAGCATCACCTTGGGAGGATTTCAGACATAAGCATTCCTAAGACCTACTCCAAATCAGCTCTAAGAATGGAATTAGGAAGTCCAAATGTTTAGCCCTCTCCCAGGTCATTTTTTATGATTATCCAGACCAGAGAACCATGAGTGTGGTGGCTGTGCATGTGGCCTGGGAAGTCAATCCAGCCTAGGGTGGAACCCTGGCCTCTGTGGGACCCTGCACACATCCCTGCAGATCCTCAGAACCTATAGTTGCCCCATTCGTAAATAAAATGGGACTGGTGAGACCAATACCAAGAAAATCAAATGGGAGTAGGTGAGATGTGTGTTCAGTTGGCAGCAGTTACTACACTGATTTCCTTTTCCTTGTGGCAGGATAATATAGTAACTAAGGGCATATATTGAGGTTCAAGCCTTGTCTCTTGTACTTATGACCTAAGTGCCACCAAGTCTCAGTTTCCTCATCTGTAAGATGGGGATAATGGTGGAAATGTCTATCTCATGGGACTGTTAATAGTGGAAAGTAGCACATAGTGTATACTCTGTCAGTGTTAGATGTGGCAATCTCTATATCCTTCTTATAGAGGAGAATACTCGTAGTTAAGAGGAGAAATAAGGTTTCAAATCCTTCAAAATAAGGCTTAACCTCTTGGTTCTTTGTGGAGCTGAACATGCCAGCCCTCCCTGGGACTTAAAATCATATCAGTGAGTCCTCATCTCTCTTTTTTGCCTTCAAGGGGAAAAGCATCAACTCATCACTCATACCCATTTCCCGCTCTCCTTCCCTCCTGCAGCCCTTCCCTGTTCTCTCTGCTTAGAGCTGGGCCCCATTGCCATTTTTTCAGAAATGTCATCTCACTTGGGCACTAGACTCCAAGGCCCTAAAACAGACTGATTTGGGATTCCTGACTCGTCTCCATCTGTCTGCTGGAGTCTGGGCAGACACCAGAACAGACTCATCTAATTAGTGGCCTCACCTCTTCTGGGGCTTGGGGCCACTGGTGCGTGGCTTCCACATTTCCAGGGCAAGACAAGATACCTCCTCGGATAGGCCAGCAGTGAAGTCTTCCCTGCAGAAGCCTGGGAGGACAGGGCTTTTCCAGCTTCTGGAGCAGGGAGTTGGGAGCCTGAGCAGTGGGAACTCAGAACTGGAACTTACACGGGTGTGGCTGTTGAGAAGGACATCACCACTCTGAGCCTCTCTGTCATTATATATAAAATGAAAAGATAATTCTGCCTACCTCACAGACTTGTCAGGATTGTGTATATAAAGAGACTGATCTCAAGATCACCTAACCTCTACCTCACTCCTCGCTCCTCCTGCTTTTTCTCCCATTTCTCCAAACTCTTTCATGATTTGGTTAGAGAGAATGATATAGTAGTGACTAAGAACATGCACACTCAAGTTACTGGCTCAGGTATTAATCCTGGCCCTGTCTTTTTCTGCTGTGCTACCCTGAGCAAATCACTCTCTAGGCCCAGTTTCCTTATCTTTAAACTGGAGGAGAAAATCCTGGACCTGCCTTGTATGTTTGCTGGGTATGTGATTCTAAGTGGGGTCAAGTATGTTGGCTCATGATTAGTGCCCAAAAAATAGCCAACATCATGATCATGAAGCAAGAATGAGGACAGATTCCTAGTCTACCCCAATATTATCCTTTACAATTTTTATTTTTATTTATTTTGGCTGTACTGGAAAGCTTGTGGGAGCCTAGTTCCCTGACCAGGGATTGAACCCCTGCCCGTGGCAGAAAAAACTCGGAGTCCCAACCACTAGACCACCAGGAAATCCTCTCCCCTTTTTCATATTCATGAGAGAGCAGTTTTCTCTCCCAGGAACCTCACTGCCTATGTGCCTTGATAATTCCAGGACTCATCTCATGGAGACTTTTCTCTGCAAAGCTTTCCCTGTCCTTCCCATGCTTTTCCTTCCACTCTTGGGCTTCCTCCATCAGAGCTCTTTGCATGTGACATTATTTGCATAGAGTCTGCTCCTCTGTTGGACTTAAGATTCCTTAGGGTAGGGCTCCTGGGTTGGTATTTGTGTTTCCAGCCCCTTGGACAGCACATCACACCTTTTTTTTTTTTTTTTTTTTTTCATCACACCTTTTTGAAACTTGTTGAGACAATGAATGAGGATGTTGAAAATCTTAAAGCAGTGCTTCTCCAAACTTTTTGGACCATAGCCAATAGTAAGAAATGCATTTTATGCTACAATCTGGTGATGTGCACACACAGTGGGAAACAAACACGAATGTTTGTTTTCACTATACACAATGCACTCTGATGATTTCTCCTGTTTTCTTGTCTTTCTTTATCAATTTAATTTATTAACATTTTGTCTTTGGACTAAAGAATTCATTTCAGAGCTAATTGTTCTAGGTTGAGAAGCAATGTCTTACCATGCTAAGAGCATGGACCATTTGAAACAGAGAGATCAGGGTTTAGATTCCAAATCCACAGTTTAGTGGTTGTGTACTCTGGGGGCATCATCTTACCTCTCTAAGCCTCATTTTTTTTTTTCACCTGTAAAATGGACCTCACACCTACTTCTTTAGTTTCTGTGAGATCTTAATGAGATGATAGAGGGGCAGTGTTAATCACAGGGTCTAGCATCTAGTAAGTGCTTAGCAAATTGTGCTTATATTGAAAGCAGTCTTAGACACTTTGTATGACTTTTCCTTTTTTCCTTCCCAATAATCCCAAATCTCCTTATTCTATTGACCTTTTTCCTTGGTTTTTTGATTTTTTACCTCACCAAGGCTTATTCACTGACAATGCTCTCCCCACTTTCAGAGGCATAAGACTGAGCTGTAGTTTCAGTATTGTAGCCTGACTCCAAAGCATGCTGAGAAGGTTATTTGATGAAAGACAGTAGAAGCCCCATCACTTTGACACAGAAGTGAAGTGGTATGGAATCTACTGTCTCCCTCATCCCTCCTGATATTGGTGGGAATTATTCAAAGATTAATTATTGGGGCAATCTGATTCCTGGATCTGATTCCTGATTCTGGATCAAGACCATCCCCATGGAAAAGAAATGCAAAAAAGCAAAATGGCTGTCTGAGGAGGCCTTACAAATAGCTGTGAAAAGACGAGAAGCAAAAAGCAAAGGAGAAAAGGAAAGATATAAGCATCTGAATGCAGAGTTCCAAAGAATAGCAAGGAGAGATAAGAAAGCCTTCCTCAGCAGTCAGTGCTAAGAAATAGAGGAAAACAACAGAATGGGGAAGACTAGAGATCTCTTCAAGAAAATTAGAGATACCAAGGGAACATTTCATGCAAAGATGGGCTCGATAAAGGACAGAAATGGTATGGACCTAACAGAAGCAGAAGATATTAAGAAGAGGTGGCAAGAATACACAGAAGAACTGTACAAAAAAGAGCTTCACGACCCAGATAATCACGATGGTGTGATCACTCACCTAGAGCAAGACATCATGGAATGTGAAGTCAAGTAGGCCTTAGAAAGCATCACTACGAACAAAGCTAGTGGAGGTGATGGAATTCCAGTTGAGCTATTTCAAATCCTGGAAGATGATGCTGTGAAAGTGCTGCACTCAATATGCCAGAAATTTTGGAAAATTCAACAGTGGTGACAGGACTGAAAAAGGTCAGTTTTCATTCCAATCCCAAAGAAAGGCAATGCCAAAGAATGCCCAAACTACTGCACAATTGCCCTCATCTCACACGCTAGTAAAGTAATGCTCAAAATTCTCCAAGCTAGGATTCAGCAATATGTGAACCGTGAACTTCCTGATGTTCAAGCTGGTTTTAGAAAAGGCAGAGGAACCAGAGATCAAATTGCCAACATCCGCTGGATCATCGAAAAAGCAAGAGAGTTCCAGAAAAACATCTATTTCTGCTTTATTGACTATGCCAAAGCCTTTGACTGTGTGGATCACAATAAACTGTGGAAAATTCTGAAAGAGACGGGAATATCAAACCACATGATCTGCCTCCTAAGAAATCTGTATGCAGGTCAGGAAGCAACAGTTAGAACTGGACATGGAACAACAGACTGGTTCCAAATAGGAAAAGGAGTACATCAAGTCTGTATATTGTCACCCTGCTTATTTAACTTATATGCAGAGTACATCATGAGAAACGCTGGGCTGGAAGAAGCACAAGCTGGAATCAAGATTGCCGGGAGAAATATCAATAACTTCAGATATGCAGATGACACCACCCTTATGGCAGAAAGTGAAGAGGAACTAAAAAGCCTCTTGATGAAAGTGAAAGAGGAGAGTGAAAAAGTTTGCTTTAAGCTCAACATTCAGAAAACTATGATTATGGCCTCTGGTCCTATCACTTCATGGCAGATAGATGGGGAAACAGTGGAAACCATGTCAGACTTTATTTTTTTGGGCTCCAAAATCACTGCAGATGGTGATTGAAGCCATGAAATTAAATGATGCTTACTCCTTGGAAGGAAAGTTATGTCCAACCTAGATAGCATATTAAAAAGCAGAGAGATTACTTTGCCAACAAAGGTCCATCTAGTCAAGGCTATGGTTTTTCCAGTGGTCATGTATGGATGTGAGAGTTGGACTGTGAAGAAAGCTGAGCACCAAAGAATTGATGCTTTTGAACTGTGGTGTTAGAGAAGACTCTCCTTGGACTGCAAGGAGATCCATCCAGTCCATCCTAAAGGAGATCAGTCCTGGGTGTTCATTGGAAGGACTGATGCTGAAGCTGAAACTCTAATACTTTGGCCACCTCATGCGAAGAGTTGACTCACTGGAAAAGACCCTGACACTGGGAGGGATTGGGGGCAGGAGAAGAAGGGGCCGAGAGAGGATGAGATGGCTGGATGGCATCACTGACTCGATGGACATGAGTTTGAGTGAACTTCAGGGGTTGGTGATAGACAGGGAGGCCTGGCGTGCTGTGATTCGTGGGGTCGCAAAGAGTCGGACACGACTGAGCGACTGAACTGAACTGAACTGAATCTGATTCCTCCGCCAGTGACTTAATGGATCCCAAGAACTTCTCTCCCACTCCCTTACCACCCAGAAATTCTAATGCACAGGACCCTGGATAACCTGGATAATGGTAGAAAGGATAGAGTCTTTTTTTTTCTTTTTTTAACATTTATTTATTTATTTGGCTATGCCAGGTCTTAGCTGCAGCATGTGGGATCTTTGATCTTCATTGAGGCATGCCAAACTCTTTAGTTGTGGCATGTGAGACATAGTTCCCTGACCAGGAATTGAACATGCCCCGACCCTGACCCCCACATTGGGAGTGCAGAGTCTTAGCCAATGGACCACCAGGCAAGTCCCAAGAGGATGAAGATTGCTAAATAAACTGCAGTTATACCAGGAATTCAGTCACCTGTCTCTAGGGCCTCAAGATACTTGACTGTCCCTCTGAGCTGCACAATCGTCACCAGAGAATAAGTCACCAAAGCCATTCAACATCACTCCAGTTCTGCCTGGCAGTGTTATCTCCTTAGCCTTCAGATCCATTCGCTCTCAAACCAATGCTTCTGGAGTGAACAGAGCAAGGTTGAAATAGCTAAAGTTCCCTCCCATTGTGAAGGGCAGGCCAGCACCATGTCAGTGCTCATGTGTGTGGTACCTCTTATCATGATGCTTGAGTCAGGAGGACCTGGTTTTCCACAGCCTTTGCCACTAACCAGCTGTGTGACCTTGATCAAGTGGTCACAAGTCTCTCTCTCAAGAGAGATTTCTCTCTCTCCCTCCATTTCCTCATTGGTAGAATGGGACTATTAATAATATCTAAAAATACTACCTGTTATGTGAGAAAATGAAGTAATGCAAATTAAGCATCTGATTCTTTTGAGTCTCCTCAATAAATTTCACAATTATCCTCCTCATTGTTGTTGCAGCTGTTGTCTTAATTAACGATCACCACAAATTGACACTTTAGCTTCTGAATTGAAGGCAGAATATCCTTAACATGAAGAGTGCTTGAGGTACCACATCCTTTTGACAAGAGAGAACCCAGTCTTCTTGTGATCTTGTTACCTTCTAGCAGAAAGTGCTAGATGCATTGATATAGGCTTGAATCAGGAAGAAGGAAGCAGTTCTTTCATTCTGGGTACCCGTTGGTTTCTAAATCCTGCTGAATTGGGCTGGAATAGAAATACTGACTCAGAAAAGAAACACATGCCCTCATTTCCTTTATTCTTCTATGGCCTCAAGCTTTTCTCTCCTGCCCCAAATGGACTGGTTCCGCTGCTATTCGGCCACCTCCCCTTGCTGTAGGAGTTTCTGAAGGTCAGATGCTTTTCTTCTTCTGCCCCAATGTCAAGGAAAGTGTTTAGTATTTAGCAGAGCTCTGTGTATCATGGCTCAATCTGTGGCCCCCTAATTATCTGGGGTATCTTTCTTCCACCGCTTCCCCTAACTCAGCCACAGTTTTATGTAACTTACTTATTTTAAAAAGCGAAACTTTAGTGAGAAATATCTTGTATTTCCTCTCTTAGTAATACCAAATTTCAGCAAATTCAGAAATGAGGTGGCCCTGTTACCTTCCAGAACAATCCTATCAAAGTAGAACCAATTTAGATCTTCTAAAGGTCTAAGGGAAAAAATCTTAAGAATAGATTATTCATGCCAAGCTTGTTAGAATTTTTAGATACAAGTGGCCAAACCTTGTTCTGTTGTTCTGTGTATAGTTCTGTCATAAGCTTTGAAAGAATCTCATTCCCTGATCTTGCTTAACAGTGAAAATGACCAGGGATAGGAAAATATAGCATAAAGAATGATAGCAATTTGAGCACCCACATAATTACCATGCAGGGCAAGAAATAAAACCTCACCAAACTCCAGGAGCAACCTGTATTTACCCCTCTCTCCTTCCTAGAGTTAACCACTATATTGTCTTTTATTGAAATCACTCTATTGTTTTTCCTTACAGTCTTACCATTTGTGTTTGCATACCTAAACAACATAGTTTGTCTACTTTTGAACTTTATATGATGGAATCATACTCCATGTATTCTCCTATTTCCTTCTTTCACTTACTGTGTTTGAAAGTTCCATCCATGTTGTTGCATGTAGTACTATACTGTACAATTCACAGATGCTTAATTCATTGTATGTATATACACAGTGCATTTATGTCTTCTGCATTGATGGGCAGTGTCATAATTTCTTTACTTGTTAAGGTGGTTGGTGACATTTCCTCTTACAATGATGTGATGAATATCTTTGCAGACATTTGCTCGGGACAAATTTCTAACTATAGAATTCTTAGATTAAAGACTTTGGCCGTTTTTAAGCTTCCTCCGGGAATGGTTATACCAATTTTCACTTCCACCAGAAAGTACATTCCTGTCTGTGTCCTCACAGTCTTGCCAATGCTAGCTTATTTGCATTTGTTTTATTCATGCCAGTTTGATAGGAATAAGATATTCTCTCAAGATCATAGGAATTTCCATTTTGTCGAGTACAGTGAAGGTGCACATCCTCCCTCCTTTATGTTTATTGGCTATTTGTATCTATTGTTTGGTGGATTGTCTTTTATTTCCTTTTGCCATGGAACACACTGGTATATGTGGATTTTAATAACAGTTCACACTGGAGTTCAGCACATTTAGACACATTTCAAGCTGGAGCATTTGGGAAGCTCAGGGTAAATGGGGAAGAGGGAGGGGACTTCTCTGTGGCTCATAGATCTGTCAGGTGGGAGAGTAATTTGGAAGCTTATTGTTCAGAAACCAAAGAGGACAGTTGTGCATTCAGCCCCATGCTGGGGAGGAAACAATGCTTCCTGGACCCGAGGCCATTTGAGAACAAGGGGCCCTGCTCTAATTGAATCTGCCTTCCACTCCTTTGTGCCCAAGGAGTCTCTTTATGATGATGACTGCCTGGGCTTCAGAAGTGAGATTGGGGACGTGGAAAAGGAGAGAAAAGGTATAGCTTAGCTTGAATCTTAGGATTTGAATTACCAGCACCCCAAACTGAATTTTTACTCTTGTCCTCCCTGTCTTCATCCTTTCTTCAGCAAACATTTATTGGGCTCCTACTATGTGCTAGGCAGTGTATTGGGTGTTAGATGTCTTCTACTCTAACCCTGCAGTGTTTCACATCTCAGCGATCGAAAACTCCATCTTCTCACTTGAAGTGAAGAATCTGGAAGTCTTCTGTGCCTCTGCCCTTTCTGTAATATCTTACAGCCTTTCCACCAACAAATTCTTTCAGCTCTACCTTCAAAATATACCCACAGTCTTGAAAACAGCCCAAATGTCCATTAACAGGTAAATGGGTAAACAAACCATGATACCGCTGTACAATGGCATCATATTCAAGAATGAAAAAGAACAGACTGTTGATACATGCAAAAACATGAGTGGATTTCAAAATTATTATACTGAGTGAAAGTAGCCAGATGCAAAAGCGTACTGCAGGATGCTATTTAGGTAAAATTCCAGAAAATTCATACTAATTTATAGTGACAGAAAGCACATCAATGGCTGGGGGTAGAAGGAGGCAGAAGGTGTGACCAAGGGGCACGAGGAGAGTTTGGTGTTTATATTCATTACCTTGACTGTAGTGATGGTTTCACAAGTATAATGCATACCAGAGTTTACTGGTTGTATTTTAAGTATTTTATTGTATTTATTCTACCTCAATTAAGCTATTAAAAGCAGAAACCCAGAATCTGACCACTTCTCACCATCTCTGTTGTTACCACTTCATCCCTCACCTGTTTAATTGAAATAGCCCCGTGACATGCCCTTCTGGCACCTGCCCATGCTTTCTCACACTCTCTTCTTAACAGAGAATTCAGAATGATGCTTTTGAAAGGAAAGTGAGGTCATTTTACCCCTCTATTTAAAACCATCCAATCGCTTCCCATGTCTTCCCATCACACTGAGAGCACTTACCACTGTCTGACATACTGTGTGCTTGATGAATTAATTACCTGTCCTCCCACCACAGTGACATGAGCCTCGTGAGAGTAGGTCCATTTTTCTTCATTGCTGCATCTCCAGTGTCTGGAACAATATGTGTCACACAGAAGATGATCAATAGATATTAGTGGAATGAATCAATAAATATGGTCTCAGATGCAAAGAGTTCCCAGGCTATTGAGGAAGATATATGTAAATACAGGCAAAATATAGGGCAATAAGTTCCATGATAAAGGGACCCCCAATGGAAGCACCTAAACTTTCCTAGGGGTAGAGTCAAAGATGGCTTCCTGGAGGAAGTGTCATCTAATTTGAGACCCGAAAGACATGTAAGATGTCTTGGGGAAGAGGACATAGTTCCTGCCTTCATGGCATTCTATTGAATGAGCAAATATAGGTATATGTCACATCATGTGATAAGTGTTTTGTGGGGCTAAGAATGGGGGCTAAGGAGAGGGAGGCGGAGCCTAGCCCAGCTTCGGGGAAAGCCTGGCAACATTGAGAGAGTTTCTTCTAGGGAAGCACTTCCTGGTTAGGATGTATTCACATCCTTTCCCCAAATCTCCATAAACCCAGATTTGGGGGACTGTTGCCTGGATATAGACAACTGCCATAGGAACCAAGGAATTGATCCAAGATCTGTGAGATAACAATCATCACATTTCCCCATCATGCTTGCTTGCTTTTTACGTAAATTCTACTTCACTAATGTCCATATAGCCTAGAGTCTAGTCATTTTCTACCCTTTATGTGAATCAGAGTTGCTCGGGACCTTAAACAACAAACAACATGATTTAGTTCCACCCCAGATTGATCAAATCTCAATCGCAGGGTGGGGAGAGTCACCTAAACATGAGTATTTAAAAAATTCATTGTGCAGCTAGAGAGCTGAGAATGACAGATGTGATTCAAGGGTCAGGAAGAGCTGCCTTACCTGGAGTCTAGTCATCCATTTCTTTCTTTTTTTTCCATTCTTGCCTCGGGGCCTTTGCACTTTCCTTTCCTTCTCCCAGAATGTTCTTCCTTTGTTTTTTTTTTTTTCCCCCTACATCTATTTTCTTCTCATTCTGTACATGTCATTGAAAATGTTCATTCTTCAGGGAAGCTCTCTTTGATCCTCTCCTCTCATTATCTAAAATAGTTTTTATCTACTCTCTCCAACCTGGATCTTATCTTTCTATCACATCACCTGGCTGATTTCCTTCACAGCACTTACTGTAAATTGAAATGATCTTATTTACTGCAGTATTCCTAACACTAAAGAAACAAACCATTCAGTAAAGACCGAAAAGATCTGACATGCATAAAGCACAGTGTCTACACATGGTAAGGATTAGGAAATTGTTGCAATTATTATCAATGGATTAATTAGTTATTTGGCATAATATACAGGATTATTATGAAAAGGATTAGCCCTGGCAGCATAGGAACTGTTATGAGACACTATCTCATTTTTTATTGATCAGTTTAATGTTAAGTTCTTTGAAAGCAGGAACTATCTTGTGTACATCCAGAGCTTAGCACAGCACCTGGCACATAAGATGTTCTGATTTAGAAACTGTTTTATTGTGAATAATGGAATCCCCTTCAAGCTAGTATAGGCAGAAAAATTAATTTATTGGAAGGACAAGAGGGTTTCAGAGAACCCGAAGGTGGAAAGGTGAGTTGGGCTAGCAAGGAACTTGAACCAAAAAAAAAAAAAGAAGAAGAAGAAAATGACCAGGAACCCAGCAGTTTTCTCTTGTATTTCTCTAAGGCTACCTGATGTCTCTTTCTGTCTCTTTGCAAACTGGGTTTCTTTGCACCATGGGCACATGGTTGTGCCCAGCCCAGGCTTTACAATGTTTTCCACTTCAAACATCACACAGAGATTAGCATCTTGATTCTAAATTCTCAGGGAAGAGAAACTGTGATTGGATTTAACTCCTGCCAGGCATTCACTCTTGGGCCAATCAACTGTGCTAGGAATGGGGGTATGGGATTATGTACCCTGCTGCTCTAAAGATTGGAAGTGTCTCTTGCAATATGGAGGTCTTAGCTCCAATTCTCATTGAAAGCAGAGCTTGTGAAAAGGGTTTGCATGCAGATGGTTTGGTTGGGAAGAGATGTTGAGGAATGAGAGAGGGGAACTTGGAAGAGTCAAATAGATGGAGGGAAAGCCCGTGCAAAGATGTGTTATTGAGCTGATGTCAGAAACTGAGGTTCGTACTCAACAGATCCTGGGTTTGAAATGTGTAGAATGCACCTCAGAAATGCACTCCCGAGAATGAGAGAGGAAAGAATTTATTCATCAGTTCCTGGTGTCCTTGGGTCAAAGGATTGCCCCAAGGGATGTTATCTTCATCTGATTTCCAGTTTTATAACTGCACCAAAATGGCCCTTAGGTCAAAGCCCTAGAGGAGAAGGCAAGAAATACAAGGTACAGCTAAAGCAAGGTGCCATCAGTATACACCTGCGAGCAGGTGATTTGCTGCATCAATGGCTAGAGTCAAAAAAGCTAGTCCAAGAGGATGTGAGACAGAGTAAACAAGTGGTCTAGTAAGGAGATGTGGACAAGATGTCTAAGAAGAGAATGTAAGTGTAGGTGCAAAGGGGGCATATCTCCAGTATCTACTCTATGAATGTTTTCTGAATGAATAAATGAAGGGGATGTGATGGAAAGGTTCTTGGAGGAAGTGAGATTTTAAGATCCTTCCCCTTCAGTGTCTGAAGGATGAATCTGGGGACTGTGTAGACAATGATCATCTATTCTCAAGTATTTTTCTACTGAGGACAATCAATTTTATTGATAAGTCCATGATATTTTAAGAAAGGTAGATAATATCCTTCATTTGGGGATGAAGAACTGATCTGGAGATGACAGGCACACTAGCATGGGTGCACAGTGTCAGCATCAAGGCCAAGTTTAGCTTTTCTGTCTGCTTCAACCCCCTACAAGTTATATGGCTGCAGTTAGACTTACAAGCATATATGAAATACCAACTTCACCTCCGTGTTCATACTCTTTCCACTGTGTATAGTTCAGCACAGTGAATGCAGTGGTTGTTAGGACCTAAAGCAGTTTCTAATTTTGTTTCATTATGAGTGTGAATGCGACCCTTAGGACCCATCCCTACGGCCTTAGCTAAACTTACTCTTTCAAGCTGTGAAGAGACGAGATAAAGATCTGAATGGAGACTCCAGTTGGCGGAGGGCCGGGCTGACTCAGCCCTGATAAACCTGCAGTCAAAAAATCAATAGAGCTTTCTCAAGAGTTGCCATTATCCAACAAGGAAAATTTTTCAAAAATAAATTGCTGCATGGCATAAAATCAGATTAAGTAGATAACAGGTTTTGCTGACTGGAATGTTGGGGATGGCCCAGGAGGAAGAGAATTAGTGATTTAACAAGCTCAGTTCTCCTGCTCATGCTAGTCAAGTGTTTACTCTCTGGCTGAACAAGAGAGGGAGAGCAAAGGTGAGAAAACAAATTCTCATTTCTGTTTGACCTTCACCCCTCAGCTGACCCAGCCCTGCACTGTAGGCTCAGCTCACCACTGTTTCATGGTGGGCTTGCAGAGAGGTTCACTGCCCTAGCCTTGAAGCCATGGTTCTTAACCAGGCTTCACCGTGCTGTGTGACACTGGGCAAGTTATTTCACATGCCTATGGGCCTCGATTTCCCAATCTTGAATTGGGCTTCCCAATGACTGAGGCCAAAGGAGAGTTACTTTGCAAAGGAAATTGTTATGTTGTTAGGAGAAGAAAGGACAGACATTGAGTAGTAATAAACCACAAGTGTGTACGAGTTACAAATCTGATACTTTCAGTCTAAATGCTAGCATTTTCAGAACCTTTAAAAATGCCTCCACTGAGGTCTTCTCATGGGAATACCAGACCACCTGACCTGCCTCTTGAGAAACCTATATGCAGGTCAGGAAGCAACAGTTAGAACTGGACATGGAACAACAGACTAGTTTCAAATAGGAAAAGGAGTATGTTAAGGCTGTATATCGTCACCCTGCTTATTTAACTTCTATGCAGAGTACATCATGAGAAACGCTGGGCTGGAAGAAGCACAAGTTGGAGTCAAGATTGCTGGGAGAAATATCAGTAACCTCAGATATGCAGATGACACCACCTTTATGGCAGAAAGTGAAGAGGAACTAAAAAGCCTCTTGATGAAAGTAAAAGAGGAGAGTGAAAAAGTTGGCTTAAAGCTCAACATTCAGAAAACTAAGATCATGGCATCTGGTCCCATCACTTCATGGCAGATAAATGGGGAAATAGTGGAAACAGTGTCAGACTTTATTTTTTTGGGCTCCAAAATCACTGCAGATGGTGATTGCAGCCGTGAAATTAAAAGATGCTTACTCCTTGGAAGGAAAGTTATGACCAACCTAGATAGTATATTGAAGAGCAGAGATATTACTTTGCCAACAAAGGTCCATCTAGTCAAGGCTGTGGTTTTTCCAGTGGTCATGTATAGATGCGAGAGTTGGACTGTGAAGAAAGCTGAGCACCAAAGAATTGATGCTTTTGAACTGTGGTGTTGGAGAAGACTCTTGAGAGTCCCTTGGACTGCAAGGAGGTCCAACCAGTCCATCCTAAAGGAGATCAGTCCTGGGTGTTCTTTGGAAGGACTGATGCTGAAGCTGAAACTCCAATACTTTGGCCATCTCATGCAAAGAGTTGACTCATTGGAAAAGACCCTGATGCTAGGAGGGATTGGGGGCAGGAGGAGAAGAGGCCGACAGAGGATGAGATGACTGGATGGCATCACAGACTCAATGGACATGAGTTTGAGTGAACTCTGGGAGTTGGTGATGAGCAGGGAGGCCTGGCATGCTGTGATTCATGGGGTCACAAAGAGTCGGACACAACTGAGCGACTGAACTGAACTGAATTGAAATGAGGTCTCCTCTGGTTAAAGTTAACAAAAGGATTCTCAGAGCCAGGGGGCCAGACTGAAACCAGAGAACTTGTACAGAACAAACTAAAACGTATCCTCTGTGAGTACTCATCCGCCTCTCTGCTCCTCTGGGCTCTGCTCCCTATCTGGTGTCACAGTCAGGTGCTGCAGGTGCTTATCTAGCTCAGGCAACTTCATAGGACATCATGTCTTGCCTCTTTATAGTGCCATTACTCCCCAGACCCACCTGACTGCCCCTCTTTTCCCTGGTTCCTCCCTTCTGGTTAGCTCAGTCTTGTTGTTAATAACAATACTTTAATTGTTGGCCAACATAAGTCTGCCCCCACCAAATCAACGTGGGATGCTTCATATGGGCTGGAAGTCTGTTCTGAGATATGCTCCCCCTTGTTACCAGTTGATGCTCTTGTGGGTGGGTATGGTTGCTTTTCATGGTGGCTCAAGGTGGCATCATTCCATTAATAATCCATGTGAATGGAACCATACACAACCCCACCGACTCTAGGCAGTGTCTCTGCCTTCAGCAGCTAAGAAGGAGGAGGCTGTTTTTCAAGTAATTGTGAGACATTTCCAAGTACAGCTGGTCCTGAGGTCAGGTCTTGCCCACTTCTGATGTTTTGTACCTTCCTCTACTGGTGGCTTTTTAAAGTGTCAACTTGGCCAGGCTAAACTACACTTCCCAGAATCCTTTGGTTTTCAGTGTGTAGGTCAGGTAAGGTGCTTTCATAGCTCACTCATGTCTTGGGTTCACCTCACTGGTATGGGGCCACCTCATGGATCCTGCTTCAGCTTCTTTGACTCCTGGGCCAGGGGTGTATTTGGCCCTATGATGAAGGGTACCAACTAATCCTTGAGGGCACCCACATCACCAGGGTCAAAGGCAGTGCGACCCAACATGGCTCGAGTCTGTGTCCTTGTGGGTGCTAGTTTGTGCTCACAGACTCCAGTTTGTCCTTGCTCTCTCTCATTCCGCATCTGTCTGCCCTTTGGGACTGCTTGTCCTGAAGATTTCAAACTTCAACATCAGATGCAAAGACAATGGCCTTATGGAGACTGTTTAATCAATCACAACTAAGTAAGGTCACATTCCTGGGACAAGTTCTTTAATATATATACACCTCCCAGTGGATCTGCTTCCTTGATTGAACCCTGGCTGGAACACCTACCAGGGAAGTTTTATTTCTAGAAGATGTGTGCTTTGGGTCTTATTTTTGATTCCACCAAAGAAGAACCCTGATATATATACTTGGGGGCAAGTAGTTTATCTGGGAGCTAGTTCTAGGAAGCAGAAGTGAAGAACAGGGAGAGTGAAATCAGTGAAATCATGAAAAGCCAGCAAAGAACGTATTATTTACAAGCTGCTGCTGTAGGCAGTGGGGCTCAAGTCCCCTAGTGCATCTGAGATGTGTACATACTTATCCACTAGCTCTGGTCACCCATTTAAGGGTTGCCCTGAGGTTTACTATCCCATGGTTTCAGAATTCACCTTCTTGAGGCTGAGTGGGTTCTTGTGGTGTTAGAGAAAGCTTTGAGGCAGAGAGTTTCTGGATTTGGGGCAGTTGTTTGAAATTGAATGGTGTCAGTATGCCCAAGCTACTGAAGTCACAGTCATGGTTGAGCTTGAAAGGCTGTGACTTGGGCATCAGAAGCATCTGTTATCCCTGGCAAAGCCATCATTTGCAAGATCAAGTCTCATAGATGCCAATGGGTCAGGAGGAAACATAAAATGGCATTAAACTCATACTTAAAAATGAAAATAAATAAAAGGTCTAGAGCTTTCTAATGTTCTATTATGAGATTTGTTATGAACACACACACACACACATACACACTTTTCCTGACTCTCGTTTTACCATCTCTCTAATTCCTAAATTACTTTCCTTCATCCTTCTAGCAGCTCTATTCTCTGCTAAGCAGATGCTTCTCAAACTTTCCAAGAAGCCCTCTCTAGCAACCTAAGTGAAGGCTATTAAAGGGCCCATCTATGGCTTTTTAAAAGTAAAAGGAATGCTTCATGTTTAAAAAATGTAAAACTGATATGTTTAAAACATGGTAGCTCAGCATGTTAGGGGCAAGACTGTGACTAGCAAGTGGTTGTTGGTTTGCTATTCACAGGGAAGGGTCAGAGACTTGATGGTTTGGGCAATGCGTGTCATTTAATGCTGCATTTAATTATCATCAGGTCAACTGCAATTTCTTATCCCTATTTTCCCACCCTGTGACCTTCACTTTTTTTGTTTTCTACTCCAGGATCAGTGACAAATCAAATAATCTATCTTAGTCTCAGCTTGGGACTCTGGTGCCTGTCTATGTCAGGATTGTGCTTTCTAGGCAGGACAGCATTCCCAGTGGGAATACTCTGGCAGGGACAACCTCTTAGATACACAAGGTTTCCATTTTCCAAATGGATACTGACTTGGATATCTAAATGGGCATCAATGACTATCACTTGATGCTCAGAACCTCCAACCTAGGTAGGAACATCAGGGACAACTCTTCACGGGATAGATGAGAAAGCTGAGGCCCTGGGAGCAGAGAGGAATTATCCAAATCCCAACAAAGCATTCGTGGCCCTGCACATAGTGGGCCCTCAATAATTATTCGGTTATTATGAGAAATAGATAAGTATCACGGTTAAGAGCACAGCCTTTGAGGTCAGACAGATTGGGGGTCACACTCTGCCTTTCACTAGATTAAGTGCTATTGGGCAGGTGACTTAACCTCCCTGAGCCTCAGTGTTCTTGAGTAAAGTGGGAATAATAACAGCACTTGTGTGTATGTTGTTGAGAGAATCCAGTAAAATCATGAGCTGTGTAGAATGTTTGACAGAAAATAGAAATAACTGATGATGATAATGCAGAATTAGCCTGACCTGGGCACCTGGGAACTTACATCATTCTTTATCTACCTGACCTCTAAGAATTTAGCAACCTTCCCATCCACTGGCAGGTAGACAGGAGAAGAGGGCTCCCAGTGCTATTTTTCTGCCCTGCTGATAATTGTTTCTTATACAAGCCAGTGTTTTATTGATTGGTCATTGATCTCTGCATGGGACCAGGGAAATACTTGGGCCATGAAGACACAGGCAGCATTTTCCAGGCCAGGGGTCCCCAGTGGGTGTCAGGGCATCACCTGCTGGCTTGAATAAGTGGCCTCTGCCCTGCTTAGGACAACTTCTCCATTAGAACCAGCTGCTTCTGTGGCCCCCTCCCTCTTGTGCCCCTTTATTGCTTCCATCAACCCTTCGCCTGCTGTCTTCGTTTGACCTTTAATAAGCGCCACTTTTGTGCAGAGCTGCCAATGAGTTATTGCCGAGTGAGCAGCTCCCCAGGGCAGGCTACCTCCCGAGCCCCTGGCCTCACTGCAGCTTGTAAGGGAAAATTACATTTTGATCTACATTTCCCATTTCTATTCTCTGTCACCTGGCTTTGGAGACAAAAGGAAGAAAAGAATGTTTCTCTCTCTCTCTCCCCAACCCTGAATTATGTCTCTGTGCTCTTTCTTCCCTTTCCTCTTTCTGTATTCTGTACTGATGGTCATTTGTGGAAGATAAAGTCACTGGGCCAGTTCTCACCTAGGTCATTCTCCCTTGGACACTGGGGTCATCAAAGCCCAAGAGGTCATACAGACTTTTCCCAATTCCCACTTTGCCATCTCTTTAAATCCTAAATTTCTTTCTTCCATTCTTCAAAAAAAATTTTTTTTCTGTAGTCCCCTTCTCAGGCAAGACTACCTGAAAATCAGCAGATGGATTTTGAGATGAATAAACAAGCCCTTCTTCCACAGGCCTTGTGGTGCCCCTAGTGGTTGGTTCTCACTACACCCTCTACCTCTTCTTCCTTTTTCCCTTTTAAAAATTCAGATAAAAGTCACATAGCACAAAATTCACCACTTAAAACCATTTAAAAATGTACAATTCAGTGGTTTTTAGAATATTCACAATGTTTTGCAATCATCATCACTATCCAATTCCAAAACATTCTCATCACCTCAAAAAAAACATCATACCCATTAAGCAGTCTATTCCCCATTCCCTCCTCCCCTCAGCCTCTGGCAACCACTGATCTGCTTACTGTCCCTAGTGGATTTGCCTATTCTGGACATTCCTTATACATGGTATCATATAATATGTGGCCTTTCACAAGTGGTTTCTTTCCTTTTGCATAATGTTTTTGAAGTTGATTCATATTTAGCATGCATCAATGGTTCATTCTTTTTATGGCTAAATACTATTCCATCGTGTTGAAATACCACCTTTGTTCATTCATTCAGGTTGCTTCCACTTTTTGGCGATTATGAATAATGCTTCTATGGGCATTTGTATATAAATGTTTGTTTGAGCATATGTTTTTGATTCTCTTAGCTAGAAATGAAATTGCTAGGTTTTATGGCAGTTCTGTGTTTAACTTTTTGAGGGACAGCCAAATCATTTTCACAATGACCAATGAATCTATTGATGGTGAGTCAGTTAGTGTGGTGAAGGGCCTAGAATTGTGTCATCTGGGGGAAAGATAACATTATTTTGGGAGAAGGGAAATTCTCCATGTGAACCAATGTGGTTAAGTCAGACTGAGATATTAGGGTGGTAATAGGAAATGAGTTCAGAGAGCTGACCTCAAATATACGGAAGGTAAAGACTCTGTGCTGCTCTTCAAGAAAGAAAACAAACAAACAAACAAACCTTGAATGCTAACTACTTCTTATCCTCCTGGTCTCAAATGTTACTTTTTCCAGGATGTCTTCTCTGAACCTCCTCCTCGCCACCTCCAAGACTGAACAAGGTCATCACACTCTCTTGTCTCATCTCCACTTCTTTAAAAACTTTTGTGAAGGCAGGTGCAGGTCCAACTCATTCTCTGGTGTTTCTTCAGTACCAAGAACAGCTCCAGGCTCACAATAGGTGTCTAATGTACCTTTGCCTGATGAAAGAAGAAACAAATGAGTCAGGACGTGGAAGTTTAAAAAGAAACAGATGTGGATTCCATTAAAACACTATGTAATATTGAACCACATGCAACATGGGCTGCTATGAAACAAGCTGCTTCAAAACTGCTGGCTACACAGATCCCACTCTTTTGCCTTCAGGTCCCATGAATTTCTGTGACATCAGTGCTTTCTCAAACCTGTGGCTTTATCCTGCATTCCTTTTCCTTCTCTCTGCATTTTTCTCCACCATAGGGACCCAAATGGTCCTCTAAAGAGGAGAATATAATGGAGTAGAATTGATTTTCTATCTGCTATGAAAACAAATACAAGTCAGAATATTTAGGAGATAGCCAGAAGCATAGATTTTTGGCTCCTCTTGAACTCTCAAGTATTTATTTCCTTAATAACACTTACTATATATTGAGCACTTATTAAGCACAAGACACTGCATTGTAAACTCAACGTGTAAATCACCCATCCTCAAAACAGCTCTGCTAGGTGGGAATTATCTCCAAACATGAGACCTCCCAGTTTTTTTTCCCCAACCATCTTGAAATTCAAAGCTAATATCCAGCTTCTAAAGGAGCTGATCTAACCAGCTTGGTAGAGGCATCTACAGTAGAATCAGTCAAGTGACCCTAGATAGTGGAGCTGAGTATCTTCTCACACCGCTCAGAGTGACTTGAATGATTCTTATAAACAGCTCAAGATACTGGATGTGACATCTGTGTTTGACTTAGTCCTGCAAATATATAACACCCAGAAAGCTCCAACAAGCAAAGTTAAGGCATTAATTGTATTATCCTTCTTTTTTTAACAGTCTCAAATAAAGGGAAGTGACATTCAGAAATATCTCCTAAATCATTTGAGAGAGATTCAATTATGTTTGCTGTTATTAGTGTTAACTGTACTTTGAGGAATGCGAATTTTCAAAAAATTGGTTACTTGAATATGATTTAAAAAAAAAAAAAAGTCTCTCCCTAATTGCGCAAGCAGTAGTTTCCTCCAACTTTCACTGGTGGAAGAATTCAAGCCCTGAAGCTTAAGGTTTTCTCTGGGCAATTAGGTTACATTGTATAAGGTCACAAGAGAAAGTGTGAGAGTCCTGATAAATATCTTTTACATAAAGCAAAGGTGGCATCTAAATAAGAAAATCATCAAAGACAGGTTATGCATATTAAATTATTGATAATGGGTCATGTATAATTAATCTTCGTGCATCATTCTTGGCTCCCTGAATGTTTGGGTCGATCTGTGCAAACTTCCAGGTAACTAGTCAGAGTGGTAGGCTTGAGGGTTGTTCTTAAGGAAATCCAGTCTCACTGAAGTCACGGGTGAGGCCAGGGGCTTTATTCAGGGTCCCTTTGATTAGAGTCAACAGAAACCCATTCCAGTGAGTTCAAGTGCAATTGAAGCTTTGCTGTGAGATTCAGATATCTCATGGGAATCCAGAGAAAGCAGAACAGGGGGCCTCAGGAAGGGCAGGGAGAATTCCTGGAACCAATAGGATGCTGGTTGCAAAGAGATTCCTCCAATTGCTTGCCATGCGACCTCAGGTGAGTTACTTTACTTCTCTGTGTCTCAGTCTAAACAGGGAGATGATACTGTATGTGCTTCTGTGTCAAGTATAATATTAAATGGGATACTGACTATGCCGTACTTAACACATACTATCTGTTCAATAAATGTTAGCTGTTCTTATTGTTATTGTTATATTTTTCTACATTATTTTTGTGCAGCTGCTCCATCTGCCTTTTGCTTCCTCATGGCTTCCACCTTCACAGTAGCCCCTGAGTCAACATGACTTTCTAAGTTCTAGTGTCTGTGACTCCCTGTCCTCTTAGATCAAGTTGATGAGAGGGGAAATCTGTTTGACTCATTACATCCAAATCACAGCCCCTGCCAGCCCGTGGCTGGGATCCCTCTGAGTCAGAGACCCTCTCTGGTCCCCATGTCAGGCGATGGGGTTCACTCAGTGGAACTATGGGTGAGGAGCCACCCATTAGGGGGCACAGGTGAGCAGCAGATGACAGGAGCTTGTCTAGAAGCACGGGTGAGGTCACTTCTGGCTGGGAAGGAAGAGAAGCCCTGTAACGGACCGTGTGGACAGGAGTGTTTGGGGGGACAGTGGTTACCAGTGTAGCTGATGCACGCATCAGGGGTGAACCATCATGGTGGTTACAACTTAATTAGATATGGAACAGAAAAAAATGTGTGTGTGTCCCTTCTGAGGGAGAGAAGACAAGAGAGAATTTGATGAATCTGAGTGAAGCATACCTGAGTGTCCAGTAAACTATTCTTTTAATTTTACTGTAGGTTTGAAATTGTTCAAAGTTTTAAAAAATGGAGGAAAATACGGCTAAGGTGTTTACCAAATAAAGCAGATATTTTCATAATAAATTCAAGTAAATATATAAACATACAAATGAATAATCAGCAAGCAAGCTCAGGACTCAGCAAATTCCAGATTTGCTTACCTACTCTGTGAGTGGTTTTTTTTTTTCCCCTCTCTGAGCCTCCATTTCTACATCTGATAAATGGGCTCATAATACTGCCTCCTGACCTATTGAGGGGTTTCATTAATTGATAGATATGCAAAGCAGGGCAGATAGTCAGCTGATAGGCATTGGGATAGCTGTGCTGGTTATTTGCAGAGAACGTCTCCTCTGACTGGTTGGATTGTCCCACTTGATAAATATGTCTCAATATTGTTCTCACTAACTGGGACATAGTTGGAGCCAATTTCATGGGTACTGGTTCTAGTCCCATCATCACTATCCTGATTGTCTTCATCATTATTCTTGAGCCCATCAGTCTCCCCACCTTGGTGGCAGGGAAAGAATGAGACTTCAGGAATAACTGCTAGATTTGGGATAGAGGCAGGTGACCAAAGCTTTGGGTATTTTAGGCACCTCAGAGATACTATGCCATCCCAGTGTGAGGTAGATGAAGAGATTTCATTAGTGTTTCATGCTGGGCAAAGTGTATTCCCCTGGGCCAGAAGGCATTAGCTCTATTTGCAAACTAAACACTGGTAGAAGCTGGGAGAGGGACAGAGGCTGTAGGGAGCTGGGAGGATGAATGCTGATTCTTCGGCCTGTGTCCCTGGGCTGGAAGGAGGGGGTGTTGGGGAGGGGGCGGGTGGAGAGGGGCATGTTTTGGGGTGGGCCCCCAGGTATAGTTGGGCTGGCTTCAGAGGTGTGTTTAAAAGTGCTCATGCTGTTATAATCTCATGTTTCTAATCTCTCCATTGTTGCCTCAGCATCCTTCAAAATAAGCTGGATAAGTACTAGTTTAAACTGTAAATAGATAGATGGATATATGGGTCTGGATGGATTCAGTTGATAGATGAATCTGTGAAATGTGAAACAGCAAGAAAGAAAATAATTGAAAAATGAGCTGATAGGTAGATTATTTTTTCCAGCTTTATTGAAATATGATTAACATGTAACATTGCGTAAGTTTAAGGTGTACAGTTTATTTGATTTGATACACCTATATACTGCAAAATGATTACCACAACAAGGTTAACACATCCTTCACCTCACATAATTATCATTTTTTTCAGTGTTTGTGGTGGTGGTATGAATGTTTGAGATGTACTCTCCTAGCAACTTTAAAGTCTACAATGTGCGCGCTCAGTTGCTCAGTTGTGTCCAGCTGTTTGTGACCTCATGGACTATACCCCTCCAGGCTCCTCTGTCCATGAAATTTTCCAGGAAAGAATACTGGAGTGAGTTGTCATTTCCTACTTCAGGGGATACAGTCTAACTGTATCCACCATGCTATATATCAGATGCCCTACGAACTTATTCATCTTATGTTTGTACGGTTTGTACAGCATCTGACCAGCTGTTTGACCAGCGTCTCCTCATTTGCCCCACTCCAAAGCTCCTGGCAGCATCCTGTCCACTCCCTGATTCTGAGTTCAGCTTGTTTAGATTTCATGCATAAGTGAGATTATATAGCATGTGTCTTTCTGTGTCTGACTTATTTCATTCAGCATAATGCCTTCAGAATCTCTCTATGTTGTTACAAATGGTAGGATATCCTTTTGGGGGGGGGCTGAGTAATATTCCAGCATGTGTATATATATTACATTTTATTTATCCATTCATCTGTTGACAGATACTTAGGTTGTTTCCATGTCTTGGCTGTTGAGAATAATTCTGCACTCAACATGGGAATGCTGGTATCTCTTCACAATAATAATTTCATTTCTTTCAGATATACAGGAGTAGAATTACTGGATCATGTGGTAGGCCTACTTTTAGTTTTTTGAGGAACTTCCACGCTTCTTTCCATAATGGTTGTACCAGTTTATTTGCCCATCAGCAGGGCCCACTTCTTTACATCTTCACCAGCATTTGCTACCTCTTGTCTTTTTTTTTTTTTTAAATAATAGCCATTATAACAAGTGTAAAGTGATATCTTATTGTGGTTTTAATTTGCATTTCCCTAATTATTAGTGACATTGAACACCTTCTCATGTACTTATTGGCCATGTTTATTCAGATCCTCTGTTCACTTTTAAATAGGATGATGACGAGTTTGCTGTTGAGTTTATGAGTTCCTTTAACTCAACAGATATATAGTTTGCAATTATTTTCTCCCATTCTGTAGGTTGTTTGTTTGTTTTGTGGTCACTTATACTGTCTAGAAGCTTTTTAGTTTGGTGTAGTCCTACTTATTGATTTTTGCTTTTGTTGCTGTACTTTTAGCGTCATATCCAAAAAATCCTTGCCAAGACCAATGTCTAAAGGATTTTTGCCTATGCTTTCTTTTAAAAGTTTTATGCTTTCAATTTTTTAAAGTCTTTAATCCATTTCAAGTTAATTTTTGTGACCTGTGCAAGACAGTGGTCCAATTTCATTCTTTAATGTGTGAATACCCAGTTTTCCCAGCACCATTTATTAAAGAGACTGTCCTTTCCCCATTTGAATGTTCTTAGTTGCCCTGTCACATATGAATTGGCTGTATTTGTGTGGGTTTATTTCTGGGGTCTTTATTCTGTTCCATCTGTTTATGTGTTTGTATGCCAATACCATACTGTTTTGATTACTATAGCTTTTTTTTTTATTACTATAGCTTTTTAATTATAGTTTGAAATCAGGAAGTGTGAAGCTTTGTTCTTTCTCAAGATTACCTTGGCTATGTGGGATCTTTTGCAGTGCCATATGAATTTTATAATTTTCTTTCTATTTCTGTGAAAAAAAAAATCACATTGGAATTGATAGGAATTGAACAGAACCAACAGATGGCTTTGGGTAGTATGGTCAATTTAACAATATTAACTCTGTGGATGAATATATTTAAATGAACAAATGAATGAAACAGTGAGGGAATGATTTAATGCAGGGGTCCCAAACCTCCGGGATCTAATGCCCGATGATCTGAGGTAGAGCTGATGTAATAATAATAGAAATAAAGTGCAAAATAAATGTAATGCACTTGGATCATTTCCACCCCCAGTCTGTGGGAAAATTGTCTTCCATGAAACCAGTCCCTGGTGCCAAAAAGATTGGGGACCACTGATTTAATGAATTAATTGATGAATAATAAGAAGCAGTAAGTTTCTCTCCTTTTCTTAAGGACTTCTCAAGTACCAGACATTCTGCTATGCAATTTACATACATTTAAATCTTGTTTATTTCTCAGAACAATCTTGTAAAGTAGATACCATAGTTATTCCCATTTTCTATATGAGAAATTGAGGCCTACAAAGGTCAGATAACTTGCCCAAGATCACAGAGCCAGGAAGTAATATAGTCAGCATCTCAATGAGTGCTTTAATTTCTGCCTTCAATCACAAGGGCCCAGGAATGTGTGAACTTATTTTACTCCATAGACAGATGTTGGCCCCAGTACCCCAATTCAGCTTAGAGATTCATTCATTCATTCTGAAAATATACAATGAACACCCACCATGATGCAGGCAGTTTTCTAGGCACCAGGAATATATTAAGGGACAAGGAAGAGTGATAATAAGCAAATGCATGTGTACTGTCACACAGAAGCAAATTTTATGAAGAAAAACCAAACATATACAGATTTATAGAGTGATGGAGAGGTAGTAGTACAGAGGGGAGCTATTTCATAGATAGAGTAGTCAGGGAAGACCTTTCAGAGCAGATGCAAAGACCTGCATCATGTATAGTGAGTTAGTTATGCAAAGATCTAAGGGAGAGTGTTCCAAGCAAGCTGTGCTGCTACTGCTAAGTCGCTTCAGTTGTGTCCGACTCTGTGCGACCCCATAGACGGCAGCCCACCAGGCTCCCCCATCCCTGGGATTCTCCAGGCAAGAAAAAGGGCAGATCAAATGCAAAGGTCCTGTGGTAGGAATGAGCATTCAGAGAATTCCCTGGCAGTCCAGTGGTTAAGACTGTGCTTTCACTGGTGAGGCCCCAGGTTCTGCCCTTAGTAGGTGAACTAAGATCCCACAGCCATGTGGCACTGCAAAAAAAAAAATTTTTTTTTAAATGAGCATTGCAAGTGTGAAGACTAGTGAGGCCAGAGTGTTCAGATTGGTGTGAGCAGAGGGAAGAGTGATAGGAGCTGCCATCAGAGAGGGAGATAGGTGCCAGATCTTTATTCTTGACCTTCTAGGATAAGATCCTCCAAGTATAAGGGATATAGGTTTTGTTTTAAGGAAGAAGGTATGTCTGAATTAGATTTTAAAATGTCACTCTGGTTGCTGTAGATTGTTCCATCACTCTTGACTGCAATCCAGTGAAACAATTTGGTCAGCTAGTATAAGAATGAAAAACAATTGTTTGTTGTCCTTTGAATGATTTCAGTGGTCATGCCCCTCCTCCTCCCTCCCTTCCCCCTTGGGGACTCCTGTGTCGTTGGTTCTGCCACCTATTGGCACCAGGACATTTGCTGGAACCACCCCTTCTTCTTATGCTCTCTTTTCTCCTGGGGACTCTTGGTATGGCTATTCATTCCAAAGTTCCATTCAGCAGAAAAGAGAAATGACAGCAATGTATAGGTACAACAGTAAGGGACTGGTTAAGCAAATCCATTTATGATAATGCTTTTGACCATCAAAAATGATGCTTGGGAGAAGTAATTGCTGATGCTATACCAGTAGTAACAATAGCTACTCAAATATCTATTATGCAACAGACTTGGCGTTAATAACTTACATGTTTTACTCCATTTAGTCTCCTCAACACAGAGAGATCAATTTCACTTTTGTCCCCAGTTTATAGATGAGGAAATTAAGGCTTAAACATCTTGCCAAAAGAACTAAATAGTACATGGTTCAGCACGAGTAAAATGCAGGTCTATCTGATTACAAAGTCCATGTTTTTAACTGATGCCATCTGCCTCCCATTGGAATATAATTGTGCTGCATTGCTAAGTAAGAAAACTGATTATTAAATAATAAGTGCAGCCTCCAGCCCATCTTTTTCAGTACCAAAAGAGCATGCAACAAAATATTAAAAGTTGTTATCTCTGGGTGGTTAATTATGGGAGATTTTTGCATGTGATCATGATTTTTGTAATTAGAGTTAAACAAAAGCAATAAAAGGTCTCCATGTGTTTTTCTCCCCTACTTAGCCCCTCTCTCCCTCCCCTGTGGTCTCCAGACTGGCTCTGGGTTTCTCTATGAATATAAAGCTAGCATGGCCTCTTCCCCTTGGCCTTCCAGCTTTGCAATTTCAGCACAATTGTCTAGATTGCTTCAAATTTTGCTAGCATTCTAGATGCTGAGTTAGTTGCAAATTTTTCACTTCCAAAAACAAAAGTGTTGTTACTTAGCTAGAGGCTTAAATAATAAATCTGCAAATGATCCAGCTCCCTAACGTTTTTGCCATCTAGGGTGTGGACTGGGGAATGACCATAGCACCTGGTGATAAGATCACTTAATTTGCTCACTGAGGAGGTGGACCTGGGCTGTCAATCAGTCAGTTCAGTTCAGTTCAGTCACTCAGTCGTGTCCGACTCTCTGCGACCCCATGAATCGCAGCACACCAGGCCTCCCTATCCATCACCAACTCCTGGAGTTCACCCAGACTCACATCCATCAAGTCAGTGATGCCATCCAGCCATCTCATCCTCTGTCGGCCCCTTCTCCTCCTGCCCCCAATCCCTCCCAGCATCAGAGTCTTTTCCAATGAGTCAACTCTTTGCATGAGGTGGCCAAAGTACTGGAGTTTCAGCTTTAGCATCATTCCTTCCAAAGAAATCCCAGGGCTGATCTCCTTCAGATGGACTGGTTGGATCTCCTTGCAGTCCAAGGGACTCTCAAGAGTCTTCTCCAACACCACAGTTCAAAAGCATCAATTCTTCAGTGCTCAGCCTTCTTCACAGTCCAACTCTCACATCCATACATGACCACAGGAAAAACCATAGCCTTGACTAGACGGACCTTTGTTGGCAAAGTAGTCTCTGCTTTTGAATGTGCTACCTAGGTTGGTCATAACTTTCCTTCCAAGGAGTAAGCGTCTTTTAATTTCATGGCTGCAGTCACCATCTGCAGTGATTTTGGAGCCCCCAAAACCAAAGTCTGACACTGTTTCCACTGTTTCCCCATCTATTTCCCATGAAGTGATGGGAGCGGATGCCATGATCTTTGTTTTCTGAATGTCAATCTTTAAGCCAACTTTTCCACTCTCCTCTTTCACTTTCATCAAGAGGCTTTTTAGTTCCTCTTCACTTTCTGCCATAAGGGTGGTGTCATCTGCATATCTGAGGTTATTGATATTTCTCCCAGCAATCTTGATTCCAGCTTGTGCTTCTTCCAGCCCAGCGTTTCTCATGATGTACTCTGCATATAAGTTAAATAAGCAGGGTGACAATATACAGCTGTCAATAGGGAGACCCAAAATCACCCATGTGTTCTTGAGCATCATCTCAGGGGAAGAAGATATGCATGTGTCCTGTGTTTGGAGGTAATTTCAGTGGGGGAGAACTCTCCAGCTCTGCTATTCATGCATGCATGCATTTGTGCATAAACACAATATTTATTGAGCACTAACTTCTTCCAGCACTATGCTGACTGCTGGGAATTCAGCATTCAGGAGGAAAGTCCCATCTCCACTTTGGTGAAGTTCACAAAGTGGCGTATATGGGGCCAACAAACACTGAACACATCTTCAAATTTTCAAATGTGATACAAGATGGAAGTGCAGGATGCCATGAAGAAATAAAGAGGGGAGCTAGCTGAGTCTGAGAACTCAGGAAAGACAACCCCAGGAAGTAATGTTTAAGCTGGAAATGGAAGGATGCCTAGGAACTAACCAGGTAAAGAAAAAGGAAGAAGAAAATGTGCATCACAATGAGAGAGTACATGTAGAAAGACCTGGAAATGGGGGGAAGCAGGGTACTACTGTCCAACTGAAAGAGAGTATGATGCACAGATTTACACAAGATGGAAAGAGGCATGGGATGGGCTGGAGGAGAAACCTCAGCCAGAACCAGAGGGTCTAATAAACCACATCACAGTTTCCAAGTTATCCTAGAGATGATGAGAAGAAAGCTATTGAAATATTTAATTAGAAAAGAAAATTTTATTTTTAAATGACATCACCAAGCAAAGACAGAGCTGAGAATAAAGTTGTTTCTTGGAATACAGGATGCTTTTGTGCCAACACATTATTCTTTAGTTAAACAAATATGTAGGCAACATTTACCATATAACAGGCAGAGCCCTGAATGCTGGGGAAATGGAGGAGAACAAAGGTCTCTAACTTTAGGGAGCTTGTAGTCTAGTGGGAAGAGAAAGGCAATAAACAAAAGAACAAATAAGTAGATAACACAATATTGAGTATCACTAGACTCTCGAGAGTCCCTTGGACTGCAAGGAGATCCAACCAGTCCATTCTGAAGGAGATCAGCCCTGGGATTTCTTTGGAAGGACTGATGCTAAAGCTGAAACTCCAGTACTTTGGCCACCTCATGCGAAGAGTTAACTGATTGGAAAAGACTGTGATGCTGGGAGGGATTGGGGGCAGGAGGAGAAGGGGCCGACAGAGGATGAGATGGCTGGATGGCATCACTGACTCGATGGACATGAGTCTGAGTGAACTCCGGGAGTTGGTGAGGGACAGGGAGGCCTGGTGTGCTGCGATTCATGGGGTCACAAGGAGTCGGACACAAATGAGCGACTGATCTGATCTGAAGATTCATGAAGAAAAAAGGCAAAGGAAAGTAAAGGAAATCATAAGGCCATACTATTCTGTGGGTGGTCAGAGAGTCCTGTGAAGTTGATACTGAGCAGAGAACTGCAGGAAGCAAGACCTCTGATTCACCAGACCTTCTCAGACAGTCTCCCCTCCATGGACTTTTCAGATGGCCAGGTAGGGTTGACAGTCAGATGAGGCTTTTAACAATAAGGAAGGTTGGTTCCCTTGGTCCATTGGACCCATGACCTTGGACATTTGACCTTGGGTGTTTTAACTTTCCATGTCTGCTGCTGCTGCTAAGTCACATCAGTCATGCCCAGCTCTCTGTGACCCCACAGATGGCAGCCCACCAGGCTCCCCCGTCCCTGGGATTCTCCAGGCAAGAACAATGGAGTGGGTTGCCATTTCCTTCTCCAATGCAGGAAAGTGAAAAGTGAAAGTGAAGTCGCTCAGTCGTGTCCAACTCTTAGCGACTCCATGGACTGCAGCCTACCAGGCTCCTCTGTCCATGGGATTTGCCAGGCAAGAGTACTGGAGTGGGGTGCCATTGCCTTCTCCAGGCAAGAATACTAGCTGACCACAAATGAAACATCCAATCACACCATTCACATTCAGTGCTGATCTGAACCCCCAAATTATTTAACAGCTGCTTTAATTTTGTCTCCTGATCACAAGTTACTCTACTGGATGTATGTATTTATTGACCTTTTCATTTAAAAACAGAGATGAACCTGATCAAATGCAGGGCAGAACCTAACACTGCAGCCCAAGCACATCACAACAATGTATGGCTGAGATGGAAATCTCCTGGTGATATAGCAGGCATCTATTAGGGAGCCGAGTCCAGGGCTTCTTTATTCATTAATCAGAGCCTCCTGATAAAGTCTGCCACAGCCAGAGTGGTGGTATATTTTTTCTTTCTATCAAAAGATATAAAACGGTATCATTGTCTTTATTGATCTCTACTACCATTATTATCAGAACATGCTCTTTAAAGTTACTTCCTATAGCTCCTCTTCCCATACCTTTCCTGGTAGCTCTGCATTCATAGAGGCAGTGGTTAGTAGTGGGTTAAGACTGGAGGTTTGATGTTTGATATTCTGTATTGAATCACAGCTCTTTTACCTACAAGCTGGGTGACCTTGAATATGTCACTTCACCTCGCTGAACTTCACTATTCCTGGGCATACATTGACAATAATCATGCCTACTTCTTTGGATAGTTGAGAAGATTAGATAAAATAATGACCCTAGTACTCTTTGGGCTTCCCAGGTGGCACTAGTGGTAAAGAACCTGCCTGCCAGTGCAAGAGACGTAAAAGAGACACAGGTTCCATCCCTAGGTCGGAAGATCCCCTGGATTAGGAAATGGCAACCCAGTCCAGTATTCTTGTCTGGAGACTCCCATGGACAGAGGAATCTGGCAGGCTACAGTTCATGGGGTCACACAGAGTCAGACACAACTGAAGCGACTTGGCATGCACTCTTTGGAAATGATTCCCCAAGATGTAGCTCATAAGAAAGATTTAAGGAGGCTGTTATAATTTAGATTCATGAACCTCATTAACAGATATTCTGAACCAAAGGCTTGGGATGGTCATTCCTGGGTAGTTTTGTATAAATGGTTCCTTAGGATATGCTTGGAGGAAATTGCCTTATATTTGTATTTTGCTGAAATTTTTCTAGTATTTCCACAGCCTGAATTATGCAGTGCCCAGGCATCCTGGATTCTGCCTTTCCTCTAAGACCCATTTTAGCTGTATCCTCTTCCATAGTCCCTTCCCAATTTCCTGAGGCTTGATGGCATTTCTCTTTCTGCTAGCTGCTCACATTTTTTTTTTCTCTCCTTCACTATGGCACCTTTTATTAATGGACTAATATTACAAACTAAATGTTATGTTGTAGAACCATGAGATAAATAGATATAAACTATGTACTGCTGCTGCTGCTGCTGCTAGGTCACTTCAGTCATGTCCGACTCTGTGCGACCCCATAGATGGCGGCCCACCAGGCTCCCCTGTCCCTGGGATTCTCCAGGCAAGAACCCTGGAGTGGGTTGCCATTTCCTTCTCCAATGCACGAAAGTGAAAAGTGAAAGTGAAGTCGCTCAGTCGTGCCCAACTCTTAGCAACCCCCATGGACTGCAGCCCACCAGGCTCCTCCGTCCATGGGATTTTCCAGGCAAGAGTACTGGAGGGGGTGCCATTCATTGCCTTCTCCGAAACTATGCACTAGGTATAAACTGTGCACTGTATGTTACTTTAATGGTAGTGCAGATAACCTGCTATATCAATATAGAGATAGGCAGTATATTTTGTGGGCTTCCCTGGTAGCTCAGATGGTAAAGAATATGCCTGCAGTTCAGGAGACCTGGCTTTGATCCCTGGGTCAGGAAGATCCACTGGAGAAGGAAATGGCAACTCACTCCAGTGCTCTTGCCTGGAGAATCCCACGAACAGAGGCGCCTAGTGGGCTACAGTCCATAGGGTAACAAAGAGTTGGACACGACTGAAGTGACAGCATGCATGCGCTCTGTGCCAGGAGTTGTGCTAGCTACCAGGGTGACAACAGTGAAAAGCACTGACAGGACTTTTAGACACGGAGCCTAGAATCTATTTGTCTCTCCTCTAGACTAAAACCTCCTTAGCTCCCAGCTCCCACAGTCATCCAGTCACCACTGAATAGAATGACATCAAGATTTTTGAAGCTCATAGACGAAAGCAGAGGCCACCCTCATCACATCTGTGTGATCCAACTTGTGCCTGTGGCTGATGGTCAAACACTGTCTTCTTGAAATTAAGTCTGTTTGTGGATTTTCATCTTTTAGCAGTCAAGCCATTATCTATTCCCCTGGGTTTGTGCGTTTGTCACATTTGCAGCAGCTGGTCTAACACCATTGGGGTTTTGCCATATTTTCATCTCTTCTAGCTAATTTCCTTGGGATTTGATTGCTTTTTTGAAAATTCAGGTTCCAAAAGAGGAAGAATTATAGATGCCACAATGATTTCACAATATGCAGACTTCTGTTCATCCATTCATCCATTTAACAAGAATTTATTTCACGCCTACCTATGCATTGGCTTAAGCCTCACCCCTACAGGTGCTCAGTTAACACTGGTGGAATTGGTATTTTACTGGCAAATACTCTCCACGTCTGGCTCTAGGAGCTTTTCCTCTTTTTAGTAGGCAGCAGATGTGTGAGCATTGTTGATCCAGTGGTTTCTGTCCTGGGGATGCTGCATTGACCAGCTCTGATGCAGAGCCATCAAACACATTAGAGCTCCATTATCTTCAATGCGACAGGATGTGTTATGCAAGACCAAAACATTGATGTGCCAAAACAGAAAGAAAGGAATATAGACTTTTTACATTTGCAATGAAACTCCCATCAATCACACCACCAAGACTCAGAGCAACTGAACTAATATCTGAGCTGTAAGATAGCACTGTCTCTGACTTTCCTGTCAATCAGAAATGTTTGTGCATGGCAATTCACCATTTGGAACAAACACCGAAAGGCTAGGGGGTAGGAATATAAACAAGGACACAGAGACATCCTGTCAATGTGCCCAAAGTGTGCTAATTACATTGAAGGCTGTCTCAGGTACCAGATATATATTGGGTCCATATCCATTCTTCATCCTGTTTGGAATGTTTCCCAGTTGACACTCTCCAAGAATGAAAGAGGCATAGTATCATTGATGATGTCATCAACAATGTGATCATTATCATTGTCACCAAAGCAAACACTCATGTGGGTCTACCATGTGCCTCAAAGACTGTATGTATATATTCTCGCTAATTCCTCACTACCACTCTATAGCAGAGGTACTACTTACCACCCCCATGTTGTAGATAAACTGAGACACGAAGAGGGTAAGTAAGTATCCCAAGTAAATGACAGGGTTGGGATTGGAGCCCGGTTCTTGGAGACCTAAGGTAGGTGAACTGTCAGTTGTATCATTTGCTCTCCAGAAAAATAACAAACTGATAGATTCAAGGGTCATTTGCTTTAAGTCAGTTGAATTGGTGAGACGAAAGCTGGTAATTGGTTGATCTAGGGACCTCAGCCTGAACCAAACTGATGGTCAGATCCTTTCTTGATGTTTAGCTCTATGGCTGCTGAAGGAATACTGAACTGACTCATAGGTTAGCATTCCGGTAAGTTCTGAGAACCAGGCAACATTTCCATGAACAAAACACAGTCTGTGTCCTCAAGAAGCTCATAATCTGGCAGTGAGGAGAGGGGATGGGAGCAGACTCTGGGAGGGATTCTGTCTGTCCTCCACAAGATCTGTGAGGATGAAAGAAGGAGTCTCAAACCTATTCTGGGAAGGATTAGTAACAGTTCTAATTTTTGGGTAATCTTACTCAGAGAATAGGTTATCCAACCTCTTTTCCTGCCAGTAGTGTGTTTATTAATTGCTTCTCTTTATAAAGCAGTTGGAGAAAGGCTTAGAACTCCAAGGAACAGAAATCCATCAGTTCAGGTGTTTTTGTTTTTTTTTTTTCCAATGAACTCCTTTATTTTCTACTCAAGGTACCATTAAGAAATAATCAGATATTACCTCCTTGGTTTCTTAACTCCCTGCTCTCGACTGTCTCTCCTTAAATGATTTCAAGGGGGTAACTGAAATGAAAGCACCTCTATCTCTCTTCTCTTGCCTTGGTCTTGGGATAATATGACAGAACAAAATTTGTCCAGGTTAAACTCCTTGACTACAACCTGATCACTACTGTACTATTTCCTTAAAGGGATGATTGGCAGTAATGACACATAATTACAATTTCTTATTTATATTTGGCATGGAGATCAGTCTCCATATATACCGTGAGAGAAATAACTAGCAAGCACACAAAGTTTTATGACCTAAAGCAAGGTGAATTTAAACACTCATGATTTTGTTTCTTCCCTTGTAACTCCTAGAAATTATCTCATGGGCTGAAATGGCCCAAGCCTTATGGTGCTATGAGCCCCAACTGACAACTTGTCCAGTTCTGTATCTTCAAGGGAAGGAAGCAATGGCACATAGAAAATACCCAGGGGTTCTTCATCAGCTGAAACAGGACTGTCCAAACACCTCTTAACACAGATTGTAGGAGAACAAGACATCAAAGCAGAGAACTGAAAGATGAGTAGGAGTTCTCTAGGAAGAGAGAAGGGATGTGAATGTCCCATACTGAGACAATGCGTCTAAAAACAGAGAGAAAGAGGAGTTAACCAAGTGTTTCCTAATGTGTGTCAATGACTAGAAGGTAAAATCCAAGAAGAAGGGTGTAAGGAAGTGGGATTAGTGGGGGTAGGCTGCTGCTGCTGCTGCTAAGTCACTTCAGTCATGTCCAACTCCGTGCGACCCCATAGATGGCAGCCCACCAGGCTCCCCCGTCCCTGGGATTCTCCAGGCAGGAACACTGGAGTGGGTTGCCATTTCCTTCTCCAATGCATGATAGTGAAAAGTGAAAATGAAGTCTCTCAGTCGTGTCCGACTCTTAGCGACCCCATGGACTGCAGCCTACCAGGCTCCTCTGTCCATGGAATTTTCCAGGCAAGAGTGGAAACCCACTCCAGCCACTGGAGTGGGTTGCCATTGCCTTCCCTGGAAGAAATGGCTTTGTAACAAAAATTCTGATGATGTTAAGAATTACAGAGTGGAGATGCGTTTGAAGAGGAATGGTTTCTGCTTTAGGGAAATACTTTGAAGAATTTTTTCCTATGTGTTCAAATTACCATTTTGTGGTCAGTTGATGATGGATACCTCATGTCAAAGAAAGTCCTATTTCAGATATTCTAGTTATTGCAATACATCCTAATATTTCTACATGATGCAATTTTACCTACAACAAGAAGTCTTATACCTTGTCAATGCCATTTCTGTTTTCCTCCTCTTCAGCATTTAAAGTCATGCATTTGCATGTGTTTCTTTTGGGTCCAGTAACTTTCTAGGCACTCCCTCCTTCATGTTTGTCCTCTGGGAGAGACATTTCCTGGGAAAAGTCTCTGGGTTGGAGTAGATGTGTAAGGGGTACCATTAAGAACATGTATGCCATTAAGAGAACATATGAATCCTGGTCTCAAACCAGCATTTATACACTCAAATGCTGGAGCATGTGAGTCACTTCCTTCATTGAGCTTAGGCAAGCAGAGATAGCCTTTCCTCTGGGCCTCACCCAAGTTCCCCCTTAAGTTCCAAAGTGGCGGGGAGGATGCCCCTGCCCAAGAGGGAGGAGATAGTACATTGTCTCCAATGTCATTGAAAGGAGAGAGAGGTTGGAAAAGAGAGACTTTGAGAGTCACTCTGGCAGGTTTGGTCCAGTGAAACCATGGCCCCAACCACATGTCCTTGGCTTGGTCAATCCAGATCAATCACGTTAACCTTCCCCCACCTTTGGTGATCAGATGAGGGAAAGGAAATCTCTATGAGTATGGTGACTATGACTAAACAAATGTACCTCTATTTTGGTTCTTTCTCCAATTAATTAATATTTCTTACCAACCAAGAATATTACATTCATCATATTCTTGCTGAGGAGAAAGAACCAGTGCAGTAAGTTGTGTCTGGGGAGTAATGATAGAAGCCCTGTTGCTCACACTCCGGTGTGTTTGGTAGAGCATGAGCTTATCTCTCCACTGGTCCTTGAATGGCAGAACATTTTGGCATCTTCAAGAGGAAATTCCTGTGGACTGAGCCCTTGGGGAGGGATTTGCACATTAATTAAGGGTTTTTACCAATTCTACAGAGGTGAAAAAAGCCAACAACACCACCACCAATTTCAATTTCAGGGCATAATGGATTAAAGTTATTTCTAGAAGGAGATGGGCAGTTATATGTTATAAGGAGATGATCATGGAAAGTCACACACATGTGGACTTTATATCACTTAATTTCACTGCATAACAAACCACCTCAAAGATTCATGCTTCAAACAATAAACATTTATTATTGTTTACTGGTCTGTAGGTCAGCTGGGCAGCTCTACTGATTTAGAATGAGATGGGCTGATCTCAGCTAGGTTTACTCATGAACCTGTGATCAGATTGTGGTTGGTTGGAGGCTTGTTAGTCTAGGATGGCCTCACTCACATATCTAGAAGTTAGCTGGTTGCTAGGTGGGGTGATAGGTAGTGAATGAGCCTGGTGTCTTTCATAATCCTGTAGAGTAACCCGAACTTGTTACAATAGAGAGAGTGAAAGTGTTTAATATCTCTTGAGCCCTAACCTTGGAACCAGACACACTCACTTCTGTTGCATTCAGTTAAACAAAGCAAATCACAAGACCAGCCCACATCAAGGATGGGGGAGACTCTCTGCCTCTTGATAAGAGGAGCTGCAGTCACATTGCACAAAGCATGGATACAGGAAGAGGTGAAGAATTTAGATGATTTTGCAATTTATCTACCACTGAACAAAAGCTTTTGAATGATATAAAAGCTGTGACTGCTGCTACTGCTAAGTCACTTCAGTTGTGTCCGACTCTGTGTGACCCCATAGACGGCAGCCTACCAGGCTCCCCCATCCCTGGGATTCTCCAGGCAAGAACGTGCCTTTAATAAACTATGTAGCTAACCTCATGGTCAGCTGATCTCAGATCTATCACATTTCCAAAGGTTACAAGAGACTTTTTTTTCACTTCTGGGAATGCAGACGACAAGATATGGGCACCTTCTCCCTCTCCATCCTCTCCTAACTCCCCAGCACTATGATGATGCCCATGCCCTGCCCCGGGCACCTTTAATCCTTGTATAGCCATGTTTGATGGAGTTAATGTGATGAAGTCAACCAGATGGAAGGAGGATGCTGGGATGTGCATGAGGCAGCAGAGGAACAAACCCAGACTCGCTCCACTCCCTGACTCTGCCAGCTGCTCGACCCGTTTCCAGATGGATGAATCAGAGCCTTTCCAGAGAGTTCAGCTCAGGCTTGCCATTACTACGCAGGCGTTTAATATGGGAAAATTTTAATCACGTTTGTTTTCCCATGTTTCGTCCTAATGACAAATCATTTTTAATGGGAGGCTAGGGGGTGGGAAAAAAAAGATGTAGCAAATCTTGGCTGACAGTTTTATCACCAGTCTTAGATCTCTGGTCCCAGGGCTGAATTTGCCACCAACTGCAAATCATCCTGAGTGAGTGAGACATACAAGAAATGGGAAGAGGGACCAATGTAAGGTTCTCCAGGAGGGCCCCATGTTGCTCCCTGCCTCCCAGTTGTCCACCAGCCCCCAGTAAGAATTTGCAGACATCTGCTGTATTCCAGGTGTTTTCATGTTTGCTCTCCCCTTTCGGCATATATGGAAACTGACACTTGAGGCCCCTGGTGACTTGTCAAGAGTTCACCTAGCTATTGAGTCATGGAGCAAGGGCTTAAATCCAGGTATGTCTTACTCAAGAGACTGTGTTCTTCACTGTGGCACCATGCTGCCTCTCTTTATCAATCACAAAACACTTAACATTTCTTGATAGCTATAATTTCTAAGATTTGAGAGAGCCAAAATTGATTTCTCTTTCAGAAGTCTCTTTTCCTAAAGAATGGTTTCATACATAGACTAATCTCAACATGGATAAATATGCCATGCAGTATTCCATGTGTGATCCTGGAAGAGCCAAAGCTGACAACATGTCCAAGTTTCCTCTATGGTAACATACACCCATGGTCCCTGATCTTCTATATCAGGCAGAGCACTATGAACCCTTGCTCTGACTGAGACCTCTCTTAGATCACCTGAAGTGTGTTGGTCTTTGTGGTAGAAACACCATTGGTTTTAGGACTTCAAAGGAGACCTGATTTTACAAGATGGAATCTTGGTGGTGGATCATGTAACCTTTTATTTTATTTTAAAAAATTAGGCTTACCTTTTTAATTACACGAGTAATACATGACCACATCTGGAGTATTTCAAGAAGTTCTGAGATATGATATATCATTTTATGCAAAAGTACTTCAGTATATTTCCATAAGATGAGGACTTTTGAAGAAACATATTCACCATCATATGGCTTATTGCATCTTTAGTTTATTCATCTGTGAAACAGCATAAAAAAAACCCAGAATATTCATTCAGATCAGATCAGTCGCTCAGTCATGTCCGACTCTGCGACCCCATGAATCGCAGCATGCCAGGCCTCCCTGTCCATCACCAACTCCTGGAATTCACTGAGACTTACATCCGAGTCAGTGATGCCATCCAGTCATCTCATCCTCTGTCATCCCCTTCTCCTCCTGCCTCCAGTCCCTCCCAGCATCAGTCTTTTCCAATGAGTCAACTCTTCGCATGAGGTGGCCAAAGTACTGGAATTTCAGCTTTAGCATCATTCCTTCCAAAGAAATCCCAGGGCTGATCTCCTTCAGAATGGACTGGTTGGATCTCCTCGCAGTCCAAGGGACTCTCAAGAGTCTTCTCCAACACCACAGTTCAAAAGCATCAATTCTTCAGCACTCAGCCTTCTTCACAGTCCAACTCTCACATCCATACATGACCACAGGAAAAACCATAGCCTTGACTAGACGAAACTTTGTTGGCAAAGTAATGTCTCTGCTTTTGAATATGCTATCTAGGTTGGTCATAACTTTCCTTCCAAGGAGTAAGCATCTTTTAATTTCATGGCTGCAGTCACCATCTATAGTGATTTTGGAGCCCAGAAAAACAGTCTGACACTGTTTCCCCATCTATTTCCCATGAAGTGATGGGACCGGATGCCATGATCTTCGTTTTCTGAATGTTGAGCTTTAAGCCAACTTTTTCACTCTCCACTTTCACTTTCATCAAGAGGCTTTTTAGTTCCTCTTCACTTTCTGCCATAAGGGTGGTGTCATCTGCATATCTGAGGTTATTGATATTTCTCCCAGCAATCTTGATTCCAGCTTGTGCTTCTTCCAGTCCAGCGTTTCTCATGATGTACTCTGCATATAAGTTAAATAAACAGGGTGACAATATACAGCCTTGATGAACTCCTTTTCCTATTTGGAACCAGTCTGTTGTTCCATGTCCAGTTCTAACTGTTGCTTCCTGACCTGCATACAGACTTCTCAAGAGGCAGATCAGGTGGTCTGGTATTCCCATCTCTTTCAGAATTTCCCAGTTTATTGTGATCCACACAGTCCAAGGCGTTGGCATAGTCAATAAAGCAGAAATAGATGTTTTTCTGGAACTCTCTTGCTTTTTCCATGATCCAGCAGATGTTGGCAATTTGATCTCTGGTTCCTCTGCCTTTTCTAAAACCAGCTTGAACATCTGGAAGTTCATGGTTCACATATTGCTGAATCCTGGCTTGGAGAATTTTGAGCATTACTTTACTAGCGTGTGAGATGAGTGCAATTGTGTGGTAGTTTGAGCATTCTTTGGCATTGCCTTTCTTTGGGATTGGAATTAAAACTGACCTTTTCCAGTCCTGTGGCCACTGCTGAGTTTTCCAAATTTGCTGGCATATCGAGTGCAGCACTTTCACAGCATCATCTTTCAGGATTTGAAAGAGCTCAACTGGAATTCCATCACCTCCACTAGCTTTGTTCATAGTGATGCTTTCTAAGGCCCACTTGACTTCACATTCCAGGATGTCTGGCTCTAGGTCAGTGATCACACCATCATGATTATCTGGGTCGTGAAGATCTTTTTTGTACAGTTCTTCTGTGGAGCCGTGGCTGCGCGGGCGCAGAAGGGCCTAGAGGAGCTATCTCACGTTGAAGGTTAGGAAGAGTGGTGGTGAGGAGATACCCCTCCTCCAAGGTAAGGAGCGATGGCTGCATTTTGCTGGAGCAGCCGTGAAGAGATACCCCATGCCCAAAGTAAGAGAAACCCAAGTAAGACGATATGTGTTGCAAGAAGGCATCAGAGGGCAGACACACTGAAACCATACTCACAGAAAACTAGTCAATCTAATCACACGAGGACCACAGCCTTGTCTAACTCAATGAAACTAAGCCATGCCCGTGGGGCAACCTAAGATGGGCAGGTCATGGTGGAGAGATCTGACAGAATGTGGTCCACTGGAGAAGGGAATGGCAAACCACTTCAGTATTCTTGCCTTGAGAACCCCATGAACAGTATGAAAAGGCAAAATGATAGGATACTGAAAGAGAAACTCCCCAGGTCAGTAGGTGCCCAATATGCTACTGGAGATCAGTGGACAAATAACTCCAGAAAGAATGAAGGGATGGAGCCAAAGCAAAAAGAACACCCAGCTGTGGATGTGACTGGTGATAGAAGCAAGGTCCGAGGCTGTAAAGAGCAATATGGTATAGGAACCTGGAATGTCAGGTCCATGAATCAAGGCAAATTGGAAGTGGTCAAACAAGAGATGGCAAGAGTGAACATCAACATTCTAGGAATAAGCGAACTAAAATGGACTGGAATGGGTGAATTTAACTCAGATGACCATTATATCTACTACTGCGGGCAGGAAGCCCTCAGAAGAAATGGAGTGGCCATCATGGTCAACAAAAGAGTCCTAAATGCAGTACTTGGATGCAATCTCAAAAACGACAGAATGATCTCTGTTTGTTTCCAAGGCAAACCATTCAATATCACAGTAATCCAAGTCTATGCCCCAACCAGTAATGCTGAAGAAGCTGATTCTATGAAGGTTCTATGAAGACCTACAAGACCTTTTAGAACTAACACCCAAAAAAGATGTCCTTTTCATTATAGGGGACTGGAATGCAAAAGTAGGAAGTCAAGAAACACCTGGAGTAACAGCAAATTTGGCCTTGGAATACAGAATGAAGCAGGGCAAAGACTAATAGAGTTTTGCCAAGAAAATGCACTGGTCATAACAAACACCCTCTTCCAACAACACAAGAGAAGACTCTATACATGGACATCACCAGATAGTCAACACCAAAATCAGATTGATTATATTCTTTGCAGCCAAAGATGGAGAAGCTCTATACAGTCAGCAAAAACAAGACAAGGAGCTGACTGTGGCTCAGACCATGAACTCCTTATTGCCAAATTCGGACTTAAATTGAAGAAAGTAGGGAAAACCACTAGACCATTCAGGTATGACCTAAATCAAATCCCTTATGATTATACAGTGGAAGTGAGAAATAGGACCTAGATCTGATAGATAGAGTGCCTGATGAACTATGGACTGAGGTTTGTGACATTGTACAGGAGACAGGGATCAAGACCATCCCCATGGAAAAGAAATGCAAAAAAGCAAAATGGCTGTCTGGGGAGGCCTTACAAATAGCTGTGAAAAGAAGAGAAGCAAAAAGCACAGGAGAAAAGATATAAACATCTGAATGCAGAGTTCCAAAGAATAGCAAGAAGAGATAAGAAAGCCTTCTTCAGTGATCAATGCAAAGAAATAGAGGAAAACAACAGAATGGGAAAGACTAGGGATGTCTTCAAGAAAATTAGAGATACCAAAGGAACATTTCATGCAAAGATGGGCTTGATAAAGGACAGAAATGGTATGGACCTAACAGAAGCAGAAGATATTAAGAAGAGATGGCAAGAATACACAGAAGAACTGTACAAAAAAAAAAAAAAAAAAAAGAACATTCATTAAAGGGTAATAAATGAGAAATTTCAAAGATTTAAGTGAAGAGCCAGGAAATATGACTGTGAAAATTGAACTGTAGAAGAAGGCAGGTGGTCAACAGCAGAAGGCAGGTGGTCAACAGCAGCGAATGTTACTGAAAGGTCAAGTAGAATGAAGGCTGAAAAGTGACCCTTGAATCTAGCGTTGAGAGGTCCTCGGGGCTCTCGAGAGTATTTCAGTGGAACTGTGTGAATGGGAAACTAAATGGTGAAGGAAGCAAGGTGTGAGGAAGTAGAGTATATGGCTTGTGTTTTCTAGAAGTTTGAACAGAAGCTTAGGGGAAGCTTCTACTCCTGGGGGTAAGCCAGGATTGAATGAAAGTGCTCTTAGAAGAAGCATGCCTTTCTTGTTGTGAGGGAGGATCTAGTTGAGAAGTGAATTAGAACATATAAGACAGAAGGGAAAATTGTTGCAACAAGGTCTCAATGAAGTGGGAAGAGTTGGTGTCAATAGCATAAGGGAGGGAGTTGACTTTAGAGAGAAGGAAGAGTTCTTCCATCTTCATAAACATGTATTTATTGAGCCTGGTCCATGTGCCACTATCCAAGGTCCTGGAGGATATAATGAGAAACAAAGCCTGACCATCCTTTCAATGTTTTCACAGTCTACCTGTTGCTTCAAGCCAACTAAGCAGGCTGTTATTGTATGCTGATACATAGTCTCTCGGAGAAGGCAATGGCACCCCACTCCAGTACTCTTGCCTGGAAAATCCCATGGATGGAGGAGCCTGGAAGGCTGCAGTCCATGGGGTCGCTGAGGGTCAGACACCACTGAGTGGCTTCACTTTCACGCATTGGAGAAGGAAATGGAAACCCACTCCAGTGTTCTTGCCTGGAGAATCCCAGGGATGGGGGAGCCTGGTGGGCTGCCATCTATGGGGTCGCACAGAGTCGGACACGACTGAAGTGACTTAGCAGTAGCAGACATAGTCTCTAACTCAGGTCTTTAGAGAGGATCAGAGAAGACTTCTGAAAGAAAGGCTCTGAGCTGAGACTTGAGGGGCCTATGGAAAGAGTGTTCTTGCAGAAGGAACAATGTGTGTGAAGATCTGGAGGTCAAAGCAAAGGTGGTCTACCTTTTACCCTCAGGAGGAACAGATTATAAGTAAGGATGGGTAAAGATGTAAGTAAGTTTGAAGCAGAAGCGAGTTGCTAAAGTGCAGGTTGAGTGGCCTGTTTTCTTGGAGAACAGGAGGGTGGGGGAATTAATGGAGGCAATAGAGATATTCTGAGTAAGGACTGTGAGACTGGAGATGAGATGGGTCAATTTATTGTGTATTTGAAGGGAAGGCATTGACTTCCACCCTGTAGAAAATGTGTCTACTTCTCACTTTCACTGCCATCAGTGAGTCCAAATTATCCTCACCATCCCCCTGGACCACAGAAATAGCCTGGACATCATTCCCTGCCCATCCATTCCTTCTTCCTCCATTACTTTCTTTATGCAGCATCCTCTTAAGTAGACCACATAGCTGCCCTGCTTAAAACCCTCTGATAGCTTCCCCTTGCACTGAGGGGGAAAAAAAGATCTAGACCCTTTGCCACATCCTACAAAGTCCTGTGTGTTTTCTCTCTACAATCTCCAAACTCATCTTGAGCCTCTTCCTCTCTAGTCCAGCCACTCTGCCTTCTTTCACCCCTTCCTCAGATTTGCTATGCTTCCTCTTGCCCCCAGCCTTTGCATATAAAATGGCCTGTGGCTGGGTCACTCTTGTGTCTGTACCATCTCCCAAACTCTGTCCCTACCCCCACCTCCAGTTAACTTCACACAACTTACTGTTTGGACTTTAGCTCAATCTTTACCATCTCCAGGAAGCTCTCCCTGATCTTACAGGATAGGTCACATCTCCTTCTTTATTTATTTTTTTTTTCACATCTTCTTCTTGACAGCACTCAGAGCATTATAAACCTCTTTATTGTGGGCACTTCATACAGGAGCAGTTTTACATTTAATTGCCTAATTATTTGACTGACATCCCCTTCAACCATTACTATAAGCTCCCTGAGAGCAGAAATGGTATCTGTTTTTCCCCTTCACAGTTATGACCCCACGACCCAGGATAGGGTCAGACACACATTAGGCACTCAATGAATACTTTAAAAATGAATACATGAATATTAATTAGCAGTCCTTGAAAAACCATTGCATCCTTAGCAAATCCTCATTGAGCTGTTGATTGAATCCAGTTTCATCTGAGCATGAGCAACCTTTTCCTCCCAAACATGTCCATATGATGATTTTCATCTCTTTGTACAAATATATCAACTCCCCGCAGCCCATGCACATATGTTGTGTGTGCAACCCCCACCCTCTAAACACATCGTTTAGACTAGAGACAGCAGACAAGCTCTCATCAAATCCATGCCTGCGACCAGGAGGTGAAGCAGCCCTCATTGCTTTAGCACACATGTTTATTGATGATGCAGATTAAACTTTAATCATATTGCACCGTTTCAATTTCCAATTGAAATTGAAAGTCTAAGCCACGTATGGGTTTTTATTACCTTCCACTTACATTGCTGATGGAAGTGATCGGAGGGGAGCCATCTTCTCGGGCCTCAGGTGGGGCGGCTGGGCCATAAATCAAATTAATACTGCAATGTAGTGGAGATGGTAACACACAATATGAGATGAGAAGGGTTAGGAGCAATTTAGTGAGTGTGGGCTCATCATCAGGGTGGGATGGTGTGTGAGGTATAGGAGCTCCAAAGTGGAGAGAGGGGCTTCTGCCTGCAGTTTTCTGCCTGGCATATGCCAATGGCTGGCATCTTTATAAAGAAAGGAAAATGCTATTAGGTCATGCTTTCAAAAACAACTATGACAGCAAGTTCCTCCTGAAAAACAGTATGGCTTTTATATGTGAGTGTTTTGTGAATCCCTAAAGACAGCAGAAACTGCTAAAATGGATGACAATTGATGTTTATCTCACATTAGACCAAAAGGCATTTTTGCAAATGTATTTAGTATTATTGCAATAATACCTGTTGCTAAAAATGTGGATATCAGTATTCACACAAATGCAAAACATCAATATCTGTGATTTTTGGCTGAGCTTTTATTCTCTGCTAAAAATAACCATCTATTTGGGTAGAAGGAAGTTGTCTTAGGTATCATGCTAGTACTGGACCATAAAATAGAAGTTAATCAAGCCTTCATGCCCCAGTGGGAGAATAATAATAGCAACAAGTCGCATTTATTGAGTGTTTACTGTATGCAAGTCTCTGTGCTGAGCGTTTACCTAGTTTGCATAGCAACCATATGAAGTGTGCCATTAACACTGAATAGATATGAAGCACTCATTCAGTGCAGGGCACAGAGGAAGCACCTGATTATATTAGCACTTTGTTGTTGGTGTTCCATTGTACACTTGAAGAAATGAAGATCTGGAGAGATGGAATCACTTGGCCAAGGTCACAGAGCTAGGAAGTGGCCCAACTGTGATTTCACATCCAGATGTCTGACTTTAGTGCCTGGACTTTTAACCACTAGTCACTGCTGCCTCCTCATCCAGAAGCTTCCCTCAGAAGAACAGATCTGTAAATAAACCCACCTGTGTTTTGGGGTGGGGTGGGTGCAAGGTTGAGTCTATAACTGGGAAATTCAATGTGGATGAATCAGTTGAAGAATTCCAAGGTTCATGAGGAATTGGAGAGTTGGATGGATCGGTGACCTAATTATTCTTTCTAAGGTGTCTGCTTCATGGTAGCTTTTGGGATGCAAGAATGAAAAAACAAAGCCAAGTCCTCAGATATCTTAATCTATAGGGCAATCCACTGTTTCACGTGGGTTTTGCCCAGTGTCTCAGCCACTCCACTAGTTTGCTCAAATCCCTTTCCCAATATGAGAACTTACACAAGGATGAGGATGCAGCCTGGCTAATGGCTATAAGCACTTTCCTTATATGGCTTCATTTTTGCTCAGCTATGATTTTGCTCAAAATCATAGTTGGGGAGGCTGCCTGAGTTCCATCTTGCACACTTTTCAAGACCCTGGCTTTTTTCCTTCACCTAAGACAAATGCTCAGCATCTCAGCACTGGAAAATCTTTATGCTACTGGCAGGTAGAGGGAAGAAAGGAAGAGGGAAAATCTAAGCTAAACCATCTAAAACTCCAGCAGGATAGCTGAAGATAATAGCACCATTGGCCTTGCGTTATAAGATCATGGTTCCCACTGTGTTCTGGGTGCTTTACTGGTTGCACCAGGTGTAACATCACAGCTCTTCCAGGGAGGTGGGACAATCTCCATTTCATGGAAGAAGAAACAGGCTCAGAGAGATTAAGACACTTGCCCAGAATCATTGGGCACCAATACACATGTCCCATCCCAAAGTGCTTGATCTTTCAACTCATGCAACATTGCCTCCCATTTTTATTATTAATTTTAATCTCTTACCTTTTGGAATAAGTTACATCTGCAAATGTTACAAAATCCAAAGGTGCATCAGTGTATAGTGGAAAATTTCCTTCCCTACCTCTATCTCCTGGTCCCAGTCTGACAGTGAACATCCATCAGAGAGGAAGAGGTGAGAGGTCTGCAGAGTGTCCTCCAGGAGTTTCCAGGTCAACCATGAAGCCAGAAAAAGCACCACAGAGGCAAATTTACTGGACAAGGCAGATCAGTGTGAAAAGTGTCTTCCAAGCTGGATACAAATGCTTTGAGAGAACAGTATATTTCCAGATATTGGGGAGAGACCATCATGGATGTCTGCATGGATGAGGTAGTATTTGACCTGTTACTGAGGTATGAGGAGTGTATACAAGACTAAAGAGGAATATTTGAAAGAAAAATGTCATTGTTCATGCATTTTCTGCCCCAGGGTCTTCCCAGAGGCTGGTCCCCAGTTCCTGGAGCACATTTCCTTCCCCTTCAACCTGACCAATTTCTATTTACTGTCTTCTAGTCCCAGTTGGAATGTCCTATCCTTAAGGAAACATACTTAGACAACCCTATTATGTGGATTTTATGAGCTTTCTTGGCACCTGGTACATCTTTATTTGTAGCACTTTCAATTATTTGAATAATTCCCTGACTGATGTCTGTTCTTCTCTAGACTATAAGACCCACATTATCAGGGACTGTGTCTGCCTTTAGATACTGCTGTCCCTCTAAGCACACAGTTGAGACTCAGTTAAAAACCTGAGTTGGAGCCTCACTCTGGTGCTCACTAGCTGAATGACACTGGAAAATTGACTTGAATTTTCATTGTTGCATTTTACAAAAATAATAATAGCAAACACTTTTGTAACACTTTCTATATATGCAAGGCCTCAATCTAAATGCTTATACATGTAGTAACTCACCTAATATACATAACAACCTTATGAGATAGACACTACTATCTCCATTTTACTCATGAGGATATTGAGACCCCGATAAGGAAGGCAGCCTTTTAAGATAGTCTCCAATGATCCCCTACTCCTAGAATCCATGCCTTTATGTTATCTCCTTCTCTTGAGAGTAGACTGGACCAGTGACTTGCTTTTAATCAGTGGGATATGGCAAAGATGATAGGATGTCACTTCCCTGATTAGGTTACAGAAGTTGGTGACTTATATTTGCTAGAAGACCATTTTATTTGCCTTCTCAACTTGCAGGCTTTGATGAAGCAAGCTTCCATGTAGGAACTGAGGCCAACAGACCAACAACACTCAAGGAATTGAATCCTGATAGGTGTGAATGAATGTGGTAGCAGATACTCCCCTTGACTAAAGCCCTGGCTGACCCCTTGACTATCCTCTTGTGAGAGACCCTGAATAAGAGGATCCGGCTAGGCCATGCCCCCGAATTTGAGATCATAAATGAGGGGCATTTTGAGCTACTAGACTGTGGGGTTATTACACAGCAATCAATGGCTAATACATCCAGGAAGCTTAAGTCATTTGCCCAAGTTTACACACCTAGTGCACAGAGAACTTGGATTTAGACTCAAGGAGTCAGACTGTGGAGTTCATGCTCTGAGTACCACACTCTACTGCCTTATTGGAATGCAGAGACACTTCTTATACCTACTTGAAAAGTTTTCATACAAATTAAAGGATACCATGAATGGAAAATGCCTAGCAGAGCACATGACACCTAGTAACGGCTTAATAAATGTCAGCTCTAGTGATTATTACCTTTCTTGTTATTTGACACCTTCAAGACATGAGCACGGAAAAGAATCAGTCCCATAAACATGAAGGCTGAAAAGATGCTCACAGTTGTCTTCAAGAGAGTAGCTTTTTGCCTTCATTAAGAACTACCCCGAGGAAAGTCTTTAATAAAACATTCACGAGCCACCACTGCTGGGGAGGCTGAAATGGCAGCCCCCAGGTGGCCTCCAACCACAGACAGATGCACTTGCTAGTTTTCCCTCTTCCTCTGCAATGTCTCTACTGAAACCCTAGAGAGCAAGGGGGAAAGGTTTTTCTGAAACTAAGCAGACATTGTAGTTGGGCAGGAATGGATTTGAGAATTCTAAACAACACTCCCAGGATATTGTTTTCCTCAAGTCAGGGTATCATGAACAGAACAGATCTGGGCTTTTTAAAGCTGCTTTCCTCCTCATTTTTTTTAGGGAGTCACAGGGAAGAAGATATTTCTGGAGGCTGTATCCTGGCAAACAGCCACCATCATTCATTCATTCAACCCTTCCCAGCAGACAGGATGAGGGATTACATGGGTTTGTGTAGAGAATGAAGATACCTTGTATTGATATCCATGACTTGGGCATGCATGTTCAGCCGCTCAGTCATGTCCAACTCTTTGTAACCCTATGGACTGTAGTCTGTCAGGCTCCTCTGCCCATGGGATTCTCCAGGCAAGAATACTGAAGTGCCATTTCCTCCTCCAGGGAATCTTCCTGACCTTTGATACAGGGATCAAACCCATACCTCCTGCATCTCCTGCGGGTTCTTTATGACTAAGCTACCTGGGAAGCACTGTGAGTTGGGCACCATGTTGGAAAAGCTTTGTCTTTTCCACCGATGTGTCTCCTTACTCCTCATCCAGAACATTTCATTCGTGACACTTCTGGTCAGCAAATATGCGGAGGTTTTTCCCCAGTAGCAAAAAGTTATCCTCCATGACTGAGAATTTTACATAAAACATTCAGCTGAGTGCTTTACAGTTTAACTCTATTTTGACACCATCAGCCCAGAGGTGTCAGATCCAACAGGGTAAGGGCTCAGTCCCACAAGGCTTTCCTACACCCCCTTAGATGTCAATCGAAAGTAGTGTTTCCCCATGTTACCCACAAATTCTGTCTAACTTGGCCATATATCAGAAGTTCAGTTTGTTTGCTAGAGCATCTCATAGAACTCAGGGAAACACTTATATTTACCAGCTTATTAAAGGATAAAGGATATAAATGAACAGACAGATGGAGACATTCATAGGGTGAGTCTGGGAGCATCCCAAGCACAGGAAATCCTGTCACTGTGAAGTTGGGGTGCATCACCCTCCTAGCATGTGAATGTGGTCACCAACCTGGAAGCTCCCTGAACCCCATAATTTTGAGATTTTTATGGAGGCTTTATCAGGTAGACATGACCAATCATTGACCTCATTTTCAACCCTTCTCCCTTCTCAAGAGAATGGAGTTCTGGGTGCCAAAAATTCTAGACTCCTAATCACATCTTGGTCTTTCCAGTGACAAGCCCTCATCCAGAAACCACACAGAGTCACCTCATTAGAAGAAAAGACACTCCTACCACCCAAGAGATTACAGGCATTTCAGGAACCCTGTGTCAAAAACTGGAGTCAGATACCAAATATTAGAACCAGAGATGTTCCTAGTGCTCTTATAACTTAGGAAATTTCAAGAGTTTCAGGAGCTTTGTGCCAGGAACTCGGGGGCAGAGACCAATACATATACTTCTGTTATCTCACAGGGACCCAGAAGAATGGGGGAGGACATGGGTCTGACTCCAGAGGTCTGCCTTTCATCTGTCTAATCATGGTGGACTCTAATGATAGAAAAGTTATAACGCTATTCACAACAAAGCCTAACATTCAAACAGAATCAGGATGCATCCTTCTCAAGGGCAGAAAAATATGGAATATATTCTGACTCCCTCTCTATCTGCCCCACCAAGAATCGGTATAAAGCAGACTTGTCTGTGTTTACACAATGGTCTTTATTAGCATTTCTCAGTTAATTTTTTAGTGTATCTATCATCTCTGAGTCTTACATTTTTGCCTTGCCTGATAGAGGCTGAGTTTTCTTTTTGGTGTGTATATATGCCCTAAATAATTTATGATTCCTGATATACAACTACTGGCCTTTAGGAAAACACAAACACATTTGCTATCTTATGAAGATCCAAGAAATTCAGAACGTTTGAAAACGCCAATGGCTGGTCTGTTAGTAGCATACCTTGAAATGTCAAAACTTATATCCAAAGAAATCAATGCCTGAATTCTTCCTTTATTTGTTATTGCTTCTACTTTCTCAGTATAGAGTGTGGGTTGTTATGGTGATGGGCAGCTGGGATATTGAGAGACTCTTGGAGAAAATATATTATCTATGTGAAATGATCCATTTCTAAGGATGCGGATGGTGTATAATCTCCTCTTATGGCCCAGTCAGTCAGCCACCATAAGGCTGAGAAAGTGCCTAAACGTTACTTAACTCCCATAGATTTGCCATCTTTAAAGCTCTTGGGACTCTCGTGGGTAACAGCCATGAGAGGAGAAGCCTCCTTTAAGCACACAGGCATTTAGTAGGGGTCAGCAAACTATGGTCCCCAGGTCAAACCCAGCCTGCTGCTTTGTTGTAAATAAAGCTTTATTGGCACACAACCATGCCCCTTTATTTGCATAGTATCTAAAGTTTTTTTGTGCTATAACAGCAGAATTAAGTAGTCATGACAGATACTAAAAATGATCTGCATAACCTAAAATATTTACTGTCTGGCTCCTTAAGTAAAAGTTTGCCAACCCCTGACATGGTTGTGGCTATGGGAGAAGCAGGGTCCTTTTGTAATAGAAGTCTAGAAAGATGATGAATTCAGGAGACCTGAACTAAATGTCATCTCCTTGACTGACTAGCTGGATGAACTTGAATACACCCATGCCCCCATCTTGGTCTATCTCCTCATTTGCAAAATGCAGACATCTCTGTCCACAAGCTGGCATCCTCCTCCAGGGCAAGAGCCTTGATTCTCTGGCCATTCTTCTTTCCTGTATTTACTCCTGAAAGAATGCTGGTGATATGTGTTGCAGAAGTTGAACAAATGTTTGCTGAATGAATGTGTCAGACATTATTATCTCACAGAGTTGTCATAAGGCTCAAACGGGATAATAGTGCACACAGTGAGAAATAGAATATGCTCCAGGCACCAGAGGCTATTTTAGATGGATCCATCTCTGGTTTGGAAGCGTGGGCCAGAGAAAATTGGCATTGGTTCACGTAGTCTTCCCCTCGGACTTTGTGTCCTGGTTTTCCTTTGTTTCATTTGGGTGCTTTTGGTTGCGAAAAAGAAGACTCTTTCCAGTTGCCTCCAAAACAGCAGTGTATTATTAAGGCAACTGTGAACTGTAATTCAATCTGGAAAGCTGTCAGGACCTACGACTGCTTTAGGTACTAGTGTCTCTTGTTCTCTCTCTCTCTCTCTCGTCCTGTCTCTTGTTCTCTCCAGTTATTTTTTCAGTTCTCCTTCCTCTCTGTTGGCTAATTTCCTCTCACTCTTCATCTTTTCTGCTCAGGTAGAATTTTGGTTTATAAGTGGCTTGTCTTTCATATCTCAAGGTGCCTTTTCATCTTCAGCCCCTATGACATCTCAGTTCCCAGCTTTACAATTTTCAATATCTCAGAGCCATCTGACTGGTCAAATGCATCTTTTCATCCCAGGTCACACAGGTCATAAGTCATTGGCCATGTTTTGGACCCATCATTCCTAGGTCACATAGCCCACATGTGTCCCAGTTAACTGACAGGAGGAGGAGGCTATTTCCTGCTGAAACAATGAGGCCCATGGGGTAGATAATTTTACTTGAATGAGTTTCTGGGGGCAAGCATTGAATGGGATCCCTAATGTGACTCTCTCTTTGTTCCTCTTCTTTTCTTTTTACTTAAGATTTTGTATTATTATTATTTTTTTTAGCAATGCCATGGGGCATGGAGTATCTTAGTTCTCTGACCAGGGATTGAAACTGTACCCCCTGCAGTTGAAACATGGTATCCTAACCACTGGACTGCAAGGGAATTCCCACTCCTCTCTTCTTTTATAGTCTCTGTCTAATATTGGGTGCAGTAAAATTATTTAATATTACCTTTGTGATATGTGACTGGTGGCAGTCAAAGGTGGATGACCAACTTCACAAACCTCCAATTTGTTTACAAACATAAGGACCATTGGAAAGTCATGATTTTTTCAGATGTACTGTCCCCACAATGTCCTTGAGGTTTTCCCTCCAAGCAGCCTGTGAGACTGGACCATTATATAGAGATAAGGTGGGGACCTCATTGCTGAGCACTCAAATCCTCTGGGAAATGAGACAGAGAAACTAGGTTAAAGGTGGACTTACATCAAGAAGACTTTTTGAGTCCTGCTAATCATGCACACTGGAGTAGGAAATGGCAACCCACTCCAGTATTCTTGCCTGGGTAATTCCATGGACAGAAGAACCTGGTGGGCTACAGTCCATACAGTTGAAAAGAGTCAGACACAGCTGAGCAACTGAGCACACCCTCAAACAGTCATGAAAAATACCCACCTCCCTACCTGAAGCTAGACTGATGAGAACCTTTAAATTTGCTTGAGGTCAAAGTCTAGAAAAATAGGCAAAAATTGGTTTCATTTGGCAGACCTCTCCTGTTGGCTGCTTACCACCCTAGGACTTGTCCTTTTCATGATGATGGCTTTCTCTTGCCTCACCTCTTGCTTTCCAATCCCAAAGTATCAGATAGAGATCTCAGGCTAATTTTAGCAGAAAATGAATTTATTAGAAGGATATTGGATCATAGAATCAATGAGAAGGCTGGAAGATCCAGCTCAGAAAAGGAAAGGGATACTCTGACTTCTGAGTGGTGTGAAGTGGACAACATTCTTGAAAAGATGTCCCTCTGGAAGAGGTGATGGCAAACACTTTTACTCTTTAAGGTCCTGTACTCAAAATTCAAAGTCACAGCAGGAAAGGGCTGATCTGCCACACTTGAATCATACATCCTTGGGTGGGAAATAAAGTGCCTTAACTGTTGCCATCATTAAGACTGTACACACTGAGTGAGAGGAAATCTCCCACAGGAAATTAAGGAGCTATTACTTAAGCTGGAGGGAATGGATCCTGGGCTCCCAAAAGCTGACAAATGTTCTCTTCTACAAAGCAGAGACTATGACAGTAAGGATCTGGGCAGAAGGCTGCCCCATTCAGATCACTTTTTATCAGAATCAGATCGTATTTTGTCATTGAGAGAATTGAGTAGTGTTCTTTGCTCCAAAGACAGTTTCTGTTCACTGAAGCCAGACCAGCATGTAATTGGAGCAGATAGCCATCTACAAGCTGTGATTTGATGAGTTCTTGGAAGCCTCCTCTCCCAACACTATCCCCCTAGCCTCTGGCCACTTCTTAATGCCAGGAAACACCCCATGCATAAGCCATCTCTTTGGATTCAGCATCACTCCTCCAGTCTCCCTACTGAAATGGCAAATGTCCCTAGAAAGGCCAGCATCTTGGGTCTTAACATCTGAGATTGAACACATTTTTCACTCATTTACATTAAATCAATTCAAGACCACAAATACTGAGCGCCTATGTGTTGCATGCCAGATGCTATGCTGTATGCCAGTGTGTAAAAGTAAACAAGATAGAAGCAGTGCTTAACATGGATGGAATGGATCAGTAGGAAGGACAGATACATTAATATGCAATGACATTAATATTAAAGTCATGAGAGCTTTGAGATCAGTGTACCTTTAGGGGAAGAGGGAAGAATAGGCACAGAGCAAAGCAGGTAAGGGAAGAAAAGGTAAGTTCTGGGGTTTGGAGCACATTCTTCCATGCTCCATCTTCTGCTGAGCCCTCACCAGGTCACCTGGGCTGTCTTTACCTTCCCCTCCTATCAGAGCTGAGCATAAGGATCCCCAGCTGAAAGCCTCATACCTGAGACTTGCAGTTAGCACGTCTGGCAGATCCATGCATTTGAAGACAAACAAGAAAAGCCTTGGTCTTTCCAGAGACTGCCAATGAGCATGGGGTGAGATGACCAGCTGCTTTACCAAGCTGTTTGCTCTATATGTTGCAATAGGATACTCGTTTAGTATCTCGTTTCCTCCCAGATCATTAGTTCTCATTACTTTGGCATCTACACATTTTTGCATGAATATCAGACAACTGAGTTTTGGGGGGAAGAGCTTCAAAGGGTGACTCTGTCAAGGTTATGATAAATGAATTTAGATATTTTCTTGCCTGGGTGGATAGGTGTAGATGTGTATGTTTTAAGGGATCTCTTTTCCCCTTTTTGTATTCCTCCAAGGATGAGGCTAATATGGTTATAATAACAAAATTAGTTCACCAGTTACTAACTGTTAATTTAATTTTAAATTGTCCATTAAATCAGGTGCTGGGCTGTTTATATTTTAATTTTAATGTCAGAGAGTTAAATTGGTTTCCAAATGAAGGTTAACAAGGGAAGGCTATTCCGGACTCTGGAAATGAGTGAAATCGTGTGCAATCACACACATGCTGCTGTTGTTTGGAGTGTGGACAAAGCATGAAGAATGAGGATAATCATAAGTAGTTATTGAGTCTTGCTGTGTGCTGGTCTCTGCGCTACCTGTTTTAGATGCATTGTCTCATTGATTCCTTACAGAAATGCTATGATGTAGCATCTGTTCTTATCACCATTTTACCTACAGGAGAACCGAGGCTCAGAGAGGGAAGGATGTGAGCCCACGGCTCACAGCTTGACTGAGCCAGAAATCAGACTGATGTCTCTCTATCTCCAATTCAAGTGCTCTGAATTAAAGTGCTACACCACCTTGTTTGAAGATTTGCTCTGAGGAAATAATGGGAATAGACATGAGAATGGGAAGACAGAGTAGTATAATGAGAAGAGTCAGGCCTTAGAGGGACAGTAATGGATTCCTCCAAAATTAAGATGAAGAATTCCTAGGCAAGGTGATCTAACAGGTCCCCTTGGGCTGCTGCATCCTCAGATTCCATGACATTTCACCTGCAGCTGATTGCTGTTAGTAGCTGAGGTTCTCATGGGCAGAGAAGAGGCTATGGGCATCCCTGATCCCCATAATAGAGAGAAGTCAGAGTGATGCCTGCATTTAGGTCCTTTCTCTGGTTTTGTGCAGGAAAAAAAAAAAAACACACCAAAACAGCAGAATAGGCATTCTCATGGCTTAACTGTTGGGCAAACAGTAGGAGTGTGTGTGTGTGGGGGGGAGGGTGTATGGGGGTGTGGGTGTGTGGGTGTTGATATTCAGCAGTAAATCTGGAAAACCCAGGGACAAATATTGCAGAAGGGCAAGTGAGAAGAGACAAAGTCACAGCAGTTTCTGAAGTTTTCTTTTGAGAGAATCTCTAACATCCTTAGAAGGAGCAACAGATTAAGCTCTCATCGGCTAACCCCTAACTGGGGATGAAATGATAGACAACTGACCACTAGATAGCCCCTCCCTTCTTCCTCTATTCCTTGCTCACTCCCTCCCTCCCTTACTACCTCTTTCAGCCCTCCCTCCTTTTCCCCTAGCTCTCTTCATCCCTCTCTCCCTCTCATCCTCCTTTCCCTCTAATAAATACTTAATAGGAATTCTCTGATTCTGGCACTGCATTAGGCGCTATGGAAACAGTGGTACAAAGAGTGGCTCTGTCCCAACCTGCTGCCAGTTCACAGCCTAGAAGGTCCCAGGGACACGAGCTATGAGAAATGTGTCTTGTATTCAGCCTGCACCTTGGGAGGTGGTGCCTTCTCATTCTGAGTGGAGTCAAACTGAAAGAGAAACCATTCCATTGCCAGAGACATTCAGTCAGTTTCCGTTTTTGCCAAGGTCTGATTCTCCGGTGACACCTTAGAAGCATCACTGCATAGAGGTAAAGAGTTTGGACTCCAGAGATGACTCTAGGGTCCAAATCCTGCCTTCTCCATTTCGAGCTTTTAGACCTTGGAAGATACTTATTCTCTCTATGCCTCAGTTTCTTCATCTGGAAAGTAGGGATAATATGAGTTCATATCTCAGAGAATTACTGCCAGCATTAAATCAGAATATTGGCATAGTGCTTAGGATAATGTCTCACACATACATAGTAGATGCTGGATAATGTTTGTTAAATAGATGAGGTTTCTTTTGCATTTCCCTGCATAGCTTATGGACTAAAATGCATGCCCAGACTTCGCTAATTTCCTCTTATGCTTTCTTGTACACGACCCAGGGGCTCTGATAGAAATGTAGTGGGACATCCAAACTGACTTCAGCCGTTCTCTCCTGCGTCCTCGTGAGCAGCTTCCAGGCACAGCCGGCTTTTACTCTCTGTCAGGAGTGACCAAGGACATTTGTTCTGTAGAATTCTTGGAAATGTTGCTGGACAGTCAGGTTGCCTGGGTGACATGCACCATTTCCTTGTATGCTTGATACCCACGGCCCAGATTTTAGTTCTTGGGAATTCGGTGTTTATGCTCTAAACCATTTCCCCTAGGGAACAGATCTTACATGTGTAGGCTGTACATGTTCAGGAAAATTAACCTTGTAGCAAGACTGCCTGCATTCCCAGATGTCCCTCTAAGAACAGCAGGGAAGGTCCCAAACCACGATCAGATTAAATAAAGCTAATGTTCTGATCTTGTCCCCCAAGAGCTCTTCCATACCCATCCAAGGGCTTCTGAAAAACAATTGAGTTCTAAAAGGAAACAAGAGGAACAGTCAATGGGGCTTGGTGTGGTCTGGCTAAATTCCCACTGTGATTAAATTTCATATTTTACACTGGGCTGGGATGATTTCCAGAGACCAGTCTATGAAAACAACTAGACTGAGCCAACTCTGTTTTCCTAAATAACTGTGAAATTCAGAGCCCTTTTCTGACTTGGCAGGGGCTCAGAGAGGAAAGGGCTCTTGTTGGTGAAAAAAATACCAGCTTGGAGTCCAATACCACTCAGTTTCCCAGATTACTGCAGGAGATGTGCAGAAGGAGATATTGTCCTTAATCAGAATGACACAGTAGAAAGAACATGGTTTGGGGGTGGTGAGACACCCTCAGTTTGAATCCTATATCTGTTACTTATTAGATGAGTGCCTTTGGGAAAGTCACGAATCTCTTTAATTCTTAGGTTCTTCATCTGTAAAAGGGTGTGCTAGTCAGCTTATGCTGACTAGTTATGATGTGAGTTAGTTATGCTGTAGTAACAAATAGCCACCCAAATCTTGGTTACTTACAGCAACAGAGGTTAATTCATCACTCATATTATACTTTTGCTGTGGTCATCCCTCAGCTATAGTTTTGTGGCCCAGGGATAAGGAATGAGGTAGAGTTGTGCAGTGTTTCTAAAGCTTTTGGCTAGATGTCCCTGATATTCACTTCTGCTCACATTCCATTTACCATGGGGGCAGAGATGTTTTACCCCTCTCACAGAGAGGCAGTGGAAATCATATGAGAGTAAGCAGGATCATTTGACCCTCTCACAGGCAGAGCCGCAAATAATTTGGAGCCCACCACAAAGAAATCATAATATCCCCTTCTTCATAGGAGAGGCATGGAGCCCAAATAGAATCATACACATGAGTTTATAACATACTATTAAATTCTGTGTGCATGCTAATTATTACTGTTTAATGCCAAGTTCTCTATGGGTCTCAGAGAGGTTGAATGGAGACATATTTTATACATATCTCTGTTTGGAAATCTGCTGTTGTTGCTGTTTAGTCGTTTCAGTCCTTTCCGACACTGTGCGACCCTATGGACTGCAACTTGCAGGCTCCTCTGTCCATGAATACTAGAGTGGGTTGTCATGCCCTCCTCCAGGGGATCTTCCCAACCCAGGGATCAAACCCAGGTCTCATGCATTGCAGGCAGATTCTTTACCACTGAGCCACCAGGGAAGCCCATTTGAAAATCTATTTGTCTTCAAATATATTCCCCATGTGCTTTGAGGGCTAGGCTGCTGAATTCAATATCAGTTTATCAAGCCCCTTTTATGGAATTCTAGAATCCAAAGAGGTTAGTTTTGCTTATAGATGAATGCCCAGCCCAATATTTTAGAAACTCCTGATAAAGAATCGTGACATTGCCTGGCTTTGTGTCACTGAGAATGACAGACTTTCCTGAATGGAACTGGGCTTTGTCAGTTGGGATATGACCTCTCATTGTCAGCTACTCATTGATTGACTCTATTCTTGCTCCTGGAGAAGACATTTACAGAATCACATCAGAGAAGGGCAAAAAAAAAAAAAAAAAACCACTCCAGGGACAATTGATTTAGGATGCTGGAGACCCAGAAACTTGAGAAGGGGGTTGAGAAAGAACCCTGAAAACACCAGAAAAAAAAACTCATTTAGATTTATAGAAGGTTTCATTAGTTAGTTAATTATTCAATCAGTTATTTTAAGTGCCTCCTATATGCTAGGCAGTTTGTATTCAAATAATTTGTTCATTAGTTTTTTTTATTCACTATTTGACAAATATTTACTGGGCATATACTATTCACCACACTCTATCTTAGGCATTGAAACTTTATCAATGAGCAGAACACTTAGAAAGTAAATAAAATAAATAAGCAAGTAAAACACATGGTATAATGGTACAAAATTAAGAAAAGAAGAAAGAAGGATGGGGAATGTTGAAAAGGGAACTGTCATTTTAAAAATAGGATAGCAGGAAAGTTCTGACTGAGAAAGTGCATTTGAGAGAAGTCCTGAATGAGGTGAGGAAATGAGACTTGCGGGAAAACAGTCATACCGAGGGAATAACGCTTGTCTTCTGTGGGGCGGGAGCACACCTGGTGGACAGGAGGGGCTGGGGAGGCCACGGGGCTGGAGTGCAGGACATGGGAGGAGGATGGCGGAAGATGACGTTAGAAAGGACCCGGACCAAAATCCCGGAGGGCTCATAGGCCATTGTGGGAACTGCAGTCTTCTAACTGGATGAAAAGTCCAGTTTAAGGTTTTGAGCAGAGGAACAACCGAACCTGAATGACAGTTTTTTAAAGTACATTTTGGCTGCTGTCTTGATGAGGACTGCTTTTTTTTTCCTGTTGCTTCTTGACCAGAAGGTGGCTAGGATGGAATTAAGGGAGACCTGGGAGGAGGTGAATGCAACAATATAGAGGGGCTTCCCTGGTGGCTTAGTGGTAAAGAATCTGCCTGCTAGCGCAGGGGACATGGGTTCAATCCCTGATCCAGGAAGATCCCACGTGCCGTGGAGCAGCTAAGCCCATGAGCCTCAGCTACTGAGCCTGCACTCTAGAGCCCAGGAGCCACAACTGCTGAGTCTTGTGCTGCAACTCCTGAAGCCAGTGCACTTACAGCCCATGCTCCACAAGAGAAGCTTACACACCACAACTCGAGAGTATCCCCTGCTCACCACAACTGGAGAAAAGCCCACGCAGCAACAAAGACCAAGCACAGCCAAAGATAAAATAAAATAAATATACATGAGTGAGAAATGGTGGGGTTCAGGCCAAGGTAATATGTGGTGGTGACAAGAAGTGGTTGGATTTGGAATGCATACATATATTTTAAAGGTAGAGCTAACAAGATTTGCACATGAATTGGATATGAGGTAGGAGAGAAAGAAGACTAAGAAAAGGCCCTAGCTCTCATTGGGTAACAGACACCTGAGCATACAATCATAAAGCAGAATAAGTGTGATGATAGGGGTACATATGAGTCCTCTTGGGGTATCTACTGTAGAAATAATGAAGATACCTTAGCTGAGTTTTAAAGGATGAGTGGGATTTTCCCAAGAGAAGAGGCTCTAAAAATGGTATATGCAGAGAAATGGAAAAATTCAGTGTTGGGAGGGCAAATTATGAGACGTATTGAGTGATGAGACTGGAACATGGTCAAAGCCAAACTTTGAAAGGTCTTGTAGGCTAACTTGAGGAATGGGACCCTTTTTTTCCCCAGATGGTACACCCTGGTTTTAGCAACAAGTGACATGGTCACATCTGGGCTGCCAAATGGTCCTCCCTTTGCAGGGAAGGGTCTTCCCCGTGCAGTGTGAAGAGTAAATTGGAAGAGGAGGCAAAATTGGAGGCAGGTGTATAATTTAGGTGGGTCTCATAAGGAGAAGGGGATGAGGCTTGACTCAAAGAGGTGGAATTGGGCTGATAGATTTTGACATCCAATCCTCTAAGGCAGGGAAGCATGCGTGCTCAGTCGCTTTAGTTGTGTCTGACTCTTTGTGATCCCATGGACTGACTGTAGCCCGCTGGGCTCCTCTGTCCGGGGAATTCTCCAGGCAAGAGCACTGGTGTGCATTGACATTTTCTCCTCCAGAGAATCTTCCCAACCAAGGGATTAAACCCTTGTCTCCAGTGTCTGCTGCACTGCAGGCATATTCTTTACCACTGAGCCATCAAACTTTTGACACCAAGAACCAGTTTCATGGAAGACACTTTTTTCACAGATTGGTGGGGGATATTTTTGGGATAATTCAAGCATATTACATTTATTGTGCATTTTGTGCACATCAGCTCCATCTCAGATCATCAGGCATTAGATCCCAGAGGATCTAATGCTCTATGGGCAGCAGGACGTCATGAAGCAACGCCCTAAAAACTACATACTGTCTGTATCACTTACATATAATATAGTGCTGTTCAGTCTCTGAGTTGTGTCCAACTCCTTTGGACTGTAGTCTGCCAGGCTTCTCTATCTGTGGGATTTACCAGGCAAGAAAACCAGAGTGGGTTGCTATTCCCTTCTCCAGGGCTTCTTCCCAAACTAGGGATTGAACTCACATCTCCTGCATTGGCAGGCAGTTTTGTTTTTGTTTTTGTTTTTTTTTTACCACTGAGCCATCAGAGAAGCCCTCCATATAATATAGACTTCCCTTTTTCAGAACCTGCAGGGAGGTTTTGCAGTGTTCAGGTGAAATGTTGGGGAAAGTGACTGTTTTGAAGGACAAAGGCCAATTTAAGCTACAAAACATGTAGCATGGAAAGAGACTGGGGAGCTGCAGATTCATATTTTCAGCTACTTAACCACAATAGGAATAAAGAACAACTTTATTCAAATATAGCTCTTTAGAGAGCAAGGCAAGACGCTGATAAGCTGTCTGGGTCACATGACTACCCGAGGCCAATCACAGTGATCAAGAAAATATAAAAGATGATTGGCTCAGGCTGGTTCAGATGATATAACCTCTGTGGACCTGAAAAAAGTAGAGAAAAAGGAGTGAGGAAGCTTTCTAGGCAGACACAAAGCAGTGTTCATAGTCCATTATTTTATGAAGAAAGCTTTCTAGAGGGACATTGGGGAGGGAGGGGTGACTTGGGAGTCAGGAGTTTAATCTGGCTCCAGTGTTCTCAATCCTCTTACCTAACCACATAGTCTGCATTAGAATCACACAGTTATCATCACTTCCAAATGAAGCTGTGATGTCTCAAAGAGCAGAAGCTTTCTCAGGTAGTTCTCTATACCAAGATAACTGGCCCTTCTCAAACTTGACCTCTTCCCAAATCTAACACAGTGTCTCCTCCTCTATGAAGTGCTTCTGTCATCACTAAGGCAGATTACCCTGTCTCTTCTCTGTGTTCCAATGGCAATTGATTTATATCACAGTTATCATACCTGGAATGTTGCCTTGTACTTAGCTGCCTATGGTCTGCCTCAGATCTTTACTTCTCAGACTGTGTGCTTCTGGAAGATATTGAGGTATCTCATTTATCTTTGTGCTCCAGTTCCATAGCCACATAATAGATACTCAAAAAGTCATAGCTCAAATGGTGATATCTTTTCCTCTTTGAAACCAAGTTTGTCCAAAATCAGCATTTCTTAACGAACACTAACCCAGTAGGATGCAGTGCTAAAGATTCAGAGTTCAGAGGGGATACATGGCTTTTTGGTCACCATTGGAACTCTTCTTTTGGGTTAACACCTCTCTCCCTCTTCCATGCTTAGTTTATGTTCACCTACCCAATCAGACTACTTCATACTCCTGGCCACAGAGATTGCATCAGACATGGGTCCATGATGCAAGATAGAAAAATTGGGGGGAAATATTTTCTTTGTCTGTCTCATAGATTTTAAGCTTGAGCTTACTTCCATGGAGCAATATTGCTATCAAACACAAAAACCTGATAATGAAGCCAAAAAGGGAAGAGATGTTCAAATAGATGAGGAGAGAATAAAGGAGGAAGAAGAAGGGAGAGAAGAGGGAAGAAGTGGGGAGAGAGAGATTAGATGGTATGATTTGAACCCCTGGTTCCTTTTAACCTAAGGTATATACATCCTAGGAGCTGGAATTATATGAATCAATAAATTCTCTTTTTGTGTAACCTAAATTCAGCTGGGCTTCTGCCATCTGCAACTGAAAATGCCAAGATTAATACAATATTATATCTGCTTCTTCAGTTCAGTTCAGTTCAGTCACTCAGTCATCTCCAACTCTTTATGACCCCATGAATTGCAGCATGCCAGGCCTCCCTGTCCATCACCAACTCCCGGAGTTTACCCAAACTCATGTCCATCGAGTCCATGATGCCATCCAGCCATCTCATCCTCTGTCGTCCCCTTCTCCTCCTGCCCCCAATCCCTCCCAGCATCAGGGTCTTTTCCAATGAGTCAACTCTTTGCATGAGGTGGCCAAAGTGTTGGAGTTTCAGCTTTAGCATCAGTCCTTCCAATGAACACCCAGGACTGATCTCCTTTAGGATAGACTGGTTGGACCTCCTTGCAGTCCAAGGGACTCTCAAGAGTCTTCTCCAACATCACAGTTCAAAAGCATCAATTCTTCGGTGCTCAGCTTTCTTCACAGTCCAACTCTCACATCCATACATGACCACTGGAAAAACCATAGCCTTGACTAGACGGACCTTTGTTGGCAAAGTAATGTCTCTGCTTTTTAGAGAGGTACAGATTCTATTGGGATATAAAAGTTTCTGACAAGTCCTGCAAGAAAAAAATCTATTTCGCATTGTTTAACTGAGTGTCTCTAACCAGGTGTTTCACTTCATTTAACCAAGTATATCTCAAACTAGTTTGGTCACCAGTTCCTTTTTTCCCAGTAATTAATATTGTTAGGTCTACTCTTTCTATACTGTGTGGAATATGGGGCTGAAATATATGCTATCTTAGGCTAAGAGAACACATGTTTGATAGTGCAAAGTGAGGTTAACTGATGTGTATATAAATTGGGTCCATGGCTTAGGTCAGCTTAGTGGGTAGAGAGCTAATAAACTGAGTTAGGGGGAGCCTCTAGCCCCAGAAACCTTTAACACACTTGAGTTTATAATACTAGCAATGGGGTAAAATAACTTATTACTTCTAATACATAATATTTGTCAAGTGCTTAATATGTGCCAGGCACAGTGAAGAAGCTCAGAGAAGTTGAGTGACTTGCCCAAGGTCATAAAGCCAGGAGGTGGAGGAAACAATATTTGAACCCAGGTCTGGCTGACATTGAAACTCATGCTCTTTGCTATTAAATGTTCATCCTTAAAAAGCTGAAAATAAATCACCTAACTAGATGCATTTGTTATCTTTCATAATGATTACTTATATGGCACATCTATGTTTCCAGTAAGGAATCCAGTCAAATTACCTCCCCACATTAAAAAAAAATTTTTTTTAAGTATTTATTTATTTGGCTACATTGGGCCTTAGTTGCATCATGCCTGCTCTCTGGCAGTGGCACATGGGCTCCAGGGTATGAGGGCTCAGTAGTTGTGGTGTGACATGTGGGATCTTAGTTCCCTGACCAGGGTTCGAACCAGCATCCCCTGAATTGCAAGGTGTATTCTTCACCAATGGACCACCAGGGAAGTTCCACCTCCCTCACATTTTAACCAAGTACACTTTACACCGCTCCCTGGCTGAAGCAGCCCATGTGGATTATCAGTATGGGTTATTATTATCAGATTGTCATTTGTCTCAGTGCTCTTTTAATGGGCCAGTGTCTGCAGTACTATAGAGGTGCAGAGCTAAATAGAAATTTTGGGGAAAAAAAACAAAAAACACCAAATCCAGCTGGAAAAAAAAAAAATCAAAACTATCTGAATACTGCTCGTTGGAGGGTAAGATGGTGGTATGTGAACACAGGACCTGCCAGAGTTGATTTCCGGTCTATCAGTAGATGCTGACTCAGTAACAACACTGCACTTCCTTCCAGGGCCCTGAAGCAGGACCTCCTTGCAGTGTAAGAATCTCCCTGAGACTCTGACGAGTGGCCATCAGAACCTAGCTTGGTTATTTCCTGGGACGGAAAGTTCAATCCCTGATACATTACCGGTCACAGAGAGGAGTCAGTCAGGTGCATGTAGTCAATCAGAAGGAAGACCTGGTCAGTATTAGGGAAGGACATTTACAGGGAAGGTCTGGATGGGAAGTCCAGGACTTTGAGCCTTGGCCCTGTCACCTACAAATTCAGTGACTTTCTTAGATATCACCAAGTCTTTCTAGGCTTTAGTTTTCTTCTCTGCAAATGGGGAAGCAGAACTTACATGTGCCCGCTGACGAGGTACTTGTGAGGGTATAAAAATACTATTATGTAAAAATGCTTTTTAAATTCTTATGTGCTCATAAAACATAAGATGGTCATACTACATCATTGTTACTGTTTGTTTTGGGAAGGGCGGGGAGGGATGGAAAGTGTTTAAAATAATATATGTATTTTTTAAGTCAATGATAAAAACTTATTGTATTATGTAATGCAGATTTACATATAACATACATATATATACATAAAATATACAAGAGGATGTTTTCAATGTATTAACAGTTTTAGGTGACTTTTATATTTTGCCATTTACTTTTTCTATGTAGTTCAAATTTTTATGATGCACATGGATTATTTATATAGTCAAGAAAAAAAGACAGAAAAATATTTCTTTCTATTGGAAATTGCAGCAGACACAGAAATACATAGCTCAGGTACCCCAAGAAAGGGCTCACTGCCCAGCTATAGGCAGTGTGGTCAGTGGACACCCTGCCAAGGTCACACCCTTTGAATCTGGCCCCTGCTGCTGCTGCTGCTAAGTCGCTTCAGTTGTGTCCGACTCTGTGCTACCCCATAGACGGCAGTCCACCAGGCTCCCCCGTACCTGGGATTCTCCAGGCAAGACACTGGAGTGGGTTGCCATTTCCTTCTCCGATGCATGAAAGTGAAAAGTGAAAGTGAAGTCACTCAGTCATGTCTGACTCTTCGCGACCCTATGGACTGCAGCCTACCAGGCTCCTCTGTTCATGGGATTTTCCAGGCAAGAGTACTGGAGTGGGGTGCCGTTGCCTTCTCCAGAGTCTGGCCCCATCCAATGGCTAAACATGAGAGGGATAAGAGGGCCTAGCCATTTCCACCCAGAATAGTGCTTTAGAAAAAAAAAAGAAAGCAGCATTGAAATATATACATTACTATATGTAAAATAGATAGTGAGAAATTGCTGGGAGCTCAGCCTGGTGCTCTGTGATGACCTAGAAGAGTAGGATGGGATGAGGGGTGAAAGGGAGGCCAAAGAAAGAGGGGACATAGGTATACTTATGGCTGAGTCACATTATTGTATGACAGAAACCAACACAACATGGTAAAGCAATTGTCTTCCAAGTAAGATTTTTAAATGTCTTATTGAGGTACAATTGATATACAAAAAAATTGCATTTATTTGATGTATACAATTTGATGAGTTTGGACAGATGCATACACCCTTGAAACCATCACCACAACCAAGGTGACAGACATACCCATCACCTCCAAAAGCTTCCTTTTTCTTAAATTGAAAAGTATTTGACATATAATATTAGTTTCAAGAAAAACAAAGTCTGACACTGTTTCCACTGTTTCCCCATCTATTTCCCATGAAGTGGTGGGACTGGATGCCATGATCTTCGTTTTCTGAATGCAGCCATGAAATTAAAAGACGCTTACTCCTTGGAAGGAAAGTTATGACCAACCTAGATAGCATATTCAAAAGCAGAGACATTACTTTGCCAACAAAGGTCCGTCTAGTCAAGGCTATGGTTTTTCCTGTGGTCATGTATGGATGTGAGAGTTGGACTGTGAAGAAGACTGAGTGCCGAAGAATTGATGCTTTTGAACTGTGGTGTTGGAGAAGACTCTTGAGAGTCCCTTGGACTGCAAGGAGATCCAACCAGTCCATTCTGAAGGAGATAAGCCCTGGGGTTTCTTTGGAAGAAATGATGCTAAAGCTGAAACTCCAGTACTTTGGCCACCTCATGCGAAGAGTTGACTCATTGGAAAAGACTCTGATGCTGGTGGGATTGGGGGCAGGAGGAGAAGGGGACGACAGAGGATGAGATGGCTGGATGGCATCACTGACTCGATGGATGTGAGTCTGAGTGAACTCCGGGTGTTGGTGATGGACAGGGAGGCCTGGCGTGCTGCGATTCATGGGGTCGCAAAGAGTCGGACACGACTGAGCAACTGATCTGATCTGATTAGTTTCAAGTGTACAACATAATGATTCTATATATGTATATATTGTGAAATGATCACTGCAACAAGTCTATTAACAAATTTTTAAGTGCACAATATTTAAAAATTGTTGATTCTAGGTATATCTACAACATATCTCTAGAACATATTAATTAAGCATAACAAACTTCATACCAGTGAAACAACAACATTCCATTCCCCCCACTCTCTGCTTCACTGACCCCTGGTCCATTATACTAAGTGAAATTAAGCCAGACACAGAAAGCCTAATTCCACTTACATGAGAAACCTAAAAGAGTCAAACTCATAGAAGCAGAGACTAGAGCAGGGTAAATGCTTCTAATGGGCACTCTTGCTCCATGGCCTGTATTGGGTGAGTAGGGACTGCCCTGGGGTGGGCTGCAGTCTGACAGCTGCCTCTGTTCAATCCTGCTCCTTTCCTTATTCCTTCAAGAGTATTACTCTCCAGTAAATCTTTTGCATTTGTTTTATCTTAGCATCTGCTCCTTAGAGAACTTAACTGACACAGGGATGAAAAACAGAGGGATGTTCTCACTTATTCTTTACTTCTTTCTCTACAGTCTTTGTCAAGTCATAAACAGGCCATATCTAGGTCTCCCTCACCCTCACTAAAATTTGAGAAGGTTGGATTGAATGATCTTCAAGAACATTTTTAGATATTTTGTGGGATATAATCCCAAGACAGGGCTGCTTTTGGCTAATTTGTGAAATTTGCCCTGGACTCATTTTCCTAAATACCTTCTTAGCCCAAACCTGACTTCTCAGAATCCGGATACCCTATGGGGTCTCCCCAAGCTCCTTATCTTGAATTCCCTCCCCAGCACTTCAACACTGTCCTATGGGCAGGCATTTTTTTCTTTATTTGTCTTCTCCTCCTAGTCAAAGCCTACAGCTCCCTTATCCCATGTACACAAGTACTACGAAGTACAGAAAACAGAAGACACTGGCAAACTAAATAGTGCTGAATTGTTTGTGCCTCTTAGTAGAGAACTGAAGGAATCTCTCAGAGGTTGTCAGGCATGTTCCTCTGTCTCTAGACTCCCCCAGATGCAGTTGTCTCATCCTTGCTAATTCCTGGTAACCTCCTTCCCCCACTTTACCTGAATAGCTCCTGCAGCAGTTTTGTTATAGTGGTTTTACTATAGTGCTTTTACATCAGACAGAATTGGGTTTGAGTCTTTAGATCCACTGCATATGAGTTATTTAACCTTACTGAAACCCTCTGAGCCTCATCTTCTTCATCTGTTCAAGAGGGATAATGATACCCGCCTCATAGGGTTATTGTAACCATTAAATATAATAACAAGGCAATGTGTTTAGCTTAGAGTCTAATACATGTTGAGCATTTTTGGAAAAGTGGGTTATCATTATGTATAAGAATACATAGGAAAATATATTTATAATAAATGGATTATAAATATTACTTACAATGAATTATAAACTTTTATATGTGGTAGACATGTTAATGCACTCCCCAAATCTTTCTTCAAGGAAGGACCTGTTATCCAGCTGCTGAGGGTGTTGGTAGTTGTTTTTCACCTGCCAGCCCTTCAGCCCTGCAGCCTCAGCTGCAGAGAATTGCCTTGTCCAAAAACATACTTCTCAAGGCAACCCACAGCAAGTTAGTAATCTATGTGGAAGTACAACAATCTGACCATTTTAATCCAACTTGAGACACCTCTGAAAAACCATTCTTACTTAACAGAGTAAGGGACTGGCTATGGGATTAGCCATAGCTGGGGGATGTCCCACCCAATCCTTCTGTGGTTCCCTCCCTTCCTCAGTTTCCCCTGCTTGAACTGCCTATCCCTGTAGCCTATTATATCACATCGAATTGTTTCCAGTGCACTAGTTTTTCCTTACCAACCCTTGGTCCTGTCTGCCAGATTTTAGTTATGTTTTAGGAGACACAACTGTTGGAGAAAGAAGAAGAGTGTCTAGGTGTGTGTGTGTGTGTGTGTGTGTGTGTGTGTGTGTGGTGTGTGTGTTGGGAGTGTCAGTGTTTGGAACTCAGTAGTAGAGAAATTGAGTTGTTGTAAGGTCATGGAAAGGATGACTCATGGGGCCTCCACAAGAGATGTTGAAAGCAGCTAGCTATAAGGAGAATTAGGAGAGGACTGCAGGGTAGGTGAACTCAAGTCTTATTCCTCTTCTTCTGCTTCCTGGATCTGTGATTTTGGGTGACTCACTTTCATCTCTCTGACTAGTTTCTTCCCCAATAAAATTATTAGATTGTGATAGATTAACCAGTGGTCTCCCAATTTAGCTGATCATTGGGATCATGTGGAAAGCTGCTTAAAAACAGCTTTCTGGGCTCCAGTCCCCAGAGAAAGGTTTAGGGTATTGAGTGATGCCTGGGAATCTGAATTTTAACAAATTTATCCAGGAGCAAGAAACACTGGACTAGATTATTTCTAAGACCTTCTACCAAAACAAAGTATTAATAAATATCTTGTCCTTCTTGGAATAGTGGAAGCCGCTCTGCACAACCTCCTTACTACTCAACCTTACTGCACAACCACTTACTGTGGTTTTGGTGGAGGTACCAAGTGCAGGATTTCTTCCAAGACCCAAACATGTCCAATCAGAGGACCACACTCTTCTGTAGTCACCAAGAAGGGCCTATAAATGTCATGTGACCTAATCAAGCCAATCAGAACTCTTCCCTGAGACTTTCTACTTGGAGCTGGAGAAAATATAGCCTATTGTCTATGGTCATGGAACTCAAAGGCCCTTCCAGAGCTTCCAGGTGCCATATGTACTGCCAGATAGAGAAGGTCCACTTGCTGCAGGAGAGTGTGACATTGAGTAGAAAAAAAAAGCTGAAGTGAGATAGGCAGAGTCGGACAATCCCAGTGGCCTCCAGTTTCTCATGCCTCAGAACTACCCTAATTACCTCAGTTTATTCCTGGAGCTACCCCCTCTTCTATGAACCAATAAAAAGCTAATTTTGCTTAAGCCAGCTGAAGCTGGGTCTGTCACCTTCAACTAAAAGAATCCTGTGGTAAACTCAGGATTTAAACCAAGGTCTGTTTCCAAAGTTTATCCTTCTAACCACTATTCAATCTTGTTTTCTTCAGTGAAGGCCAAGAGAGCATGTTTTATCAATGCCCCTCTGCTCCCCACTCATCCACCTGCTCCAACAGTTTTTAAAACCTTAACCCCCTTGCTGGAGTCTCACTATGTTCTTCTCCTCTTTTCTGCTCTTATGGTACTTTTCATACAACTCAATTGCTAATGATCATTTATTGCCATGGACCATAATTTCTCATATCTATATTAAACCTCTGTAACTTTTTTGGTTCTATCTCCTCAATTAAATTATAAGCTCCTGGAAAGCAGAGGACATAAGTTATATTTTTAAACACAGATTCTTCACCTTTATGGTCACAGGGATGATCAAGAAGCAATTTCAGTTCTGTTAATTTGTAAGTGAAGGAACTGGGATTCAAATCTAAGAAGGGTGCCTCCGGAACCCACACTATTAGATACTGTGAGATGATTCAGGGACTCCAAGGAGAGAACACCCAGAGGAACCTGCCTGTTCATTTGGGATGAGCTGGAGGAAGTCAGTTCCCCCACAAAAGCAGCCACATCTGCCCAGCAGCAGACACGATTCTCAAAGGAGACAGAAGCCTCATTTATAATTCTGGCAGACATGTTATAGATGAAAGTCATTAATGTTGATTCCCTGGCCTCACTTCCTAAGAATACAGGCAGTGATGGAAGCTACCCTCCCAAGATCCAGAGCTCCACCCGATCCAGTGATGTGAGACTCACAGCTCTCCAGAACCATTGCCTGGGGGAAACCATTCTGCCTGACCCTCTGTCCCAGCTGCATGAGCCCTTGCCCTAGCTGCTGCACCTTATACTAAGAGGGTCAGAAACAAAGACCCACAGGAAACTAGAGACCTAGTCCCTGCCCTCAGAGAGTCTAGAATTTATTTGAGGACACAGCTCATGTCTGTACATGAAAACCAGTTTGGAATATTTATGAGGCTGCCTAGTATTCCATGTAAACAAACAGTGCGTGCTGAATACTGTTGGAGACAGGGTGTCCTGGAGCAGGAGGGGAGCTTGCAAATGGTCTAGTCCCAAATGGTGCCTTTTGAGCTGAATTAGCTTGTAGATGTGTGTAACTCAGAGTGTTTTGTTTAATTTTTATTTTCTGTCCATCAACTTTTACACTTGGGATGAATTTACATAAAGTACAGTTTCAGGCTTCAGAAGCAGGTGATCTGGAAGCCCTAGGCTTATATTCCTGCATGGCAACACCTGGATAGAGCAAGGAGAACATCCTCTCAAGAAAAGATGTATGCTCTTCAATTTGCCAGTGTCCTTGCCAGACCCTATTGCCTCCCCAGCCTGAGGCCTAGTGTCATTTGCTATGTATTGATCAATGTGTGTTCCTGTTTTTCTTATAGTAGAGCAAGCAATCTCTATCTACCAGCTTTTTGCACTTAGATAAACCACTTTGTGCATTAAGCTTCTGAACATGTGATCCTTGGTTTCTTCCAAACCTACTTTTCATGAAATTAAGGCTTATAGAGAGGAAGACGGAGAAGGCAATGGCACCCCACTCCAGTACTCTTGCCTAGAAAATCCCATGGACGGAGGAGCCTGGTGGGCTGCAGTCCATGGGGTTGCTGAGGGTTGGACATGACTGAGCGACTTCACTTTCACTTTTCACTTTCATGCATTGGAGAAGGAAATGGCAACCCACTCCAGTGTTCTTGCCTGGAGAATCCCAGGGACGGGGGAGCCTGGTGGGCTGCCGTCTATGGGGTCGCACAGAGTCCGACATGACTGAAGTGACTTAGCAGCAGAAGCAGCAGAGAGGAAGAGACTGAAACTTGGCATGGTAGAACAATCTCTGGGCTCAGTCTGAGTCAAGAGGACTGGAAGCTTGGGTCTGAAACCCATCACTAGCACCTGATGTCTATATGTTCCTGAGAAGTTTGCCTCAGGCCTCCAAGACTCAGTTGACACATCCATGAAATGGACACAAGCATAACCATCCTACTTATTGTAAGGATTAAAAGGGATACTCTCATAAGTACCTCATAAACTTTATTAAGTACAGGAAGCCATAATACCATGTCTAATTGTTCAGTGCCCTGAGTATTCCAGTCTTCATAATTTGTATTTAATTTGGGTCTCTGCCATTGACTTACTTAAATCTTTGCAATGCTGGAAAGAATCTTCAGCCTTTTAGGCTTTTGTTTGCCCTGTCTTCCTTCTTTTTAGCTTCTATAACAGAAAGGTTATTTTCTTGGCGCCACACCATCTGTGCCTTAATTAATTTATTGATGCCTCTCAAGTGCATGTTTTTACAGACACAACCTTTCAAAGTCCTCGAATCAGAGCAAAGAGCAAATAATTTCTTTTTATGGCCAAAAATAACAATAATGGGTTATATTTTCTGAGCTATTATTGTGGGCCAAGCACTGTGCAGGGAAGATCCTTTACATGCATTTAATATTCTCAGTGTCCCTGTGAGGTGAGTGTACTAGGTATCTATTGCTATATAACAAATTGCTCTGAAACTTAGCATCTTAAAACATAAATATGTACTACCTCACACACAGTTTCTTTTTTATTTATTATCTTTTGATCCTCATGCATAGTTTCTGTTGGTCAGGAATGTGAGAGTGATTTAGCCAAGTTGTTTTAGTTCAGTGTCACTTTCAGTTGCAGCCTCATCTGAAGATTTGACTGGAGTTGGAGGATCATTTTCCAAGGTGATTCACTCACAAGCTAGTGAGTTGATACCGGCCGCTGGCAGGAAGCCTCAGTTCATTGCCGCCTGTTTGAGCATCCTCCTGACATGATGGCTGGCTTCCTTTAGACTGACTGATCCAAGAGGAAGCAAACCTCCAAGGCAGAGGCTGCCATATCTTTTATGGCAGACTCAAGAGTCACACTCCATCATTTTAGCGGTATCTTATTGGTTGTGTATGTCAGCCCTATTCATTTTCAATAGGGACTACGTAAGAACTTGAATGTCAGGAACAAGAATCCACGTCTGACTACTGCAGTGAGAATTCCAATCATTCCCATATTAAAAACAGCAACTATGGCTTGGAACGATTGCATAAGTTTTCTTTTTTTCTTCTTTTTTAAAAAAATTATTTTAATTGGAGGCTAATTACTTTACAGTATTGTAGTGGTTTTGTCGTACATTGACATGAATCAGCCATGGGTGTACATGTGTTCCTCATCCTGAGCCCCCCTCCCACTTCCCTCCCCCTCCCATCCCTCTGGGTCATCCCAGTGCACCAGTCCTGAGCACCCTGTCTCATGCATCAAACCTGGAATGGGGATCTCTTTCACATTTGATAATATACATGTTTCAGTGCTATTCTCTCAAATCATCCCACCCTCACCTTCCCCCACTGAGTCCAAAAGACTGCTCTATATATCTGTGTCTCTTTTGCTGTCTTGCATGTAGGGTTATCGTTACCATTTTTCTAAATTCCATATATATGCATTAATACACTGTATTGGTGTTTTTCTTTCTGGCTTACTTCACTCTGTGTAATAGGCTCCAGTTTCATCCACCTCATTAGAACTGATTCAAATGTATTCTTTTTAATGGCTGAGTAAGGCTTTTACTGTGTGGATCACAATAACCTGTGGAAAATTCTGAAAGAGATGGGAATACCAGACCATCTGACCTGCCTCTTGAGAAACCTATATGCAGGTCAGGAAGCAACAGTTAGAACTGGACATGGAACAACAGACTGGTTCCAAATAGGAAAAGGAGTACGTTATGGCTGTATATTGTCACCCTGCTTATTTAACTTATATGCAGAGTACATCATGAGAAACTGGAAGAAGCACTGGGCTGGGCTGGAAGAAGCACAAGCTGGAATCAAGATTGCCAGGAGAAATATCAATAACCTCAAATACGCAGATGACACCACCCTTATGGCAGAAAGTGATGAGGAACTAAAAAGCCTCTTGATGAAAGTGAGAGAGCAGAGGGAAAAAGTTGGATTAAAGCTCAACATTCAGAAAACGAAGATCATGGCATCTGGTCCCATCACTTCATGGGAAATAGATGGGGAAACAGTGGAAACAGTGTCAGACTTTATTTTGGGGGGCTCCAAAATCACTGCAGATCATGATTGCAGCCATGAAATTAAAAGACGCTTACTCCTTGGAAGGAAAGTTATGACCAACCTAGATAGCATATTCAAAAGCAGAGATATTACTTTGCCAACAAAGGTCCATCTAGTCAAGGCTATGGTTTTTCCAGTGGTCATGTATGGATGTGAGAGTTGGACTGTGAAGAAAGCTGAGCGCTGAAGAATTGATGCTTTTGAACTCTTGAGAGTCCCTTGGACTGCAAGGAGATCCAACCAGTCCATCCTAAAGGAGATCAGTCCTGGGTGTTCTTTGGAAGGACTGATGCTGAAGCTGAAACTCCAGTACTTTGGCCACCTCATGCGAAGAGTTGGCTCATTGGAAAAGACCCTGATGCTGGGAGGGATTGGAGGCAGGAGGAGAAGGGAATGACAGAGGTTGAGATGGCTGGATGGCATCACCAACTTGATGGACGTGAGTTTGAGTGAATTCTGGGAGTTGGTGATGGACAGGGAGGCCTGGTGTGCTGTGATTCATGGGGTCACAAAGAGTCGGACACAACTGAGCGACTGAACTAAATACTCCATTGTGTATATGTACCACAACTTTCTTATCCATTCGTCTGCTGGTGGACGTCTAGGTTGTTTCCATGTCCTGGCTATTATAAACAGTTCTGTGATGAACATTGGGGTATACGTGTCTCTTTCAATTCTGGTTTCCTCAGTGTGTATTCCTAGCAGTTGGATTGCTGGGTCATATGGCAGTTCTATTTCCAGTTTTTTAAGGAATCTCCACACTGTTCTCCATAGTGGCTGTACTAGTTTGCATTCCCACCAACAGTGTAAGAGGGTTCCCTTTTCTCCACACCCTCTCCAGCATTTACCGGCATGAGATGGCACCTCATTGTGGTTTTGATTTGCATTTCTCTGATAATGAGTGATGTTGAGCATCTTTTCATATGTTTGTTAGCCATCTGCATGTCTTCTTTGGAGAAATGTCTGTTTAGTTCTTTGGCCCGTTTTTTGATTGGGTCGCTTATTTTTCTGGAATTGAGCTGCAGGAGCTGCTTGTATATTTTTGAGATTAATTCTTTGTCAGTTGCTTCATTTGCTATTATTTTCTCCCATTCTGAAGGCTATCTTTTCACCTTGCTTATAGTTTCCTTTGTTGTGCAAAAGCTTTTAAGTTTAATTAGGTCCCATTTGTTTATTTTTGCTTTTATTCCAGTACTCTGGGAGGTGGGTCATAGAGGATCCTGCTGGGATTTATGTCAGAGAGTGTTTTACCTGTTTTGCTCTAGGAGTTTTATACTTTCTGGTCTTACATTTAGATCTGTGTATGGTGTTAGAAAGGACTTCCATGGTGGCTCAGATGGCAAAGCATCTGTCTACAATGTGGGAGGCCTGGGCTCAATCCCTGGGTCAGGAAGATTCCCTAGAGAAGGAAATGGCAACCCACTCCAGTGCTTTTGCCTAGAAAATCCCATGGATGGAGGAGCCTGATGCAGGCTACTGTCCATGGGGTCGCAAAAAGTCGGATACAACTGAACGACTTCACATGATGTTAGAAGGTGTTCTAGTTTCATTCTTTTACAAGTGGTTGACCAGTTTTCCCAGCACCACTTGTTAAAGAGATTGTCTTTTCTCCTTTGTATATTCTTTCCTCCTTTGTCAAAGATAAGTTGTCCATGGGTGCATGGATTTATCTCTGGGCTTTCTATTTTGTTCCATTGATCTATATTTCTGTCTTTGTGCCAGTACCATACTGTCTTGATGACTGTAGCTTTGTAGTATAGCCTGAAGTCAGGCAGGTTGATTCCTCCAGTTCCATTCTTCTTTCTCAAGATTGCTTTGGCTATTCGAGGTTTTTTGTATTTCCATACAAATTGTGAAATTATTTGTTCTAGTTCTGTGAAAAATACCATTGGTAGCTTGATAGGAATTGCATTGAATCTATAGATTGCTTTGGGTAGTATACTCATTTTCACTATATTGATCCTTCCAATCCATGAATATGGTATATTTCTTCATTTCTTTGTGTCCTCTTTGAGTTCTTTCATCAGTGTTTTATAGTTTTCTTTTTTTAAATTTAAATTTATTTATTTTAATTAGAGGCTAATTACTTTACAATATTGTATTGGTTTTGCCATACATCAACATGAATCCACCACGGGTGTACATGTGTTCCCAATCCTTAACCCCCCCACCCACCTCCCTCCCCATACCATCCCTCTGGGTCATCCCAGTGCACCAGCCCCAAGCTTCCTGTATCCTGCATCAAACCTGGACTGACGATTCATTTCTTATATGATATTATACATGTTTCAATGCCATTCTCCAAAATCATGCCCCTCCTCTCCCACAGAGTCCAAAATACTGCTCTATACATCTGTGTCTCTTCTACATATAGGTCTTTTGTTTCTTTAGGTAGATATATTCCTAAGTATTTTATTCTTTTCATTGCAATGGTGAATGGAATTGTTTGCTTAATTTCTCTTTCTGTTTTCTCATTGTTAGTGTATAGGAATGCAAGGGATTTCTGTGTGCTAATTTTATATCCTGCAACTTTACTATATTCATTGATTAGCTCTAGTAATTTTCTGGTGGAGTCTTTAGGGCTTTCTATGTAGAGAATCATGTCATCTGCAAACAGTGAGTTTTACTTCTTCTTTTCCAATCTGGATTCCTTTTATTTCTTTTTCTTCTCTGATTGCTGTGGCCAAAACTTCCAAAACTATGTTGAATAGTAGTGGTGAGAGTGGGCACCCTTGTCTTGTTCCTGACTTTAGGGGAAATGCTTTCTGTTTTTCACCATTGAGGATAATGTTTGCTGTGGGTTTGTCATATATAGCTTTTATTATATTGAGGTATGTTCCTTCTATTTCTGCTTTCTGGAGGTTTTTATCATAAATGGATGTTTAATTTTGTCAAAGGCTTTCTCTGCATCTATTGAGATAATCATATGGTTTTTATTTTTCAATTTGTTAATGTGGTGTATTACATTGATTGATTTGCAGATATTGAAGAATCCTTGCATCCCTGGGACAAAGCCCACTTGGTCATGATGTATGATCTTTTTAATATGTTGTTGGATTTTGTTTGCTAGAATTTTGTTAAGGATTTTTGCATCTATATTCATCAGTGATATTGGCCTGTAGTTTTCTTTTTTTGTGACGTCTTTGTCTGGTTTTGATATTAGGGTGACGGTGGCCTCATAGAATGAGTTTGGAAGTTTACCTTCCTGTTCAACTTTCTGGAAGAGTTTGAGTAGGATAGGTGTTAGCTCTTCTCTAAATTTTTGGTAGAATTCAGCTGTGAAGCTGTCTGGTCCTGGACTTTTGTTTGCTGGGAGATTTCTGATTACAGTTTCGATTTCCGTGCTTGTGTTGGGTCTGTTAAGATTATCTATTTCTTCCTGGTTCAGTTTCGAAAAGTTATACTTTTCTAAGAATTTGTCCATTTCTTCCAAGTTGTCCATTTTATTGGCATATAGTTGCTGCTAGTAGTCTCTTATGATCCTTTGTATTTCTGTATTGTCTGTTGTGATTTCTCCATTTTCCTTTCTAATTTTTGTTTATTTTATTCTTCTCCCTTTGTTTCTTGATGAGTCTGGCTAATGGTTTGTCAATTGCATAAGTTTTCTAAGATCACATTAATAGTATTGGCAGAGCTGTGATTCAAAGTGAGATTTGTCTGTTTGTAAATATGCAGATACACACTCTGAACCACTCAGCCATACCACAACCCAAATAGTTTTAAAACTACAAAGCACTCTGTAAATATATTCTATCAGTTGATAGAATATTCCAGGAATGGGTATAATTTTACTGATGACAAAGAGATCATTCACCCATTCATTCATTCATTTATTTAACAAATATCCATGGAATGCTTCTTTAGTGCTGAAATCTTAGATAGATGACTCAGCCAAAATCACACAGTTAATCAATGGTAGAGCAGGACACAAACCCAAGTCTATATGACTCCTAGTACAGTTATCTCTCTACCACCTTGAGATTTTTTTGAATTTATTTTGTATGTCTTCAGAACCTCTCAGTGAGGCCCAGAGTAATGAAGTGATTTCTCACAGTCTAAGAGAACAGACTAGAGAAACACCATATTTCTCTCTCTAAATGGCTCTGAGCCCTGGAGCAGACAAGCATTCCAACCTACAAGAAAAATTCAGCTGGAATCATGATTTGTATCTCACAGAATCTGTAATTATGGGCATCTGGTCTTAGCCCCCATAATGTTCCAGACACTAATCAAAAATATTGTTGTATGTGGCCAAGAAGCACATGAAAAGACACTCAACATTACTAATCGTTACATAAGTCAAAACCACAAGAAGATATCACCTCACATCCACTAGGATCAGTTCAGTTCAGTCGCTCAGTCGTGTCCGACTCTTTGTGACCCCGTGAATCGCAGCATGCCAGGCCTCCCTGTCCATCACCAACTCCCAGAGTTCACTCAAACTCATGTCCATCGAGTCAATGATGCCATCCAGCCATCTCATCCTCTGTTGTCCTCTTCTACTCCTGCCCCCAATCCCTGCCAGCATCAGAGTCTTTTCCAATGAGTCAACTCTTCGCATGAGGTGGCCAAAGTAGAATGACTACTCTCAAAAAAACCCCAAATAACAAAATGTTGATGAGGATGTGGAGAACGTGGAACCCTTGTGTACTGTTGATGGGAATGGAAAATTGTGCAACTACTAAGGAAATCAGGGTGGAGTTTCTCCAAAAATTAAAAATAGAGGAACTATATGGTTAATCAGTTCCATTCCTAGGTATATACCCCACAGAATTGAAAGCAAGGGCTTAAAGAGGTATTTGTACAACCATGTTCATAGCAGTATATTCACAATAGCTAAAATGGAGAAGAAACCCAAAGGTCCATCAGTGGATGAATGGATAAACAAATGTGTTGTGTTGTATACACACAAGGAATATAATTCAGCCTTAGAGAGGAAGAACATTCTGACACATGCTTCCACCTGGACAAACCTTGAGGACATCATTCTAAGTGAAATAAGCCTGTCACAAAAGGAAAAATACTGTATGATTCTACATATATGAGGTGCCAAGAGTAGCCAAATTCACAGCAACAGAAATTAAAATGATGGTTTCTGGTGGAGGGGGATGGGGAGTTAGGATTTAATGAGTATAGAGTTTCAGTTTTGCAAGATGAAAAGAATTCTGGAGATGGATAGTGGTGATAGTTGTACAACAATATGAATATACTTAATACCCCTAAACTGTACACTTAAAATGGTTACAATGGAAAACTTTATGTATGTATATTTTATCACAATTAAAAAATACATCATTGTGCTATTTAATTACATTGTGGAGACAAGCCCCAGTGACAGCCCACCTTATGAAAGAAGAAATCGAGGCTCCAAGATGCTAAGTCACTTGCTCAGAATCACATAGCTGGGAGGAGCAGAGCTGGGAGATTTAAACCCAAATTCTTTCTATGAAAATATACAACTTGCTCCTGGATTTGCTGCCAAAGGGAGCCCTGGTAACCATTTCACCATTGCTGGGGCAGCAATTTGTCAGTCAGTGAAGGCCTTGGGGAGACAATTGGATTTTGTGGTCTGAGATCAAGCTGGGGAGAGGAAGGGCTAGGGCTCTGGCTGCTTGATCACGGACAGCTGAAATAAGAGCAGCACATCTGCTGTGAGCTAGTTCTCTTGAAAACATCCCAGAGGGGGCCTTGGCTGCACAGCTGGGATAATTGGGCAGCCTGGGAACACCAAGAAAGATATTTACAGGTCCAACTGCTGTAGTCAAATATTTTTCTGCAGCAACTGGGCCAAATACCTCAGCTTTAAATAAAAAAAAAAGTCCCCAACATACTGGGACTTATTTTTGTTTAACTTGCAGATGTGGTGAGGGGTAGTATCTTTGTCACTCCAGGAAAGTGGGTGGGAGATGAGGGGGGGAGGGGGAGGCTGTCCTCTTTCCTTTGACTTGTCTTCCAAGCTTTGTGCTTGTGCTTTCCACCTGCAGTCCCTTGCTGGGGAAAGTGACAACTTAATTCAGAACTAGTGAAAAGAAGGCTACACTTGGCTTAATGACAAGTGACCGAGGAGCATGCTGGATTAACCAGAGAAGATTGTAAAGTCTGTGTAAATATCAACTGCTGGACTACTGGGGGCGGAAAGGCACTCGGGCCAGTCTAGGAGCTGCAGCAGTTTCCCAAGGTGTGAAACTTACCAGACAAGTTGGTTATGAAGATTTTCCAGGACTTTCTGAGCCTGGCAGAAGCTTCTTACTGGTTACAATTCTGACACCAAGTGTTGGTACCACTCAGTCACACTGCATCCCAAGTGTGGGTTCTTCCTCATCCACCAAGCAATTCCCCAACACCAGTTAGATGTCCTATGCATGAGTGGAAGTGTTACTCAGTCATATCCAACTCTTTACGACCCCATGGACTGTAGCCTGCCAGCGTCCTCTGTCCATGGAATTCTCCAGGCAAGAATACTGGAGTAGCCATTTTCTTCTTCAGGGCATCTTCCTGAACTGGGGATCGAACCCAGGTATCCCACATTTCAGGCAGATTCTTTACCATCTGAGCCACCTGGGAAGCCCCAGATGTCCTATAGTTCAACTCAATTTTGGTGCCCTCTACCCTGACATCAGATTCCCCAGGTGAAGGGTTTAGTGTCACAAGATTGCCCCCACCTCCACTTCAGACACCAAGGGCAAGCAGACTGGTTACCTATATTTCTGACCTCCTGGCTATAGATAGGAGGTTTCAACAATCCACTCCTTGATTAATTTGCTAGAGTGGCTCACAAATCTCAGAAAAACATTTTATGTACTAGATCACCAGTTTACTGTAAAAAGGATATAATTCAGGAAAGCCAGATGGAAGAGATGTGCAGGGAAAGTTACATCAGAAGTAGCTGGATGCTCAGGATACCTCCCTGAGCATCCTCTCCCAGCACCTCACCTGTTCACCAACCAGAAGCACTCAGAGCCTATCCTCTAGGTTTTTATGAAGGCTTCATTACTCAGGCATGATTGATTAAATTATTGGCCTTTGGTCATTGAACTCAATTTGCAGCCCCTTTCCCCCACACCCCCAGAGGTTGAGATGGGGTAGATCTGAAAGTTCCAACCTTCTAATCGCATGGCTGGTCCCCCGACCACCAGCCTCCATTCTTAGGTTACCTAGGAGTTTTCTGAAGATCACCTCATTGACATAACAAAACACCTTCATCACCCTCATCACTTAGGAAATTCCAAGGGTTTTAGCAGCTCTGTGCCAGGAATGGGGACAAAGGCCAAATACATATTTCTTATTATAAACCACAGTATCACACTGGTTTACAGGGGTGGGAGCCCTCGTCATGGAAGACAAGAAGAAAATTTTATTTATGGAAAACTTACCAGAATTTCCTGATGTAACTGAGCCAGGGCTCATGCTGAGTTTTTCCACATGTAGAAAGCTGAAAGCTTTTGAGCCATACATGTCCACCTTTGGACTCTGCTTCTGTTCCCTGATAGCTCCTTGAACTTGGATTTGCCTCTTGACCTCTCTGAGCCTAATGTTCCTCATGTGTGAAAGGGGTTAATGATACCTGTCTGATAGGTTTCTTGGGGGAACTAGAGAGGATTAGATCTATGCCTGGCACACAGTCATCACCCAGTATCTGGAGTTTGTTAATGTCATTAATGTCATCTCTGGGAGTCCTTATGCTAATATTTATGAGCTATAATCAATCACCAATGCAGAGACAAGCACAGAAAGTGGGTGATTTTCAGTATTGTTCATTTCTTTTCTACAACAGGGCCAGCAAAGTTTTTCTGTAAAGGGCCATGTGGTAAATATTTTTGACTTTATAGGCTGGGTGGTCTCTGTAGCAGCTATTTAACTCAGAAGCAGCCATGAGCATTATGTAAACAAATCAGAATGGCTGGTGTACCAATAAAACTTCATTTACAAAATTAGGCAGCAGACTGTATTTGGTAAGTGCTTTACTGACTCTTCTTTATGGCCTGGTCACTTCATTTACAAAATGAAGAAATGTTCTAGCTAGTGGTGAATATACCTGATCTTTCCATTGGAATGTAAGCTCCTTGAAGTCAGGATGCATTAGGAATTGCTCTTGTGTGTTCTCAATTTCCTCAAAATAAGGAACTCAGTAAATGCTTCCTTATTGGACAACCATGGGGAACTTACCATGGAATGAAAATAAGTAGAATGGTTAAGAGCAGAGGGTTCAAAGTTACAAATGCCTGAGTTCAAATTCCAGTGTTTTTGGTCAAGTGAAGTCACTCCTCTGAATCTCAATTTTTAAACTGTAAAAATGGAAATAAACCAAGTGCTTGTTTCATTAGGTTGTTGGAAGGATTTAAGATGATGCATGTAGAATTCTTACTGAAGTGCCCGACAGGTAGAAAATATTTAATGAGTGTTAGTGAAAGGGGCAGATCCCTTAACAAGAACCTAGATATCCCAGACACTCAATAGTATCTGCAAGATGACATTCATGAAGCCCAAGGGAAAATCTCTCTCCCTGGGCCTCAGTTTCCTCATCTGTAAAACAGCAATAAGAATTGTTAAAGGGGTGTCATGAAATACTAGTGTAACTGTGGTGAGAACACTCGGTAAATCATGCAGTTTCTCTGACAATGGAGCTACTTTTACAAGTATCATTCTCAGTATCTTCCTCTTCCTCCTCCTCCTCATCTCCTTAGGAACCCCCCAGTCCTCTGTTCATGGGATTTCTCAGGCAAGAATACTGGTAGTGGTAGTGATAGCGTTAGTCGCTCAGTCGTGTCCGACTCTGCGATCCCATAGACTATAGTCCGCCAGGCTCCTCTGTCCATGGGATTCTCCAGGCAAGCGTACTGGAGTGGGTTGCCATTCCCTTCTCCCCAGGATCTTCCCGACCTAGGGGTCAAACCCAGGTCTCCTGCATTGTAAGCAGACTCTTTACAAGTTGAGCTACAGGGAAGACCTTAAGAATACTGGAGTGGATTACTATTTCCTTCTCCCGTAGATCTTCCCCACCCAGGGATCGAACCCACGTCTCCTGCAGCTCCTGCATCTGCAGGCGGATTCTTTACCCCTGAGTCACCTGGAAAGCCCTAGTCCTCAGCTCTCCCTCCCCTAATAGTTTTAGATGAGGGTCTATCAACCTTGGCACTACTGACGTTTGGACCTGGGTAGTTCTCGCTGGTGGGAGCTGCCTTGTGCGGTGGACGGTGTGTAGCAACATCCCTGGCCCCTCCCAACTATATGCTAGTAGTGCCCCCTCTCTTCCTCCACCAGAAAGAAAGGAAGAAAGAAAGGAAGAAAGACAGCGCTAAGTTGTAGCCTGCCAGGCTCCTCTGTCCATGGGATTCTCCACCAGTGATTCCCCACCAGTGGTGGTGGGATTCTCCTTCTCCACCAGTGGTGGATTCTCCACCAGTGTGACAACCAAAACCATTTGTGTGTGCTCAGTCACACATTTGTGTCCGACTCTTTGTGACCCCATGGACTATAGACCACCAGGCTTCTCTGTTCATGGGATTTCCCAGGCAAGAATAGTGGAGTGGGTCGCCATTTCCTACTCCAGGGAATCTTCCCAACCCAGGATTGAACTCGCATCTCCTGCATCTCCTTCATTGGCGGATACTTTACCACTGTGCCACCTGGGAAGCTCAAAAATGTCTAGACTTTGATAAATGTCAGAATTGCCCACCAGTTAAAACCACTACATTAGAACAAGGCTGATGGATAGAGCAAAGCAAAATTTTAGAGAAAGAGGAAGCCTTTGGAGGTCTCTGGGCCACTCTGTGCTGCAGAAGACAGAGTGGAATGATTACCCTCTCTGCAGAGACACCAATATAGTAAAGTGTGACTTGGGCAAATAACTTAATCTCTGTGATCCTCAATTTCTTCCTGCTGCTGCTGCTGCTGCTAAGTCGCTTCAGTCATGTCCAACTCTATGCGACCCCATAGACGGCAGCCCACCAGGCTCCCCTGTCCCTGGGATTCTCCAGGCAAAAACACTGGAGTGGGTTGTCATTTCCTTCTCCAATGCATGAAAGTGAAAAGTGAAAGTGAAGTCGCTCAGTCGTGCCGACTCTTAGCGACCCCATGGACTGCAGCCAACCAGGCTCCTCCATCCATGGGATTTTCCAGGCAAGAGTACTGGAGTGGGGTGCCATAGCCTTCTCCACAATTTCTTCCTAAGTTGGGGTAAAAATCCCTACACACCTGAGGTTGTGGCTGAAAACAGTGGAATAATATAAACAAATTGCTAAGCACAGAGTAAGTACCGAATGAATCATAACTACTCTTTCTACTGTGTTTTTTGTTGCGGTTGTAACTGATATATTAAAATTCCCTTTGGTCTCTGGAATTTGGAGTTTCTTTTCATCACTCATAGCACAGTCTGCAAACTTGAACAAATGAGCTGGATTTGACCTTTAGGCATGTTTTATTTGGCCTGTGATATGATTGTTAAATGTTTGAATCCACAGCTTGTATTTCCAAGTCAGGAGATATCACCTAAAGTTCCAGATCTGGGGCTTTTCCTGAAAACATGGGTAATTGGTCTGTGCTGAAACTGCAGACCCGCCTGGAGTCTCTACAAGGTGGCTGGAGATGGTGGCTGCCCTCTCCTTTAGGTGGGGTATAATCTCCTACTCCCCTGAAACCTCACCAAGCTCATTTCAATTTCCCTTGATGGTGTTTTTCCTCTTGGTGCCTAATAAGTATTTGAGTTTGCAAACCCTGTACCTAGAATTCTTTTTTAAAACCTTAGAGCTGATGATTCTTACCCATGTGTTTCAGTTCCTTACCTAAAGCTGACCCTCCTTTCCATCCTGAGAGGGTGGCGGTCACTTAAAACTGGGCCTACCTAATCTCAGTGTCCCTTTGACTGTCTCACTCTTGACAAGAAGCCAGGCAGGACCATCGCCAAACTGTCATTTCCATTTGGGGTGTTGTGCAGCTCTGAGGCTCTGGGATCCCATCCTGTCATCTCTTCCCATCTTCCCGACCCACATCCTCCCCTAGTCCTGTCTTCCCCAGCAAAACCAGAACTGGCAGCTTCTCAACAACCGTTAATCAGAAGTGAGGAAATAACAGCTTTTAACCATGGTTCTTATGCTTGAAGACTGTGATCAAATTCCAAACCATTTCCAGAAGTGCCCCTTGGGCCCAGGGGGAGACGTGGTTTCCATGATAACAAGTCCTTACTGGCTCCCATCTCCAGTTCCTCAAAGGGAAGCGGATCGTACCTTCCAATGGTGCTGGAGGAAATTTAACTACAAAACCCTGCTAGGAATGACATGTACAGAGACAACTGCACTGCTTCACTGGGGACCTGTAATCCAACAGGTTATTGGTAACTGCAGCTCTCAGGGAGAGCCGTGTGGTGCCTCCACATCCCTCCTCCAGCTTGCCTCAGCCAGTGTGCAAACTGGAGCATCAGGGGAACCATGGGTGGGAAGAAAGACACAAGTTCTTTCCAGACAGGCTTATAGCCTCTCCCTCAGACTATCTTGGGTTTAAGTGCTTTCCTGGGAGTGATAAAACACTGAAAAGACAAAAGAGAAACCAGAAAATTAAACTAGGAAAGGCTGGGGTTGTAAGGAAGATGCTTCATGAGTATAAAATGATAATATATGCAAATTACTTAGAGTTCTTGGGTATCGAGAAAGCACTCCATATTAGTGATAATATTTATCATCATCTGATTGTCTCTGCTTCAGAGGCTGCAATGATAACCATATCAAACATCTATGGAGTACTTATTCTGATTTATGTCCCTGATCTTATTTAATTCTCACAGCAATCATACCTGGGTATTGTTATTGCCTTTTAGAGATAAACTGAGGCTCAGGCCAGTTAAATAGACTGCCCCAGGCCACAAAACCTGTTAATGGTATGTGGTAGTTTAGTCACTAAGTCATATCTGACTCTTGTGACCCCATGGACTATAGCCATGGGGTTTTCCAGGCAAGAATACTGGAGTAGGTTGCCATTTCCTTCTCTAGGGGATCTTTCCAACCCAGGTGATCCTGCATTGCAGGCAGATTCTTTATTGACAGAGCCACCAGAGAAGCTGCATTAGTGGTAGTCTGTCTGATTCCACAGTCTGTGCTCATATCAATCACACAACATTGCCCCGCCTTATTTGAGAATGAGTGGAGAACAGTGTTTGGTCTAGAGGGAGGAGTAGAGGAGTTTGTGACCTAAAAGCAATTGATAGAACCGCCTTTTATTTTACTTTATGCCCACTCTCTACTGCAGAACCAGAAATACAGTAGATGCTCAACAAATATTTGTTTAATTAATGAAAGAGCAATGATGAATTCAAATGGATGTGCCTCTGTAGGTGGGTTTTCAGGCAAGGGAACAAAATTTTATGTTATAATTGTCTGTTTGATTTTTCTTCTCTCTCTCTGAATTATGAACACTTGCTTCCGTGATGGTGTCTCTCTTAGTTGGCCAAAACTACCACAACAGCATACCTTAGACTGAGCAGCTCAAACAACAGGAAATTATTTTCTCACCGTTCTGGAGGCTGGAAGTCTGAGGCCAGTTTTGGTTTCTATTGAGTCCTCTCCCCTTGGCTTGCAGATGGCCAGCTTCTCACCACGTGTGCACATGATGATGTCTCTGCATTCACATGTCCACTCTCTCTTGGTCCATGTCCTGACTTCTCCTCTTATAAGGACACCAGCACACTGGATTAGGGCCAACCTAATGACCCTGTTTTAACCTAATTATCTCTTTGAAGGCCCTATTTCTAAGTATAGTCACATTCTGAGGTTAGAGTTTCAACATAGAAATTTGAAAGAAGATACACTTCATTCCATAGCAGTATCTGTCTTAATTTTGTATCCTTAGAACTTCACAGGGGGTCTAGCACTCAGTTTCCTAAGTGGATTGGATAAATTAAGGAAATAATTTTTATGGTGTTGTAGGTCAATTATACTTCATTTTTTTAAAAAATGAAAGAAAAAAGGAAAGAATAGAATATGTAAGGATAAATGGTGGGATGGATAGATGGGCAGGTATATGGATGGATGGATGGATAGATGGATGATGGGTAGATAAATTGGTGGGTGGATGAGTGGGTATCTGGATCTTGTGTGTGATGTTTCACTGAGATGGACAGCCTCCTGCCAACATCTGGCCACTAGACTGGGGACTCATGTTTGTACAATATTGTCTTACATTTTGCTTATATATTCCATTTATTGCTCAACTCTGATCCATGAGGACAGAGGGTTTTCTCTGTCTTGCTCACTGGGACAAAGCTGGCACCTAGCAGGTATTCAGTAAGAATCTGGTGAATGAATAAGCGAGTGAATTAATCTTCTCCTGTGACCCCCATCTGGATACTTCAAGACCTAGCAAAATCCTGAGAAGCCTTCCCTGACCACTCAAATTTGTAGCGATCTTGCTACTCAGAGGTGGGATTGGGTTGGGCTAGCCTCACCAGCTGCTAACCGTGTTTCTTCAGCATTAATATGCCTTGATTCATTAAGTCATATAAGTAGAACAGCTTGTATATCTACAAAATTCAGATTCCCTAGCACCACCCCCAAGTAGAATGAATCCATGGGTCTGGTGCAAGGCATTGGAACCAGCATTTTGATATGCTTCTCCCAGCATATTCTGAATTACATAGTCCAGGCCTTGAGAAACTGCAAACTTAAATATTGGGAACCTGAGATCTTAATTCCTTGAGAATTTAGCCAAATCTTCTGCATTTCTCTATTTTTCTGCAAATAGATAGCTGGTAACTTTCCCTGCATTCATCTTAGAAGGATATACTTTTCCTCTGATAGACATGCATGAACTATCTTTTCTGATTACGTATGCTGGATGTTGGGGAGGGACTTCAGCCACAATAGGTTTTATGCATCCCAGACCCCTTGGTATTTCTGTTACAAGGTCCCAAATGCCTCTAAGAAGTAGCCAGGAGAACTGGTTCTCAGGACAAAGGTTGCAGGTCCAAGGGCAAAGGTCCTAAGGGCCAACTGATTTATTCCCTTGGTTTATTACCTTCTTTCTTAACCTCTCAACTCTCACCCTGTGCCCATGAGCTTACAACGTGGGTGGTTGTGGTATTATGTTGGAAGGAAGCTAAAGCTGTCAGGAATTAGTGAGTATTTCACTGGGGAAATAATTTTTTTTCTTGCTTCTTTGTTGGTCTTGTGTTTGGGAACTGACTAGAAGCCCTTATTTCCCTCTGACTCTTCCGTCATCCCCTCTTTCTCCTCTTCTTCTTGCTCTACTTTTTCTTATGTCTCCTCTTCCTCCATCTTCTCATCATCTCTCTTCTCCATCCAACACCTACCATATAGTTTTTGGAGCATGTTTGTGAGTCTGGCTTTATATCAAGAGTTTTACAACTACTGTTCTCTAGGATCCTTATGACACTCTGGTGCAAGAACAAACCCAAATGCCCACTTGGGATGTTTAGACCCTAGGGAGTGGTGGGAACCATGGCAAACTTATCCTTTGTAAAGAAGGCTGCTGCTACTCATCTCCTTCTGAATGGCCAGGTGGGGTCTTCTGACTTTTTCAAGAAAGGCTAGCAATGCAAATCTTTATGTGAAATCTCTTGGTTTTTAAATGCAAGAAACTAATTGATTTTTTAAAATTGTATAAGTAAAACAAACCAAGGGGTTTAATTTTGCCTGTGGACCACCAATCTGTGACCTCTACCATCCACTAGAGGGTGGCTCCCATGGGCCTAGAGCATCATTGACATGCATCCACTGGCCCCAGATTCTGGGAGTCATATGGATCATTGTCTTCTTGTGTGTTATCCCAGGATTCACAAAGAACTATGGCTACAAAGAAGGAAGGTTCAGATAAACCAAAAAATAATATTTTGTAGAGCTGCACCCTTGGGCGTAGTAATGGTTAGTCACATGAGGCTATTTATATGTAAATTAATTAAATAAAATGTAAAGTTCGATTCTTTGGTCACACTAGCCACATTTCATGTGGTAGTTGTTTGTATAACTACTATATCAGCAGCAGCACAGATATAGACCATTTCCATCATCACGGGACATTCTTCTGGACAGTGCTATTGAGAATCTGATTCTGGACTTGACCCTTTCCTCTGTCCTCCTCTCCCCATAACACACCTCTCTGTTGCCTAACCCCCTAGGGTAATCTCAGCCAGTGAAAAGAGAGTTTATCTGAAGGGAGAAAAGAAAATCATTTCATATGTGTTAATGGGGGAAGCTGAGTTGAGCTCACCTGTCTCTCAGTGAATATGTACATCATAGTGCCCTTTTGGAGACTTTTGCCTGCCTCTGATTAGTTCAGAAAAAACGAATTCTTGGAAGGTATTTCAGAACAGAGAGAGGAGCAGCAAGACCTTAGAGGAGATGTTTTGAGGGGGTTCCAGCCGTCTACACCTGGGAACTCTATCCTGCTGCTATGTCTCCTGCTGCTTCTGCAAGGTCATTAGAGTAAGTTAGTCCAAGTTGGTTTTAGCTCAGTGATGGGAAAGAAAATACATGGAGGTTTTCAGATGCGGAAAGGAGGAAAGAGATCTCAGAGGGAATGTAGGACAGCTAATAAAATAAGACAAGCTTGAAATTAATGATGATTCAAAAATGCCAGAGTTACCAAATTCCTTTTTTTTAGATTCAGTAAGAAAGTGGAAAAGTTGGAACATTTACCCAACATGAAGAAATTGCTAGAATAGTTATCAGCCAAGATGTAATTAGAAAAGACTTGGATGAGTCGAGGTGTCTGCAGGGTTGGCAGAGGGTAAGGGATGGGTATAAAGTGGATCTGCCAAATTGCTCTATGATTCAGGACCTGGGTGGGTGGGAAGCCAGGATGTCAGGGGAGAGGAAAGCCAAAGGAAGAGCTATCTTTGCAGAAAGTTTGCTTAGGACAGCCATCTGGAATTGTGACAAGGAGACTTAATGGAGGATTGGAACGAGCAACATAAAAAGAGAGGAGTGAACCTTTTCAAGGTGGTTCAAAACTAATTGCAAGAGACACGAAAGAGCCAGTCAGATGGAGATCAAAGTGTCAGCTTTATTACCGATAAGAAGCTCTTTTGGAGGACACAGCTTGCTAATACTCTTCTAAATTGAACTTACCCCCACCCCCAACATCAGGCAAAACTGATGGGCAGAGCCTGCTCTGCTTAAGCCCAGAATGCACTTTCTCTGCAGGCAAGCAGCTCCCCTAAGAGAGACCTGCTGAGCATGTTCAGTTCCTTCTTCCAGATGCACCAATCAGGTGGGACAAGAAGCCAGGAGTGTCACTCTACTGGAAATCCCCTGATAAGAAAACATGAGGCTAGTGACTAAGTATTCTCCCTCCCATACTTCCCTCTTCCCCTCCAACACTTCCCTCTTCCCGTCCAACAATATCAACTGGTCTCAAGAAAATGGCACATTGGTTTTAAGGATATGAGGGAATCAGAATTGCAAAGTCATTAGAATCTGAGGAAAATGTATGGTCTCTCTCTCTCTTTCAGGTTCCTGACACTAGATTTTTACATGGACAGGTTTATTGAGGCCCTTCAATTTCTTGGCATCTTCTCACCCTCTCTGCTTCTGCTTTCTGTGGATTATCACATTGACTCTATGAGTTGGCTTCTGTTATTATCTCTCCAATTTACTGATAGGAAAACTGAGGCTCAGAGGTGTTAAATGCTTTGTCTAAGTTCACTCAGCTGGTAAATGGAGGAGCCGGGATTTGAACCCAGGCCTGCACCCTTACTACTGCTCTCTATTACTGCCCCAGGACAGGTGGAAAGCCTGACTGGCCGAGCCTCTTTGTTTTCATACCACACTGTGAACAGGATGTGTGGATCCATAGGCTTAGAGAGACTTGTCCTGTTGGGCAGAAACCAAAACCCTCTCCCTTTGTTGTTCAGTTGCTAAGTCATGTCCGACTCTGCAACCCCATGGACTATAGCACACCATGCTCCCCTGTCCTATTTCTCAGAGTTTCCTCAGATTCATGTCCATTGAATCAGTGACATTATCTCATTGTCTGCCACCCCTTTCCCCCTTTGCCTTCAGTCTTTCCCAGCATCAGGGTCTTTGCCTTTGGAGCCACCTATCAGCTGTGGAGCAGTCAGTCGATGATTGAGAGAGTGGCTCTAGAGCAACACAGTGTGTGTACGTGTGCTCAGTCAATCACTCAGTCATATCCAACTCTCTGTGACACTATGGACTGTAGCCCACCAGGCTCCTCTGTCCATGGGATTTTCCAGGCAAGAGTACTGGAGTGGGTTGCCATTTCCTTCTCCAGCAGATCTTCCCAACCCAGGGATTGAACCCATGTCTCTTGCATTGTCAGGCAGATTCTTTTACCACTGTGCCACCTGGAAAGCCCAACATAGATCAATGTTCAAATTCCAGTTCAGCCAGTGACTTGCTCTGGGACCTTGAGCCAGTCACTTCTACTCTCTGAGCCTTAGTTTCCTCACTTGTAAAAGGAGATTTTTCCATTTCATGGGAATGTTCTAGGAATTCATTGAGGTACTAAGTATTAAAACTTAACACTGAATGTTGAATCAAATCATATTTTTCTTTTTGTTATAGAAGAGTCAGAAAAGGAAGTGCTAAACTTTTCACCATTTACCCAATTATGACAATCCTTTTCATGCCACTGTATCTTTGTCCATGGTGTTCCTTTTGCCTGGAATGCTTTCCCTCCCGTCTATGTAATTCCTGCAGTTTGATGACCTCCTACTTGTGCTTCAACACCTAGCTCAACGTTCACCTCTTTCGGAGCCTTCTAAGAGTCTCCTAAGCAGAATGACATCTCAACTAGATCCCTCTTCCCTTCCCTATTAGGGCTTTTAAATAAAATGGCAGCTCAATGATCTGATAACCTGTCTCTCTTCCCAACAAGGTTAGAGCTTCTCAAAATGAGAGAGCTATGCCTGAGTCATCAAACTGTCCCTCATTTAACAAAGACGCCATGTTAAATGCTCCACAAATGTTTGAGCAAATGAACACTTATCATCATAGCTATCTGATGCTGCTTAACGATTCACGCTCTTATAAACAACGTACTTATTGTCTCAATTTCCATGATTCAGAAGTCTGGCATGGTTTAGCTGGGTTCTCTGACTCTGACTCTGTCACAAGGCTGGCATGAAAGTGTGGCCCTGGGCTGCAGTCATCTGGCATCAGAAGACTCAGCTGGGAAGGATCCACTTCCACGTTCACGCGTGCCACTGTTGGCAGGAGTCAGTTTCTTGCAAATTGTTGAACTGAGACTTCACTTCTTCATGAGCTGTTGGCCATAGGCTTCTTTTGATCCTTTGCCATGTGAGCCTCTCCGTAGAGCATCTCACAACATGGAACTGTCTTCATTAGAGGGAGCAAGAGAGAAGACAAGAAAGAGTGCCAGCAAGAGTGTACTAACGAGAGTCTTCTGTTATCTAGTCATGGGAATGACATACCATTATCTTCACTGTGTTCTGTTCACTAGAAGCAAGTCACTAGGTAGAGCCCACACCAAGGACAGTGGGATTACACAAGGCTGCAAATATCGGAAGCCACGTCAGCAGCTGCCTACCATACTTAACAAGGCAAAGGGGAACAGAGGGGAGCAAAAAGAAGAGAATGAAATGCTGAAAGGAAAGGATGAGGAGGAGAAGGGGAAGAAGAAATAAGAATAAAGATGACAATGGAAGGGGGGGTCAGTCATCAAACACTGATTGGACATCTGTTGTGTTTCCTGTAAGATAATACAAGAGACATGTGGACTGTGATGTGATTCCTTCCTATGGGTGTTTTTCAAGATGGGGAGATGAAACACCCACATAAGGGATGACTACGTAGTAACTCAGGGTCATCTGTGGGATGGGCTACATGGTTCGTCAGACCCTAAGTATTATGAAATTGAGACGAAGGTGAACTCATTGGGTCTGGTATGCTGGGCAAGGTGGGGCTCAAGCTGGGGCTTGCAACATGAGTAGACTTGGGATATGGAAGTAGCATGAGGAACAAGCTCAGATATGAGAAAGTGAAAGTGAAGTTGCTCGGTCATGTCCGACTCTTTGCACCTGCATGGATTGTAGCTTACCAAGCTTCTCCGTCCGTGGGATTTTCCAGGCAAGAGTACTGGCTGCTGCTGCTGCTAAGTCGCTTCAGTCGTGTCCGACTCTGTGTGACCCCATAGATGGCAGCCCATTAGGCTCCGCCGTCCCTGGGATTCTCCAGGCAAGAATACTGGAATGGGCTGCCATTTCCTCCTCCAATGCATGAAAGTGAAAAGTGAAAGTGAAGTCACTCAGTTGTGTCCAACTCTTTGCGACCCCGACCCCATGGACTGCAGCCTACCAGGCTCCTCCGTCCATGGGATTTTCCAGGCAAGAGTACTGGAGTGGGGTGCCATTTCCTTCTCCAGGGATCTTCCTGACCCAGGGATCAAACCCAGCTCTCCTGCATTGCGGGCGGATACCTTACCCTCTGAGCCACCAGGGAAGATTCAGATATGAGGACTCATAAATAAATAAATAAAAAGGACTCAAAACACCTGCTGTGGGGGATTCTAGGAGGGCATTAGTGGGAGATGAGATTATGGAAGCAGATGGAGATCAGATCTTGAAGGTTCCTGAGAGTTTTGAGTTCCATTGGGTGGACAGGTGGGAGTCTTTGAAGGTGGCTGGTAGGAGGCTGTGTAAATGAGATTAAACACAGAAGTCTGGAATTAGAAACGCTGGCTTTCCAGGCCTCAGCTCTGTCGCTTACAGCTGTGAGAAGCTCCTGGGGCAAATGATTTACATTCATGAGCCTCAGTTTCTTCATCTGTAACATGATAACATCTTCTCCATGAGCTTGTTGTGAAGATTAAATAAAATAACGCTATAAAGTGCTAATGTAATGCCTGTCATACAGTGAGCCCATCTTGAGTAGTTAAATAGTTGTTATTATTATTTCTGAGTTGGGGATGGAGGACGTGATTACCCTAAGAGATGGAGAAATTTAAAACCTCCAAGTCTTCCTCTTATTGGCAAAACATTCATCTGGCCTTTTCCCTTGTCTCTTCTTGGTTGTGGACCCTGACAGATGAGCAATGGGGACCTAAAAAGTGACAGATGTGTCCAACTAGAACAGGACAAAGAGGGGAAGGATACAAAGGAATGACCAAACAATGCCTGGAATCATGGTCAATGGAGCTACAGGGGTTTAAGGAACTGTCTTTACAGAAATGTAACTCTGAGGCCAAGTCAAGGGCAAGTTCCCAGAATTTGCATGTGGGCACTGGTACAGCTGTTCTCATTCAGAGGGAGGGGCCTGACTTGGATTCCAATGGCAGGAGCATCCTTGGAGGTCAGTGGAATGGGCATCCCTCCTTGTATTGTATTGTTATTCTTTGAAGGAGGTTGTTGACCTGAGCAGTTGTGGGAGGGACCATTGGGAAGGACCTCAGACTTGAGTGAATGAAGATCCTGATCTCTGGGGTGGTGGGGTTAACCTAAGTAAGTGAGGAAGTAGGGGAAGTTTGTTTGCTTTTTTCATCTACTGTTTTGCTCCTTCAAACTCCTTTTGGCCTTTTTATTGAGATAAAATGTACCTTCTAGGGTTGCGTCTCATGCTGTATTAACGTAATCGTTCCTCCTCTCCACTTCTTCCCATCAAAGCTTACCAGTCCGGGGTTATATTCCCTCAGTAGTCCAGCTAACATTCCTTCTTCCCACTCTATTATTCATAAAGTGTTGATACTCAGACTTTCAAATTTCAAGTACTAGTATATTTTCAATGTTGAAACTTCCTTGTTGGGATAGAGATATAGATTTATTAATATCTCAACATGGAGGTTGCTAACTCTCTATTTTGTCAAATAAATATCTTAAACAAACTTACTCTATAAATGACATTTTTTTTCAACCCCAAAGAAGAAAGAATAGTTTCAAGTAAGGGCAATCCATTGAATGGAACAATTTCAGCTTTTTGAGAAACTTTCCCTACACTAACTTTATTGAAAAGTGATTGTACTATGATTTGGAAACTGTGGTCAGGCGTAATTTATGCTAAGGTGTTAATGGTTTCATAACATGTTCATTTAGGAAATATCAAGTGTCTCCTATGTGTTAACCCTTATGTTATATGCTGGACATGTGGAGATGAAGGAAACTTGGTATCTGATGTCAATAAAAATTCAGTCTTGATTGGGAAACATTTGTGAACAATGATGATGATCCCAGGGCTTCCCTGATAGCTCAGTTGGTAAAGAATCCACCTGCAATGCAGGAGACCCTGTTTCAATTCCTGGGTTGGGAAGATCTGCTGGAGAAGGAATAGGCTACCCACTGCAGTATTCTTGGATTTTCCTGGTGGCTCATCTGGTAAAGAATCTACCTGCAATGTGGGAGACCTGGGTTTGATCCCTAGGTTGGGAAGATCCCCTGGAGAAGGGAAAGGCCACCCACTCCAGCATTCTGGCCTGGAGAATTCCATGTACTATGTAGTCCATGGAGTCACAAAGAGTTGGAAACTACTGAGCCACTTTCACTTACATGCTGATTCCAGTTCAGTGCCTCAGAGCACGTGGCCCTGTGCTGTAGCAGTTTAGACAAAAAGGTATCTGGGCTGAAGAGCAGGATGGAGAAAATTTCGTAGGTGAAGAGGAATTCAAGAAAAGAACTCCCTGCTGGAAGGATAGAGAGCTGTGTTTCTAAGGGCTGCCATTTATCTGGGAGCTATAACCCCACTCCAGTACTCTTGCCTGGAAAATCCCATGGATGGAGGAGCCTAGAAGGCTGCAGTCCATGGGGTCGCTAAGAGTTGGACATGACTGAGTGACTTCACTTTCACTTTTCACTTCCATACATTGGAGAAGGAAATAGCAACCCACTCCAGTGTTCTTGCCTGGAGAATCCCAGTGACGGGGAAGCCTGGTGGGCTGCTGTCTATGGGGTCGCACAGAGTCAGACATGACTGAAGCAACTTAGCAGCAGCCGCAGCATAGGTTGCTCAGTGCTTTGATGTCACCCAATTTTAATCATAGTGTCAGACTTTATTTTTCTGGGCTCCAAAATCACTGCAGATGCTGACTGCAGCCATGAAATTAAAAGACGCTTACTCCTTAGAAGGAAAGTTATGACCAACCTAGATAGCATATTCAAATGCAGAGACATTACTTTGCCAACAAAGGTTCGTCTAATCAAGGCTATGGTTTTTCCTGTGGTCATGTATGGATGTGAGAGTTGGACTGTGAAGAAGGCTGACCGCTGAAGAATTGATGCTTTTGAACTGTGGTGTTGGAGAAGACTCTTGAGAGTCCCTTGGACTGCAAGGAGATCCAACCGGTCCATTCTGAAGGAGATCAGCCCTGGGATTTCTTTGGAAGGAATGATGCTAAAGCTGAAACTCCAGTACTTTGGCCACCTCATGCGAAGAGTTGACTCATTGGAAAAGACTCTGATGCTGGGAGGGATTGGGGGCAAGAGGAGAAGGGGCCGACAGAGGATGAGATGGCTGGATGGCATCACTGACTCAATGGACGTGAGTCTGAGTGAACTCCGGGAGTTGGTGATGGACAGGGAGGCCTGGCGTGCTGCGATTCATGGGGTCGCAAAGAGTCGGACACAACTGAGCGACTGATCTGATCTGATCTGATCTGAAGGTATTACAATTCTCATTTTACCATAAAGGAAAGTTCATTAGGGAAAGTCACATGCTGGAGGTCACAAAGTGAGAGGCAGACATGGGGTTTGAATCTAGCCCTGCCTGACATCAAAACCCATGGGTTTAACCACCCCAGAACCTTCCTTAGAAAGCCCTCAGTGGCCCTCTGACTCACTCATACTCTCAATTCTGCTCACAAGGAGATGAGAAGAAAATGCAGCCTGGGGTTAGATTGTCAGTAGCTAAGGTTGCCAGATAAAATAAAAGGTGCCCAGTCAACTTTGATTTTCATATAAATGATGAAACTCATTTAAGTGTATCCCAAATATTACATGGGACATACTTAAAAAACATACATTGTTCATCTGAAATTCAAATTTAACTAGGTGACCTTTATTGGTGTTCTGTATTTTTATTGACTACATATGTCCACCTTTCCAAAAGAACATGTATACAACTGCATTTAAACCAGAACTTACAGAACTTAGAAGAGCTTTGAGTAAAAAGTTCTTGCTTCCTGTGGAAACTCAAGTTCTTGTATTGTCAAGCTTAAATTAGGTTTCAGTGAAGCAAGATGGATTTAAGCTAGCCCCCTCTAACCCGTTAAAAAAGAAAGAACAGTCTATTAGTTTTACTCAATATTGTGATTTCTCATGTAGAGAATGTCATGGAGCAGAAGAGTAGTTTTGAATGTCACAATGTCCCTAAAAGGAAGGCGGGGGGGTTGGGGGGGTGGGAGTCGGGGAAAAACATCCTAGATCATCCCAATTTGGGGATTCTCCAATCCTCTGGGAGCTTCTTAGGGTCTCCCACCCTATCCCCATTTCTCTTCTATTCTGGACAGCCGAACCTCAGCTTTGCCTCCCATCCGGAGAATCCTAACAGGAGGGAGCTGGGAGGCAGTACAATTTCAGAGCACTTAGCAGCCACAAGAGCTTCCCTTTCTTCTCTTCTCCCTGTTATTCGACAAACAAGAAGGTTGTTTAATCACAGAAAGCAGACTGAAGTGGAGTTTTTATCTTGAGCCATTCGCCAAAAGGATCAAATTTGGGTTGCCTTTGAAGAAACGAAAAAGAGTGGCTTCTTTCCCTTCTTCTTTCCTGTTCCATCAGCTTTTTTTTTTTTTTTAAGTGACAGTTTGAAGGGAAAATGCTTACAGTATGGAAAAGACATAGAAAGCTCCCTGTTAAAGATACATAATCAAACCTTTTGGGCTAATGAAACCTAATGCTTGTCTGCATAGTTTCTCTCTTTTTTGCTTGACCATTGTTCTGCAAATCCTCTGACCCAAAGCTTCACATTTTTGCCCTCTGTATTGCTGGGGCTGCTTAGAATTTGGGATCCAAGAGTTATATCAATCTTGAGATTGTTTAAACATTTGGGCCAGTGTATGGGGAGAAGGAAATATGGAAGCAGACACTTGGCATACATTATTTCCTGTAATCCTCCCAATAATCTCGTCAGGTAAAGTGCTGTTCTCCATACTTTACAGATTAGGAAACTGAGACTCAAGGACTTTCAGGGTAGATGAGGTCAGGTGAAGGCTTTGTGGAGGTGTTAGAACAGAGGGGCTGAGGTTGCTAATTTGATACCCACTGAAAGACTTTCTTGACTCACCCTAGTTGTAGTCTTTGCCTTCCGAATTACTCATCCTTACTCTAATAATGTTAAATCCCAAACTGCTATTGTAATGTGGGTATTTTTCTTCTCACCACATGGGGTGACGTAGAACAAATCAAAGTCTTCCCAACTTCCTGACAGCTTGAGTGGAATAAGCCAAATAAGGCAATGTGCTCGTTAGAAAATAGATACCAGGATTTTCAAACTATGGGCATGAATGCCATGCTGCTGCTAGTCAGTGATGGAATTTGCCGAACACTTTGGAAAGTTCCTTGGATTTTCACCCATAGACTTCATCTGCTCACTAAGTGATTTAAAACATCCATATGAAGCCACTGGGGCAGGTTTCAGCAACCTGCCTGGTCCAGTTGATTCCCTACTGCAGCTCTTTCCCACCATACCTACTGGACTGCAAGGGGAAGGGCTTAAAATACAAAATGAAGAGTCGGGTGGGGTTAGGGCTAGGATTGAGAGGGGAAAGAATTCAGGTGGTAGTGATCCAGTCTGTGAATGCACTCATTCATTCATGCAAATATTTGTGTAATCACTCAGTAATGTTTATTGAGTCTCCACTATGTGCCAGGACCCATTCACAGTGTGGAGATTATAGCTATGAACACGATGGATGATACCATTCAACAAAGACTGTTTATTTTAGTAGTTGGGAGGGGAGCAGATAGTTTTGGTGATGAGTTTTATTATTATATAATCACAATGTGTGGCAGTTGTTTCAAATGAGCTCTACGTGTGTATCATGGGAGGAAGCTGGTCTTCTCCAAGGAGGAAAGATTCTGAGTTGAGATCTGAAGGATGAAAAAGACTTAAAATAGGTGAGATGTGGGTGGCAGCGGGAAGAGAAAGCATCCTAAGCAGAGAGAACTGATGTGCAGAGATTCAGGGGGAAGAAAAGAACAGAATAGTAGTTTCTTCCTCTATCCCTAAGACCCCCACTCTTGTGTTTGTGACATTCCCTTGCCTGCACAGTGAGACCCTGTCTATAGCTCCCAGGGATTCTTACCTAGCCAGGTATCTGTAATCTCTTGGACAGTCTTATTCAAGTTTTATCCCAGGATAATGCACATAGACAGGTAAGCAAGAACTTTTCAGAGAACTTCATAGGTTTCATTGATCCCATAGGGCTCTGGCTTCAAAAAGTATAACTCAGGGAACTCAAACAGGGGCTCTGTATCAACCTAAAGGAATGGGATGGGGAGGGAGATAAGAGGGAGGTTTAATAGGGAGGGGGCATATGTATACCTATGGCTGATTCATGTTGGTGTTTGACAGAAAACAACAAAATTCTGTAAAGCAATTATCTTTCAATTAAAAAATAAATAATTTTTTTAAAAAAGAAAGAAAGAAAGAAAAAAGAAGTACCGATGACATGCCCTTCCTATAGCTCCAGCTTCTTCTCTGGCTGTATCTCCAGCCCCAGGGCCTGTAAACTGAGCTATTTCTGGGAAGAGACTCCGTTCTCTTTCCATGCTGTAGCCTGTGTTCTCCCCCTCTGCCTAGGACACTCTCTGCTCCTACCACCTCTCCTGAATGACTCTTATTTCTGTTTCACAACTCAGCTCAGCTGAGTTAGTTCCCTTAAAAATCTTCCCATAACTCCCTTGGGCTGGGCCAAGGACCCTTTCTGAAAGCTCTCCCCGTTAACATGCTGGTGGCTCTGAATTCTGAATTTTGTCTTTTTAATGCGTTGTCCCCCTGCTACTGGATTAAGAGCTCCTTGAAAGCAGAGGCTATGATTTTCATTAGACCCCAGTGCCTAGGACCCCTATGCTCCACAAGACATTCAGTCAGTACTTCCCAAATAAATTAGTGGAGTGCCCCAGCCTTGTCCACAAAAGTTCACTCCCTAGCCCTATAGCTTTGATTCCTGTGTAACTCAAACTTGCATACATGAACCCAGACTCTAGCTGACTTCCAGCTATGGGACTCCAGCTCACAATTATCATTACACTCAGACCTTCCAAATTTCCATCTCTGTGAACCACAGGAGCTACTCTAAAGAGTTATTCACCTCAGGCCCCTTGCTTTTTCTAGGATGTTTGTGAATTTCCTCCAACCACTGGATCAAGTCCCCTTACTCCACAATGCACCGAATGTCCTTATTACTTTTGAGCCAACATTTAGCAAGCATGTAATCTGGGTCATACCAGGCCCAGAGTTGGCTTTTAAAAAAACTTGCTATTCCACAGGAGGTCTGGGGACTAGCATCCATGGCATTACCTGGGAGCTGTTTAGAAATACAGAATCTCTGGTTCTACCTTTGACCTAATGAATCGGAATCTAAATTTTAACAAGATCCCAAAGTGATTCTTGAAAAGCACTGGAACACAGTTTTTCAATTTTGGTTGCACATTAGAATCACCCAAGGAGCTTAAAAGAATTACCAAGCACCACCTCAGACCAATTGAATCAGAATCTTTGCTTATTTTATTAAATAAAAAAAGTATTTATTTGGCCATGCTGGGTCTTTGTTGCAGCATGTGGGATCTTCCGTCTCCATTGTAGCATTCAGGATCTTTTTTTTTTGTTTAGTTGCAGCCTAGGTAGCTGTTCCACCTGCCATCACCTGTGTGACCTCAAAGCCTCAGTTTCCACGTATGCAAAGGGTGCATCACAATAATAGCTTCATCCTTGGATTGTTATGAGGAGGGAACAGATGATTCATGCTTAATCCAAAGCAAAGGTAGAGATAGCAATCACTCAACAAATACTAAATTTGTGCTATGTTTAAAATGACTATTATGACTATTCCAAGCAAACAAAGTCATGAAGAAATTGTAGAATGTCACCCCTGGGAGGGCCCTTAGAGATGCCCAAGTCTAGGAGTTGCCACTGGGTTGAGAGGGAAAATGTTTATGCCTGAGGAAGGCTGGATGAGATGTAATTAGGAATGGTGGGGTCTGTGCTGAAAAGGAAAGCATTTGCCTGTGACTTGTAGTCACTGAAATTCTCTGCTTTGAAATACTCTGTGGGCTTCAAATAGAACACGTCTGTTGGCCAGAAATTTATCCTGTGGGCTGCCAGGTGGAGGCCTCTGAGAACCCAACCATATGATTTCAGGTGGAAAAACTTAGGCAAGAATTAAGAATGAGTTGCCCATGTTTCTTTTTGTTCTTTTTGGCTACACTGGGCACACAGGCTTCTCTAGTTGTGGCATGCGGGCTCAGTAGTTGTGGTGCACAGGCTCAGCTGCCCCTCAGCACAGGGGATCTTAGTTCCCCTACCAGGAATCAAAGTCGCGTCCCTGCATTGGAAGGCAGATTCTCAACCACTACACCACCAGGGAGGTCCTGAGTTGCCCAAGTTTAATGAGGACAGGAATCCCAGTCCTTCAAGGCCTGTATGTACTGCCCAGCCTCATATAAAGATCCCCTGAAGGAGATGGGGCTGCAAGTCTTAAGCTTGTTGCTTAAATTCCTGAATCATAGATCTAGGGAATCTTCCATAAAGTCTAGTTGAAAAGGATTTTTTTTTAATGGCATTTATCATTTTTCTAAAAACAAAATTTATTTTAATTTATTTATTTTAATCATGACCCCCAGAGAAAAGTAAAAGAGAATGCTCGCTAGACATTCTGGCTGTATACTGTCAGACAATCCCTTCATTTATTTAAACAGAACCTGCTTCAGAGGGCCACCATGGGGAATAAACATAAAGATGTTCGTAAAGTTCTTGCACAGAGAGGAAAGATTAAATGCATTGGAAGTTACTCTGGGCTTTGAGTTGGCAGGAGCTTGCTTAGAATCTGGCCAGCCTGTAAGGTAAACTAAATTTCCAGGAGGAAAATGATGCATTAACAACTGTGGTCACATCACAACACTGACTATCGATTTGTTTGGTATTATTTCTGCAACGTCCAATCCAGGGGCAAGACAATAGAGGGGGTCCTGCTGCTGAGAGCTAACCCCAAAGCACTTGGGTGCAGAAGATGCCTGGCTTCAGCTTTGCCTCCAGATCTGCAGTTTACAGGGACCTATTAAGAAGAACAGCTTCGGTTTTCTCTTTCTTGTCCTTTTATTTTTTTCTCCGAACCAAAGGTCAGTTGCCTTTGTCTTCTGCTTCTGAGCATTCCAGGAGAGACTCCTGTACTCCTTTCAAGAGAAAAGAAGTAACAGACAAGACAAAGCGAGGCACATTCAGAAGTTGCATTCTGTCTTTAAAAGCAGAAGGTACTAGAGATGGAAATTATATTTTAAGACAAAAAGTATATCATGAGTTTCTGCTGGTATCTCTAGCTCAAATAAGGGCTGCAGGTTTTTCTCATAAATCATAAATATCACATTTGTATCTCCTTTCTGATATGCCAAAAATCCAAGTTTAGTGACACCAACATAATTACTCATTTTCTCTATCCCACTATATACATGTTTCAGAACACGTATACTTACACTACCGCCCGTAATATGATTACTACTGAAATCAGTTTCAGATTTTGTTTTAACATCTCACTTGGGTATATATTCAAACTACTGTGTTTTAAAGTCCACTGAAATAAAATCACATTGAAGTGTATTTACTTTTATTCTTGATTTTTAGGGATTACTTTTTAATATAACTTTATTTTTTAATTATGTAAAATATTTGACTAAAAGTCAAAACTTCCACAAGTGTATTCAGACATAAGAATAAATGATGGATTAGAACACCACCATTTTTTGCAACCTCTAATAAATTAATAAATTAAGCAAAGATCTTCAGTGTCAGCTAGCATCACAAGAAAAGAAAAAATCATACATTATTAACCTTCTGGTGGAATTTCTTTTGAACTAAAGTCTTATTAAACTTCTAGATCTTACCATCACTTGATAGAAAGTAGAGGGTGCAGAGAAACATGTCCTCTATGCCACAGGTATGCAATCAGGAAAATACAGACTACGGGAAATTCTACTAGACAAACAACCAGGTTTCTTATAAAAAACAAAGATGTACTCGCTTTAGCAGCATATACTAAAATTGGAATGATACAGAGAAGATTAGCATGGCCCCTGCGCAAGGATGACATGCAAATTCATGAGGTGTTCCATATTCTTCCTCTAATTAAAAATAAAATAAAATTTAAAATAAAGGAGAAAAAGAAAAGGAATTACATGTATGTATATGTGTGTCTGTGTGGTGGGGGAACTTATAGAGAAAAGCATGCTTAAGGAATAGCATCAATCAACCACAATGAATGAGCCTTATTTGAAACCCAGTCCAAACAAACCAATAAACAAACAAACAAAAAACACTTAAAAGGCAGTTGGGGAAAAGGAGACATTGACTGGATATTTGATGATATTAAGGAATTATTGTTAATTTTGTCTAGTATGATAATGATATGGCCATTATGCTTTAAAAAAAGGCAATTCTTATCTTTTTGAGATACATCCTGCAATATTTACAACTGGCTAGAATAATACAATGTCTTGTATATACTTCAAAGTAATTTAGGAGTGTGGAAAGAGGGCCAGAATAGGATTAAAAAGAGCAACTAGGTGTTGATAATTGTTGAACTTAGAAATGGCTACACAGGAGCTCTTTATGCTAGTCTCTTTATTTTTGAATATGTTTGAAATTTCTATAGTAAAAAGTTGGTTAGAAGTGACTCACTTCTTTACCTAATAAATGTCCTTAAAGGAGACATTTTAGAAATGAAAAACTAGTGTCACATGTCAATAATGGAAGATAACTATAAAAATAAATTCAGTGAAAACAGAGCAGTATTATCAAATGCTAATTGCCCATGCTTCTGAATCTGAAGTCATTTTTTCACCATTGAAATTAAGTCCTAAGAGATGTGTTCAAGACATTTTCAGAAAATCAGAATATGGAGATTTACTTCTGGAGGTAACTAACCTAATGACTAGGAAGACAAGTGATAAAAGGAATACTTTCTCACCATATGTAACCATGTGTTCTGATATTATTTAGTACTCCATCTGCTGGGTATCACCTACAACCTTCTGAGGGGTGGTGCCACCAGGGTTCCAAGGAATCCCACTTTGATAAATAATGATACAATATCATTGGCTTTTAAAACTGGGCAGAATAATGGCAATTTTCTCATTTCATTGCATTGAGTGTATTCCTCCACCGTTAACTTCCATTTTTTCCTTCCATTCTTCCATCACTGTGTTCTCTGGACTTCAGCCCCTTCTTTGTGTGTACCAATATGTGGTCTTTCCACACACTGAACTGTCTTCCCATTCTGAAATTCAGTTTCCAAATCAAAATTCAGATATGATAGTTCCTTTCTTATAGAGTTGTTGACAAGGATTAAATGAGAAGCTTCTTTTTAATTGAAGTATATGGTTGATTTACAGTATGTTAGTTCTAGTGTTAGTTCTAGTTCTCTAGTTCTAGGAGAGGGCAATGGCACCCCACTCCAGTGCTCCTGCCTGAGAAATCCCATGGACGGAGGAGCCTGATGGGCTGCAGTCCATGGGGTCATGAAGAGTCGGACTCGACTGAGCGACTTCACTTTCACTTTTCACTTTCATGCACTGGAGAAGAAAATGGCAACCCACTCCAGTATTGTTGCCTGGAGAATCCCAGGGACGGGAGCCTGGTGGGCTGCCATCTATGGGATCGCACAGAGTCGGACACGACTGACGTGACTTGGCAGCAGTTCTAGTGTACAGCATAGTGATTCAGATATTTATATTCTCTTTCATTTGGTTATTACAAGGTATTGAATATAGTTCCCTAGGCTATACAGTAGGACCTTGTTATTTATCTATTTTATATAAAGCAGTTTGTATTTGCCATATCCCAAACTCCTAATGTATCCCTCCTCCTCTTTCCCCTTTGGTAACAATAAATTTGTTTTTTATATCTGTCAGTCTGTTTCTTTTTGTAAATAAGTTCATTTACATCATATTTTAGGTTCTACGTATGAGTGATACTGTATGATACTTGTCTTTCTCTTTCTGATTTACTTTCACTTAGTGTGATAACATCTCAGTCCATCCATGTTGCTGGAGATGACATTATTTCATCCTTTTTATGGCTGAGGAGTATTCCGTTGTGTGTGTGTGTGTATGTGTGTGTACACAATGGATATATATATATACCACATCTTCTTTATCCATTCATCTGTCAATGAACATTTAGGCTGTTGTAAATAGTGCTGCTCTGAACTTGGGATGCATGTAACTTTTCAAATTAGAGTCTTTTCCTGATTTATGCCCAGGAATAAGATTGCTAGATCATATAACAACTCTACTTTTAATTTTTTGAGGCTCCTCCATGATGTTTTCCATAGTGGCAGTACCAATTTAGATTCCTACCAAGAATTTGGGAGGATTCCCTTTTCTCCACACCCTCTCCAGCATTTATTGTTTGTAGACATTTTAATGATGATCATTTCCCTGTTGGCTCAGTGGTAAAGAACCCACCTGCCAATGCAGGAGACATAGGTTCAATCCCTGGGTCAGGAAGATCCTCTGGAGAAGGAAATGGTAATCCACCCCAGTATTCTTGCCTGGGAAATCCCATGAACAGAAGGAACCTGGTGGGCTACTCTGTGGGGGTTGCAAAAGAGTCAGATATGACTTAGCAACTAAACAACAACAATAATTCTGACTGGTGTGAACTCATTGTAGTTTTGATTTGCCTTTGTCTAATAGTGAAGTTGAGCATCTTTTTTATGTGCCTGTTGGCCATCTGGATGTCTTCTTTGGAGAAACGTCTATCTAAGTCTCTACCCTAAATGAGATAACGTTTATGAAAGTTTAACACAAATGGTGACTAGAACATAAAACATAGTAACACTTATGCAATACATGCAGTTATTATTATCTAAGACAGTCTATTTCTTGGGGAACTATGCAGTCAGGGGAGGAGAATTCCTGGTTTATTCTGTCAGTCCAGGAGCGTTCGGAGCAGTGTATTTCCATAGTCTAGAAGAGAAAAGGATAAAAAACAGCAAATGCTATATTCAAATTAGACATAAGATAGAGCTTTCAAGAAGTGAGGATTAGTAAGCCCAGAGTAGTAAAATCATTTTTTTCTCCCCAAAAGTCTATATGAAGAACTACAGTATCTTATAATTTGAATAGTTTAGTATGATCCTTTTTAAGGACACAAAGACAGATGAATTGGGCTCATTATCATATTTCCCATTATCTAAGTAATTATTTGAATCACTCACTGTTCACTGGACATTTGGAAATGGGTATAGACTTTCAGGTACCCTGATGTCCCTTGATGATGGTAGGTAATGATTAGCTGTATTATACTCAGAAAATTTATGGACAGAGAAAGTAAGGGGTTTACCCCAATAATACAGTAGTGTCAGTTAGGTAGAGTTTGAACTGCTTTAGGAGCATAGCTATTTCTCTGACCTAGTGATGCTGCCTTTTTGGATCATCAGAGAGAAGGATGTATAAAAATCTCTGTAGTTCTTGCTCTAGAGTGCCTGAGTTTGCAAATCCTAAAATCATTTCTCCCTGATCTCCCATTTTTCTAATGAAAGAGCAATACCATTCAGGTAAAGAAGCACTCTCTAGAAATGGCTAGCAAATTGATTTTAATTGGAGTCCCAACTCTAACCAATTAGTGGTGGGATTTGAACCCAGGAAGTCTGGCTGTGAAGCTCGAGAATTTATCATCCAGCACTCCCAGCTTCGAAGACTCAATACCATGTGCTTCTCAGTATGTGACTCCTTTGGTATCTGACAGTTTTCACACTGTGTCACCATGGGGTACCTAGTATCCCAAGATTCTACTAGCCCCCAAGCAAAACCAGAGTCTGTATTCTGTTTTTCAATCACTAAGTTGTGTCCAACCCTTTGCAACCCCACGAACTGCAGCACGCCAGGCTTCCCTGTCCTTCACTATCTTCCAGAGTTTGCTCAAACTCATGTTCATTGAGTCAGCAATGCCACTGTATTTTGTACAGACTCCCTTTGCTCATATCAAATCACCTGGGGCAAGTCACTTGACCATCCTACATCTCAGCTTCATCACCTTTAAAATGCAATAATAACAGCTTCCCCTCCCACATTACCTGGCTGCTATTCATGTTCAAAAGAGACAATATTGTACAAAATTGGAACTTTATCAACATTCTAAAGAATTAGAACAGGAACAGGCTGGGAAATGTTGATTTTTTTTCTTGCGGGGGCTAGGATCTCATCTACCTCTTCCCTGCAAGTGATTCAATTCAGAGCCCCAATGTCATGACTAAGGATGGTCTCAAATATCTCCGACTACTTAAGGAGCCAGTTCTCAACGGCATTTCGAATAACATCAATTTCAGAGTGGGAAATAGTACCTGAGAGTGATCAGTGAGTGGGAAATCTGAGGCAGGAGGGAGGGAAGGGAACATATCTGAGCCTAGCCTTCCCTTTCCTTCACGTCCAAGCTCCCCAGCCCCTACCTCCACCTGCTGGCAGGGCAACCCAGTTTAAGAAGGCAGCAAATGCATCTCTAGTTGTTGACCAGAAGGGGTCACTGCAGAGTGAGCAGTGCTCTCAGGCACTGTCACAAGCAGGCAGGCAAATATCCAAATCCAAATCCAAATGCAGATACATTTCTGGAAGGATACTCTGTTACTTCAGAGTTCGCACTGCCTTCCGCCTACCCTTTCTCTCATATCCTCCTCCGATTTTCTTTTAAAGAATTTCAGAAGTTCACAATGGTGCCCTGGTCCCTTGGGTCCCTATGGCTATCACCATCAGCAGGAAGTTTATTCCCGTGTCCAAGACACACTGCCAGGAGCTGGGAGGCCTTTAAGACTTGGCAAAGCCTCCTTCCAGGAATGTGAGGTCTGGGGAGTGGGAGTAACAACTCTGCTGAGATAAAAGGACTCCAAGGGAGAGATGGGCTAAGGGGGTCCCGCATGTCTTTCTTATTGAAAACCCTAGGGGTGAAGGACAGAAATTCTGCCCAGATCCTCTGCCTCTAGGTCTTATTGTGATTCTAAACTTCCACTTTCTGAGACTAGGGTTGGACTGGGAGGGGGTAGAAGATGGAGAGAGAGACAGAAAAGTAACTATCCCCCTATAATCCTCCAATTTTCCCCTCAGATCCCTCCCCCAAGACCTTTCTTCTCCAAATGGGACTCCTCTCCTGAGACATGCAGTATTAAGAAAAAGTGGCTGCAGCAGAGTTCCCCAAGACTGGATGGGAAGGGGCGGGATGGGGGCACTCTTTCCTTTGGATGAGTTTGGCAGCGGGACGTTGGGCTGGCTGGCTGTGAGGCACAAAGAGACATCCCTTAGAGCCGCATGCACAGATGTAACGCTGCACCCCTCTGCGGGCGGGGCCGGCTCGGCAGATGGCGAGAGGCCGAATTGGTGACGGATTGTCCATCAAATGGCACTTTCTGGGTGGTGAGGATCTCGCTTGGCACCCAGGCTCAAAGAGGAATTCAGAAGACTCCACCCCTACCGCTTTGCTGCTGTAGACAGTCCCTCTTAGAAGTGAGGCGGGGTCCGGGGGGGCAGGGTGACTTGGGTGGGTTGATTAAGTTTTTTCTACCTCCCTCAATAGAGGATCTTCTACAGGACTTGAGAAGGGGTTGGGTAAGGAGGTGGCCCGGCCCAGAGGGCACGCAAGAAAGGGTTGGGGCAAAGTCCGCAACGGAGGGGGAGGCGAGGGAGCTGGAAAGCAAGATCTCACGCCTGGTTCAGTTCGGGTGCCGGGATTGCTTTTCTCTGGGGTCAGCGCTGCAACTCCGTAGCCGCGGGGCCCTGGTGACAGGCGCACGCCCCGCCCTTTCTCCTCCCTAGACCTGCGGGCTTTTGTTATGCAGATGGCGGCAGGAGGCTGAGACAGAGGAGGAGGGAGTGGGTGGGGAGGAGGAGAGGCGGAGAGGGGGGAGGAAAGTGCAGCTCGCGCGACCAGCCTCCTCTTCCAACGTCACATTGTGAGAGAGACAAAACCCGGGCGCGCCGGAGCTCACACGCGCACGCACACACACAGACGACCCCGGCGCCTCTTCTCTCCGGCGCTGCCGAGAAAGCCAGTCCTCCCTTCCTTTCCTGGGGCGCGGAGGCTCCGCCAGTCAGAGCGCAGCCCAGAGCTGACCCAGAAAGCGAAAGGAACCGGCGGACAAGCCTTCTTTCTCCCCTGCTGGCCCGGGCGGAGGCGCCCCATCCCCCGCCCTGAACCCCTGTCTTTCGCACCCCACCCTTCTCTGTTTCAAACGGACAGGGACCGAGCCCGGTGAGCCCCCTTTTGGAATCCACGTTTCAGCACTTCGGACAGCGCCCGGGAGCCCCGGGCCCTTTGGGTTGGCTATGGCGAGCGTTCAGCAAGGAGAGAAACAGCTTTTTGAGAAGTTCTGGCGAGGAACCTTTAAAGCCGTGGCCACCCCGCGTCCAGAGAGCATCATTGTCGCCAGTATCACGGCCCGCAAGCCGCTGCCAAGGTAATGACCTCCTGCTTAAGAGGGGAGACCCTGGCAGTCCCCCTTTTCTGGCCTGTGCCCCAAGCCCTGAGGGGTGGATGCAGGCAGCTGGGCCAGGGCGCCTGTCTTTTCCCATCACTACTCTGTATCTCCCGCTGGAACATGGGAACTAATTGCTTGTGTGAGGTGGAGGCTGTTGAGAAGGGACAGAGAGTCTTTAGGGGGAGCAATGCTCAACCGGCTGACCTGGCAGCTGCTGTTTGAGAGGCTTTGCTGTCTTTGGGTGGGTGGTGGTAGTGGGAGATGACTTGACTGAGAAACTTTTCTTGGTATCACAGAGCTCCAAGGACAGGGGGTGAACAAATGGTGGAATTGAGGCGGTCGGGGGTGCTGTACAAGAAAAGATGAAGATTGAACTAGCTCAAGCCTTGTTCAGATACAGTGGCACATTTCTATACTCAGCTCAGAAACTAGGGAGCTCTGAATGTTTTGACAAAAGCCCATATGCTGTTCCCTCAAATACACCCTAAACAGCACCCTCCTCTTTGCCTTTCTGGCTATTGCTGCTGCTGAATTACCTAGTCTCCAGCATCCAAAACCAGGACTCTGGGCTCAGGAGTCAGGGAGGAGCTCCCAAGATCAGGAAGATGATCTCAGAAGAGTTTAATCTGTTTTTTCAAAAAAAGTCTGATTGCTTTGAACTCAGGCAAAAGAGCCAGTCCTTATGTGGCGGTAGAGTAGTGTGATGGAGGGAGAGTGAGGGAAGAGATGAAAGAAGAGCAGAAAGAGGGTGAAGAAGATGTGGGGTGAAACAGAGAGGAGGTTGCGTGCAACGGAAGCATTCCAAGACAGAGAAGACCCAATTCTTTTCATAAATCATTCAGTTTAGAGGAGTTTGGGAATGAAAGGAAGAAGGCTGTGCCCTCTGTCAGGAAAAATCAAGGTTGTATGAAAACTCTCTTTTGCTGGTGTTGGATGAGTGGTTGGGTGGGAGAAAAAGAAAGAAGTGGTCCAGGGAAGACCACTTAGAGGATTTATTAATCCTGACAGGCTTCATTAGGGAGTAGATTGATAACATGTCTGGGAAAGGGCTTCAGACAGAATGCCTGGTCTGGCACAGTTGCAGCTGAACTTTCCAGTGGGTGTACGGTGGAGGACCAATGGGGAGTCATATCTTAAGAATCAAACTCAGACTGGAGAACTTTTCATAGTCTGATAGGGACCTGGCTCATACAGGTCTTTAGAAAAATGGGTGTCCCATGTTGGAGAAGGGTGGACTAGAAACATGACAACCAGCAGGATGTAGCAGGCTGTAAGTGGCAGCAGGAGCAGCGAGTATTTGTGTCTGGGATAAGCGGATATCCTCTGACACAGGCTGGAGAAGAGGAACAGTAACACCAAGTACCACCAAAAGCTGATGTTTCTCTGCTTAGAAGGAGGTCCTTTGTAGAGAGCTTTGACGTCAGTGGTTTTATCTTCCTGGGTTTCTGCCATCCATTCCACCTTCGGAGTGCACCTACTGTTGGCACATCAGTGCTGTGTTGGCCACAGAATATGCCCTTGTAAAAGGGACTAAAGGAAATTTCATTGGAAACTAGAAGTGTGGCAGTCGGTCCAGAGTCTTCTGCATATTTCAGGGGTGCAGGAAGAGGACAGCAGATTCCTGGTGGTATTTTAATTTAGATGAGCATACCTTATGTCCACCTTGCTTGGTACCTTCACCCTTTGTCTGTCAGTCTGTTAGTATCATGCCTTTTTTTCCTAGTCATACTCTCAATCATGTTAATTGCTCACAAGGTTTCCTAACTGTCATGCTTTCTGAGGCTTTGTGCAAATCCTAATTTAATTCATATGAAACTCTTACAATAGCCAACCCTCCCCACCCAGGTATCATTTCACTCCTGATATCTTTTACTGTCCCTAGTCTCCTACCCCCGGAAAACCCATTCCCGAGGTGAAAGTCTGAGCATTTAGCCCCTGAATTATATCATGCTGAAAGGATCGTCTTATTAAACAGGCGTGGCCTTTCTGTAGAATAGATTCCAGTTTTGTAGCTGTTACTCCTGGTTTGGGGTAGAGAGTGAGCAGGGAACATTTGTATTCAAGTCTTCAAGAAGGGCTGGGTTGGAGTTGTCTCTTAACAGACTGGCTACAAAACCTGAAACACCCCATTTTCACCCACACCGTCCACATCCAGTGATGGTCAGTTTCTATCTCCTTTGTAATGTTCTGTACTTAATGATAAAAGTACCGTGTTTCTAAAGCAGAGTTCTTAGGAAGGAAAGAAACAGAGGCACAGGCATAGCATCATCTGGACCCAGCAGCTTCCTCCACAGGCAGTCTGGGGGCTTTGTCTCATCAGAAATGTTGTCTCCTTTCATGAATGAGGCCCAGCTCACAGTCATGCCAAAAGAGCTGGGGAAGGGGGAGGATGAACCTCCAGCCAGTCCTGTTTGTTACACACTTAATAGTTGTTTATAGATGAGGACTATCCCCTGAATGAACTTCCCCAGGATATTTTAAATCTATTTCTGAAGATAATTTAGTACCAGGATAGAAGCTTACATTCAATTCGTTGATTTCATACCAATATGCATACATCATACAACCTTTCTCCAAGCAAAGCACCCCCTGGTCCCTCTCCCTCTCCCCTTCTGTGAGGTATACTTGATGAGGCAATATCTTTATAATGTATCAAGTTGCAAGCAGATGTCTGACTCAAATGCCAGAACAGCATAGCAGAGTGGGAGGCAGTATATCACAGTGGTTAAAAGCTCAGAACTGAGCTTCACAGGAACCTGGATTCCCTGGTTCTGCCATTTAGCCAAGTGCCTTAGGCAAGTGGCTCTACCTAGTTGAGCCTATTTTGTCAGCTTGAAAATAGAAATAACAATAGTAGCCATCTCAGGCAGTGAGTTAGGAGAATTGAGTCAGGTGAAGCACTTCCCACAGTGTGAGGGACATAGTGATTGTTTAATACACATTGATTGTGTTTTTCCTGTCTATCCATTTCTCCCCCTAATAATGCTGACCATAAAAATTGTGAGTTTTCAACTCCTAACAGGCAACTGCATTGAAATGGAGTGGGTAGGATGAGAGCTGTCCAATATTTTCCTCCCTAAGTTCCCGTATTTCCTTCCGGGGGGGAAGGTTGGGCTTCCCAGGTGGCGCTAGAGGTAAAGAATCAGCCTGCCAAGGCAGGAGATGTAAGAGCTGCAGGTGCGATCTCTGGGTCAACCCACTCCAGTGCTCTTGCCTGGAGAATCCCATGGACAGAGAAGCCTGGTGGGCTACAGTCCATAGGGTTGCAAAGAGTCAGATACGACTGAAGTGACTTAGCACTCAGGGGAAGTTTAGCTGCTTTCTGATCCAGCACTTTCAATTGAGGGTGGTTGGAGGGCTGGTAAAGAACTGTCTGAATTCAGAATTGATTGGTACAGTATCCTTATGGATTATCCTTTCAGATTGTATAGCGATGACCAAGCACGGGCAGTCTAGCCAAGGTTCTAACTCCTTGAAAACCATAGTTTTAATCCCCTAGTCCATCAAATCTAGAGCGACTATATAATTTATAGTTCATATCAAAGGTAAAAAGGGTCATCTGTGAGTGGTTATTCCAGGATGGAGGCTCTAACGGGGGCTATGCCAGGCAAACCTCACCACCTACCAGGTGGAAGAGAGCCAGCATGAATCAACAAGGTACTTGGGATGTATGAGACTGCCTCTTTTGACCCTACCAAAGAAGTATAGTAATTTTCCTGGCACTAATTAATTCTCTTTTTAAATTCCTTAGCCCAGAAAAGTTTGTATCCAAGAAGTTTAGGCTCAGAGTGGGTAATCTAGTGTTGCAGGCCAATTCAAACTGTAATAATAATCATATCAATGAAGAGTAGTTGAAGACAATAAATATGTAACTGTTGTCTGTAATTAGCATATCAATTGTTCGTAGATACAGGAGTGTTTATAAAGGGCTAGAGAGGTGACCCCCCCCTTAAATAAAGTAAGCATTCCCTTTCCTATTTTTTTGGCAAGCTATTAATTTTCTTCAAAAATCCTTTCCCTACAGAATAGTCCAGAAGCAGACTTCAGCCCAATTCCTGTCTAAAGGATCATAAATTCCAAACTATCAGAGATTTTACTGCAAAAAGGGAAAGATAGCCAAATTGTTAGGCAGGGAAAATGCCTCTGAATCATTTAATTCAAGACTCCCCTTCATGCCAAGAGATCAGTTAGCACATTTGTGCTGACTCTGTTTTTGGGAGCAGAGTAAGGGGCTGATGGGAGGCCATTTCCTATGGTTAAGAGCCAATAGACAAAGGTCAGGGAAAATGCTTGTCCGGCGATGAATGAACGTTTTCTCTGCAAAAGGAGTGTTACTGTTTGGGTCAAGCCTTTCTCCTTCTGAAAGGTGAATTTGGTGAATGCTGTACAGGGTCAGTGAGGGGATCATTTCTGACACTGCCATATTCACTTGGCAACCGTGCTGTCTTAGAGACCCAGGCTGCGGTAAATGTTCAATGAAACTTACGTGCATTAATTGAATGAGTACACATGACCCAAACTCAGCATCAGATTAGCCCTCTCCAACCCAAACCCATCCTGACAGGTTGAGGACGCTGATCAGTGCAACCTGGGAGACTGGGAGACAGACACACACACGCACACACACACACACACACACACACATACTGCAAATAGATTTGATTCTAGCAACCCCCTCCAGTATTCTTGCCTGGAGAATCCCCATGGACAGAGGAGCCTGGCGGTTTACAGTCCATGGGGTTGCAAAGAGTCAGACATGACTGAGCAACTAAGCACAGCACAGCACAGCACAGTGTCAGAATGAAGCTCTCTAAATATAGAGATCTGTGTGGTTGGCTGAGTGGCCCTGTAGGCTGGTCCATGGACAGGAGGTTGAACTTAATCCCACCTGGAAGTACTTTCCAAACCTATATGAGTCCCTGTTAACTCCAGGCCACCATAGAGGTGGGGACATCTCTTCCATCCTATAAATGAGAATAAAAGTCTGGGTTAGGTGCCTTCTGCTCCATGGGCACCTTGGTCATCCTGCAAGGGCACTACACACTTTTTAAATTATCCTTTCTTTCAGAGTGGCTCAATTTACCTTCCTGTGAGGTGGAAGAGTTTGCAGGGGCTTAACAAAACCAGAGTTCAATACTTACTTATTACTAAGACTTTCTCTGAGGTGCGAGAGACTATTTCTGGGGTGGAAGAGGTAGGGCAATAAAGAGCCTGGGCTCTGAAGTCAGATGTACCCAGTATGACATCCTGCAAGGCTACTTCCTAGTTTTTGAATCTGCTAGTCACTCTACCTCTCCATGCCTCAGTTTCCCCATAGATAAAACACTCATCTCACGGGGTTGTGGTGAGATCATTCTCACTACAGTTGCCTAAAAGAGCCAGTGGAGATTTGTACAGAGCTGTTTTAAAAATTCAACAGGCCCCCAAGGCAAACTAATTAAAAGAATTGTTTCCTTTTACTGTTTGCAGACACTCACTGGCTCCAGTGGCTTTTGGCAAGCACCCTGACCTTCTCAATCTCAGTTTCCTCATCTGTACAATAGGGCTAATAATAGCAGCCACCTTCAAGAGCTGTTGGGAGGACTGAATGAACTAATTTATGGAAAGCTGCTGTTTGGCACGCTGTGAGGGCTCCATCAATGTTAGCTCTTACTATTAATAATAAATGATCGTTCTTATTATTACTATGTGCCAGGCCCATCGGGGAGGAAAAAATGAATGAAATGCAGTCTTTTCATTTGAGGGCCTTGGAATTTAGCAGCAATGGGAGACATAAGCATGAGTGCGTGTGTGTGAGGCAGTCTTAGCACTGTAATGTAGATAGGAATAAAGAAAGGGGGATGTGGAAAGTCAGAGAAAGAGATCCACAGTGAAGCTTGGAATCCTTGCTTATCATCATACTGTAATTGTTAGTTATCTCAGCTGTGAAATGGGAATGATTCTTTTATTTCATCAGTATTACCTACAAATGCAAGGAATGATCAGAATGAATAAGGCCTTTATCCCTTGTAGAGTATCAGGAAAGAGCTTTTCTTTTTCCAGAATCTTTTTATGGGGCTAAACTCTCAGGTGGGAGAAGGGGGGCATTATTTGTGGGGATCTTAGTCAGTGCTAATGAAGGGGGCCTGTAGGAAGGAACTGCCCTTAAAATCTCCCAACTCCCCTGTCAGCGGCTCAAGGATACAGTCTTGGGCTTGGGCCATTAGGTTTCTTGTCCTTCATGGTCCAGTTCTGGCTAAAACGAAATCCAGTCTGCATTCCTCAAGCAGCCACCGACGGTGGGGTGATCAGAGTGAGCCCGTACATGTCAAAGAGAAAATAAACCAATGGGAAATGAATGCACAAAGTGGAAGAAGCTGCATGTGACTAAAAACCAAAGCCATACTCTCATTCATTCATTCAGCAGATTTCTTGAGCTCCTTCTCAGTACAGCAATGGATAGCATGAAGCCCCCTGCTCTCATGGGGGAGAAAAATAATAAAGAAAGAAAGAAATAATATAAGGTCAAGTGGTAGTAAGTGCTTAAAAGAAGAATAAAGCAGAACAAAGGGCTAAAGGGTGAGGGAGTGGATGGCATTATTGGATGGGAGTGGGCCAGGTACCCGGAGATGGGAAAGAGTCAGCCATGAGGATTACTGGAGGAAAGTGTTTGTGGGAACAGAATATACCAAGGCCCTGAGGTGGAGCAGTTTGATATATTTGAGGAATAACAAGGAAGTTGATGTGGGCAGAGCAGAGTAAGTGTGGAGGAGACTGACAGGAGATGACTCCCTAGACATAGGCAGGAAACAGATCAAGCCTTGTAAGACATTTAAGGACTTAACAGGTCCTCAACACCTAGGCTAGGAGGATGGAGGGGGAGTCCCAGGGGCAGTCAGGGACCCGGGTCTGATCTGTTTTTCTTGGCTCCTCTCTCCCAACTCTAATGCAGCCAGGGATGACTTTGAAAAGCAGAGTCAGCTTCGCTGGGCCCCTCCATGCATTATAGACAAGCATGAAATTTACAATATCTCTGATTGTGATCCATCAGATTAGGAAATTGAAAAAGACACTGTTTAGACTTCCAAATAGCAGTGGCAAATCTTGTTCCCATGGTGGTGAGGGTTTGGTGTATCTCTCATATCCATGCATGCAAATCTAGACTATTTCTCTCACCTTCAGCCCCCCAGCCTCCCTTCACTGCACACCCTTGAAGCTACAGCCTATGCACTCTCTCTCTCTCTCTTTCTCTCCCTCTCGGTCTCTTTCCCTTCCTCCATCTCCATTGGAGATTTTGCTGAGGGAGCTCCCATATGCCACCAGCCTGTATGTAGAGCTCCGTGAAATAAAACACAGAATTAAGATGTCATAGAGACAAAGGCAAACCAAATAGAGGAACAATGCCGAACCCTAAAACAGTCATTAAGTAATTCATGTCTACATTTGTCTGTTTAAAACAAATATTAAGATCCTCTGGACGCAAATGTCTCTCATCAGGAGAATCCCCTAGTTGCCGGATTCCCTGGGCTTACATCCTGTTGACAGGTTCGCTGAGCAGGAACACCAACGGATCACTGTACTCTAGCTTCATTAAAGTTAAGCTTAGGCAAGTGAGCTGGAATTTTACAAGACAGTTACCACTCCTACGGGAAGAGAGGTGCCATCTGGGCCTGACATGTGTGTATTCATGATATGTGTGTGCATTCTCTCATGGTGGGAATGTGTGTGCCAAGCTCCTTATGTTATTATGTGCCCAGCCCTGTGCTAAGCACGTTTCATCTGTCATCTGATTCCATCCTCACAGTAACTTAAAGAGAGAGGTATTTTTAAAACCCATTTTTACAGATGAGGAAACTGAGGCTCAGAGAGTAGACGTGACTTGCTCATGAGTATGTGGATGGTAAAAGTCATAATTGGGATAAAAGCCCAGAGCTTTTAACTGATACATTTATACTTAAGTGCCCTAGGTGACTAAGTGGTAAAGAGTCTGCCTGCCAATGCAGGAGGCACAAGAGACTTCAATTCGATACCTGGTTCAGTATCCTACCTAGAGTAGGAAACTGTAACTCACTCTAGTATTCTTGCCTGGAAAATTCCATGGACAGAGCATCCTGGCGAGCTACAGTCCATGGGGTTGCAAAGAGTTAGACATGACTGAGCATACACACACACACACACACTTTGGAGAATAGGAAAACTGAGACCAGAGAGGTGAAGTGTGTCTTGTCCAAGGTCACATAATTTATGAGTATGAAACCAGGATCTTCACTCAGGTCTGCCCGATGACAGCTATGTTCTTCTCTGCCTGCAGCACATCCTGTCACTATAATTCCGATAAGGTCATGGGTGTTTTTGTTTTGTTTTAATCATCTTATTTGATGTCCAATCAGCTTAGGTAATTGCCATTGTGGTTCTCCCATCTCATACCACTGTCCGTAACTCTGTCTTCCTCTATCCTTACCCTCTATACCCATCTTCATATCAAACTAGAGGAACCTCTATGAAAAGTAAGTCAAACTCCCTACCCTCATCTAAAGCCCTCCATTACTGTCCCTTGGTTGGTAGAACTTTAGGCCCTTGGTAACTACAAGCCATGGTACCACTCCTGCCCACCTCCGCCAAGATTATTTCTAAAATGCTCCTTCTGCATTATTAACAATAGCTAGGATATGGAAGGCTGTCACCCTGCTTATTTAACTTATATGCAGAGTATATCATGAGAAACACTGGGCTGGAAGAAGCACAAGCTGGAATCAAGATTGCTGGGAAAAATATCAATAACCTCAGATATGCAGATGACACCACCCTTATGGCAGAAAGTGAAGAGGAACAAAAAGCCTCTTGATGAAAGTGAAAGAGGAGAGTGGAAAAGTTGGCTTAAAGCTCAACATTCAGAAAACTAAGATCATGGCATCTGGTCCCATCACTTCATGGAAAATAGATGGGGAAACAGTGGAAACAGTGGCAGACTTTATTTTTGGGGGCTCCAAAATCACTACAGATGGTGATTGCAGCCATGAAATTAAAAGACGCTTACTCCTTGGAAGGAAAGTTATGAGCAACCTAGATAGCGTATTCAAAAGTAGAGACATTACTTTGTCAACAAAGGTCCATCTAGTCAAGGCTATGGTTTTTCCAGTGGTCATATATGGATGTGAGAGTTGGATTGTGAAGAAAGCTGAGCACCGAAGAATTGATGCTTTTGAACTGTGGTGTTGGAGAAGACTCTTGAGAGTCCCTTGGACTGCAAGGAGATCCAACCAGTCCATTCTAAAGGAGATCAGTCCTGGGTGTTCTTTGGAAGGAATGATGCTAAAGCTGAAACTCCAGTCCTTTGGCCACCTCATGTGAAGAGTTGACTTATTGGAAAAGACTCTGATGCTGGGAGGGATTGGAGGCAGGAGGAGAAGGGGATGACAGAGGATGAGATGCCTGGATGGAATCACTGACTTGATGGACATGAGTTTAAGTGAACTCCGGGAGTTGGTAAAGGCAATGGCACCCCACTCCAGTACTCTTGCCTGGAAAATCCCATCAATGGAGGAGCCTGGTAGGCTGCAGTCCATGGGGTGGCTAAGAGTCGGGCATGACTGAGGGACTTCACTTTCACTTTTCACTTTCATGCATTGGAGAAGGAAATGACAACCCACTCCAGTATTTTTGCCTGGAGAATCCCAGGGACAGAGGAGCCTGGTGGGCTGCCGTCTATGGGGTCGCACAGAGTCGGACACGACTGAAGCAACTTAGCCGCCGGAAGTTGGTGATGGATAGGGAGGCCTGGTGTGCTGCAATTCATGGGGTCACAAACAGTTGGACAAGACTGAGCAACTGAAATGAACTGAACTGAACTGAGGACATGGAAACAACCTAGATGTCCATCGACAGATGAATGAATAAATGAGCTGTGAAATATATATAGATATAGATATAGATATAGTGGTATGTTGCTGCTGCTGATAAGTCACTTCAGTCGTGTCCGACTCTGTGTGACCCCATAGACGGCAGCCCACCAGGCTCCCCTGTCCCTGGGATTCTCCAGGCAAGAACACTGGAGTGGGTTGCCATTTCCTTCTCCAATGCATGAAAGTGAAAAGTGAAAGTGAAGTCGCTCAGTTGTGTCCGACCCTCAGCGACCCCATGGACTGCAGCCTACCAGGCTCCTCTGTCCATGGGATTTTCCAGGCAGGAGTACTGGAGTGGGGTGCCATTGCCTTCTCCGAGTGGTATGTTACTCAGTCCTAAAAAAGAATGCATTTGAGTCTGTTCTAATGAGGTGGATGAACCTAGAGACTATTATACAGAGTGAAGTAAGTCAGAAAGAGAAAACAAATATCATACATTAACGCATATATATGGAATCTAGAAAGATGTTACTGATGAACCTATTTGCAGGGCAGCAGTGGAGACACAGCCATAGAGAACAGACTTGTGGACACAGCAGAGAAAGGAGAGGGCGGGACGAATTGAGAGTATAGCATGGAAACGTATACATTAGCATATGTAAAATAAATAGCCAGTGGGAATTTGCTGTATGACACAGGGAGCTCAACCCAGTGCTCTGTGACAATCCAGAGGGGTGGGATGGGATGTGATAGGAGGTGGGAGGGAGGTTCAAGAGGGAAGGGACGTATGTATACCATGGCTGATTCTTGCTGATGTATGGCAGAAACCAACACAATATTGTAAAGCAATTATCCTCCAATTAAAAACAAATAAATAAAATACTGTTTCTCACTCCATCTGGTCCAGCTGCATCCCATTCCCTTTAGTTTCTCAAATTTCCCATGCCCTTCCTGCCACAGGGCCTTTGCACATGATGCCAAGAAAGCACTCTCTCTCCCCTGGTGCCTAATTTACACCTATTCACTCTACTTTCAGATCTCAGCTCAAATGTCATCTCCTTAGGGAATCCTCCCACAATTCTCTAGACTAGGTCACACCCAACATTAACTTTCTTATCAGTGTAGTACCTCTCTTGATTCTAAACAAATTTGTAATTTATACTGATTTATGGGAGCATTTGGTGAAGGAAATGGCAACCCACTCCAGTATTCTTGCCTGGAGAATCCCATGGACAGAGGAGCCTGGTGAGCTGCTGTCCATAGGGTTGCACAGAGTCGGACACGACTGAAGCGACTTAGCATGCGTGCATGCATGGGATCATTGGTTGAAGTGTACCTCTTCTAACAGACTGAAGAGGATGAGGACTGTGTCAACTTGTTCATTGGTTTATCTCTTTCACTTGATACATAGCAGGGGGTCAAACAAATGTTAATTAATTGCGTGAATTGTAACTCTTTCTCCCCAGCAAATCATTTTCATACCTAAAAATGTGAACCATATAGAATTTCCAGTATTCAAAAATAGCAATGTTTCCTTTAATTCTTAGAACCCTTTGAATTACTGAGGGTAGAGGCCATATCTGTCTCATTCTTTACTCTATCTCAGCATCTAGAACAGTGGCCCATGTTTGGGGGATCTTTAAATGTTTGTTCAGTGAATAGTGGAGGGTATGCAAATATAAGAGCATGGTACAGGTAAGGAAACTCAGAGACCTACACATGTACATCATCAGAATTTTAGAGCTAAAGGGATTTTAGAGATCATCCAGTCTCCTCATTTTACATGTGGAGGATGAAGGGATATGTTTTATAGTATTTATAATTATTGGAACAACTGTACAGGTATAATTTATAAATAAATATACTTATATGAGGGTTTCATTCTCAAATATTTCTGAGAGAGATAAGAGATCAAAAGATCGCTGGGGCCTGCTCATGTAATTCAGTTCTTCATTTTGCAGATGGGGAAACTGAGACCCACCAAAGGGGAAGGATTTGCCTGAGGCCTTTACATAGTCTGAATCAGCCTGGGTGAGCTCTGGGTTCAGTGAAGTGCTGCTTGAGAGCATTATGTCACGGTTTGTGTGTCAGCTTCCCTGCTGTGATCAGGCCATCAGACACCACTCTCTCTTTCCCTCACTTCTTGCTGTGAGATGTGGCATCCTGCCCCATGAAGTCCTCTTGTGGCATATGCTGCCCGAAGCCTGGTCTGGGGATCCTGAAGAGACGTCCATCTGTACTCAGCCTGTGTCTCACAGAGCAGGTGAACGGCTCTGGCTGTTCCCGGGATCATATTTCAGAGCTTTCAGCCAGTAAGAAGGCTTTTCTTTGGCCAGCCTCCCTTTCAAGGCCAGATGGCAGGTGGTTCTGGGGCCCAGCCCACTCCCATAGAGGGTAGGTAGGCTCAGGGCAACTCTTTACATGTGGACAGTTGTTTCTAGCAGGAAGCCATCACAACAATGGCACATCCTAGTGCCCAGCTCCTGATAAGTCAGTGTCAGTTCACTGTGGCATTTAGTCTGCAGTCAAGTAGGGAAGGCCATAGGGGACATTTGAGGAACTTGAATGCAGCCTCTTTATTTTATAAGTGGGGAGACAGGGGCACAGAGAGGGTGCAGGACCCTGTGTGGAGCACCAGAATGTAAATGCCAGAGGTATAGCTGACATATGGGTCATGTGACACCTAGTTCTAAGATGCCACTCTGCTCAGAGTTCCCTGGAGAAGAAGGCAGAAAAATTAATTCATTCCCATTTTACAAGTGGGACAATTGAGGCTGACAGACATGAAATGCCTTGCCTTAAAGTAACATCATGAAATAACGACACATTATTATTGTGGTGGTAGTGGTAGTGGTGGTTTAACTATTACTGTTGGTCTTATTTGAGTCTCACAACAGTTAAGAGACTGTTTTATGTCCATTTTGCAGAAGAAGAAACTGAGGCTCAAGGCCTTGTAAAGACCCAGAATAAATGCCAGTTCTCTTGATTCTAGGTTCAGTGTCCCTATCCCACTGCAGACAAAAAGTGTAATCCAAGAAACGTGTGCCCTGAGCATGGCTCCACTAGGCAAGGGGAGGACGGGCACGCCCACCTGTGGTCAGTGACCAGGCTGCATTGCCAGTGTCACCCCCTTAAAGCCCCTTTCTTTCTCTACACTGAGTGTACCAGCCTCAGGCCCTTTTCAGCTGCCCCAGTGTGTGCCTTTTCCTGAGTGGAGGCATTCCCTTAGAGTGACATCCCTTTTAATGGCCAAGGAGGGAGGGAGAGTTTGGAGTAGAACCCTAAAAGTACAAGGGGGTGCTCAGAGCTCAGGGGCCTTAGGAGGAAGCTTACCTCATCATTGAAGGGGCCCAATAGAGGGAAATCAGCCTCCAGACTTCAGTGGACGAAGCGTAAGTCTAGAAACCTTCCTTCTTCCACAGGAAAGGCTATGTATGACCCCTGCCCCCAAGAAAAGACATGTCGCCACTATGAGAGACTATAGTGCCACCACTGTAAAAGACACTTCAGAGTCTTTTCATCCCACACTCTCTAACTTCATTTTATGGAACGAATCCAACCCAGAGTAGTTAAGTAACTTGCCTAAAGCCTCACAAGCAATTAGTGCCATGGACAGTGCGTTCATCACAGAGCATCAGTGGGCTCCAGGGAAGAGGAAAAGAACCAATATGATTGCCATCCACTACCTGTACCTATCCACATTCCAAAACACTGGCTGGACCTACAGTGTCTATCAGATCAGATCAGATCAGTCCCTCAGTCGTGTCCGACTCTTTGCGACCCCATGAATCGCAGCATGCCAGGCCTCCCTGTCCATCACCAACTCCTGGAGTTCACTCAGACTCACGTCCATCGAGTCAGTGATGCCATCCAGCCATCTCATCCTCTGTCGTCCCCTTCTCCTCTTGCCCCCAATCCCTCCCAGCATCAGAGTCTTTTCCAATGAGTCAACTCTTTGCATGAGGTGGCCAAAGTACTGGAGTTTCAGCTTTAGCATCATTCCTTCCAAAGAAATCCCAGGGCTGATCTCCTTCAGAATGGACTGGTTGGATCTCCTTGCAGTCCAAGGGACTCTCAAGAGTCTTCTCCAACACCACAGTTCAACAGCATCAATTCTTCGGCACTCAGCCTTCTTCACAGTCCAACTCTCACATCCATACATGACCACAGGAAAAACCATAGCCTTGACTAGACGAACCTTTGTTGGCAAAGTAATGTCTCTGCTTTTGAATATGCTATCTATGTTGGTCATAGTTTTCCTTCCAAGGAGTAAGCGTCTTTTAATTTCATGGCTGCAGTCACCATCTACAGTGATTTTGGAGCCCAGAAAAATAAAGTCTGCCACTGTTTCTACTGTTTCCCCATCTATTTCCCATGAAGTGATGGGACCGGATGCCATGATCTTTGTTTTCTGAGTGTTGAGCTTTAAGCTAACTTTTCCACTCTCCACTTTCACTTTCATCAAGAGGCTTTTTAGTTCCTCTTCACTTTCTGCCATAAGGGTGGTGTCATCTGCATATCTGAGGTTATTGATATTTCTCCCGGCAATCTTGATTCCAGCTTGTGCTTCTTCCAGTCCAGCGTTTCTCATGATGTACTCTGCATAGAAGTTAAATAAGCAGGGTGACAGTATACAGCCTTGACGTACTCCTTTTCCTATTTGGAACCAGTCTGTTGTTCCAAGTCCAGTTCTAACTGTTGCTTCCTGACCTGCATACAGATTTCGCAAGAGGCAGGTCAGGTGGTCTGGTATTCCCATCTCTTTCAGAATTTCCCACAGTTTATTGTGATCCACACAGTCAAAGGCTTTGGCATAGTCAATAAAGCAGAAATAGATGCTTTTCTGGAATTCTCTTGCTTTTTCCATGATCCAGCAGATGTTGGCAATTTGATCTCTGGTTCCTCTGCCTTTTCTAAAACCAGCTTGAACATCAGGAAGGTCCACGTCTATGTCTGTGTGTCTACAGTGTCTATGGCCCTTTTGTAAATTAACTCTCAGACTAACCCCAGTGGTGGTTTGAATGCAGGAACTGTAGACTGTGGCCTAAGTGCTCTTAGATGCTCTGACGTTTTCCAGTTTGTGGCTTGGGCAAGATGCCATCAAAGCCACCTGATGTTTGCGCTCCCCACTCTGGTCCACACGTCCCTGTTTCCTTCCCTCTCCTTGGAAAGTTGTCCTGCTCAGCATGCTCCTCCACCCATCCTGCTCATCCAACCCTAAGGAAGGCATCAACTCCCATTCCATTTGCCAAGAAAATACTGCTGTGACACATGTCAAGGGAGAAGTGTTTCACAGTTGGATGAGTTCTGGCTCTGTAGTTAATAAGCTTCAGTTTGAATTCTATCCCACCATCTATTAGCTGTGAGATTTTGAGCAAGTCACGTCACTACTCTGAGTCTCAGTGCCCTCATCTGTATCATGGTGACAAAAATCTCTAACTTGAATAATTGTTGGTTTCTCGCTTGACTATTTTGAATGGTTGCCCTAGGACATTAAGACTTATGTTCAGCAGAGAATCATTTTGGTAGAGGAAAAGTACCAAAAGACAATGTGATTATTCTAAATCTCAGAGCTCATGGGTTCCTATTATACAGATGGAGAAAGTAAGACTCAGAAAGAAAAAGGTACTTGCCTGCCCAGAGTCAAACAGTGAATCAGAACTCAGGTCCCCTCACTCCCAGGATTCACTCCTCTGCCTCATTGAGCTCATGAATGTCAGTGTTTCAACTCTTCATCTGTCAAAGTTTTAACTCCTAACCATAGTTTCTGATTACTTACTATATGCAAAATGCTTTATCTGCAGTATATCACTTAATCCACTGAACTATAAGGCAGTTGTATATTATGACAGTTTCCATTTTGTAGATGGGAAAATTAAGGATCAGAAGGTAAATAACTTGTCTAAGCTCACATAGCTAAGTGATGTCAGAAGTGCCATTTGAATCCTGTGCTGGTAACTCTTACTAGCTCTGGTTGGAAATACCTGCTCTGCCAATCTCCTGATATAGGAAGGAAAGGTCAAAAAAATTAGGGGCACCATACGGAAACAAGGAAGTTCTTGACAAGCTGTTTGCATTGTTCCATCCCAGTGCCACAGTGGTGCATGAGAGAGAATGTAGCTCAGGATGTATGCCCACTAGTACTGCCCGATTTTATTTTGGGGTGAGCAAACTCACTAAAGGAGTTTGATGCTACATTAATGAAGCAGCTTTCCTGGAAGCATGTTTCCCTAGAGAAGAAAGGGATATAAACGAGGAGAATAAGTTTTTCTTGAGTGAGGAATTTGGGGCTTATAATTGTAATAACTATCCCAAGCTGACCTGTTTAGGTGCTTCCATTATGCAATCATGGTCATTGTTCACAGGCACAATACTTCATGATTGCTGTGAACTTGACTGACACACTCACCTATACATCCATTAACCCATCATCTATTCCTCTATCCATTTATTTATCCATCCACTACCTAGGCATCCATCCATCCATCCATCTACCCTGCATTCATCAAGGAACCATTAGTTTGTTTATTCATAATTTCATCCACCCATTTATGTATTCTCCAGCTATTTGTTCCTTCATTCTTTCTCTATTTTCTTCTCCAACCCATCCATTCATTCAATCAACCAACCAACCAATATTTATGAGCACCTACTTTGTGTCTTCTTCACCATTTCCCTGTATTTATGGTAAAGTAAGTTTTATTAATTTCATTTAACAGATGATAAGAAATAGCAGCTTAAATAATTTATTTTTCAATACCTTACAGGCATAAATCCTGGTTGAACTTGTTCTCCCAATCTTAATTCTCTTTTAAGACACCTGAAACATCGTGGTCCCAAGGAATTTAGACAGCTGAGATTTGTTTGTTTTTCTCTAAGGCCTTTTGCTATTGAGATTTAAATGATTGTACTTATTCATTTTTATCAGAAACAAAGAATCACGATTGCTATGATCCTTTTTTAAAACTTGTGCAAAGGGATTTCACATCTGAAATCCCTTCTGATTATCCATTCATACCTTCACCCAGGACTGAGTTTCTACTATATGTAAAGCATCAGTCAGTTCAGTTCAGTCACTCAGTCGTGTCCGACTCTTTGTGACCCCATGAATCGCAGCACGCCAGGCCTCCCTGTCCATCACCAACTCCCGGAGTTCACCCAGACTCACGTCCATCGAGTCAGTGATGCCTAGTTATAGATAAAGATTACTCTCAAGTTGCTTACATTCTAGTAGAAGAGACATGTCTATAAATAACTAGCAATTAGCAGGGCAGGAGTTAAGTTTGTCAAAAAGAGAGTTGAAGTCTGAACAGGTAAAGCGGCTGGCCAAAGGTTAACAAGTTAGTAGTAATGCCATGCAATTTTGCTGCTGCTGCTAAGTCACTTCAGTCGTGTCCGACTCTGTGTGACCCCATAGACGGCAGCCCACCAGGCTCCCCGTCCCTGGGATTCTCCAGACAAGAACATTGGAGTGGGTTGCCATTTCCTTCCCCTGTGCCTGAAGGTGAAAAGTGAAAGTGAAGTCGCTCAGTCGTGTCCGACTCTTAGCAACCCCATGGACTGCAGCCTACCAGGCTCCTCCGCCCATGCAATTTTAGGTATTTCCTATTGATAAACGAGGGCTTCCCTGGTGGCTCAGTGGTAAAGAATCTGCCTGCCAACGCAGGATATGCAGATCTCCTGGAGAAGGGAATGGCAACCCATTCCAATATTCTTGCTGGGAAATCCTGAGGACAGAGGAGCCTGGCAGGCTACAGTCCATGGGGTTGCAAAACTTAGTGACTAAACAACAACAGTGGATAACCTAAGTTCTGTGCTGGGCCACTTGTAGGTATCGCCTCACTGTATTCATACCCCAGTCCTGTGCAGTAGATACGTACCACTGTCCCCATCTTGCAGATGGAAGTAAGGCTCAGACGCTTTAAGCAACCTTGCCAAAGTTACCACCTTATAAGGGTCAGAGTTAGGATTATAACCACTATACATGTTGCCACAGTCTTCTCTCTTACCCAGCATTTTCTTCCCCAGAGGCAAGATATGGGGAAGCCTATATCTTCCCCATATCTTGCCTCTGGAAGATATAGTGAGGCCTAGCTGTTCTCCTGTTTTCAAGTTTCTAGATGATCACTTCAGTGGAAGCTTACCCCAAGACAGCTCAAGCACAGGGAGAAGGGCCTGCCCAGCAGTGAGGCTGACCTCATGGGGCTGGGTGAAGTGTTGCCTGGGGGTAGTGATGGTCCTTTTTCACCCTGGGCAATTACTCAGGAGAGTCAGGCAGCGGGAAGGCCTTTCATGCCAGAAGTGCTCTTCCCTACAAGAGGATTATTGAACCTTCCATGAAGAGGGATAACCTTTCAAGACAAGGAGACAAGAGATATTGGTAGTTAACCATGTTTTCTTGTCCAGAACTAAACCCAAAGATGGCAATTCAGAGGACCACAGGCTGAATCACTGGTATTGAGGAAGGGCAGCGGAAAGTAGATACATGTTAAGCACAAGGTTAAGCATGAGAGATCCTTGGTAAGCCCATTTCCTTGCACTAAACTTGTAGGGTGATTAAAAAGAGCCTTATATTGTGAGAACACAGGTCCCGAGAGGTATTTTGCTTGCCCAAGGTTGCCCGTCTTGACCATCAATTCAGGTACATTACCACGCAGACACTCATCATTTCTGCCCACGTGGCACCTTTTTGGTCCTGCAGCTCTCTCCCTCTTCCTCCTCACCTCCCCTCTTTTCTCCTCTCCTCAGCTCTCCACTCCCCAACAAAAACAATCTCTTTCTGTTCTGGAGAAATCTTTTTTCTTTTGTGTTTCTTCAGGACTTTCTCCTAAGTCCATAAATCCCCTTCCTTAAAGGCTTTGACTTTTATAAAAAGCAAAAGCTAAAAACACTCTCATATTCTTCCTTTTTTCAACCCTGACACATGCCTTCACTGAGGCAAGGAGGGTAGAACCCATGATTTGCTTAAACGGTAAAAAAGAAAAGGGGAAAATGTGGGGAGGGAAAAACACATAGATCAATATGTCAAAGCAGTAGCCCATTTTCATGCAATATTTTCTTTAAGCCCCTTAAGCTTTTGAGATGGGTGCTATTAAATCACCTCCAGTTAACAGATGGGGAAGCCCAGGTTCAGAAAGATTATGTGATTTCTCCAAGGTAACACAGGGAGGAAGTCGATCCAAGATTCAAACACAAGCTTGTAAGGGCCCAATAGTCAAGATTTTAATACTATGTTCTACTACCTGTGAGAAAAATAATATCAAAATTGTCCAAAGATGAGAATTGACTTGCCCAAGATCATGCAACAAGTCAGAAGAATGGGAGCCAGTTTTGCTGATCAGAGGCCTATCAGTCAATACATACATACAATGAGCACCGCCGGCAGGATCTGGGCCTATGTCCATGCAGTTCAGTCTCTAAGGAGGTTACACTCAACACTCAAGAATAAAGTTGAGAGGAAAGAGCTGTTCGTTAGAGAGTTGGCCAAACTACAGACCTATACAACTGAGTGAGTAAGGGCAGGATGGCAAAGTTCCATAGAGAGAGTCAAGAGCTTCAGTCAGCCGAATTACTGTGTTGAGATGGGCATATGGGGCTACGTCTGAGACGAATGACAAAGAGTGCTTTGATCCATTAGTGATGTCTGTCATTGGTGCAAGAAAGCAAAATGGCAGGATGCATGCTATATATTTATCTTTCCCAGGAAGGGAATGCTACAGCTTTGGGAAGGATCCGATCAACTATTGATACTAAACACTGAACACTTTGGTGCCATACGTTTTCCATTCATTGTTTCAATTAATGGTCATCATAAAACATCCCTCCCCTTATTATACAGATAAGAAAGCAGAACCTCACAAAGGGAAAGTGACTTGCCCAAGGCTAAAGAAGCTAGACAGTGGCTAACCAGCTCTGATAACTACTGTTAAATACATAAACCATTGGGTTGATTAATAGAAATGTCAATAGAAGAGCAATCCTGGAACCAGTTAATTAGTGTGTGAATGTATATGGCCAGAGGGCTTTGTATTGTTTATCAGCCACTAGCACAGGACCCAGGACAAAACTGATACCCAATCCATATTTACTTAGAACTATGAATAGGCATTGTATTATATACCCCAGGAGGGGTGGTTTAGAGAGTAAAGAGATTTCACTGCACTTGTAATGGGAAAGTATCTAGTTCAGTGCTTGGCACAAGCTAGGACTACAGTAAATATCTGTTGAATCAACAAGTGCTAGAGGAGTTGGCTACTGGGTGGGATTCAGAAGGCAAGACAATCTTGGTGAAGACAGGATTCAAGGGCCACGCTGCCCACTGCTGATCCTCAAGATGCCATGTTAAGTGGACACATGTCATGATCTCCTTAGGCAAGTCAGGGAGTTGAAGGAGGACAAGGGGTGTCCTGTACCCAGGGAGTTATTTCTGGCTTTGTGTTCTGCCAACAGGATGTTAGGAGGCTGAAGGAGACAGATCTGCTGCTGTGGGCTCTGGAATTCAGAGCCAGGGCGATGCATGCCAGCTTCATCGTGCCTGGAGCACCTGAGTGCTTTGCAGAGCAGGGAAGCAGCAGGGAGGGTTGGCCTCAGGAAGTCCAGTCTTCTCCCACCACATCTTTTCCCAGCTGTGTCCAGCCTCTGTTAAGTTTGGGGTTATTTATCAGCAGAATTGGCACATTATTAAAAGAGTTTCAAATTATGAAAGCTCTGTGATATGGGTAGAACAATTTTTTTTTCTATTTCACAGAAGAAAAAAAAAACAAGACTGATAGAGTTCTTTGGAATAATAATAACGTGTGAGTCAGACATTATACTAAGAATTTCCTATATACTAACTCATTAAAGCTTCACAGTGCCCTATAAGATGGGGAATATTCTTATCTCTCTTTTGCAGAAAAGGAAACTGAGGTTCAGGAAGGTCAAAATGTCATCAAATGCAGTCCTATCTGATTCCGGAGCCCATGTGTTTAACCTCCATGCTATACAGGATCTTTGTCAATCAGTTAACTAGTTTAGTAATTAAGAATTTACTTTTATATAGTGTTTTACATTTTTCAAATATTTTATGTACATTTGAGCCTTTGAGCCATGCTCTAGTGCTTTAATACTATAAGGTGGGTGGAGCAGGTATCCTTTTTCTTCACATCTTTTGACACATCAAAAACGGTGCTGGGAGTTAGGAAGGTACTTTCTGCTCTGCTCTGACTCTCCTTGGTACAGTGTGTATGATGTCTGATACTTTGAACTGCACAGCCAAGCAGCTCCAGCCCTTGTACCGTTTTACTTGTATGTTTCACTTCCCCAGGCCTCAATTTTCTCATCTCTAAAATGAGGGGAATGATCTTCTTCCAATAAAATTACTGTGAGCAGTGGAGATGATAAATTTGAAAAGAGCCTAACATGTCAGACACATCAAAGAAGCACCTAGATGCACACCTCTGCGTCTGCCACTTTATAGGAATGAGCAAATACTTCTCTTGTTGGTTCTCTTTAAGGATTGTTATTGTTGTTTAGTTACTAAGTTGTGTCCAACTCTTTGCAACCCTATGGACTGTAACACGCCAGGCTCCTCTGTTCACCATCTTTCGGAGTTTGCTCAAATTCATGTCCACTGAGTCGGTAATGCTATCTAACAGTCTCATTCTCTGCTGTCCCCTTCTCCTTTTGCTTTCAATCTTTCCCAGCATCAAGGTCTTTTCCAATGAGTCAGCTCTTCGCATCTGGTGACCAAAGTATTGGAGCTTCAGCTTTATCAACAGTCCTTCCAATGAGTATTCAGGGCTGATTTCCTTTAGGTTTGCCTGGTTAGTGTGGACATGTGTAACAAGATGTAATTAGTTACAGTTAGTCATCTATAACTAAGGAGGAGCACCATTTATTCTTAGCACCCTTGCTTCCCTCCTGCACAACTAATCACTAGAAAGAAAGGGTCTCAGACCCAGGAGCCATGAAATGTCCAATATATTTAACCCCAGTGGACCCCATGTTTTCAGTGACCAGTTCTGTATTAAAGACCATAATGGTGTTGATCTCCGTTTGGGTAATTCCAGACCAGAGCTTTAGCCAGGATTGGGTTAAACTATTTCTAGGTATGAGATACATCTCCTAGAAAAGAGAGGCAAGAAGAATAACACAGAAAATGTATTTACTGTTGGAGCCTAGTTTGCGATTACAAGTCATCTTGCTGTGGACGGCCCCATCCTTGGGCTGTAATTATGCCTGTTCTGAGTTTTCTCCAGAAACAGCTAGAGATGAAGGCAGTCTTCCAGAACCTAACCTAAATGAAAGATTAGCATTCTCCATAGTCATGGGGTTGTTTGCTCGGTGGGAGAACCTGGGAGGCAATGTAGCTGGAGAGATGGGGACTTCCTTTCACATCTCATCTTCTTTCTTAGGAATCCCTCAGACCCACTGGAGGCAATTCCCAGAACTCCCTTTTCCCAAGGAACATAACCTCTCACCATGAGAAAGCATCTGCTGGCTACTTATACCATTTAGACTCAAAGAATAAGCAGAATAGATATAATCTTGGAGATATACAAGAAGGTCATTAAATAAAAAGTGAAGTTTAGGTAGGCAAAAAGAGCAGCTACATGGGATCTCCATGGCTTAACACGATCCAGTCCTTTCTTGTCCATATCTTAGTCCTATATGGGTTGAAGAAGGGCTTTGCTTCATAAGGCCATACAGGGACCTACCTCTGTAACATGGCTTCCAGACTATGATCCAGCTAGAAGACAAGGAAAGTGAACCAAGGCGGAGAGGTCACACTTGCTCTTAACTGCTTCTGCTTTGAAGTGATCCATTCCTTCTATTTATATTCCACTGGTGAAAGCTAGTTACAGGGCCCCTCCTACATGCTACAAGAACTAGACAGGTAATTTTGTAGCAGGTCTGGGTAGAAAGGGAAGGGAATTTGATGCCGTCCTCTCCCATACACAGAAACTGCCTTTCATTCCTGGAATCACAGCCTGAAGCCTCTCTGATAAGCTCTTTCTCCATATAAGAGGAAGAAGGCAGGAAAAACGACAGTCACTATTTACTGAGCATTTCCTGTGTTCCAGGCACTGTGCTGAACTCTTCATATCCATTAACATATTTAACATATTAGCTCCATTAAGTATATTTTGTTACTCCCATTTTACAGAAAAGGAAATCCCCAAGGAGAGGAGTAATTGATTCACAACCACACAGCTAGGAGGTACTGAAGCCAGGGTTTGAACATGGATCTAATTCTAAAGCCTGTATTCTTAACCATTAGACCACACTGACTATGTGAAGGGTAACTTTCAGAGTGTCGTTGGGAGGATTCATTGTGGTGATAGGAGAAGTGATTTTCAGTGCCTGGCCTGCCATTAATGCTTATTAAATGTTACAAAAATGAAATCAAAGAAAAATACTCAACTGTCAGCTTCTCTTTGATCTTTGGGAAGTAATCTCCTTTGTTTTTTCCTTTGAAAGTTTGCTCATACTTGTACTCCTTCACTCATTCATGTCCAACTCTGCAATCCCATGGACTGTAGCCTACCAGGCTCCTCTGTCCATGGGATGTCCCAGGCAAGAGTACTAGAGTGGGTTGCCATTTCCTCCTCCAGGGGATCCTCTCGACCCAGGGATTGAATCCATGTCTCCTGAGTCTCCTGCATCAGCAGGTGGATTCTTAACTGCTGAACCACCAGGAAAGCCCTTTAAAAGTTTAGTATTCCATTTATTCCCTCACACATTCAGTCACATATCCATCAGGTGTGTTTTATGTGCCAGAATTGGTGCTGGATGCTTGGGTTGTGACAGTGAACTAGATAAAGTCTCTGCTCTCAATGAGCAGTGTTTTGACCTCAGATGGATTTATTCTCCCAGAATTCTTGGAGATTCTGAGAAGGCACATCAGGGTTGTCAGAAAATTGAAGTCTGGTTGGCCAGTTGGGATGGGATGGAAACCCAATTAACTGGAAGGGTCTGTTTCCCGTTCATGGGGCAAATCTAGTCAGTCAGTTCAGTTCAGTTGCTCAGTCGTGTCTGACTCATTGCGACCCCATGGACTGCAGCACGCCAGGCTTCCCTGTCCATCACCAACTCCCAGAGCTTGCTCAAACTCATGTCCACTGAGTTGGTGATGCCATCCAAGCATCTCATCCTCCATCGTCCCTTCTCCTCCTGCCTTCAGTCTTTCCCAGCATCAGGGTCTTTTCCAGTGAGTCAGCTCTTTGCATCGGGTGGCCAAAGTTTATTGGATCTTCGTCTTCGCATCTCTGAATGAATCATCTTCATTCTCTGAATGAATCTTCAGGACTGATCTCCTTTAGGATGGACTGGTTGGATCTCCTTGCAGTCCAAGGGACTCTCGAGAGTCTTCTCCAATGCCACAGTTCAAAAGCATCAATTCTTTGGCACTCAGCTTTCTTTATGGTCCAACTCTCACATCCATACATGACCACTGGAAAAACCATAACTTTGACTAGACAGACCTTTCTCAGCCAAGTAATGTCTCTGTTTTTAATATGCTGTCTAGGTTGGTCATAGCTTTTCTTCCAAAGAGCAAGCATCTTTTAATTTCATGGCTTCAGTCACTGACATCTTAGGTGATTTTGGAGCCCAAGAAATTAGTCTGTCACTGTTTCCATTATTTACCTGCCTATTTGCCATGAAGTGATGGGGCTGGTTGCAACGATCCTAGTTTTTTGATGGGGCCAGATGCCATGATCTTCATTTTTTGAATCTTGAGTTTTAAGCCAGCTTTTTTACTCTTGTCTTTCACCTTTATCAAGAGGCTCTTTAGTTCCTCTTCACTTTCTGCCATAACGGTGGTGTCATCTGCATATCTGAGGTTATTGATATTTCTCCAGGCAATCTTGATTTCAGCTTGTGCTTCATTCAGCCTGGCATTTCGCATAATGTACTCTGCACATATGTTAAATAAGCAGAGTGACAATGTACAGCCTTGACATACTCGTTTCCCAACTTGGAACCAGTCCATTGTTTCATGTCCAGTTCTAACTGTTGCTTCTTGACCTGCATACAGATTTTTCAAGAGGCAGCTAAGGTGGTCTGGTATTCCCATCTTTTTAAGAATTTCCCACACTTTGTCGTGATCCAGTCAGGGGCTTTAGTGTAGTCAATGAAGCAGATGTAAATGTTTTTGTGGAATTCTCCTACTTTTCTGTGATCCAATAGATGTTGGCAATTTGGTCTCTGGTTCCTCTGCCTTTTCTAAATCCAGCTTGAACATCTGAAAGTTCTCGGTTCACATACTGTTGAAGTCTAGCTTGGAGAATTTTGAGCATTATTTTGCTAGTGTGTGAGATGAGTGCAATTGTGCAGTCATTTAGACATTCTTTGGCATTACTTTTCTTTGGGATTGGAATGCAAGCTGACCTTTTCCAGTCCTGTGGCCACAGCTGAGTTTCCCAAATTTGCTGGCATAGTGAGTACAGCACTTTCACAGCATCATCTTTTAGGATTTGAAATAGTTCAGCTGGAATTCCATCACCTCCACTCGCTTTGTTCATAGTGATGCTTCCTAAGGCCCACTTGATTTTGCACTCCAGGATATCTGGCTCTAGGTGAGTGATCACACCATCGTGGTTATCTGGGTCATGAAGATCTTTTTTGCATAGTTCTTTTGTGTTTTTTTGCCACCTCTTCTTAATATCTTCTGCTTCTGTTAGGTCCATACCATTTCTGTCCTTTATTGTTCTAGTCAGTAGATGGGTGTAAAGAACTGCAGTATTTTTATTTGGGTCTTTCCAGGAAGTTTTTCCTTTCCCATATAGTGGCAGATGGGCTTCCCTGGTGGCTCAGTGGTAATGAATCTGCCTGCCAGTGCAGGAGATACAGGTTCAATTTCTGGATCGGGAAGATCCCTTGGAGAAGGGAATGGCAACCCACTCCAGTATTCTTGCCTGGGAAATCCCATGGACAAAGAGGTCTGGCAGGCTACATTCTATGGGGTTGCAGAGAGTTGGACAGGACTGAGCGACTAGACAACAACGCAGTGACAGTGCCCTACCTCTAATGCTGTGGTCTCTATTTAGGGTCTCAGTAGGTGCAAGTCTATTTCTCAGTTACCCTGGATGCTATAACTGGTGCAGGCCTAACATATGATACTAGGAGAGCCAACCTCAAGCATTCCTCGGGATCACAGGCAAGAGAGGGGATTCTCACTGGGCTCTGGTGATGAGAAGGGCCACGCCAGACAGGAATTGTTAACATCCAGCCTTTATTGTTTATCCCAACACCAGGCACTGGGCTGAGAAACAGTATGTGAATTATATTGCTTCTGTTAGAGGGTAGACGCTCATTCTACCGTTGAGAAGCCCGGAGCTCAGAGAAAGTAAGAGCACTCATTCAAGGTCACACAACCAGGAAAGAATGAATTGGACTTTGAATTGCTGTACTGCATTGTTACCCATCATCTCTGGGTCCCAGGGAGGAAGAGAATTGTGGGAAGGATTTGTTAGGCTTGGTAAACAACCTGTGATCCAGGGACCAGGAGTCAGTAGATTGAATGCTTCCACTTGGGCTGTATTTCTGTGTGTACCCTTACCCCTCAACAACAGCATCATCCAATTCAAGCCCTAAACCTCTGAGCTCTGTGCCCTCATAGCTTCCGTCATGTCCTGAGCCCCAGTCCCCCGGGCCCTGTAGATCTTTGATTCTTAACTCACTCAGGGAAATGCTGCAAAAAGATTGAAGTCAGCAATTGAGTATATCTCTGCCTATCAAAAATCAGGGCCATTTTGTATATATTTTCTGCTCCTATTTCCCCTACTTGCTTTCCTCTAAGGGTGTGGGATTGTTAAGTAGGAGAGTTAGTAGAAGTTGTGACAGGAAATAGCCAAGTAAAATTGAGCTATCTTCTATGCATGAAGAGCTCAGTGTGGATAAATACCACTCCTAGCACAACTCCAAAGGGAAGCCCTCTTCATGGGAGGTAGAAACATATCAGGGACCCTGGAACACCCCTGTCCTCCCAAGTCCCTTTTAGGCTTGCCAGAATGGCCTAAAGTGCCAGAGACCTCTTCACTTTCATATTTCACTGGGACCTTTGGGCCTCTCAGACACATGGTCTTCAAGTCCTTCTAAGCAACCAACACAGAGAAAATGCAGAATTATCTTCCTATTGTCTCTGTAGATGACAAATTACAAAATTGTCATCTGAATGGGCGATTGGGATACACAACTGAAAAGTCCAGAGAATAAAGTATGATAGAAGTGTTTCAGGCTGTTTTCTTAAAGAAGCCCCCTAGCCAACTGCGTAAGCTCTGGGCCCCACACTCTTTGTTATGCCCCTGGCTCTATGATTCTGAGACCATAGGATCCTATGGTTCTTGTGTCCCATGGGTCCAAGATCCATCCTCAGCTTAGCCCTTTGGGGTCACTCCCACCCGCTCTGGGACATTGTTCATACAGACATTTGATCCTAGACGTCACAATCCTACAAGTCCCTGCTTTGAACCCAAAGCATTTGTGGACCAGGACTTGGAGTTCCAAGGGGGTCAGGAAAGTACCACAGCTTCCAATGGCACCTGCTTCTGGTGGGGAGCAGAGAGCTCTCAGAGGAGAAGGCCTGATTGTCTTTGCATTTGTACATGCATCTGGGTATCTCTATTATCCATCCTGCGATTGACAGTTCTGATGACAGAACTAGGTAGGTCAGGGTCAGGAGGGGGTCCAGCCTCCTTATTTACAGGCAGGGAAGTTCCCCAGAGTAGACCAGCAGCTGGTCCAAGCCCGTTGCAAAGTCATTCAACAGCCAGGACTTGAACCCAGAGAAAATACCACCTTCCCTCTACACTTTGCTCCCCCAGGCTCAGAAAGGAGAGCAAAGAAGGCACTTTGCCTCCTGCTGAGGAGGAACTGGAGGACAATTTCAAAAGCAAGGGTGGGGATGATTTCCAGGTCTGGGGGAGAAATAAAACTGTCCCAGTTTCTACCAAGCCACAGCGTCTTCTTCCAGGATCTGTTTTCCTTTGTTCCCTTGGCAGCACCCTGGGCTTCCCACTCCATTATGATTTCGCTGTTTTTTGTGGAGGACACCCAACTGGTTCACCCAGAGACAATGAAGAACGCGGCTAGCAGTATCACTTCCCTGTGGCTGCAAATTCCAGTGTTTGCAGTTGCACAAAAGCCTGATTTGAAATAAACATAATAAAAGTTTTACAACAGGCTCAGTTGGGTGTAGGGTCCCCAAGCTCTAACTGACTCTCGAGAAGCAGGTTGCCTTCCAGAGCTCTCAGCTCAAAGTTCTGGGGCATTAACACTCTCCTGCCCTGAGCCTGGAGAGGATGGATTCTAGTCTGTCAAACCTGAAGAATCTCAACTTTGAAGATGGCGAAACTGAGAGAAACTCAGCTGTCATCGAGCTCTTCTGAGATGATAAATGGAACAGTCCCTGGGGAGAATGTGGTGTGTTGATTCCCAAACTGGACTGCACAATGGAATTGCTTGGGGGATCTTTAAGAAATACTGATGTCTGGGTCCCACACCTCTCACTCTTATTTAACTGATTCAAGTTGATATCTGAACATCCTGAAATTTTAGACATTCCTTAGGTAATTCTAATGTGCAGTGCTAATTGGGCACCATTGGCATGGTGGTGAAGGAGCAGGGTGTTCTATATTTGAATCATAGCTCCAGTTTTATAACTTTGTCCTTGAGCAAGTGACTTCATTCATGTGATCCTGTCTCCTCCGTCTGTAAGTTGGAATTAATAGTATCTACCTCACCCAGGGTCAAAGTGAGAATTAAAGGAGGTAATATATATTAAGAGCTTAAAGCAGTGCCTATCATGCCAAAAGTGATTAATGCATGTTAGTTTTATTACTGTTTTTGTTGTTGCTATTTTATTATTATTATTTATTATTAACACATACCACCACTCCAAGCCCCCAAGTTGGGGAATGGGGGGGGAATCAAATAACAGGTCCACTGACGGATGAACTTAGGATTCAAGAGACCCAGTTCTCTTTTTGACTGTTTTAATAGCAAATGAGCTGTGTGACCTTGGGCAAACCTCTTAGCCTCTCTGAGTTTAGTTGCTTCATCTTGCCAGATGGACCTCATAGCCCCTGGCCATCTACTGTCCAGAGGAGTTGTGAGATTCCAGTAAGATAATGGATTTGAATGAGCTTTGAAAATGGGAATGCACCAGAGGAATTTGAGATATTATGATTATGACAGCCATTTCATTCCCCTCGCGCCCTGGCTGGCCCATCTGTTCTGGGAGTTTTTGGGTCTCTCTCTGCCTCCTTTGGCCTCCAGTCCTGAGCTGTTCAGTCTGACATTTGGGCAGGTTCCAGCAAGGATTCTGTCCCTTCTCCATCTGCCCCTCTAGTTAACTCTTTTCTCTCCTTCTTTTGGCTATCAGGACCAATATCTGACTCCAGAGTGGGTACCGATGGGGATGGGGTCGGGGGAAGTTTCTCATCTCTTTTTCTTGGAAATGGTCAGAGGTCTTGGATTCCCCACAATCAGAGAGTTGGAAAGTTCCTATGAGAGTGTCTAGATAGACCAGAAGATGAGGCAGAGTGGAGAGGCAGAGCGGGGAATTCAAACCCAGCTTGCTGGACTTCTGTTTCCTGTTCTGCTCCACCTCCATCCCCGCCCCATTACTCCAAGCTCTTGGTGCCTCATCTCCCGACCTCAACTGCTCTTGGAGGAGTCAATGCCCTCAGGAGAATATCAGAGGATGGGGCAGTGGCTTGCTGCTTCCTCCAGCAACTTTGGCTGTCTCCCAAGGGTTTGTATCCTTGCCCACGTCCTTTTGCCTCTGAGACTCCATGTTCTCACTGTACAATGGGAAACCATCACCTGGCTGTCTGTGGGTCAGAGGAGACCATTACCTGGGAAGGTTGGTAATCTCTGTCACCTCAGATGCCAGTGCTGCTGCTGAAGCTGGAGAGAGAGATATGAGGATTCTGCCGGGCCAGATCCCCCGGCTGGAGCCAGAGTCATCTGGGCTGCTCTGAGCTGTGCAGGCTGGGAGGAGCCTGGGAGAAGGCAGGCCTCCTGGATTGGCAGCTGCAAGCCTGCTGGCAGATGGTCTCCTAAGTGGGCCACCCCGGGGTCAGCTTTATGGATTTGTACATTAACCCTTCCCTCCCCAGAAGCCCTCAGACTCTGGTTCCTTATGACTTTGACCTGACCCACTGATGTTGCTGAGTCTCTAACTGAGCTGTGGACAAGACCCTGACCCACATCTTATCACTCCCCTTCTGATCTTACCACACCCCAGGAGACAAACCATCCCCACTATGTGTCAGGTACTTCACAGTATGCAAAGCCAGACTCTGGTGCCTATAGTACTCAGGACTGGGCAAGACTGATGACAGAGCAACCTTTTAGTATTATCACTTATATTCATACTAATTTTTGTAAATATTGACATACAAAAAAGAGAAAGGATCACTGCACAGAATAACCACTGTGAAGATTTTGGAGTTTATCCTTCTGGATTCACTAATTCTTTCTTTTTCTTTCTCTTCCTCTCTCATCTCATCTCATCTCATTCTTCCTCTCTGTATATATGTGTTAATCAACATGGGATAAATATTGGGCATTTAAAAATTTCTGACTTTATTTTTCTAATTTGGCAATATAGTCTGAGTATTTTTCTATGTCAGTAAATACCCATCCATCTCATTATTGTAAAAAGCCTGCATAGTATTGCATTATAGGCATTAATCAGAAGTAATTTATCCACCGTTGTTGGATGACATCATAGGACCAAGAAGGAAAGAAATTCAAAGAGGCTCAGCAACCCTATGGACAATACAGTCCATGGAATTCTCCAGGCCAGAATACTGGAATGGCTAGCTGTTCCCTTCTCCAGGGGATCTTCCCAACCCAGGGATCAAACCCAGGTCTCCCACATTGCAGGTGAATTCTTTACAAGCTGAGTCACAAGGGAAGCCAAAGAATACTGGAGTGGGCAGCCTATCCCTTCTCCAGCAGATCTTCCCAACCCATGAACAGAACCGGGGTCTTTTGCTTTGCAGGCGGATTCTTTACCAACTGAGCTATGAGGAAAGCCCAAGGTCACACAGCTTGTCAATAAGAGCTTGAACTTGAATTCTGGTCTTGGGATTTTAAATTCAGTTCTATTTATTAGGGTAAAAGAAGTGAAGGTTCAAGAATGCTGCACCTCAAAACTAATATGGACCCAACCTCACTCCAAGGGCAAGTCCAGGCAAGCTGTACTTGTTGACTGTTCAGCTGACTCAATACTGGGTCAGAATCCCAGCCCCATCTTTATTGGCTGTGTGACTTTGGGCAGCTTCACTCCCCTCTCTGAGCCTCAATTTTTTCATCCATAAAACAAGACTATTGAGATCTGGCTTATTAGGCCATTGGAGGGATTAGATTAGGTAAGAAATTGTCCACCAAGTATGTGGCACAAAGTAAGTGCTCAGCAATCAAGCTAGTGCTATTTCATTGCTTCTAAGATTTTTGATATTACTGCTTATAAGAATATTACTAATTTTATTAGTATTATTATCTGGTATAGCTCAGCAGGCAAAGAATCTGGATACTCTAGTACCCTTGGGCTTCCCTGGTGGCTTAGTTGGTAAAGAATCCACCTGTAATGCAGGAGACCTGGATTTGATCCCTGGGTTGGGAAGATCCCCTGGAGAAGGGAACGGCTAGCCACTCCAGGATTCTGGCCTGGAGAATTCCATGGACTGTATTGTCCATGGGGTCACAAAGAGTCAGACATGACTGGGTGACTTTCACTTTCATCTATCATTATCTAGTATTATCTAATGTTATCTAATATCTAATAATACTAGAGCTCTAATAATAGTATTAGCCCCAATGCAGGTGCCCTAAGACTTCCAGGAAGCCCCTTCTCCTGGGTCTCAGTTTACCTATTTGAAAGCATAGTGCTGTCCTTGGTGATTTGAGGGCGGTTCTGTCCTCACTCCCTGCTCCTTGTTGGTGGCAGGCTGGTCTGGTCCCCCCCACCCCATTCCACCGTCGGTGAGCTCTTTCTCCCCTCCCCCACCAGCCATAGCCAACTGGTTGCCCCTCCCCCACCAGCTCTCCCGGCCTTTGACACTAATTGATACGGAGTTCCCCCTCTAATCCTGCCTCTGCCTCCGGGGCCCTTGTTCCTAGGGCATCTGCTTGATGAGGAGGAGGAGGAGGCAAGGCCGACCGCCACCCGCCTGTCTGCCATCTGGTCCCCTTCCCCTCCCTCCTTTCTACGCCACCAAGAAAAATCTGTAATGAATCCGTGGCCCCCACCCAAGGGGGTGGGGTGAGGCCAGGCCAGGCGCATGCTGGCTGTGTACATGCGCGCGTGCGCACGCACACACACACACACACACACACACACAGACACACACACACACGCAGCTTGTAGACACAATTATTAGTAAAGCTTTTGTGTAAAGTAAAGCTCTCGCAGACCCGCTCCAGCTGAACAGCTGCTGGGAGGGTTCAGGAGCGAGATGCTAACAGGAGGGGAACTTTAATTATCCCACCGAATGGCATCTTTGGCAGCCCCAGGGGATTGGACAAGATGGGGAAGAGAGAGGCAGGCAGGGGAGAGAGAGACCATTAAATTGGAGAATAGGGGGCAAGAAAGGGATGGGATGCACCAGCTAATGGGGAGGGATGAAGGAGGAGATTCACAGCGATCCCAGCCCCAAAGAGCCCGACTTTCTCAAATCCAGAGGTTGAAGAGAAGATTTGCAGAAGTTAGTTTTCTTCTCCTTTCCTGAATCCCTCTGCCCTGCTTAACTTTTACTACCTAAGCCATCAGGGCTGCCTTCTAAAGCCTGGTGTCAAGAGCAGAACTTTGGGTTCTGTACTTCTAGGTTCTAATTGTCCTCTGCTCTTGCCGGCTGTGTGACCCTGAGCCAAGCACTTCTCCTTTCTGAGCCTTGAGGTTCTTCTGTGTAAAATAGTGATAATGGTAATATCTACTCACAGAGTTGTTGAATGAGATAATATCATGCATTCAGAGAGCACGTATTTATTGAGTGCTTGCTGTATACCAGGTACTATGCTAGGAGTCAGAGATACAGGAGAATCTGAGACAGATCAGGGTGCAGGGAGCTGCTGACAATAAACAAGGAAACCAATTATTAAAAAAATAAAGTGTGAATAGGGCTCAAATGCCAGTTGCTACAATCAACTTTTCCCCCTTCTGCTTTTCAGTCAGACTAATTCTCCCTCCACCTTTTTTTAAACTTTAAAAAAACTTTATTTTTAAGCAGTTTTAGGTTTATAATAAAATTGAGATTTCCCTTATACCCCCTGCCCCTATATACGCACTCCTTCCGAGCCCTTGTTTGGAAGGCATAGTCTCCCCCATTATCAATAACACTCACCAGAATAGTGTATTTTATACCAAGGATGAACATATATTAACACATTACAATCACAAAATTCCATACTTTAGGGTTCGCTCTTGGTATTGTGCCTTCTATGTGTTTGGGAAAATGTATAACACATACACATCACTGTGGTGTCATACAGAGTGCTTGCACTACCCTAGACATCGTCTGTGGTCTTCCTATTTATTTGTCTTGTCCCCTCCCCAACATCTGGCAACCATCAACCTTTTTTTTTAAATTGCAATGTAATTGCTTTACAATGTTGTATTAGTTTCTGCTATACAACAAAATGAATCAGCTACATGTATACATATATCCCCTCCCTCTTAAGCCTCCTTCCCACCCATCCCCTTATTCCATCTATCTGGGTTGCCACCGAGCACCAGGCTGAGCTCCCCATGTTATACAGCAGCTTCCACTAGTGATCTGTTTTACACATGGTAGTGTATATGTCAAGTGTACTCTCTCAATTCGTCGCTCTTCCTTATCCCCGTACGTCCACAAGTCCATTCCGTACATCTGCACCTCCATCCTGTCCTGCAAAGAAGTTCATTAGTACCATTCTCTAGATTCCACAGACATGTGCTAATATACAGTATTTGTTTTTCTCTTACTTCACTCTGTATGACCTACCATGTGACCCAGAAATCCCACTACTGGGCATATACCCTGAGAAAACTGTAATTCAAAAAGGCATATGTACCCCCAATGTTCACTGTAGCACTGTTTATAATAGCTAGGACATAGAAGCAACCGAGGTGTCTATTAACAGGTGAATGGATAAAGAAGATGTGGTACATATACACAATGGAATATTACCTAGCCATAAAAAGGAACGAAATTGAGTCAGTTGAAATGATATGGATGAACCACCTATCTTTTTATTGTCTCCATAGTTTTGCCTTTTCCAGAATGTTATTTAATTAGAATCATACAGCAGGCTTTCAGATTGACTTCTTCCACTTACTAATATGCACTTTACTTTCCTCCATGTCCTTTCATGGTTCAGTGGCCATTTCTTTTTAGGGCTGAATAATATTCTACATTTACCCCCTTTGTTTCTTAGCTCCTGAGGTGATGTGTGTCATGGCCATAGCTGTTTGCTCTAATGTTTCATGAGGGAGAATATTCTGCACGCCGAACAGCTGCAGGCTCAGTGCCTGGTTCATAGCAGGTGCTCAGAAAATGTTTTTTGGGATGAATCGCTCAGACAGCCTACGTATACTAAGCGGTTGATGGTGAAAAGTACCAGCCCTTACATGGGAGGCTGAAGAGCTGTTTATCCGTTTCAAAAAGAATGCCACATTCTTCATTGTAGGGACTGTGCTAAGCACTGTAGGGTGTACACAAGCTGCTGACTGTGTCACTGCAGATGAAGCAGGACAGGGAGCAGGTGCATATTTAGCTTTGTCTCCATGCCTTATGTATTTAATGAGAAGGTTTTCATAAATTAGAAGGTTTTCCCCTGTACTAGTTACATGTATAAACATTAATTTTTTAAAAAGGTGGTGGTACATAAGTAGCACCATGGTTTATTTAGCAGCATCCCTGGCCTCTACCCACTAGATGCCAGTAGAATCCCTTCACCCACCACCCCACAGTCCTAGTGGTGACAACCAAAAATATCTCTTCACTTCAGTCGCTCAGTCGTGTCCGACTCTTTGTGACCCCGTGAATCACAGCACGCCAGGCCTCCCTGTCCATCACCAGCTCCCAGAGTTCACTCAAACTCACGTCCATCAAGTCGGTGATGCCATCCAGCCATCTCAACTTCTGTCATCCCCTTCTCCTCCTGCCTCCAATCCCTCCCAGCATCAGGGTCTTTTCCAATGAGCCAACTCTTCGCATGAGGTGGCCAAAGTATTGGAGTTTCAGCTTCAGCATCAGTCCTTCCAATGAACACCCAGGACTGATCTCCTTTAGAATGGACTGGTTGGATCTCCTTGCAGTCCAAGGGACTCTCAAGAGTCTTCTCCATCACCACAGTTCAAAAGCACCAATTCTTCGGCGCTCAGCTTTCTTCACAGTCCAACTCTCACATCCATACATGACCACTGGAAAAACCATAGCCTTGACTAGATGGACCTTTGTTGGCAAAGTAATGTCTCTGCTTTTTAATGTGCTGTCTAGGTTGGTCATAACTTTCCTTCCAAGAAGTAAGCATCTTTTAATTTCATGGCTGCAATCGCCATCTACAGTGATTTTGGAGCCCAGAAAAATAAAGTCTGACACTGTTTCCACTTTTTGCCCATCTGTTTGCCATGAAGTGATGGGACCAGATGCCATGATCTTGGTTTTCTGAATGTTGAGCTTTAAGCCAACTTTTTTATTCTCCTCTTTCACTTTCATCAAGAGGCTTTTTAGTTTCTCTTCACTTTCTGCCATAAGGGTGGTGTCATCTGCTTATCTGAGGTTATTGATATTTCTCCCGGCAATCTTGATTCCAGCTTGTGCTTCCTCCAGCGCAGCATTTCTCATGATGTACTCTGCATATACAGAGAAGGCAATGGCACCCCACTCCAGTACTCTTGCCTGGAAAATCCCATGGATGGAGGAGCCTAGAAGGCTGCCGTCCATGGGGTCACTGAGGGTTGGACATGACTGAGTGACTTCACTTTCACTTTTCACTTACATGCATTGGAGAAGGAAATGGCAACCCAATCCAGTGTTCTTGCCTGGAGAATCCCATGGACAGGGAAGCCTGGTGGGCTGCTGTCTATGGGGTCACACCGAGTCGGACACGACTGAAGTGACTTAGTATAGTATATACTCTGCATATAAGTTAAATAAGTAGGGTGACAATATACAGCCTTGACGTACTCCTTTTCCTATTTGGAACCAGTCTATTGTTCCATGTCCAGTTCTAACTGTTGCTTCCTGACCTGCATAGAGATTGCCAAATGTCTCCTACGGAGCAAAACCACTACTTGGATGAGACCCATTGATCCAGTCAGAAATATCCAACATGGCTGGAAAATCAGGACTATTCCAACAACTTTGGAAGTTTTTGGAAATTTAAAGGAAAAAAAAAAAAAAACATTGAGTCTTGTCTGTTACCTTCCCATGCAATTAGGGAGGAACAGAGTTGCACAGCAGAAGGAACACATGATTGGCTTCTGACAATCTGAACTTTAGTTGCCTGGGTCTCAGTCTTCTCATCTATGAAATAGGGAAGCTAGGGCCTCCCCATGTGGGCCATTGTCCATCTCTGGCACCTTAGTGCAAAGCCCTTGGGCTTTGGAATTCATAGATCTGGTTTCAGATCCTAACTGGGCACCTCTGGGCAGTGCACTTCACCTTTCTAAACTCTTTCCTCACCTGTAAAAGGAGGGTGATGATAACACCCCCCTCCTAGGTTGGATTTGAGGATTACCTATGAGGAGGAGAAGGGGACAACAGAGGATGAGATGATTGGATGGCATCACCAATTCAATGGGCATGAATTCGAGCAGGCTCTGGGAGTTGGTAATGGACAGGGAAGCCTGGCGTGCTGCAGTCCATGGGGTCACAAAGAGTCGGACACGACTGAGGGACTGAACTGAACTGAGCTACAAGAATGTCTGCAGGCACTTCACAGTGTCCTAATGTGGCAAAGTGCTCAGTCACCATGGCTACAATGCTTAGGGTAACACTGTGTGTAAGTTGTACTTTAACCAAGATCCTGATATAAGCCAATAGTAGTTCTATGGGGAAGAGGGTCAGAATCTTTCTTTTTGATTTCTTGGAAGGATGTGCATTCATTTGTGTAGCCAGTGTTCATCAAATGCTCAAGATGGGCCACTTCCTTTGATCAGAGATGAATCAAACACAGAGACCTGCCCATGGGGAGCTCCCACACTCCACTGTAACAGCGCATCTGAGCTGGGATTCACTTGGTGTCTTTCTAACCAGTGTTCCCATGACACGGTTCTCAGGAGGACATCCCCTGACCTAGCAACACTCCTCTGAGACTAAGTTTTCTCTGAATTGTTCTCTGCTTACCATCTTCCCTGCCTCCAGATCCAGCCCTTTCTACTCTTCCTCCTTTTCCCACTTTGGAATTGTAGGGCAAATTGATTACAATCAAAAGAACAGTTTTCTTTTATTCTTTCTGTCCTTCAATTTGTCTGTCCTCACCTGTTTTTTAACCACCCAGCAAACTCCTTCAAGTTACTCTTTGTCTGCTCCTGAGGCCCTCCCTCTCTTTTCAGCTGGACTCCTGGCAACTCTTCCAACTTCTTTCTTCCCCTCTCACTGTGGCCTCCATCTTTGTCCTTTAACCCACAGTCCTATGCTATTTCTCTGCAAAGACCCTGCAGAGTTCCTTTATTGTGTGTGTGTTTTGTGTTTTTTTTTTTTGTCAGTTACCTCTAACCTAAACATTTTTAGTTTTCTCGTCACTATTAATAATATCTCCCCTGCTTAGTGATTTCCTCTGTTGACATTGCTATGTCTGTATTTACGCCTACCCGAGACAGGAGAATGACTCAATTACCTTCTCAACTTGAGGGAAGGCGCAGGAGAAAAATCTCACCAGGTGTTTTACATCAGCCCGGGAGGTGATGCTATTTACTCCCAGCATGCACTAGGCTACAGGTGGAATTAGCAGAAGGATAGGTGAAAATTGGATCACCCTCTGACATCTCCAGATACGCCTTCACAGTGGGAAAGCATCATTATTATTTCTTTAAGTAACTGACATGATCTCCAAGAATATCAGATCGATGTTTGCATGTGATTAACAAACAAAACAAATTTTAGAGCCAAACAATTAAGCTGCTTGCTTTTCTGTTTACCAGTTTACCCCTCCAGTAGCATAAAAAAACATCAACAGGGACAACGCCACCAAGAAACCATAGCTTCCATATATATATATATGTGTGTGTGTGTGTGTGTGTGTGTGTGTTAATATACGGTATTTGTTTTTGTCTTTCTGACTATGGAATGTATAAAAATGATACTAATGAACCTATTTGCAGGGCAGGAATAGAGGTGCAGACATAGAGAATGGACTTGTGGACACAGCAGGGGAAGAAGAGGGTGGAACGAATTGAGAGAGTAGCATTGAAATAAATGCATTACCATGTATAAAATAGATAGCTGGTGGGAAGTAACTAGATAGCACAGCGAGCTCAGTCTGGTGCTCTGTGAGAACCTAGAAGGGTGGGATGTGGGGTGGGTGGGAGCTCAGGAGGGAGGGGATATGTGTATATTCATAGCTGATTTACATTGTTGTATGGCAGTAGCCAACACAATATTGTAAAACAATTATCCTCCAATTAAAAAAACTATTCAGCATAGGAATCACTGAAGTGAACACACACACACACACACACACACACACACACATAAACCTGCAGCGTTTCCAGTTCAATGATGAGAAAATGAGGCCCAGAAATTTACCGGTCTTATGGTTTACACTCGACTTTGAATCCAGCGATCTGACTTCAGTCTCGCTAGAACCTCTCTGAACCTTTGGGCTTCTCAGATGGTGCTAGTGGTAAAGAACCCACCTACCAATACAGGAGATGGAGGAGATGTGGGTTCGATCCCTGGGGTCGGGAAGATCCCCTGGAGTCTCATGGAAGAGGAACCTGGTAGGCTACAGTCCATAGGGTTGCAGAGAGTCGGACATGACTGAAGCAACTTAGCACGCACACATGAAAGCAACTTAGCACGCACACATGGAAGCAGCTTAGCACACACACATGGAAGCAGCTTAGCACGCACACGTGGAAGCATCTTAGCATGCACACGTGCACCTGAGGAGACACAGGCACAAACAGAACAGAAACTGAAGTTAGAACTCAGATGTTCCAATTCCCAGATTCTAAGTCTGCTATTGAATCATTACATATTTTTTAAACAAGTTTTACTCAGAAAAGTAACACTTGGTTAATAGTTGATGAAAAGCACTGTAGAAGTATATAAAAGTGAAAGTCTGTTCATCTTAATTTTCTACTTCTATCTACTAGAGGCAAATCACTTCTATGCTTTCTTACACATTCTTCCAGAAAAGTATTATATGAAAATACAATGCATTACGCTGGGAAACTTGCCTTTTCTTCTAAACTTTATATCTTGGGTTTTCAAATATGTCAATACATTTAGAGCTGCCTGGTTCTGTTTTTAATCACTGCATTGTATTCTATTGTATAGATGTATTATTCTTTATTTAATCAATGTCCTATCGATTCACAGGTTGTTTCCAGAATTTTTGCCTTAAAAATAATACTATAATAAGAATTTGGGTGTATCTTTGTCTGCTTTGGAGATCATATCTCTATATCTATCTATCTATAATAAATTCCTTGTTATTGTTCAGTCACTAAATCATGTCCTACTTTTTACGACCTCATGGACTGCAGCACGCCAGGCTCCCCTGTCCTTCACTTTCTTCTGGAGTTTGCAATATTGTTCTTTACAGCACTAGACTTCACTTTCACCAGCAGACACATCCACAGCTGAGCATCGTCTCCGCTTTGGCCCAGCTGCGTTTCTTTCTGGATCTATTAGTAATTATCCCTCGCTTTTCCCCAGTAGCATACTGGACACCTTCCAACCTGGGGGCTCATCTTCCGGTGTCATATCTTTCTGCCTTTTCATACTGCTTATGGGGCTCTCGAGGCAAGAATACTGGAGTGGTTTTCCATTCCCTCCTCCAGTGGAAATGGAATTGTTCAAATTCCCAGCAGACAATATTGTCCTAAAATTTTTTTGGAAAAAAAAAAAAAAGAGATGGGAGCAAAAAAGAAGATACTGTCCTATTGCTCTCCCCAAAGTTTGCACCCTCCCTTCCCAAGGATATGAGAGTCTTTTTTCCTGATATTTCCAAGATTGGGAATGGTCAGGCTCTTTCATATATGAAGTAGTATGTGCATGTTCTACTTCCCCTTGCTTTAGTAACAAGCGAGGCTGCACATCTTTGCAGATTTGTTTGCTGTTTTGTATTTTTCTGTGATTGTTTTATTCCTCTGTGTCGTTATTTAATAGAATTAGGCCATTCTCTTTTTTTCTTTTCTAATTTGCAAGGGCTCTTTGCATCATAAGGAAATTATTCTTCTGTCATGTGTGTTACCTCTTACGCTTTGTTGTTGATTCGGATGAGAATTGAGATTCAGAGCAGACAAAAAAAAAAAAAAATCATAGGTAGCTTTTGGAGAAAGGATAGAAAGTGAAGCTAGATTCTATCTCCCACTCCAATCCTCTCTCACCCAAGAATGCTTCACTGTAACAGATGGAGAACTATGAGTCAGAACAGGTATAAAGATCTAATCTCTTCTGCTGGACCTGGGTTCAGATGAGGGCACATATCAGAGAAAAGAAAAGCCGTCTGCAAGGAGGGTCTGGCTATTTCCCAGATCCAGGCTACACTTGGCAGCCTGGGCTCATTCCCCAAATGCCACTTCATGTTTTTAAAGACCAGACACAAGGTAGCATATGGTTCACAGGAGCCCTGCCATTTTTAAATTTAGGAAAGCACAGGAAGTGAGGAAGTGGCTGGGGAGGGGAGCTCCTCTGGGATTGTTCAGCTCAGAAGGTGGGAAGGGAAGGGCTTTCTCTGCTTTGTGAGGAACTATCGCACCTATGGTCACTGAATCCATGGCAAAAAACTATAATCCTATGAGAGTGAGAATAACCTACAACCCACCTACACCCCGTCTAGCCTGGAGAAACCCTCACACACATGCCCAAATTCTGTTCCAAAAATTTGTTGAGGACCTGAGCAACTGGATGAATGTTTATTGTAGCACTGATGTAATTGTGGGAAATCAGAATCAACCTAAGTGCCCAACAATGGGGGAATTTAGAAATAATAATTTGTAATCAACCCCAAGTAGGGAAGGCAGTGAAACCAGGAAGGAGGCTGAACTCCAAGTCTGGGCTTGGAAAGAGGGCGTGTGTTTGAGTGTAAATGCCAGCTGTAGGTGGATATACATATAGTATAATACTTAGGACAGCAAGATCATCCTTTGCTTCCCCAACATTTAATCGATCCATCTACAAGGCTTTCAGCTATAAATATAGCCCGAGTCTCTTCTTCTCCATCCCCTCAGCTCCTTAACTAGTCAGAGCTGCCACTGTCTCTCACCTGGACTCACAGGGACAGTCTTCAGAGTCCCCCGCTGCCATTTACAGTTGTTTCTTCCCTCGGGGTTGTGCTTTATGTAGCCACTAGGCTGATCGTTTAAAAACCAAACCTGTTCGTGTCACTCCTCTGCTCAAAACCTGCCCTTCTGCACTAGGAACAAAATCCCAAGCTGCTGACAACGGCCCCAGCTTCCTTTAGCGCCTCTTGTCTCTGTGCTCCCCTGCTCTCCCCTTCCCCCCACTGCTGCGGCCACAGGGGTCTTTCTGGCCCTTCCATGTACCGTGTTCACCCCAGAGCTGGGGCCTTCACACTTCACCCTAGACTATCCCTCCCCCAGATGTGTGCACGGCCAGGTCCTCCTCATTCTTCAGAAGTCAATATAAAGATTGTCTCCTCCAAGAGGCCCTCTCTTGCCACTGTAGTGGACTGAATAAATAGTGTCCTCTCCCTCTAAAAGTCAAGTCCACCTGGAACCTCTGAATGTGACCTCATTTGAAAATAGGGACAATGCAAGTGTAATTGAAGATGAGATCATACTGCAATGAAGTACGCCCTTCATCCTGTATGACTGCCATCCTTATGAAAAGAGAAGAGACACAGACACAGCGGTAGGAGGGCCATGTGAAGATGGAGGCAAGGTTGCAGTAATGCTGCACAAGCCAAGGAAAGCCAGAGTTGCCAGAAGCTGGAAGAGGCCAGGAAGGCTCCTCCCCTGGTGGCTTTGGAAGGAGCATGGTCCTAACAACACCTTGATGTTGGACTTCTGGCCTCTAGATCTATGACAGAATAAATGCCTGTTATTATAAGCTACCTGGCAGGAGTGGAGGGGTTCTGGGAAGCAGGGGCAGAGACACATGTGGTGAGTGTGGCTATGCCAACAAAATGAGACTAGAACCTAGGGAGTTGGAGACTCTTAAAAGCAACAAACAAAAAGTGGAACCCACTGAACAGAGAGTCCAGAGTGAAGGTTTCTGGCATCCTTTGGGGATGGGTCCATCTCCTCTTCCCTTTATTAGCAGAGGCCCTCCTTCAGTCCCACCCTCTCAAGGCTCATCCAACTTACTCATAAACTCATTCTCCTTCCCTCCTCCCAGCCCTCTGTTCCCACCTGCCAGCAGAATGGTGGCTCCACTGTCGCATTCTTTGGACTCAGACTGACCTGAATTTAAGTTCCAACTCTGCTATTTACCTGCTTTGTGACCTCCAGCAGGTTACTTGACCTATCTGAACCCCAATTCCCTCATCATAAACATGGGAGAGAATAACTTAGCAGGTTGTTGTGAATATTAAAATAATGTCAATAGATGGCTTAGCACAGCTAGGACATAGTATGAGCTCCAAGCATGATAGCCATTATAAGCATCATGAGAAAAAGAAAAGCAGAGAGGGAGGGTGAGAGAAATGCATGTGTTCTGGATGAGAACCAGAATGAATGGGTTTAACTGGAAATGGGTTTAACTGGATTGAAAAGGAATCCTCTAGAGTAATGGAAAAATTACTCTAATTTGCTTTGTTGTAAACTGGAATTTTATATCCTAGATTGATTTAAAGTGGAGCATACTTACTCTCAAGCTATCTTGGAATCATGAAGATTCTGGAGCACCTATTCTGCCATCACTGACCCTCCAGTAGTGGCTGAAGTTTGTGTCTCCTTAAGGATTGTTTGGTTGCAGGAAACCAAGACTGAATCAGTGAAGAAAGAGGTTGATCACAGGGAATACCCCAGAACCCAGTTGCTCCAAATTGCCAGATTGAACCCTCAACTCTCCATAATCTTTCAGGTCTGCTACCCACAACTGATCCCCTGAATCTCCCTGCCCCAATTCCACATTCCCAAAAGAGAGGACCTGCCTGGCAAAGATGTATGTTAATCAATTTGATGTAAACCTAATCCTAATTTAAATGTTCTGGAGGCCAGCTCCTTAAATATTTAATAGAAGCTTTAAAAAGAGAGAGAGAGAAAGGTGAGCACAAAATCCTTTGTGCCATGTGAACAGTTAAGCCCTAATCGCAGACACACTGGTCATCCCTGGGTGGAAATAATGGATTTTCTGCAGGTGGGGCTGCCTGCAGATCCGAGCCTGTTATCTTCCTTCCTCCCATCAGCGTGGGTAAGAGGGACTCAAGTAATCCCTGAGGTTTCCCAGGATTTGAATTCCCCTGAGCATTTTCCCACCATCTACCCACCTCAGCTGAGTTTGTTTTATCACTTTCAGCCCCAAACAGCAGCTGCTTTTTGCCTTTTCTGGCAGCAGCTGCCTTTGTACCCTGTTGCCTCCTTCCCAAATAAGACATTTAATTAATTTTTTACCCCACTCTTTCTGACAACTCTTTTCTCCACTCGTGGTCGTTCTTCCTCCACCTCCCTGGGGTCAGATGACTTCATCAGGAAATGAAACAATTGTCCCAGACAAGACCTCCCTTCTCCAGTGATTTTATTTGAGAAATAGGGCTCTGTGATTATGGATCACTTCAGAGCTAAAAGCCAGGGTATTTGAAGGGGAAAGGAAATACCAACAAACTCACCAGATTTCAGGGAAGCAAGCGGCTGGAGAGACCTGTAAATGAGTGATTTTCAACCCTGCAGGGGGACCGGGATGCCTTGAGAAGCTATAACGTTAGGGACGCTTTTCCCAGAAAAATCATGCACACAAAACAGCAACAGGGCTGCTGCTTAATGGCAAGGCAACTTGAATTAGAGAAGGGAACCCCTTTCTCTGCGTGGACTTCAGCCCTCTACTTAGCACTTTGACAGGGTAACCCTGTGCCGACAACAACTTGCACAATTGAGAGTGGTGTTCCTTCATGGACTCTGCTGGATCAATCACCTCTTCTCCAATTTAGCATGCACTCCCTTTATTTTACTGATGGGATCCTGAGGCTCAGAGTGGGGAACTGGTTTTCTCAAGGTCAGATGGTGAGTCAGATACCTTGGATGAGAGTCTTGACATTCAGCCTTTCCAACTTTATCCCCTGCACCTACATACACAGACCCTCTCACCCACTTCCTGATTAAAACCAAATGATCCTTCCCACTCTACTCAGAGACAAAGCAATGAGCGTGGTAGATAAACATCTCTTGTCTAAATATCTAAATTAAATCCTTGTAGAAGATGCTTGCATTGAAGTGTTGGTAAACTCAGTGGCCCCAGGCAGGGAAGAGCTATTCGTCTTATTAGCACAGTCTGGGTTGAATGATCCATTTCCAACAGTGCAAGGAATGAAATCATGGAAAGGATAAGAGTCAGGATGGAGGGGGTGTGAGTCGGGGCTGGTGGCATTGAAAAACCGCAGCTTGAGGGGGCAGGCTGTCCTGAAGAGGGCCATTCAGGTGTGTTAAAGACAGGCCCGGTATGAAAGCGCAAATGAATCGCCCGAAATAGATGAGATTTCTCTCTGTGGTAATTGCCAGCAGAGCTGGAGAAGTTTTCTATTGATAGCACAGGAAGGAATGAGCTGGGGGAAAAAAAGAGAATTTTATCTTGGAGCCAAGAATGAGTAAAGGCTTTTGGGGGAAAAAAAAGGCAGTGGGGAGGTGATTAAGCTGGTCTTTTTCAAAGAGAAATAGTCCTGTTGGGTGAACAGGAAAAGCAGGAGCTGATCCTCCCCACAGAGGGGCGCTGTTGTGGCAGCAAGAAGGTGGTAATTCACAGAGGCAACAGAGAGGAGCTTTGGGTTCCCTTGGTTGTCTGAGGACCTTTCTTAAGATTGCTCTTTCTCAGCCTTAGTTTCCTCATCTGTACAATGGGTATGAGTGAACTACCATAGACAACAATAGTGATGGATTTTACAAACTTAGTGTTGAACGGAAAAAAAAATGGGTGCAAAAGGCTACCTACTATATGATTCCATATTCCATTTATATTGTTGTTGTTTATATTGTTTGGCTGCCCCCAAATATGCCACAATAGCATATTGGTTATTTTTAATTAAAGTTACTTAAGGAATGCCTAACTGAAGAGGAACACTTTGGCCTTCGATTCTATTGGCAACCCACTCCAGTACTCTTGCCTTGAAAATCCCATGGACGGAGGAGCTTGGTGCAGGCTACTATCCATGGGGTCGCAAAGAGTTGGGCAGGACTGAACAACTTCACTTTCACTTTCTGTCTCCCCAAAAGCAGGAAATAAATCTCTCATGTGAAAGGTGAGCTCCCTGCAACTAGAAGTCAAAGGGACACCCTTATCACTAGAGATAGAGGGCTGAGGAGCCTGTATAAACAATCCTTGTTACTTTAAAAATTTACTGACTTAAGCTCAAACTCTGTTTAGATTCTTCACTAATTAAGCATCTGAAACCAAAGTTTCTTTGTCCTGTCAATTCCTCACAAATTTATTGTTTCTTTGTCTAAAAAGTATAAAAGTTGCCTGCTTTGGCCACTTCTTGGGTCCCATTTTTATGAGATCTTTGTGCACATGAATTAAAATTGGTGTCTTTTTCTCTTGTGGATTTGTCTTGTGTTAATTTTATTATTAGTCCAGTCACAAGAACTCAAGCGGGATCAGTTCAGTTCAGTTGACCAATCGTGTCTGACTCTTTGCAACCCCATGGACTGCAGCATGCCAGGCTTCCCTGTCCATCACCAACTCCCAGAGCTTATTCAAACTCATGTGCATTGAGTCGGTCATGCCATCCAACCATCTCATCCTCTGTCATCCCCTTCTCCCACCTTCAATCTTTCCCAGCATCAGGGTCTTTTCCAATGAGTCAGTTCTTCTCATCAAGTGGCCAAAGTATTGGAGTTTCAGCTTCAGCATGAGTCCTTCCAATGAATATTCAGGACTGATTTCCTTTAGGATGGACTGGTTTGATCAAATTGCAGTCCAAGGGACTCTCAAGAGTCTTCTCCAACACCACAGTTCAAATGCATAAATTCTTCTGTGCTCAACTTTCTTTATAGTCCAACTCTTACATCCATACATGACTACTGGAAAAACTATAGCCTTGACTAGACAGACCTTTGTTGGCAACGCAATGTCTCTGTTTTTTAATATGCTGTCTAGGTCGGTCATAGCTTTTCTTCCAAGGAGTAATCATCTTCTAATTTCATGGTTGCAGTCACCATCTGCAGTGATTTTGGAGCCCAAAAAGATAAAGTCTGTCACTGTTTTCATGATTTCTCCATCTATTTGCCATGAAGTGATGGGACCAGATGCCATGATCTTAGTTTTCTTAATGTTGAGCTTTAAGCCAGCTTTTTCACTCTCCTCTTTCACTTTCATCAAGAGGCTCATTACTTCTTCTTTGCTTTCTGCCATAAGTGTGGTGTTATCTGCATATCTGAGGTTGTTGATATTTCTTCTGGCAATCTTAATTCCAGCTTGTGCTTCATCCAGTCTGGCATTTCTCATGATATACTCTGTGTATAAGTTAAATAAGCAAGGTGACAATACACAGCCTTGACATACTCCTTTCCCTATTTGGAACCAGGCTGTTGTTCCATGTCCAGTTCTAACTGTTGCTTCTTGACCTGCATACAGATTTCTCAGGAGGCAGGTCAGGTGGTTTGGTATTCCCATTTTTTACGAATTTTTCACAGTTTGTTGTGATCCGCACAGTCAAAGGCTTTGTTTGGCATAGTCAATAAAACATAAGTAGATGTTTTTCTGGAACTCTCTTGCTTTTTTGATGATCCAATGGATGTTGGGAATTTGATCTCTGGTTCCTCTGCCTTTTCTAAATCCAGCTTGAACATCTGAAAGTTCACAGTTCATGTACTGTTGAAGTCTGTCTTGGACAATTTTGATCATTACTTTCCTAGAGTGTGAGATGAGTGCAATTGTGCAGTAGTTTGAACATTCTTTGGCATTGCCTTCCTTTGGGATTGAAGTGAAAACTGACTTTTTCCAGTCCTGTGGCCACTGCTGAGTTTTCTAAATTTGCGGGCATATTGAGTGCAGCACTTTCGCAGCATCATCTTTTAGGATTTGAAATAGCTCAACTGGAATTCCATCACCTCCACTAGCTTTGTTTGTAGTGATGCTTTCTGAGGCCCACTTGACTTCACATTCCAGGTTATCTGGCTCTAGGTGAGTGATGACACCATCGTGGTTATCTGGGTCATGAAGATCTCTTTTGTATAGTTATTTTGTGTATTCTTGCCAACTCTTCTTAATATCTTCTGCTTCTGTTAGGTCCATACAATTTCTGTCCTTTATTGTGCCCATTTTTGCATGAAATGTTCCCTTAGTATCTCTAATTCTCTTGAAGAGATCTCTAGTCTTTCCCATTCTGTTGTTTTCCTCTATTTCTTTGCATTTATCACTGAGGAAGGTTTTATCTTTCCTTGCTATTCTTTGGAACTGTACATTCAAGTGGGTATATCTTCCCTTTTCTCCTTTGCTTTTCACTTCTCTACTTTTCACAGCTATTTGTAAGGCCACCTCAGACAATCATTTTGCCTTTTTGCATTTGTTTTTCTTGGGGATGGTCTTGATATACTGCCTCCTGTACAATGTCACGAATCTCCATCCATAGTTCTTCAGGCACTCTGTCTATCAAGAGGGATTGAGGGAGATATTTCTCCTCTCCCACAATATTCAGCCCCCAAACAGGCAAAACTCATCTAGAAGTCAGAAAAGTCAGGAGAGTGAGATGAGAAAGAGATCAGAAATGAGCATGGGAGGTAGGGGAGGGCATGGGGCTTCTAAGTATTGAGAATATTCTGTTTCTTTAATCTGATAGAAATGCATTGATCTAGCTCTACCTTGATGACTGGGAGCTCTTCTGTAAGTCTGTTATCTTTTACTTAAAAAAAGAACTAGTGTTCATAGAGGAGATGAAATCTCTAGGCAAATGACTACCTATATATAATTCAAGGCAGACAATAGGGAAGTTACAGAATTGAGGCAGAATGACAATCAGGAGTGATCAGCTGATTTGTGGGTAGGGGAGGGGTGTACATTCATCGGCATTTGGCTTCAGAGAATAAGAACTCCAGCGACACCTTGGATCAGCCTGAGCAGACTAGAACCTCCCAAGGATCAGACAGGTGAGGGAGTGTGCGCATCACTGCCCCCCCGTGGCCACTGATGCCAGACTCTTTTTCATAAAGGGCTGAGAATCCTTGCTTTGTCCAGCCCTACTAGGGACCTCATATGTGAGCTGAAGTTAGTAGAAAGGACATGTTTGTGACTCAGTTAAAAGAGTAGAATACTTGTTTTTCTTTCTCTTATAGTGAAACCTCAACTCTCTGGTAAAGACCTTATGATTAGTTGTTCATTTAAAAAACCTTTTTCCAAGGCCCATTCTGTGCTGAGCACTGGTCCAGATTCTGGGGCTCTTACCACAGCTAGCAAAGGTTATCACCCCATGGGGCAAAGGTTCTAGGTGGCTATTTAAGCAAAGAGGTGATCTCCATGGGACTTCCTTCACAGGGAGATTCTGTGAAGCAGCAGTAGAAATGTAAGCCAGATGCCTAGCAGAAATTCCTAACTGCAAATTAGTTGAATGTCTACCTGATATGAAATAAGGAAGCTTTATTGGATGTAGTTTTCATATATCATGGAACTGAGTTGCTAGCTATAGCCTACCTAATATTGGCAGAGGGATTTTGAAATTTATAAGGCATTGTTTTATACACACATACACACACACACACACACAGATACCTCAAATGGTAGCCTAGAGAACCTGTACCACTGAAGGTGTATTCAGCAGCAGATCTCAGAAAACCCAATGAAAAATGGCTTAAAATAATGAGAGAAATGTATTCTCCCACTTAACAGAAGTCCTAAGGGAGAGTAAGTTAATTCAGCAACTCAACTAGACCTCAGGTTTGACTCTGCCATTCTCAGGGTGTTAACAATACTTTTCCTCAACACTGCAAGAAGGCTGCAGCATCTTCAGCCATTACATTCAGACACAGTGAGACAGAGCATCCTCTCTTGTATACTATTTTAGGAATAGCACAATAGTGCAATAGGAATTCCATCAAGGCCTCCCAGAATTATATCACAACATGCTTATACCTAAGCCGGGCTTTCTTGGTAACTCAGACAGTAAAGAATCTGCCTGCAATTCAGGAGACTGGGGTACGATCTCTTCTGCAGAAGAGAATGGTAACCCACTCCAGTATTCTTTCCTGGGGAATTTTGTGGACAGATGAGCCTAGTGGGCTACAGTCCATGGGGTTGCAAAGAGTCGGACATGACTGAATGACTAACACACATACCTAAGCCAGTCACCAGCAAGGAGAATGGCTTTGATAGATCAAGAATCATTTTCTGGTGCTTCAGTAGGACCCAGCCTTCCCTAGTGAGGCAAACCTACTTCCCCAACCCAGATGCCTGAATAGAATCAGAACTCTGGTTAACGAGGACACATTCTTGGATTACAATATGGAGAGCAACTGGGTGCCTTTGCAAAAGGATGAAACTGCTAAAAGCTTTGAATTTGCTGGTAGGGTTATCTATATTCCTATCTCACTCCTTCCAGACCACAGTTCCCCTAGCTGAGGGGAACTATGACAGCCAAGATCCCATAAAGCATACCAACTTCTCTGGTCTCCATTGAGAACCAGATGGTAAAGGGAAAGGTCACAGGTCTCAGGTCAGATGGCCAAGGGTTCCTTGTTGTGTCTTGAGGAAACAGAGCTCGAGGCCTCAGCGTCATCCCAACAGCAGGCCCCAGGCACTGGGCCCCTGATGCACTAGGCTCTGGGCTCCCAACTGGGCTGGCTTCCAGCCTCAGATTCTTTCCCAGAGTCTGGCCCTGCCTAACTCAGGGTTGCTGCCGGCTCATGGTGTATCTCTGGGCAGTCACAAAGGTGCCTTCTCCGGTTGGTTGGATTCTGGCTGATGCACACTGACAGCCAGGCACACAGGCTGGTGGAGGGAATTTGGGCTGGATTCAGCCTCTATAAGCCCCCTAGGCGGGCACCTTTGAGCAGTTCATCAGTTGCACACATACAGAAGCCCTGCCCCTCATAAGCCCCAGGCTGTTGCATATTCTACACCCAACTTCTCCTTAATGTCCTGGTTGGTTTCTGCCTTGAACAGGCAGCCTGTCAGCTTGGATCTTTTAATCCTGGATTCGCCAGAGCATGATTGACAGGCATTTAAACTGAGCCTCCCTGGGGCTGAGACTTGTTCCTGCAGAAGTGGAGGAACAGCCAAGCTGCCAGGTCTCGAGCTGGATCTTGGGGCCATAGGACCTTTTCTGATCCTTCTATATCCAAACCAGGCTAATGCTGAAGGCATAATATCCATGTCTTTCAGAGCCGTATCAGGGACTCTTCCCAGCCATGTACTGGGGCCATAGGAAGACAAGGGGACCATTAGCTATAAACACTGTGTGGTGGGGCCTGTTCTGGGTACTAAACAAATAGGAGAAATGAGAAGACATGGTCCTGCCCCCTGCAGGGCTTGATTTTCTATGGAGATACACTTGGGTCAAGAGTTACAACACAGACTGAGGAGTGATGGAGGTTTGGGAAGAGTCTAGGTGTCCAGATCAAAGGCATGTAACCTTGATGTGTATGTGTGTGTAGGGGGACAGAACATAAAGATTTCCAGAAGAAATGAGACTCTAGTCAAACAGGGAGTGTAGAGGTGGGGTTGGTGTCAGAGCACAGGAGCAATATGTGCAAAACTAGGAGGTAAGGGGAGCTGTCTATGTTTCAGGGTGGCTGTCATATCTCATGCAGTGGGGCCTGGGGTACGGGCAAGTGGTGAGAGGTGAGGCTGGCCCAGATCATGGAAGTGCTCACTCTGTGAATCTAGGTCCTCCTAGAAACAGATGCCAACACAATAAGGACTTTACTAGGGAAACTGCCCAAGAGACAAATGGGGTGGAAGTGGGCAGGAGAGGCTGGGAGAGCATCGGACCTTGAACAGAGGAAAAAGGGGAGAAAGAAAGGTCGAGTGGAAGCATCCTAACCTGTCTTGCCATCTGGGGAAAGTCTGGGGCTCTTGGGAGCTCTCCAGCCCAAGTTGGCAGCCATCAGAGGAATTCCCTGTGTCCCTGCCTTGGTGTCCCAGCCATTGATTTCCCAATTCAGCCACACCACCCCAGGTGATAGGTCTAAACTAATCCCATTCTCCTGCAATTGTTTGAAGATGTTTTATATGTAACCCAATCAAAGCCAATAAGACATAATGAGAAGTTTGCTGAGGAGCTTTTAGGAGCAGACCTCTTAAGAAGTCTTTTTCTTAAGACTTTAAAGACAATCTTTTTCTTTCTCTGGGCATGTTGGTATCGGTGTGGGATATCTGGGAGAGTTAGCCAACCTGAAATCAAAAGAGAGCAGCCAGAGAGCACAGTCCTCACACCGAGGTTGGAGGAACAAAAAGATGGAAAGAACGTGGGCTCTGAATGACATCGAGTCACTGAGTAAATCAGTCCTGGAACCCACATGACCACTGGACTTCTTGAAACTAAGACCACATATTCAGTTTATGATTTGCATCGATCTGAATCAGGGTTTTCTGTTCCTAAACTCAAACAAAGCATAATCCCTGTTTTACAGGTAAAGAGATGGAATCTTAAAGTCCCATAGCTGATAGATGGCAGAGTAGGGACACAATCCCAGATCTTCCTTTCCTTTGTCAATGACAAGTTTCCTCTTGGATATCAACTTGAATCACTTGTAATGATAAAACTCGAGTTCTTACCCTGTGTGACATTAGTATATGGGGCAATGAGATATCCACAGCATTAATTGTGCCCTCACTGTATACTCTGCACAATGCCAGTCATTGTGGAGGGCATAAGTGACTGAATGTTAGCCCTGCTTTTAAGGAGTCGATGATATAACTGAGCATAAATGAACATAATTAGAGACTAGAATGATAGATCACTTTTAAGGGGCACTTGCTACATGGTAGACAGTGGGATAAGTATTGAACACATAACATGTGTTCCTCACAGCAAACAACAGGGTACTTTCTTTTATTTTCTTTTACTGTCATTGTCACCATATTACAGCTATGAAGGCACAGAGAGGTTACTAATTCACCCAAGATCACAAAGCTGGTATAAATGAGATTTAAGGCTTTCTGACTTGAAAGCCTGTGCTCTTAACCAATATGCTAGACTGCCTCTCCTAACAGACATTCATTAGTGCAAGGCAGCATCAAGCCAAGTGATGGATATACAGGATGATAATAGAGAGGATTCTTAAACACATTTGTGAAGGTGCTTTGCACATGTTATTGTTAATCCTTATGATTCTCAAACTTGAGCAATGGGATCACCTAGAGGGCTTGTTAAAAGCACAAATTGCTGGGATCCACCCTGTTTCTGATTTAGCAGATTCCAGCTGAGGAGGTATCTTAGGATTTGTATTTTCTAACAAGTTCCCACCCACTTCAGTGTTCTTGCCTGGAGAATCCCAGGGACAGAGGAGCCTGGTGGACTGCCGTCTATGGGTTCGCACAGAGTCGGACATAACTGAAGTGACTTAGCAGCAGCAGCAGCAAGTTCCCAGGTGATACTGAATGTCTGGGAACCATACTGTCAGGGCCACTGCCTTAGAATAACTCTGTAAAAGAAAGATTGCCATCCCCATTTTGCAGATGGAAAAAGTGTCTTGTACTGGGAAAACTTATTTACCCACACTTTACAGAGGGTAAGTTCTAGTCCTAGGACTTGAACCTGGTTCAAGCTGGGCTCAAAATCCATGTTCTGTCCGTTGCACTATGCTGCCTCAAGATAGAAATGCATCATAAACTCAGGAGGAAAAGAAACTGTGGGCTGGAATGTCCTGGGAAAACTTCCTGAAGGAGGAAGTTACCTTGAAAAAAATGAATTTATATTGGCCATCCTAAGCTATGAAGGGTGAAGGGGTAAAGTGAAAGTTGCTCAGTTGTGCCTGACTCTTTGCAACCCATGAACTATACAGTCCATGGAATTCTCTAGGCCAGAATACTGGAGTGGGTAGCCTTTCCCTTCTCAAAGATCCTAAGCTATAGACATGACCAATGAAATACTTGACTTGCCACATTATAGCTGTGAAAATACCCTTGCCTTGAATTTTTACATAATGAGAGGGATTGTGGTGAGGAAATACAGTCAGGGTTGCTCCATAAAAGGGAGGTCTGGACAGAATACATATCCTGGAGTAGGTAAATAACAGGGATCTCAGAGACAGGAAGGAACTGATTAAGGGGACCAGCAGCTAAAAAGGTAAACACAGGTGAGGAAATTCTATGCTCCATACCCAAAGGAGAGGAACGACTTGTATTATCTTTTTTTCATGCCAGGGGATGGGTAGGCATTACATCATCCCCATTTATTCCCTCAAGTGAGAATGTGCAACATGGCTTGGATATACTCCCACCAGAACCTGCTCCCTTTTTCCTATTCTAATTTCCTTAATCAAAGCAAAGGACAAGGAGAGCGATTTTTCCTTTGACACTGATTGAAAAATGATGATGTTCTGTGATTGAAGCCACTGGGCTTGTTCAGCTTCAAGGAAGCAGTCAATGCAGACATGAAGACACAAGCATGGTGAACAAGCATTTCAAAAAACGATATGCGAAAGAGAAGTTTGTTCTCTGTGGTTGGCCAGATTTGAAGTTGGATTAGGATAGATGGAAATTCCAAATTAAGAAAGAACGTAAAAAAAAAAAAAAAAGAAAGAAAGAACTAGTGCTAGTAATTTTTGATGTCATCCATTAATCCAGTCATTGAGTCATTTGACAACCATCCACTAGGAGCCCACTGTGTGCCGGGGATGGTCCTAGGTACCTGGTGAATCAAACAGAAATGGTTCTTCTCTTCATGGTTGGCCTGAATCCATCTTGTTAAAACTTAGGCTGTTTTGAAGTTGAAGTAGTTTAAATCCCTTGTCAGCGCGAGAAAATGTGCATAGTCACCAACTGACCCTTCTCCTACACCCCCATTTCTTCCTGCAGTGATAACATATGCTTTCATTGTAATGAAAGTTGCTGAATATGCCAAAAACACATCATTCAAACCATTTCTCCTCCAGGAAGTGGGAGCCTTGGATTAAACGCAGAGACACACGGTCAGGGATACAGTAACCGGGCTGTACAAGGTAAATAAGTTAGGAACACATTCTGATGTAAGGGGATATTTCTCAGTAAGGATGAGCTCTCAGATAATGGCCCATCCCTCAGGGGCCCACACAGCTGTCCCAAGGCATTTCCGGGGTCTGAGAGACAAAATCCATCAGCCATTCAGTACAAAGCTGGGGAGCATTTCAACTTTCTAATAGGGTCATTAGCTGGGTAACAGATGAAACTGAACAGTGACAGAAGGTCAGAGGTAACTGAAACAGGAGAGAAAAATACATGGTGAGTCTACACATTCTTTGAGAACACACATTTTCCTCAAAATTCCCTTGACCGCCCAGCATCATGAAATGTCAGAAGCCAAGGGATTTGTAAAGAACAACTCAAAGAACCACAGGATGAGAAAGAATCTATCCACAAGGGAGGGATGACGAATTTTCAGAAACCAGCAAGCTAATCCAGAGGAGCTGTTGATAATATCACAAGGCACTTACAAATGCATTCGCAGTGATTCTGTAAACCCAGGAAATCAGGCAGAATGATTTGTGAGAAACAAGGATCTGTGTTCTGAGCTGAAAGTTTAATTCTGGCTTAGGTATTTGTTCCACCTATGATTTGTATTAATTTAACCTTGCTTTTCTGATCATTAAAAAAAATATATTTCCATTGCAGAAAGTACAGAAAGAAAATAAAAATCACTCCAAATACCCCACAATTTTTAAAAAATATTAACTTTTTATTGATAGCCTACAAGTCTTTTTCACATGCATTTGTGTACATCTCTTTCTATTCCAAAACTAAAATCATATATCCATAGTTTTAAGAACTGTTGTTCTCACTTAATAATATGTTATGAAATTTTCATGAGTTTCCCCCATATTTAAAACTATTTTTATTAATACTATTTTTTAATGTCTATGTTACATGAGTACCTTAGGTTGAGACATATAAAATTAGTGATATTTGACCTTTTTTAACCTATAAAAATGGCAATTTTGTATGGTTCACCTGTATTATAATTGATTTCTCCAGTCTGATATTCATTGACATTTAGACTGTTCCCAGATGTTCTCAATTATAGAAATTTTGCGGTGAACTTCTTTGAGTTCAGCTTATTGCACATCCATGATTATTTTCTTATAGTAAATCCTTATGCACTCGTTATGTATTGCAAACACATGCAAACTTAGCAGCTTAAACAACACTTTTTTTTTTTTTTTAGTTCACAGTTTCTATGGAAACTATGTCTTCCATGGAAGCTGGGTCTTTTTCAGGGTCTTTCTTCCAAGTCTGCAATCTAGGTGTAAGTCAGAGCTGAGGTCTCATTCAAAGACTTGACTGGGGCAGAATCTCCTTCCAAGTTCACTTAGGTGTTCCTGGGCAGGATTCAATTCCTTATTAGTTGTTGACCTGAGACCTCCCTCAGATCCTCGCCGTGGGTGTTTGTCCATAGTATTGCCCGCAGCATTTCAGCCATCTTGATGAAAGCCACCAAGAGGAGGAGTCTGCTTGTCAGATGAAGTTACGATCTTACATAACTCAGTTACAGTCACAGCAGTCCGTCACTCTTGCCATATTTGATCTATTTAGAAGCAAGTCACAGGTCTGTTTTGCAGGTTGGATTCCCTGGGAAGCAGGATCTGAGATGAGGATTAGATCCAGGGAATGTATGAAAGTGACCTTGGGGTCAAGTGACACCTGTGGAAAGGAAGGGAAGCCAACAGGAAGGCAAGAAAACAGAGAGGAAGTTGCATCCTGTTGGTCTGCCAAGAAGTCTCAGTGGGGACCTCAGCTGATCCCATAGAGAGCTCTGAAGCAGGGAGGACCCTTCAGAGTTGTCTGGAGTTGGAGGCAAGAGGATGAACCTTTATCCCCCACATCAACAATGAATGTAGGCTGCCTTAGGAAGATGAAGAGCTCTGTACTCTGCAGTGGAGACAATCCCTGATGGGGCTGGCAGCTGAGTGCTGTCTGCCAACAGGACTTCCAGGGCCTGGGAGAATACACCCTTCATTCTCTCAACCACTGCCATGGTTCGAGAATTTCTATGTTTGGGATTTTGTTTTTCACAAATTACCCACCTCTGTTCAAAACCTTGCTTATTCTTCAGAAAGCAAAACATCTAATGCATACATATTACTTAAACTTACTAATTTTTACCCACTTAGTTTTGAGGTGTGCTAACATATTCTAATAAAATTGTGATTTGGCCGTTAGATCTCTGTGGCTTATTTATTACTCATTATAAATTTGTACCCTTACATACCATCAGTCTTACCCCCTATACCCTATTCCCTGGTAACCACCATTTTGATTTCTTTAAAAAAAAATAGGTTTGACTTTTTAAGATTACACATATAAGTTATATCATACAGTACTTGTCTTTCTCAGTCTTACTTGTCTCACTTAGCTCACCCATGACATTGGTTCAAGGCTCACCCATGTCATTATAAATGGCATGATAGCCTCCTTTCTAGTGGCTGAATAATGTTCTATTGTGTATATATACTTTGTTCCCTCATCCATTGATGAAATTTCAGGTCATTTCGATAGCTTGGCTATTGTGAATAATGCTATAATACACACAGGTGTGCACATATCTTGCTAAAATCCTGTTTTCATTTTCTTTGGGTATATACCCAGAAGTAGAATTGCTGGATTGAATAGTAGATCTATTTTTTTTTTAATTTTAGGAAACTCCATATTGTTTTCCGTAGTAGTTGGACTAATTCAGACTCCTACTAGCAATATATAATGTTTCCCTTTTCACCTTATCCTTGCCGGCACATATGGTCTCTTGTCTTATTGATGTAGCCATTCTAACAGGTGGGAGGTGATGTCTCATTGTGGCTTTAGTTTGTATCTCCCTGATGATTAGTGATGAACATCTTTTAATATGCCTGTTGGCAATTTTGATATCCTCTTTGGTTTTTGTTTTTGTTTTTTTTTTCAAGTTTATGTTACTGAAGTGAAGTGATTTATAATGTATTAATCTCTTCCATTTAGCAAAGCAGTTCAGTTATACATTTATATATACATTCTTTTCATATCCTTTTCCTTTATGGCTTATCATAGGGTATTGCATGTAGTTCCCTGTGCTATAATATAAGAATTTGTTGTTTATCCTTTTTATATAATAGTTTGTATCTGCTAACCCCAAACTCCTAATCTCTCCTCCTCCATCCGCCTCCCGCTTGGAAACCACAAGTCTGTTCTCTACGTCTGTGAGTCTGTTTCATAAAGTTCTTTTGTGTCATATTTTAGATTCCACATATAAGCGATAGCTGGAGGAAGAAATGGCAGTGCACTCCAGTATTCTTGCCTGGAGAATCCCATGGACAGTGGAGCCTGGTGGGTTACAGTTCATGGGGTCTCAAAGAGTTGGACACAACTGAGCAACTAACACACATAAGTGATATCATGTAGTACTTGTCTTTTTCTGACTTACTTCACTTAGTATGATAATCTCTAGGACCATCCATGTTGCTACAAATAGCATTATTTCATTCTTTTTATGGCTGAGTAGTATTCCATTGTATATATGTACCACATCTTTTCTTTGATGTCTTCTTTGGATCAGCAACGTTTTCTTCATTGTATCTTGATTCTCTTGCAGCTCCTTCTCTTCTACAGTATTGGATGTTGTGGATCTATCCTTTGTGTCTTTTTGTTTTCCTTTTCACTTACCTATTTCTGAATTAGGGGAGTTTTCTTGAGCTTCTCTTTATTTTTGGTCCTTCATAATATGCATCTACTATTTTAATGCCTCTATTGTGATTTTACTTTTAACCCAGCCAATGTTTTTCCTTTCCACTGCATTTTCCAGATTTCTTAGGTACCCTCTATGATTATCTCTTCTAGCTACATAGAAGCAACACCCTCTTTCATCTTATCAAGAAAATTTCTCAACTTTTCTCCTTGTAGTAGGTTTATATTATTGAGTCTTCTTTGTCATCATTTTCTAAACTTGGAGTCTTTCCACATGGCCAAACATTATTCTCTGTTTGTTCAGGCTTATAGAGGGAGATATATGCTTATCGTAAATTGGAAGCTTGTATGGGTTCTAAGAGATATTTAGTAGATCTTTTATTGGATATATCAGGCCAGATGAAGGGAAAACAGAAATGTTCAGATTTATTGTTATTTTCCTTTTCCTTTTCATAGATTCAGCTGTTTGGAGAGATAAGAGAGGTAACCAGGGCCAAAGATATCTCTGGTGAGGTGCTTTGACTGTGTGAAAGATTTTCTCATTTGTGGGAAAGCCAGAAGTGGTCAGTGAGATCCCAGCAGTGCCCTGCCTTTTTTCACTCTCCAAGTATGAATCAGCACTACTTCATGTGGCTACTGGCTCCACTTCAATTTCCAAAGGTACTGGTGGCTTCCAAAATTATCCCTTTATTATTTGTGGCCCATCCTGGCTTCCAGCAGGTGTTTGTAGGGTCTGGCAAGGCTGTCTTCCTTTTGCCTCCAGACCCAATATTCTGAGCACACAATGGCCTATAGCTGAGCCTGGGCCTTCTTCATGCGTTTCCTGTCAACCCTACACCTTGCTGATGTTCTTCAATTTTCATCTGACTTGAGAGGTTTGCAGTTCCCCAGCTTCTAGCATAAACAGAATGTTTCATGGTTGAATAAAGGAAGAGCACAGTTTGTAGTGCTGTGCTCTCTGTGTTTGTAGCCCATCGGTCATCTCAATGGCAGTGTGGGGACCACAAGTAGAGGGAGATGGATAACACCTTTGGGGAGTTCTTGATCGCCAGCTTGATTCTGAATAGCGCTCAAGCAAATAATTGTCCAACTTTAAAGGAGAAGGAAAGAGGTGAAGAAGCAGTTGAGTGCAGAAAGGCAAGGAAGATAGGAGAGGGGAAGAAACACAGGACAGAAAGGAGAATGAAGCTACACAATGGTCTGTGCTGCCCACTGGTGCCTTATGATAACCTCCCACTGCTGCAGCCAACTATGTCTGGGGTTCCTAGGGCGGTCCTAGATCTTCCAGTGATATCTGAGGAACACGTTGATGCTACAGATGCTGTTCTGGGTGAGCTCTTTTCACTTCTGCTACCCACTCTTCTAGGGAGAGAGGGCACCCCAAAATTTTTGGAATCTCATTCTCAAAAGGTCTGAGAAATGAGTATGATGGATAGCCAAGGGAAGGCAGATATCCTTACCCACTGCTGGTGAAAACAAGAAGTGACTCTACCTCTTTTTCTTGGGAAGCTCACTGGTTTGGCATTTCTTGGTCAAAGGGGAGAGGGAGGCAGAGGGGAAAGGGAGAGAGGGAAGGAGAAGGGTAAGGAGACACACATACATACACACAGAGACAGAGGTCTTGGAATGAAATCCACTCAGACTGCAAAAGGCCATACCTGATGAGGGGAAATGTACCCTGAGAGTTCAGGATTGTTATCAGAAGATAGATTTCTCCATCCCAAATGCAAAACAGAAAGTAGGGGTCTTGTGGGTAGGGTTGGAGGGGAGACACGGAACTAAGGAGAGAGACATGGCACCACTAACTCCTCAGAATGAAAATTGGGTTTCTGTTGAATGTTTTATAGATGTCTGTTGCCTCCCCATCACATTACAGTCTGGGTGAAAAATTATCCCAGGCCCACCAAGGAAAACAGAGGTGCATGAACCAAGATTTTGTTGCCACGGACCACAATAGTTATCAAACAGAATTTTTCCATGGGTCAACATGGGCTGATTTATTTGTATATGTGCCCCGTGGGTATCTATTAGGCCTTCCACACTGTGATCATCACAGGGACAGCTGGTTTATATACGTGTTGTCCAGGCACATGGTAAAGCCCTATAACACATTCACTAAAGAGAAGGAGAAGGAAGGCATGAAAATGTATTTGGGCTGCTTCTGAACCTTCAAGACCAGTGTCCAGGGCTGGCGATTGTGACACCTGGGTTCCCATTCTGGCTCCATCCATTGTGGGATATGTAAACTTGGGCAATAGCATCCTCTGGCTGCATTCCAGTTTTCTCAACTGTAAAATAAGGGTAGTGCTATTCCACGCTGATCCAGCAGGTCAATGAAGTATGATTGTGGCTGAAATACTGTAGGAATGACTAGCTTGGGCACGTGTTAATAATAGTATTACAAGTATTTACTTATTCATTCAACAAACATTTATTGACCAGCTACTATGAGTCATTCACTTTGATGGGTGTTGGGGACTCAGCTATGACCAAGGTGAGCCCTACCACTGTCTCTACTACTCTACTCATAGTCCAGTGACTGAGCAGGTAACTAACCTTTCTCCCCAGCCTTGCTTATATCTTAGCTTCTTTATTCTTGAAATTCAAAACATTTACTAAGATTTCTAGGTGTTTGTTTTTTTCTCATTCTTTTTTCCTGGAGTTTGCTGAGTACATTTGATTTGCTAGCAGAAGTTGTTCTTCAACGTAGTGAAGTTTTCTGCATTATTTCAGCATGCTCTGTTGTCTCCCATTCCCGAATTCATGCTCTGCATTTCTTCTTTTATCCTCTTCATATGTACATCTTCCTGGAATGCCAGGTAGGGAATGATGTCCCCAGGATTTGCTAATGGGAACTTTTGCTTCCAGTTAGAATTAGTTTATTATGAGCTCTCCTTGGAAAGCCATTACAATTCTCCCTCACCTTCTATGAAGATAGAAGCCAAGAGGGTGAATAGGAGGAGCTGAATTGGCTTCTCAATACCCAGCTGTTTTCTTGATAACGAGCCTCAGTGACTGAGCACAGTCTCATCTGCCTCCGTCCTCCATCGCAACACTCCAGATATAAGAGCACCGAACAAGACCCTGAAGCAGTTAAGGAAGTCAGGGGTGGGACTTGGCTCAAACACAGCAGGCTAACAGTTCTCATCACCAACCAGCACCACAGTCACTCCTTGTTCTGCTGCGCACTCCCTGCAGAACACAGCGGGAAAGACCACAAAACACGATCAGCAATGCAGTGGTCAGGGGTGACATACTGCACAGCACCAAGAAGGCTTGTTTATATTTTGGCCTAGGCAAAGGGCATGCCCTTGAGAGCACCTGGGAGTGTCTCTAGGTGGGCCTGGCTGGAGGAGTTTCTGAGTGATGAGATTATGGGTAACTTCATTTTTTTTCACATTTCAAATGTCCTATAATTTTCATGTTTTATGGCTGGTATGACTGTTTACATGTATTAGCTTATTTGATTGTCATAATAATCCTCGTTCTATGAGAGGATTTCATTTTACCTCCATCATTCAGAGGAGGAAACTAAGACACAGAGGGGTAAAACTATTTGCATAAGAGCAAATAAGTACAGAGCTTGGATTCGAATCCAGTTCTGTCTGGGTCTAATGAGGTGACCTGGGTTACAACCACAAATCTAAGTCTTTGTGACTTTGTTGGAGCCCCTTAAGGTGTCTACACCTCAGTTTCCCCATCTGTCAAGTGAGGAAATGTCCCCTGACTCATCTAACAGAGATATTATAAAGATCCAGTGAAATGGTAGATGTGAAAGTACTTTCCTAACCTTATGTGAGTTATTTTCATGTAATTTCTATAATATCAATGACATTTCAATTCAAGGATAAAATAACAGACCATACAATTTCAAAAGTCAGCCCTGATATGGAGCCCATGAACTTAAAAAAAAATTTTTTTTCTAGTGGGTGAAAAAGGAAAGATGCTTTCTGCTTGTTCTCTATTGAATCAAATTCATTCACAAGTTTAAGTGCCAGCAATTGGACATTTCTAAGCTGCACTCAGGACAGGAAGGTAATAAGGTGCATTCTGTCCCCAGACTAAAATCTCTGTTTTATTCAGCTTTTGTAAGATGCCTTTGTGTTTTTAGGGAGGTCTGAGGTGCCATGTGTACAAATGGAGCCCAACCAATGCCTCATTTGGTTCTTGATTGAAAATCATCTAGTATTGAGACTTCCATCTGCAAAATGGAAATAAGGGGACAGAGGTGACTCTGGATGCTCTGGATGGTGGTCCAAGGGTGAAGAGCTTTTTCAGTGAGAGGAGAGAGAGTGAATTAATGGCCATCAAAACAAGCTGAGCTTGGGACTTCCTGGGAGGTCCCTGGAATGACCCTGGAGTTTAAGACTTTGCCTTCCAGTGCTGGGGGTGTGGGTTCCATCCCTGGTCAGGGAGCTAAGACTCCACATGCCCCATAGCCAAAACCAAAATATAAACAGAAGCAATATGGAAACAAACTCAATAAAGACTTTTAAAATGGTCCACATCAAAAAAAAAAAAAAAAACTGAAAAAAATGAGCTGTGCTCTCTCTGCTCAGCTTGGCTTGACTCTTCTCAGGGGTCTTGCTTCAAGGCAGGGAGGCAGGGCCAAATGGTCTCTCCAGGATCTTCAGCTCTAGGAATCATTGGCATCATCTGCCAGCTTTGGCCATCAAAGACTTTAGAAGCTTGGAATGACCTTGGAAATCGCTTGGCCCAATACCTTAATTTGACAGATGACAAGAGCTCAGAGGGATTCCGGGACTTTTGCAGAAGAGCCAGTGAGCAGCAAAGCTGAAAACTAGAACTCAAGTCTCTTGACTTGCATTTCAGCTCTGTTTTCATCTGACCAACTGCCTAGAATGCAGTTGGAATCCCAGGTTAGGGAAGCAGGTTATGCAGTGGGGTGGGTGGGCGAAGCAGGCAGAGCTGGTGAGAGAGGGAAGGGGAAAGTGTTTGAAAATGAAGAAAGAAAGAAAGGATTGAGAAGGAAGGGGAGAGATGGGGCAGGAACAAGAGAAGGCAGCAGGAGAGAGAAACAGGATTTGCAGTAAGTATGAGGGATGCTATGGAAATTACTTTTTGAACGGCATTTAATTGGTTTATTAGTGTAATTCAGTCACAGTTTGATTTGATTCAAACCTCTGATGTGTGTGATCCACCACCCACCAAGGACACTGCCAGCCTTTGCAGACAGCAACAAACAGCAGGCCCGAGAGGATGGGGTGGTGGTGGGTGATGGAGGATGAGAAAGAGAGGGAGAGGCAGGAGGATAAGCAGAGAGAATGCATGGAGGAGAGGGAGGAAGGGTAGGGAGAAGAAAGGAGAAGGGGGAGGGAGGTTGAGAGGAGAGATGGAGGAGAGCGATAAGACCTGAGGAAAGAGAGGAGACAGAAAAATAAATAAAGGACCAGAGGGAAGACTGAAGGTGGGGGGTGGTGAGAGAGGAGTGGGAGGGGAAGCAAGGGGCGGGGAGAGGCTGAGGGGAGAGCAGAGATAAGGGGGAAAAATAAACACGGCAAATGGGAAGCCAGGGAGACCTGGGAGGCCCAGGAAGTCAGAAGGTGACTCAGACAAGGAGAGGCAAATGAAAAGGATGACTAGGAGAGAGAGGACAAGGGGGAGAAGAAAATTGTCTAGGGGAGCAAGGTTGCAAACACACGCACCTACCCCCGCCCCCCCGCCACACACACACACACGCATATACACAGAACTGTGTCCTCGACATCTCCTGATGCCCCTGAGGACTCATGAGCTGGACACGTTCTGGATTCCTGACACAGGGGTGCCACCAAGGGTCTGCTACCCTCTGGTTTGTTTTGTTTTTCAGTCCACTGCAAAGGAAACACTTCTAGGTCACTGGTGCCACCTCAGTGTGCATGACAGGGGTCAGAGCATAGCTGAGCAGCTCCTTCTGGACACCACACTACCCTCCCACCCCCCCCAACCCCTCTGCCAGGAGATGAGGAGATTGGGGTCAGGGAGACATAATGGTAGCATCTCAGAGCTGCAAACACCAGAGCCTTTCACAGATGGGGAGATGGGGGCTCCAGGAGGAGAACAGACTCAGAAGCAGAGTTTCCAAGGCTACTTATTCCTCCTCCCAGATCAGGGCTGGAGCCTTCATCATAGGCTGTCAAAATAGTGTTGTGTGGTGGTTGTGGGCACAGGCTTTGGAACCAAACAGACTCAGTCCTGCAGACTTGGCCAAGACCATTCATGGCTCTGAGCTGCACTTTCTACAAAATATGGATCAGGGTCATCCTGATATCATATCATAAGGGTGCTGTGAGAGACCACAGACATAAAAATATATGAAAAGTTATCTAGAAAAGGCTTGGCACATAATGAGTGCTTGATGTATTGTGATTTTTTATTATTAATAAAAAGAAGACACTGAGATAACTCACCACAGTTGAGAAGCTTCTCCTTAGGATTTGAGAAGGACATTAGAGCACTGTGGTTATGATATCAGTTCACTTCAGTTCAGTTGCTCAGTCATGTCCAGCCCTTTGCAACCCCAGGGACTGCAGCATGCCAGGCTTCCTTATCCATCACCAACTCCTGGAGCTTACTCAAACTCATGTCCATTGAGTCAGTGATGCCATCCAACCATCTCATCCTCTGCCATCCTCTTCTCCTCCCGCCTTCAATCTTTCCCAGCATCAGGGTCTTTTCTAATGAGTCAGTTCTTTGCATCAGATAGCCGAAGTATTGAGTTTAAACTTCAGCATCAGTCCTTCCAAAGAATATTCAAGACCGATTTCCTTTAGGATTGACTGGTTGAATCTCCTTGCAATCCAAGAGACTCTCAAGAGTCTTCTCCCACACCACAGTTCAAAAGCATCAATTCTTCAGTGCTCAGTTTTCTTTATAGTCCAACTCACATCCATGCATGATTACTGCAAAAACCATAGCTTTGACTAGAAGGACCTTTGTCATCAAAGTAATGTCTCTGCTTTTTAGCCTGCTGTCTAGGTAGGTCATAGCTTTTCTTCCAAGGAGCAAGCCTCTTAATTTTATGGCTGCAGTCACCATCTGCAGTTATTTTGGAGCCCAAAAAGATTAAGTCTGTTACTCTTTCCATTGTTTCCCCATCTATTTGCCATGAAGTGATGGGACTGGATGCCATGATCTTAGTTTTCTGAATGTTGAGTTTTAAGTCAGCTGTTTCACTCTCCTTTTTTACTTTCATCAAGAGGCTCGTTAGTTCTTCTTTGCTTTCTGCCATAAGGGTGGTGTCATCTGCATTTCTGAGGTTGTTGGTATTTTTCCTGGCAATCTTGAATCCAGCTTGTGCTTCATCCAGACTGGCATTTCACATGATATACTCTGCATATAAGTTAGATAAACAGAGTGACAGTATACAGCCTTGACATAATCCTTTCCCAGTTTGGAACTAGTCTGTTGCTCCGTGTCCATTTCTAACTGTTGCCTCTTGACCTCCATACAGACTTCTCAGGAGGCAGGTCAGGTGGTCTAGTATTCCCATCTCTTGAAGAATTTTCCACAGTTTGTTGTGATCTACACAGTCAAAGGCTTTGGCGTAGTCAATAAAGCAGAGGTAGGTGTTTTTCAGGAACTGTCTTGCTTTTTTGATGATCCAGTGAATGTTGACAATTTGATCGCTGGTTCCTTTGCCTTTTCTAAATCCAGCTTGACTATCTGGGAGTTCACGGTTTATGTCCTGTTGAAGCCTGGCTTGGAGAATTTTGAGCATTACCTTGCTAGCGTGTGAGATGAGTGCAATTGTGCAGTCAATTAGACATTCTTTGGCATTTCCTTTTTGGGGATTGAAATGAAAACTGACCTTTTCCAGTCCTGTGACCACTGCTGAGTTTTCCAAATTTGCTGGCATACTGAGTGCAGCACTTTAACAGCATCATCTTTTTGGATTTGAAATAGCTTAGCTGGAATTCCATCACCTCCACTCACTTTGTTCATAGTGATGCTTCCTGAGGCCCACTTGACTTTACATTCCAGGATGTCTGGCTCTAGGTGAGTGATTACACCATCATGGTTATCTGGGTCATGAAGATCTTTTTTGTACAGTTCTTCTATGTATTCTTGCCACCTCTTCTTAATATCTTCTGCTTCTGTTAGGTTCATACCATTTCTGTCTGTCTGTGTACCATTCTGTCCTTTATTGTGGTTATGATATAAACCCTATAAATCAGAATGCCTTGGTAGAGATCCCAGTTCTGCCATCAGTGACCTTGGACCAGTTAATTAACTTGCTGTGCCTCAATTTCTTCATCTGTGAAATGGGAATGACACTAGTTCCTGCTTCATAGCACTGTTCACAAAGATCAGATGAGATGATACACAGGCAGTGTATGAAGGTCTAAGCCATGTAGGTGTTAGATAAAGGTTAGCTCTCATTATTAGTGTTGCGGGCTCAGCTGTATATGCATGTGGGCACTGAGGACCAATAGGTAGACACACCCATAGTCACAAGCAGTTGGTGCAGAGCTAAGATTAGAACCCAGATCTGTCTGCTGGGTTCAGATGTCCCAAGACTGCAGAATCCCTGGTGAGGTGTCTTTCCACATTGCCACACTTTCCAAAGGAAAAGATCCCCACCCTACCCCTTCCCCATTGCCAACACCATAGTTTAGCTTCTGCCTTCTAAATTAGCCCTTAGCTTCATCTTTGATGCAGACGCCTCCTTTTGAGAAGGAGGAAGAACAGTGTGTTGAGATGTAGACTTTGGAACTCCCAGGCCTTTGTCACCAGACCCCAGCCCCACTCAGACAGATAGATACACTCAAGCACACACACAGACACATCCTCCCCATCTCCACCTGTAATTATGGAAGCCAAGTCAACGTGGCTGATGGTAATTGGCTGGGAACACAAGCTGGATTTACTCTAATGCTGATTCCAGGGACTTGTAATTTTCATCAGTGCCATAAGACTTTTTTTGGAACTGAAAAATGCACACACAGCTAATGAGCTGTAATTCTGAAGAGCTCTTGTCTTGATTAGGGCTAATTATTTTTATAAAGAAAATAATTAACAATCCCAGTGACCCACCGGGGGGGAAAGAAGCCTGATTTGGGCACCATTAATTATCCCAGGGCTGAATTTAGGACCCCTTTATTTCTTCCCAGTCCACACTGGACAGAAGGAGACAGAAGCTGAGTTATTGTCTTTATTCCCATTATATCCCTGGAAGAGCAGGAGGAATGTGCAAGAGTGACCCCTTTTCCAGGGAAAGGAGATTTCTTGGCTTTTGTACACACTGAAGCTTATCCAGGGAATCTTGGAACTGGAAGGGACCCCAGAGCCCTGGGATAAGTCTGGAGGTCTGGCTTTGAATTCCAGCTGTGTGACTTTCAGCAGATTACTTCTGTGTCTCATGTTGACTTTGGGACCTGCAGCTTCCTTCCTTATTTGATCTTGAATGTGTGAACTGACTTCTCTGAGACTCAATTCCTTGCCTATAAAATGAGCATCATAATAATAACTGTTCCATAAAGAGGTTGTGGGGCTTCCCAAGTAGCTCAGTGGTAAAGAATCTGCCTGCAATGAGGGAGATGCAGGAGACATGGGTTTGATCCCTGGGTTGGGAAGATCCCCTGGAGGAGGGCATGGCAACCTACTCCAATATTCTTGTCTGGAGAATCCTATGGACAGAGAAGCCTGGTAGGCTACAGTCCATGGGGTAGCAAAGAGTCAGACACGACTGAAGCAACTGAATACAAAGAGGTTGTGAGGACCCATTCATTCAAGAAATATTCATTGAATACCTACTATGTGCCGGATGCTGTTTGAGATGTTACGGATGTAGCAGTGTAACAATAAATATGAGAAAGTTTTTCCCCTCGTGGATTCTATGTTTTAGTGGAAGGAGAGAGGCCATAGATTGATATGCAAGTCAATACACAGAATGGTAGATGGTGGTAAGTGCTGGGGAGAAAAGTGAAATCAGGAAATGGGATTAGGGAAAGCTTGGTGTTGGGCTGGGGCCCTTGGTTCTCTTGTACATCTGGTGTTTAAGGCAAACCTCACTGATGAAGTGACATTTGAGCAAAGATTTGAAGGAAATGTGGGGACAATCCAGGTGACATCTGGGGGGAAAGCATCCCAAGCAGAGATGTGCAAATGCAGAGGCCCTGAGGTGGGAACACACTTGGCTGGTGTAGGTACAGCAGTTTGAGAGGAGAGGAAAATGATGAAATTAGAGAGTCAACAGGGGACTGATTCATGCGATGAGTTTTGGTGATTATAAGGACCTTGATTTTTACCTTGAGTGAGGTGGGAAGCCCAGATTTGAAAAGAGGAATGACGCAGTCTGACTCCCACTGAGAGGAGCCAGATCAGGCTGCATGGGAGGGAGAATAAACTTAAGGGGACTAGAGCAAGGATTTAAGGAGATAGTGCACATGGAACATTTAATACAGAGCCTGATGTGGGGTTTTTTTCTTGATAACTTTTATGCATTTTTAAAATTGGAGTGTAATTGCTTTACCCCCTGGAGAAGGGAATGGCAACACACTCAAGTATTCTGGCCTAGAGAATTCCATGGTCAGAGGAACCAGGTGGGCTGTAGTCTACAGGGTCTCAAAGAGTCAGACACAACTGAGTGATTAAGACTTTCACACTTTCAATTGCTTTACAATGTTGTATCTGTTTCTGCTGTACAATGAAGGAATCAGCTATCTATATGCATATATCCCCTCTGTTTTGGACCTCAATGCATTGGTCCACTCCAGCTGCTATAACAAAACACCACAGACCAGGTGGCTTATATAACACAAAGTATTTCCCCCCAGTTCTGAGCCTAGAAGTCCAAGGTCTAGGTGTTGGCAGATTTGGTTTCTTCTGAGGCCCCTCTCCTTGGTTTGAAGATGGTCACCTTCTTACTGTGTCCTCCAATGGCTATCGCTCATGGGTCATTGTCTGTGTCCTAATCTCTTCTTTCAAGGACAATAGTCATATTGGCTGAGGACCCACCCATATGACTAATTTTACCTGAATCACCTCTTTAGAGGATTTATCTCAAAATACAGTCACATTCTGAGGAACCAGGAGTTAGGATGTCAGCATATGAATGGAGGAGGTGCACAATTCAGCCCATAAGTTCAGTTTAGTTGCTCAGTCCTGTCCAACTCTTTGTGACCCCATGGACTGCAGCACACTATGCTTCCCTGTTCATCACCAACTCCTGGAGCTTGCTTATTTCCATCAAGTCAGTGGTGCCATCCAACCATCTCATCCTCTGTCATCCCCTTCTCCTCCTGCCTTCAATCTTTTATGTCATCAGGCTCTTTTCCAATGAGTCAGTTCTTTGCATCAGGTGCCCAAAGTATTGGAGCTTCTACTTCAGTATCAGTCCTTCCAATGAATATTCAGGACTAATTTCCTTTAGGATTGACTATTGGATCTCCTTGCAGTCCATGGGACTCTCAAGAGTCTTCTCCAATACCACTGTTCAAAAGCATCAATTCTTCAACACTCAGTTTTTTTTTATGGTCCAACTCTCCCATCCATACATGACTACTGGAAAAACCATAGCTTTGACTAGAAGGACCTTTGTCATCAAAGTAATGTCTCTGCATTTTAATATGCTGTCTAGGTTGGTCATAGTTTTTCTTCCAAAGAGCAAGCCTCTTTTAATTTCATGGCTGCAGTCACCATCTGCAGTGATTTTGGAGCCCAAGAAAATAAAGCCTGCCACTTGTTTCCATTGTTTCCCCATCTATTTGCCATGGCATAATGGGACTGGATGCCATGATCTTAGTTTTTTGATTGTTGAGTTTTAAGTCAGCTTTTTCACTCTCCTCTTTCACCTTCATCAAGAAGCTTTTCAGTTCCTCTTCACTATCTGCCATAAGGGTGGTGTCATCTGCATTTCTGAGGTTATTGATAGTTTTCTCTGCAAGCTTGATTACCAGTTTGTGCTTCATCCAGCCTGGCATTTCACATGATGTATTCTGCATATGAGTTAAATAAGCAAGGTGACAATATACAGCCTTGACGTACTCATTTCCCAGTTTTGGAACTGGTCCATTGTCCCATGTCCAGTTCTAACTGTTGCTTTTTGACCTGCATACAGATTTCTCAGGAGGCAGGTCAGGTGGTCTGGTATTCTCATCTCTTTAAAAATTTTCCAGTTTGTTGTGATCTACACAGTCAAAGGCTTTAGTGTAGTCAATGAAGCAGAAGTAGATGTTCTTCTGGAATTCTCTTGCTTTCTCAATTATCCAACAAATGTTGGCAATTTGATCTCTGGTTCCTCTGCCTTTCCTAAATCCAGCTTGAACATCTGGAAGTTCTAGGTTCACATACTATTGAAGCCTAGTTTGGAGAATTTTGAGCATTACTTTGCTAGTGTGTGAGATGAGTACAATTGTACAGTGGTTTGAACATTCTTTGGCATTACCTTTCTTTGGGATTGGAATGAAAACTGACCTTGTCCAGTCCTGTGACCACTGCTGAGTTTTCCATATTTGCTGGTGTATTGAGTGCAGCACTTTAACAGCATCATCTTTTCAAATTTAAAATAGCTCAGCTGGATTTCCATCACCTCCACTAGCTTTGTTCGTAGTGATGCATCCTAAGGCCCACTTGACTTCACATTCCAGGATGTCTGACTCCAGGTAAATGATCACGCAATCATGGTTATCTGGGTCTTAACAAACAGTAAGAGTAAGAGTAATGGTAAATTCTTCCTCTTCTTATACTCCAGTTAGGGTATCTCTTATCTATGCCAATCACACCCTCTCATATGTGAGCCTCACTTCTCAGAGACTGACACAGGCTTTGTGCTTTTCTCAACCCCTCCCCCCCTACTCTTTGGTCAACAAATATTTATTTAGCAAATACTTTGTGCCAGGTACTGGGATACTGTCCTGATAAGTTCAGTTGGGTCGTTTGGTTGTTCTTGACATGACATGGTTTTTAGAACATTCACCATCTTCAACAGACTGTTCTGGATCTGTTCTGAGTCAGCTTTTGGGAAGTATTTGCTTATCACCCACCTATGCCAGGCTCCACGCCAGGCTCTGATGAAGACAGTGATGAGGAAGACAGGTCTCTGCTTTCAAAGAGCTCTTAGGGGTTTGTTCAGTGTAGCTAATCATATAAACAAACCCATCCTGACACATCAGTGGGTGTTCATCGGTTCTCCTCTTGAGAGAACATATGTGTCTTTTGGAGACCTTGCAACTCAATGAAGTACATGTGGTAGGGTTTCAGGCAGAGGGACAGACTTGTGGAGGAGATATCTTTTGCATGGAAGCCCAAAGTACACGCCGTCTTGTATACTAGGTTGCTTGAAGGTATCTACCAATTGGATGAGACCAGGAGTCATATCTGTCATGTTTTACCATAGGTCCAGTAAGGGACATTGTGGTTGGCACATAGTAGGTGCTCAGTAAATATTTGTGGCATAGTAAATGGACCTCAGATTACATTATCTAGAATTGTATTGTTCAGTATGGTAGATATTCATCACCTCTAGCTACATATATTTAATTTTAAAAATTAAAAATATTAGGTTTATTATTTATTTATTTAATATTAAATCTATTATTAAAGTTAAAAATCCATTTCCTCAGTAACCCTAGCCACAGTTCAAGTATTCACTAGCCATGTGGTTTAGTAGCAATCCTATTGGATAGTGGAGCTTCCCAGGTGGCTCAGTGGTAAAGAATCTGCTTGCCAGTGCAAGAGATGTAGGTTTCAATCCTTTGGTCAGGAAGATCCCCTGGAGAGAGAAATGGCAACCTGCTCCAGTGTTCTTGCTTGGGAAATCCCATGGGCAGAGGAGCCTTGTGGGCTACAGTCTGTGCAGTCAGAGTTGAGTGACAAGGCACACAGACACACCGGACACCACAGATTCAAACCACAAAATATCTCCATCTTCACAGTAAGCTTGTTGATGGAACAGTGGTTTTCAACGGAGATCACTTTTATCCCCCAAGGGGCATTTGGCAACGTTTGGAGATGATTTTGGTTGTTACAACTGGGGGATTGCTGCTGGTACCTAGTCGACAGAGGCCAGGGATGCAACTCAGCATCCTACAGTACATGGGATGGTCCCCCAAAACAATAGTGTGGAGGGTGGGAAATCCTGTTCTGAATGATCTATCTCCGCAAGGGCTGATCCTAAGGGTTTCTGCCTGAAGCAATTTGTGCTTCTACTTTATAGACGGTAGCTCAACAGTTTAAAAACTTGAGTTATACTATGTAATTCTTTCAATTTGGGGATTTTTATTAGGGCTAGAATCATTTCCAGTTTATAGGAGAAAAGAGTAAGGCTCAAAAAAGTTTTGTGCCTCAAAAGGGAACAGAGATGGAACTCAAGGGTGCAAGTTACAAGGAGGCTGGTTGGTTTTTTTTTTTTCCCCCTCAATTAAGTTTTTTCTCTGTAATATGGAAGAATTTTCCAACCATCAAAGTTTTCTGAAAGTTCCCTCCCCATCACAGAAGGTATTCTGACTGAGATTACTCCACGGAGCTGTGTCTCCGAAGTACTCCATGAACTATTAGCCACTAGACCATAAAACAAATTTTCTGTGGCCACATATTTTTGAGAAAGACTATATAACACGTTCCCTCCCTGGGTTTCCACATTGCACTTAAGAACGTGAAAGTTTCTGATAAGTCCTGAGGCAGCAAAACCTGGTCCTTTTTGTTTAACCTGGTGTTTCTCAATTCCATTTGGGTAGACAGTCCCATCCCCATACCATTTTAAAGGAGCAAGCAACTATTCATGTAGCACCAATGTTCACTGCAATACATTTTGGCAAATGCTGCAGCCAGGCACAGAATGGATTATCAACCTCTCTGTCCTTGGGTCTGTCTGTACTTTTATCACTATCTATGTGACCATGGGCAAGTCCTAGTGTTTGAAGTCATTTGGTGTATGTGGATCTAGGCTAAATGACTTACCTAAGGCCACACAGCAAGAGGGTACATTTCAGAGCTTGGTAGGGATTTATTCATCATTTTCCTCCTTCTGACTCTTGAGAGTATGTTGGATTCAATGTGAAGTCTTTCTCCCTAGGAGTCTGAATCAGAAGCAGTGTGCCTCAGTCATCTCTTTGGTGCCACATACCCAAGGAGAATTACATCACCTGACTTGTTTAGAATATATCACAGTGGCTGTTCTTGTTGTGTGAATGTAGATGGATCCTGTGTAGCAGTGGGTGGGTGCTGGCTAATCCAGTATAGAGGGGCAGGGCTGTGATTTTCAACTGATAAGGACCATATGTGTCTGTCAGGTGGGTGTATTTGGGTAGGTGTATATGTCAGCGTGCAGTATAGTGCTTCTAAGACTTACCTGGGGAAAGACTTGTGAAGTGAAGGTTTTTTGATAATTTAGGATGTGCAAGGGTTGAGAGAGAGAGAATGCAGTGAAGTACAAAAAGGGAGGGTCCTTAGAGGATAGATAAATTGGAGTTTGGGGTGCTGTGTTTTCCAAAATTTTGGACCCATATTATTATTTGTCTGAGATATTTTAGGTGGCCCCATGGACACAGCATGAAATAACACATAATAACATAGTGAGAAAACGATGCCCTTCCAATTCACTTTCTATCCTTCCGATTGTCAAAGCGTTGTCTAAATTTGGGACTGCTGTTTTTAACACCTCTCAATACTTGCTAATCTTCTTTTCTTAACAAAAAAGGAAGCAGGTGTCAGGCTCAGAAGCCCAAAGCAGGTAGCAGTGTATGGTTGGAATTTAATAATGCTTTGTTTTCATCCTATCTATTTTTAAGGTTGTCTTCTCTCTCTGAGCAGGACTTTCATTTTCCGTTTATAGTTGTGTTGTTAGGTTTCTCTTTTAACTAAATGTACTAAATAAATAGCAAGTCAATTTCAAGACTAATATTAAGCAAATATGAGTGTAAAAAACACATGGATAAATAGTCAACAATCATGATTGGTCTTGTGTGAGCAACTGAGGTTTAGGAAACATATTTTGAGAGAGACATGGCCTTGAAGAAAGCAAGTCTGGGCTAGGTGCCAGCTCCATCTCATATTAGCTGTGTTGTTTCAAATAAGGCTTTTTGACTCTCCAAGTTTCAGTTTTGTAGTCAACTAAGCAGGGATAGTAAATTACCTATCTCATATGGTTAATGTCAAATAAGCATATATAAAGCACCTAGTTAGGGGCTCAAAAAGTGACAGCTCTCACAGTGCTTATTTTGTGACCATCAAGTCAATTTGTACACATGGTGCCTCTAAGGGTCCCTGGTTTTGGGTAAAACAATTTCTTTTTGATCCACATTCCAACAGTAACATTTATTGAGTACTTGCTGTGTGGCAGGCACTGTTCCAAGCCTTAACCACGTATTATCTCATTTAATATTCCCAGTGATTCACCCAAGTAGATATTATCTTCCCACTTTACAGATGAGGCACAGGGAGATAGAGTAATTTACCAAAAATCACACAACTGAAAATGGCAGAGGCAGTCCTCAAACCCAGAAGCCTAACTCTAGTATGCATGCTCTTAACCACTCTCATGGGTGCCAGGAGCTCCTGCGTTTTGTAGACCTACAGCAAAATTTTTTGTAGATGATGAGAGTGATTGCATTATTTTTGAGTCCTTTGGTTACAGGATGGGATGTAAACCACACTGAGGTAGATCCAGTAATAAAGAGGATGTATTGGTTCTCATAACTGCAGAGTTAAATAGCTTCTAGTCTAGCTAGATTCAGGAGCTTAAACACTGTTGTCCACTTACTCATTTCTCAGGCATCCTCTCCTCTTGGAGTTATGGGTTGGCCTACCAGGATCTCCAAGGTTTCATCTTATCCTTTTTAACAACCTCTACAAAGGAGGGTCCTGTCCCAGTGGTTTCAGTACATGCCCCAGATTTGAGTCTCTCTGGCTCAATTGGTATGGTTTGGATAGGTGCCCATTTATGACCTGTCACTGTGGCCAAGCCATGTGATGATGTGATTGGCCAGGACTGGATCAGAGGCTCATTGTGGAGATGGGATAAAGTTACCTACACCCGAATCAGATGGACCAAGAGTAGAGAAGGGGATGATCACTCAAGAAGAATCCATTGCTCATATCATAATAGCAGAGAATAGATGCTCAGCAGGGAAAACTATGAAATCTTATTTACAGTCTTCATTGAGAAGATTCATGGGCTAGAAGCCTGCACCAGGAAGGAGCAGACTGGGTTTCCATCACTTCTCTCCCACTGGTTTGCACTGTGGCTTTGGACAACTGTATAAATCCTAATCTGTCTCCATGTCTATGACTGTTCCATGGGACAGTAATTTCTTGCCATCACATTTTACAAGACTACTTTAAAGAGACATGAAATAGTGCTATTTATATATGTAATTAATGTTGCTGCTTTTCTCCCTCCGCAGTTTCTATTAAAACACACACACACACAAACACACACACACGCACTTTAGCCTAGGTTTTTTTCCAAAAAGCTAGTACCCATCCCAGAATCCCAATTTAGCTAGTCCCTGCTGGATTTTTAAGACCTGCCTTTATCTCACCACAGGAATAGGGTGCCTCACATTTGGTACATACTTTCAAATAAGCAGTTTTGAAGAGCTCAGGTGACATCTTACCAGGATGCCTATGTGCCAGAGGTCACATGGTTAAGCTGTGCTGAGTGGTTTACATGTACCATCTCATTTAGTTGTCTGGACATCCCTGTTCTGTCATGGGTAATAAGAGGCAGGGATGATATCACAGGGTAGACAGATTGGGATCTGGAGAGCTGACTGCAGAAAGTGATTCTGCCTCTAATAACAACGGGGCCGTGGCCAGTCACTTAACCTCTCCAAGCTTCAGTTTCCTCATCTGTAAAATGGGAACAACCCAAAGGATATGTCATAAGGTTGTTGGGAGGACACAATGAGCTGAGGCATGTAAAGGACTTGGCAACACGCCTGGCACCTAGTGGGCACCTACCCAAGGTCACACAGCAGGCATCTGTCCCAGCCCTGTCTGCCTCCGGGACCCATGCCATGTTGCCTGACAACAGAAACATATCTCATCTGGGGCCATCTGAGGATGCCCTTCAGCTTCCAGCGACTCAGGGTCTCTGGCCCCTTTAGTCTATCCAGATTTGCTTTGTACACTCAGGCTACAAATTGTGTGCTGCAGTGTCCTGAAATAACTCTGCTCTTCCGGCCAGTCCCCGCCTCCCAGCCTCCCTCCCACCAGGCCCAGAATAGCCACACGCATCATGGCTCCAAAACAGTCTGCAGGATGCTTCCTCCCCTTTGATAAGAGCTCAGCCTTGTCTCAGGGCTGGCATAACCAGGGCCACAGTGCCTGGTGCAGCCACAGTAAGGATTGGGTAGGGTATGTTGTCATCTAGAGATGTCACTTAAAAGAAGATGTCACACCTGTCATTATACCTGGGGATGGAGGTGGGGAGGCCGAAGACGTGTGGCAGGGCAGATGATGTTCTCTCATCTTGCCAATGGAGAAACCAAACGGCTAGTTACAGGTTCATAGCCAGGGTCTAATGTGACATTTCATGCATCTTTACCTTTTATTAAGAGAGTTGACATCCCTTTTGTCACTTATGACCTCCTTGCTGTGGCCTACAAGGCTCTGCCAGACCTGGTTTCTGTGCCCACCTTTTGAATCTTATCATACTCCTCTCCTCCCCTTTCCCATTTTGCCCATGTTCTTTGCACCTCTTTTCAGTTCTTCAACCTGCCCGCCCCTCCACCAGCTCTCTCTTCTGCCTCAGGACCTCTGCACATGCTGCTCTCCCTGCCTGGGATGTTCTTAATCAATTCTCTTTTGAATGGTTATTTCCTTCTTGAAATTCATATTTCAAGCAAATCTTTGCTAGTCTAACCCTCTTCTTTCCTTTGTTATACGTATCACAAATATATATAATTATATGCAGAGTTCCAAAGAACAGCAAGGACAGATAAGAGAGCCTTCCTCAGTGATCACAGCAAAGGAAAAGAGGAAAGCAACAGAATGGGAAAGACTAGTGGCCTCTTCCAGAAAATTAGAGGTACCAAGGGAACATTTTATGTAAAGATGGGCACAATAAAGAACAGAAACAGTATGGACCTAACAGAAAGAGAAGATATTAAAAAAAGGTGGCAAGAATACACAGAAGATCTTCATATACAAAAAAAGATCTTCATGACCCAGATAACCATGATGGTGTGATCGATCACTCACCTAGAGCCAGACATCTTGGAATGTGAAGCCAAGTGGGCCTCAGGAAGCATCACTATAAACAAAGCTAGTGGAGGTGATGGAATGCCAGCTGAGCTATTTTAAATCTGAAAAGATGGTGCTGCACTCAATATGCCAGCAAATTTGGAAAACTCAGCAGTGGCCACAGAACTGGAAAAGGTCAGTTTTCATTCCAGTCCCAAAGAAAGGCAATGCCAAAGAATGCCGCACAGTTGCATTCATCTCATATGCTAGCAAAATAATGCTCAAAATTCTCCAAGTGAGGCTTCAACAGTACATGAACCCAGAACTTTCAGACGTTCAAGCTGGATTTAGAAAAGCCAGAGGAATGAGAGATCAAATTGCCAAAATCCATTGGATCATAGAAAAAGAAAAAGAGTTCCAGAAAAAGCATCTACTTCTGCTTTATTGACTACACCAAAGCCTTTGACTGTGTGGATCACAACAAACTATGGAAAATTCTTCAAGAGTGGGAATACCAGACCACCTTAGCTGCTTCCTGAAAAATCAGTATGCAGGACAAGAAGCAGCAGTTAGAGCTGGACATGGAACAACAGACTGGTTCCAAATTGGGAAAGGAGTACATCAAGGCTGTATAGTGTCACCCTGTTTATTTAACTTTTATGCAGAGTACATCATGCGAAATGCCAGGCTGGATGAAGCAAAAGCTGGAATCAAGCTTGCCAGGAGAAATATTAATAACCTCAGATATGCAGATGATTCTACCCTTATGGCAGAAAGTGAAGAGGAACTGAAGATCCTCTTGATGAAAGTGAAAGAGGAGAGTGAAAAGGCTGGCTTAAAACTCAACATTCAAAAAACGAAGATCATGGCATCCGATCCTATCACTTCGTAGTAAATAGATGGGGAAACAATGGAAACAGTGACAGACTTCATTTTCTTGGACTCCACAATCACTGCAGATGGTGACTGCAGCCATGAAATTAAAAGACGCTTGCTCCTTGGAAGAAAAATTATGACCAACCTAGACAGCATATTAAAAAGCAGAGACATTACTTTACCGTCAAAGATCCATCTAGTCAAAGCTGTGTTTTTTCCAGTAGTAATATATGGATGTGAGAGTTGGACCATAAAGAAAGCTGAGCACCAAAGAATTGATGTTTTTGAACTGGGGTGTTGGAGAAGACTCTTGAGAGTCCCTTGGACTGCAAGGAGATCCAACCAGTCCATTCTGAAGGAGATCAGCCCTGGGATTTCTTTGGAGGGAATGATGCTGAAGTGGAAGCTCCAATACTTCGGCCACCTGAGTTGAAGAACTGACTTATTGGAAAAGACCCTGATGATGGAAAAGATTGAAGGCAGGAGGAGAAGGGGACGGCAGAGGATGAGATGGTTGGATGGCATCACAGACTCGATGGACCAAGTTTGAGAAACCTCCGGGATTTGGTGATGAACAGGGAAGCCTGGTGTGCTGTAGTCCATGGGGTTGCAAAGAGTTGGACACGTTGAAGGGCTGAACTGAACTGATGTACATATTTCTTCAGAACACTTAATTTCTTTAATGTCTATCTTCCATGCTGAATTGTTAGCTCCATTATAGTAGAGATCCTGCCTGTCTTGTTCACTGAGTTTTCTCCAGAGCCCAATACAGTGCCTGATCCATAAGAGGACTTCAATTAATACTCTGGAAGGAGAAACATGTTGAAAACAATATTATATGGTAAGCATCATCATCCCCATTACACATATGACAAGACAGAAGCAAATAGTCTGCAAAGTACTGAATTACTATGCTATATACCTGCAACTAACACAACATTGTAAAACAACTATATTTCAATTTTTAAAAGTATCAGTGGATTTCCCAAGGTCACTCATATAGCTAGAAACAGTACAGAAATGAAAAAGTCCATGGTTCTTTCTGTTCCTCACAGCCACTTTAGAGGTACGACCATGATTCCTCCTTCCACCTCAAGTGATGCCAGGAAGGCCTCTTCCTGCAAGATAGAATCTCTGGGCTGAATCTCAACTTACAGATAGATGATCACCAGGAAAAAAGATGAAGAAGGATGTTCCAGGCAGAGGGAACACCAGACACAAGGCACATATAAAATTGCCTCATGGCAAGCACTGAGTACATAAAAAATATTTTGTTGATTCAGTCTATTCATTTATCTATTCATTCATTTATTTGTGCCATACTTTTTTGAGATCTACTATATACCAGACATTTGGGGGTGGGGACATTAGGAATGCATAGGTAAATAATAACATAAAACATGAATAATACTAGTTAACCTTTATTGAGCCTATATTGTGTCCCAGATGCTGTATTAAGTACTTTATGTGGACTATTTCACTTTAAACCCTCATGACAAAGGTCCATATAGTCAAAGCTATGGTTTTTCCAGTAGTCATGTATGAAGGTGAGAGTTGGATCATAAAGGAGAATGAGTGCTGAAGAATTGTTGCTTTTGAACTGTGGTGTTGGAGAAGACTCTTGAGAGTCCCTTGGACAGGAAGGAGATCAAATCAGTCAAATCCTTAAGAAAATCAACCCTGAATGTTCATTGGGAGGACTGATGCTGAACCTGAAGCTCCAATATTTTGACCATCTGATGTGAAGAGCTGACTCATTAGAAAAGGCCCTGATGCTGGGAAAGATTGAAGACAGGAAGAGAAGGGGATGACAGAGATGAGATGATTGGATGGCATCACCACTTCTATGGACATGAGTTTGAGCAAACTCCAGGAGATGGTAAAGGACAAGGAAGCCTGTCATGCTGCAGCCATGGGGTCACAAGGAGTTGGACACAACTGAGCAACTCAACAACAACAACAATGAGACAGATACTCCCTGACACTGGTGTAGAATGGTGTACCCATTCTACAGTGGAGCAGGTAGAGGCTTAAAGAGATTAAATAACTTACTTAGGTCATTCAGCCCATACATAGAAAAGCTAGAATTATTAAAATCTAGGTAGCTTGAATTAAAAACCCAAGATCATAACCCATTGGTTATCTTGTCCTTTGTATAGCTCTTCTATTGAGGAGGGTCCATCATAAAATAAATTTCCAGAAATAATGACACGAGCATTTGTCAAAATCATGAGTTGCTGTCAGAACTCTCTCTCCTCTCCCTACCTCTTCTGATTATCCCTAGTGTTGGAGACCAGCCAGCTACTTCCTCTCCTAGAGCACACCCTGTCACCCCATTCCTCTGCCTTTGCCTTCATCCCTCCTATCTTTTTCTTCCATAGACTTTGTGCCCTTAACACCCTTCACCTTCTAAGGTTGGCCCTGCCCATGGCAGCCAAATTCAGTGTCATCCACCCCACCTGCAGCTGTCTGATACTTGGCAGGCTCTCCAGTTGAGAGGCCTGTGATCACTCTTTCCCCTGAGCAGAGCCAGACATGGAAAAGTTGCCTTCAAATCCTGCAATTACGTCTCCCTAGATTGCAGCTATTTAGCTGGAGACACCTCTGCCCGGCCCTCCTGTGTGCCCAGCAAGCACAAGGCCTGTGAATAACAGAGCAACATTTCAGAGCCTCTGGGGTAGTCCTCAGCCCTGAAATCATTTCCATTTGGGTCTTGGCTTAAGAAACATTTATTCTACCAATTAAGTGTCCTCTTCTCTACATACTCCCCAGGGTTTCTACTTCACACTCAGTCCCTTGCCACTCTCTTGAAGAGACTCAGAAGGATGTTTGTTTGTTTATTTGTTCATTCATTCATTCAGACAGGCACTTAGTAAGACTCTGCGGCTACAAGGCTGAGCAGCCAGACACAGGTGCCAGGTAAGACTTTCCCTGTTTCTCTCTCCCTCAGTGATAGGGTGACAGAGAGGAACATTATCAAGGATGTGTGGAGCCACAGAAACCTTCCAGAGGTGGGAATGATTAGGACAAACTTGAGATATAATCAAGAGTTATCCAGGAAAAAGGAGATGAATAGTGGAAACTGTGCACAATGTGTGGGGAGAATTGAGGTGAGAGAGAGCCTGGCCCATCTTGGGAAATGCAACCCCAGCTAGAGAGTGGATGCAAGTTGGGAACTGAAAGAGAGGGAGCTGGGAAGGTATAGGGAGGGATTGGATTCTCCTGAGCATCACAGGGGCATGTAGGTATCTTAAAGGCATTGGGGAGACACATCTTCCATATGTCTCATATCAACGCCAACCGGGTTCTTGACCTCTCTTCTGGATATTTCTCCCAGGAGATCTTTGCCCACTATCAGTTCAGATCCTGGTAGCCCAGAGCAGGCCAGACTCCAAGACAGAATTGTTCAGCATATCTGGGGAACACGGTGAGAGTGCAAGGTCCCTTCATGCTGGGGATTGGATGGAGACTTGAGCTGACAGGATTATAAGTAAGTTCTCCTCTTGATGCCAATACAATCCCCTGGTGCTGAGGAAGCATGAGTAGGAAAGTGGAAGGAGCCTATGGTGGGCTTAGTCTAGGCACTGACTCTGATTACTATGTGATTTTGTATAGATTTGACTCACTTTTCTGCACCTCAGCTTCTCCATCTATAAACTGAAGTGATTGGATGTGCTTTCAGCTTTGAGATTCTATGAGTTTCAGAAGTGATTGGATGTGCTTTCAGCTTTGAGATTCTATGAGTTTCAGTTCAGTTCAGTTCAGTCACTCAGTCATGTCCGACTCCTTGTGACCCCATGAACTGCAGCATGCCAGGCCTTCCTGTAGAATCATCAACTCCCGGATTTACTTAAACTCATGTCCATGGAGTCGGTGACGCCATCCAGCCATCTCATTCTCTGTCGTCCCCTTCTCCTCCCGCCTTCAATCTTTCCCAGCATCAGGGTCTTTACAAATGAGTCAGTTCTTCACATCAGGTGGCCAAAGTATTGGAGTTTCAGCTTCAGCATCAGTCCTTCCAGTGAATATTCAGGACTGATTTCCTTTAGGATGGACTGGTTTGATCAAATTGCAGTCCAATGGACTCTCAAGAGTCTTCTCCAACACCACATTTCAAAAGCATCAATTCTTCATTGCTCAGCTTTCTTTATAGTCCAACTCTCACATCCATACATGACTATTGGAAAACCCATAGCCTTGACTAGATGGACTTTTGTCGGTAAAGTAATTAATGTCTCTGCTTTTTAATATGCTATCTAGGTTGGTCATAACTTTTCTTCCAAGGAGTAAGTCTCTTTTAATTTCATGGATGCAATCACCATCTGCAGTGATTTTGGAGCCCCCAAAAATAAAGTCTGCCACTGTTTCAAAGGAGAACAAAATAGAATCTAAGATGACTGGGACCTGAGAACATTCCTCATATCAGCCCATGGTGCAAAAACCCCTTTTCCCTGGAGTTAACCACCTCAATGGGCAGATGGACAAAAGAGCAAAACCAAAGTTAAAAAAAAAATGCCCAGAAGAACTGTGGACCCAAAGGAGAAATTACTGTTGATATGACACTCCCATCCTACACTGCTAAACATGGATGGACATTTTCACAGTTATCCATGCACACATTCCCACATTCTACTAACATAGATAACTATGTGTGTGTGCACTATAAGCACATACATGTAGACTCATTCACTCTCATCCTCTTACCCAAAGTCTCTGATGACCTTTCTGTACCTCAGATATTCTTCACAGGGGTCAGAGCTCTGCAAATGTTCTTTAATTTTATCTGTGTTTGGCGTGCCCACACATACACAGACATTCAAATGGCAGAATCAGCCCTCCTATTTTTTGAAACCTGCACAAGGCAGAATTTCTCAGGCCCTAAGGTGGAAAATCCCGTGGACAGAGGAGTCTGGTAGGCTGCTGTCCATTGGGTCGCTAAGGGTCGGACACGACTGAGTGACTTCACTTTCACTTTTCACTTTCATGCATTGGAGAAGGAAATGGCAACCCACTCCAGTGTTCTTGCCTGGAGAATCCCAGGGACAGAGGAGCCTAGTGGGCTGCCGTCTATGGGGTCGCACAGAGTCGGACATGACTAAAGTGACTTAGCAGTAGCAAGTTTTAGCAGAGACTAAGAAAATGAGGCCAAAGTTAGCTGATTGGGACTTAGTCAACTTCCTCCATGCATTGTCTGTAACTTCTTTGACAGGAGTCCCTCCAAAGAATAGCCCAAAGAGCATAAAAAGAGCTCCCTAACAATAAACTTTCCATTCCATCCTATGCTTCAGAAAACTACTCCTCTATGCTGGATCCTCCACACCTCACATTCCAGGACCTCCAACTTCCTAAAGGACATAATGACCTTCAAAGACAGGCTTCTGGGATGACATTAGCTCACTCCTATTCATTTTTTTTAAATTTATTTCTTTTAATTGAAGGCTAATTACTTTACAATATTGTAGTAGTTTTTGCCATACATTGACATAAATCAGCCATAGGTTTACATGTGTTCCCCATCCTGAACCCCCCTCCCACCACCCTCCCCATCCCATCCCTCTGGGTCATCCCAGTGCACCAGCCCTGAGCACCCTGTCTCATGCATAGACCTGGACTGGTGGTCTGTTTCACATATGATAATATACATGTTTCAATGCTAACTCCTACTCTTAAAAAGCATTTTATCAACATTATAAGGCCTGTAGTCTAAGAAGGGAGGAAGAAACATAATCCTCACCTGGCAACTAAATCCTAGTCACTGGCTAGTTGTTGTTGTTTTTATAGTGAAGCCCTATATTCTGTCACTTCACTTCCCAACCTCATCCTTTCAGAATCCCTACTTCCTGATCTCATCTGAGCATGCCTGTTCCCTCCCAGCACCTCTTATTGTGGAGAGTGTGTGTGTGCGTGCACATCAACATGTGTGGCAGAGCTGTGTACTCATTGGCAGAAAAGTCCTTGAAGGTTGAAGGAATGAATAATAGAAGGAAAACAATCACCACCCTGTCAAGCCCCAGACCGAAAATTCTTCAAGATGGACTCAAAAATAGCAGTTTCCTGCATGCTAATTAACTTGTTCCAAAGGTGGGGGTAGAATGTCCTTGAAATAGGGAGGCTAGAAAAGGAAAAAGGTGTAGCCCTGTGTGAGCACTTGAGCGCATGGTCAGAACTTCCTCTCAAACCCAGGGGCTTTGCTGGTTCATGTCTGTGAGAGCCTGACAGTGGTTCAGCACCAAGGACAGCGGGCACTGATTAAAGGACTTAAGTGTGTGGGGAATTCAACCCTGAAGCACACTACCTGGCTGCAATTCCAGCCATCCTTACCTATTGAAGTTACTAGTTACACACCTTTCAGGCATCTCTCACTTTTTGGAAAATGTGTGCTCCTGAAAAATTGTATATAAATCTGTGTTTTATAATGTAATTAGGTCAGAAACACATATATTTATTTCCAATAAGTCTTCTGGAGGATGAGGTGGGAATCTCTAAGCTTTAGTTTCCCTGATTTCTGAAGAGGTAGATTTGGAGACAGTGTAACTTAGTGGTTAAGAGACTTATAAGAATATATAAAGGTTTCTTGGCACTACTGGCATTTTGGGCTGGATAGTTCCTTTGGGGATCTTCTCTGTGCAGTGTGGGATGTTTGCAGCATCTCTGGATTACATCCACCAAATGCCTATTCTGTTTCCCAGTTGTGATAACCAAAAGTGTCTCCAGACATTGTCAAATGTCCTCAAAAACCAAATCTCCCACCTTCATTGAAAATCTATGGGATAGGTATATCTGGGTTTGACTCCTGGTTCTGCCACTTATTAATGGCATTGTTCAATTACCTACTTCATGGCACTGTTTTCTCATACACATAATCAAAATAACATTAATATTTAACTTAAGGGCTACTGTAAGAACTGAATAATATATTGCTTGTCAGCTTATTTAGCATAGGGCTAGGCACATAGTAAACCTTCACTGGGTTCTAGTATCATCAATAAGGTGGTTGCTGCCACCATGACCACCACCATCAGCAGCAACAGCAGCGGTATCATCATCATTTCAGCCATTTAACTCCAGAGATTATGCTGCCATGTTTCTAAACCATTACTTCAGAAAACCCTGCTGGCATCCACTAAACAGTTGGCACCCTGCTAGGCAATGGGTGTTCAAAGATGAGCAAGTCATATTCTCTTTCCTGCAAAAGGACTGGAAGTCCTGGATTTGATCTTATGGTTATAAATACATGTAACATAAATGTGTGCATAAATGCATGATCATAAATCCTTGGTAATGTATGCATGAGACTTCATCCTACATCTATCAATAAAGATTGTGCTGAAGTAGCAACCAACCCCCAATGTCAGAGACCTAAGACAACAAAGATTTCTTTTCAAGCTCACCCTACATGTTCATCATGGGTTGACAGGAATCTCTGCTCATGCTGTCCTTTCTCAAGAGCCCAGGCCAAATGAACTTCTGCCATTTGAAAAGTCTGTAGTTACTAGGGCAGGGGGAAAGAGAAAACTGTGAACTTCACGCTTGCCTTTAAAGGTTTCTCTCCAGAAGTTACACATATCAATTCCTTTCATACTTTATCAGTCAAAGCAAGTCATGGCATCATGCCTAAATTTAAAGGGAAGGGTAGGTACAATCCTACTGCATCCCTGAATAAAGAATTTAAATATTAATTAACAGTCCTAAAAGTTACCATATAATCATTTCCCAAGGGCTAGCCATCGATCCATAGGGGGATATGCAAGTAAGAGTAAAAGGTTCTGTCTAAAACCTTTTCCAAAAACAGAAACAACTCAATAGTCCATCCTCCTGGTGACAAGAGCATCGTCACACACCACATGTGACTTCTTGTTCTCCTGAGCATGAAGAAGACAAAGAGAGAGAGAAAGTCATGGAAGTCATGGGTGTGGCCTCCCGTCTCCATTCCTAAAGCCAGAACATCAGATCCCCAGGATTTCACATGTAAGGACATTGGACAACAAGCTCAAAACATCATAAGAAGAGCTCATGCTTTTCAAAAGAAAACAAGAAGCAAAGCAATACCCACACCTTGCTAAGTCGCTTCAGTCGTGTCTGACTCTGTGCAACCCCATAGATGGCAGCCAACCAGGCTCCCCCGTCCCTGGGATTCTCCAGGCAAGAACACTGGAGTGGGTTGCCATTTCCTTCTCCAATGCATGAAAGTGAAAAGTGAAAGTGAAGTCGCTCAGTCGTGTCCGACCCTCAGCGACCCCATGGACAGCAGCCCACCAGGCTCCTCTGTCCATGGGATTCTCCAGGCAAGAGTACTGGAGTGGGTTGCCATTTCCTTCTCCAATGCATGAAAGTGAAAAGTGAAAGTGAAGTCGCTCAGTCGTGTCCGACCCTCAGCGACCCCATGGACAGCAGCCCACCAGGCTCCTCTGTCCATGGGATTTTCCTGGCAAGAGTACTGGAGTGGGGTGCCATTGCCTTCTCCAACCCACACCTTGGGTTGTTCCTATTATCTTCTGAAAATAGTTAACAAGGAAATTTTAATGGGAGTAGGGTGATACCCAACTCCATTGATTTACAACTCAAATAGGGATAATTCACTTCAAGGCTCCATTGGCCATTTCATTTTGGTTTCCAAAGGCTCCATTATTAATTCATTTCTAAAGTGATCTCTCTCATTCCCAAGGGGTATATCCCAGTAACTACGTGCTTACAATACTCTATTTGATTAAAATTTAACAAGCTATGTTATTGGCAAATAAACTATTTATCTCAGTGCTGTTGCCAATGCCAAAAGGAATGTTTTGAACAAAGGAATGGAATTAACACACTAAAGGGATTGTCATTAATAATTCACAGTAGCCAAAAATGTACACATACACATTTTTTTTTCCAGTGGTGGTGTTAGAGTATTTAAAAAAAAAAAACAAAAAACAGAGGAGTCAGCCAAAGTCCTCTGGTTTCCTATTTATTAAAAGGAGTAAAACCAAGAAAGTGAACTCAGGTTGTCGTGTGGTGTTGCGGAAAGAAGATAATAAGAAAACTAGCCAGAGTCCAGCCTTTAATTTGTTGTGTGAACTTTGGTAAGCTACTTAACTTCCCTGGGCTTGTTTCCTTCTTCTTAAAATTATGCAAAGAAAACTTAGCTTATTTAAAACTTGGGTTTTTGTTGGGATAAAGTAAGAAGGGGATGCAGAAAGTGCTTTCTAATATCAGACATGATAAGTCCTTTTCTTTTGTGTTCCTCAAACCAGATACTGATTTATCAGGCAGAAATTTGTGGAAAAGGAGGGGGGAATGCTCTTTTCTTGTCTCTTGGTGGTTGGGGGAGGAAGTTCTCAAGGAAAACCCCAAGCCAAGTCTGACTTCAACTGATAATGAAGACATTGATCTGAGAAAATTGCCCTCATTGAACCTTATATTTCCTGCTCCACTGCAAACAGTAATAGTTGTGATTTGTTTAGCATTTGATGAATATATACTAGGAATCATGCCAACCTCTTTATATATGTTACATATTATCTCACAGGCACCCCCATGAAATGGTCACTATTTACACTCCCATTTTTTTCTAGAGAGAAAAATTGAGGCTCACAAAGGTTACTTATTCAAGGTCATAAGCTGATAAGTGGTAGGTCCCGCAAGCAGGACTATATCACAGATCTGCCTCTGGAGCTTTAATTCTTAACCCCCTCACTTCTTTGGTTCTCCTGTTAGTTGAGGACTTGCTGTTCTTTTTTATTTTTTCTTTCCTGCTGCCTGCCTACCTTCACCAAGATGTAGACTGCTCTGGGTAAGTCAAAGTCCTTGGATAAAATATGGAAGCGGGAGCCAACTAGAATGCCAGAGGGCACAAATGCTAGACCCACCTGACCAAGGGTCTTGTTCATTGAACTTTATAGTACCTAGGATAGTTTTTTGCCCAAAATATGGCTTTATAAAAATCTATGGGTAAGCAGCTGTCTGGATGGATGACGGATGGAAAAATGAAAGAATTTCCAATTTAATAGACATAAATAGCTGAGAAAAGAAGAGAAGCTAAAGGCAAAGGGGAAAAGAAAAGATATACCCATCTGAATGCAGAGTTCCAAAGAAAGCAAGGAGAGATAAGAAAGTCTTCCTCAGTGACCAGTGCAAAGAAATAGAGGAAAACAATAGAATGGGAAAGACTAGAGATCTTTTCAAGAAAATTAGAGATAACAAGGGAACATTTCATGCAAAGATGGGCACAATAAAAGACAGAAACCGTATGAACCTAACAGAAGCAGAAGATATTAAGAAAAGGTGGCAAGAGTACATGGAAAAAGTGAGAGTGAAAATGTTAGCCACTTAGTCATGCCCAACTCTTTGCAACCCCGTGGACTACAGCCCACCAGGCTCCTCTGTCCATGGGATTTTTCCAGGTAAGGATATTGGTGTGGGTTGCCATTTCCTTCTCCAGGGGATCTTCTGACCCAGGGATCAAACCCAGGTCTCCTGCAAGGCAGGCAGATTCTTTACCAACTGAATTAGGAGGGAAGCTCTGAACTATACAAAAAAAGATCTTAATGATCCAGATAACCACAATGCTGTGATCACTTACCTAGAGCCAGACATCCTGGAGTGTGAAGTCAAGTGGGCCTTAGGAAACACCGCTACCATCAAAGCTAGTGGAGGTGATGGAATTCCAGTTGAGCTGTTTCAAATCCTAAAAGATGATGCTGTTAAAGTGATGTACTCACTATGCCAGCAAATTTGGAAAACTCAGCAGTGGCCACAGGACTGGAAAAAGTCAGTTTTCATTCCAATCCCAAAGAAAGGCAATGCCAAAGAATGTTCAAACTACCACACAATTGCATTCATCTCACCTTCTAGGAAAGTAATGATCAAAATTGTCCAAGCTAGGCTTCAGCAATACATGAACCGAGAACTTCCAGATGTTCAAGCTGGATTTAGAAAAGCCAGAGGAACCAGAGATCAAATTGCCAGCATCTGTTGGATCATGGAAAAAGCAAAAGAATTCCAGAAAAGCATCTATTTCTGCGTTATTGACTATGCCAAAGCCTTTGACTGTGTGGATCACAACAAACTGTGGAAAATTCTGAAAGAAATGGGAATACCAGACCACCTGACCTGCCTCCTGAGAAATCTGTATGCAGGTCAAGAAGCAACAGTTAGGACCGGATATGAAACAACGAACTGGTTCCAAATCGGGAAAGGAGTACGTCAAGGCTATATATTGTCACCCTGTTTATTTAACTTATGTGCAGAGTACATCATATGAAATGCCAGGCTGGATGAAGCACAAGCTGGAATCAAGATTGCCAGGAGAAATATCAATAACCTCAGATATGCAGATGACACCACCCTGGCAGAAAGCAAAGAGGAGCTGAAGAGCCTCTTGATGAAAGTGAAAGAGGAGAGTGAAAAAGCTGACTTAAAGCTCAACATTCAACAAACTAAGATCATGGCATCCAGTCCCATCACTTCATGGCAAATAGATGGGGAAACAATGGAAACAGTGACATACTTCATTTTCTTGGGCTCCAAAATCACTGCAGATGGTGACTGCAGCCATGAAATTAAAAGACACTTGCTTCTTAGAAGAAAAGCGGTGACCAACCTAGACAACATATTAAAAAGCAGAGACATTACTTTGATGACAATGGTCCATATAGTCAAAGCTATTGTTTTTCCAGTAGTTATGTATAGATGTGAGAGTTGGACCATAAAGAAAGCTGAACAATGAAAAATTGACGTTTTTGAACTGTTATGTTGGGAAAGACTCTTGAGAGTCCCTTGGACTGCAAGTTGATCAAACCAGTCATCCTAAAGGCAATCAGTCCTGAATATTCTTTGGAAGGACTGATGCTGAAGCTGAAATTCCAATACTTTGTCTACCTTATGCGAAGAACTGACTCATTGGAAAAAATCCTGTTACTGGGAAAAAATGAAGGCAGGAGGAGAAGGGGATAACAGAGGATGAGATGGTTGGATGGCATCACTGATCTGATGGACATGAGTTTGAGCAAGCTCCAGGATTTGGTGATGGACAGGGAAGCCTGGTGGCTGTAGTCCATGGGGTGGCACAGAGTCTGAACTGAACTGAACTGAACTAAGACAGATAAATAGACAAGTTGACTTAACAGCCATGAGGATGTCTGTTTCCTGGCTGCCTTTGGTATCTGTTTGGCAAAGAATAACCTCTAATATGTGTTGCTAAAGTTTTATTATTTGCTGATACTAGCTGCTTGTCACTTTAGTGGCCCCAGGTTTTGTATGCCCACTGAAGTTACTATTTTTAGTCCCAGTCCTAATGTGTCACTAGCTAAGTGTTGGTTTGATCTTTTTGTCTGAGTAATAACAGTAACAGTGGTTGCCATTTATTGAGCCCCTTTTATGTGACAAACACTATAATGAGCTTTTTACCTGATTTACTATAAATACACAACAAACTCACAGTGTTGATATTACTGGTTCCATTTTATAGATGAAGAAAACTGAATGTTGGAGAGGTAATCCAGTACCACCCAGGTTAATTAGAGGCAGATGCTGGATTCAACCCTGAGTGAATATAGCTGCAAACTGGTGCCTTTTTAACTCTATACTACTCAAAAATGTGGCCCCACTATCAACAGAAGCAATATCTCCTGGGAGCTTGTCCTAAATGTACATTATTGGGTCCCAGGCCAGATGACCAAATTAGGAATTCTGGGAGTGGGACCAGACACCTGAGCCATCACAAGCCCCAGAAGTGTTTCTGAGGCATGTTTAAGCTTGAGGACCACTGGTCCAGTGTAGAAATGTTGCCTTCTCAAGTTGAAGGATGCATTTACACTAAATCCTCCACACCCTTTCACCTGAGGTTGCTTGTGACTAGCAGCACTGATTGGATTTAGGGAAGGAATCCATGCCAGGGAACAAGTTACACAGCCCCTTCCTCCTTCCTCAGCCCACCGTCATCTCTTTTCAAAATCCCTGCCAGGTCCTCCTACTTGCTTTCCTACCAGTGGCTCTGGCCCCTACTCCACACATTCATATGTGTGTTCATACATACATATTTGTAATATCATAGTAGACTTACGCCAGAGAGGTCTTTCCAAAGAGTAGAGCTGACCATGTCCCTCTCCTGCCTAATCCCCATCAAGAGCTCTCCACTGCTCTGAGAATCAAGTCCAAACAGTACTCACTGCCTAGCAGGTTCTGCAGAGTCAGCTCTTTCGTGCCCTGCCCATCTCCCCTCGTTGTCTAGCTCACTCATTTCTGCTCTGACCCTACTGCCTCATGTCCACCCACGACTGGTCATTTCCTTCCTAGTTCTTCTGTTTAATCATATACCTTTTTGCATTTTTCATTTGACTGTAATCTCCACAAAGGAAGATTTTCTCAACATCCTATCCTCAGTGCCTAGTACTATGCCTGGCACATAGTAGGTGCTCAGTAACGTTTGTACAAATAAGACACAGGAACCCAGTATTTTTCATCATGCTATAGCTTATTGCAGAGGCTTCCCAGGGTGTAGTAGGGGTAAAGGATCCACCTGCCAATGCAGGAGACATGGGTTTGATCCCTGGGTTGGGAAGATGCCCTGGAGAAGGAAATAGCAACCCAATCCAGCATTCTTGCCTGGGAAATCCCATGGGGAGAGGAGCCTGGTGGGCTACAGTCCATGGGGTCGCAAAAGTTGGACACAACTTAGCAACTGAACACACACAGACTACCCTAGTATGGTTTGTTCCCTTTTCATGAATCTGTTGGGTCAGAGCTTGAGTTCTAGAAGCCAGCAAGCATGGATTTGAATCCCAGCCCCTCCATCACATCCTGTGTGACTTGGATCATGTGAGTTAATCTCTCTGAACCTCAGTGTCCTTGTCTGTAAGATTGGGTGATAGAGTAGTTGGGAGATTAAATGAGGTCATGCTGTAAATCTCTTAGCACAGTGCCTGGCATTCTAGGACCCATTTTTATTAAATCTGGCCTCCCTGGCTGTATTTCAAGTTCTGCAAGTGGCTGGTGGCACACACCTTACCTAGCAGATGTTCACAAAATACGAGTCCACCAGGGATGTCCAAGTGGGGACAGGGCCTAGGATGACCAGAGCCAGCAGAGCTTGTTGTTTAATGTCAGCCTTCAGATTCAGACTGAGAAGTACTTGTCTCTTCTATCTCCTCCCGCTGCTTGGTGAGCTTGGCCAAGTTTTGGAACTTCCCCTTGCCTTGGTTTTCTCCTCTGTAATCAGTGATGGTTACACAGGACCTTTGTCATAGCTGTTGCAAGGAGTAAATGCAAACAGAGCCCGCAGAACAATGCCTGACTTGAGCCAGCTCATAGCAAGCCCTGAATACCTGTTAGTTGTCATCATCATCATAACTGCCATCATCACTATTGTGATCCAGCCTGGGAGTTGGAGGAGAAAAAGAGACAAAAAGCAGGCTTTTTGCAGATTGCTTATCCCACAGCCAAATCATCTATCCTGCTTCTTCCTCCTTCCCTTCCCTTTCTAAACTGACCCCTTCTACAAGTAGAAAGACTAGGTAGCTACAGTGGGGGTAGGGCCATCATCCAAACTCCACTTTCTTTTCCTTTTGTATGTGCAAAAATCACCTTGAAGTGCCTCTGTTTCCATGGCTATGGGAGTTTTAGATATTTATCTTCCCATCCACATGGACCCCTGGGCACGGTAATCCACAGGGCTTCTATCGCTCTTGCTCAGGACTGACTTCTTCCAAGTACCTGCCATGGAGGTGTCTGGAACAGCTGATGGATTTCCAAAACCAAGAGATAAAACGGCACTTGTTCCCACTAACTGATCCTAAAAGGAAGGCAAGGCTTAGAAATGGAGAGGAGGCGATGACGGGGAGAAGGAGCAAGAAATTCCCATGCAAGGCTTATGGTGGGTGAGGGTGATGCCACCTCACAAAGATCCTGTTCTGGGGTGTGTTTTTTCTGCCTGGGAACTGGGGGAATGGAGGGGGTCCAAGCTAAGGCCAAAGGTTATAATTCAGGGTAGCTGAAGGAGAAAACCAGGGAAGGAGACATCAGGCTTAGGGAAATCTCCTTTGGGAGAAGTTCAAGGTGAGGCAAAAATAGAAACAGGAGAGCCCCAAATAGAAAAGTCAACATTTAAAGAGATGGAAGGCAGAGCAAGTGGAACACAGAGTGGCTTAGCCTGTTATCTACGGCTCCCACCCCTGGCTGGGCACTAGAATCATCAGCCTGAAGAGTTTTCTATATATATAAATACTGGAGTCAATCCCTTCTCCACCATGACCTCTTAGATCAGAGTTCCCAAGGGCAGGTCCCAGGAATCTGTATTTACAGAAAGTGCCTTCCCTGATTCTGAAGGAGCCAGATCAGCAACAGGCTGTTGATGCACATTTGAGAACCATGGATTTCCATGATTGAAATATAATCCCAGCAGCTAGAGATCACAGTGTCTGCTTCATGACACTCCCCTAGCCTGACTGGGGCTGAGCCTGCATTTTGGAGCCTGAGAACAAAGAGCCCTGCATGAGAAGGGAGAAAGTGGGAGGCTGGTTGTTGTTTTTTTCCTACTGGGGAATGAGGACATGTGGGTGGATTCATGTGGGCAATTTCTGGAGCACCCCCAGCCAATGAGATGTGAAGTCACTTTGTCTCTTCTCGCCTGGAAGAGAAAAGGTGGGCTTTGGTTTTCTGGGCCAGCCTTATACAGGCCAGTTATTTCTTAGGTTCCAGGAATAGAAAGCCACCAACAGATTACCAACTATCTCCCAAGTTATGGATGCCCAGCAAGGCCGGACCCAGGTGTGACCAGCTCTGTGGACTCCCAATACTTTGAGGATAACAGGTGGGGACTGAGATGAGTTAGGAGGTTGCTGCTGCCTACATCTGCCTGATGGCTGCCCTGAGAGAGCAATGCAAGTCCCTTGTCTCCAATGTTGATCTTTCTTAAAATTGAAATTTGTACATGAAACACCTGATTTTGAAATGGCCACGAATTTGAGTGTTGGAAAGTACCATGCAGCACAAGCAAAACATGTCTACAGGCTTCTTCTCTCCAGGAACTTCTTCAAACAGGGGATGATAAAAAATACCTGGCTTCTTTCTACCTGCCCACTAAGTGAATTGACTTTTGAATTACCTGTCTGTTCATCTGTTTATTGGACCAGAGCAGTATTCTAGGCACAGGGGATTCAGTTGTAGACAAGACAGACCACAGCCTTCAGAGTCATAGATTCCTCATTTTTAAGAGCTGAGAAGCCTGAGCATCTACCTTTGTCAGTAGTTTCCAAATTGTATTCTGCGGAGCTATCTCTGAGCTCGCCTTGAAGAACACGAAGAAGGTTGGGCAGTCGGGTGCCCAAATTACCCTTCCCTGCTGCAAACGGAAGAGCTCCATTTTAATCTGTCTTACGTGGGGATATTTTAGGTAGCCACCAAGTCTACAAACAGGAAAGCACTATGACAAAGGGAAGGCAGGATAGCTTAGTGGTTGGAAGCACATATTTATGTGTCAGCAACAGGTCTGGGTTGGAATACTGGCTCTGGCCTTTCTTAGCTGTGTAATCCTGGGCAAGTTGCTTACCCTCTATGAGCCTCAGTAATGCTGTTACAATAATTAAATGTATTAATGCTCATAAAAGCTCAGCACATACTAAACACAACAAATGGCTGCCACCATTGTTATATTTTGATATTTGTTCACAGTACTTTTTAGGGAGAGGTTCAGTTCAGTTCAGTTGCTCAGTTGTGTCCAACTCTTTGTGACCCCATGGACTGCAGTACATCAGGCTTCCCTGTCCATCACCAGCTTCTGGAGATTGCTGAAACTCATATCCATCAAGTCGGTGATGCCATCCAACCATCTCATCCTCTGCCGTCCCCTTCTCCTCTTGCCTTCAGTCTTTCCCAGAATCAGGGTCTTTTTCAATGAGTCAGTTCTTCCAATCAGGTGGACAAAGTATTGGAGCTGCATTTTCAGCATCAGCCCTTCCAGTGAATAGTCAGGACTGATTTCCTTTAGGATTGACTGGTTTGATCTCCTTGCAGTCCAAGGGACTCTCAAGAGTCTTCTCCAATACCACAGTTCAAAAGCATCACTTCTTCGACATTCAGCTTTCTTTATGGTCTAGCTCTCACATCCATACATGACTACTGGAAAAAACATAGCTTTGACCAGATGGACCTTTGCTGGCAAAGCAACGTCTCTGCTTTCTAATATGCTGTATAAGTTGGTCATAGCTTTTCTTTCAAGGAGCAAGCGTCTTTTAATTTCATGGCTGCAGTCACCTTCTGCAGTAATTTTGGAGCCCAAGAAAGTAACAAACAATGAAATGCACAAATTTAAGTGTACAATTCAATGAGTTTTCACAAATACACACACCCTTGAAACCTATATTCCCACCAAGAAAATTCCTTCAGGTCTCTCCTTAGTTCCCAGCTTCCAAAGGTCATGACCGTCCTGATGACTTTTCATGATAGGTTAGATTTGCCTGATCTAGAACTTCATGCTACTGCTGCTGCTGCTGCTAAGTCTCGTCAGTCGTGTCCGACTCTGTGCGACCCCAGAGACGGCAGCCCACCAGGCTCCCCCGTCCCTGGGATTCTCCAGGCAAGAACACTGGAGTGGGTTGCCATTTCCTTCTCCAATGCATGAAAGTGAAAAGTGAAAGTGAAGTCGCTCAGTTGTGTCCGACTCCTAGTGACCCCATGGACTGCAGCCCACCATGCTCCTCCATCCATGGGATTTTCCAGGCAAGAGTACTGGAGTGGGGTGCCATTGCCTTCTCCGCTAGAACTTCATAGAAACAGAAAAATACTCTGGGCCACCTCCATCTTTTATGTCTGGCTTCTGCAAAGCAATGTCTGCGAGCTTCGTCCGTGGTGTTGTGACCATCATTACTTCTCAATGAAGGTGTGGGCATACAGCCTCTCCATCAGACTGAGATCACCTTGAGAGTGGGCTCCAAGTATGTAGATCTTTGCCCTTCTGGCACCTGTCCAGTGTCTGGCACCTGGCTAATGCTTTTAACTTATTTGATGAGTGGATGGCTGAGTCTCAGGTGAGAAACAAGGGGATGAGGGTGGCTGAGTTACACTCTTGCTGAGGGAAGTGAGGCACTAGGTGTCCTCTGGTACAGATCCGGAGCTTCTGATTGGGAACAGGAGCAGAGTCAGAGAGCTTGTGTTTCAGAGTTCAACTCAGCAGCTTTTGATCCCTGGCTCTGCCACTTACCAGCCAGGAGACCTTTCACTTTTCCAAGCCTTGTTTTTTTCATCTACATCCTGTGGACTAATAAGAGCACCTACCTGACAAGGTTATTAGGAGACAAAAGGAGATAACCTTTCATCTAAAAGGCTAAATAGTTGCTGCTAAGTTACTTCAGTCGTGTCTGACTCTGTGCAACCCCATAGACGGCAGCCCACCAGGCTCCCCCGTCCCTGGGATTCTCCAGGCAAGAACACTGGAGTGGGTTGCCATTTCCTTCTCCAATGCATGAAAGTGAAAAGTGAAAGTAAAGTCGCTCAGTTGTGTCCGACTCTTAGCGACCCCATGGACTGCAGCCTACCAGGCTCCTCCGCCCATGGGGTTTTCCAGGCAAGAGTACTGCAGTGGGGTGCCATCACCTTCTCCTGCTAAATAGTTAGGGTTCAATAAAAAGACAACCGTGAATAGTTGTTTTTACTGTTCTGTCCAGCCATCCTTTTTTTTTTTTTTAAGTGGGGCTTCTTCTCCCCATCCCACCTCCATATTTATTCAGTCCAAACTCAAGTAGCAACTTACAAGGGGTGTGGGAGTGACAGCTTTTGCAGAACCCAAGAAGTGATAACCCCCAAAAGATGTCCCCTCGCCTTACCTTCCTTCCCTACCTGCTCCCCAGGCAGCTTTTGACACAGGCATTCTTAGTCCCAACCTCACATCAGAGGGAAGAAGGAGCAAGAGAGGCAGAGACGAAGACATATTATTTTTCCCCAGGCTGTTAGGGAAGGGAGGGTGAAGTTGCCCTCTCTGAGTTGATTGATGTTGCGCTTGGGGATCTGAATTCTCTGATGTAATTACACTGTGTGCTTCATGCGATAAGGAGATTAATCAGTCCATTACGCAGGGACTGTTTTACCCACAGATGGAGGTAATTGAACGGAGATTTTGGACATCTCCAGGACCCAGGCAGTCAGCCAGTCTGCTCTGGTTGCAGGCAGGTGGCCAGCCTCTGGGCATCTAGACCATCTTCTCTAAAGAGGAACAACAACTATTGTTACTGCCACTTACTAGCTCATCTTAAGCCCTCGTTAGGTTCAAGGCACTTTGCATGCATCATCTCATCTAATCCTTACCAGTGTCCTGTGAGTTGGCACCTAGTCTTAGCTCCATTGTACACAAGGAGAACTGAGCCTCAGCTAATTTAAGACATTTGCCCCAGAGTCACAGACTTAGAGTTCTGATTTGAATCTAGCTCAGATGGATTCAAAAGTGTCCACAATTATTATTGCCTCCAAAGGAGAACAAAGAAATGAAAGGTGAAAACAGGTAACAGCCAATTTGTCCATCATCTGGTGATCTGAACAAACACATGAGATAGGAGGAATGTCTCATCTCAGCTGGGCACACAAAGAAGGAAAGAATGTGACACTCCAGGAACCAGGAGCTAGTTTGCAAAATGAATTGCCTGTCTTTGAAAATTCAGCAAGTGCACTGATGAACATGAGGAAGGTGGTTAAAAACATTGGGTTTGATGCTGGCATGACTACTTAATTGTGTGACCTTGGACAAGTTGAATAACCTTTGGGAGCCTTCATTTTCTCATTTAAAAACCAGCCCAGTAATACCTACCTTATAATGTTACCAACCAGAGTTCTTGGTCTCCTTAATCAATAGAAATTGATCATAAGCCAGGCAGGAAATTCAGGCAAAGGTTTATTGGGGCCCCTGCTATAGCAAAAGGAATGAGAACAAGTACCAGGTCCACTTACTTGCTCCTGAGCGAGGTGCAAGCTGGTTCCTTATATGGGGTGAGGGCAGGGGTATGACCAAGGATTTGGGCCAGAGGAGTGGTTAGGTGGTTGGCCCACCCTTTGGTGGTGGTGTGTGCAGAGGGCATGTGCAGTACCCTGCTTTCACTCCCAACACCCTGACCAGTTCTTCAGAAGTGGCGATTGGGCTTTTTGGTCTCTTTGTGTCTTGTCCAGAATTTGCCCCACCTGTGCATACACGCAGTTATTTTTAGTCCCTTATAGTTTCTTTGTATTTAGTTGCTCAAGCACTGCAGCAAAAGATCCCAGTCCCAGGCCTGTCTCAACAGGCTTATCGTTGGCCTAAAGGAAATAATATATGTAAAGTGCTTGAGAGAAAAAGAGTCTTCCCAGAGTTGGGGCTCATTATTAACAATGCTGTTGCTGGTAGTGATGCTGTTCATGAGGGTGTGACAGTGTCGAATGTTGTGTACATCTCCCACCAAGGCTGAGCACTCCTGCTGCTTCCCTTTCTTTCCTCTGACTGCTTGCTGAGAGACTCAGTTCAGTTGCTCAGTCGTGTCCGACTCTGCGACCCCATAAATCGCAGCACACCAGGCCTCCCTGTCCATCACCAACTCCCAGAGTTCACTCAAACTCACGACCATCAAGTCGGTGATGCCATCCAACCATCTCATCCTCTGTCGTCGCCTTCTCCTCCTGCCCCCAATCCCTCCCAGCATCAGAGTCTTTTCCAATGAGTCAACTCTTTGCATGAGGTGGCCAAAGTACTGGAGTTTCAGCTTTAGCATCATTCCTTCCAAAGAACACCCAGGACTGATCTCCTTTAGGATGGACTGGTTGGATCTCCTTGCAGTCCAAGGGACTCTCAAGAGTCTTCTCCAACACCACAGTTCAAAAGCATCAATTCTTCGGCGCTCAGCCTTCTTCACAGTCCAACTCTCATATCCATACACGACCACTGGAAAAACCATAGCCTTGACTAGACAAACCTTTGTTGGCAAAGTAATGTCTCTGCTTTTGAATATGCTATCTAGGTTGCTCATAACTTTCCTTCCAAGGAGTAAGCGTCTTTTAATCTCATGGCTGCAATCACCATCTGCAGTGATTTTGGAGCCCAAAAAAACAGGCTGACACCGTTTCCACTATTTCCCCATCTATTTCCCATGAAGTGATGGGACCAGATGCCATGATCTTAGTTTTCTGAATGTTGAGCTTTAAGCCAACTTTTTCACTCTCCTCTTTCACTTTCATCAAGAGGCTTTTTAGTTCCTCTTCACTTTCTGCCATAAGGGTTGTGTCATCTGCATATCTGAGGTTATTGCTGAGAGACTAGTTAAAGGAAAAGAAAAATATCACATTTTGTGGGCATTTCTGATGTTCCTGACTCCACCTAGGCACTTCACCCACATAATCTCATTCAATGCTCACCATAAGTAGCTCCAAGAAACAGATATGATTTTCACCCCCATTGTAGGGATGGGGAAACTGAGACTCAGAGATTAAATAGATAAGAAGTACCATCTTTATGAGCCAACAAGGGTCATGGTGATTAGTATAAAAGGTTTGTTGTTGTTTAGTTGCTAAGTGTCTGATTCTTTTGCAACCCCATGGATTGGTGGGGCGGATTCTTTACTGCTGAGTCATATGGGAAGCCAGTATAAAAGGTTATTGCCACCTAATTCAGTAAATATTAAGTGCTTGTTAATCCCTACATTAAGGCTGCAGATGAGAAGACAAGTAAAACCTACTCCCAATGGACTCTGAGTTAGGTGGGCCAGAAAATCATATATATATATATAAATTATTTTATGATTTTATATATAATACATTATATATATTATTACGGTCTAAAGCAATAGTTCTTATCTCTGACTCTATAAGAGAATAGATTCCTGGAAGGAGGGAGGTGCTTTTAAAAAATATCAATGCCAGGCCCCTGCCCTAGAGTGGCAATTTTAAATAGCTCCTCAGGGAGTCTTCAGTGAAGATACTGGTCTAGAGGTCTAGCAGTGGTCTGGAAGGGAAAAGTCATAGAAGGCCCACACCAATTATAATGAATTTCCATATAGGATGAAAGAGAAGGTCTTCTCTAAGGCCAAGCCTTGTGGGAGAAGCTCAGAGAAGGTCAGAGGAAGACTCCAGGGTCAGGGAGCATTTGAGTGAGTCTTGAAGGAGGAAGAGTGATCAAGGCCAGTGTCTCTTCCATAGAAGCTGATGGGTTATGTGAAGGTTAACCAGTGGTCAGCATCCCTAATCTCCAAGTGAAATAAATGTTAAGTTAGTCAAAGCTTGGGGTTAGTAATTTTGGATCTTTCTTGTTTGTTCATAAAACATCCAAGTGACATTTACTGCACACTTGTTTATTTTTTTTATAAGGCATTGTTTCTTCTTATTTAAAAAATGAGCAAGATAAAAAATGATCAAAAATTTTAGTATTAGTAACCACTCACTTGCGGGCTTCCCTGGTGGCTCGGATGATAAAGAAGCTGCATTGCTGGGAGACCCAAGTTTGATCCCTGGGTTGGGAAGAGCCCCTGGAGAAGAGAATAGCAACCCACTCCAGTATTCTTGCCTGGGGAATTCCGTGGACAGAGGAGCCTGGTGGGCTACAGTTCACGGGGTCACAAAGAGTCGGACATGACCGAGTGACTAACACACACATACAACCACTCACTGATCAACGTGTGCTGGGGACTGCATGATGATAATGAGAAGGAGGGTGATAGCTGCCATTATGGAGTGTTTACTATGTACATGCCATTGTGCTTCCTACTTTGCATGAATTAAATCATTTAATCCTCACAAAAGCCCTTTGAGGTGAGTGTCACTACTGTTCCCATTTTACAGATGAGAAAACTGAGGCTCAGAGAGGTTTAGTAACTTGGTTAAAGATCACAAGCTAGTACGTGGTGGAGATCAGAATTCCAGGAGAAGCAGTCTATTGTAATGGGAAGATGCCACAGGCAGGATGCCTGGGGCTCTGGACCAGCCCTGTTATTTCATGCTTTTGCCACTTCTAGTGAATTACCCCCCTTCTTTCTGTGTCTTAGTTTCCTTCTCTGTGGATTGAGTCTTTGAACCTCTCAGGGCTAATCATTCTATGATTCAAAGATATAAAGTACAAAATCATAAGAGTGGTTGGGGAAAGGAGGTGCAGACTGAACCCTCTGGATGAAAAATTTATTTTGGGAAGTTGTCAAGGTCTGGTATTCAACCACCCCAAGGAAGTCAAAGAGTACAGCTGGTGCTTTGCTGATTCAGAGGAATGGCTGGAAGGGAGATGGGAGCCAAATACACTGAGAATCTGTGTAATCAGAGAAAATGTCTTCATGATTTGCCATTATAATTCTCGATAACAAACTGGAACTCCAGCATCAATACTAATAACTAGTTGAAGGAGGCGGGGGTAAAGAATGAATTAAAATTTTTTAAAAGCTGTTTTTTGGTAAAGCACTGGGAAGTGTTCTGGGCTCCTAAATTTAAAGGAGTATTTTTAGCACCTGTAATCAAACCGACTTGCGTAAACACATCTGCTGGAATATTGGCATCAAAATGTCTTTGCCGTCTTCATTTTTTACATTTCTTGCAGCCCTCCTGGGACCCAGGGAGAGTTTCACTGATTTTCTTCCTTTCATTATGTTTTTCCAAATCAACTGAGTGAGAAAGTCAAATGGAATATTTTCTTTTTCATTGAATGCTGCTGAGTCCCTACCTGAAGAGTGGCCACAAAATCTTCAAACTTTAGTGAGTGTAAGAATCACCTACAAACTTTGTATCAAATGCTGATTCCTGGACCTTACCCTCAGATTCTAGAGGGCCATGTGGGCCTGGGATTCTGCATTTTACACACGTTTCAACTGATTCTGATGTAAGCAGTCCGGGGACCACAATGATTAGTACTGGGCTAGGGACTAAAGCAGATTTAGAATAAGATTCTGGTTCCATCATGCACAATCTGTTGACTCTGGGCAGGTTCCTTGACCTTTTGAAATATCAATCACCTCATCTGTAAAATGGACTATTAAGGATACCTATTCCATAAACTTGTCATGAGGATTAAAACTGATGTATTAACTTGGCACCCTGTCGGGCATGCAATAAATGACCCATAAAATGCTAACTCTTATCATTATTATTAATTTTGGCAACCTTAGCAAGTTATTTTTGTTTCTGACTCCAGGTTCCCCATATGCAAAGGGGGAGAAATTAGAAGAATACCTTAAAATCAGCTTTAATTTAATGAGAAAATGTCTGCAGAGGACTTAGCATATTGCCTGGCTCATTTAAATATCTGGTATTTGTTGAATGAATGAATGAATGCAATGAGTGGTTCAACACTTGCCTTCTCCAAACTGCAGACAATAAGGAATTTTAAGAGAACTTCTCTCCAACATCATTCAGTGGACCTGGAGCAGAGACCCGGTGTTTATGATTCTTGGTCTCCAGACCTTAACTTCTTGGAATCACTATGTCTTTCACTAAACTCTAATTTTGATGCTTCTCTAAACCTCACCTGCTTCCAAATGCACTCAGGCTTACCCATCTCAAAAATGGCTTCACTGGATCTGGCTTCTACACTGGTGGCTTGGGAGATTCTCCTCCATCTAAAGATGGCATGGGCATCTTGAGGGGAGGCAGGTGGGATATACAGTTTTCCTACTTGTGACTTCAGGAAAGCCATGGCCCATTTCTGCACTTCAGTCCTCTGCCCTACAGAAGGAACTGTTGTGGAAATCGATCCTTCCTTATGGCCTGGTGTTGTAAGTATCCATTTGCACATCTGCTTTGCACTGAGCTGTGAGCTATTGTACCACAGATACTTCACCTTTGTCAGCGTTCTAAAGCTCAGCTGTCCAGCTCAATGCTGGGCAATCACAGGGGTACAATAAACGGGGGCTAGTTGACCAATTAACTGAGTCGATGATGTCCCCAGGAGCTCTGGTCACTGCCCACCTTCTAAAAGGACCAAAATAGCAAGCAAACGTTGAGCCTTATTACACTCATTAGTAGTCCAAAAAAAAAAAAAAGATAGCATACCAAGTGAGAGATGATGTTCTAGACGTGTTACCTTGGAAGAAGTAAGCTCCACATCATGCAGATGATCGCAACCATTCGCGGCAAGTCTACTCCCACTCATTCAACAAAGTCTTTAAGCAGGGCTGGATACTGTCCTGGGTTCTGGGCAGAAATCAATTCAACAGACCTAAGAATCTGCCCTCACTGAGCTCGTGAACAATCATTATTCCATGTAATGTTTGCCGTGATAGGAGAAAGCTAGTCTGAAAAGCAAGTCTAGCCACGTGGGAGACTGGTTTGGGAGGATGTGATACAGGGGTTAGTCAGGTGAAGGGAAGGGTGTTTCAGGCAGAAGGAACTGCACATGCAAAGACATGAAATCATGAGTGCAGGAAAAATTTGAAAGAATTCTACTGGGTCAGTATGTTTGGAATAAAGGATGCAGGAACAGGGAACAAAGGCCAGAGAAATGATGGGCTGGAATCCGATCACGTCGGTGATCCCTTCCCTGAGCCAGGGTAGGGAGTCTGGACTGCTCTAATCTCAACGAGCCTCCAATGAAGGGTTTTAATCAAAGAAGTGACTCAATGAGATGTGCCTATATAAAGATGCCCCTAGCTGCAGTGGACAAGAAAGATTGGAATGAGGGAGATGGGGGACAGGGAGACCAATTAGAAGGCTATAATCCAGGATCTAAATGGCAGGGATGCTTGTCAGAGTAATTTCTTTGAGGCATTTGGTCGCTGATTGCCGGCGATCTTCCCCAGCTCTGTGTGCTTGCGATGACACTGGACTGTGCAGAAAAAAAGCCATTTAATCATGCTCGCCTGCTGCATTGCACACTTGGCCCTGCCCAGTGGCTGCATTCACTGTCGGGAGAATTGTGAGTTGTACTGCAAGGAAAGGAGAACTTGGGGTCAACTACCCCTCAATAAGCCCCCAAAGCATCCTGTGTTGTCACATCCTTTAAAAGCTCTGGCTATTACGCCTGATCATTTCCACTCATGAAACTGCCAGGATCGCCTAGTCAATTACTAGTCAAGTGGGGAAATGTACATTTCATTAGGAGCCTCTCACTTTAGATACACGAGGCCTTATATGAAATGAAATGTTCTGTGGTTATTTTTTTTTCAGCTAGTGATTAGGTGCTGTAATTAAGAAGGCATTGTGCCTGATTTCCAATCTTTTTTCTTTATTTAAATTTAATTGATTTTCTCCTTGATTTAATCAACCCAAATTCAGCTACCTGGCACACTTCTCCACTCAGATGCTCAGAAGAATACTGGTGCTTAAAGGTGTGGGGCCACACCTAGAGAATGTAGGGTGTTGGCTGGTTCTAAGTCCCAGCTTCTGTTGACTGGTGCGAGAGGATGTTAAGGACCCAAGTGGTTCTATTCAGTGCTAGAGAGGGAGCAGGGAGCAAGAGCTGATTTTAGACCTTTGAAATGTGGCTCTGCTGTGTGACCTTGGGTGACTTATTTAACCACTCTGTGCCTCAGTTTCCTCCTATTTAAAATAGGAATAATAATGTTGTCCTCAAAGCACTGTGATGAAAATTAAATGAGTTATCTATAAAAACATAGAAGGAAGACTGGAATATAAGTACTAAAACTGCTATTATTATTTCCATATCATTGTCTTTTCAGTAACTTATTTAATCATCACAACATTCCAGTGGGACTGGGTTATTCCCGTTTAAGGTAAAGAAAGGAAGTTCATGGTTAGGGACTGGCTGAGCCAGAATTCAAGTCCAAATCTCACCCTCATAGATGCTGTCCCTGTTACCCAGTGGCTTCTTTCTCCCCATGATGGACACATGGAGACAAAGATTTCTGAAATCAAGTTCTTTGGTCAAGATCACTCAGCTCATGGTGGGAGAATCAGAACCTGAGCCAAAGTGCTCTGGATGCAATGACTGTCCCATTGCTCCTCCACTGTCTCTTAGAAAGAGCAGGCAACTTTCTCAAAGCCAAACAGCAATTAAGATCCATGTGATATTGTAAATCCACTCATAAGTCCTAGTGCTCTCAACCTTTTTTTCCCCAACAGTCCAGACATATGACAGATGATGTTCATATACCCAGGAGACCCCCTTGCCTAATACAGGATCACATAATGTTAACATTCAGTACACAAACTTAATTTCACACCTTTCCTGCTCAAGAAAACACAGTAAAACTCAGGATAAAGGACTCTATTAAAGGAGGAATCATGAATCCATCCAATTACTCATTTCACAAATATTTAATTGCACACTTACTTTGTGCCAGGAGTCTGAGGAAACAGCTGTGAACAAAAGCGACAAAAAAACCCCTGCCTTCATGAAACGTCAATCCTAGTGGAGGGTGGGGAGATTGTACAGTAAGCAAAATAAACTTAAATGATTATCTTTTTAAATATATAGTACGATAGAGGGAAATAGAGCAGGAAGAGATCATTGTACAATGGGGAAGAGTTGCAATTTTAAATAACGTTTATGTAGGATTGTCAGGGGAAAAAAGTCAGTGAGAAAGTGACATTTGAGCAGACTTGAAGCAAATGAAGCAGGATGTCATGTGGAAGAGTGTGCAAGGCAGTGGAAATGGCCTGTGCACAGGTCCTGAGGCAGAACTATAGTTGGCATCTCAGAAGAGCAGCAGAGGGGCCAGTGGGGCAGGAGTAGAGAGACCAGCAGAAAAGAATGCAGAGTGAGGTCAGTGCGATAACAGAGGCCGGGTTGCATGGGTCCTGTAATGATTTTGGCTTTAGGGAAGACTTTGGAGGGCTTTGAAAAGAGGAGAACCATGACATGACTTGAGTTTTAGCAGGAGTCCTCCCCTCCAGCTGCTTTCTGAGCAATAGGTTGCAGGACAGCAAGGCTGGAAGCAGAGAGAACAAGTGAGAGATGATGCGGGCTTGGACCAGGGTGGTAGCCACATAGGAAGTGAGAAATGTTTGGATTCTGGGTATTTTTTTTTTTTGATTGGAAGATAATTTCTTTACAATGTTGTATTGGTTTCTGCCACACAACAACGTGAATCAGCCCCAAGTATATATATTTATATCCTCCCTCTTGAACCTCCCTCCCACTCACCACCCCATCCCACCCCTCTAGGTTGTCACAGAGCACTGGTTGAGCTCACTGTGTGAGCAACTTCCCACTAGCTCTCTGTTTTACTTATGGTAATACATATATTTCAATCCTGGATTCTGGATGTATTTTGAAGGTAGCATCAAGACTTGCTGATAGGTAAGACCCGGGGTTTGCGAGGGAGAAGTCAAGGACAGCTCCAAGGTTACCACTTGAAAGGAGCTGCCATCAGCTGGGATGATAAAGATTCATGTGTTCATACTTTTTTTTTTCAATTGAAAATCATTCCCAAATTTTCATCTTTAGTAATCATTAGTAACAAAACCATGACAGAGCTTACAATTGATCGTGATGGATCAGCGTGTCACGCTGTGGCTGACAACCGCTGAGCTGTTCTGCAGGGAGACATTTCTCCCTTGAGTTGGAAGCATCCCTTGTGGGTTGTGGCTCTGTCTTGTGGGTCTCACGATCAGCCTTGTTATTCTTCAAGAGTTAGAGAGTGGGCTAAACTCCTAGTGGGGGTCTCCATGGGGCTCTGCAGCTCCTCTGAATACAAGCCAAGACCCTCCATCAGGAGAAGGAGCCCCTCACCCTGTCCAGCCTCTCCCCTGCCCCACCCCCACTGACAGACGGTGGAGCCCCTCCCCCCACGCTGTGGCTAGTTCCGCCACCGGGGTAGCCTCATCACTCCTCTGTCTGTCCCACCTTCCCTTCAGCCCATGGAATTTGGGGAAATGTGGACCTGTTTAGGTTTTGACTGAAAACATTTGATTGATCTTCTCAAATGGGCCACTCTCTGGCGAGACGGAAAGTATGTTTGTGATTTTCCCCCTCCTTTTAAATTGCAAGAAAAGGCAAAATGCTGTTTTTCTTCCTGAGACTGTTCCAGTACATAAGGATGAGTTTGAAACACTGAGCCAAGCCGGCCTGGCTGGTGATTCAGCCAGGAGCAGTCATGGGACAAAGGTGTCGCTCCCTGCCAGCCGTCACACCCAGCAGCCCAGCTTGACCGCTGGATCCTTGCTCCAGCCCCCTCCTCCCACCCTCCCCATCCAGCTTCCAGCCAGAGGAAGTGGTTCCAGGGAATGGGCTGGGATGGAGTTTCCAGGAAGAACCCTCTTCAGAGAAGCCTGAAGCTCAAGGAGGAGGACCAAGTTTCTGCTAACTTCTCTGCCACGTCATGTGGAGCAGGTCACATCCCCTCTCTGAGCATTATAGGAAAGAGGTTTCAGATTGGGGAACCATGGGATCCTGTTCAACTTTCCACATGAAGGATGCTTAGCAGAGCCCGAGCTCAGGAAATGTCTGGGGAAGGAGAAGGAAGGAGATAGGAAGGGAGGCAAGAAGGGAGGATTTGACAAAGGGGGTGAAGTCTGGTGTTTCCTGGGATTCAGGACCTCTGCTTGTGAAAGTCCAGGGAAGCTGGCCCATTTCCCCTCGGTGCCCACCGCTTCCGAGGACGTCTACCAGGCTTCCAGCTAATGGGAAAAGAGACCCGCACCTGAGGGCACTCCAGCCGCTGAGCCCACCGAACCGAGACCCAGAGCAGAAGGCAGCTGAGGGCAAATTCTCCAGGTGCCTCAGATGAAAGTACTTGGAGTTGCGTGTCTACACTGGTTCCCAGGGCTCCACAGCAGGATTAGGTTTCAGATGCCCAAAAGATAGTGGCTCCTTCTTCTCAGACTCCCTCCCCACCTGCCTACCAAGCAGGTTGCATATAAGGAAATGGTCCCACTCCCAAGTCAGCCAGGGGCATTTGCTGGTCAGCTGATTCTTCAGAAAAGGGCTCAGACTTACTGGGCCCAGAGCCAGGCTGACAGTGCAACTGCCCAGAATATTCTGGGTGTCCACTGTGGACTTGGGTCTGCACCAGAGGACAGAAGAGCAGCTGGGGCATCTAGATGCACAGCAGGGACCCACCCAGGAGGGTTGGCCACACAGGGATGCAGGGGGCAGGCATTGCAAGTGTGGAGAACAGTGCAAATAAGACACGGAATTTAGAATCATTTTTCAAAAATTCAGGAAAAGCCCTACTGCAGTCTTATGACAGACCGTGTGTCACAAAATGCATGACCTCACTGAATCTTCATCTCAGCCCTGTGATGTAGGCACTGTTAAGCTTTCCATTTTACAGGTGGGGGAATCAAGGCACAGAGAGGTGAATTTGTTTGCCCAAGACCACATTACAAGTATCTGGCAAAGCTGAGACAGGAAGCCAGGCCCCTGGGTTCAGAGAGTCTAACTGATGAGGAAGGGGAATACCTGGAGGTGAGTGGGAATGGGAGCTTCTGAACACTGAGCAGAGGGATCCAGTTTGTCCTCTGCCCCCTGGAGCTGAGGAGCTAGTGGTCTGGAAGGTGGGACGGTGAACAGCAAGGCATTTATAGCAGGAAAGCTGGGGAGAGCCACACTCCTTTTCTGCATGCAGTGCCCTCAGGGGAGACCAGCTGCCCTTAAGTACCTGCTCATCTTGGAGAAATGTCTACTACAAATGCCAGTGTCCTGGGCCTTGGGAACTGTCCCAAATGGTATCTGTAGCCACATTGACGGTGAGACACACTGCCATCCACTGTCTGTCCCCTCAGTAACCTGTCCCTCGTTGGCTTGATTAGGCTGTTTATCCAGTCATTTCTCCCATCCAGCCAATATTTACTGAAGACACCATGGATTTGGCACCTTCCAGATGCTGAGGACACAATACTAGAAAAGACTCAGGCTCTGCCTCAAAGGCTTCATGGTCCAGGGCAGGGGAAGAGAAAATCAAGCAGAGAGGTATATTGTGAGCATAGAGAAGGGATGTAACTGGTCTAAGTAGTCAGGAATGGCTTCCTGGAGGAGGTGGCATTCTAAGTTGAAATCTCTAAAAAATGGATAGGAGGTACTCAGGTTGAAGGAGCCAAAGTGACTGATGCCATTTCTTAATTAATAAGAAATAAGCACTGTTCTAAGAGCTTTACATGTATTAACTGTTAATCCCTGAAATGACTCTGTGAGACAGGTACTCTTACTATCCACATCTTACAGATGAAGCTCTGAGGCCCAGAGTGGTGAAGTCAATTACCCAAGGTCACAAAGTGCAGGACAAGGGTTTGAACCCAGTAATCTGGTGCCAGGCCATGTCCTTAAGTTTCATGCTCTGCTGCATCTAGATGCTAGGGCTGTTCAGGGCCCTGCAAGGATGTCAGATGTTTTGAGCACAGTGCGTGAGAAAGCAGCAGAGAACGACACACCTGGAGAGGTCAGCCGGGGCTATGGACCTTGAAGGCCCTTGATATCCACATCAAGGACTTTGGAGAGGAGACAAATGCTGAGATGCTTTGAAGTCAAAATGGTCAAGATCTGCTGATAGGCTGGATATGAGAGTGAGAGAAAGAGGAGGTCCGGGGGGTGGTGGGTTGCCGCTTGCATAAGAAGGTAGAAGGTGGAGCTGGAGGACAGGTTGTGGAGGTGATGATGTGTTGAAGTTTGGACAGGTAAGTCTCAGGTGCCTATGGGACTTCCAGGATGAGAGGTAGAGGAAACAGTTGGACTAAAGTCTCAAGGTCAGAAAAGGGAGATAGCCCAGGATGACCACAAATCCTGGGTATCTACTGTCTGTCCCCTTTTGATTCCAGGTGTCCCAGTTTGGACAGTGAATTCTATGGTCACCCTGGACATATCTGAGCTGCCACATGATTCATCTTGACATTGAGAAAACCTGGGTCCAGCTTTTCTGGAATTCACATCTCTGTGTGTCCCCCACCTGTAAAATGGGAAGCTTAGCAGCGCCTGCATCACAGGGCTGTGATAGGGATTCAGTGAGGTCATGCATTTTGTGACATGCACAGTCTGTCACAAGAGTGCAGGAGGGCTTTTCCAGACCAAAGCAGTGATTCTAAATTCCATGTCTTATTTGCACTGTACTCCCGACTTGCGATGCCTGCCCCCTCCATCCCTGTGTGGCTAACCCTCCTGGGTGGGTCCCTGCTGTGAATCTAGATGCCCCAGCTGCTCTTCTGCCCTCTGGTGCAGACCCAAGGCCATGGTGGACACACAGAGTGTTCTGGGCAGCTGCACTGTCAGCTTGGCTCTGGGCCCAGGAAGTCTGAGCCCGCCTGAAAAAAAAGGACTCTTAACTTCAAATCCACAAAGGCAAGTCCACTCTTGGCTTATGCAAAAGGATGCCAAAGGACCTTTACACAGGAAAGGGGCAGGGCACGGCACACAGCCTTCCAGCTGTGTTCTGCATCTCAGTCAACATAGAATGAAATATCTATAGAAAGAAACCAGGGTTTCGGTTAGATGGTTGGCCCCTAAGGGCAATCAGTACTCTAAAACAGGATTCTGAACCCAGGAAAGATCCTTCTCGAACTCCTCACCACCAGTTTCTTTTGAAGGCTGTGTGCCTGTCACTTGGGGAAGGCCATAGGGACACAGTCAGGAGGCAGCTTTTTCACTGACTTCCAGTCCCTGGCTCTATATACCCATCACACAGCTGTAGAAGGACATGGAGTTTCCTTGCATCATTGAATGGCGCTTTCAGAGGCCCCAAGCAGGAGGCACTACTGGGGTAATGTGGTGTCCCCAAGTGGCCCCCATAGTGTTCAGCCCTAGAAGCACAGTGGTGGAGAGGGGAAGACCGTGGGTTCTGGAGGCAGACTGTTGTTTTCGTTCATTTGCTAAATTGTGTCCAACTCTTTGTGACCCCATGGACTGCAGTACACTAGGCTTCCCTGTCCTCCACTATCTCCCTGAGTTTGCTCAAGTTCATATCCATTGAGTCATGATGCTATCTAAACATCTCATCCTCTGCCACCCTCTTCTCCTTTTGCTTTCAACCATTCCCAGCATCAGGGTCTTTTCCAGTGAGTTGACTCTTCACATCAGGTGGCCAAAGTATTGGAGCTTCAGGTTTATCCTTCAATTCATCCTTCCAGTGAATATTCAGGGTTGATTTCCTTTAGGAATTACTCGTTTGATCTCCTTGCTGTCCAAGGGACTCTCAAGAGTCTTCTCCAGCACCACAATTCGAAGCATCAATTCTTTGGCACTCAGCTTTCTTTGTAGTCCAACTCTCACATCCATACATGACTGCTGGAAAAACCATAGCTTTGACTATATGGACCTTTGTTGGCAAAGTGATGTCTTTGCTTTTCAGTATGCTATCTAGGTTTGTTATGACTTTCCTTCCAGGAGGCAAGTGTCTTCTAATTTCATGGCTGCAGTCACCATCCACAGTGATTCTGGAGGCAGACTGCCTGGGTTCAAATTCCATCTCTACCACCTATTATTGGGATCTCCTCTTGCCTCAGTTTTTTCATTGGTGAAATGGGGATGATCATTGTACCAGCCTCAAATAATTGTGGTAAGGATTATCAGGCAAACAGATGCAGCACTTAGAGCAGTGCTGGAAGATAGCTAATGCTCCATGAATATCTGCTGTTATTATTAGTAGTATTAGGATTTATAATGGTGCCATCAGTTATCATCCAACCTAGAAATGGAAGCAAGTAGAAGAAACCAGGAGAAGGAACAAAGAGAAGAGGGGTGGAAAAGGGCTTCTTGGCTGCCAGGGCCTTGCTTAGAAGTCCTCAGGGTTCCATAGGATAACATTTCATTCAGATTTTTTTTTTTTTTTTTTTTACCAGAATGAGAAATGCAGGTTCTGTGTCAGAAATCATTGCAAATTCCAAATTAGCGAGGTTTCATGGTCCGTGGAAAGGTGCTGGAGGGAAAATTGGTCGATGGGGTGTTTTTTAGCTGTCGGAGCAAGCTGGCTGATTGATTGAGTGTCTCTGTCAATAGACTCTGCAGACAGCAGCCAGGTGACTGGGTGCAGGCGAGCAAATAGGAAGAAGACAGAACACCAGTGAGGCGGAGGCAGAGACATGACTGCAGTGGAAAGAGACTTAGTTATACCAGAAACTGGGCTGTGTGGCCATCCTGTCTGGAGACCAGCTACAGTTTCTTGAGAATTCTGGGCTTCCTCATTCGCTTGCTGTGTGTCCTTAGGAAAGTTACTACACCTCTCTGAGTCTCTGTTTTTCTCATCTAAAAATAACCCTTACAATACCCACCTCAAGGGTTTATTATGAAACTTAAATGAAATAATGGGACTTAAATATCTGGTGAGGTGTTGTCTCGTGACAGGTGCTCAGTAAACATGTGGTACTTTTACTATAACACAGTGAGTGGAAGTTGGTCTACTTACGCTTCTGCCTAGGAACTCAGAAGCTGTGTTTAGAGGTGACAATGTCATCCTTAAATTGGGGATGCATGGGCCAAGTGGGTCCCTTCTGTGCCACCCCCAATGTGTTTAGAAAGAGACAAAGAGGTGGGGATGACTTAGATGCAGAGGAGAATCTGACTCACAAAAATCTTTGAATTGGACAGACTTTTCAGAGGTCACTGAGGCCAGTCCCCTGTTTCCAGGGTCAGGCAGGTTGGAAGCCATATACACCTCAAAGATGACTGTGAAAGAATAATCCACAAGTCTCCTCACCAGGCAGAAGGTCTTTCTCTGATGGGAGCTACCAAGTCTCTTTCAAGCTAATTGAAATGATAATATAATAGACATTGTGCTTAGCTTAATGACTATATATTTCCTACAGCTACCCCAATGCATAAGGCATTATCCCCTTTTTAAATAGTTATTTGCTTGGCTGTGCCAGGTCTTAGTTGTATGCAGCAGTCACCAGGGATCGAACCCAGGCCTCCAGCGTTGGGAACACAGAGTCTTAGCCACTGGACCACCAGGAAGTCCCGTTCCCATTTTTCAAATGAAAAAACTAAGTCTTAAATAGACGAGGGACCTTGGTCAAGGTTATGCTGCAACATCATGGAGCAAGGAGACTGCAGAATTTATTCCAATGAGGAACTGGGCAGTGGCGGGGAGTGGGGCGGTGGGGGTGGGGGAGGCATTGTTCAGGAACAGCTGAGCTGGGCCTTGACGGTTGAGTGAGGCTTTTCCTGGCAGAGAAGTGAAGAGAGGGCATTGCGGGCAGAGGGATCAGCTTAAGCAGACATCCAAGTTGAGAGACTCTGCCCCAAAGGCTATTTACAATGAATAATTACAATCACAATGACAGCTAACATTGATTAAGTGCTTACTCTGCACCAGGAATGGTGTTAAGCACTTACGTGCATCACCTCTATGAGCTGGACACTACCATTAACCCCGTTCTGCAGAAGAGAGATGAAGTGACTCGTCCAAGATCACAGCTTGAAAATAGCAAAACCAGCTTTCAAGCTGCAGTCTGCCTGATTCTAAGGCTCCTTGAGGTTCCTGGTTGTTTAGGCACTGTCTGTGCTCTACAGAGAAACCACAGAGCTGAAAAAGACTTCTGCCCACATGCTAGGGCTGTCCTGAGATCTCTAGTCTGTTCCTGCCCCAAGTGCTCTTAGGGCTTAGGGGAACCCATCAGGGTTGAAGGGAGATAATCTAGAAGCTGACTGCCTAATAAAGATAAAGTTTCCTAATAAACTCGCAATCCTGCAATAATGGGTTTGACTTTTAAAAGGCAGGTAAAAATCCCAGTGGAGAGACAGACCTTTCCCATCAACTCCTTAATCAGAATTACTGTGGAAGAGCCATCTCTTACAGGTAGTACAGCTGGATGCCTGGGCTGGCATTCAGAAATGGTCACTTCCAGGTAAAATCAGAAGGCTGGTCTCTCTAGAGATCCCTCTCTCCCACAGGAAATCCTGTCAGAAAAGAATGATTAATGGCAAAGGAGAGGCCTGTGGGACAAGCTTAGTTCAGTCGCTCAGTTGTGTCTGACTCTTTGTGACCCCATGGACTGCAGCACACCAGGCTTCCCTGTCCATCACAACTCCCAGAGCTTACTCAAACTCATGTCCATCGAGTCACTGATGCCATCCAGTCATCTCATCCTCTGTCATCCCCTTCTCCTTCTGCCCTCAATCTTCCCCATCATCAGGGTCTTTTCCAATGAGTCAGTTCTTCACATCAGGTGGCCAAAGTATTGGAGTTTCAGCTTCAGCATCAGTCCTTCCAATGAATATTCAGGACTGCTTTTCTTTGGGATGGACTGGTTTGATCTCCTTGCAAGAGACTCTCAAGAATCTTCTCAACACCACAGTTCAAAAGCATCAATTCTTCGACACTCAGCTTTCTTTATAGTCCAACTCTCACATCCCTACATGACTACTGGAATTAAAGGAGAATAAATGGGAAGGGTGTGACGTGAGAACTTGCTGATGATTGGTGCGGGAGCTTCAGAGGCAGAGTCTTCTAAGAACTTTCTGTTGATTGGTGGAGTTGCAATGGACCAACCTGTCCATTAATTCTGCCACCATCATCGTCTTCATCATCATCATCGCTATCATCACCAACATGTTCATCAAATAACATATGTTGAGCCTTTGTCATGTGTCCAGAAAACATGCTAAGTTTTACACGTGCTAAGTTTTACACGTGTGAAGTTTTTACAACAGTCTAAGGAGACAGGTAATATTAACATACCCATGAACACTTGCCATCCTCAGTTGGGAAAACTAAGGTTTGATAATACTAAGTCACGTCCTCTGGGTCAACACAGCCTAGGACCAGCAAAGCAGAGCTTCAAACCCATGTCCCTTTGACTCCAAACAATGCAGTACTTAACTATTGTTTTGTACTTAATTAGCAGTTTGTTAGAGGAATACATCGGAGAAGGCAATGGCACCCCACTCCAGTACTCTTGCCTGGAAAATCCCATGGGCAGAGGAGCCTGGTAGGCTGCAGTCCATAGGGTCGCTAAGAGTCAGGCACGACTGAGAGACTTCACTTTCACTTTTCACTTTCATGCATTGGAGAAGGAAATGGCAACCCACTCCAGTGTTCTTGCCTGGAGAATCCCAGGGACGAGGGAGCCTGGTGGGCTGCCGTCTATGCGGTTGCACAGAGTCGGACACGACTGAAGTGACTTAGCAGCGGCAGCAGAGGAATACATGGTCTGGGTCTGTCTTTGATGGAATTCACAGGATATTAAGCCTGAGACAGCAATTTGGATGCACAGACTTATTGACAGTATACTTTTAGAAGAAAGGGAGTGAGGAAGCGAGCTAGGGCAGCACAGAACACCAAGACAAGGTGTAGTTTCAGCTGGAATCTAGCCTTAGCCTGATCCCACAGGGAGCTCTGAATAGCATTGCCTTGCTGCAAGGGAGATGGTTGTTTGTACTCCTAAGCCAGTCGTTGGCTGTGGGATGCTCTGCCACCCCCCAAGGGTGGATATAACCTTCTTGGAAGGGGTGCTCATGAGATATTTGCAGCAAACCCACTCACCATCTAAGATCTGACCAAGAGCTCTCACTACAGCTACCAAAGGACTGATTGGTGGTCCCTGCTCAGCCCCTAACTCACCAAGTGTCCTTGAGTGTACTGCTGGCCCCCTTCTGGACCCCAGCTTCTCCTGGGTAAAGTTCCAAGAACTGGCTTAGCTCTGACAAGTTCTGGCTCTGCAGTCTAGCAACACAGTCACTGCCCCCAGTCTGCAATCTCTGTTTCTGTAACCTGGGAGGAGAGATGGGGCCCCTCGGGTAGTTTCAACAGTGTAAGGCGAGATGTCTGACAGCTTCCCCCACTGAAGCTCTTTATCTCACTTCTCTGCTGTGTTATTTTAAAACTAACATGCCCAGACCTCAGGAGCTCGCCGCCTGCAAGATTTGTGGCTTGTCTGCTCTGTCCTCTCTACAGATTTTAGCGGCAGCTTGCTCTCTGCTTGTTATGAATTTTCTACCAAACCTCAGCCCCAGGAAGTGGGGGATAGGTGTGTTGTGTGTGTCTGCAGGAACACAAAGCCCTGACTGCACCGCACTCTCAGATGCTGCCCCCATTACCACCTCCACCTCTGTGGTTCCAGCTAGTGTCCAGTTGGTTGTCCCAGGAGGACAGGGAGACACCAATTCACTCCTGGGCTTTTGACAGAGAAGAGCCAGGACACAGCAGGGAATGCCCCAGCACAAGGAGGATCTCCAGGGACACTCAGGGGCTCCCCTGACCTCCCTGCTCTTCCCTTTCCAAGAATCCCCTGTCTTGGGCTGTTTGGGAAAAGAGGATGAGAATCAGCAGTAAGGCTGGAGAACAGTGTGATCACTCCCTGGTAAAAGTGCTGCCCCGTGCCAGAAACTAAGTGCTGAGCATGCACTATGCCATTTCATCCTCACAATCATCCCATGAGGTGCCGACAAGTTGTGATTTCACCAGAGAGGGGAAGAGACTTGCCCAGGGTGAGTGCCTAGGCAGAGTCAGTGTGAGAATCCTGGCACCGTGCTCTGGCAGTCCTCCCCAAACAAGCAGCTCGCCCCGCTCTGTGCCATCTTGTTTCCTGCAGGCACAGGTGCCACCTCTCTCTACTTAAGACTTCTCTCTTGGGTCACTTTCATCCCACACAAGAGTTTCTTATGTACCTGCCCCATGACTTCCTCTGAAACTGTGAGCTCCCTGAGGGAAAGACTCGTGTCTGGATCATCTTGAAATGACCCTCCACCAGAAGTAAAGTGATGCTTAGCAGATGAGTGAATGAATGACTAATAAATGAGTGAATAAATGAATAGCTAATGAAGAAATAGACGAATGAATGCATAAACAATAAATGAATCAGTGCACCTAAAGGAATATATTGGAGGAATCAGACGTTTTATGAATATATTTTAAGAGTCAGCCTGCCAGGCTGGGTCACTTCTTATTATTCTGAAACCCCGCCAGTATAACGCTCTCAGAGCTCACCTATGTCCTCAGTTTCCCACCTCACTCTAGCCAGCTGCTCCCAGAAGTTCCAGTCTGCTGGCTTTCAATACCATCTACATGCTGACATCACTCAAGGGCATTTACCCAGCACTAATGTCTTCTCTGGACTCCAGTCTCATGTACCCAACTGCCCACCTGCCGTTGCCACATGGGATGTCTAATCAGCATCTGAAAGTTAACGTGTCCAGAACTGAGCTCTGGGGGCCCTTACACGACACCCCCTTGCCTACAGCTGTCCCTACCCAGTTGTCTGCAGCTTCATCCTCCTCGTTGCTCAGACCGAAACCCTTGGAGTCACCCGTAAGCAGACTTGGTTGTGTGCATGTGTGCTCAGCTGCTCAGTCGTGTCCTACTCGATTTCAACTTCAGTGTGTGTCCAGAATCCAACAGCCTCTCACCATTACCTCATTGATAACACTGATCCTGGCTCTCATCTTCTCTCATGTGGGTTGTTGCAATAATCTCCCCACAGGTCTTCCTGCATTTATCCCAGCTCCCTGGTCATCCTTGCTTAGCAAGCTGCTAGAGAGATCCTTTAAAACCTAAGTCAGATTACATCGCTTTTCTGCTTAGAACCCTCCAATGGCAAGTCACCTCAGAGAAAAAGCCAAGTCCTAGCAATAGCCCAGCAGACCATGATCTGAGACCTCCTCACCCCTTCCCTTGTTCCCTTTGCTCACTCACTTCCAGCCTCAGTGCAGGTAGTGTATTGCAGAATCAGGGTCTTGGCAATGACTGTGCCCTCTGCCTATTTTGCTCTTTTCCAGGCTCACTCCCTCATCATCTTCAAGTCCTGCTCAAATGTCCCCTTCTCCATGAAACTTTCTCTGTTTTAAAACCACAGCCCTCTCCTGGCAGTAGCATTTCTGGTTTCCCTAATTCTGCTCCATTTTTTTTTTCTTTTTTTATAGCTCTCATTGTCTTCAAATACTCTCTAAATTTACCGCTTTTTTCTGCTTATTTTCTGCTCTCTTCCTCCCTCTGCCCATGCCAGGAGAATGCAAGTTCTACCAGGCAGAGATTTTTTTCTGTCTTATTCTCTGTGTGTGTTTCCAGTGCCTAGAACATGCCTTATACATAGTAGGTGTTCAGTAAATATTTGTTGAATCAGTGGCTGGATGAAGAAAAAGGAAACAGTCCCAGACAGCACCTCCAGGACTTTTTTTCTCTCAGCTGTTGAACAAAGGCTCCTCCTGCTCCAGGCTGAAGGTTTCCTATTAGGGTGAGGACTTCTGCCCTCTTCTCAGCAGATCTTGCTTGCTTGGTGCTTTCTCTAGCAGTAGTCATAATGATGCCCTAAAGGGACTCACCTAGCACAATCACTCCCAGGGCAAGAATCTCTAATCAGCAATTCACCCTCCCTGGAGCAATGCAAACCCTGTCTGCAGTTTCAGCTGATGAAAAGGTCTTGAAGGTGCTCTGGGCCAGAGCAAGAGGTGTTTGCCTCGTCCATGGTGACACAGCTTGGTAGAACCAAGGTTTGAACCCAGGTCAGTAGAACTGCAGGATCTCTGCACTTGCCCAGCATCACCAAGTAACCCTTTACAATGTGTTCAATGAGAAACAACATTTTGGAATTCAGCCAGTTCCGAAGTTTGGGGCGCCTGCATTTCAGACAGCCCCAAGAAACCAGTCCAATCCCCTTCTCAGCGCTTCGAACCCTCACTAGGCAAGTAGGCAACTGACAGGCCAGCCTGTGAAAGGAGAAGCGATCGGGTGGACTAGGGCTGGGCTGGGGGGCAGCAGGGGGCTGTGCTCTGTGATGAGAGTTCAAAACCCAGACAGGCTGGGGGCCTGACCTGCTCAGCTGAGCTGGGTAAGAAGTGCTGAGCTGATTGTTCTCCATATGGTTCTTTCATCTTTTGACCTGAACTTTGGAACTGGACAATTTTAGATGTACAGCAGGGCTTACCATGCACACATACACACGTTCACACACTCTCAGCCCTGAGAACTGAACTAAACCATCCTCATCAATTACCTGAGGACAGAGAGTGCTAGAGGGCTGGACTCAGGATCAAGTCCAAAACCTTTGTAAAGTCTACAACCTGGCTACTCAAAGTGTGGTCCGTGGAGCAATAGCATCACCTGGAGATCTTGATAGAGTGCAGATGCTGAATCAGTGGGTCTGGGTTAGGGCCTGAGCTTCGACATTTCTAGCAAATTCACATGCACAGGAAGGCATGAGAAGCAGCTGTCCACATGGCCCGGAAGACTCTAGCCCTGTCTGCCTCCTTAGTCCCAGATCCTGTAATTTTTCTGCTCTCCCACATTCACTGCAGCATTATTTACAGTAGCCAAGACATTGAAACAACCTAAGTTTCCATCACCAGATGAATGGATAAAGACAATGTTACATATATCATATCTATTAATATATCTAATAGATAAAATGGAATTCATTCATAAAAAGGAAGGGAGCCCTGCCATTTGCAACAACATGGATATACCTTGAGGGCATTATGCTAAGTGAAAAAAGTCAGCCTCAACTCTTCCATCCTCCACCCCAACTATCTCTTCCAACTTACTGCTTCCCTGCAGTTCTGTGACGTCCATTGCTGTGGCTCGGTACTTGGTCTTTGCACCTGACCGATTCCTATACATCTTTTGGGAAACTTTCCACAGCCATCTCCCCAGGCTGGATTAGGTGCTTCTCTGTGGTCCTCTGAGCTTCTCTCCATTGGAGAACTTACCACATTGTAATCCCCAACTGAGGAATCAATGTTCCTCTTCCAGGTTGGAAACTCCTTGAGGACACAAATAAGTCTTAGTTACTTTGGAGTCCTTAAACTCTAATACCAAGTAGGTGTTCAGTAAACAGCTGCTGAATAAGTGAATGAAATGATGAGGGAAATGCCGGCCTCATAAAACTTCTTTCTTTCTCATTCGGTTCCTGAAGCTGAGCATCGTGGCCCGTGCATCCAGCGATGTCTCCCACGGTGGTGCTCTGGAATCCCTGTCTTCCCCTAAGCTCCTGTGCTTTTTTTCCCAACTGTGAGATCAAAACTCACAAGAGTCACAGCTCCTGCAGATTATCCCCAACGAGGCTTAATTAACCTTGAAAGGGACTTGGTACCAAGACCTCAGGCCAGAATAGTAACAGGATCCAGACCAAAGTTCCAGGAGCCAAGGCACAAATTAGCCAAATCCATCTTGCCCAGGAGCTAGCGTAGTCCCATGATAAGCCTCAGGCTCTCTGGTGGACTCATGAGCTGAGGGTCTTGCACCGTCATTCTCTACTGAAACAAGGAGGCGGTAGCTTTCTGGCTCAGTGCAGAGACAAGGGCAGGTCATTCACAACTCTGGTGGCAAATATAGAACAAGAACCTGGGCATGAACCTTGGATGGGAAGCAACTGCCTTTGCCTCCCCAGGTCTCAATGTCTTCATCTGAGTAATGGGGATAAGTTCATCAAATTGAGCACCTTACCAAGAGCCTTATCAGCATACATTGAGACACTGGATTTGCAAGTGTTCTACACCCTGGGAGAAGCTATTGGTGGGCTGGGGAAAATAAGTGTCAGGGATGTCCTGAATCTAATGGCCAAGTGCCATTTCTATTTGTATATGTACCTTAAGATACATCTACTTCTCCAAACCCATGAAGCAAATCCCTGTCTTACAGGAAAATTACTAAGATTCACTTTGTGCCCCCACTTATTATCTCCTTATGTTTTCAGAGTGTTTTCCAGATTGCTCTCCTTTTTATCTCAGCTGATTCTCATAAACAAGTAGGGCAGCTGGTGCTCTCACCATTTACTGTCCCTGGGTCTCAGTTTCTCTGTCTGTATAGTGGGCATTCAGAAAACTAAGATCATGGCATCCAGTCCCATTACTTCATGGCAAACAGATGGGGAAACAATGGAAACAGTGACAGATTTTATTTTCTTGGGCTCCAAAATCACTGCATATGGTGACTGTGGCCATGAAATTAAAAGACACCTGCTCCTGAGAAGAAAAGCTGTGACCAACCTAGACAGCATATTAAAAGCAGAGACAGTACTTTGCCAACAAAGGTCCGTCTAGTCAAAGCTGTGGTTTTTCCAGTAGTCATGTATGGATGTGAGAGTTGGACTGTGAAGAAAGCTGAGCGCCAAAGAATCAATGCTTTTGAACTGTGGTGTTGGAGAAGACTCTTGAGAGTCCCTTGGACTGCAAGGAGATCCAACCAGTCCATCCTAAAGGAAATCAGTCCTGACTATTCATTGGAAGGACTGATGCTGAAGCTGAACTCCAATATTTTGGCCACCTGATGCAAAGAACTGACTCACTAGGAAAGACCCTGATGCTGGGAAAGATTGAAGGCAGGAGGAAAAGGGGACAACAGAGGATGAGATGGTTGGATGGCATCACTGACTCGATGAACATGAGTTTGAGCAAGCTCCAGGATCTGGTGATAGACAGGGAAGCCTGGTGTGTTGCAGTCCATGGGGTCACAAAGAGTCAAACACAACTGAGCAGCTGAACTAAACTGAGAGTGGGCATGGCCATGCCTGCTCCTGGGTTTCTTTGGAAACTTAAATGAGACAATGCATGAGAAAAGCTTAGCTTGGCATCTGGCACAGAGTAGGTGCTTCATAAATGCCTGCTGTAATTATGATCAAAGGATGTAGAAAAGGGACTTCCTGGTGGTCCAGTGGTTGAAAGTCTATCTTACAATGCAGGGTGTGTGAGCCAGGGGAACTAAGATCCCACGTACCAAGTGGCAACTAAGTGTGTGTGCCACAATTATAGAAGCCTGTGTGCCACACAAAGAGCCCACATGCCACAACTAAGACCCGATACAGCCAAATAAATAAAGGACATGAAAAGAGCGCTGGACTAGGACTCAAAAGGCCACAGAGTTCTAACATCTGTCTCCATGTGCTCCTTGTTTCTTGGGACCTCAGTTTCCTCATTCTGCACAGAGATAAGTGGAGGCCGGATTCTCACTTCCCTCCAACATTGTTTGTGTCTGATTCCCCAAATAGTGTATAACTCAAACTAGCACTCGAGGCTCCTAACCAGGCTGAGTGAGCACTTTGGTGGAGTCACGAGCTTTGATGGGGGAGGCAGCTCAGGAGACTTTTGCAGAAAGTTCAGCCCTCTTATCGGAGGCTGAGAATCTGCTGGTTGCCATGACTACGGATAGCCTCATCTAAGCTCTAGGTCGCTGATTAGCAGGAACCGAGCAGGGAGGCCTTGAGGAATTCAGCACTCAGGGCTCCCTCCCTCCTTCTGTGAAGCGGAGTGCGCCAGCCCTTGACTTCACTGTTTTAGCTGTCCCCTGAAGATCTCACCTTCTTTTAAGTATTTTTTTTAATGCAACATCAAAGGGCAATGTAGTAAAAACAAGGCAGCTGCCGGTACTCCTCAGCAACGATGGAACACAGGATTTTTCTTAAAGCCCTACAAGGATGTAAAGCTGGAAGCAAGGAAGGAAGATGGGTGGGGCCAAGGGGGTGGGCGTGCCAAGGCTGAAGTCTGAGTCCTCTGAAGTGCTTTGTGGCCTCAGACAGGTCCTTCTCCCTGGACCTCTGCTTATTTATATGTAAGGAGAAGTTGCATCTGATCTATGGTTCTCACATGAGATCGGACATCAGAATTTATTTGTAAATTCCTTCCTTCCTTCATTCAACAAACGTTTCTTGAGCAGGAAGGCACGATATGCCATGCACTAGATCCTTAGGGACCCAGTGGTGAGAAAAGAGACTAGTTGCCACTCTCAGGAAGCTCACATTCTAGTCCAGAAGACAGTTAGCACGTAAACATGGGAAATGGTCATTTCAGGTATTCATAGTAATGAGTACTCTGGAGGAGGGAAGGTACAACAAGACTGTGATGGAGGCAGGTGACAAGAAGAGCATGATTGCTTAAAGAAGTCAGGGAGGGCTTCCCTGAGGAGGTGACATTTGAGTGAAAGGAAGGAGCTGGAAGAACAGCATACCAGGTGGAGGAAACAGAAAGAGCAAAGGCCTTGATTAAGGGACCTGTTCCATATGAAGAGTAGCAAGAAGGCCATGTGGCTGGAGCAGAGTAAGGGAAAGGTAGAGGGGTAGAAAATGGGCTGTAGAGTAGGAGAGAGACCAAATCAATCAGAGCTTTTTAATCCCAATTATCACTTTGGATTTACTGACCGAGTAGAAGGCAGAATTGCCTGGGGTGTTTCTTTAAGATACAGGTTCCCACATTTCATCCTTGGACAGTCTGATTTATTATGGCTATGGTGGGACCTAGGAATCTGTATTTTCAACCTTGGGGGCCTCTGAAACTGTGCCAAGTTTAGCAAAGCCTGGTCTACATGCTCCCTGAGTCTCTTTCAGTTTAAAAAAAGCTAAGAGGCAAAGTGTTAGAACACACTGAAAAAAATCTTTAATTTTATATGAGGAAGGAATCCTTTCTTCTTTCCCTCACCACTCCCTGTCAACCTGATAGAATTAATTCTATTCTTTGTTTTGTAATCCCATGTGAAGTACCATGGAATGGAATGGGAGACCAATGCTATTGGGGGAAAAAAAAAATGCTACCACATCAAGGAGTGTCAAGTTATAAACTGTAGCAACTCCATTATACCTCTACTCATCAAACCATTGTCAGGGATTCCCCATCCCTAATTCTGAACAAAGCTGCTGGCAGCGAGGGATGAGGCATTGTCCCTGCCCTTAGCCTTGTCCCCCAGTGCCTGGCAATAGCATCCACCAGCTTTGCCCACACTGGAGATAACCCCTGCCTCTGTTAGCACAAGTCACTGATACCTTCCACCCGATGCCAGCACTAGTTGTCATTCACTGCCAAACTCATCACATCAACCCTCAGTTTCTGCCTAGGACAAGGTTGCCTCAGGCACATATTTGTGTCTTGGTTTCCTGTAACGCTCCAGAAATGCTCCCCAAATTCCATTCTTGTATGTATGTCCAACTCAAGACTCTTGAGCAATACACATCCATTGATAAGCACACTGATCATTTTTCTAAGGGAAATATGAGGAATAGTAGAAGACATTGATTGAGCCATCTGAGTAGACAGAGATATTGGCTGGGTTATTTCCACCAACTGTTACCATGAAGGGATTAGCTCAAGGCATCTCAAAAAGCTCTTTATAATTTCTTGAAACAGATGAATGTTCTCTTTAGTCAATGCCTTTGCCCTTTCATTTATTCCTTGAACAAATGTTGCTGATTGTTTATCCCACATTTAACCAGCAGCCAAGGATGCTAGTTCTGCTTTCAAAATATAGCAGAATCTAATCACATCTCATCACTGCCATTGCTGTCACCGTGCTCTGGGCCTGGTCTATTGCAATGGTCTCCCTGTCTCTGTCCTTTCCTCCCTTCCTTTGAGTGTCCTGAGCTCAGGGAGTGAACCTTCTGAACATCACCCATCTCGGCCACAGGGGACCCAAAGTTTTTCCCATGACCTATAAAGACCTCATCTCTGATCTCTCCTCTTATCATTCTTACCCCTGCTTGCTGTTTCTTGAGTATGCCGACTGTCTTTGAACTTGATATTCCTTCTGCCTGGAACATACTGCTTACAGGTATGTGTGTAGAAGTTACATATTGCTGAGCAACAAAATACCCCAAATATTTGTGACTTAGAACAACAATTAACAGTTAAGTTTTGCAGTTTCCTTGAATTAGAAGTTTGGCTGGGTGACTGGGTCACTACCTCTCAAACATTAGCCATGTCTGCTGTCTCATCTGATAGCTTGCCGGGGCTGGAGGACTCACTTCCGAGGTGGTTCACTCACATGGCTGGTTGTGCTGGCTGTTGGCAGGAAGTCTCGGTTCTTTGTCATATGGATGTCTCCAAAGGGCTGCTTGAGTGTCCTCACTACATGGCAGCCAACTTCCCTCAAAGTGATCAATCCAAGAGGAAGAGGCAGAAGTTACCTTCATGACTTAGTCTTGAAAGTCACACATCATCACTTTTACTTCATTCTGTTCATTCAACTTGAGTCACTAGCCCATCCAGTATCCTAGGGGAGGGAAATTAGGCTCCCTAATTGATGGTATGAATGTCAAAAATTTGTGAACACATTTTAAAGCCAACACAAACTACAAGGTTAGTCCTGGTCCTTCAAGTCTCCACCCTGTTACTTCCTAAGAAAGGCTCTCCATGATTATTTTGCTATTCTTATTGTTTAGTTGTTAAGTCATGTCCAAATCTTCTGTGACCCGTTGGACTGTAGCCTGCCAGGTTCCTCTGTCCATGGGATTTCCCAGGCAAGAACACTGGAGCAGGCTGCCATTTCCTATGCCAGGGGATCTTCCCAAACCAGGGATTAAACCCACATCTCCTGCTTTGGCAAGCAGACTCTTTACCAATGAGCCACCAGGGAAGCTCCCTCCATGATTACCCGATATTAAATAACACTCACCCTTCTCACTTTTCTAGGCCCTTTACACTGATTCATTCTCTCCATAATTTATTACTGATGAATAAGCCATATTATTACTTGCTTGTGCATTTATTATCTGCTTTTCCATGTATAATCCAAACTCTGTGATCTCTGGAAACACCTGTGTCTTGTTCACTACATCTCCACACTTAAAACTGGCCCGGAGACACTGCAGGCACCCAGGGAATCAGAGCTGATGAATTTTAGGTTAGCCTCAGCTAGGACAAGAATGGCAAGAGGCAAACCTTGCTGGAGGCTGGGCAGGAATTGCAAGCTTTGAGTTTGAAAAGAGCCAGGACAGCATTCCACACAGATAGACCAGAGGGAACAAAGACATAGAAATGGAACCCTCATCATGGGGGAAAAGTGGAGTTCTGGAAGCATGGAATTGACGGTGAGAAGGGCTGGGTAGACCCCACTAGAATCCCCATCTTTCCAGGGCTTGAAGCATCTCCTAGCTCCGCTTCTAAAGATGCACTGAGAAGCGGCTGACAGAGATGGATGTGTTTTGCTGCCCTCCCTTCAATACTGCCAGGCTTGGCCTGCGCTCCTGGCAGCCCCAAGGAGCAGGGGGGCTTATCAGATGCATTTATCCTGAGTCATAAAACCAATCGATGCAATGGCTGCAGAAGCTCAATGCAGGAGAGATGCTAATACCTTTGATCAATGCTTGACCTGGGATCTGCAGGCAGGGCGGGCAGGCAGGGAGGGCAGCAAGCATGCTTGCTGGATGTTGCTAGATCCACCTGTGGCTCTCAGACTGCTGACTCTTCCTGGTTAGGAGCCAGGAGATTTGAGTGACAGCCCCTTCAGAGACTGAGTAGGCAATTTCTTTTCCTTCTCTGGGACTCAGAGAAGGAGGTGGGACACAGGTCATCTTCCTATGCAGTTTGGACCTCATCTCAGAGGCAGAGGGGAGAGCTTCAAGCCTTCATTGGAACTGCTATCCCAAATGGGTGAGCTCCCACCTGCTAAGGACACCAGATAGGAGGCTTGGTTCACAGAGAAGTAAAGGAAAATGGAAATGACACATTTTAAGCCTTTCCTGTTTGTTTATATTATCTTATTTTATCTTCACAACAACTCAGTGATATATGAACTGATATTATCCTCTATTTTATAGCTGAGATATAAACTCAGCTATATACTGAGATATATAATTCAGAGAGGTTGAGCAACTAATCCAAGATTCTATAGTTACTAAATGGTGAAGATAGTGTTTGAATTAAGGTATCTCTGTGCCACACACAGATAAGATAGAAAAATGGGATAGAAATGGCAAAAGAGAGTTTAAACTAATCCTGTCTTGCTTTTGGCCTCAGAGTAAGTCTTGAGGAAGGAAGTAAAATGCTGATTCCCAGCCCTTCCCTGTGATTAAGTCAGGATAGCCTGCTGCTGCTGCTAAGTCGCTTCAGTCGTGTCCGACTCTGTGCGACCCCATAGACGGCAGCCCACCAGGCTCCCCTGTCCCTGGGATTCTCCAGGCAAGAACACTGGAGTGGGTTGCCAAGCCTAAGCAGTAACAAATAAGCCCCTAAACCTCAGTGGCTTAATCTAACTAAGGCTTATTTCTGTCATGCAAAGTCTAATGTGATCCAGGCATCTCTCTTCCCATCCAGTAGCTTCACTGTTTGAAAGGTGTGGCCTCGAAAGTCACTGTGACAGAGGGAAAGAGAGAGCTGGAGATGGCACACAGATCTGACTGCCTCAAACTAGAAACAATATATATCACCCCCTCCTCGGAGACCATTGACCCCTGATGATATTTATGACCCCAACTTAACTCCAAGGGAAGTCAGACATCTGTGCATGCTTGATGAACATTAAGAATCTCTGTCATATCCTAATGCGTTTGCCTCCTTCTTTCTTCCTCTATAGGACAGAACCCCAGAGCAGCCCCATGGTCCCAGCTCAGGATGGACCCTCGGAAAAGCTGAGCCAGCATTTGGCCTCCAAGGTCTTGGGCACCAACAGCTGGGACAGAGGCAAAGCCTGCAGGGAGCCCAGTCCCACCAGAGCACGCAGGTGAGACTCTGCCCCATCCCCCTCTCTGATCTAATGTGGAAGTTCAAGTTGAGGCTGAAAAAACGAAGTTTATTTCTCTGACCACTCTTCCCCTCTGTCTCTTGCAAGTTCCTCTTTGAGATCCTTAAATCAAATCAAAACCCATTTGAGAATTAATTGAAAGCTATGAGTACTAAGAACACCCTCCTAATTCTGTGTACCATTTCAGAGGATTCGTAGACTCCCGAGGCTAGTGAACAGGTGTCTAAGTAGTTAAATATTTACCCCCTATGATTTTTATTTTTAACCTGCTAAGAGTGAGTCTCTTGAAGATATAGCTGTATAATTTTTGTTGACTGGCAATGCAGAGACGTTAACATGTATTCTAATTACTTATATCATTTTTTTTTCTACTAACTGTAAATACCAGATTCTTAGAATGGAATTAATTATGGCAGCATTTTTTGATGTTTTATAAAGAGTTAAGTAACTTCCAAAAGATCAGCCACACAAACAAGTTTGAGAAAGCAGCTGGTTTTGTGGGAAAGCTCTCAGGACAGTAATCACACAGGCCTCGATTCATATCCCCCTCAGACACTTCCTAACTGTGCAGCCCTGAGCAAGGCAGTTCAGCTTTCTGAGCCTGATTTTATTTGCCTGTAGAATGAGACAGTAAAAACCATAACACCTTCAAAGTGCTTTTGTTAGTATCAAAGTATATAAAACATTTGGTGCATAGTAAGTGAATATACAGTAGCTGTGTTATTACTAATAATGACAATAATATTCTTATTAATATTCTCTTTTCCCAGTGAGGTTCAGCGGGGTTGGCCTGTTTCAATTCCCAAGCAGTTTTTCATCCAGAACCATATCTTTTTGCCGTGGGATGGATACTGCTTTAAAAAAAAAATCCCTGGAGCCTGCCCCAATTATAAAAGGAGATAACTTGACTTCATTTAACTGCAGCCTGAGCATTTGAATTTAATTGAACAGGAAATAATTATTCCTGAGGAGTGGAGGTTTTTGAGGTTCTGTGAAGCGATATGAGATATGTATCTCGTTACATTAGACCTTGGCAAATATACTTTTAATAATCAGCTGCTACTTAACCTACCTTTTGCCTCACATTTAATTTCCAGCAGGAACTACAGACACGATGTACTGGGGAGGGAGGATGCTGAACTGCCGATTAATTATTTAAAAACTGATTTATTTACCACGGTGAGCCATTTGCAAATTCAATAATAAATCTATTAAGGAGCAGTTAACCTCTATAGCTCTGTTTTAAATAATCAATTGGTGTTTGGGTAACGTAGAGCATCTGTCTCATTAGGTCAGCATTGGCTCCTTATTTGAGGCATTTAACCTGAAGTGCAACCAAATCAGCCATGAGGTGGTGATTAGGTATTCACTGTGGGTCCTTCACCCTCCCAGGAACTGGATCATCTCTCAGCTACAACAGCACCAGTTGGCGGCTTGGGGAACCCTGGGTCCTCTAACGCCTTGTTCTATGTTCTCCTCAGTGCCTCCCACAGCAAAGACTTGACGCCACTACCTTCCTCCAGGGGGAAGAAAAAAAAGAAGAAAGCTACGCGGAAGAAGAGAAGGAGGTGAGGGCTGCAAGGGGCCACGAAACCCTGAAGATGGAGGAAGGGACAAAAGGGTTCTTGAGTTAGGCAGTGACTCCTCTGGGATTCAGATCCCCTCTTTGCCTCTTAACTTGCTGTGTGACCTTGGGCAAGTCACTTCACCTCTCTGAGCCTGTTTCCATTTCTATAAAATGGTAGAAATACCTACTTCTTGGGGTTTTGTGAGTATTAGACAAGAAAGTTGACGTGGAAGCAGCTGTCACAGCGTCTGGCACATAGTAAATGATAGTTAACATGAAGCATGACCGTGACCATTAGTATTTACTTCTTTATGTATTTTTGGAGAACTCACTTCATGTAAGTGCCATGCCAGGCACTTTGATCTCACATAGTTCTAGTTGTTTTTCTTGTGATGAGAAATCTTAAGATCTAATCTTTTAGCAACTTTCAAATGCACAGTATTGACTCTAGTCATCATGACTTCTTTCTTTCATAGTTATTATCCCCATTTTAGAATGAGAAAATAAAGGCTCAGAGAGGAGGTGACAGAACCTACAGACACTTGATTCTAGGCTCCTCAATTGCTTCTGCCACTACGAAAATGCCAAGGATAATTGACTTTATATTGTTTTCCAGCTATTGACTCTTTTGTACCATACGAATTTTTTTCTATACACAATACTTTTACTTTTTTTGCATTTAAAATTGTTTTCAGGCTTTCTTCTAGGCCGTAAATCCCTACAATAAAAGCAGGTTCAGTGTTCCAGACCCCAAGGGGTGGTCAGAGAGTTGTTTCTTATATGTCCTCAGTTCAGTTGCTCAGTTGTGTCTGACTCTTTGCAACCCTATGGACTGCAGCACGCCAGGCTTCCCTGTCCATCATCAACTCCCGGAGCTTGCTCAAACTCACGTCCATCGAGTCGTTGATGCCATCCAACCATCTCATCCTCTGTCATCCCCTTCTCCTCCTGCCTTCAATCTTTCCCAGCATCAGGGTCTTTTCCAATGAGTCAGTTCTTCACATCAGGTGGCCAAAGTATTGGAGTTTCAGCTTGAGCATTAGTCCTTCCAGTGAATATTCAGGACTGATTTCCTTTAGGATTGACTGGTTTGATCTCCTTGCAGTCCATGGGACTCTCAAGAGTCTTCTCCAACACCACAGTTCAAAAGCATCGATTCTTCAGCACTCAGCTTTCTTTATGGTCCAACTCTCACATCCATACATGACTATTGCAAAAATGACAGTTTTGACTAGATGGACCTTTGTCGGCTAAGTAATGTCTCTGCTTTTTAATATGTTGGTCACAGCTTTTCTTCCAAGGAGCAAGCGTCTTTTAATTTCATGGCTGCAGTCACCATCTGCAGTGATTTTGGAGCCCAAGAAGACAAAGTCTGTCACTGTTTCCATTGTTTCCCCATCTATTTGCCATGAAGTGATGGGATCAGATGCCGTGATCTTAGTCTTTTGAATGTTTAGTTTTAAGCCAGTTTTTCCACTCTCCTCTTTCACTTTCATCAAGACGCTCTTTGGTTCTTGTTCCTTAGAGAGGCAAGTTAAAAAACCTCGGAGGCAGTATTTGAAGAAGCCTCCAGGGGGCAGCAGAGAGCAGAATCTGGATGCCTTGGGCCCCAACTCCATGTTTTCAGGGGCTCTGTGTCCTTCACCCTTCTTTAGCCTAGTTCTAAGTGGTGAGGCCCAAAGAGGACCCAGAGGGTAATGTGAATGAAGACCTGAGTTCCAGCCATTCTATGGTGGGGTAGAATTGGGGTAAGTGGCCTGAGCTTCCTGATTTTAGGAATGGGCAGGAGAACATGTCAAAGAAGGAAGCCAAAAAAAGAAGGGAGCCACAGGGATTAGGCTTCAGTCGCTCATCCCTTCATTCATTCAGTGTGTTGGGGGCAGGTGCTCTGATTCCCTAAGTCAGATTGTTGTTCAACCCTACATCTCCACCTGCAGACATGTTTTATTTGACCTGCAAATTGTTTTTTGTCTTTTAAATTAATGGCCATTGTTTTAAAACCAGGAGATTTCATACGAAAATATGTTCTCTGACAGCTACTATTGAAAAGGCAAGTGCTTTAGAAGCCCAGGCCTGCATTCCTACCTGAGACCTTCAGCTAATCTGAAAAGAAGCCATCCCCCTAGGTCAGGCGCTCCCTGGCTTACCGCAGGCCCCACCACTCCCTACCATCTACCCCCTAACCCGCTGCATCCATTTAAGCTGTCCGAGAGGTCTCTGTTGGCATTGAGTTTACAACTCCAGATACGTTTCAACCTTGGTATTTCATCAGTGGGAGAATAGGAAATTTAGAGCGAGCAGTGACATGCCTGAGGTGACTTGTGAATTAATGGGGGAGTCAAGTCACCTGAACCTCAGCCTGGAATCATAGTCATGATTCTAGGGCATCTCTGTTTCCTGGGTAACCCCTTTTGGCAAGGACCCATGCTGAGAACATCCTGGCAAGATGTCCTGCAGAAGTTTGGTCTGACCAGGGAGACAACAGGGTGGGGCAGAGGAGAGGCCTTTAAAGCATACACAGCTTGGGGAAGGGCAGCAGACAAAAATAAATATTGTGGTCCCACCAGGAGGGCAGCTATGGGGTGATGTAGTGATTAAGAACAAAGCCCCTGGGATCAGAGAGGCTTCAATTTGAATCTCAGCTCACTCACTTCTTCGCTGTATTTAGGCAACTGTCTTTAGGCAAGTCACTTCACCTCTCTGAATCTCACTTGCTTTGTCTGAAAAAGGAAGGTAGCAATTATACCTACCTAAGAAGTATGTAGAAGGATTAAATGGAATAATACATATAATACATATAAAACATGCAATAACATTTAAGACAAAGTATCATCCTTGATATGTGTTCCCGGAAGAGCTGAGGCTGTGTCTGGGAACTGGAGAAAGGACCGATCCTGGCCCTCAAAGCCTCCGTCTCAAGCATGTCTTCTCTCCACGGCAGGTCCCCATCTTATAGCCCATCACCTGTCAAGAAGAAGAAGAAGAAAAGTTCCAAGAAACATAAGCGACACAGGTACTGTCCTTCCTCTTCTGCACGCAGGGATGCCTCGGGTGGGGTTGGGGTGGGAGCGACAGTGGACGGCACTGAAAGGTCACTTGGAGGCTTATCATTTCATTAATGAAAAATACTCATCTGTGTATGGTCTTGTGTTTGTAAGTTGTATAACTTGAGACTCCTGTTGCAAAGACCAGAGACCTACTAACACCAACTCGGGCCTGTGGGGGATTTTTTCTAAGGAGACCAGCCAGGTCTCAGTGAAGCGCTGGAACCAAAGCTGACGCAACCCAAGCCCAATTCCAGGGTGCACACGGGGGCGCACAGACCCTGTACCCTGTTCCCGTCTCTTCCTGTCGTAGGCCCGATCACAAGAAGATACTGAATCTCTCTTGTTATTCTAAATTCCCATGGAGAGGCCTTTCTGATAGATCCAGCTGTGTCCTAGAGAATGGGATCATGTGAAACATCGCTTCAGGATTGTCCATGTTTTGGACATACCTGTAGACAACTACTTGTGGATTATACTTAAGAGGCATTAGTAACTGAACGCACATTCCCAAGGGCTTCCCAGGGGGCTCAGTGGTAAAGAATCCACCTGCCAATGCAGGAGCCACAGAAGACTCAGGTTTGATTCCTGGGTTGGAAAGATTCCCTGGAGAAGAGATTGGCAACCCACTCCAGTATTCTTGCCTGGAAAATCCTATGAACAGAGGAGTGTGGTGAGCTACAGCCCATGGGATCTCAAAAGAGTTGGATACGACTGAGTGACTGAGCATGCACACACACATTCCCAAAGGTGCTCACTATACACACGTTCATGTACACACACACACACACACACGTTTGTGGGGAAAAATAAAAGACAGGAACACTGTACATGAGAGGTCTCAAATCTGTGGTTCATGGGCCAAGCCAATGTTTTGCAATACAAAAAGTTTTCCAACACTTCTGTAAAATCAGAAGTTCTCCTCATTGGACCGATCTTTCCACAGGCAGCCATCCGCTGGAATTGAGGACTTGCTGTGCATTTAGACAAGCCAGGGTGCTGCACTGTCCCCACCTAACCTGCCTCCCCCATCTACACACATTTACAAAGCTCGTTTGACCCCTGGAGGGCAGAGGGTTTATCTTCATAAGCTATTTGCTGTGGTTGGCTGTGGATGACAGGGAAAGAGTGGTTTATATTTTATTTTTGCTTATCTGTATCTTCCAATTTTTCTACACTGTGGTGGATTACTTGTGCAATTAAACAATCACCACAGAACAAAAGGTAAGAGGTCATTTGGGTTCCCCGCCCTGCCACATCTCACCCCCAAGTGGCTTTTCCCAACCCAGGGTGTGGTCAGCTTTCAGCCCTTGTTGCCAGAATGGTCTCTACTCAGTTTGGTCTCACAGATTATGTCCACCACCTGTCCAAGCATGCCCACTGATGCTGTCTGAGTTTGTGCTCAGTACAGGTGTGAAAGTGAAAGTCGCTCAGTGGTATCTGACTCTTTGCAACCCCATGGACTATACAATCCATGGAATTCTCCAGGCCAGAGTACTGGAGTGGGTAGCTAGCTGTTCCCTCCTCCAGGGGATCTTCCCAACCCAGGGATCAAACCCAGGTCTACTGCATTGCAGGCGGATTCTTTACCAACTGAGCCAAAGGGAAGCCCTTGTTAACCTGGTGTTTGAAATTCCCAGTGTGGAGTCCTTTGTTGAGGTGAGAGCCTGCCCGTGACCACAGACTGCCAGCTTGTCACCTTCCTGTGCTGAGCGATTTGTCGCAGTTTAGGGGTGGGATAGGAAGAGGGAGCATTTTTCTATATGGATCTTGGGAACCAAGTGGCGTCTCACTCAAGGGCTTCTCATAGGAAAGAGACTTGGCCAGAGGATTAGAAACAGACTTTCTTTTGGGGGCTACAGTTGGCCCAGGGGTTGTCAGAAGTTTAGAGGGAAGGAAGACCGTAAAATGGGAAATTAGGAGTGGGAAATATGATCTGATTCTTCTGAAACCCTCGTCTACTGAGCATCACTCTAATCTTAGTCCATTTTCTCCAAGTTCTTGAAATGTTTGGTTAATGATGGTTAACTTTTTGGAATTGGAAGCTAGAAGTAGAGGATGTATTTAACTTTTTCTTCTCCCTCAATTAACTAAGGTTTCAGGGTTTAAAAAAATCCCTTTTTCACACCTCTTTATTGAATACCTGTTATGTATCATGATTGAGGAGATTCTGGCCCCAGGAACAAAACAGTGACCGGAACCCAGTCCCTGCCCTCAAGTTGCTCACATTTTAGTGGGCACAGTGGTAGTCATATTATGAAGAAGTCTGTACATAGTGAGGCTCAGCTCGGCAGCTCACTCCAGGCTTGTGGGAACAGAAAGGGGACCAAACCAACCTGAGGGGACTGGAAAATGCTACAGGAGATGACATCTGAGAATGAGTTGGTATTACACAAGTGAAGATGTGTGGTCCTGGGCAACTTAATTCCTCTGTCTTTGTCAAATGGCTATCAGCAGTACTTTACAGGTTTGGGGGGAAGACTGAATGAGATTGTGTGTGAGCAATGCTTAGTACAGAGCCGGGACCCCAGTAGGAGTTCCACGTGTGGAAACTGGTTGTCCCTTGAAGGTGTTGATGATGGTGAATCCACAACTAGGGAGAGAAAGAACCAAAGTGAGGCTTGGGGGAAGGGAAGAGGCAGAGGGACTCTTTGTCCTGGCCTCCTCATGCAGCCTTTTCCAGAACAGGCTTACTGACAAATTTGGGTGAGGATTGAAACACGGATAATTCAAAATGCAAGCCAAGGTTTCTCACATGATCTTCAAATCTAAAAGAGGAGGAGAATTCACCAGATGTCCTGGTCCCCTTGTAGCCTGACCACAAGTGCACTGATAGGGAATCCCCCAGGAGTCCAGTGGTTATGACGGTGCTTTCACTGCAGGGGGCATGGGTTTGATCCCTGGTGAGGGAACAGCCCAGAAAAAAAAAAAAAAAAAAGTTATAAATGTGCTGATACAACCATCCCAGGAAAAGAAACCCAGACTCACATTTATTTTCTTCCCCTACACCCTCTGTTCCTTTCTTCTCTCCTCTTCTTCATCTTCCCTCCCTCCCTGTCTCTCTCCCTTCCTTCCTCTCCCTCTCTCTTCCCTTTTTTTCCCCCTCAATCAGGTCATTCTCCAAGAAGAGAAGGCACAGGTAAGCATCTTGTTGCCTCTGGTTGCTTGCTCAGCTTTCTGCTTTCCTAACCACGTTCAGGTAGCATCTAGGGTCCAGCTCTCAGCCTCCACCTCTGTGTTCACTCCCCCTTCATCTTCCTGGGCCTCAGTTTCCTCCAAAATGAAGGCCATGATCTAGTTTCCCTGAAAGTTCCAAGCCAACTTTTAATTTCCACTAGGCCACATGGTTGCTGTTAGGCCAGTTCCTATGGATCCTTCTCCCTGGCAAGTCTTACCACCCTTCCCAGGGCCTGTTTGACCACTGGTTGAAATCTGGGTTGGGAACTCCCCTTGGTGGTCTGGCAGTTAAGACTCCACATTCTAATTCAAGAGTGTGTGCGTGTGTGCTCAGTTGTGTCTGACTCTTTTGTGACCCCATGGACTGTAGCCCACCAGGCTCCTCTGTCCATGGGATTTCCCAGGCGGGAATACTGGAGTGAGTTGCCATTTTCTCCTCCAGTGGATCTTCCTGACCCAGGGATCGAACCTGCATCTCTTACATTGGAAAGTGGATTCTTCACCACTGCACCATCTGGGAAGCCCCCGCAATGCAGGCAGTGTGAGTTCAATACCTGAGTTCAACATGAGCTCATTGAGAGTCAGGGAACTAAGATGTGCAGCATGGCCAAAAGGAAAAAGGAAATCTTGGGTTGGGAATGTAGAGAAGCATCACCCCACCAAAGCCTTCCCAGATCCTAGCTAAGGGATAGAGGCCTAGTATTGGAAACACAGGGTGAGCACAAATAAAGCTATAGCATGTGGGGTGCTCACTATAAATTAGATCCTATGCTAAGCCTTGTCCACATGCATGGGTCTTTAATCTCTATACAGCCCCATCACAACCCTGTGCAGAGGATATCTTTATTATTTCCATTTTACAGATAGAGAAACTAAGACTCAGGAGATGTGGCCGACATGTCCACAGACACACAGTCAGAGGAGGCACAGTCAAAACTACAACCCAAGTCTGTCTGACAGAGGATCAGGACAGCCTGCAGTGGCTTCCTAAATAACAGCAGCACAAGTGCAGCCGCTGACAGAGTGCAAAACCCTTTCATTCATTCAGTTAACAAGTAGACACTGATTACCAAGGTAGTCTATTCACTTAGCCCAACAGCTTAAGCAATGACCCCATTTCAAGGGCAAGGAGACTGGGTCTTTGAGAGGACAGGTAACCTGCCCGATGTCACACAGCAACTCAGCAGCAGAGCCAGGAGGTTAACTTGGTCTTTCAGTGAGGACCTGGGATGTCCACTGCCCAGGCTGAGTCCCAGACACAGAGATATATCCCACATCTCATGTCAAGATGCAATTTCAGTTGGATGAAATCAAATTTCCCCTTCCCAGGACTTAGGCCAATGATGGGTTCCTGGTGACCCCCTGAAGCCAGTCTGGCTTGAATTATCAAATAGCATTTGCCTTTGGGGCCTCTATTTGATGATGCGGAGACCCTGAGTCATCATTGTCCATTCTGCCCACAACCCGGTACTCTGAATTTAAAAAAAAAAAAAAAAACTTGAATATTCATGAGCAGAACATTTCAGAATCTGCCAAACTTTAGGAGGCTTTAGAATATCTCCCTGGATTTTCCAGTCTTTTCTTTTAGAAAATACTAAAACAGTAGTCAAGAGGGTAGACGCTAGGGACCATTGATCTGGTGCCACATTCCAGCTCACCTGTATGATCCTGGTCAAGTGTCTCAGCCAATCTGAGGTTCAGTTTCCACTTTCTGTAAAATGAATACTTATTAGGTACATGCCATAGGTTGTCTATACATGTTATTTGCTTAGTCATGTCCAACTCTTGCGACCCCATGGACTGTAACCCACCAGACTCCTCTGTCCATGGAATTCTCCAGACCAGAGTACTGGAGTGGGTTACCATTCCCTTCTCCAGGGAATATTCCCTACTCAGGGCTCAAACCCGGGTCTCTTGCATTTCAGGCAGATTCTTTACCATCTGAGCCACCAGGGAAGTCATAGGTTGTAAGGAGAATGAAATGAGATTGTTGACAAAAGTATTAGTGAGTGCTTCCCCATAATAAAGCCTCAAAACATGGCAAATATGATTACCTTTACTACTGCTGTTACCATTAAGCTACCAAAACTGATCTCAGCATCCTTTATTCCCTGTCCTCAGTCTTTATGTGTGGGCTGGTTGTTCTGGTTTTAGAAACGATCCATGTCCATTCCCAAACTGCCTGGATCTAGTGACCAGCATGTGTTAAGCATTTTAACTACTTTATTTTTATCATTCGCTGGAATTTTGCATCTTTCAATTGATTGGCCATTTCTCATTCAGCTCCTCCAGCCCAAAAAGCAAAAGAAAGGAAGAGAAGAGGCACAAAAAACAGTATGTACATTCCACCTGCAATGTACTGTCAATTTGGGGAGGTGGGGGACTGAGCTCTGAACGGCCAGAGGGTTAGAATTGCCAAAGGAAAAAGGAATGGGAGAGGGGGCTGGTGGGTGAGAAGGGAAAGGAAGGGGAAGACCAAATAACAGAACTGTGTGTAGACCTGCAGCTGTGGGTTTGGCGTGCATGGGTGTGTAAGGTGGTGTTTGTTATGTGTGTGTGCATGTGTGTCTCTGTGTGCATGAAAGTGAATGCTGTACATGTCTGTGCCCATTGTGTGTGAATTCTGTGTGCCTGTATGTGCATTGTGTAACATTTGTACGTGGTACATATATGCATAGTGTGCACTTTGTAAATATCTGTATATTTTTCTATTGTGCAAACATTTGTGTGCAATGTGGGTGCCTAGTGTGTATGTGTGTGTGATATATGACTGTGTTCACAAGAACGCATCACGTGTGCCCTTGCTTATGTGGGCATGAACTTAAACTGTGCATATCGGTGCTCTGTTTGTTACAGTGTGTTAGTTCCATGCCCTTGGTGTGTGCACTGCTTACTTATCTGTGTGCATTACTCCTAGGGAGGGTGTGTGTGTGGGCACATGTGTGCACATACATGTGAGTTCCAGCCGTGGTCCCTGGGTTTAGAGCATGCAGATACTGGGGGAGCGCCTACCTCCAGCCTCGGTCCCCAGCTGGTCCTCGGTTTATAGCCAGTAGTAGAAATTCAAATCAGCCAGCACTGCCTGTAGAGTTCAGTTCCCAGTCAAATTAAAAGTAAATTTGGTTACAACCCACCTACTTTATACCCTTGCAAATGTTAGTGCGTGTGTTTTCCAATCAACTAATATTTTATCTCCCACCAAGAAGCTTCTAAAGTGAGGAATCAAAGGCAATGGGATGAAAGTCAGTGAGCTGCAGGGGAGGGAAAAAAGGAAGCAGGCACAGAGGGAGGCGCTCAGCTTTGCTGGCCAACCAAATGCCTCTTCATCCAAGGTCAGTGCGAAAGAGGGCATTTCAGGCACCATCACGAGGGTCTGGGGAATGCTCCACAAGGAAGCAGCAGAGCTGTAAGTTAACTCAGGGAAGAACTTCCTGATCATTAAGCTTGTTCAAGTCAAGTCAAGAGGCAGTCACTGGTCATCTGTGTCGAGCATATGTTCGTCCTAAGCATAGACAGAGCACCTGTTCTCAGAGACATGAGCATCACTTGTCTGAAGGGCTGCAGTCTAGACAGTCACTAAGCAGGGCCTGGGCCCAGACCCCAGGAGTTCTGGGACAGTCATCAAAAAAAGAAAAAATCACCGAAGTATGGACTGCCTGCATGAGGGCAGCAAAGTGGCTACCTTGCCCAGCACCAAGTCTCAGAAATCACAAGCAGGACATAAGAGAAGGTTCTGAAAGCCAGAAAAACAAGAGTCAGGAGAGAGAGAAGCAAGAAACATGAGGCACCCCTGAGATAAAGGTGGTTGTTCTTGCCAAAACCCATGGTTAGTTAAGGCTGCGTTTAAACAGGGAACCCCTGGAGTAACTTACGTCTGTTTGTTCAGCGTCCTTTAGAGAGGCCCTAACAGGTGGCAGGCCCTGTGTGGGACCCAAGGACAGAGATTAGGCAGACATTCCTCCCAGTCTCGAGAGCTTACAGCGCAGCAGGACACGGGAGACATGGGACAGGTCTTGGCACCACAGTGGCAGACAAAATCTCAGGGCATGGTGGGACCCCAGGTGCAGGAAAGAGAGTGTGGTGGTAAGAGGAGGTTTCCTGTGAGAAGGATGGAGGTAACCATTCTAGGCTGCAGTCAGGCAAGTGGTTTAAATCTCTGACCTCAGCTTCTGCATCTATAAAATGGGAATAATAAGAGAATCCACTTTGTGGGTTGTTGTGAGGAGTAAATGAGTCCATTTAAGGAAAATGCTCAGAACCCAGTGCCTGACAGGCAGTGTGTGTTACAGTTTACCTGTCATGACCATCATCATCAGGACATGATACAGTGTGGGAAACGTGTGAGCCAGAATACCAGCACCTCGGTGTCACTTGAGCCTTGCAAACCAGGACTGTAGATGCCATGCAAAGAGGCTGGAGAGCTAGGCAGGGGCTGGCTCCTGAAGATGCTTGGGATTCAAGGTCAGAGTTTGGACTTGACATGAGGACAGTGCAAGGGTTTTAAAGAGAGAAGGGATCACATGACAAGATATACCTGAGTAAGAATACCTGAGTCCTTTGTTGGGATAACCAAGCTACCTTTTAATAGAATCATCTCTAACCACCCCTTGGCTTCCTGACTTGGCGCAAACTATTGACGTTCCTTGTATGTCCCCAGTGACCACTGCCACTGCTGTTGCTACTTCTAAGTCATTATTATTATTTAGAGAGAGCTAAAGTAAGTGGTAGTGGTAGCAATTACACGAACTGTAATTCTTGTTGATAATGACATTTGTAACTCACTCTGAAAGTGGGCTTTTGACTCCATGCTAAGAATCCAGACTTATTTTCCTGGTCTGAGTTACAGATTGGCAGCCCAAAAGCCTAAGGGATTCTGCAATTGTGTTTTGTTTGCCCCAAACAGTGTCTTTTTTTTTTAATGAGCTTCCATTTAAAATAGGAATAAATTACACAAAAATCTCCATTTCTACATTTACCTGAAAAGTTAGTCAGGTACCACAGCACTCTTCTGAAGGCAAAGTCACTTTCTTGCCTGTGCCCTCTGGTTGGTATTTCTTGAGTGCTGATTCCCACATGGTGTTTGGCTCCTGAAATGGAGACTCCTGCCTCAGGCAAGGGAGAGGTGATGTGTGCGGGTGACACACACTCTGCTTCCGGAAGAGTCCTGGGGGTCAGGCTGTCTCCCCTAGACGACCCCCTTTCTGCTCCTTTGTGTTCAGGATGGCCAGTTACAAAGATGGGAAGTGAGGGTGATGCAGGGAGTGGGGGGTGCATGACCTTGGGACAGTTATTCAAGTGCAAGGGAACAATGTGTTCACAAGATCAAAACCTCTCTCTCTCTCCTCTGACTCCCTCCTTCTCACCCCCACCCCTCAAGATCGCGAAGCCGGCCCCGAAAATCTCGCCGCCGCCGCCATCACCACTGCCCCTCACGGTCCCAGAGCTCAGAGTCCCGCTCCTCAAGCTGCGACAGCAGGTAACCCCCGCCCCGAGGCATCTCCTCACCCTGACCACAGCCAGAACCCGGCTAAGACACCGTCACCATCAGCTTTTTCTCCACCGTCACTGTTGGGGAAGCCGCTTTCCCCGCAGAGGGGCAGCCCCTGCCTCACACTTGGGCTGTCACCACTTCCTTGCAGAGGGGCTGCAGACAGAAGGACTTGCTGCCTCCACTTACAGGAACAGCAGCCACAGGACTTGCTAACACGGTGCTTCCATGGCCAGGTGCTAAGCACTCTTCATGGTCCACTGCATGATCCCCTCTGCAACCCTAGGAAGGAGGCATCACTGTCATCCCCACTTTAGAGATGAGGAAACTGAGGCACAGAGAGGAACTTGCCAGGCAGGTAGCTGCTAAGTGACAGAGCTAGGACTGAACTGGAGCATCTGGTTCATTTGGCTGTCTCTCACTCAGGGTTGTTCTAAGCACAGAGAAGCTAAGCGACCTATGAAAGGTTACACAGCACAAGGTATCCAGTTCTGTGGCACTTCCGAGCCCTCTTGCTCCTAACATTGACCCTCTTTATGCTGACACATTGGCTGCCCCGGCCCGAGCAGGGGAAGAGGCTCTTGTGGATGAGAAGAACAAGAAAAACAGGGAGTGGGGCTTGGTGTTTGAAATTGTTGAGACCATTGGGAATGTCAAGGGCCCCTTGATGGTACCTGGCCAATTTCCAGATGGCAGAGACTCTTTTATTCTTTCTTAAGTCCTTCTCACACTTGGCCTATGTTGTCACGCAGTCACCTCACCTGGGAAGATTTAAAAATCTCACTGTCCTGGTCCCGCCGCATTCCCGGCTAAGTCAGAATGTCTACAGGAAGGAAGAGGAGGAAGAGAAATAGGGATCTAAACTCTACTCTGAACCAGGCACTGTGCTGCAATTGCAAATAGATTCTGTCTCTTAATCATCCCCGTCACACCGTGAGCCAGACCACAGCTTCTCTGCCTTGGCTGCTCCATGATTGCTTTGGAAGTCTAAAAATACCAGTGCCTGGATCCCATCTCCAGACATTCTGATCTAATTCAGATATGCGTAGAGCAGGTGTGAGAGCAGCCCCTGACATCAAGGACTCGCCCCAGTAGCTGTGGTGTTCCCACATCACACAAGGCTGCTCTGTGATCCTGAGTGGTCCAAACAAAACCAAGACCCTCTTGGAACCAGGTGCAAGCCTGGACAAAACAGGGACATTTTTCACGACCCCAAAGTGACCCTGCATCTCTCCATCCTCCATCTTTACCAGTGATAGCCTTATAGTCTAGTCTCCCCTCCTTCTAATTAAGACTGGTGAAGACACCCAATCAGAGAATTACCTCTGTCCCCTGACAGCATCCAGTCAGATCAAAGCCCCAGCTCCTTACATGCTCCCCAGAGTCCCCAACCACACGCTCCTAATAGATTCTCTGTGACCACTCCCCACCCTGACAGAAACGTCCTCCACTCTCCCATGGTGCGTGTTCTCCATCACTGCAGGGAGCAGTAACAAGATGCTTGTTTGAGCACAAGGTGCCCCCATTGGCCTTTGTCCGGAGGGCGTTGACACACTGAGCTTGACTGCATTATCGACATTTACAGCTGAGAAGCCTGCGTGTTGGTGGGCAGAGGGGTGACTGGCAGAGCTGGAGCCAGGACCCAGGTCTGTGTGACTCAGCCCAAGCCTGGGTGGGAGGATGGTGCAGATCCTGCTTGCAGACTCTCAGCGACTGCACTCTACCCTTTCTAAGGCTTACCTCTTCTGAAAGGGGTACATATCACAGGCCCTTGCCCCAGCCTTCCTCCTGCTAGCACGTCTCCTGCTGCTCTTGCCGCCTGAGCTTCCCAGTGCTTGTTGCGCTAAGGGACACTCCAGCAGGTGTGGGAGCAACCTGAGAGCTGACCCTTGGGCCAGTAGAAAAGTGAGAGGCCCTAGAGCAGAGAGGGACACTCCAGTGCAAGAACCAGAGGCACTGGTTCCCACAGGGCCCTCGTTCTGCCGCTACAAGCTGTGTGATGTCAGGCAGGTTCCTAAACATCTCTGAGCCTCAGCTCTCTCATCTGGGAATAAGAAATAATACCTGCCCTGTCTATGTCTTTGAGTTGGAGAGAGGATTGTGAAAGCACCTTAAGAAGGGCTTACAAATGCCATGAAAATCCATAAGGTGTTATTTTTATCACTACTGTGACTCAGAGCTAAACAGTAATGCTGAGTCCAAATACACCCTTTCTAAGGAGTCAGAGATTCCTTTAGTTTCCAACACAGACAGGCAGCCAGATCTACATCTGACAAGCTTACAGAAGGCATCTTTGTCGTTTTCGTCAGATTTTTTTTTCAAAAGTTTTGGGTGACAGTCAATAAGATGCCTCTATTTCACAGATGGTGAAGCCAGATACACAAAGACACACAGATATAAGCAGCTACATTTATAGACAAACACATGAAAACACAGATGGACACACCCAGACGTACACACAGTCACGTACAGACAGGCAAGCAGAGAGACAATCAGAGGCACACAAAGGACAGTAAACGGAATCAGGATCATCAGGACCCTTTCTGTCTTCACAGCTGCATCCCCAGCCCCCACAGCAGTGCCAGGTATATGAATTCACACTCGTCAAACAAACAAATGAGAGAATGAATGAACACGGACGGGTGGGCGGGCAGAGGGGTGCATACATAGTTTACACAGACAACCCAAACACACTCTGCTGTCCTCAGATCCTATTAGTCCTTCAGTCACCTCTCTGCCATGCTCCCCATCAAAAAACCCTCAGGTCTCTCTGCCCTGCATCCAGGCACCGTGGCCGGTCCCCCGAGGGAGGGCGGAAGTCCCGTCGAAGGCACTCTCGCCGCTGCTCCAAGACCCTCTGCAAGGCCAGCCCAGAGGCCCGGTCCAGCCCCCAACCCAGCCAGCCCCTCCAGATGCTCAGCTTCCTGTCAGCCAGGGGTGTAGTAAGTATTCCGCACAGCCTCCTCTGCCAGTCTTGGCCGGGACACTTGGGGGAGGTGGAGGCACAAGTTCAGGGCAGTGTATGACACATTTTAATTCAGTTTCGGGCAAATATCCCACTGGTTTCAGACCTCCTTCTTGATTTAAGTGAATGGTCATTCACCAGCCTTTGGCAGCACCTGGCTTGGGGACTTGGCAAGTAGGGTTGTGTGTGGGGTGGGGGGAATGGGGAAAACCTGAAACACCCAGGCTCTTTATTAGGGGAATGGTGAAAATACATTTTGGTCTCCAGAGTGACATCTGCAGGAGGGCATGTGTGAGACACCATAGGAGGTTTCTTTGGGGAAGAAGGAGAAGAGGGGTCTTTGATCTAACAGAGGCACTGCAGCTTTGCAATGAGGTCTGCGTCTTTGACAGCTAGGCTGCAGCACTGATGAGCAGATGGGATTTGATGTCACCCGTATTAACTCGGCCTTGAATATATATGAGAATTTTCCTCCAAGGAAGTGATAGCACTTAACCTCTCATATTCACACGAGGTCTCAGGGAGTTGAGGACTCAGCTGTCTTCACTAGTTGCTTCCACAGGTGGGACCAAAAAGCCAAGGCTCAGAAAGATGAAGGTATGGAGTAAAGCCATAGGGCAAAGCAAGAGTGAATTCATTTGAGAAACTGGCCTTAAATGGGATCATGCCGCAGTCCCTTAGGTCAGCAAGGAGGGTCAACTCCAGACAGTTTGATGCCAGGAAGTCTCCTCAGCAAAGCATTTGGAGTTGGGTCTGAACTCAGCTTCCTAGCTGTGTAGCTTGGAGAAAGTCATCCAACCTCTTTGAAACTCAGTTTTCTCATTGGCAAATTTGAAATAATACCACGTCCATGGGGGGATTGTGGGGGATACCCAGTAACAGAAAGTACATGAAGGCCTTTTGTAGACTTTAAAGGGACAGACACGCAAACAGGAGGAGACTCAACATAGACGTAGCCTTCACTTACACCTGACAACTGAGAAGGGTCCTGTCTCCTCTAGCTAGGCGTGGATGTGACAATTTCAGAGAGCTGCTCCCTTAGAAAGGATGAGGTGGAAGTAAGGAAAGCTCTGAGGTTCTTGCTGGGAGGTCAAGGAAGAGAAGGTGATGATAAACATGGGTTGGGTCTGGTTGACACAATAGTTATATCCGCAGTGCCTTCTGAGAATCTCTTCTTTACCAGTCAAGACATCTGTATCAGCAAGCTGTAATTCTGCCATAATCTTCTGCCTTGCTGGAACCATCCACAGCTCACCCCAGGCCCTCCTTTTGTAGAGGGAGGGAACCTACAGTTGCTCGGTATTTGCAGATGGGAAATGCTCATGTTCATTCTCCCCTCCACGAATGCCTATGAAAGTTCTTCCCAGTAAAGCGGAGTCCAGAGGCCTGGGCTCAAGACTTGGCTTGGCCAGACAAATCCTTTTACTCCTCCCAGCCTCAGCTTCCTCAACTGGAGAATAAGCATGGTTATCACACCTGTGTCCCAAAGGAATTGTTGCAAAGGTAGAAGAACATTTAAAATACAAGCAATAAGAGGTGGAAGAATGGTTTTAAGTTAGTGAAAGCCACCCAACCTCTTTGGTCACAGTATTTATGGCAGCCATTCGGTGGCCCCAACTGACACTCCATAAAAAGTGCCACTGGGAGCAAATGGCTTGTGTTCTCTCACCTGGGACAGTTTCCAAACTGTCAGGACCAAGATGTTGCAAAAAGCTGAATGTTAACCGCCCCCCCCAAAACTGTTGTCCTCCCACACCAGTGAGTGAGATACCAGATTGGCCATTGGTTCTTAGGGCCCAGCCCCTATTAGAAGAGCAGAAAACTCATCCATACCTAGAAGGCATAGGCCTTAAGAGCCCACCAAACCCAGTGCCCTGATTCCAAAAACAGAATCTGAACTCACAGATGAGAAATGCCTTCCAGGGGCTCCAGCAAGTCAGAGTTGTTAAAAACATGAGATTATGATTTTGTGAACAAATCCTCGTCCCGAGTCAGGGATAGTTAAAATATTTAAAACTTTGTCAGCTGCAGTTTCCTCATCCTTTAGAAAACGCAGATAATAAACCTCTTCTTCAAAACCTTGTTCAGGGAACAAAACCAAAATAATCTTGTAAGCAGCTGAGCCTGGTACTTGGCACAGGGGCAAAAATAAGCAAATAGTAGAGAGTGTCAGGATGACAACATTCCAGATGCTGGCTCCGTATTTTCCAACTGTGGAACCTTGAGCAAGTTACATAAACTCTCCATGCCTCCGTCTTTCCCAAGTTTGCAGAATGAGGATAATAGTAAGACCTACCTCATAAGAGGGATATTTTAAGGATGCAACGACTCACTGTAAGACTTTTAGACTGAAGCAGGTGAGTGGTAGGTCCTTTGTTGCTGGCAGTGGATGGAAGTAACAGCAGTATTAACAATGGAAGTGGTAATAATCATGGCAACAAGAGTAGCGGCACTGATAATAGTAATGGAGCAGCAGGAAGGGTTCCAGGCCCAGGCTCGTCTGTGGATGAGTTGAGACCACAGCTAGAAGCCCCGCTTCCCCTGCTTTCAGTTTCCTTCCATCCTTGATGGCAGCTGTAGCCCAAATGGCTGGCCCCACCCTTCTCATGGGTGCCTGACTCCTGGGGGCATCAGATACCCCTCAAGTCTGGCCCTCCCAGTGCTCTCCACACGGGGTTCTTTCTCATCCTCTCTCCTGCACAGGCAAGGGTAGAGAGGATACCAGGTTGGACCAAAGGTTTTCCAAGAGTCCAAGATTTTCCCAAGCTCTCTGCTAAAGAGAACAGCAAAGTCACTGTCATTGAATCACTTGTTTGACTTGTTCAAATCTACCAAATATCTACTAAGCATCTATAAAGCATCAGTTCTGATGTAGCCCTCAGGATCCAGTGAATAAGAAATAGCCTAGCCTTCTTATAAAGAAGACAGACAAAACTGTAATGGACAATGCACAACAATGAATGCTGAGAGGGACGGGGGTAAGGAGGCAGGGGAAGAGGGGATTGGGCTTTGAGTTGGTTAGGGCAGAGGAGATGCAGCTGGGAAACTAGACAATGGAAACAGGAATTGATTGCTGGAGTCAAGATGGAGACAGAATTCCAGCACAGGAGATGGGGTTCTGGAGGTAAAAGGAGCTGGAGCATAGTGGATGTCCTATGCCATGGTTCCTCTCATGGCTCATGGCAGACATCTCATATGCACAGCTCTTTAAGGAATCAAGGATGGGCACATGACATCAAGGGGGTCTATTTACATATGTGAATATGCAAATAATACATAAGCTGATGATAACCAGAAGTCCTCTTGGTTGGTCAGAGCCCTAATCCAAATGGAGGGTCCCGAGGAATCAGTCCTCTGTGGCCTTATTCATTTCTTATCTACACTCAGTCATCTCTGTTCAAGGCATTAGAGAGACAGATGAATAAACAGGCTTCTGAATTCCAGGGCTCATGCTCTAGTCATCCACAGAATACTGAAGTACTGTAGGATAAACGTCATTAGGACTGAGACTGAGTCGGTATTTGAATACTTGCAAACCAGTTGATAAATAGACCCTGTCGCCACCCACTCTCCAGTTAACAAAGCCATCCCTTTCCTCCTCTGGTACCTTCTGGACCTTCTCACAGACCAGCAGCTAAACATTGATACCTGGCAGCCCTTCAGTGCCAAGCCTGGTTACTTTCAGATGGGGCAGTACTCACACTCGACCAGTTGTTGAATATTTTCAATATCAGCCTTGGAGGTGATAGAAGCAAATATAATATGTAATAGGACCACAGAGGAAGGACCAGACAATGTCTAAGAGGTCTTGGTGTCTGAGAGGACTTTACAAATAAAGGAACATATGAGTTGGGCTTTGAAGGATGAGTAGGAGCTCACCCATTTGAGTTGGCTGATGAATAAAGGGAATGGTAAATGCCACTACATGCCAGGCACAATCACATACTTTATACAGTTTTTTTTTTTTTTCCTCATTTGATTCACAAAAAAATTCTTTGAGGTAGGTGCCATCATTATCACCATTTTTCAGGTGGGAAAACTGAGGCTCAGAGAGGCGAAATGACTTAAGTAGATAGCCCATTTAGGAGAAACAGGAGCTAGTATGAATCCTGGCTTATATCTCAGAAGCTTACTGTGATAGCCAGAGGGCCAACTGGATGACAGAGAGGTTGGTGGCTCCAAAGTTTGGCCACACCCTGTCCCTGTAGCAGAGGGTCCTCAGTTAAGTCTACCCTAACTGGAGGGGGAATTTAAAAGGGCTGATCAAGACTGAAGTTAGACTCAGGAGAAGGAAGGCTTCTTTTCTCCTCCTGCTTCCAGCAAACTAGCAGTTTCCACATAATCCTTGTCGACAAAAACTTGCACAGATTGAAAAAAAAAAAAAAGCAGAACTTAGGCTCCATAAAAGAGGGCCTCATTTGTGAACAGGAGGAAGCAGGAGAGGCTAGTAATGAAGACAGGAGCTTTGGAGCAGATCCAAACACTTTGGAGTTCTTGACCTCATCTCCCTGTGAGACTGAGCCATAGCTCATGCTTCCCTGAGCACCTACTATGTGCTGTATTCTACATGTGTCATCTCATGTATTTCTTATAATAGCCTTTCAAGGGAGCTTCCATTAGTATCCTTATTTTATAATGCATAAAGCCTGGAAAACTTAAGTAAAAGTACCTATTAAGTGGAGAAGTGAGGATTCAAACCCAAAACATCTGCCCTCAGAGTCCAGATGCTTAATGACCTAACCTCCCTTATGTCATTTTATTTTGCTGGACATTGTGTCCCAATCTGTACCTTTAACTAATAATCATATCTACTTCATGGAGTAGTTGTGAGGGTGGAATTAGATCAGTTGTCCATTTAGTTTTATATGCACTAAGCACCTACTATGTGAGTAGCAGTGAACAAAACAGACAAGGTTTTGCCTTCATGTGGCTTCTATTCTGTGAGCAAAACTCAGCCTGGCGCTAGGGACATAACAATATACAGTAGTTGCTAGTGTTAGGATTTGTCATCATAATGGCTTAATTAAACTTGCTCCTGATAAACCCAGACATGATGTTTTTGAAACATCCCTGGCCTCAAAAAGTTTAATTGTATCTAAGATCTCAGACGAACTTCAGAACAACTCTAGGAGAATGACAGGAAAAGCCTCCTGTTTTGCATACCAGGGGAAATGAGCCTGAGGGAGTATACACGGAGGGCCCAGCCCTCCCACATCTGCCCCAGGTTCTTGTACATCCTGCAAAAGGCTTTGAGCCCTTGCTCAAACTGGGAAACTCACTATTCAGTTCCATTCATTGTAGTTTGGAGAGGAAAGGGACTAAAATGCGGAAGAAAGGGACTGTGAGACTCAGGCATCTGGGGGACCAGTTATTCTTTTCAAATGGAAAATGGAATCACATTGTCAACTTTTACTTTTGCCAAGCAAGGACAGAATAAAGAAAACCACCGTTTTCTATAATGAAAGGGACATGCACCAGGCAGAAGAGGGGGAATAGCCGTGGCCTCAGAAGAAAGGATGAGACTTTAAGTCAGATGCATTTAGCTGGATGAAGAACTCATTCCATTGAACTTATTTTCTCATTTGAATTTGGACTGGTGAAAATTTTGCCTAACTGGAGCCATGTAGAAATTTTCAAGAACAGGTAGGCTGAGGGCTATCAAGAGGGGCTTCTAAAAAAGGAGGGGCTAATGAGAAATGGTGAGGTTGAAGCCACCAGTCCCCTTCAGCTTCCTGATAGAGGGAAGGAGAGAGGAGGCTAGACTATGTCCCTGGGCGCAAGGTCAATTATAGTGAACAGCCCAGTGGGACAGTCCCCCACCCCGCAGCCCTAAAGGACTTTGTCATCTTCCCACCATCCTCAGCAGATCCCTGTCTTTTTCCAACCCTCCCCCTCTCAAATGAACTCCTAACAGGTCAATGAATCCATTCTGTTGCTGTCTTCCTAATTAGTGTGCAAAGGAAGATGAACAACAGTGAGGAAAATAAACTTAATGTCTTTGTGAAACAAAAGGGTTTAAAAAAGGGAGAGGGGTGAAAATAACCAGAACCCTCTAGCTAAAAGCTCTGCCATGCAGCTCTACATTCACATGAGAATTTCCGGTCCCCCATATGGCAGGGAGGGAAAAAAAAATTTATAGCCATCTCTCTCCATGGGGCCATTTGAAGCTCAGTAAATGGACTTGTTCAGTTTAATTGGAATTCTCTTCTTGATTGTATTTTTGTAACCTATTAGGCCGTGCTGCCTCTTGATCTCGGAATTCAGCTGAAATTAAATTTTGAAGTGTAAGTGAGAGGTTGCCTTTTTTCCCCGTTCTTGATTAAATAATGATTTGAAACAAAAACAATAAATAACAGTACCAGCTTCCCTGAGGGCTGAGAGAGACTCCCAGTGAAACGCCGGGAGCTGGAGTTTGCGGTGGGGGATTTAATTACTTATTAGAAAAATCCAAGTGTTGATGCTGAGTATATTAAGGAAAAAGAAGAGGCAAGCTTATGAGTTCAAAAAAAATAAGCTTCACATTGGTGGGGGCTAAAAGAATAAAGGGAACATACTCATTTGTTTAGTCCCAATGGCCATGAGTTTGTGAAAAGCAATCTGTCCTTTAAAAAAAATCTGAGATTGTCAATCATTACCCAAAAGGCAAGAGTGTGTAATAGCTCTGGGGTCTGGATAGGGCTCCATGGCTCTGGTCTCCTGGTTTATTTCACTGACAAAATCCAAGAGGGTTTGAAAGGGCAGAGATGAGGAAGATGGGAGGGAGAGATGAAATATACAAGATGCACTATGGTTGTGCTGCTTTCAGATAGACTCTGGGTAGCAATGAACACTTAGAACAGAGTCACAGACTTAGATGTCTCAGGGGCCAGGCCACTAATAGATATAAGCAACAGGGACCCCATAAGGCCTGAGGACAGAAAAGTGCATGCCCCATCTAAAAGGAGAAGCTCCAATTACTCACAAACTGATTATTACCCAGCAGGAATGTCGACTCAATCTTGCCAGATCCTCTTACATTTCAGCATGAACTAGAAATGTGGCACCCCACTCCAGTACTCTTGCCTGGAAAATCCCATGGGAGGAGCCTGGTAGGCTGCAGTCCATGGGGTCGCTGGGAGTCGGACACGACTGAGCGACTTCCCTTTCACTTTTCACTTTCATGCATTGGAGAAGGAAATGGCAACCCACTCCAGTGTTCTTGCCTGGAGAATCCCAGGGATGGGGGAGCCTGGTGGGCTGCCGTCCATGGGGTCACACAGAGTCGGACACGACTGAAGCGACTGAGCAGCAGCAGCAGCAGCATGCCCAACTACAATGTTGACAGTTCCTTCAAATTTATTGGAAAACATAAATTTGTTTAGCCAATAAGTGCGCCAAAGAAAGCATAACTTAAAACTCTGAAACAAAGCATAACTTGGCCTGTCAGTTTTCTAGGGGTAATTTGGGGTGTTGAGACAGATGCTGTCCATTTATGTCCCCACCCCTCACTTCACATACTGCCAGTGTCCAGCTTCCAGGTATTGCTCTCTGGCTGCCAAAGACCACTTTGCTTGGCTGGGCGGCAGTTTGAAACTGCTGGAGAATTGACACGTGTTGGGGGAAACCTTTAACCCGTGAGTTGTGAGGAACTGGTGTATAAATATCCAGCTCCCTCCTTGGTTGAGATGAATTCTGGAGCCAGTTCTGTCCTCTCTCTTTTCTCTCCCCCAGCTTACTGCCCCTCAAATAAGATTCCCTGGTCTCAAATAAACTTCCAGCACTCAAATTCCTGTCTCAATTTCTAGGAGGATCCATATGGAGACAGGTGTTATTTCACTTTGTGATTAAACAAATTTTACAGGGGCTGAATTTTTGTGCAAAGCCCCCAAAATAGGCCTTTGTGAAGACATGGAAAGAAGGACACGACTGAGATGGAGGAAGGGTTCAGAGTGGACCACAGAAGAGAAACCCGGTGAGAGGGTCCCAGGCCTTACATAGGGGTCCCAGTACCATGAGTGCATTGTTCCTGCACAAAAGTGGATCTAGAATGACTCTTCCCAGTGAGCCTCTTGAGGACTGTTTTGCAGCTAAGATGGGGATATAGGAGCAGAGAGCAGTTACGTGCATAGAAGAGAAATTTCCAAGAGGTGAAGAAGAAGATGAATTGTGAGAGGCCTGTTATCAAAATGAAAGACAGGGAGGAGCAAGGGGGGCCATCCTATCATGTCAGCGTCCAGTGGGCAACAGTTTGCCTCTTCCATGGCAGAGTGGAAGTGAGTATCTGATGAGGAAGGAGACACTTAGGGACAGGAGGCAAGAGCACAGAGGCCTCTGTTGTCTGCCTGTCATTATGTCCTTGACTTGAAGGGCTCCTCTGCATTGTCATGGCACTCCCTTACACACACACACACACACACACACACACACATACCCTACAGTCTGCCTTTGGCCCCCCTGAGCTATATCTTCCCTCCTCTGGAGAAAGAGGAATCCAAGACTAACAGGTCATTAAACAATCTGGACATCCCTAATGAGTTTATGAAAATATTTCTATCATCTGGAAACAGGGGCAGAGCCCGCTGAGACTGGTAAAGACACAACCAAGTAGAGGTCAGCTGAAGGTAACAGAAATGCACGTCTTCGGGCTCTTCCCCCAACCCTCAAAGGAATCCTTAGAGCAGGTAACAGGTCAAGATGTGTGTATCCAGGACCTGCCAGGCATGTTGTTATGCTAGTTGTGCCCTCTCCAAAGGCTTTGGAGTTAAACCCCACTGACTCTCCATTTGTCGAGCCAGCTATGGAAACAGACATGGGGCTGCTTCAGTCCAGAGAAAGGTGTATCTATTTTTCTAATTTGTCTGGCCAGAAGGGGCACCATTTTCGATTTCCTGACCCAGGAGGAACACCATTCTAGCACCCAAACAAAGTCACTGCATGGGCCAGAAGCCCTGTTGAGCGCAAAAGACCAGATCCAGTTCATCTTTTAACCTGACCTCCCAGAATAGCAGAAGGTGGCAAAGGAAGTAAAGAGACCCAGCACTGCTTGTCTCATCTGGAAGGCTCCTCAGGTCTGGAGCTTCTCACCTTAGCCTGGAGCTTATGCTGTTGAGCATCCGTAGACTCTTGCTTTCTCTGAGATTGTAGGCCCGAGGAGGGCTGGGGGGAAGAGCTTTCCTTCTCTCTGCCACTGACGTGGACCTAAAACTTGATTATAGAGGTTCTCTGTAGCTCACATGCCCAGCCCTGAGCTGGTCTCAAGACCCCAACTTTCAGCCCATCCAGATAGAGACAGGTAATTATCCCACCCAGTAACAGTGCTGTGGCAGACAAAAGCTACTCATTTTTGAATGAGTGAATGGATGAATGAAAGAATGAATGAAATAGAGTTTTGTGTTATCCTGGCCTGGGACTCGGAGAAGGCTTTCAAGAGGAGGTGATATGTAAACTGGAGGATGAATAAATTTATCCATGTCAAGTAAGGAACAGGGGGAAAATGTTCTAGGTGGAGGAAATGGCATGTGCAAATGGCCTGGGGTTGGGAAAGCAAGATGTGGTGGCAAAACCAAGAAAACTTCCCAGTTGATTGCCTTAAGGTTGTACAAACCAAAACTGGGGAGGGGCTGTATGGAAGAGATGAGGTTTGGGAAGGACACAGGATTGGGTTGTAAAGGACACTGTCACGCATGTCAAAGAAATGGGACTTTTAGAGAGGTTGGTATTCTTAGCATAGGGTCAAGTTAGTGAGCACATTTCAGTAGTACAATTATCTCTGTTTTCTGGCAATGATAGGAAAGCATGATGCCTTATACAGTTCTCAGTTCTCTTACATGTGGATAGTGATTGTGGTCAGGTGGAGAGACACTGAAAGTGTCACTGTGAGCTCAGTGTATGGGATTGAGAATGTGAAAAAGGCAAGGTCCCTGTCTATATCCATTAGCCTCCAGGGGCCTTACATTCAGGAAGTCCTTCTCCCTGGGTACCCATGATGCACCAGGAAATATGCTTTGAAATTAGTAGTCAAGGTGGAAACGAGTACCTGGGTGGAGAACAGCCCGGCCTGGATGCCTCCAGGTAGCAAGCCACAAGATAACGAAATCCATTATATTCATAGTCCAGCCTGGCTTCCTTCAGGAAGGGCTTACCTGAATCACTTGTGATACACTGGCTACCAAACACTTATCATCTCTGCGGCAAAGATTCCATGAGCTCAAACCAAACCCCAGCCTGAGAGTCCAGATCCCAGGGCCCAACTGCCCTGTGTGATGCTTTCTCATTCCTGACAGAGGTGGTGGAAATACACGTGTGACCACTGAACTCACAGAGGTGGTAAAGATTTGGCATCCAACCTGCAAACTAGAAGACAAAAAGGAGCTGAATGGAAAAGGGGTCTTTACATTAATTTTAAAAGAAATCTCACACTAGAAAGCCCCACTTGGGCAACCTTATTTTAAGATCCCTTGTCCGAGAGCAAAAGTAGCCAGATGTCAAATGGGAAGTGGCAGCCGCATTGGGTGAAAAGTTGGTAAAGTTGGACCATCACCTTGTCGGTGTGCAAAGTCTCCTGGGAGAATCTGCAAAGGAAGTTCTGCCTCCCCAACTCCAGGAGCTGATATCCTGAGCTGGTGGAGCCATTGCTATTACTCTCACTGTTTCAGTGTCTCTGTATCTCATGCTCATGACCAGTTGCTGAGAATACAGAAATATTTCCTCAAGAAATCCCTAGAGCCCCCCTTCTTTAGACTCAAAGTTCATGGGAGAAACGGGGCGGGGGAAGTAGGCTTTTGATGGCGAGACCTATGTTAATACTTGCAGGGCCCGGGACAAGAGTATAGGAGAAGCCACACACTGAATGTTTTTAAATCAAGACAGCACACTTAGGTGAAGTATGTTCTCCTATCTTGGCAAACATGTCTTTGAAATGATCGGGAGAGTCAGATTTGGATTTAGAGCCTTGGACCCCTCGGAGTGCGGACCACAACATGACAGTGTGGAGAGAATCTGCCCCAGCGCCCTGGTCCCTCCCATTCTCCCCCTACATCTTGCTTCATCACCATGACGGACCTCTCACACATGCACATGGACACCTCAGTCCGAACATCCAAATTCCATTCAGATAGCCATGTTTGGACCTACAAATGTGCACACTTGAAACGTGGTCTATCCCTGTGAGAATAGATCATGGAGAGCCTGAAGAGACCCTGGAAGGGGACTCAGCAGCCGGACTTCAGGTCTCCAGAGACTAAATCTCAAGGAAAGGTTTCCAGGTAACCCCTCAGATTTCTCCACCCATGGGAATGGTTGTCACTGGAGGAGACCCAGGCAGAGGTCCCTCTTGCCCACAGCTAAGCATGGTATATTGATGGGGACCAGAACCGAGCCCACTGTGTCACCTGAGCTGAGACTGGTCTGAATGTTTAAAGAAAACCATCCATTATACTTCTAAACACTCTATAGCCTTCCCAAGGGGGCTGGCTGTCCATCACCTCCTTTACTTCTTCATCTGTCCTAGATCAGCCACACCCAGGATCCTGGGGGCCCTTCGGCATTCCCAATCACCCCAAAGCCAAATCTCCAAGCCCCTCCCAAAGCTGTTTGTTACAAGCACACCTTCCCTGTGCCCCACCCCCCATCTTGACATCTCGGATTGATGCAAACTCTAGCCACCATCTGCATTGTCAGCAAGGGTTTCTTGATCCAACTTGGGCGTTAAGGGACTGACAAATTTAGTGTTGATGGCTTGAGGTCCCCTTACTGAGAAAGCCAACCAAAAGTGATGCTTCACCTGTCAAGAACACTGAAAACCCAAAGTCCAAAGTTCAGGGCCAAGTGTGAGGATGTACAGAAAGGTGTGTGTTTTTACTTGTCATTTGCGACTCTAATGATGGACTCACCTTGCCCGCTCTTCCCTTTCTCTTACACCTTACCTACCTACTAAAGGAGGAGTTCTTGCTTGGTAAGTGGATATAATCCGCAAAGACATGAGAGAATTTATTAGAAGCCACTCGAGAGCCTTAGCTACCTTCTCCAGGGGGAAAGGACACACGCAAATATCCGTAGAGAGCTTTTTGTTTGTTTGTTTTCAGTCAGACAATTTGACTTCCATTTTTTTTGCCCCCCCACCCTTTCTTTTCCCCTTTAGTTGAAAACTACTAAAATATCATTTTGTGACCTTGACTTTATATTAAAAAAAAACCCTCTCATCTTTATTTCATTTCTTTTCCCCATGTGATATTCGTTTAGGGTTCTATTTGGGCAACTTTTTCTTTAAGAGAAAAAAAAAGTCAAATTCATTGAAGATTTGGTTGACATTTAAAATTTTGGCTTTATCTCCTTTTGTCGTTTTTAAGTTTCAAGATGTATTTTTTCAGGCCCATAGCTTCCTTTCTTTCCCCCTACCTTTCTTTATTTTTATTGTTGTTTTAGGTTAAGGGTGTTTACACACACCCCCTTTCTTTTAAGTTGTCTCTTTTGTTTGAGTTAATTCATTAGAAATTTTGTATTATTTCCTTTTTCTTTTGTTTAATCTGAATCGCATGCTTTTTCTCTGCATGATACCTAAATCTTCCAGTTATCCTAGCAGGGGGTTTAAAAAAAAAAAAAGATCTCCTTTCTGTGGTATTCTTTCAGGAATTTGTGCTTTTGTTTTTTGGCGTCTCTTCTTTCCTCTCCTCTCTCTCTTTCCTTTCGTTACAGTGCATCATGATGGTAAACATTTCTTGGTTATTTAGACGCAACCCACAGGCCTGGCACTCAGCAGTGTCCAACGGGTGTTTTTGCTTTCAGATCACTGGGTCGGGGTCTGCTGCTGACCTCTTTACCAAAACAGCCAGCCCACTCACCACCTCCCGAGGACGCTCCCAGGAGTATGACTCAGGCAATGACACCTCCTCGCCACCCTCCATGCAAATCAGCTCAACCAGGTCTCGGGGTCAAGAGAAGGGGAGCCCCAGTGGGGGCCTAAGCAAGAGCCGGGACCCCAACAGTGGAAACACCTCTGATTCAGGGAACTCTTTCACCACTTCCTCACCCCAGAACAAGGGGGCCACTTTGGAGAACCTCTCCCCCACCAGCAGGGGCAGAGAATCAAGGTCAGTGCACCTGGATGGGAGGAGGGGTTCTGACTGAGCTCCACCATCTCAGTCTCTCACCCTGGCACTGCACCACACACACACACACACACACTCGAAGCCAGGAGACTTTTATTTGTAAAAGAGAGAGAAATTAGCATAATTTGGGGGGTGGGAATCAAGAAGATCAGCTTCAGGTATAGCTGGATACAGGGTCTCAAAAATGTGTCATTGAGAAGTTGCCTTTCCCATTACTTCTCTCAGCTCTGCTTCCCCCCTCTTGGCTTTTTTCTCAAGCAGATCATCCTAAAGCATTGGCAAGTATGCCATCCAGTTAACATCCTGTCAATCTAGCCAGCCAATGGAAGGGAAATGCCTCTGTTCCCAAAATTTCAGCAAACTATCAAGGCAAATGCTCACTGGCTCTGCTTAGTCTACCTTGTTCACCCAAGACCAAACACACTTCCCAGAGGATGCTATGTTCTTGGCTAGAATTTGTCACATGCCACCATCAGAGCTAATGAATCTTCCTGTGTACACTAAAATTGAAGAAAGTCTGGTTCTCTGAAGGGAAAGCAGGGTACTGTTAATCAGGAGGAGGAATGGAAGTTGGGCAGGAAAAAAAAGATGTCAACTTTATCAATAATTCCAGGAGAAAGTCTTAACATTAAGTCACTATCATTTAAAAATATGCCACAGTATTTACTTTAAAGCTATTATGCAGGAAATACTGAGAATAGCAATAACAAGAACAGTAACAGAAACTATTATTGATGGAGCCCTGACTAAATGCTAGGTATCATGCCAGGTGCTTTCCACAGATAATCTTCCTTACCTCCTGCTACAACCTTTATGGGATAGGTACTATTATAACTTTCTTTTAGCTAATGGGGAAACTGAAGCTCAGAATAGTTAAGAAACTCAGTTAATAAGGGCTGGTACCAGGACTAAAAACAGATTTGTGTCTCCAGAACTGGAGTTAAGCCTGAACAGCATCTAGCAGGTACCTGCTTAATCTGATATACATGGACAGCAGGATTAAATAATTTAGACCCAACCTTTCACTGTGAAATATAAATGATCTTTAAATCCATGGCTGTTTATGTCATGTCAGCTATGAGCAGAGGGCAGAGTGGAAGAGACATCAGTTCTAAATCAGGGGAACCATAGACAGTAAAAGCGGGGGCTGGCAAGGGAGCAGGGAGGGACATGGGCTTCAGAGCTGGACAGATCAGTATTTGAGACTCTGAGTGGCCTTGAGCAAGCAACTCACCCTTCTGAGTCTTCTCTGTAAATAAGGGGTAATAATAGTACCAACTTCCTAAAGTTGTTGGGGGAATAAATGAGATGATGCTTGTGAAGCACCCAGGATGCTAACAGGCTCAGCATGTTTATTCCACAGCTGTTTATTGATGACCTAGGACTTATGTCTCAGGCTCTGTCCTAGGTGCTGAGATACAGTGTCAAGAGAGACATGAGTTCTGTCTCCAGAAAGCTTGGTGTCTGGTGGAAGGAGATAACAATTATAAGACCAAGCAAGCCATCTAGGGGTGGGGAAGCATTGGGGCTGGAGGTTGTGATAACACATTGGAGGTGACATAAGCAAACCGAAGGGAGTCAAAAGCCTGAAACCATGAGTCAGTTCAGTTCAGTTCAGTTCAGTCGCTCAGTCATGTCCGACTCTTTGCGACCCCATGAATTGCAGCACGCCAGGCCTCCCTGTCCATCACCAACTCCCGCAGTTCACTCAGACTCACTTCCATCGAGTCAGTGATGCCATCCAGCCACCTCATCCTCTGTCGTCCCCTTCTTCTCCTGCATCAGAGTCTTTTCCATTGAGTCAACTCTTCACATGAAGTGGCCAAAGTACTGGAGTTTCAGCTTTAGCATCATTCCTTCCAAAGAAATCCCATGTTCTAAGGCATGCAGACAAGGAAGGGAACAGGACTATTCCAGGAGAAACAAGTAATCCATTATGGCTGCAGTCAAGAAACGAAAGTGCCAGAGCTGAGACTGGAGGGTGAGCAGGGGCTGGGTCATGATAAAACCATATTAATGTGATTTGAACTTGACCCTTTGCCCAATCCAAATGAACATGTCCTTACTAAGAACCAACAGGAATCCAGCATGGCTCTAGGCAAGGTAAGGATATGACAGGACCCTGTCCTTTGTGTGAGTTTGAACAAGCCTCTACCCTTCTTTAGGTCTCCATTCCCCCATCCACAAAATGGGCTGTACCAGTTTCCCAAACTTAAATCAGCCAGTTTTTGAGTTGTTCCATATCCAGGTACTTCTGTTACTTTTATTTACCTTAATAAACTCACTTTTTACTACAAGGAAGCTTATAGTACTATCTTAAATAGAACATTTTTATCTCTTGTCCTAATAGAAGGTACCTGTGAAAATACATATGATTAAAACAAAGTATTTAATTTTAGTTACAGTTGCCTACCCAAGGTTCTGAGTCTCAGGCCTGCTGTCTCTCTTTGCAAGTGTTAAAAGAGACAGCAAAAGCCCACTAGTACCCAACCCGGGCTTTCTCATTAATATAATCAGAGGGACTGAAAAAGACAGGACAGAAACTAAATCTTGCACCGTGGGATTTGATCACACCCACCCTGCCCCCTCCCCTTTGGTGTGTTTTCCACTCTATCTCTACTCCTCTAACATCTGTGGTCTGGGAAATCTTTCCAGAGGTAGTAGAGGGGGAAAGGTGGGGGTGGGGGGGCGGGTTGCAAGCGCACCACAGCCAAGGCAAAGGTAGGCAGGTGAGTATCAGCTCAAGATGCCCCCAGACCAGTGGGCAGGCCAGTGCTAACAGTGGTTCTCTCCCATGCAGAAGATTTCAGTCACCATGTCTGGAATGCACCGAGGTGAAGAAGTCCAATTTGGTCCCATCCACAGCCCGGAGCTCCCCCATGAGAGGGTGCTCCCGAAGCTCCTCCTACGCCAGCACACGCTCCTCCAGCCACTCCTCCCGATCCCCAAACCCCAGAGCCTCCCCCAGGTACACCAGGAGCCGATCCACCTCCTCTGGGAAAAGGTGAGTGCAGTTTTGACCTAGACTCTTCAGCTAGCAAGGGTAACTAGACATGTCCTTTGACCCCCAAGGAACAGGAATGGAACAGATTTGAGTTCAAATACCCATTCTATCCATTACTAGCTGATGGCTTTGGGTGTCAGTTAACCTCTCTGATCCTTAGTTTCCTCCCCTACTGAAATGAAAACTGTAATGTATCTTACCCTGAAGGATTGTCCTGAGGACTATTAAACACATAAATCAGTACTTAGAACGTAATATCAGTTTTGACTGTTGTTATTGTCATGAGGATCCATTCATGTGTATCAATTATCTTCTGCTGCATAAAAACTGCCCCAAGGCGTCCCTGGTGGTCCAGTGGTTAAGACTCTATGCTTCCACTGCAGGGGGCACAGGTTCCATCTCTGGTTAGGGAACTAAGATCCCACATGCCATGGAGCACAGCCAAAAAAAAAAATAAATAAATGCCCCCAAATGTAGCATCTTATCAGTGAGTTTTTACTTCACTCCTGATTCTGTGGGTCAGCAGTTTGGGCTGGACTCAGCTGGTGGGTTGGCTGGGGGCTGACTTGTTTGGATGACCCCAGCTGACCCATCTCTGCTCCATGTGGCCTCCCATCTTCTAGCAGGTTTGTCTGGGCTTGTTCACGTGGTGATGGCAGGGTTCCAAAAGAGATCAGTAGTATGCAAGTCCTCAGCCTGGAACAAGCATGATCTCTCCAGCCATTTCCTTAGCCACTGCAAGTCACAAGACTAATCCAAATAGATACAAGGGATGCTCCTCTTAGTGGGAGGAACTGCAAAGTCATCTTGCAAGGGGCATGGATACAGGGACAAGAATTGTGCCCATCTTTGCATTTTACCACTCAATGCCAATAACCATTGGTTATTACTTGATTTTCTCATGTGGAATAATGATATAGCAGAATGCAGAGACATGAGATCTCAGGAATTGGAAGATTACATCCAATCTAATCAACCCATGGCTTCATGGAGTCCAGCGTCTCTCTACAAACAAGAACTTTCAACAGCAACCAGACTGTTTCTCTGTTGCAACCATATAATCAAAACACAGTTACTTATGCAGGTGTTTACCTCAAGACCAGTTCATTCAGAATAAGGGGGCAAGGAATTCAACATGATAGAGTGGCATAAATAGAAGAAAAAATCAGGCAAAATGGAAAATGAAAGAGAGAAATAGAATTAAATCAGGAGGAAGGTTAACTCCCAATGGCAGGTCCTACCTTTCTGTATAGTCAGCCCTCTGTACTTGGGAGTTTCCCATCCATATTTATGAAAGACCAGTGTATTGAATGTACTCTGCCATTTTATAAAAGGTACTTGAGCATCTACAGATGTTGTTATCTACAGGGGCTCCTGGAACCAGTCCCCACAGTACTGAGGGGTGACAGTAGTCACTCTGGAGATGTGCTGCCAACGTGACTCTAAGCTCCCTGGCAGAGGAAAATGGGAAACTGTTCCTTCACATTATAAACAAAAAAGATACAATTGGAACTAGTTGCCTGGAAGAGCAGTTATTTCTGATTTTTAAGTATGAAAAATGATTCATCTGGTTCCACAGAAAAAGGACAGTATGTACCACAGTGGATAGAAATGCCTGACATCCTTTCAAATGTTCAAAAACATGTTTCATCTTCACACTCTTTACTAACGTCTCTCAATAAATGGGGAAAGAGCAAGTTGGAAAAAGCAAATTTTTCGGGGGCCACAGCTGGACACTATTGACCCAGGAGCTATTCCTTGTCCACACTCCTTTCCTCACCCTGGACAGTATGTAAGAATAGAGTCCCAGAGCGATAGTTATTATGATCGCCTAAGAAAGTAAGAAGGGACTAAGGAACACGTAGGTGAGGGCAAGTTAGAGCAAGACTTCTTTTCAAATTGAAAATAGATAGGAAAACTTTGGATAATGTCCACCCTACTCATCCCTGCCCATGGCAGACATTGCTAATCGATCACAGTGCTCTTTCCCACTGAACACAGACATGGCCACATAATCCCTCCCAACCCTAGCAGGAACAACTAGCAGATAAAGTTATCAATTGTGAAATGAAAATTACTTGAAAGACTGAGGAAGCAGGGTAGATGTTTCCGGGAAACTGGTGGAGAAACCAAGGGATTGGTTTCTCTAAAAGTGGGAGGCTTTAGCAAGAGGGAAGAAGTCTGGAAACAGCATCAGATCAGATTAGATCAGATCAGTCGCTCAGTCATGTCCGACTCTTTGCGACCCCATGAATCGCAGCACGCCAGGCCTCCCTGTCCATCACAAACTCCTGGAGTTCACTCAGACTCACGTCCATCGAGTCAGTGATGCCATCCAGCCATTTCATCCTCTGTCGTCCCCTTCTCCTCCTGCCCCCAATCCCTCCCAGCATCAGAGTCTTTTCCAGTGAGTCAACTCTTTGCATGAGGTGGCCAAAGTACTGGAGTTTTAGCTTTAGCATCATTCCTTCCAAAGAAATCCCAGGGCTGATCTCCTTCAGAATGGACTGGTTGGATCTCCTTGCAGTCCAAGGGACTCTCAAGAGTCTTCTCCAACACCACAGTTCAAAAGCATCAATTCTTCGGCACTCAGCCTTCTTCACAGTCCAACTCTCACATCCATACATGACCACAGGAAAAACCATAGCCTTGACTAATAGAGGCTAGTAATTTGGATGCATACAGTATCGTCCAGCAGAAGTCAGGAGCATCTTGTAGCCAAACAGACGTGGGTCCAAACCCCTTACTAGCTTAGTGACCTTGAACAAATCACATCATCTCTCTCTGCCTCTGTGTCCCCATCTACAGATTGGGATTGATAACAGAGTCTAACCCTAGGAAGTGCTGAGGATTAAATGGGATAATATACACAAAACATTTAGTTCAAAATCCGGCACATAGTAAAATACATAATAATCATATAATAATAAACATTTCCTGTGTGCTGGCTGTACACAAAATGCTAAGTAATTTACCCTAATTTACTTGTTTAATTGACAATTCTAATTGGGTAAGTACTTTTACCATTTTACAGATCAGAAAAGTGGCCCAGAGAAGTGAAATCACGTACCCAAGGTCACACAGCTACCAAATGGCCAGGATAGGAAGAACTCAATAAAGGGAAGTTGTTGATAATAATTATTATTAACCATCCAAAAGGGAGGGGATTTCATCCTCAGGTAAGGGCTTGAGTTCCCCCACCTGACCTCCAGAAATAAAAAGGCCTGGTGACCAGCTGAATAAAACGCTAGACAGAAGGGTCAAACCCGGCGGAGCTCAGCAGGCCCCTCAGCGGCTGTCTCCTCTCCTCCAGGTCGTCCTCGCGCTCTCCCAGCTATTCCTCCAAGTCTGGCAAGAGAAGCCCGCCTAGCAGAAGCTCTAGGTCGCGCCGCAGCCCAAGCTACTCCCGCTACAGTCCCAGCAGGTATAGGCCCCGCCGCCAGGCACTGACCCCGCCCCTCGAGCTAGGCTCCACCTCCGGCCTCGTTCCTTTGTTCAGGTCCAGAATCTGCCTGCAATGCAAGAGACCCCGGTTCAATTCCTGGGCCGGGAAGATCCGCTGGAGAAGGGATAGGCTACCCACTCCAGTATTCTTGGGTTTCCCTGGTGGCTCAGCTGGTAAAGAATCCACCTGCAGTGCAGGAGACGTGGGTTTGATCCCTGGGTTGGGACGATCCCCTGGAGAAGGGAACGGTTACCCACCCCAGAATTGTGGCCTGGAGAATTTCATGGACTGTATAGTCCATGGGGTCACAAAGACTCAAACACGACTCAGCAACTTTCACTCTCTCACTCACTCCTGTCCCGCATCGTCTCTCTGGAGCATCTCCCTCAGTTCAGTTCGGTTCAGTCGCTCAGTCGTGTCCGACTCTTTGCGACCCCATGAATCGCAGCACGCCAGGCCTCCCTGTCCATCACCAACTCCCGGAGTTCACCCAGACTCACGTCCATTGAGTCAGTGATGCCATCCAGCCATCTCACCCTCTGGAGCATCTCCCTAGCTCTGTTCAGTTCCTCTCAGGTCAAGCCCCGCCCGCTTATGGATGGGAAGATGTCTCAGCATTCCTAGTGGTTCCCTATGTCCTATCCGAGCGGCGGTGAGATCCCCAGAACTTGCCTGCATCCTCATGTACTTACCCCAAACCCTCAGCCACACCCCGGAATTCATATCCCCAGCCCTCAGCCTCTTCACACAACTAGTACTACCCCACATCCCTATATCCAGAGCCCCTAATTCTGACTTCTTACTCAGCACCTGGGCCCACCCACCTAACCTTCATATCCTGACCCCTGAAAGGCTCACCTTCAAAGGCTGACACCCCTCCCCACGCCCAGCTGCACCCGTCCTCAGTAGCCAGTCATCCACGTAGACTCTCCCATAGCTATGCTCTCCTCCCTGGAGGCCCGTGCTGACCCTGTCCCCTGCCCCAGCGGGGTAAAGTGCAAGAGGGCGAAGTGGGTGCCCTTCTCCCACACGCTCACACCGAAAGGCCAGGGCAGCCTCAGCTCCCCAGTAACCACCCCATCACCGCACCCCTTCAGGGAGCGGAACCCCAAGTACATCGAGAAGGATTCGCAGCAACGCGAGCGCGAGCGAGCTCGGCGGAGACGTCGGTCCTACTCGCCCATGCGGAAGCGCCGGAGAGACTCCCCAAGCCATCTGGAGGCGCGGAGGATAACGAGGTGAGGCCAGGAAGCCCGGTACCACCTCCACCTCATTTGCACTCCCTTCCCACCCTCCCACCCGCTGGAGCCTCCTTTGGGCTGCATTTCAGGACTGTAGGAGCTCAGGGACCTCCCCAACCGCTGAAATGAGGTTTCAGTTCAAAGCCTGGGGCGAGTCAGCACCCCACCACCCAGAGGGCTTGCCAGAAGGGGGCGGGCGCGGTGGGCGGGGCTAGAATGAGGCGGCAGGCCAAAGGGTGGAGCCGGCCTGAGGAATCGGGTGTGGCCGGAACCTGCGGAAGCTGCCGGGATGCCTCTTGCAGGGCTGGGCCATAGAATGAGGGCTGGCCTTGCAATGGGGGACGCAAGCAAGGAACTGAACCAGGACATTGCGTGGGGGTGGAGCCAGGCAGTAGCAACACACCTCTACCTTTAGACTCACGCGCCCAGATGCAAGGCTTGAATACAACCGTAGGTAATTATACCTGAACCAACTGTAGAGAGGGCAAACAGGATTGTTAGGTACCAGAAGGGGGTGGGGGAGTGGGGTGCGCTATTGGGTAAGGGGAAGACCAGTATTTTGGAGAGGAATCTTGTCTGTGCCACTTTCCGAGTGAGCTGGAAAAGTCTCTTCACCTCCCAGAATCTTAAGTTTTTTCACCCATGAACTGCTGGAGGAAATAACTCCTAAAAGTGTCAAAAGGATAAAATGAAAAGAGGCAAAGAGATATGAATGCAATTTATACACTTAAATGCAGAGCACTAGAACACATTGTGTGCCATTGTGATGGACTGAATGGTCAGACTTGGTAGGTAAAGATTTCTGTAACAGGTAGTCTTAGATGAGAAAAGCCCTAGAAGAGAATCCTGAAGTCTGAGAATCCTCAGGCCTTGAAATGGAGAAAATGGCTGAATGCTGCCCTAAAAATGGCTCTTGAAAATTTGTGGGTCTTCCTTCTGGTCCTCCAAGGGTCAGCTACTCAGTCCAGAGACCCACAAGGAAAGGAGAATCCTGGCTGCCCATGCCTTCTCCCTAGAGATGACCTGAAGGAGAAAAAAGAGCTTGTGCCCCAGACAGTAAGGCAGGGTAATGGTGTCATCTTCTCAGATGTCTCACTGAACAGCCTGCCTTGGCCTAGGACATATTGTGGGAGTCCTACACTCACTGCCTTGACTTTCAGAGGTATCCTTGGAGTGGACTTGGAGGAAGTCTTAAGAAAAAGGCTCTCTGGGTTCTGTACTCAACCCCAAATAATCCACCTGAGTGAATCCATTCAATGTTTCCCAAGCTTCCATCACCCACCACTTTTGCCTTATCTGATTAAGTGTACTGCTTACTTAAATTTCTTTAAATAGATACGCCTTTTTTTTAGGTCCATACATTTATTTCAAAACGAAACTTGATACACTATAATAAATAGAAAAATCAACCTCTTTTGCCATAAATAGAAGGTTCTAGTAAAAATAAAAATAGCAAAACAAAACTGTGATTAAAGTTGAGATGTAGATTCTGTGGCCAGCTGGATGCTCTCTCTGAGCCCAGCCTTGCTATGTTAAAAAAGCGAGATTATCACTTTTCAAAGCATATCAGCATTAGACTGAGACCACCTCCTTGATGTTCTCAGGACTGCAAGGGAAGAGTAACAGGAATTCTTTTTCCCTGCTAAGGAGATGGGACATGTCTCCTGGGACAATGCTTGTGCTCCCGGGATTGCAGCTGGGAGGAGTCCTGCCCTGACGCTTTCCCTCTCTGATCTCTGCAGTGCCCGGAAACGCCCCATCCCCTACTACCGGCCCAGCCCCTCTTCGTCCAGCGGCCTCAGCAGCACCTCCTCCTGGTACAGCAGCAGCAGCAGCCGCTCAGCCAGCCGAAGCTACTCCCGGAGCCGCAGCCGCAGCCGGAGCAGGACCCTCTCTAGCAGCAGCTGCAGCTCCCGCAGCCCCAGCCTGGGCTCCCGGAGCCGCAGCCGGAGCCGGAGCCGGAGTCGGAGTCGGAGTGGGAGCTACAGCTCAGCAGACAGCTACTCCAGCACGAGGCGCTAAGCCAGGGCCCTCCCGTGAGCCCACTACCTGTGGGGCCCCTTTCACTCTGACAGCCTCCCCCACTCCCCGCCCACCCTGCCTTCTTGGTGACAGACAGCACTGAGGGCTCCCAGGCCCTGTCCTTCTTGCTCTCCTGGGGAGGAGGAAAGGAGGGTGTGGGGGCTTCAGTCTCGATGTGGAGCTGCTGCGAGCCTCCACCACACCCTCTGGGGCTCAGCTCAGGGCTGAGCATGTGGAGAAGACTACCTTCTTTTGGCACAGAAAAGCCTCAACGGTTTATAAGGAGCAACGAGTCCATGACTCAGAAGTTTGGGTCTGGTCAGGAAAATGTAGAGAGAGTTCTGCTAACCCACTGCTGCCAGGCTACATACCGAAGACCAGTGGTATTTATCATACCTGACCTCCTTCTCTTCTCATCCAATCTCATGGCTACACGTGTATGGACCCCCATGGACCCCATGGGGGTGGATTTTAGAAGAGAGCAGGGCGGTTCAGGTCCAGGAGCAGGGATCAGGAGTTTTAGCTCCCCACATAGGCCATAGCAAGTGCTGAAAGGCTATTGGGTCCTAGAAAGGGGGACACGTGACTAGGGGACATGGACATTTCACTTGGTGGTAGGTATCAGGAGCTAGGAGATGGACTCTCTGGTCATGAGTCTAGAAGCAAGAAGGAGGGGGGATAAGCCCACTGCTCCCAGTATCTCCTTGTGGTCAGGAAGAGGGGCCCAGTAGTTTCTAGCCGTGGAGAGGCCACCACGCCATTTACACAGAATGCCTCTTGGTGGCTCACAGGGACCCTGCGACCTCTGAGGAAGGACACAACAAACAGTCAGGACAGCTGGGGCTGCAACCCCACTTCCCACGTTTGCCTCGGCCCCAGTAGCTGGCAACAACTTGATTCCACGGGACCATCTGCTGAACATTCCCCAGTGCCGTGGCCAGCTGCCAGTCCCCAGCGCCAGCCAGTCTGGCCTTACCCTCCGGTTGGCGCCTGCCTGCCCCCTCCCCACTGCCCAGACTGCTGCACCCTGGATCCTGCCCAGTGCAGCCAAGCACCCACTCACCCACCTACCACCCTCAGCCTAAGTCACCCATTTTGCCCCTCAGGAATTTTGCCAGGATGGGGCACAGCAGCCCTGGATGGGGGAAAGATCCAAATCCAGAGTCTGGGGGAGAGGAGGTTAGATGCTCCGAAGCTCCTGCTGGTTTCCAGAGTTCTTCCCAGCTTGGGAGAAGCCCCACCCTCATTTCTGCCCTCACCCCACTTCCCCCCCCACCCCCGCCGGGGCTGGGCAGTGAAGGTAAGCTGATCTGCAGCACACAAACACCACCAGCTGCTTCACCCACGGAGGGCACTAAGAACAGGGGCATGAGGGAGAAGATCCTTAAAATAAACTCTGGGGCATCCCCCTCACCAGCTGACTGGCTTTCCGGAGCCTTGCGGGTGAGATTCCAGTTTGTGGTGGCAACAGCAGCAGGGCAGGGCATGAAGGGAGAGGGTGAGCGGGACAGTCCCCAGCTTGGGAACCTGGGGCTCTGGGAAGCAGAGAACCAAATATTCTTTATCCCTTGTGCCCCGAGGAGGGGAAACATTTGGGGGAAAAAAAAATCCTGTTTCTTAGAAGCAGTGACGTCCTCCCTCCCCAGTCTCTCCCATCGCATCAGCCATGGGGCCAGGAACTGCCCTGCAACGATCCAGAAAGTCCATCTGCCAGCAGGAGAGGGGAGCCGGGCCCCGGGGCAGCAGCGGGGACCCGGCCTCTCTATGGCCCCCGCTGGCCCAGAACTGGGCCCCACCTGCCAGGACCAACGGGTGCCAGTGCGGTCACTGCAGAAGGCCTGATGGCAGGTGCCTGGGACAGGGGCAGGTGCCCTGGGAGAGCCTGTACAGCAACTGTAAATAACCCTCTTCCCCGCCCAGGAGCCCGAACTGGACTCCAGTCTCCCTTCATGGAAACAAAGGCTTTCTGGAGCCACGGAACCTCCTTAGCAGGACAGCAGTGAAAGACTCAAGAGCCCCCATCCAGACTGCCTTCATCCACGCAATTCTGGGGGACCATTTTTGCCTGGGGCTCCTAGCTAACCTCTTATTTATTTATTTATGTTTATTTATTTATTTATGGGATTCCCTCTGCCTCCCTCTCTTTTTCTCTCGGTTGCCATTAGCAGTATTCAAGTATTTATTTATTTATATGGAGAGGGTGTGTATATCTGTGTGTGTGGTGTGTGTGTTTGGGGAGGAGGGGAAACTTCTAAAGTATTTTTGTGCATCTCTTTTTTTTCCCCTCATGTGTCTATGGATGGGATTTGAGAGGCTGGATGTGGGTGGGGATGTTTGCCTTTTCCCTGAAGGGGAGAGACTTAGAACTCTAAGCTTGGAACACACTGGAGGTGGCACAGAAGCACTTCAGGCCAAAGGTTCATGACTAAGCCCAAGTTGGGTGAAATTCAGGCCTGCACCCCAGTCCCCTGCCTACCAGTTACCTAACTGAGGTACCAGAAAGATGAAAATGGTCAAGAAGCTTGTGAGCTAAGGTGCTGACCTGACACTGAAGAGTCACAGCTGACATGGGGGTTAGAGTCTAAAGTTAGCACATAAGGCAAAAGCTTCACAGTCTAAATCATCTGTGAAAGACCTTTAGGGAGGCACCCAGTGTGAGACATATGTGCACCTCTGAATCTCACCCTTATTCCAGGGAATATATTAGTGGGTGAGGTCATTTGCTCTTCTGAGCCTAAGCTAAGTTTTCATAGAAGTTACACATGCTTCTGAACATCCCCTTAGCTAATTTCTCCCCATCCCCTGTGAGCTCAGGGTTGCCCTAGTGACAAGTTATCAGCCGTCCTGAGAGAGAGAGACAAACCCAAAGCAAAAGCCTTTTTCTGTGACCTCAGGAGAGAGCATACTACTATTTCTGAAGTTGGAAAACAAACAAAATGAAAGGAGCAGCCAGAGGCTCCCCCCGCCCCAACCCCCTCGAGAAGGCCATTTCAAAACCTGTCTTGGGAGCCAGAATCCAGAGGTCTTGACCAGCCCTGGCTTTCTCACCCACTAGCAGCTGAGTAGAGAGGGTGCCCGCCCTTTCCAAAGTCATTCTTCACTGCCTTGGCATGGCCAGCTCGCCTCGTCCGGCTTTGGGTTTGGTGAGACTTTTTCAACATCCCTGATTGTTTTCCCTGGCAATGTGACTTTACTCTGTTCTAACCCAAGCAACGGAGTACCCCTAGCCTGGGAAAGCTTGTAAGAACTTAAATGCCTCCTGGGAGAAAATCTGCCCTTCCCTGTCACTTGATGTGTTTCTCAAATTTCCTTTACATTTCCTTTTCTTTGCATCCAAAAATAAAACTCTTACTGGTGCACTGGTGAGCCTTATTTAACCAGCACCCCCACCCCTGGCACTGCTGTTTCTCTGCATCCTTCACCCTCAATACACTTCTGCTTCCAGGGGATGATACAGACGGTCTGAAACCTGCTCATGGTGAGGACTTATTTTAAAAAGTAGTATGGGAAATGGGACGGAGATGTGGCTTGAGGTCAAACAACATGCGGCCCTTTGACCCTCCTGCTCTGGATAGTCCCTGGATGTGTGGAGCTAGGCAAATTGCTTCTTTTCTCTGGGCCAAAGTTTCCACCTTTGAGAAGTAGAGGAGTTTTTGAGATACAACCCAGAACATTGACCTGAGGCCTGGGCAGTTCTTCAAAGACCTAATGAGTTCACTGAGACTTAGAGAAAAAAGGAAAATATCCTCAAACATTTTTAGGAGGTTCTCAATCATGAGAATAAAGCCTAAAAGCAATGTGTGAACTCCCATTAGTAGATTCAGAAAAGTGAATTCAAATCCCTCACCCAAGAACATTCTAGTTGATCTAGGTTGGACTGCATTCCTGTCTCCATCTGTTCCCTTCTTTGATGGAAAGTTAGTCTTTCAGAAGCAAAACACACAAATTATGATGTTTGAAAGACACCAGGCTCTCAATCTCAGAGAGCCCCCATCACTTTATTTACCGAGACCCATCTTCCTTTCCAAATGGCTTTGCTTGAAGAGGTGAATATTTGGGGTGCTCCCAAAGGTTTGAAAGTCCATTTTTTTCTTCTCAAGTCTCATTTTTATCTTTTCTTTTGCTGTATTCCTTTTCACAAATATTCAAAATAGCCTCACGTGCTTTACTTTCTTTTCCAGCTGAACAGAAAATTGTGTCTGATTTAAAAAAAAAACAGAATCCTCAAACTACATCCCTTCCATTGGCCAATGGTGTCCAGCTGAGGACCTTAGGGTAGATACAGTGTCAGTCGAGCAATGCTTTGTTGCATCCTCTTCCTTCTCTGCACCCATAGGCCAGTGATACGGATGGGGTTGCCATCTCCCCTCTGTCTGTGGCTGTTGTTTTGCATTATTTTCATTTCCTGAGGGTTTTTTGGTTTTATTTTTGGTTGGTAGTTGTTTTGCATTGTAAATACCATGATGGGGGCCCCTCATCAGAATGTGGCTTAATGAATAATATATTTCCTATTTATTGAGTGGTATTGGGAGAGGTGAAAGACCACCCTTCTCCGGAAATGTTATTGGAAATCAGTCTGTCTCTCAGCTCCACTGTCTGTGGTGGGGACGTTCTCGGCCAGGTGACGAGTGCTAGAATCACCCGGCAAATTGGAATTGGCAAAAACGGAGGCTTCAGTCATACAAATTAAGCTCAAATGGAACTAAAACACTGGTTATCTTCGGGAAAACCTCATTTAGATGGAAATTAATTGAAGAATGAAATGCCTGTGCACAAACCAACTTCTATTAAAAAGTCACAACTCCTTGAAAAAGAGAGAGAGGGAGCGAAGAAAAGAGAATGAAAATTGTAATTCCTTTCTCCGGCCAAGAAAAGCTATGCCTCATCTTCTAACGAGCTGAGCCAAAGAGACTGGAACAGCGTTCTTGTGTGGTTCTCTTGCCTATATGTGTCTGTCTGGGTGAAATGGAGTGGTTCTCGGGTCTCAGTCTTATCATCTGTAACATGGATATTGGCCTAAGTGTTCTTCGTAGGGTGGAGGGAAGGGTTCTAACTCTGAGGCGGTGAGTTCCACACTGTCAGATGTAGAATCCCTTGTATCTTCTGCTGACTACAGGTTGAAGGGTCAGAAGGAAATAAAGAAGCAGGGTGTGGACTTAATTTGCAGAGTGAGTTGGGAGTAGCTGAGTCCTGGCAGAAACAGGAGACCTCCAGGTTCTGGCACCTGGGAACTTCTGTGGCCTGGTGAAAGCCCTCTGTATGAGCTTGAACGTCTCTCCAAGCCCAACCATCTAGCATATTCAAAGGACAGGCCCGGCTGACTTTGCCGTGCTCCAGATTTCAGACCCCATGTATTGTGTCAGGCCACATTTTGTGCAGTTGCTCAAACCAGCCAGCAAGACTAGTCATTCTGCTGTGACTCATTTTTCAGATGAGAAAACTGAGACCCAGGAAGGGGGCACTTGACATGCCCAGGCTCCCTTGAGCTCCGATCTGCCGGACCCCATGCCCTACCCATGCTCTTCCTGGTAGCTCTTTCTTGCCAGGCGTAGGCTGTGAGGACTTCTCTTTGTGCTGTATCTTTTCTCTCCTGATTCCCAGCTGTCTCCCTCAGCAGTCATTGGCCAAGGACCCCGTAGAATCTACCACAGCAGCCCTGGGAGGGGGCTTGATCCACCCCAGGGCCATTTCTCCACATCGGGGGCTGGAACTCCCATCTGGAAAACCCCAACCTGGGAGACCCACCAGCAGCCCAGCTCAACCTGAGCCGCCGGCCTCTACCCACCCACCCACATCAGAGTGGGAGAAGCCACTGTGTCCGCCGGCATCTTGGGACCCTGTCCCCCACCCAGTGACATAGCGGCCATGGTTTGTTTGATATCTGGTGTCCACAGCTAAGCATAACCTTCCTGGGGTTTCTGGCTTTTTTTCAGCCTGTACAAAACATGTCTCTGTTCTAATAAAAGGTTCCATGGTATGGTGTTCTCATCCTTGGCCCAGCGTCCTCTGTCTGCATGTGGTGCCCAGAATCAGAGGTAGGGTGACAGGGAGGTGGGGACAGAAAGAAGCCAAGCAGCACCTGCTGTGCTACGTATCGCCCCAGTGCTCATCTTGCTCCTTTCTTCAAAACAAGCCTGTATTTTGTGTTCACGTATACAGTCAAACCAGCCACCTTTCCCCAAGCCTTTTTAATTTTAGTCTTCGGCACCACCTATCTCAGGTATAGGTGTTAAGATCTCTTTTCTACTAAGAGGAAAACAGAGGCCCAGGAAAGCAAAGTCACCAGCCCAAGACCACAGAGTCCATGATAGGATGCAAGTGGACTGACTCCAGACACATCTCTTCTCTGCTCTGCCCCACAGCACATCTGCTCATGCAGTAAGTGGCCAGTTTTCTTTGGTAAAATTTTTTCTCCGAGGTCTTCATGGTCAGGAGGAAGCTCAGTCCGGGGCACAGATATGGGAGTCCAAAGACCTGGATTCTAATCTGGACCCTAGTGGTATGCCAGGGAGCAAGGACCACACCCCACTGGGCCTTGGGTTATTCATCTGTAAAACGGGGACAGCAACAGTGACCGCCCTGGGCTGCTCTGAGAACCGAATGGAATAGTGGTGTTAAGAAAACAAAGTAACAGACTGAGTGCGTAGAAAGCACAACGCTGGTAAGCGTGCTGACTTCTCTAAATCGAGTCACTGAGTGCATAGAAAGCACAACGCTGGTAAGCGTGCTGACTTCTCTAAATCGAGTCTGCGTTATGGGAGGGGCTCAGAAAGACAGCCTAAAGTAGGCAGCTCAGAACAGTGGGGCCCCCAAGACCCAGTGGAGGCCTCCAGAAATGTGCTCGCTGTCCCATGTGAAAGTTTCTTGCCATAGAAAACAGGTGTTGAAAACACTCACAGGGCAGCCCCGTGAGGAAGTGGACAGAGTTGGGACTCTGGGGAGCCCAGGAGCCCAGTGCACGGTTGCCATGGAGAAATCTCAACTCAGGGCTGCCACGTCTCTCAATTTATCCAGAGAATCTGAATTTTTAGATTGAATTTCCTGATTTTTAAAATGTTCAAAACTCATTCTTTTTTCAAATACTATGTGGGTCCAAAAAAATTGTGTACATGCACACACACACACACACACACACACACAGGTAATACATATCATCCCAGGATAACATCCCAGGGGCCAGAGAGGAGGAAGTGACTCAGCCCTACCTTCACCCCTACCCCCAGGGCTACAGGGAGGTTGTCTCAGTCCCTTGTTTACATGTGAGTGGGTTATTAATTAGCTCAGGAGGAAAGATCAAACAAAACAGGCTACCCCCACCCCTCCAGAAATCTCCCTTGGGAATCTTAGATGGGACTACCTCCCTGGGGAAGATTCAAAACTATCACATCGCATCACCACTCCCTGCCCCGCCACCCCCTATCCCCACCACCCACACGGATTTCCTTCTTCCCAAATTGGCTTGGTTAAGGCAACCACCAGTGTCCTCTTTTGAGACTTCATCAATAAATAATAATTATTATTATTACTTTTTATGGATCAATTATTATGTGCCAAGCCCTTTGCATACCTTAACTTGTTTTTTGCTAATAACCCCATTTAGCCTCATTTGACAGAGCAGAAAACTGAGGCTCAGAGAGAGAAGTTCGTGTAGCTAGTGTACGTTTGAACTGAGGTCTGTGGGCTCCGGGGCCATTTCTGCTGCACCTCTCTGCCTAAGAAGGTATGAACCCCGTCAACTTGGAGCTAGCCCTCTCTACGGGCCCCTGAAATCTTTTTCCAGAAAACGTGTGCCAGGAGGTGGCCAGCCGTGGAGGTCTTTACCCTTCTGTCTGTGTTCTGACTCCCAGTTTTGGGTTACGGGAACCCTTGAGTTTGGTCTTTCTATAATTGGCCTGAACAGGCACCCCACCCTGTCCTAGTCTCCAGGGTGGACAGCCCTGCTTCCACAAGTGCCTCTCTTTTAGGCCAGGTTGGCGACTGCCCAGGGACGGAGCAGAGGCACCACCCTCACCTTCTGCAGCCCACGGGCACACATAGCCCTTCCATTGGGTGAAGGTGCTCAGACAAGCAGGAATGGGGGCAATATCAGAAAATGAAACTTCCCAAGAGGCAGGGGCCCCTAGCTTGCCTCATGACCTTAGCAAATCAAGCCCTTTCTGGGCCCTAGTTACTCTACTTGATTTGGCTTAGACCAGTGGGTCTCAGTCCTGCCTCCACACCTGTGACCTTTATCAAACTACCCACACTCGAGTCCCACTCTCACCCCAAATAAGAATCCCTGAAAGTGGTTGCCCATTAGCAGTCTTTTTAAAGGTTTCCCAGGTCATTCTACTATGAAGCCAGGGTTGAGAAGCTCTGAGTCATATGGCACCTAAAATGTCACCTGCCAACCAGATCTGACATCCTGAGCGTGGTACGAGTTGTCATCACAGGAACGGAGAACACAGGCCACAATGCTCACTCTTGTAGAGGACCTGCTCTGTGCCAGGCATGATGCCAAGCACTTCACAGGCATCGACACAAATGACTTATGTGATTTCATCTTTACATCCTTATGAAGTGTGTACTATTTTAGGCCAGTTTTACAGATGCAGAAACTGAGGCACAGTCAGGCAACCTCGAATCACATGGTTAGTAAGTGGCACATGCTGGATGCTAGAATAAGGATGAGTTCAAAGGGACACCTAAAACAGCCTTGGAGATTCAAGGAAGGCATCCCAAAGAAACTGACATCTGGGCTAAAGCCTGGGAAGAGTGGAGTTGACCAGGCCAGAAAAGGGGCCCAAGAGAGAGGAGGAAGGGGCTGGGATGGCAGGCAGGAGCAAGTGCCTGGGTGCGGGAGCGGGCCGAGGAGTGACCTCACCTGCCTAAAGTCTGGCTCTGTCCCCGCCTACCCTTGCATTCCTTCCATAGTGCTATTACTATCTGTAACAAGTGTGTTTACTTGTTTACATGATCGCCATCCATCTCCAAGAGGTCAGAAGCCTTGTCTACCTCATTCATCCCCCTCTCCTGTATGCCCCGCAGGGAGTGCCAGGCCGACCCCTGGCTGGCTGCCACATAGTCGAATCTGCTTGGGGTTGCCAGCTCTGCGCCTTACCCTTCCAATTCCCATGCATTTTTAAGCTGGTTAATTTTTACTTCGTGTGGGGGGAGAGGTGGATGGGGAATGTGGCTAGGTGGACAAAAGCAGCGACATGTCCCACACAGGGATCTCTTGTGCACACGCTGTCCCCACTAGGGGCTGTTTCCCTCCCTGAACAAGGGGAGGCAACACGGGGTGTGAGGCGGACAGATGTGGGCACCTACTATTCACCCAGCACTGTGTGAGCCTCTGGGGTATAAGTCCTGGGATGGAATAAATGGTATATTTTTAAAAGGCAGTGGTTGAGAGTGAGGGCTTGGGAGTCAGAAAGACCTAGATTTGAGCTTGACTCCGCTACTTCCTAGCTGTGTGTTTCTGTGTAAGCGACTTAACCTCTCTGAGTGTCAGGTTCATCACGTTTCCAATGGGGACAATGAAAGTGTCGGTATCATAAAGGTGCCATGGAGATGCATAGAGGTGATGCATGTAAGCACTTAGCCCAGGGCTTGATTGAGTCAGTGTCACTGTTATTGATTCTAAAAACGTTGGGGGTTGGGGGCAGGCTAGCCGAGTTGCCTAGATACCCTCACAATAAGTTTGCAGGAGGGTTCTGGGTCACCTTGGCAAAAGCACAAACAGCCTCTCTTCTCACCTTTCATCATCTCGAACACCAAATTCTCAAGAGAGGCGCTCCCAGCTGCTGCCCTCCATAAATATCTCCTCCACCTAGAAGAATGCAGAGTCTCCTAAGAACGTGGCGATCTCCCCACATGTATCCCTACCCTGACATTTCATCAACATTGTATACCAGAGTAGTTCTCACATCCATCCACAAGTAGAAAGACACGGGGCACCGTTCAAGCATCTGTACCCAGAGCAACAGAAGTTTCCACTCCTCTGAATCCTGCCTCTAAACCTTCTATAATTATACCAACCTGTGGCCAGGTGACTCAAGGCAGTTTTTCTTTTTACCTTTTTTCCTCTTGCCAATAAAACTTGTCCAGTGCTTTCTCAAGGTGGAACACTGGGTCCCTTTAACAATCTACTCTGGAATCTAAAACCAAAATAAACAATAGCAACCATATTAAATACATTCACATTGCCAAATGGAGTGGGGTTGGAATGAGTGTACACACACACACACACACACACAGGATGTTTTCTCCTTGGCGTCTCTCTCACCTCAAATCATATCTCTGAATTAAGTAATCTTAACCTGAGGGAATCCATGACCTCCTGGGCTTGGCTTCAGAGAGTCTGAATCATTTGACATCCCACGCAAAGTTTTTATGTATGATAATATCAGCATTTTGGTGCAGAGAATGACATATTTCCCACCAGTTTTCAAAAGGAATCCAACTTTAAATCTTTAGGAATCTTCTGCCAAATCTATCTTTACTCTCTCAAGATGTGGCAGAGTTTCTAGGTGTCCCCTATGGCCCTTTGATCCTCAGCAATAACCCCCCATCCCAATTTTTAACTGGGTTCATGGCTACCCAGAATAAACACTGCATTTCCCATCCTCCCTTGCAATTAGGGTGGCCATGTGGTTAATTTGGCCAAGGAGAAAAGGCAGCATTTTTGTATGGTAACCTCCGGAAGTTTCTATAGAAGAGATATTTTGTGTGCTTTTTCCTTCTTTCTCATCCCTTCCTTCTTGCTGCTGGAATGTGGACGTGAGGGCTGGAACTCAGGTGGCTCCCTGGTCCATGAGATGGCTTTGGAAATGGAGCCCATAAAGAAGGGCCAGCAAGACGGAAAGGTGTCAGTAGTGAGATGGAAAGGTGGTGTCAGTCTCTAAGGACTTTGTGGAGCAGCAACATCAAGGCAGATCAGACAGAATGTCTCTGGAATTTAATATTAGGAAGAATTAAACCTCTCTGTTCTTTCAGCCACGGTTTTGATTCTCTTGTTCTCAGCTATAGTTCATTGTAACTCATGCTGCTGCTGCTGCTAAGTTGCTTCAGTCGTGTCCGATGCTTCACAGCCCCAAGGACTGCAGCCCACCAGGCTCCTCCGTCCAAGGGATTTTCCAGGCAAGAATACTGGAGTGGGTTGCCATTGCCTTCTCCCATTGTAACTCATATTCAAGGTGAAACTAAGCCAGTCCTGAGAAGGAGGTATCTTGTTAATATATCTCCTTGTCCACCTCTGTACATCCTCCCCAGTGATGCCAATCTTTCTCCCCATCCCAGCACAAACCGTGAGAACCCTCTTGGGCTGAGTCCTCCTAAGAGCTGTCATTCCCAGACCTAAAAAAAAAACTGTTTCCAAAGCAGCTGCCTGGTGTCATGGTCACCAACTAGTCAGACCAGCTCTTGCTCTCACCTCGGAGATACATGGGGAAAAAGCCCTCGAGATTATAGACTTTCCAGTTCTCCCCCCAAAATTTCAGAGTCTGCTAAATGTTTGATAATGGCACTCGGCACAAGTGTCCCAAACTAGGAGGAATAGATACCACTTTCCCAGCCAGGTCCCTCCATACAGGAGATAGAATGACTTACCCTCAGATTGACACTAGCACCAAGAAAGTTCTTTTGAAGCAATACTAACAACCACAAAAGGATAGAATTTAGAAGACTATTCATCAGAATAGGCCAGGATGTCAGGACTGGTAAAGGTTGACCTTCATCTCAATCCCAAAGAAGGGCAGTGCTAAAGAATGTTCCAAGTAGCAGGCAGTTGCACTCATTTCCCATGCTAGTACGATTATGCTCAAAATCCTTCACGCTAGGCTTCAGCAGTACTTGAATCAAGAAATTTCAGATGTACAAGCTGGGTTTAGAAAAGACAGAGGAACCAGTGATCAAACTGCCAACATTCGTTGCATCATAGAGAAAGCAAGGGAATTCCAGGAAAACATCTACTTCTGCTTCATTGACTACATGAAAGCTTTTGACTGTGTGGATCACAACAGACAATGAAAAATTCTTAAAGAGATGGGAATACCAGACCATCTTACCTATCTCCTGAGAAACCTTCATGTGGGTCAAGAAGCAATAGTTAGAATCTTACACAGAACAGCTGACTGGTTCCAAATTGGGAAAGGAGTACCACAAGGCCATATACTGTCACCCTGTTTATTTAACTTCTATGTAGAGGACATCATGCGAAATGCCAGACTGGATAAGTCACCAGCTGTAATCAAGATTGCCAGGAGAAACATCAACAGTCTCAGATATGCAGATGATACCACTCTAATGGCAGAAAGCTAAGAGGAACTAAAGAGCCTCTTGATGAGAGTGAAAGAGATTTAAAAAGCTAGCTTAAAACTAAACATGAAAAAAACTAATGTCATGGCGTCCAGTCCCATCAATTTATGGAAGATAGAAGGGGGAAAAGTGGAAGCAGGGACACATTTTTTCTTCTCCGGCTCCAAAATCACTGTGGATGGTGACAACAATTGCTTCTTGGAAGGAAAGCTATGACAAACCTAGTCAGTGTATTAAAAAGCAAAGATGTCACTTTGCCGACAAAGGTCTGTATAATAAAAGCTATGATTTTTACAGTAGTCATACGTACAGCTGTGAGAGTTGGACCATAAGGAAGGCTGAGCACTGAAGAATTGATTCTTTCGAACTATGGTGCTGGAGAAGAGTCTTGAGAGTCCCTTGGACTGAAAGGAGATCAAACAAGTCAGTCCTAAGGGAAATCAGCCCTGAATATTCACTGGGAGGACTGATGCCGAAGACGAAGCAATAGTGAGGGACAGGCAGGCCTGGTGTGCTGCACTCATGGGTTCACAAGCAGTCAGACACGACTTAGCGACTGAACAATAACCGCAATGCAGTACTAACAGAGAACCCCCAAATTTCACAGTCGTACAGAACATAACTTTATTTCTCATCCAATAGGGAGATGCCCCTCAGTATGAGTTGGTGCCCAAGTGCTAAGGAAGGAGGAATCACCTAAAGGTCCTGTCTTCATGAAGCCAGGACCTCCCTGGGGTAAATTATAGTAAATGCTTTGATGCTTTGAACTGGAATTGACAGACGTTACTTCTGCTCACAACTCATTGACCACAGCTAGTCACATGGGCAAGCACGGTGGTGTCATTGCTACCTACCAACTGCCTGGAATTTTACTGAATCCCAACGATGTGCCAAGTTCTGTTTTATATGCCAAGGACAGATCCCTAAATGACAAAAGTCCCCACACTCAGCCCTCATGAAGTTTTCGTTCTAACAGAAGAGGCAGATAAAAACAATAATAATAGAGTGGTGAGATGTCACCGCCAGTTAGTAGCCAGGGCTATGAAGAAAAAGAAACCAGCTGATGTGAGAGAACACGATAGGAGAAGGTTTGTTTGAGTGAGTGACATTTAAGTAGAGACACCAGTGAAGTGAGAAACCAGAAGTGCAGAGATCTGGGGAGAAGTGTCATAGGCGGTGGGAAGGTCCTTGGAGGGAAATACATATGACTCTTTTGTCCCAAGGGCAGAAAGAAAGCCACTGGGACTTCAGCTCAGGGGTGAATGGGAGCAGGAAATCAGATCAGAAACATATCCAACAGCCTTTACTTCCTCCGTAAAATTTTTCAGCATCTAAAATTGTTTAAATTGTTGATTTGATTGTGTGCTTGTTGATAGATGTGAGAGCAGAGACTTCTGCCTTACTCATTGCTTTCTCTACTCCCTAGGCTAGTGCTGTGTGCATAAGAACTTAATAAATACATAGTGAATGAATCAATGAGTAAATGAATGAACTGAGTCTCTTCACTCCCCTCATCTGCTCATCCTCACATGTCATTGGATGGCACCACCATCCACCCAGTTGCCCAGATCGAAAAACTGGGCAATGCAGTTGATGCAAGCCTCTCCTCCCCTCCCATCCAATCATGTGCTCAAAATGCTTCTCTTTACTATATTAAGGATTGTGTTCACCTTTGCCTCTCCTCAGCCAATAACCTAGCCCAGGCTGTTTTCTTCCCCAGATTCTGCAGCAATTTTCTTTGCTGGCCTCCCTGGAGTCTTGCCCCATACTATACTCTCTATAAGCAGCTGCTGATTTTTCTAGAACTCACATCTCATCACATCACCTTCCCTCTCCAAACAGGTCAGTGGATCTTCAAAGTACTCAGGGGACTTCCCTGGCAGTGCAGTGGTTAAGATTCAAAGCTTCCACTTCAGGGGGCACAGTTCAGTCCCTGGTTGGGAAACGAAGATCCCACGTGCCTCGAGGTGCAGCCCAAAACAAAATTTAAAAAACAAAGTGCTCAGGACAAAGTCTAACTCCTTGGTAGGGTCTACAAGGCCCTACATAATCTGGCCCATACCCACTTCCCCAACCATGTCCCCCTCATAATCTGTGCAAACAATAACCCTGTGATATAGGTAATATTATCATCCCTGTTTTACAGCTGGCAAGACAGAGGTTCAGAGAGGCTAAGACACTTGCCCAGAGCAGCACAGCTAACAGGATTCAAATCAGGGTCTGATGTATACCAAGATGGCTTATCCCGGGCAGCCTCCAGGCTCCCAAATATAAGTGTGTTCTGGTGTCATTCTACTGAGAAGGTCTGGAAGGACTGTCAGAAAGTTCTAGAGAGGAAGGTCCAGTGAGGAGAAGGTGGAGGGCGGGGTGGGCCGTGACCTGCAGGTCAGCTGTGGTCTCTCGGATCTGGCTGGGTTTGGAGAGCTGGTGCTCTGGCTGGGCACACAGTGGGTGCCAGCTGGCCTGGCTCACTGGGCAGTTGAAGGTACAGGCTTAGAAACCAGTCAGCATAGATCTGACTCTGTGCCTTAGACGTTTCAACATAAAACAGGGTTAACAATATCCTGCCTAGTAGGGTTGTTATGAGGATGAAAAGAGAGAAGATATACCAGGCATTTAGCAAAGCTTGGCACTTAACATGTCTTGAATAATGGTGGGATCATTACTGTTTTGTTATTCTGATTGTTGTTATTCACAGAATGATGAAGTGATTAGGAGCACAGGCTCTGGAGCCAACTTTCCTGGATTTTGAATATCAGCTCTGCCATGGAGTAGCTCTGTGAACCTGAAGGGTTATTTAACCTCTCTGTGCCCCATCTGTAGTATCATCTGAGAATGGAGATAATGACACTGACTTTGGAGCAATTTGGCTGAGGATTAAATAAGTTGATACATAAAGCACAACTGGTACAAAATGTTACATTTTGCTATTTATACTGTTATTAGGATTATTATAATTACTTTTAGAGGTGGTTAGAAGAAGCAGTGGGAGAAGGCAATGGCACCCCACTCCAGTACTCTTGCCTGGAAAATCCCATGGATGGAGGCGCCTGGAAGGCTGCAGTCCATGGGGTCGCTAAGAGTCAGACACGACTGAGCGACTTCACTTTCACTTTTCACTTTCATGGATTGGAGAAGGAAATGGCAACCCACTCCAGTGTTCTTGCCTGGAGAATCCCAGGGATGGGGGAGCCGCTGTCCATGGGGTTGCACAGAGTCGGACACAACTGAAGTGACTTAGCAGCAGCAGCAGCAGCAGAGGAAGCAGTATGGAGAGAATTTTGGAGTCTATGGTAGAAGGAAGCTAGAGCTTAATAAAGAAGCATTACCGACATGGGAGGAGGACATGGACTGGTTTAGGGAGAGACCATGTGGATTGTTTGTTATTTTATTTATTAATCATGTGTTTGTGTGGGTAGAAGACAGAGCACTGATCTTGAAGTGCAGACACACCTGGGTTCAGAACCCAGAGGCTGGTGGCCTCGGACAAGTCACATCATGCCTTAAGCCTCAGTTTCCTCATCTGTAAAATGGGGGTGATGATAGTGCAAACCTCGGGGTGGGAGGGCTGTTGGTTCCTGGCACCTTCTAAGTACTCAGGGAATTTCAGTTAATATTCCAACACTGTCACTGTGTATAGAGTCTATCACATGTAAGCAAGGCAGTTCAGACACAATAGATGATGTTATAAGACATCATCTACTGGGCCAAGATCTCCTTTTCCCCCTAATGCACTAGGTATCCTTCTAGGCACAGGGGATACTGCTGGGAACAAGATACCCAAGGGTCCTGCCTTAAGGAGCTGAAGATGCTGGGAATTCCATTTCTGTCATTGACAGAGGAGCTGAGAAAAGGAAGGAAAAAAGACATGATCGTACTTGCTCCCTATCTTTTTGGGAATGAGCTGGCTCTGGGGGTGTCCAAGAGAGGGAACGCAGAGCTGGGTCTTCCTGGACCTGGAGGCTGAGTGAATGTAAGGGGTGCCAGAATCTCCCTCCACACCCGGAACAAGAGTCCCCTGGAGTTGTAGATGAAACTTTAGGCATAAATGACATCCAGAAAGCCATGACTCAGAGGGATTCACAGAACAACCCCCTTCAGCTCCCACAGCACCCCCTCCCCCATCGTGGCTGGACCTGAAGGCGAAGGGGCAAAGCCTGGGGAGGGAGGAACTTGGGTTTCTCACTGCGGTGGAAAGAAAAAAAGCACAGAATCAGGCAGATGACAAGCCTGGGTCTTCATCTGGCACTACCTGTGCAACTTCGGGCTGCCGTTTCTCCTCCCAGGGCCCCACTTTCCATAGTGCAGAGTGATGTCACCCTCCCACCGGGAAGTCTGTTTGAGGCTTAATTGTGGCCCTTCCCATGTGAAAGCTCCAAGAAGATGGCAGCCAAGAGAACCCTTGTTCCAGGACTTGGGGTCTCACATCGCCCCCTCCCCAGCCCCACCAGGGTCTTGCCTTCCCCAAGAGCCAGCCTGGAGGCCCCATCCCCGCCCTAGCCTCTCCGGGAGCTGACCCCATATTTTCACCTTCCTGCTGACAGCACACGGGGCTTGCTGACTACTTTCCATGTGTGTTTGCTGACTCCTCTCCAGGGTGCCCGTCAGCAGGGCCAGCAGCTGCCTCCCTGCGCAGCTTCCCAAAGCAGAAGGCTGGCCTGAGCCACAAATACAGCAAGCCTCCAACAGGGAACGGGGCAGAAGGCATGTAGGAAGGTCACCAAGACAGGGCCTGGGCAACATTGTCCCATTCTGGTAACTACCATAGACTCCCACGTCCCACTGGCTCAAGTTCCAATCCTCACTCAGCTGTGTGGTCCAGGACAGGTGGCTTCACCTCTCTGAACCCTGGAGATTCATTGAGGTGTTGAACAAAGTGCTGGGCACAGGGCCTAGGACATAGTGCTCAATAAATGTGAGCAGTGACCATGACTGCAAGAGGCAGTAGAGCAGAGGAGTCAGGAGCCAAACTTCTGCCACTTCACTGGATATGCAGACACGAGGAAGACACATGTCCTCACGATGTGCCCCAGTTTCCCCATCCGTTCAATGGGGTAATAAAAGTGCCTTCCCTGCGGAGTTGTAGGATTAGCTGAGCTAATATACATAAAGTGCTTAGAACAAAACCTGGCACGTAGAAAAGTGTTAGTCGCTCAGACATATCTGCCTCTTTGTGACCCCACGTACTGTAGCCCACCAGGCTCCTCTGTCCTTGGAATTCTCCAGGCAAGAGTACTGGCGTGGGTTGCCATTTCCTTCTCCAGGGGATCTTCCTGACCCGGGTCTCCCGCATTGCAGGCAGATTCTTTACTATCTGAGCCACCAGTGAAGCCCCGTAGAAGTGCCAGATAAATGGTAATGATTGCCATTGCTATTTCCTAGCTGCACCTCGACCCTTCCCTCCTGCGGGCCCGGAAGCTGCAATCATCCTTGAGAAGGTAGATGAGGTCCTTGAGTGCGTGTCCCCTCCTACTCCCCAGGCTTTGTGGAAGGGAAGTCTGGGAGGAAAGAGAAGCAGAGTCTTCTAGAACACACCCATCAGCTGACAGATAGACAAGAAACAGAGCCCCATCCCCACAGAAACACACACGCCTGAGCCCACCCACTCCAGCCCACACACAGAACTCACTCCCTCGGGATGCTGCCACCCCCACCCTGGCTCGGAAACCTCTCCAACCCCCACCCAAGTTGAAGACAGGGCCAGCCTTCTTCTGCGTGTCATGCAGTGATTCTCCCCATCCTGGCTCCACACCCAGCCAGCCTCGCCCCGCTGTAATTACAGAGAGAGCTGAAGCCTCTCTGCCCGGTGTGACCTCAGCCTGAAGCTTCCAGCTCGATGATCTCACCCTAGTCACTTGGGATGAGGGTGCCGCCGTCTCCCTCTCGGCCAAGGAGGAAGGCAGCGGTGTCTGGGTCGGTCAGCTCAGCACAGACTTGCAGGTTCTTACCCAGGCCCCACCCCCTGCCCCAGCAGCATGCCCAGGCTCTGTTTCCTCTGTTCCCTCACCTGCAGAATGGGCATGGTGACAGTGCCCGTGGTGCCTTTGTGAGAGTTTAGGGCCACAATGTCTGCCACTGCGCCCCCGTGGCAGGTGCACCAGCTACAGCAAACGATGAGGATGTTGTCATCCTCCATACGAGTATTTTTAGCAAACTACCTCATGTGCGCCCTGCTTAATACCGAACTGCTTTCTCAACCAATGACTCACTGAATTCCTTAACCCCCCACCCCACCCCACGAAGAAGGCAGAACCCAGACCCCAAGCCCACAGAGGGGTCAATGGCAAGCCCCAGACTGCACACCTGCTGGGCACAGATCAAAGACAAACCCAAGCTCTAGGGGCGCTGAGGTCAAAGGATAATTTACAAATTCATTCTCTGAGCTACATGGGAGGGGCAGAAGAACCTAGCAAACAGGCCCTCTCTGGGCTTGGAAAATCAGACCAGAAACCCTGCCTGAATACAGCACCTTTGATAACTGTCATGCTTAACTGTCCTCACCATAAGAGAAGCTGCCATTGGGTACCACTCCCCATGGCAGCTTCCTCATCTGCAAAATGGAGATCAGCGTGGTACCCTCACCTCAAGGGACTGATGATGAAGATAAATGTGTGTAAAGCATTTAGAACAGAGCCTGGCACCTAGCAAGCATTATGTAATTGAGAGTCAACATTGAAAATATACAAGTGATGGTTTGCTAAATGTTTTAAGGAGGATGACACATCCGTCAGGAGGCTACTATTACATCCACTTTCCAGGTGGGAAAGCAGATAGTTCAGAGCCACCTGCGGAAGAATGTTATTCCCCTCAGAAGGCAAGCACTGAGAGCCTGAGGATGCTAAAGGCTTGAAAGAGGGGATGGCAACCCAGGGCCATCTGCCTTCAAATCCACTGGGCTCCGGAGTCTCTCTCCTCCCCTTCCGCGGGTCCCCAGGGAGGAGGACGGACGCAGCAGGCTCTGAGGAAGGTATTTCCAGAGGGTGACCTGAGCCCTCACCCAGGCAGGGTTATTAATAGCCGGGCCATAGTGCCCCGCTAGGGGCGGGCGGGCTCCGGGGGAGAGAGCGGCAGAGAGGGCGGGGCTGAGCCGAGCTGGGGGAGGAGAGTCCGGAGAAGCGGAGAAGGCCCCTCCCAGCCCCCTGGGAGCCCCGCTGTCCCCCTCAGCAGATTCTCTGGGGCTGGTTCATCACCTCCGAATACTCCTGTGACAGGAGGCGTTTACAAAACCCGCCTCCAGCCCCAAGAAGCAATAAATAGAAGGCGCCCAGCCCACGAGAAGCAAGGAGAAGTTTCTAGGCCTGCGTCCCCGGGTTTATTAAGCTCTCGGCTTCACTCAGTGGCTCTGGCTGGGAGCCTGGACCGCTTGGGAGGACAGTGGCGGCTGGCTGATCTCCGGCGAGGCTGTGTGGAGAGGGGTCCTTGAGAATTCTGCTGGACCAACCGGAGGTCGCCTTCGTGGCTGGAGTGTCTTTGGGGGCTCGGACCCCAGCCAAGTGTGTGCCTCTGTCCCTGGCAGTGGATGGTTCTGAATCTGAAGAATAAGCTTGGAAGGCCAGCGCACCCACCTCACCTTGCTGTGTGACCTTGGGCAGGTGGCTCCCTCTCTCTGAGCCTCTGTTTCCCCTTCAGCTCAGCAGCCATCATGGCTGACGGTCAGATGCCCTTCCCCTGCCACTACACGAGCCGCCGGCGCCGGGACCCCTTCAGGGACTCGCCCCTGTCCTCCCGCCTGCTGGACGATGGCTTTGGCATGGACCCCTTCCCCGACGACTTGACTGCCTCTTGGCCTGACTGGGCCCTGCCTCGACTCTCCTCCGCCTGGCCGGGGACCCTGAGGTCGGGCATGGTGCCCCGGGGGCCCACTGCCATGACCAGATTTGGGGTGCCTGCTGAGGGCAGGAGCCCCCCACCATTCCCCGGGGAGCCCTGGAAAGTGTGTGTCAACGTGCACAGCTTTAAGCCGGAGGAGCTGATGGTAAAGACCAAGGACGGATACGTGGAGGTGTCTGGTGAGTGGGGGAGGACAAGAAGGAGAGAATGGGGGTTGGGGGTGGGGAGGGCCCAGCTGCAAAGAGCCAGGAGGACGCTCCCTTAGAGGGGACACTATGACAGCATGACACAGGTGACTTCAGGGCTCGGGAATGCAACCCGTAAAGTTATCTTTACAGAAAAGCCCTTCTCTTCCAGCTCCCAGGAAAAATTTTAACCTTTGGGTGCAGCATCAACCAGCTAACAGGCAGGGAAATGGAAACCACACTGCCTGTTTTAACAGAATTTAATGTAAAGAATAATAGATATAGGGGTAGAAAAACAAAGAAGAAGCGGGGTTCATGCACCCCAACATCAAGACACAGTCCAGGAGGGGGTGTCTGTAACTAGCTCAGATTTCAAGGGAAACACCTTCCCCTTGTCCCACATGAGGATACTGAGGCATAATCGCGGTTACAAAGCTATGACGCGGTAACGTTGACTGAGCGCTTACTGTCTACCAGGCACCATGCTCAGCGCTTTACCTGTGGCATCTCAGTGAACAGAAGCAGAAGAGTCAGGTCTTGTCTGTCTCTTCTTTTTACAGATGAGGAAACTGAAGTGCAGAGAGGTTAAGTCAGGAATTGGGAGGTCAGAAGCGAATTGATACGTTGAGCACCTACTAGGTGCCAAGGGCTACAGCTTTTCTATTGCTGCTCTCAACTAGTCCCATTGTACTGCTGAGGAAGCTGAGCCCAGGCGGGGACTTGTCCAAGGACACGCCGTGAGTCAGCAGCCGGCAGAGTCCGGGCCTGCCCACATCCCATTCTGGAAGAGGGAATGTTTGGGGGAACAGGAAAGAGATGGACACTTAGTCCCTGTGAAGCAGAGCAGCGGGGAAAAGCTTTCTGTCTCTTCCCTCCCAATTAACATTCTATTAAAAAGCAGGTTCCTGGCAAGCTCGACCAGCCAGAAAATCAATAAAAGCCATTGCAAACAGGCTGGGTAGAGACAAGCCCCAGCAGAGCAGCCTTCGGGGGCGGGGTGGGGCGGGGGGTGGGGGGAGGGGGAGTTTCAAAGTCTCGGGAGGGTGTGGTGGGTTAGGAGGCACACTGGAGCCTTATGCTGGTGGAGGAGGGCAGTCAAGGCTTCCTGAGTTGGCTGAGGAGCCAGACATCTGAAACCACTTCTCTGTGCTTTGTTTCCTTATCTGGAAATTGGGGTTCAAATGGCTGTACCGCCTGAGGACTGTTGTCTTAAAAGAGACAACACAGGTCAAGTGCGTACAAAAAACGACGTGTATAAAGTGCGTACACAATGCCTAAAACACAAGGGATCGGTACTGTTGCTGTTGTTGATGTTATTAAAATACTGGGCACAAAGTAAGGCCCCAATTCATATGCACATACATAATGAATGCTTGCTAGATGCTCCCTGAGACCTGGGCTCAAATCCCGCCACCACTGTTTATACTTTCTGGGTGGATGTGCACAAGAAAGTCTTTACACTGGTCTGAGCCTCAGTTTACCCATCTAAAGAATGGGGGTAAATAATATCCAACTAGCAAGGCTGTAGGGAAGATGAAATATGCACAGTCTATGATAATAAATGCAGAGTGTCTGTAAGATGGAGCTGAAAATGTCTGCCTGATACTCTGCAAACAAGGTGATTATTATCACTGCTCCTCCTGTCTTTGTTTTAATTAGGGTTTCAGAGGCTTCCTGGGTGGAGGGTCTCCCATACCCTGTGGCCCCTCCAGGAGACCTTTGTCCAACCTGGAGGACTTTTTCTCTCATTTTCCTTTCTAGATAGGGTCTGGGAGTTCCAGGCTGCAATCCCAGCTGAGTACCTTACTAATCCAAGAGGCTCCGAGTAGTCACAGAGCCTCAGCTTCCACATCTGTAAAATGGGGTCAATGGGGGCTTAAATAAGACAAAAACAAGACAATGCCTTTTTAGGTTGAAAATGCTTCACAGCTGTGCACTTAGCAACTTTGACTTGACAGAATGCCAATGGCCTGAGAGTACATACAGAGATTCTTATAATAGGGATTTTAAAAATCAAATTGACATCCTGGGCTCCATTTAAAAAGCAGTTTTCAAGGGATGTGGGGAGTCAGACCAGTCTCCCTTCCTACCTCACTTAATGACACACCCATTCCTCCTGAAACTCTTCATGCAGGGCACTGTGCTAAAGGCTGACATGTTTTGGCTCACTGATTCCTCACATGGACTTCTGAGAAAATACGAATAGATTTGATACACCCACTTTACAGTTGAGGAAACTGAGGCCCAGACACAGTCACCTGAGATCATCTGCTTCTCCATAACAAGGTCGGAAATTCAAAGTCAAGCCTGCTTAGACAGTTCAGAATCAGGATGACAGGATCTGCTTCTAGAGTGGTCTGGGGCAAACCCTACCACCTCTTGGGCCTCACATGTACCCTTGGTTTTATAAGGAGTTGGACTAGATCAGTATTTGCCAAATGGCATGTTTTAAGATATCACTAGGAATCTAATAAATTGGGAGAGGGGTTCCAGGATTGTCAAAGGTACCATATGAAGCAAAATTACAAATGGGTCTCCTTACTGCAGGACTTATCAGAGCCTTGAATTTGCTAATATAGTTTATGAATCTCTGAAAGGCGGCCCTGTCTTACCCAACCACATATGAGTGTCTAGGTCCAGGGAAGTGTTTGGAAATTGCTAGACTAAATGATTTCCATCATGCTTCACACACACCCCTCCCCCACCCCACAGTCACCAGCCAAGAAATGTTCTCTTCATGGGTCACTGGGCCAGGCTCTGATGGAGGAAGGAACTGGAAAGCCCCTAGGCCTTATTCCACCCCTTTTCCTTAATCCCAGGGCCTCTGCCTTCCCTGGAAACAGCACCTCCTTTCTTCAGCTGGGCCAGTGGCTTTCCCTGAAGTGCTGATGCCGCCCCTTGGCACCTACATCTCTCAGTGGCTGTGAGGGGCCTCTGGCTTCCCTGGCCTCTAGATGAGTTCTTTTTTATTTTTTAAAGACTCATAATAATTACTTTTTTTTTTTTTCTATTTACAAAAAAATGTTCTATGGTAGAAAATGTAGATAGGAAAGCAAAATCAAAAAGTTAAAAATCAGTCATAGTACTTAAGCTGCCCCAATAAATAGGTATTCAAATAACATGCAACTTGAGCTTCAACTGGAGCCTCTTAGCAGCACTCTCTTTCTACAGGTTAACTCCCTCCCCCAGCCCCCCTTCATGCAGCTGCCTTTGCTCAAAGATCCTCTCCCCAACCCCAGTACTCTATTTTCAGAGCATAGACAGAGACATTTTGTTTCTGAGGACCAGTTCTTTCCTCAAATATCAAAATAAGCCAGAAGCATCCCCCTTTTACAACTTTTGAAGCAATTCTGTGACTCACTCTCACTGGCTCCTCACAGTACCCAATAATTAGAAAGTTGTCACCACCACTGGAGAAAAGAAGAAACTGAGGTTCAGAGAAGAGGAGCAAAGTACTAGGAGAGGTCAGAGCAGACTCAAACCCTAACCTACACCCCTGCCTTGGAGTCTTTGCTCCAGCACTTCCAAGCTGTGTGACCTTGGGCACATCACTTAACCTCTCTGAACTTCCCTTTCCCCATCCTCAAAATGGTAATGCTTTCTAAGGTTTTTGTGAAAGATTAAGAGTTGATATCAGTAAGGTGCTTAGAACAGTGGTAGACACCAAGAAAGTGCGATATAAAGAGTTTGCTATTATTATTTTTACCATCATCATCATTGTCGTTTATTACTGCCAGGATATTAAGTATGCAAAAGGGCTGAGTCAGAGGCACTGGCCTGTCCCCAGGGAAAGCAGGTCTCTGGAGGCCCAGGCTTTGGGGAGTGGACCAGGGGATAGACAGTGTTCCTTTGGCCACAGGCCTGTATCAGAACTGGGCAGCTGGTGGTCACGGACTTGGCAGGTCAGAATAAACTCTCCAAGCTCCAAGCAGCAGCACATTCGCAGAAGAGTATGTTCTAGTTAGGCAGACGCTCATGTTTAAAAATGAATTCCTATAAATGTTCCCCTTTCTGCCCAGCTAGTGGGAGACTACATTGATGTAGTCTTTCCTGAGGGAAATTTAGCGACATACAGAGCAAGCCTTCAAAATTCTAGAACATGAAATTTATCCTAGGAAGTCATCAGGCTGGGTGTGACAATCTAGCTATAGGAATGCTCAGCACAGTGAGGTTCTTTCCAACGTCAAAAACCCTCTCAGTACCCCAAAGCCAAGGATTGGCTGAATGAATTTATATTTCCCTACAGCCATTAAAAGTCATGTTGTTGGTAAATATATATCTATTGCTGATTCATCTTGATGTTTGGCAGAAACCAACACAATTCTGTAAAGCATTTATCCTTCAATTAAAAAATAAATTAATTTTTTAAAAAGTCATGTTGTTGACAAATAGTTGCTGTAATATGGAAAAATGATTATAATGGGTCAACAAGAGAGAAAAACAAGTTCCGGACATAACATACAATATGATTTTTGATAAAATAGATGATATACATCTGTATTATATAACATGTATGCATTTCTCAGTAACAGGAAAATCTGGAACATATACAAAAATGTAGTTTTCTTGGGGTGATGCAATTATGGAGGGTTTTGATTGTCTTTTCTTTCTACATTTTCAAACATACACATGCATTATCTTATAATCAGAAAAAGTTATTAATAAAGGAATAATGAATAATAAAAAGGTAATGAATAATGTAATCACCTATAAATTATCAGCTTAAAATCTTGACTGCAGTAAGACATTGTATTACACAAGGTTATTTACAGTCTAGATTCCAAAGCCCCTCAGAAGGGTGTCCCTGGGTAAATGAGCATTCTCAGCCCTGCAGTGTGGCCCCACAAATGAGGAGTTAATAATAATAGGAGCCTAATGACTCTGCTGGGCTCTAGTCGCATTGTTTAGAGATTAGAGACACTGTATCCCTTAAAACAGAACAAAAACCAAAGACCCAAGAGTGGGGAGGGGCCAAAGGGTTCAGAATTTGTTACATAAATTGCAACATGACAGCCAGTCTTCGCCTAAGCCCTCTTGTAATTTCATATTTTACTTCCTAATGGAAGAGAAAAAGCCCTTGTCTTCCAGGAGGAGGAGGGGGCAGGTGGAATTTCATATCCATGTTGCTTCATGTGTCATTTCTCAGGGAAGTACCCTATGGGTGTTTTCTACTTTGTTTTTGGAGATGGATGCATTATTATTTCCAGGCAATTCTTTCAGGACTAGGTACAGATAATGGGGCTCAAAGAACTAACTGGAAGCTGGAACAGGCACAGGGGCAGCAGACCTCAGTCCTTGGCTTGGTTTCCAAGAGTTGGTTCTGAGGCCTGGGCTGCCACACAATTGCTGGGTGAGCTTGGACCCATCCCCAGGCCTGAGTTTTCACATCAGTAACTGAGGGAGAAAAGAAGCCCATTCTCAGAGCTGGGAAAGGGCTCTGTGCGTTATAAAGCCCAGGGGGCTGGCAAACTAGCCTGACTTGTATCCTCTCGCTCATTTTGGGATGTTGGCCTCAAGGATCTCCTGGCTGGTTAGGAGCAAAGGGTGAGATGTGAGACTTAGAAGGTGCAGTGCAGGGTCTTAGAAGACAGGACGCCATCCCTGTGATTTCCTGGGTCTTAACTCCTAATCATCTACAAGTCACGGTCAAGGCCTCCTGACCTACCCGTTGTCATACTGCATCTTCACAGCAGCCTGGGAGATGGTTTCAAGAGGGTCCACTTAGCAGAGGAGGGACCACAGGCTCAGACAACTGGAGCCTCTAGACCGAACCCCGGGCCACACAGGAGGCCAGGGCAGCATTCCCATCTGAGCCGAATCCTGAATGATACCCATGGGATGCAGATGCTGACTTGTGACTTTCCTCTCCCTTCCAGGTAAACACGAAGAAAAGCAGCAAGAGGGGGGCATCGTCTCCAAGAACTTCACAAAGAAAATCCAGTAAGTAACCTGGAAGTTGGATTTCAGGGGAGGATTGGAGTGGGGACGGCATGCCTGGGACCCGTCTTGGGCATCTCTCCTTCAAGAGACCCGCCCCAGGGCAGGGGATTGAACCCCGTGAGAAGTTAAACAAACCTACAGTGGGTTCCCAGAAAGGGGGATGCCAGTTCATCTTCTCAGTGCCCTGTGAGGTGGGATCAACAATCTCGTTTTGTAGATGAAGAATTCAAGAATAGGAGAGGCAAGACGACTCGTCCACAATTCCATGAAAATCGGGGTACTCACCCACCCACGTGATATCATGCCTCCAGATTCCTAATAGAACCTTTCAAGGGTTGCTTGTTCCAGGTCTCCCATGGCCTTCCCTAGGGCACCCGTAAGAATTAGGCTGGAAAGTGTCCTGCTATCTTCGACCTAGAAGGGCTCTGAGGCTGAGAGATTGGGAGAAAAGAAGGGCCAGTTTTGCCAAGGGGAGTGAGAAGGGCTGAGACTGGGGGATTATGCGAGTAGCAGGAAGGCCACCACCAGTCTGAGCCAAAGAGTCAAAGACAGACGGAGGCCCTGATGGCAATACCTGTAGGGAGAAAAGTCTCACAGCGATGTGCCGGTGGCCGGCTGCTTCACAGACACCTCGTCCCCCTAAATGGCACCCCGCCCCTCAGTGCACTTCTGGCTCTAAAGTCTCTTCTAGTCCTGTTTCACCTTTGAAGCAAAGGTGTGCAGTGGGGGAAAGAGAGAGTACCCTCCTTGTATTATGGGGAAACTAAATCCCCCAGAGGTGAAACAATACACCCAGGGTCCTGAAAATGAGCATTCATAACAGCCCCAGACAGACCCTTGAACTCTTGAGTTCACCATGTTCAGTTCTTGAGCAAGGAATGCCCTTTCCTCATTCATAAAAGGAAGGGATACTGAGCCTTGTGGAGATACCCACAAAGGAAATGAGATCACAGCTCGCGGTGGGCACACAGCAGGTCCCCATAAGTGTCGGTTTGTTTTTACTACTGTTGTTATTGAATCTTAACCCTTCCCCTCACCCCAGCAAAGCTGTCCTGTGTCTGGACAGATGGCACAGGCTAAATTCTGAGGCTGCTTTTAGCTTTAAGCTTCCGCAATCCTGTCTCTCCCACCATGTGCCCATTCCTAACCCACCAGGCGCCTCTGGAGTACTCAAAAGCCTGCAGACACTTTCTGATAAGGCAAACACCAAACTTTTTCTCCCTGGCTCGCCTGCCATCACCAAGACCCACACCTTCTCCTAGTACCACAGCCAGATCAGACGTTGCTGAGAGGGGAGAGATGGGGAGAGAGGAGAGAGATGGGAGGGGAGCGAGAGGGCTGATGTTTCTTTTAAGAGACTGAAATAAGGTCTCAGGATGGAGTCACAGGCAAGTCACAGCTGTGAAAGGGACTGAGCCAGAAAGAAGTCAGCAAATTCATCATCTCTAAAGACAGCCGTTTTCATGGATCTCACCATCTCTGAGGCCTCTGGGAAAAAACAGCTTGCTGCGAGTTACTTGACCAGATAGAAACGCCTAAAGCTGCCGGAAGCAGAGCCACTACTCAAATGGGGCTCCGCAGCTGAGCTAGGCTATTTCTACAGTATTGAACTAATCATGGCCGGGACCACCCTCCCCCAAGAGGCTCTCCTCGGTCACTTGACCATCCTGATGCAGTTCGCAAACCCTCCAAACCTCCCCACGTTCCAACAACCAAAGAGCCCCCGGGACCCTCCTCCATCACCATGGCATGGATCCATCCATTCCAGCTGGTCAATGTCCAGCTGTACCAGTCATTAAATATTTTGAATCTCGCTTCTGGGTGTAGGGAGTCCTGGCGCCACGACTGAGTGGGTGACTTGGAGCGACGTGCTAAACTGTTCTGGGCTTCTGTCCCAACTTCCCTTAGGATGGGGAGTGAGAGAATGTGCCCAGCCCATGGGGACTAATCACTAGAGACTCAGCAAGACTGGAATCACACAAGAGCAGCTAGGAGTCCTGAGACCTCCCGGCCCTGCCCTGACTCCATCACCAAGCAGCAGGACTGGGGTTTGGGACAGCCCCAGCCCCCTCTCAGAGGTCTCATTGCCTCTCCCAGGAAATACTCCAGTCATTAGAGTTTAGGGAAGCTCCTTAAACCCAGCTGAGGCCTTTGGAGATTTCCTCCCAGACACGATGCTCCAGCCGTCTGCCTTGCCCACAGCTAGGGATTCTTCCCAACACACACATCCCTTTGGGAAAGACCCCATTTTGAATGGATGAGGGAGAGACTGGAATTTGCAAGTCTGGCCCAGTGCAGGGCAAAGACTGGAGACGGGGGCTTTTCCACACCTCCCTGGAGTGAAAGACCAGGGAATGCAAGAAGTCATCGACAGAGGATGCCCAGAACCAAAGCAGACTGTAGTGTCTTTGCTCCACAGCTTCCCTGGAATCTGATCTGCCATTTGCAGCCCCCTGTGGTGTGTCAGGAGAAGGCAGTGGCACCCCACTCCAGTACTGTTGCCTGGAAAATCCCGTGGGTGGAGGAGCCTGGTAGGCTGCAGTCCATGGGGTCGCTAAGATTTGGACACGACTGAGCGACTTCACTTTCACTTTCCACTTTCATGCATTGGAGAAGGAAATGGCAACCCACTCCAGTGTTCTTGCCTGGAGAATCCCAGGGACGGGGGAGCCTGGTGGGCTGCCATCTATGGGGTCGCACAGAGTCAGACACGACTGAAGCAACTTAGCAGCAGCAGCAGTGGTGTGTCTAGAGCCAGGTTAAGAGATGTAGAGGCTTGGGAGTTCCCTGGTGGTGCAGTGGTTAAGATTCTGTGCTTCCAATGCAAGGGGTGTGGGTTCAATCCCTGATTGGGAAACTAAGATCCCACATGCTACAGCTAGTAAATAAATAAATAAGCATCTGATGCAAGCTCTGAGGATCATAAAAAAAAAAAAGTTTCTTCATTGAAAACTCATTCCATAGACAGGACACAAGACAATGGTGCCTTTTTTTTTTTTTTTTTTTTAAGATGCAGAGGTTTAATTTTATGCTGTCTTTAAAAGAATCCTGCAGAGTCGCTATTGGGCTTCCCAGGTAGTGCTAGTGGCAAAGAACCCCCCTGCCAATTCAGAAGATGTAAGAGACACAAGTTCGATCTCCGGGTTGGGAAGATTCCCCTGGAGGAGGGAATGGCAAACCACTCCAGTATTCTTGCCTAGAGAATCCCATGGACAGAGGAGCCTGGCGAGCTATAGTCCATAGGATCACAAAGAGTCGGACAGAATTGAAGCCACTTAGCACAGCACGCAGAGAGCTGGTATTTTTAAGCTCATCTCGTGGATTAGAAAACTGAGGCTCAAAGGCTGACAGGACTCAGGTAAGGTCACATGGCCGTAACAAGCAGGTCTGGGATTGCACACGGGTCTCCCCATCTTCAAAGCCCACGGACTTCCTACTTGGTTGTGCCATCTCTTCGCTTCTGTCGTGTCCGACTCTTTGCAACCCTGTGGACTGTAGCCGACCAGGCTCCTCTGTCCATGGGATGCTTCAGGCAGGAATCCTGGAGTGAGTTGCCATGCCCTCCTCAGGGGATCTTCCTGACTCAGGGATCTATTCCCTGCATCTCTTATGTCTCCTGCATTGGCAGGCAGGTTCTTTACCACTAGCGCCACCTGGGAAGCCCTCCTACTTGGCTGGATAGGAGAGACCAAATGAGTCATTCACAAACCATCTTCAATTATTTTTTTGCCTTCTGTGCTTATGTCCCTATACTATTATTTGCTTGTGATTTTTTTTTCTTTTCAATCAATCCACTTTTGATAAAGTTCAGTTCTCATCAATCAAACATTCACTCACTCAAGAAGGCAATTGTGAAATAAACCCAAAGCAAAATGTGGTTAAATTCTGACTAGACAGTGTTGCCTGCCTGAGGGCCTAAGTCATAGATCCGCTCTTTCTTTGTTGAAAGAGAGAAAATATCAAGAGATAGTAGAAGCTGAGGTGTTACAGCCATGTTAAAGCTCTGTGTTAACAGAGCTGAGACTTTCCCTTAGTTGTAAATGAAAGGATTTAGTTTCTTTAGGTTCAATCACCATAGATCTTCCCACCGGTTTCATTGAACCTCAGTCCCTTTTGCAAGAGGACCCAGGAGGGATAGCTCTCCCACCAAGTGGGTTCAACATAGAGGCCACCTGGTAAGAGCCCTTGAATGAGTCTGTTCCCATACTGGGGCCTAAGTTTCCCCATGCGTAATATGGGAACATTGTCCTGGATAGCTGACATCCTTTTGGCCGCTGACATTTCACGGGTCAGTGATGATGCTAAAATAGTCACAGCTATCAAGGTGCCCACTTGTACATCTGATGCCTATGATGACAGTGTGGTAGCTGATGCCTATTGAGCACTTCCTATATGCCAGGCACTGTGCTAAGCCCTTTGCTTTCATCATCCTACATAATTCTCACACCACCCTAAAAGATAGGTGCTGTTTTAAACCACCTGTGGTCAGAGAGGTGAGGTCACTAACCCAAGATCACACAGTCAGGAAGAGGTGTGATTTGAGCTCCAGTCTGCCTGCCTGTGGAGTCCTTCTTATGGACCATGGCTGCCCTGTCATATGTCCCAGATGCCCTAGGGGTCGGCGTGCAAAGGGTTAAACAGAGTCAGCCCATCCCCCAGCCGAGAGTGGTGGTGATCTGGTTGCTAAGTCATGTCTGACTCTTGTGACCCCATGGACTGTAGCCTGCCAGGCTCCTCTGTCCATGGGATTCTCCAGGCAAGACTATTGGAGTGGGTTGCCATTAGGGAGGTCCAAACTTTTGGCCTTGTCTCTACTTCAGAAGTTTGGCTTGGCAGTTGCCCAGGTTCCCCTTCTCTCCCACTCTTCCCTGCAGGCTCCTTGTTAATCAGGAATCTCCTTGGTAGATGCAGTTCATGTGGCTACCGGTGGCTGTTTACAGCATAAAACCTCCCCAGCCCCTCCAGGAAGAGTCCTGCCCATGACCGGCATGGGCTCACTTTACTGCCTGGTTCTTTCATCAAGACCCCTGCGTTTACAACAGGTGGAATCAGCCTAGACCGGTGGGAAGATCTGGGTGATTGAACCTCCTGGCTTTCCCTAGCATGGACTTTTTTCAAAAGTCTGGTGCCTGGGAGAGGAGGCAGAGTGTCATGATCAGCTGCCTGATCTCTTGAGTTTGAAGACCAGGATTCCAATTCTCTTCCCATGTGCTACTTGCCAGCTGTGTTACCTTGGGCAAATCAGTTCACCTTTCTGATCTCAATCACCTCATCTATGTATTAGGGATAGTAATGGAATTGCCTGGTGGGATTATTATTTTTATAACAATAATGATTATGAGTATTAAATTTATTATTTTGATAATAATAATAAAAATAATTATGTTTGATAATAATCCCACCAGGCAATATCAAAAATATTTTCTTTCAAATGAATAAAAGTGTTTGGCTGTATTAAAAATAATAAATGAATCTTCTACTTTCCCTAGGCTTCCTGCAGAGGTGGATCCTGTGACAGTGTTTGCCTCCCTTTCCCCAGAAGGCCTGCTGATCATCGAAGCTCCCCAGGTTCCCCCTTACTCACCGTTTGGAGAGAGCAGTTTCAACAATGAGCTTCCTCAGGACGGCCAGGAAGTCACTTGTACCTGAGACCCCAGTCTTGGCCCTTCCTTGTTCCCGCCCCAACCCCTGGGCTTCTCTGATTCCAGGATACATTACTATAGCTGAACTCATAGATTTAGTGTGGCTAAAATGTTGGGGGTCGGGGTGGATTGACCAGATTCCCTGGATAGTGTTAGTAGTAGGTTTTTCTGCAAGATGGCGCAATTGACAGGTCATGCTCCATTGCATTAGGCCAAAATGCTGGGAGTTTTCCCTTCTTTACCTTTTCTATCATGATGAAAATGTTGCACATTTTACAGTTGCAAAACAAATAAAAGGGGACATAACATTTCACTTTGTATCTTATCTTGCAGCTAATGCAAGAGTTGCTTTTCTCTGGGGACCGGGATTCCCATTCTGGGCTCCCAATGTCCAACCTGCCCCTTGGTTTGGTTGATGGAGCCCTCGTAGCTCACCCCACAGTGTTTCTGCAGCCCTGGTTTACAGAGGGTTATAGACAGGTCTTATATCCCCATATGGGATTTATCCTGCAACCACATGAAAACAGACAGTGCCGTGTGCCCTCCACCCAGGCATTTATAGCATGTTCCCAAGCTGGCACTCCCCAAGGACTTTAGAAGTCCTTTAGTTTATTCTCTGGTTAAAGTCCCCCCTTTCTTGTGTCTCCTATGTCCAAGTCGGGATTTTTACAGAGGGGGCTGTCTCCAGACAGCTCCACCAGGAACCAAGCAAAGGCCAAATAGTCTGGCAGGCAGGCTAGTGGTGTTGTGTATATGGGTGGGACGTGCGTGTCATTGTTATTTGAATTGTGCTGTTGTTTAGGGAAAATAACAGTAAACAATAATAAAAGGAACTGATGTTACTAGCCTTGTGTGTTGTTTTGATGGGAACTAAATGCTGTACCACTTAGATATGCAACATCAGTTAGGGGTACTTGTGGTTGCAAATAATAATGCTCAATGCACTGTGGCTTAAATGATATAAATAACTTTACAGGAAGTTTAGATATGAGTGATTTCAGAATTACTTTTTCAGCTGTTATGCCACCAAGAACCCAGAGTCTTTCTATCATTTTTCTCTACCATTTCTGATGAGTCTACAAGTTCTATCCTCATGTTTGCAAAAAAGGCTGCAGCAGCTCCAAGCATCTCAACCTCATATGGCCATGTACAGGAAGAGAAGGCAAGGGTAAAAAAGTCTTTTTGTCTGACTTTCTCTTTCATCAGTAAGCTCTTTTCCAGAAGCTCTCTCTCAACAGTCTTCTTTCTTTTTTTTTCATTGACCCAAAATGGGTCACATGAGTTTGTTGAAGCCAGTCCCTGGCAAAGGGAAAGGAATGGCCATGATAGGCTTAGATCAATATTGATTTGTCCTTCGAGGCCTGGAACATTGCTGCTTGAAAAAGCAAGGTTCTGTTAGGAAGGAGGAAAGGGTCAGTCAACACTCCACACACTGATGCTGCCAGGAGCCCAGAACCCTGAAAGTCTGGTGGTAGGGAGCGTGCTACCACAGCGCATCAGTTAGAACTGTTTCTATGCTAAATGCTAGGAAGCCCTACTCCAACTGATTTAAAGAAAAAGGGGTATTTATTTGGGTACAACTGAGAAGTCCAAGATAAATGCTGCTTTCAAGTTTCTAATGATCTTAAGAGAACTTAGTTTGTCTCTTGTTCCCACGGTGTTGGCTCCGCGCCTAGTCTCCCTATTGCACCTCCCCGCACTCCTGCTCCTAGCTGTCATGTCCCCAGGCCCTTTCATGTGACCTCAAGACAGGTGCAATCACTACACCACCACCCCACTGCCCACATTCCAGTCCCCAGCGAGAAGAGCCAGTCTTTTCTCATCACATCTGCTGAGAGTCATTCTAGTTGGACCAGCTTGGGTCACATGACCATCCCTGAGTTGAGCACAGCCCAGAAAATCAGTACTTTGATTGGTAAGGCCTGGGTCACATGCTCCATCCCTGGAGCCCATCGCCTTTAAGCCTCCCTGACCCGCAGGAAGTAGGTGTTACCTTTACAATGAAGAAGTTGCCTCTAAGTGGCTTGGGTAAGTCCCATGGTGATGGTAGAACTCAGCTTTTGTTTTTGGAGGAATTAATGAGGAGCTCCTGAGCTGCCTTTTTTTTTTTTTTTCCATCTAAGTGTAGTTGCTTTGGGTATCCCAGGAGGCACTGGTGGTAAAGAACCCGCCTGCTAATGCAGGTGATAATAAGAGACACAGGTTTCACCCCTGGATCAGGAAGATCCCCTGGAGGAGGGCATGGCAACACACTCCAGTATTCTTGCCTGGAGAATCCCATGGACAGAGGAGGTTTATGGGCTACTATCCATAGGGTCGCAGAGAGTTGGACGTGACTGAAACGACTTAACATGCATGCATAGTTGATTTATGAGCTGCTTTTTAAGAGTACCTCCAAACTGCCAATGACAGCAGAATCAGTGACTCTTTCCTGAGCATCTACTTATTTTGGTCCTTTTCTGGGAGCCAAGCGTATAGCAAACAATGAGCCATAATTCCTTCCCACAAGCAGCTTGAAGAGCAGCTACACAGGTGTCAGGTAACAGAAAGCCTGCGTGCTAAGTCACTTCAGTCGTGTCCGACTCTTTGAGATCCTATGGACCATAACCCTCCAGGCTCCTCTGTCCACGGGATTCTCCATGCAAGACTATTAGAGTGGGTTGCCATGCCCTCCTTCAGGGGATCATCCTGACTCAGGGATCAAACCCTCGTTTCTTACACCAGGTTGTGGAGGACAGTGCAGTGTTTACTGCAGGGCACCGAGCACAGAGCCCAGGCAGCTAGCATTTGAGAGGCCTGACCTCCCTGATGGCTTTCAGGGAGAGGTTTTTGAAGCCAGGGTGAGGGTAAGGGTTGTGGGATGTGTGAACAGCTGGTGGATATTCTTCTGATTGGCTGGTGGTGAATTACTTGGGAGTCGACATCATCAGCCTCCTGGCCCCCAGGTTGCCCGTGGCGTCTACGTGCTTATTGTCAGCATGTAGTTAGCTTCTTCCGCCTGGTCGGGGTTTCAACCTCTGCAAAACAGCTTGAAGGGTTTGTCTCAGAATATTATCTATAGCCCTTGAGAAGGAACTAAAGGTCCCGGACTTTGTTTAACGGCTAAACAATTATTTTGTCCTGCTTGACTGTTTCCCTTTGTTTCTGGCTTTTCTTTCTTCCTTGATGAAACTTATTCTTTAGAACTTGGGGAAGGCCTCGGAGGCTAAAGTTTTACTACAAACAAGAGTCAGGTGAAGAATGGAGGGGGGGTGGTGAGAGAGGCCTTCTGTCCTGCGAAGGCCCCTGCTCAGTTACATGAGGTTGGTTCAACTCTTATCTCCATTTTACAGATGAGGAAACTGATGCAAGAAAGGACTAAGTGTAAGCCCCAAATCATACACCTGGTAAGCAACAGTCTGGGGTTGGGGGTGTGAGGGGGTCCTGACTGCACTAGTAACTGTAACCCTATTCTGCCTTTCTCTCAGCAAAGCAAAATCTAAGTGTGTCTTATGTGAGTCTGTAAACATTTTGGGAAGAGAAGTTATATTTCAAGCTAAGGCTGTGCAAAGGACTTGGGGTTGGGGACGATTTCTCAGGGGAGGGTTCACTCCATGGTGGTCAGAGTTGAGCAAGCAGGATTAGGGATGGGGAGGTCCCTTGCCGGCAGAAGAAAATACATGAGCCAAGGTGAAAGGTATGCCCCTTTTACAATCCTTTGATGGTTCCCCATTGTTCAAAGGATTGAGTCCAAGCTTCATTCAAGACTTGCAGAGCCTTCTGGGATCTTTCCCCAGGACCGCTCTCTCCCCCAGCTCCCCTAACTCCCTCCCCTTGCACTGTAGCCCCACCTAACCTCCCTCTGTTCCTCTAACCAGACAGGCCCTCTCTTGCTCCCAGAACTTTGAATACACTGCTCTCTCGCTCCAGTGCTTATTCCTCCAGCCCCTCCTTTGGCTAAATCTTTAAGATCTCAGCTCAGACTCCCACCAGACTGGCCAGAGGCCCTCATCATTACCCTCATCCCAACCCAGCACATCTTGAAACAGCTGGGAATTTGTGTAGCAGAATAAGTAATAATAACCATCACAAAACCCCAAACTGATCCGAACTGCTCTGCTTTAAAGAATGAGGGGAGAAATAGTCCAGGTAAAGGGAAAGATCCCTACTAATTTAATATTTGCTCAACAAATATTTACTGGGCACGTGCAAAGCGCAAGGCAACTGGGCCGGGTATGAGGTTACCCTATCTTCCCACTTTGAGAACCTGGTGAGATAAAGAGAAAAGTAAAGCTTTCATTTCAGTGGTCATTCATCAGTTTTGGGTCACTGAAGGTGAGACCCTGAGCAGAAGCAGACAGAACAGAGAGCCCACCTCCTGGAAATAAATATGTATTGAATGGATGATTGAATGAATGAATGGTGAGTGTGGGTCTCCCTGGGAAATGAGCCCAAGAGCCTGATCTCAGACCCCAGAAACCCAGCTTATTTCAGTTCTGAGAGGTTCCAGTTTAGAAACACAAGCGTTGTCATCAGAACAGATGACTAGGCCCCTCCCCAGAGATCTCCAGTGATATAACAGAGGAATATCATTCCCGGGTCTCATGTCGATGATGCTGCCGCCAGGGTAGGGGCTGCCCAGAACCTGCTTCTATGCTCTGCTTCTTTGACCTAGCTCTCTGGAAAGTTGTATCCTCCACCCATCTCCACCCCCCTCCCAACTGCCTGCCAGCCAGCCGCTGCCAATGGTAATATATGGAGATGACTTGATTTGACCTTGAAGGGAAGAAACAAATTAATGTGTCTCAAAATAAATTCTGGGAATCAGTGACTGGCTTTTCCTCCACCCCCTCCTCTAAGTGCCTCACAAGTTGTGCATCATAATGTGAAAATCAATACTGTCTTGTCCACGAGCCAACACCTGGAGCTGATGGGGTACGGGGCTGTGGGAGGTCCCCTCCCACCCAACAGCCAGGAGTTGTCAGAAGGGGTGGGAGGACTCATGGTCTGTTGTGAGCTCTGCTTTCTGGTTGCTGAGGGCTGGCTCGAGTCACCCTGTCTGTGGTGAGAGCAGCCCACTCGACCACCAGCTCCAAGTTCTCCCAGGTGTGAGCAGATGGGGACTCCTGGGGGCTCCCTGGGGCTCCCAAGAAAAAGGGAAAGGCAGTCGTGTGAAATGGTATCTCCAGGGTCATTCTCCAAGGAGAACTGAGATACGGGGAGGGGAGGAGACTCCAGGCCCAGCCCCCACGATTCAGCCATTCAGTGTATATTTCTTGAGTGCCTTTCTTCAGACTTGGCACCAATTCAACTATATACCCAGGTACAATGGAGCCAGGTGTCCAAATATTGAAACACTTTAGCACCGTTTGATAAATAGCCCTGCCTCTTAAGCTGCCCGGCTACCGTCCTATCCTTTACTGAGCACGTCTTTTTGTTCTAATGCTTTGACCACTTAGCACCTTGCTGACCCTGGAGGGACTGTGCCTCCCAGAGATAGCCTGCAGGCACGCCTGTCTTATGGAAACCAACCCAGAGCCCCCACCGCAAGCTTTATCACATTCTGAGCCACCACCCACCTGCCCTGCTCATTCCAGGTCAGGTACCAAACAACTAGGGCTAGCCCCTATGCCTCAGAGCTTACTGAAATTATTCAAACTAGGCCATTCCAAGTCTGTTTCCTCCACCTCACCTGTTCATTCTCACAAAAACCACAATACAGGCTTCCTTCTGCCTCACGAATGTCCACCTTCCCTCTGCCTCACGAATGACCCTGTGCTTCCCCGTGTGGCCCCCAAAGCATAGTCAGTCCCCTCCTCTTGGAATCTGAGTATAACAAGTTATTTTTATTTTCAATTGCAATCATCATCTGATCTTTTAACTATTCCATACCTACAATATAACAATAAAAGCGACATTTTGAAATCTAGACCCCTTCCTCCCTCTACCTTCTCCCATTTCTTTCTAGAAACCAGTAGCTGCCTTTGGACCAGTGGCCATTCTGAATAACCAGTGTCCTGGTCCTGCAAGTTATTAAAGGTTTTTAATATCTCCCCCCCTCCACCCCCAGGCCTCCTATATATCAGGCACTATGCTGGATGCTGGAGAATAAGACAGACGTGAATCTCTGGCCTTGAAGGTATTATGGGAGTCTCAGGCCATATGTAACAAGCAAAGAAAACAGCAGGGCCCAGGGCTGAACTAAGTGTGAGCTCTGAGATCATGGAGCACCAAGGCTGTTAGGGTTCTGAATTCTGGTCCCAGTTCTGCTGCTCCCCTCTCCATATCCCTTTGTGTGACCTTGACCTCTGTACGTGGGCATTTGTTTACTTTTCATTAAAAATTTTTTTTTGACCACACTGTGCAGCATATGGGATCTTAGTTCCCCAACCAGGGATTAGAACTTGTGCCCTCTGAAGTGGAAGCATGGAGTCTTAACCTCTGGACCACCAAGGAAGGCCCGTTTGTTTTCTTATTTGCAAAAATGTGTGATGATGATGCACGGGTGGTGTGAGGATTACACGTATGCATGCAAAGTGCTCAGCCCACAGGTGCTCATGCAGAATAAGTCCACATGGATGGGGAGCAGTAGGTGGTCTCAGTCTGAACCCTGCCTGGAAGGTGGAAAGGAGGGTCTGCCAGGGACCCATGTCAGGTTGGAGAAGGCAATGGCAACCCACTCCAGAACTCTTGCCTGGAAATCCCATGGATGGAGGAGCCTGGTAGGCTGCAGTCCATGGGGTCGCTAAGAGTCAGACACGACTGAACGACTTCACTTTCACTTTTCTCGTTCATGCATTGGAGAAGGAAATGGCAGCCCACTCCAGTGTTCTTGCCTGGAGAATCCCAGGGATGGGGGAGCCTAGTGGGCTGCCATTTCTGGGGTTGCACAGAGTCGGACATGACTGAAGCAACTTAGCAGCAGCAGCAGCAGCACATAAGGTTACTGAACCAGTAGCCCCAAGTCTGTACCTGACACTCTCCCAGCACCTGCCTTCCAATTCTTAATGTCTCCATTTGGGAGAAGAGTGGGAATTAGAGGCATTGAGGGGATTTCAGGCTCCAGTGTCAGGGGTCTAGTGGTAATCCTGATACCATACCTCTATCATCTTAGTTGCCAACCCTCACCCCCTTGCCCAAGAATGAACCTATTGTGTTTTTAATTTAACTTTTACTTTATATTATAGTTGATTGACAATGTTGTGTTAGTTTCAGGTATACAGCAAAGTGATTCAGTTACACATATATTCATTCTTTTTCAGATTCTTTTCCCACAGAGGTTATTACAGAATATCGAGTAGAGTTCCCTGTGCTTTACAGTAGGTCCTTGTTGATCGCCTATTTTAATAGACTAGTGTGTATACGTTAATCCAAAACTCCTAATTCATCCTTCCCTCCACCTTTCCCCTTTGGTAACCATAAGTTTGTTTTCAAAGTTTGTGAGTCTGTTTCTGTTTTATAAACAAGTTCATTTGTATCATTTTTTTAGAGTTCACATATAAGCAATATATGATATTTGTCTTTCTCTGACTTACTTCACTTAGTTTGATAATCTCTAGATCCATCCCAGTTGCTGCAAATGACATTATTTCATTCTTTTTAATGACTGAGTGATATTCCATTGTATATATGCTCCACATCTTCTTTATCCATACCTTTGTCAATGGACATTTAGGTTGCTTCCATATCTTGGCTATTGTAAATAGTGCTGCTATGAACATTGGGCTGTATGGATCTTTTTGAATTATGGTTTTCTCTATGTATGTGCCCAGGAGTCAGATTGTTGGGTCATATGGTAGTTCTACTTTTAGCTTTTTAAGTAACCTCCATTATTGTTTTTCATAGTGGTTGTACCATGAACCTATTATTTTTAAATCAGGAGAAACCTGCAAATACAACTTTGGAATATGAATCACACACACACACACACACACACACATATATATATAATACACATTATATATATATACACACATATATAATATATATAAAATAAATATATATATAATATATATATAAAATAATATAATATAATACACATTATATATATAATGGAAGAAGAAGATGACTTTAGCCCTTAGCCTTCAGCACAATCCCTGCAAATACAACTTTGGAATATGAATCACACACACACACACATATATATATATATAATACACATTATATATATATAATATATATATATGAAATATATATTCCTAGAACACAGGAAGGGTTCAGAATATCAGCTACTACCATCACTGCTGTTATTGTTGGTTATTCTGTAAAACCACCATGGTGGAGAGAGGTCATTTTAAAAGAGAACATGGGGTAAGGGAGAGGGCCAGACAACAGGCTGGCAGTCAATTACAGTATTTTCCTCCCTGGAAGATTTGGAATTTGAGGAGAGATGCAGGTGGGTGATGCTGCTTGGCTAGGCTCACGCCTCCCTCCATCAGGTCCTGAATGGAGGTATCAGGGTGCTCACCCAGGCTGGAGACCAGGCACCCAGCCTCCAGCATCCCTCACTGGCTGAGCGAAAGGTCGGGGTGGGGAAATACTCAGCTCATGCTCTAGAAATCCTCTTAGGGATTCGGATGTTATTGATCTCTGGTGGGGGGCACTGGGCATGGATATTTTTAAAAAGCTCTCCAAGGATTTCAATTCACAGCCAGGGTTAGGAACTACTGGAGAATCAGGGTGAGGGTTGTATAGGAGGAGCCCAGGGGAGGCTTGGACCCAGCCTGGGTGAGGTGAGAGTAGTTCCTGGGGGCTTCTAGGAAGAAGTGTTGTCAAAGTTGAAAGGATGAGTATTAATAACAATAAAATTAAATGTTTATTAGCTGCAAGGGGCTGTCCATTCTCTTCACATCCATTTTTCCGTTTAATCTATAGCCAAACTGCGGTGATTTAGAAATGTGCCCAGGTTCCCACAGCTGGGAAGTGGCAGAGTGGCTGAGCCAGTTTTAAACTCAGGCAAACTGGTTCCAGACCAATGTTAGCTTGGCTGGGGGGCAGGCGGGGTGGGAAAAAGGATTAAGGGTTTCTGGCAGAGGGAATAATGCCAGAAAAAAAACAAAGCTCTTAATCAGAGCCTCAGTCTCTTTACCTATAAAATGGGGCCCATCCATTGCCAGCCCTGAACATCCCCCAGAGGGTGACTGGGACGATGAGTGAGAGTGTGCAAATCAAACAGGACCACTGCTTCAGTTATTATCAGCAGCCCAGCAGCTCAGTAAAGCAGGGAGGCCAGAGAAAAGTCATGGACCAGCCGTCTTGGACACGTTGCCTAGTGACCTGACATCATGGGACCATTTCCTTTTTCCTTTGCCTGTTTGTGCTCCATCAGAGCTGCGTGACAGACTAGCTTGTTCTGATTCTGACAGTGACAGCTTACAAAATCCACAGCAGACAGCATGACAGAGCTGACTGCCAATGGATGCGCGCGTACACACGCGCACACAGCCACACAAACCTCAGATCTAAGCCAGCACGGACACAGTTGACAGAGGACAAAGAAGGCCTTACAGAAGTGCCGGAAACTGAGAGTATCAAGGAAATGACAGTCCACTCCAGTATTCTTGCCTGGAGAATCCCATGGACAGAGGAGCCTGGCGGGCTACAGTCTGTAGGGTCACACAGAGGACACAGGGCGTGTCCAAGATTTTATACTAGATCAGCAGTCCCCAAAGTGAGTTCCATCAAAAGAAAAAGGAATGGGTTGGGTTCTGCAGTCAAATAATTTTGGAAAATCCTGGGTTAGATGAAACTCACTCTTTAGTCTGGTGATGTGTGTTGTGAACATCTAAGAAGAGGGTTCAGCTAGTAGCTCTTTTTGCATCAGTTTAGCCTAAAATCAAATGGCCTAAAACAATCAACATTTAATATTATATGGTTTCCAAGGTTCAGGAATTCAGCTAAGGCTGAGCTGGTAGTTCTGATTTAGGGTTTCTTATGAGGTTAAATCAAGATGGTAGACAGGTCTGCAGTCATCTGAACGTTTGACTGGGGCTGAAGGCTTTCTTTTTTTGAAATATAGTTGATGGACAATAGTGATTCCGTTACATATATATAAATTCTTTTTCAAAGTCTTTTCCCTTATAGGTTATTACAGAATAGTAATTCCCTGTGCTACATAGAGGTCCCTGGAGGGACTACTTCTTGTGGTCATTGTTAGAGGACTCAGACCCATACCAAGTGGGCTTCTCCAAGAAGCTGCTCAAGTGTCCTCATGACATGGCAGCTGGCTTCCCCTGGAGCAATCGATCCAAGAGAGAGTGAGACAAAAGCCCGAGAGGTCTTTTGTGCCCTATCCATGAAAATGGCATGACACCACTCTGCTCTTTGAAATTAGACAGTGTCGCCAAGGAGGAACAGTGTTGCCAGCGGGTCAGAATTTGTCTGACCTGAGGCAAGAGATCTGGGTTCAGATACTCCTGACACCAACACTCAGAGACGAAGATCTCCCCTAGCGACAGAAGTAGGGGATGTGAACACTCCCTTGAGGAGACAAACATCAGGCTTTTGGACCCTGGGCCCCTAGTAGCCCCAGGGTGGTTAAGTCACCAGATACAAACTCATGTAAACAAGAGTACCCGGAAGTCAGGGGAGGTGTGCTCAGCAAAGCCTATGAGGAGATTCGAGTGGCTCACCAGCAGTGTCTGCTGCATTTATACTCAGGGATAATTGGAAATGACAAAATGGCTCAACAAGAGGGGATTAAGCTGGACAAATAATGGTGCTTCCACACAATGGGAGAAAGTACGCAGCCATTAACTACCAAGCTCCCGAAGATGGTTTATTCTCATGGTACGGGGGGCGGAAAGTCGGCCTCAATCAGTCTGTATAATACTCCGTTTAAAAGAAATATAAATTTGCATTTATATTCTAGTTGTTTTAAAGTGACACTATGGTGGATGTTCAAGTTATTTATTTATTTTTCCTTTGTGCATTTGTGGGTTGTTTGAATGTTTTGCCTTTAAGACAAGTAAACCTAGGTGCTATATTTAAGATTTGATTCTCAGAAGGGACCCTTGAACGCTCCGTATGACCTGATATGCCTTTTCCTTCCCCTCTGACAACTTGGCATGTGTGCCATGTAATTGTTTTGTAATTGTTATGCGCACACACTCCAGGGCTGGACCACCCTGATTGGAATTCTGCTCCATCATTTATGAGCTGGGCATCCTTGAGCAGATTCCTTAACTTCTTTGTGCCTCGGGCTTCTCGGCAATAACGCAGAGGTGATGATAGAGTGCTTTGTAGGGCTGTGCTGAGGAACCGAATGAATCAAGATATGTAAATGGCTTGGAGCATTCCTGGCTTGTAGAGAGCACTTTGGCTAGGTGGACCTACCTTCCCCGGCCCCGCCCTCTTCCCTGATGAATCTGAGCGGTTAAGGTCTTGTTTTGTTCTTTCTCTTCTCATTAAAGCTATCTTTCTGTTGCATCCCTTTGGAATCCTTCCAGGCGTACTGTGTGGGTAGTGATGAATTAATCAGGTTGCCCAGCCACAGGCACCCTTGCTCAATCCTTGGCTCCTCCAGGGAATGCCCTTCGACCCAGTTTCGGAAGCTCCAGAGAGCCGGGGGCCCAGGGGAGGCACACCTGCAGCTTCTGCCTGGTCGCTTCCATGTCACTTTCTGCTGGCCCCAGCCTCTTAATAACCCTTGTGCTAGTTTCATTGGGAATATTGCCTTCACAGGGCCCTGTCCTTCCTTCACCAAGGGTGGGCACGTGGCCCAGGCTAAGCCGATGAGTTTCTCATAGGAATATGAACCTTTGTCAGGCTGGAGGATGGGAAAGAGCTGAAGCTGATTCATCCCAGTGACAAGGCACATTTTTCTTACTCTTTGGCTCCCTGGAGCGGCCCCATTCCTGTTTCAGGGAGGGGGACTCCTTCCAGGCCCTGAGGATGGGCTCTTGTCTAACACTCAGAAATGAATTGTCTGAGAAGACATGTACTGACAAAGCAAAAAGATTTTATTGAGAAGGGGTACCCGGGCGGAGAGCAGTAGGGAAAGGGAACCCAGGAGAACGGCTGTGCCACGTAGCTCACAGTTTCAGGTTTTATGGTAAGAGGGTTAGTCTCCAAGTTGTCTCTGCCCAGTCATCTTGTTTGACTCATATTTGGTCTGATTTGGGGTCCTTCCTGGTGGCACACACATCTCTCAGCCAAGACTGGTTCCAGCGTAAAGGATTCTGGGAGGTTGGTAGGGCGATATTGAAGGCTGGTGTCTCCTCCCTCCTTTTGGCCTCTCCCGAATTCTCCTGGTGAGTTTTTGGCAGCAGCACCACATTCCTTATCATTGCACAACAGGACCTCCTGTTGTGAGACAAGAAACGAGTCATTATCATCATGCCTGGCTAACACAGGCAGTTTCAGTCAGTGGTTCCCTAACATTTTCTGGGGTCCACTGCTGAGTTTTCTTTTCGATTATTTGTGCTCTACCATATCCTTTCCTCCCTAAACTAGGTAAAGTCCTTCTGTTTCTCTTGAAACCAGTGAACACCAGCTGCTACAGTGCGACAGGAAGAGAGAGAAACAAAGACGCAGGGCTGAGCGGCATCTCCACGCCACCTACAAAGGGACATCTGAGTTCTGATCCAGCTCAACAACTAACTCCTCCCATGACCCTGGGCAAGTCCTCCCACCTCCTCCTTTGCTCCTCCACCTCCTGGAAACATCCCATAAATGCAGTGTGCTGGGGATCCTGTCCTAACCCACCTCTGCTTCTCCCTGGGGTCATCACACAGTCTGTAGTTCCAATGACCGCCTCTAAACTAATACACCCAGTTCCTCCTTCTGGTCCAGATTAGTTCTCCAGACCTCCAAGTACCTCCTGGACATTTCCACCCAAGGCTTTCTCAAACTCCCCACATGCAAAAAAAACGAGTTCAGGATCGCTTCCTGCACACTGTTCCCCTGCCTCCCTCCCCCACTTTGGTGCATGACATGAACACACACCTCTCCCCCCGAAAACCCAGAGTTCCCCTGGACTCCTTGCCTGCCTGTCAGCAGGCACCATCCACACTCTCTGAGGCCCTCTGTCATATGAGTGCTCCTGTTTGTCTAGCAACTGTCACTTTACAACATCCATTCACCTGTTGGTCACTTAACCCTCTCGAGTCTGAGGAAAGTCCCAACAAGCCCTCACAAGTCCCAACCCGAGGAAATAAGGAATCAGAAGGGAAACAACCTGGCCAAGGCCCCGTAGGAAGTAGAAGGCAGTGCTGGGACTTGAACCCAGGACTGTCTGAGCCCATACCCCACGTGAGGGCCAGTATTCCCTCTGTCCATGGTGCCTGAAGGGCTTTCCAGGTGGCTCAGTGGTAAAGAATCTGCCTGTAATGCAGGAGACTCAGGTTCGATCCCTGGGTCAGGAAGATCCCCTGAAGAATTCCGGAAATGTCAACCCACTCTAGTATTCTTGCCTGGAGAACCCGTGGACAGAGGAGCCTAGCAGAATACAGTCCACAGGATTGTAAGAGTCGGACACAGCTTAGTGACTAAACAACAACAACCATGGTGCCCACATCAGGAGAAGCAAGATTTGGGCTAATGACTCTCTGGCTGGTTACTAAGGTCCATGGGGTGCAAACAGCAACAGTGTTTTTCATGAGCTCATGGGCTCCACCCGGTTCCTAATCTGAGCTTGAGCTTGTGACCTCGGAACTCATCTCCCAGACAACCAGAGTGATGCAGCAAACAGAGGGAGCTGAGCTGCCCGGGCAGGGTTGGAGGTGCAAGCCCAGGATGGATGCGTGTGTGTGGGGTGGGGGCTGCCAACATCCACAAGAGCCTCGCCCAGAACCTCCCCTCTACATAGTCACACCATCCCCTCCCTATGAGCCAGAGGAATCCAGCACCGGTCCTAGCAGGGCCACCACGATCTGAAAACCCAGGAGTCTGGGAGGGTGGGGACCTGCGATGAGCACAAAAGCCTGCTGGGCCAGGGCCCTGGGCCCTGGGAAAGGTATGGGAGACTCAGGCTCCGCACCTGGCCTTAACTCCCACGTGAATCCAGCATCTGAGCCCCTCTCACCCCCTCCTTGCCCCCACCTCAGTCTGAGCCTCTGTCACAGCCTAGGCTATTTCCTTCCTTGTCCCTGTAATCAATTTTCTTTTGGTAAAATATATAACAGAAGTTGTCATCTTAACCGTTTGTGTTTGTTTTTTATTGGAGTATAATTGGTTCACAGTGTTGTGTTAGTTCTGCTGTATCACAGTGTGAATCAGATACCTGAATACATACACCCCCCGCCTCCTGAGCCTCCCTCCCACCCTCCCTAGCCCACCCCTCTGGGTCATCACAGAGCACCGAGCTGAGCTCCCTGTGCTGCATGACAGCTTCCCACCAGCTATCTGTCCTCACAAGGGCGCAATGCACCTGCCTTAGTTACAGTCTCTGTGTAACTATCACCATTGTCTGTTTCTAAAACTTCCATCATTTCGAATAGAACTCTGTAGGCACGAGGTAATATGCCCCCCTTTCCCTTTTCTCCCCCAGCCCTGGTAACCTCTAATCCACTTTCCATCTGTGAATTTGCCTACTCTCAATACTTCACAGAACTGGAATCATAACGTTTGTCCCTTTGTGTCTGTCTTCTTTCACTTAGCATAATGTTTGCAAGGTTCGTCCATGTTGTAGCCTGTGTCAGAACTTCATTCCTATTTATGGCTGAATAATACCCCTTGGTATAGATAGATCACATTTTGTTTATACATTCATCTGCGGATGAATACCCTGCAGTCCATTTGTCTGCAACAGCTAGAATGATCCTGGGAAAATAATACTCGCTGTGGCACGAGTTTGTTTAAACCCTCCTCCTGCTGCTGCTAAGTCGCTTCAGTCATGTCCGACTCTGTGCGACCCCATAGACGTCAGTCCACCAGGCTCCGCCGCCCTTGGGATTCTCCAGTCAAGAACACTGGAGTGGGTTGCCATTTCCTTCTCCAATGCATGAAAGTGAAAAGTGAAAGCGAAGTTGCTCAGTCTTGTCCAACTCTTAGCGACCACATGGACTGCAGCCTACCAGGCTCCTCCATCCATGGGACTTTCCAGGCAAGAGTACTGGAGTGGGGTGCCATTGCCTTCTCCATTAAACCCTCCTATGGTTCCTTAATTCATTCAGAGCTGTGGACTTTATCCTGCCAGGCTCCTCTGTGCATGGAATTCTCCAGGCAAGAATACTGGAGCCATTCACTTCTCCAGGGGATCTTCCTGACCTAGGGATCAAACATGGGTCTCCTGCATTGCAGACAGATTATCATCTGAGCCATCAGGGAAGCCCTTATTATGGCTACAGAGCCCTAAAGAATTCGTTCTCATTCTATGAATATGTGTGTGCTTGCACACACACACACACACACGCATCATTACCTCTGTACCCTTCCAACCTTATCCCTCCCCATTCTCTCCACTCCTTGCTGTTCTATGAACACATCGGACTCACTCTCACCTCAGGGCCTTTGCACATGCTGTTCCTTCTGCCTGCAATGCCTCCTGCTCCCCAGACATCTGCATGGCTAACACCCTTGTTTCCATCCGGTTTTTGCTCAGCTGTCACCTCCTCATAAGGCTCATCGTGAACACCCTGTCTAAAACTGCAACCTGCCTCCTCTACATGCATCATTCCTGATCCCCCTCATCATGGTCTAGTTTCCATAGCACTTGTCACTTTCTAACGTGTTATACAATTTGTTATTTCCATTGTTTATTATCTGCATCCCATCTCTAGAACGTGAGCTCCTTGAGGATGAGGATTTTTTTTTTTTGGTCTGTTGTGTTCATCGGTATATCTGAAGTACGTTAACAGTGGCTGGTGTGCAGTAGGCACTCAGTAAATGCTTGTTGAATAAATGAATATGAGTTGGGGCAGGTTGCTACACTTCTCTGAGCTCCTGTTTTCCCATCTGTGAATCAGGGATTATGACCCATCCTTGGGGTGGGGTTGTCACAGTGGGTATCAGATAATGACTGTCACCTCCCTTTGTAAATCATAAAGCATTGAGCACGTAAGAGGGAGATAGAAAAAGAAATCTGATCTTCACTGAGTACACTCGAGGCCAGATGCTTCCCATGACGTACCTCATTTTATCTCCATTTTACAGATGAGGAAACTAAGGCTCAGGGAGGTGAAATAATGCCGCTGGCAATGTGAAAGTGTCAGAGCTTCAACCCAGCTACCTGGCTTTTTCTGTAAGTTGCTTACAGCTCTGATTGTTTCATAAGCTTAAGAAAAAACTCCACCTTCTCCAGGGACAACTCTGAGCCCAGGGGAATGGTAATGAGGATGAAGATGTGAATAATAGCCTCCTTTTATTAAAAGCTTCCTACACATGTCAGGCTCACTTTACTATGTGCCAGATGCTGTGCGTATGCTCTGCTCATAAGATAGCAGGAAACTGGTGTCATTATTCCCTGTAACAGAGGAGAAATCTGAGGATCCGAGAGGTCAGACCACTTGTGTGGGTCCACACAGCTAAGGAATAGCAGAGACAGCATTTGAGCCCGAAGCAATCCAGCTCCCATGACCTCGAAAGAGACCTTGACCTTGTAGATGTGGTTTATTTAATGCCACATAAGCTGCCACACCCAACCCCATGACCATCCCCAGGGGCCTCCCCACTCCAAGCCAACCCAAGAGGCTGCTTTTGTAGGTAAGGGGGCAAGCACACCACCAGCCCCCCATGACTGCCCCTCTGTGTGTACAGCAGGATATGGAAGGAATAAGGAGTCGGTGGGAACCTGGATGGGGATCCCACGAGCCTGCACTGCCAACAAAGACAAATGAATAGACTGCTCAGCAAACCAGGGCACTTCCACCCCAGAGCAGAACTGTCACTGGTAAATAAATCATCGGAGTTCCACTCTGGACGTGCCAATTTCAGCGGGAAAAGATGAGCGCATTTATCTGCCTGGTGACACCCTGGCTGTCTTCAGGCAGTGATGGGGTATGAAAATATTCCCAGCTTGCACTCTGCCCAGGGCTGCTTCCAGAGCAAGGGTGGTGGGGGTGGAGGTTGGGGAGAGGGTCTCATAGGAGGAATGGTGTTTGCCTCAGACTTCCAGTGGTTGCCCAGATGCACAGTCCTAATGCTTTCTATGTGCTTTTAGGCAATCATAGTCATAGTAATCTCTCTCTTTAGTCACTAACTCATGTCCGACTCTTGCAACCCCATGGACTATATGTAGCCTGCCAGGCTCCTCTGTCCATGGGATTCTCCAGGCAAGTATACTGGAATGGGTTGCCATTTCCTTCTCCAAGTCATAGTAATAGTTAGCATCTATAGTTAGCATCTATTGAGAGCATACTGTGTGCCAAGCATGACGGTTTTTTAACTATAAATTACATCACTAACTGGCTAAAAATAAAATACTATTGAGGAGTCTGTTTCATAGGAAAATCACTCCTTTGAGGGTGTCTATTCTTTATCATGGGCTTCCCTGGTGGCTCAGATGGTAAAGAGTCCACCTGCAAAGCAGGGGACCTAGGTTCTATTCCTGGGTGGGGAAGATCCCCTGGAGAAAGGAATGGTTGCCCACTCCAATATTCTTGCACAGAGAATCCTATATACAGAGGAACCTGGTGGGCTACCATCCATTATTCTCAAGCATCAAATTATGTCTACAATAGGTGGTCCAGTCCAGGGAACCTCCCAAGGACTTCACTAACTTCCCATTATCCCTGGCAGTAATATCTACCACATGCAGCTTCTCCTCTCTGTGGTTGGATCCTGGAGGAAAAAAAAAAAAAATTGTTTTTTAAAGGAGACAATTGGAGATAAGGAAGGGAAGGAGACCAAGCAGGAAGCAGAAGAGGAGGATGTGGAAAAGCCAGCCTGTGGGGAAGGGAAGGATGGCCCAGGTCCAGGGCACCGGGACCTCAGAGCTGAGTTCTTGCCATTCAGAGGAACCTGGTCATGCTGTCTTGCCAAGTTCTGCTGTGCCCTGCCAAAACATTATTGTCTTGGTGGAAAAAAGCTACTAAAATCCATCATCCTTAGGAGGGGTTCCCAGAACCCTGCTGAGTCAGTGTTAGATCAGTGGAGTGGACAGGGTTGAGGAGGAGGCGGCACTAGGCAGGCACTTAGCAGGTTGATGTCACACAGTTCTCAAAGCAACCCCACTTGACGGAGGAGCCTAAGGTGAGGGAACTTGCCCACAAACTCATGCCACGGGTGGAATTTTATCATCAGGTCTCCCCAGATGTTTGCCATTGCAATTTTCCGAGCCCTGACTGTCTGGGGGAAGCCACAGGTGGGCCCTCCTTAGATACCTGTCCACCAAAACCCTCCTCAGTCCTGTCACAGGACAGCTCGTCCTGCAGCCAAGACTCTAAGTAGCCCCTGAAGCCTTCTCCATCTCTTACCTCTTTGGGTTCAGGGAATAAATCATCGACAACCAGAAATCAGCAACAATAAAAAATGAGGTGGCATTGTCTTTATTAATAAGATCATAATAAATTAGGTTACAAAATAGCATGTGCGATATGATCCCATTTGCATAAAAGCAAAAGCCTTGGAGAAAAATAGGTACCTACTGTGAACAATGATTTTTTTTTTTAAGTAGGGGAAGGAAGATTTATGGATGGTTTTTATCTTATTTTAGCTTATACATACTTTCTGACTTACCAACAATGTCCATGTGGTACCCATCTCACTTGCAAAATAAAGAACAAAATAAAAACATCATTTTCCCCTCGAAAGAAAGAATGACACTAATACTTTGGGAAACTTCTATAAAACTGCTGCTGCAGAACAGAGCAAGCATCTGCATTAATGGCTGGCTTTGTTCTCCCACTGGGCTTTGTGCTTACGTTTTGTTTTTATAATGTTTTTCAGGGAACATAATGTAGCCAGATCTGGGCTCTAAGCAATAGCATGATGGTGGAACAGATAAATAGGTAGGCCATCAGAATTTCCATTATTTTTGTTTCTGTGTGGTGTAGAGAAAGGAAAAGAGGCCTGTCCTTGCGATTCACTATTTCCTTTTCCTCTTCTGCCTGTAGCTTCTAATATTCAAACAGATCAGTTCAGTTCAGTTCATTCGCTCAGTCGTGTCTTTGTGACCCCGTGGACTGCAGCATGCCAGGCTTCTCTGTCCATCACCAACTCCCAGAGCTTGCTCAAACTCAGGTCGATTGAGTTGGTGATGCCATTCAACCATCTCATCCTCTGTCATCCCCTTCTCCTGCCTTCAATCTTTCCCAGCATCAGAGTCTTTTCCAAAGAGTCAGTTCTTTGCATCAGGTGGCCAAAGTATTCAAACGTATGGGCCATCAAATTCCCTAGTAGCTCCTGGAGTTCTTCCTTCCTTTAAAGCCCCAAATACTCAATCTCCACTAACCAGCCCCTACCTTGAAGATGGTTTCTTTGTTCATTGATTCAATAAAGCTCATAGAAAGTCAACTTTGTGGGAGAACATATAGTCCAACAGCCGAGACACTGGGCTCTAACATTCAGACACTGGAGTTCAAATCCCACTCTGGTTGAGTTCACCTTCCTACGCTGCCTGAGTTCAAATCCCCACTCTGCCCTTGACTAACTAGATGATCTTGGGCGACTCACTCCGCCTGTCTGAGCCTCAGCATCCTTGTCAGTAAAAAAGCAATAATTTCTATAGCCAACTTCCCAGGGTGGTTGAAGGAAATAATGCTTACAAAGCCTTTGGAAACATGTCTTCTATTTTTTCCTCTCATGAGGTGACCAAAGGCTCAAGGTGGTCCCTGGGGACACAATGTTTTCTTTTTCTTTTAATTTTTACCAGAGTCTATCTGATTTACGATGTTGTGTTAGTCTCAGGTATACTGAAAAGTGAGTCAGTTATACATATACATATATCCACTCTTATTTAGATTCTTTTCCCACATAGGTCATTATAGAGTATTGAGGAGAGTTCCCTGGGCTACACAGTAGGTCCTTATCAGTTATCTTTTTTGTTTTGGGCCATACCATGCAGCATGTGGGATCTTTATTCCCTGATCAGGGATCAAACCCATGTTCACTGCATTAGAAGTTGGAATCTTCACCACTGGACCCCTGGGGAAGTCCCTAGTTATCGATTTTACATATGGTAGTGGGTATATGTCAATCCCAATCTCCCAATTTATCACGTCACCATTTTCCTTCTGGTAACCATAAGTTTACAACAGTTTCTTATCCTCTAAGGGTTCAAATGAAGCTTACAACTTTCTAGAAGGACTGGCCTGTCCCAGGTCTCCTATAGAACTGAGAAGAGCACAGCTTCACATTGGCACAAGAGACCTCAGACCAATACCTGGCTGAGAGCAGGCCACCAACACACCAGTTTTCTAAATCTGCCAGAAGTGACTTGAAGCCTACCAATTTTCTTGAATATTTTCAATGAATATGGATATGGTCTTCCTAATAAATTAGTCTTGAACATTTTCAGTGAATATATTCTTCTCAGCAGCATCTTAAGCTCAATTTGTCTGAAGCTAAATATCATGGGAGCTGTTTGGCTTTCTTATGATGATATTCTAATGAAGAATATATTCTTGAATATCTTAAGCAGAGTCTTGAATACAATTAAAACATCCTGAATAAATTTTTGGTTAAGAGTATTCAAGAAGTATAAATTCAATGAATATCATCATTGAGCATCTTAAACTAGCACAAGTATAAGAGTGTAAGTCACTGACTGTCTTTAAGCGGGGGTGTATTCACATTCATTAACTATATTTGATAGGAATTTTCCTTAAATAAGGTTTTGGGAAATTGGCAGCGCTGACTAATTTGAGCAGTTGGTCATCAGCTACTTGATTTTTCAGAGATCTTCATATCACAGAACTGACTTTTGGCGGATTGGTCTGAATCCCTCAAAGACCACTGTGGAAGATGTCCAGAGTGCCTCCTGGAGGCCTGAGTAAGTCCACCCAGATTTGCCTCCAACCCTTTGGCTGGAGCCCTGATCTTCCAGCTCTGCCCTTGACCTCTGGGGTGCCCCCATCCTCTGGGCTCTGAAGGCAGCCCGTATTTTGAGAGGAGCGTGTCATTTTCATTCTTTTTAGTATTTATGTTCCAGGAATAGGGACAAGGAACTGAGAGCCAAAACTCATATATATAACGCTAGCCCTGAATCTCAATTCTGCCCCTGGCCAGCTGTGTGGCCTTGGGCAACTAACAAACCTCCCTGAGCTTTGCTTTTCTCTTGTGTAAACAGGGTCAAACTCAGTCCAACTCTAGAGTCACATGGATGATTCCTTGAGAGAATTCCATAAAAGTACAGAGCTTAGGCACACGGTAAGAGACTAATACAGGACAGCTTTAATTGTTTCTCTGAAAAACTCGCTTGTGGTTGTGAACATGTCTCCTCATGTTTCTAGCCCTTACTGTCCTCATCTGTAAAACATAAATGGTAGAGTTGGATTAGATCCAAAGTCCTCAAAGTAAGGTCCGTGGACGTCAGGAATTCTCCACAACACTTTCCAGGCGTCCATGAGATCAAAGCTAGTTGCCATGCCCTTCTCCAGGGGATCTTTTCAACCCAGGGATCGAACCCAGGTCTCCCACACTGCAGGCAGATTCTTTACTGTTTGAGCTACCTGGGAATCCCTTTTATAATAATACTAAAGTGTTGTTTGCTATTTTTCACCTTCATGCTCTCATGGGTATAAAGGGGAATTGTCCAGAGTCTGTAAGACCTATGATATCACAATAAACTCAGAAGTAGCCATGAGAATCCAGTCATCTTCAATTATGAGATGTTAAAGAGTTTTGCAAAAATGTAAAGCAATGTCCCTCTTCTCACTTTTTTAGTGGGGATAATATAGTTATTATCACATGTATAAACATTATAAAAATATGTTAATGTTTCATAGGCCTAATATTATTTTTATTTTTATAATGGATTTATAAATACATATTTTTTAAAAGTTGTCAGTTTTAATTTCTAATATGGTAAACAACAAAAGTTGTAACCATACAAACTGGGTCCTCATTTCAGAGTGTGAAGAGGTCCAGAGACTAATAAATTTGAGAAGAGCTGGATTAGATTGTTTCAGAAGGCCCAAGAATCTGGGGATGTTATATGGCAGGCAGTTAATATATGTTGCCTATTCATCTGCATTCATTCATTCATTCTAGAGCATGTATTTAGTGAGTGCTTCCTATGTGCCAGGCACTTTGCTAGACACTGGGGCTGTGATGTGGAACAACACATAGTTCCTGGTAGGGAAGAGGCCAGTGGGGGTGTTCTTTGGGTGAAACAGGCAGATCTTAGGATGGTCCTTATAGACAACAGGAGGGAGACTCGTGTGGGCTAGGAGCAGAAAGAGGAAGACATCCCAGGCAAGGAAGCCAGCATCAGTGAAGCAAGGCAGTGAGCATGCTCAGTGTGGTTTGCCGGAGCAGGCTTGTGTGCTAAGAGAGAGACTCAAGCCAAGAATTAAGACGAGGGTGTTTGGGGGTGCACAGGGGATGAAGAACCGAGTATGTTGAGTACTGATTCAAGAACGAGGATCTTGGGACTTCCCTGGCAGTCCAGTGGTTAAGAATCCACCTTCCACACATTTGAGCCAGTCTAGTGAGGCAGGAGCACCTAGAAGCCTGTTACATGGAGTAAAGTAAGTCAGAAAGAGAAAAACAAATATTGCATATTCACACACATATATGGAACCTATAAAAATGGTACAGATGAACCTATTTGCAGGGCAGTAATAGAGACGCAGACATAGAGAACAGATTTTGGATACAGCAGGGGAAGGAGAGGATGTGACAAACAGAGAGTAGACTTGAAACATACACATTACCATATGTAAAACAGGTAGATAATGGAAATTTGCTGTGTAACACAGGGCTCTCAATAAAGTACTGTGTGACAACCTGGAGGGGTGGGATGATGTGGGGATTGGGGGAGGGTCAAGAGGGTGGGGACATATGTATACTCGTGGCTGATTCATGTTGCTGTGTGGCAAAAGCCAACACAATATTGTAAACAATTATCCTCCAATTAAAAATAAATTAAAAAACAAAACAAAACATCTACCTTCCAGTGCTAGGGATGTGGGTTCTATCCCTGGTCAAGGAACTAAAACAATTTTTTTTAAGTTATTTATTTTTGATGGCACTGGGTCTTCATTGCTGCGCAAGCTTTTCTCTAGTTGTGGAAAGCAGGGGTTACTCTCTAGTTGCGGTGCATGGGCTTCTCACCGTGGGGGCTTCTCTCATTGGGGAGCACGGGCTCTAGACTCCTGGGCTTCAGCCATTGTGGAACACAGGCTTAGTTGCTCCAAGGTGCGTGGGATCTTTCCGAACCAGGGATCGAACCTGTGTCCCCTGCCTTGGCAGGCAGATTCTTAACCTCTGGCCCCCTAAAACAAATTTTTAATTAAAAAAAAAAATGAGACTCTTTGCCTAGATCAGTGCCTCAGACAGTGGCAGCCAGAATGGATGTGGGGTCACCTAGAAGACATCTTAGGCTCTCTCTCCAGATCTTCAAATGTGTCCCTCCTCCCAGCTAAAACATACTGACTCACCCTCATTTCATCTTCATCTGCCTGACTCTCCTCACCCGCCAGCACTCTGCTCCCTCTAACCATGAAGGAAGCCTATATTAGTAGGCTTTCTGCTAAGTCGCTTCAGTCGTGTCCGACTCTGTGGGACCCCATAGATGGCAGCCCACCAGGCTGCCCCATCCCTGGAATTCTCTAGGCAAGAACACTGGAGTGGGCTGCCATTTCCTTCTCCAATGCATGAAAGTGAAAAGTAAAAGTGAAGTCACTCAGTCATGTCTGACTCTTAGCGACCCCATGGACCGCAGCCTACCAGGCTCCTCTGTCCTTGGGATTTTCCAGGCAAGAATACTGAAGTGGGGTGCCATTGCCTTCTCTGTCTAGTAGGCTTAGGCGGCTGTAACAAAACAGTGCAGACTGGGTGGTTTAAACAACAAGCATTTATTCCTTAAAATTCTGGAGGCTAAAATTCCAAGATCATGGTGCCCCAGATTTGGTTTCTGGTGTGACTCTTCCTGTCTTGCAGAGGGCTATCTTCTGACTTCAGCCTCACCTGGCCTTTCCTTGGTGCATGCAATGGGGAGTGGCCAGGGAAGAAGCTTGTAAGGACACTAATCCTATCAGATTAGGGCCCTGCCCTTCAGCTCAGTTCAGTTGCTCAGTCTTGTCCAACTCTTTTCGACCCCATTGACTGCAGCACGCCAGGCTTCCCTGTCCATCACCAACTCCCAGAGCTTGCTCAAACTCATGTCCATTGAGTCAGTGATGTCATTCAACCATCTCATCCTCTATTGTCCCCTTCTTCTCCTGCCCTCAATCTTTCCCAGCATCAGGGTCTTTTCAAATGAATCAGCTCTTCACATCAGGTAGCCAAAGTATTGGAGTTTCAGCTTCAACATCAGTCCTTCCAATGAATATTCAGGACTGATTTCCTTTAGGATGGACTGGTTGGATCTCCTTGCAGTCCAAGGGACTCTCAAGAGTCTTCTCCAACACCACAGTGCAAAAGCATCACAGCTCAAAAGCACCAGTTCCCTGCCCTTATGATCTCATTTAACCTTCATTACTTCCTTCAAAACCCCATCTCTAAATGCAGCCAACGCAGGTGTTAGTGGCACTCCAACTGATGAATTTTGGGAACCACAGACCTTCAGTCTGTACCAGAGCCATTTCGAGGTGTCATCACCTCCCTGCTCTGAATTCTGCAATCCACACCCCTACTGAGAAGGGAACTGCTGGTGGGGAAAACATAAGCGTCCTCACCCCAAGAAGAGATAGAGAAAAAAAGAAAAAAATTCACCCCAGCAGCAAATATTCAGAAACTTGCCTGAGCCCTCCCAGACTTCCCACTCAAATGCAAACAGACACTGGAGGCTTCTATGCCTGTTGTCTGTTCTTAGTTTACCGGATTAAAGATATTTGCCACCAAGATGCTTTTACTAGCGGTGTGATTAGGATTTATTTTTATTTTCAGCAGACAGTCATTCCTGGAACATAAACTTGTGGACGTCTAAAGAAACACCATAGAGGAAGCCTAAGCAGGCAGCTTTTCCTCATTTTTCTCACAGGAGCTATTATCAATTCTTTTTCTCCCGCCCTCTTTGTTTTATTATGTTTTAACTACATAAAAATATTTTATGAAAAGAGAATCAGAAAACTCAGAAGATAATGAAAACCACCCACATTTCCTCTCTTCAGAAGAGGACATAACTGCTATTTTTATTTCATTTGTTTCTTTCTAGTCAACATTCCTATATTAAATATGTAGACATTTATTATATTATTATTATTATTTTACAAAAAGCCTCTCAAACTTGACTTGTATCCTCCTATTTTGTTATTGTATGAGTTTCCTTCCCTGCTGATAAACATTGGTTCCGTTTCTGATTTCCGCCTACTCTACTATTCCATTATATGGATGTGTAATCATTTATTTTCACAGCTATTTGTAAAGCCTCCCCAGACAGCCATTTTGCTTTTTTGCATTTCTTTTCCATGGGGATGGTCTTGATTCCTGTCTCCTGTACAATGTCACGAACCTCCGTCCATAGTTCATCAGGTACTCTATCTATCAGATCTAGTCCCTTAAATCTATTTCTCACTTCCACTGTATAATCATAAGGTATTTGATTTAGGTCATACCTGAATGGGCTACTGGTTTTCCCTACTTTCTTCAATTTAAGTCTGAATTTGGCAATAAGGGGTTCATAATCTGAGTCACAGTCAGCTCCTGGTCTTGTTTTTGCTGAGTGTATAGAGCTTCCCCATCTTTGGCTGCAAAGAATATAATCAATCTGATTTCAGTGTTGACCATCTGGTGATGTCCATATGTAGAGTCTTCTCTTGTGTTGTTGGAAGAGGGTGCTTGCTATGACCAGTGCATTCTCTTCGCAAAACTCTATTAGTCTTTGCCCTGCTTCATTCCGTATTCCAAGGCCAAATTTGCCTGTTACCCCAGGTGTTTCTTGACTTCCTACTTTTGCATTCCAGTCCCCTATAATGAAAAGGACATCTTTATGGGTGTTAATTCTAAAAGGTCTTGTAGGTCTTCATAGAACTGTTCAACTTCAGCTTCTTCAGCGTTACTGGGGCATAGGCTTGGATTACGGTGATATTGAATGGTTTGCCTTGGAAACGAACAGCAATCATTCTGTCGTTTTTGAGATTGCATCCAAGTACTGCATTTCAGACTCTTTTGTTGACCATGATGGCTACTTCATTTCTTCTAAGGGATTCCTGTCCACAGTAGTAGATATAACGGTCATCTGAGTTAAATTCACCCATTCTAATCCATTTTAGTTCGCTGATTCCTAGAATGTCAACGTTCACTCTTGCCATCTCCTGTTTGATCACTTCCAATTTGCCTTGATTCATGGACCTAACATTCCAGGTTCTTATGCAATATTGCTCTTTACAGCATCGGACCTTGCTTCTATCACCAGTCATATCCACAACTGGGTATTGTTTTTGCTTTGGCTCCATCCCTTCATTCTTTCTGGAGTTATTTCTCCACTGATCTCCAGTAGCATATTGGGTACCTACCGACCTGGGAAGTTCTTCTTTCAGTATCCTATCATTTTGCCTTTTCATACTGTTCATGGGGTTCTCAAGGCAAGAATACTGAAGTGGTTTGCCATTCCCTTCTCCAGTGAACCACATTCTGTCAGCCCTCTCCACCATGACCTGCCCATCTTGGGTGTCCCCACACGGCATGGCTTAGTTTCATTGAGTTAGACAAGGCTCTGGTCCGTGTGATCAGATTGACTAGTTTTCTGTGATTATGGTTTCAAATAGCTGTGAAAAGAAGAGAAGCAAAAAGCAAAGGAGAAAAGGAAAGATATAAGCATCTGAATGCAGAGTTCCAAAGACTAGCAAGAAGAGATAAGAAAGCCTTCCTCAGTAATCAATGCAAAGAAATAGAGGAAAACAACAGAATGGGAAAGACTAGAGATCTCTTCAAGAAAATTAGAGATACCAAGGAAACATTTCATGCAAAGATGGGCTCGATAAAGGACAGAAATGGTATGGACCCAACAGAAGCAGAAGATATTAAGAAGAGGTGGCAAGAATACACAGAAGAACTGTACAAAAAAGATCTTCACGACCAAGATAATCATGATGGTGTGATCACTCACCTAGAGCTAGACATCCTGGAATGTGAAGTTAAGTGGGTCTTAGAAAGCATCACTACGAACAAAGCTAGTGGAGGTGATAGAATTCCAGTTGAGCTCTTTCAAATCCTGAAAGATGATGCTGTGAAAGTGCTGCACTCAATATGCCAGCAAATTTGGAAAACTCAGCAGTGGCCACAGGACTGGAAAAGGTCAGTTTTCATTCCAATCCCAAAGAAAGGCAATGCCAAAGAAAGCTCAAACTACCACACAATTGCACTCATCTCACATGCTAGTAAAGTAATGCTGAAAATTCTCCAAGCCAGGCTTCGGCAGTACTTGAACTGTGAACTTCCAGACATTCAAGCTGGTTTTAGAAAAGGCAGAGGAACCAAAGATCAAATTCCCAACATCCACTGGATCATCAAAAAAGCAAGAGAGTTCCAGAAAAACATCTATTTCTGCTTTATTGACTATGCCAAAGCTTTTGACTGTGTAGATCACAATAAACTGTGGAAAATTCTGAAAGAGATGGGAATACCAGACCATCTGACCTGCCTCTTGAGAAACCTGTATGCAGGTTAGGAAGCAACAGTTAGAACTGGACATGGAACAACAGACTGGTTCCAAATAGGAAAAGGAGTACGTCGAGGCTGTATATTGTCACCCTGCTTATTTAACTTATATGCAGAGTATATCATGAGAAATGCCAGTCTGGAAGAAGCACAAGCTGGAATCAAGATTGCCAGGAGAAATATCAATAACCTCAGATATGCAGATGACACCACCCTTATGGCAGAAAGTGAAGAGGAACTAAAAAGCCTCTTGATGAAAGTGAAAGTGGAGAGTGATAAAGTTGGCTTAAAGCTCAACATTCAGAAAACGAAGATCATGGCATCTGGTCCCATCACTTCATGGCAAATAGATGGGGAAACAGTGGAAACAGTGTCAGACTTTATTTCTGGGGGCTCCAAAATCACTGCAGATGGTGATTGCAGCCATGAAATTAAAAGACACTTACTCCTTGGAAGGAAAGTTATGACCAATCTAGATAGCATACTCAAAAGCAGAGACATTACTTTGCCAACAAAGGTCCGTCTAGTCAAGGCTATGGTTTTTCCAGTGGTCATGTATGGATGTGAGAGTTGGACTGTGAAGAAAGCTGGATGCCGAAGAATTGATGCTTTTGAACTGTGGTATTGGAGAAGACTCTTGCGAGTCCCTTGGACTACAAGGAGATCCAACCAGTCCGTTCTAAAGGAGATCAGTCCTGGGTGTTCATTGGCATAACTGATGCTAAAGCTGAAACTCCAATACTCTGGCCACCTCATGCGAAGAGTTGACTCATTGGAAAAGACTCTGATGCTGGGAGGAATTGGGGGCAGGAGGAGAAGGGGCCGACAGAGGATGAGATGGCTGGATGGCATCACTGACTTGATGGTTTGAGTGAACTCCGGGAGTTGGTGATGGACAGGGAGGCCTGGCATGCTGTGATTCATGGGGTCGCAAAGAGTCGGGCACAACTGAGCAACTGAACTGAACTGAACTGAATCATTTATTTAAGCACAGTTCTTGTTGAGGCTCATTTAAATTGTTTTCAATCTTTTATGCTTATAAATGAAGCTGATATAACCATCTGGTAACTAAATATTTGTACTCAGTCACTCTTTCATTCTGAGGGTAAATTCTTGCTGCTGCTAAGTCACTTCAGTCGTGTCCAACTCTGTATGACCCCAAAGATGGCAGCCCACCAGGCTCCCCCGTCCCTGGGATTCTCCAGGTAAGAACACTGGAGTGGGTTGCCATTTCCTTCTCCAATGAGTGGAAGTGAAAAGTGAACGTGAAGTCGCTCAATCGTGTCCAACTCTTAGTGACCCCATGGATTGTAGCCTACCAGGCTCCTCCATCCATGGGATTTTCCAGGCAAGAGTACTGGAGTGGGGTGCCATTGCCTTCTCCGGGGTAAATTCCTAGAACCAGTATTTTTCAGTTAATGGGTAGGCAGTCTTAGCTGGTTGCATGTTCCTAAAATATATGCACTATTTCACTATCAAAATGAAAGGGTTTCTTTTCTTCCTTTCCTTACCTCTTTTTGGGGGAGATCTTTGGAAAGACAGAGGGAGTAGTTAGAAGTTTTTAAAATATAATGATGCGGACTTCCTTAGTGGTCCAGTGGCTAAGACTCCACACTCCCGATGTACATGGTTTTCTGAAGGATATTATACTCATATAATAACAAAAAAGGAGGATACAAGTCAGGTTTGAGAGCCTTTTTGTAAGATAATAATAATAATAAATGTCCATATATGAAATATAGAAATGTTCCCTCTGGTCAGGGAACTAAAATCCCACATGCCACACAGCAAACAAACAAAAATAAGCTACCAAAAAAGTAAAATATATTAATACATTGGTGTAATACTGGGAGATTTCATTGATCATTAAATTGGCATCACATCCCATATATTTTAGTACCTTGAATTCAACTGGCTTTTATTAAATGTAAAACATCATCAAGTTTAAAATGCATCATTATTTTACGTAAAATTAAGAAATAAATTTTTAAAATCTCTTCCAATTAAGTCCCTGTGCAATGCCTTCATCGTCCTTTTAAATACCTTGATTGATCACACCATCCTTTGAAAGTCCCTTCATCTGTTCCCAGGGATTTGGCAACTTCTTTTTACCTCTTGTTGCTTGGCTTGATGTGACAAGAAAACCTTTAGCATGTATCTAAGTGACAGAATGCAATACAGCTTCATCTATCATGGTTTCTTCCTTTTTAGGGGTTCCGTCAAGATCTGGTTGTTACTTTGCAAGAAAATATGAAACTGGAGTTGTTCCCTCAGACAAGAATTTGCTTCATGATGACCAGATCTCCACCCCTCTGCTGTGCTTGGGCATCTTTCTATGCACACAGAAACTTCCCATTCAATGCTGACTCTTATCATGGCATCATCTTTCTGAAAATATGTTAATGGTGATTGAAATCAACATGTGGAAGCTGGGCAGTGTACATAACTCAGTTGAAGTAAGGACCATCTGAACAGCTAGGACCAAGTTGGCTTGGGTACAGGGAGTGAAATGAGATCACACCAAAATGCATCTCAGTTTCAGGGATGTTAAAATCAGAAAAAGCGTGCATCTTAGAATGGATGCAGTAGGACTAGTGAGAGCCTCACAAAGTTAAAAGAGATAAATATTAACACAAGTGTGCTGGTAATTTTGCTCCCCTTTCCACTCAGTGTGCCCCAGAATAGCCCTGAGATGGGAAATGTAGACCTATTGAATCTCCTGTGGGGGTCATTTCTCACTTGTCTCAGGATGAGATTAGCTTTGCCACACTGAGGGTGGCTGTAGAGTTTAAAGATACACAGATACATGTATCTATTGATATTTTGTAGAGAGATGGATATAGACATAGATCAACATGAAAGCTAAGCCGAAACCCAAGAAACAGCCTTCTACTCCAATTTTGAAGGAAAACTTAGTGAGAGACGATGTGTAGTTCTCCAATATAATGCCTCTTAAGAGATTTTCACAGGCAATTTTGAATTTTGCGATTGTCACTTTTTGTTGTTAATTCAGGATAGAGCTGGGACATAGGAGGAAAGAAGGAAAAAAGGGGCAAAAGAACGTGAGCATAGGGAGAGAAGATGGAAAAAACTGGGGAGAAAAGACCATACCCCATTGGGCCACATCTGAGTGGAATTCTAGAGTAACTGAAAGGAATTCAAAGGAAAAAGTCATTTTTGCCTCAATCTTCAGACTTCCCATTTGTTTGAGACTAGCCACCTGTATGCTTGTTATTATTTTTATTATTTTGATATCTATGTGCCCTTCCAGATGCTATGACATGCAATAGCAAGAAACTTTTCTTGAATGGCCACCAGACCTTACAAAATCAAAGCACTGTGATAAGGGCTTTGCTGACTTCTTCATCCATTCCCCATGGCAACCTTATGAATTAGGAATTACTGATTTCCATGGTATAGATGAAGAAACTGAGATTTTGGGAGACCAAGAAACTAGCCTAAGACCACAAGTTGGGAAATAGAGAGGAAGTCAAGTGAGGAGGAGACGTGAATGGGACGAGGAGACAGGATCCCTGTTTGTATCATGTCTTACTTATTGCTGCATCACAAATTACCCCAAACTTAGAGGCTTGTGGGAATTCTGTACTTTCCACTTAATTTTTTCAGTAAATCTAAAACTGCTCCAAAATTGTATATTAATTTTAAAGCATATATCCTTGAAAATCCACCATGCAAAAACAACCACTTTTCAGTGATTAAACTTTCATTCTGTTTCCATGCAAATGTATTTATGTATGCAATGAGCCTTTGCTCAGCAAGGGCATGCCCATTTTTAAGAGTTTCAGTACAAAAGGTCAAACCTCAGGAAACATGAGTGGAGGGGGACCCCTGCACCCTGAGCAACACTGGAACTCCCCCCAGGCTCGAAGGGAACTTTTATTCCTTTTATTCTCGCAGCAAGTGGCAGGTGCTGAGGGACGTCTGGCTGGCTGCCTGCTGTACCTGGCTTTGTAGAGAGGGATCAGGGGGACAGAGTTCACCTTGGCTTCAGCCTCTGAGGCCCAGGCCTGGCTGTCTCTACAGACTTCAGCTGGGGAGAATCGGAGTGGAGGCCGAGAGGCGCTCAAGGCAGATGAGTTCTGGCTTTTCGCCAGGATTAACAGTTGTCAGTAAAGCTCCTGCAAAGTCTCGTCAGGATCAAGTCCTGCGGCCACTCCACGTCTGCCCCCAACCCTGGCCCTCCTGAAACTATACCAATCAAAGTCAATTCGACAAGAGTCCCACACATGATTCCAGTCCTAGGGCAAGACAGCCCAGAGTGGGGACAGCAAGCCGGCCATCAGAAAGATATTTGAAAGTGCAGAGCTAATGGTGAGTGACCCTGGATAAACAATCTTCCTCCAAACTATAAGGTTGAAAACAGCCTAAACCTTTAAGAGTGCTGGTAAGAAACCTAAAACAGAATGGATGAGAGGGTAAGCCCCACTCCAGTTCAGTTCAGTCGCTCAGTCGTGTCCGACTCTTTGCGACCCCATGAATCGCAGCACGCCAGGCCTCCCTGTCCATCACCAACTCCCAGAGTTCACTCAGACTCACTTCCATCGAGTCAGTGATGCCATCCAGCCATCTCATCCTCTGTCGTCCCCTTCTCCTCCTGCCCCCAATTCCTCCCAGCATCAGAGTCTTTGCCAATGAGTCAACTCTTCGAATGAAGTGGCCAAAGTACTGGAGTTTCAGCTTTAGCATCATTCCTTCCAAAGAAATCCCAGGGCTGATCTCCTTCAGAATGGACCGGTTGGATCTCCTTGCAGTCCAAGGGACTCTCAAGAGCCTTCTCCAACACCACAGTTCAAAAGCATCAATTCTTCGGTGCTCAGCCTTCTTCACAGTCCAACTCTCACATCCATACATGACCACAGGAAAAACCATAGCCTTGACTAGACGGACCTTTGTTGGCAAAGTAATGTCTCTGCTTTTGAATATGCTATCTAGATTGGTCATAACTTTCCTTCCAAGGGGTAAGCATCTTTTAATTTCATGGCTGCAGTCACTATCTGCAGTCATTTTGGAGCCCAAAAAAATAAAGTCTGACACTGTTTCCACTGTTATCCCATCTATTTCCCATGAAGTGATGGGACCAGTTGCCATGATCTTCATTTTCTGAATGTTGAGTTGTAAGCCAACTTTTTCACTTTCTTCTTTTACCTTCATCAAGAGGCTTTTTAGTTCCTCTTCACTTTCTGCCATAAGGGTGGTGTCATCTGCATATCTGAGGTTATTGATATTTCTCCTGGCAATCTTGATTCCAGCTTGTGCTTCTTCCAGCCCAGCGTTTCCCATGATGTACTCTGCATATAAGTTAAATAAGCAGGGTGACAATATACAGCCTCGATGTACTCCTTTTCCTATTTGGAACCAGTCTATTGTTCCATGTCCAGTTCTAACTGTTGCTTCCTGACCTGCATACAGATTTCTCAAGAGGCAGGTCAGGTGGTCTGGTATTCCCATCTCTTGAAGAATTTTCCATAGTTTATTGTGATCCACACATTCAAAGGCTTTGGCATAGTCAATAAAGCAGCAATAGATGTTTTTCTGGAACTCTCTTGCTTTTTTCATGATCCAGCAGATATTGGCAATTTGATCTTTGGTTCCTCTGCCTTTTCTAAAACCAGCTTGAACATCTGGAATTTCACGGTTCACGTACTGCTGAAGCCTGGCTTGGAGAATTTTGAGCAATACTTTACTAGCGTGTGAGATGAGTGCAATTGTGCGGTAGTTTGAGCATTCTTTGGCATTGCCTTTCTTTGGGATTGGAATGAAAACTGACCTTTTCCAGTCCTGTGGCCACTGCTGAGTTTTCATCCCGACCCAACACTTAGCTGTGTCTCCTGGAACAAGTTAACCTCTCTGAGCCTCAGTTTCCTCATTTGTAAAATATCGTAATAGTGCTCACTTGATAGGATTCTTGTGGGGAGTGAATGAGACGACTGATGTTAAGTGTTTAGTCCACCATAAACCCTCCATTTAAAAAGCTGTTATGAATATTCAAGAGCCATTAGCGACCTGTGAATGTCACCCCTTCCCCACATATTTGCAGATTAGGTGACTGAGGCCCAGAGAAGAAAATATCTTGCCCAGAGTCACACAGTGAGTTGCTGACCCTGGCTGGAAGTTTGACTTTTGAAGCTCCAATCCAATGCCCTTTTGGCTGGACCCCAGTGGCCTTCCTTGCAAGTTGCAGAGTGTTCAGATCCTGAACTTTTCCAGCTTCCTTGGCTCTGTTTTGCCTCTGGAGGCCCTAATGAAATATGGGGCAGGTGCAGGCAGCATCTCAGACAGTAGCTCTCTATTCAGAACATTATTTAGGGCTCAAGCCTGTTCAGCATGAAATTTAATCTCTCCATCAATGTTGTAACAAGCTTGTCAGAGAGCTGGGGACTGGCTGGGAGGTACCTGGTTGCCAAGGATGCTTTCAGTCCTTTGGTTTCTCCTTTGGATCTTCAAGAGCCAATCCTGAAGTCAGGGTTTAGGGGAGACCAGGGAAGTTTCTCATCTTGGTTAATGGCTAGGAAAGTGGACAGGGACACTCCAAATGATCTGGTCCTTTTCTGCCTCCCTCCCAACCTCATCACTACTGTAATCCCTGGTGCTACTTGTGCTCAAACCTCTCTGCTTTTCTTTTCATTCCTTGAATACGCTGATCCCATTCATGCCTCAGGGACTTTGCACCTGGTGTTTCCTCTGCCTGCAATACAGTTTCCAGCACTTTGCACAGCTGGCTTCTTCTTATCGGGTATCAACTCAAATGTCACCTCCTCAGATGAACTTTCCTGATGATTTCATCTACAGAAGTTTCCCTCTTCCACCATCACTCAACAATAACTCATCCCAGGTTATTTTCCACAGTACCTGTCACCTTCTGAAAGAATCATCCTCCACCAAAAGATAAGCTCTAGGAGGCTAGAGATTTGGAGCTGTTTTATTCATTGTTACCTCCTTGCCTGGGCCCAGGGAAGTCTGTCATTAGTAGGAAGGAGGTTAACAGCTTTTGCACATATGCAAACATGTCACACATATGTGAACACCTACACATATGAAATCCCCACTCCTGGAGCTTAACTGTAATGAGTAAAAAGACAATAAAATAAACCATACATTAGGCATGTGCACACACAATTCATTCATATATATAAGGGGTTGAAATTGCTATTTTAAATGAGGTGGGATCCAGAAGGCCTGGTTGAGAAAGTGGCGGAATGAGCCACACGGATGTCTCGTGAAAGAATGTTCCAGGCAGAAGATTTGGCAAGTGCAAAGGCCCTGAGGTAGGAGCACATCTGACATTCTAAGGGAGACAGAGGCTAGTGTTGCTGGACGGAGTGAACCAGGAGGGCTATGAGAGGAGCTGAGGCCAGAAGTGGGTGGAGGCTGGAAATCATACAGGCCTTGGTAAGCAATTTGAAAGACTCAGGCTTTTACTCAGAGTATATGGGAGGCCCCTGGTGCATTTTGAGCAGAGAGTAACAAGCTTTTGCAGCACTTCCAGATGTTGCTTTCAAAATAGAATGGAAGTCAACAACTAAGTTGCAATTTTAAAATTTTATTTATTTATTTGTTGGCCATGCTGCCTGGCAGGCAGGATCTTAGTTCCCTACTGCTAAGTCACTTCAGTTGTTTCTGACTCTGTGCGACCCCATAGACAGCAGCCCACCAGGCTCCCCCATCCCTGGGATTCTCCAGGCAAGAACACTGGCATGGGTTGCCATTTCCTTCTCCAATGCATGAAAGTGAAAAGTGAAAGTGAAGTCGCTCAGTCGTGTCCGACCTTCAGCGACCCCATGGACTGCAGCCTTCCAGGCTCCTCCATCCATGGGATTTTCCAGGCAAGAGTACTGGAGTGGGGTGCCATTGCCGTCTCCTAACCAGGGGTCAAACCCATGCCCCCTTAGTGGAAGTATGGAGTCCTAACTACTGGACCAGCAGGGAATTCCTTAAAATACAATTTTTTTGTGAGAGAATAAATTTAAAGCTGGCTGAGCATAATAGTGCAAAAAGTGTGTTTAATAGATTAAGAAATCTTTAGGGGAGGGGAGAATAGAATTGAATAAAGGGACTGAGGATGCAGTTGGGAGACTATTACAATAATCTAGTAAGAACTATGGTGGCTTAGCCCAGCCCCGAGACTGCAATAGATAACTGTGTGTTTTCTAACAATTCCATCCTCGCCTTCTTCCATAGAGATAGATGAGCACATGGCTGCTTAGCTGGGGACTACACTTCCCGGCTTCCCCTGGGTCAAATGGAATTAACCAATGGAATGTGAGCACAAGCAATGTGTTAGCTAGTGCCACATTTGCTTAAAGGAAAATTGTGCGTGGTATTCTTTTTCTCCCTTCCCCTTTATACAAAGCAGAGGGATGGGCTTGGATGCAGCCTAACCATGCAGATGAGGACAGTTCTGGGGAAAGAACCTGGGTCCCAAAAGAGGATGTGGAGCAAAGTCTAACGTATTCCAGACCACTCATCCCAGGACTTCTTCACAAGTAAGAGATGAACTTCTGCCTTCCTTAATCCACTGCATTTTGGGGTTCTTTGTTACAGCAGCTTAACCTTCACCTCAACTACTGCACAGACTTTGTGGAAGATTTGGGAATATCAGGAGTGAATTACAGCACAGTGTGAAATAGGAAACAACCTAACATACAACATTCACCATCTCCATCCTTTGTTGATGTTCAGTCGCTCAGTCATGTCCAACTCTTTGTAACCCCATGGACTGCAGCACGCCAGGCTTCCCTGTTCTTCACCATCTCCTGGAGCTTGCTCAAACTCATGTCCTTTGAGTCGGTGATACCAACCATCTCGTTCTCTGTTGTCACCTTCTCCTCCCGCCTTCAATCTTTCCCAGCATCAGGGTCTTTTCCAGTGAGTCAGCTCTTTGCATCAGGTGGCTAAAGTATTGGAGCTTCAGCTTCAGCATCAGTCCTTCGGATGAATATTCAGGGTTGATTTCCTTTAGGATCTCTGTCCTTAAAGCTCCATAACTAAGACCCTGCAGGGAACTTCTTGCAGACTGGCTTTCCCCTTAGGTCCCTTGCCTGATACCTCTTCTGATTACACATTCTCACTCCCCCATCTACATTCTTTGCCAGCTTCCCCAGTGCCAGAGGATATCTGAAACCTTTGATTTTATTTTCTCAAACAAATGAGTATTTTCTCAATCTTTAACACAGACAAGCTCCTGAGCCTTCCTCAGAGTTAATCAAAATTCTTGGTGGTGCATCCTCACAAAAGATGGAGGCATCCCTTCCAAGTCTCCATCCTAATACTAAGAATTAGCAGAAACGTGAAAATCATGGTTTACCTTTCATTTGTCTCATAGTAAATTTGTTGGTGGATCTCCCTTTCCTGAAAAAATACCCTCAATAAGCACATAGCAGTGGGGAGACGGTGGCACAGGAGAAAATATATCTTCCTCTAGCTTGAGAAAACTTTAGCGTTTGCTTCTGGGGTTTTAAACCCTCTCTCCCATTTACTCGTATACAAATATTTATACAACAGGCAGCCCTGGATCCTAACCCACATGGCTCTTCCTCACAGGCAGACACTCAGGCACATACAGACTTGCAGAGAGCTGAGTCATTCAGGGGGGTCCCTGGATGTCCACTCTGCTCTGTTTGCCTTTCCAGTGCCAACTCCTGGGCACACTTCCCTGCCCCCAGCTCTGTGTCCTTTACACTCATTGATTCTTCAGGTGCCTTACCAGAATTCTAGGTGGGGACTTTCTGCTGCCTCATTTCCTCCCTGCTTTTCTGGTCTGTTACATTCACTACTAACACTGTGAAGCCAGTTGTAAAATGCATCAGAAACAAGGCCTCTTCTTGAAGCCCCCAGAAGCCAAACCCATGCTTGGCACAGTAGGGTTTTGCTGTCCTATTAGGAAGGACTGTCTTTTCCACCCCTGGCTAGGGCTACTGGCCACAGGACATGTCTACTCTGCTGAGCACCCACACCGCCCACCACCTGCTCAGCCAGTGTGTGGGGCAAACGTGATGCACAGGCTCACGGAGAATGAACTCCAAGACTCTGGGCAGGATCCGACTGGAAATAACACCCATTGCCTCCTTGGGTGTGAGAGGAAGGGTGGGAATCAGTTGGGGAATTACGTGTCTGTGTGCATGTCTCTGTGTGGACCGATGTGGATGCCTATTGTGTGCTGACCAGCTGCGTTGTTCGTGTTTACAGGATAGGTTATCTACATAGGCAAACCACTTCAGTATTCTTGCCTTGAGAACCCCAACGTCAAATGTTGAAATGATATGACACTGAAAGATGAACTCCCCAGGTCAATAGGTGCCCAATATGCTACTGGAGAAGAGTGGAGAAATAACTCCAGAAAGAAGAGATGAAGCCAAAGCAAAAACAACACCCAGTTGTGGATGTGACTGGTGATAGAAGTAAAGCCCGATGCTGTAAAGAGAAATATTGCATAGGAACCTGGAATCTTAGGTCCATGAATCAAGGCAAATTGGAAGCCATCAAACAGGAGCTGGCAAGAGTGAATACTGACATTTTAGGAATCAGTGAACTAAAATGGACTGGAATGGGTGAATTTACCTCAGCTGACCATTGTATCTACTACTGTTGGCAAGAATCCCTTAGAAGAAATGGAGTATCCCTCATAATCAACAAAAAAAGTCTGAAATTCAGTTCTTGGGTGCAACCTCAAAAAATGACAGAAAGATCTCTGTTCATTTCCAAGGCAAACAATTCAGTTTCACAGTGATCCAAGTCTATGCCCCAAAAGTAAATGCTGAAGCAGTTGAACGGTTCTATGAAGACCTACAAGAACTTTTTGAAATAACACCCGAAAAAGATCCTTTTCGTTATAAGGGACTGGAATGCAAAAATAGAAAGTCAAGAAATACCTGGAGTAACAGGCAAATTTGGCCATGGAGAACAAAATGAAGAAAGGCAAAGGCTTTTGACAAGAGAATGCACTGGTCATAGCAAACACACTCTTTCAACAACATAAGAGAAGACTCTACACATGGACATCACCGGATGGTCAATACTGAAATCAGATTGATTATATTGTTTCCAGCCAAAGGTGGAGAAGCTCTATACAGTCAGCAAAAAAAAACTGGGAGCTGACTGTGGCTCAGATCATGAACTTCGAATAGCCAAATTCAGACTGGAATTAAAGAAAGTAGGGAAAACCACTAGACCATTCAGGTATGACCTGAATCAAGTCCTTTATGATTATACAATGGAAGTGACAAATAGATTCAAGGGATTAGATCTGATAGAGTGCCTGAAGAACTATGGATGGAAGTTCTTGACATTGTACAGAAGACAGTGATCAAGACCATCCCCAAGAAAAATAATTGCCAAAGGGAAAAATGGTTGTCTGAGGAGGCCTTACAAATAGCTGTGAAAAGAAGAGAAGTGAAAGGCAAAGGAGAAAAGGAAAGATATACCCATTTGAATGCAAGGTTCCAAAGAATAGCAAGGAGAGATAAGAAAGCCTTCCTCCATAATCAATGTAAAGAAACAGAGGGAAACAATAGTACGGAAAAGACTAGAGATCTCTTCAAGAAAATTAGAGATACCAAGGGAACATTTCATGCAAAGATGGGCACAATAAAGGACAGAAACAGTATGGACCTAACAGAAGCAGAAGATATTAAGAAGAGGTGGCAAGAATACACAGAAGAGCTATACAGAAAAGATCTTAATGACCTACATAAGCACAATGATGTGATCACTCATCTAGAGCCAGACATCCTGGAATGTGAAGTCAAGTGGGCCTTAGGAAGCATCACTACAAACAAAGCTAGTGGAGGTGATGGAATTCCAGTTGAGCTATTTGAAATCCTAAAAGATGATGTTATGAAAGTGCTGCACTCAATATGCCAGCAAATTTGGAAAACTCAGCAGTGGCCACAGGACTGGAAAATGTCAGTTTTCATTCCAGTCCCAAAGAAAGGCAATGCCAAAGAATGTTCAAACTACCACACAATTGCACTCATCTCACACACTAGCACAGTAATGCTCAAAATTCTGCAAGCCAGGCCTCAACCGTATGTGAACGGTGAACTTCCATATGTTTAAGCTGGATTTAGATAAGGCAGAGGAACCAGAGATCAAATTGCCAACATCCGTTGGTTCATCGAAAAAGCAAGAGTGTTTCAGAAAAACATCTACTTCTGCCTTATTGACTATAGCAAAGCTTTTGACTGTGTGGATCACAACAAACTGTGGAAAATTCTTAAAGAGATGGGAATACCAGACCACCTGACCTGCCTCTTGAGAAACCTGTATGCAGGTCAGGAAGCAACAGTTAGAACTGGACATGGAACAACAGATGGTTCCAAATCAGAAAAGGAGTCCGTCAAGGCTGTATACTGTCACCTTGCTTATTTAACTTATATGCAGAGTACATCATGTGAAATGCCGGGCTGGGTGAAGCACACACTGGAATCAAGATTGCCAGGAGAAATATCAATAACCTCAGGTATGCAGATGACACCACCCTTATGGCAGAAAGCAAAGAGGAACTAACAAGCTTCTTGATTAAGGTGAAAGAGGAGAGTGAAAAAGTTGGCTTAAAGCTCAACATTCAGAAAACTAAGACCATGGCATCTGGTCCCATCACTTGATGGCAAATAGATGGGGAAACAATGGAAACAGTGTCAGACTTTATTTTTTTTGAGCTCCAAAATCACTGCAGATGGTGACTGCAGCCATGAAATTAAAATGCTTGCTCCTTGGAAGAAAAGCTAAGACCAACCTAGATAGTGTATTAAAAAGCAGAGCCATTACTTTACCAACAAAAGTCCATCTTTTCCAGTAGTCATGTATGGATGTGAGAGTTGGACTATAAAGAAAGCTGAGTACCAAAGAACTGATGCTTTTAAACTGTGGTGTTGGAGAAGTCTCTTGGACTTCTAGGAGATCAAACCAGTCAATCCTAAAGGAAACCAGTCCTGAATATTCATTGAAAGGACTGATGCTGAAGCTGAAGCCCCAATACTTTGGCAGCCTGATATGAAGAACTGACTCACTGGAAAAGACTCTGATGCTGGGAAACATTGAAGGCAGGAGGAGAAGGGGACAGCAGAGAATGAGATGGTTGGATGGCATCACTGACTCAATGGCCATGATTCTAAGCAAGCTCCAGGAGTTGGTGATGGACAGGGAAGTCTGGCATGCTGCAGTCTGTAGGGTCGCAAAGAGTCGGACACAACTGAGCAACTGAACTGAGCTGAACTGAACCGACATAGGTGTGTGGGTCTACGTAAGTGTGAGGATGTCTCTCTGTATATTTATATGTTACTGCTTCCTGCTTATTTTTCCAGCCCAACTCATACCGTTCTTCCAGTCAGTGTTCTAAACACACGCTCTTCATATACTTCTCATTCTCTGCAATCCCTATGCCTCTCTCAGATATTCTCTTTGCATCTTTCCTTCATTGTCTCTTCCTCTTTGTCCCTTTCTCTCTTAACTTGCTTCTCTTTCTTTCCCTTCTCCCTTCACTTCTCCCTCCCCTTCTCCCTCCTCCTCCTTTTTCTCCTCCTCACCTCCCTCACCCTTCCTTCCCCCCTCCCTGCTAGCTCCTCTATACACCAGTGTCTTCCTCCACATCCATCTCACCTAGCTAACTCCTCCTTCTCCTTTGCCCTCAGCTCAGCAATCCCTTGTTTCTGCCTGAGCCCCCAGACAACCTTGGCCCCTGCTGGGGGAACACCCACAGGCCTCCCTTCTTCCCCGTCCATAGCTGGCTCCCCAACTGTGATGCTACTCCCTGTTTCCTCTGCCTTCCCTTCTCAGAATCAACTTACATAGTGTCACCTTAGTTAAATGAAAATCTTTGCCCCAAACTGCCTTCCCTATATGGTTCTGTGTTTGAATTGGCCACGAGAGGATTTGGGGCAAGTTTCAGAAGTTGGGCGTGAAGCAGCAAGTAGCCATGTTTATGCTCAGAAGGTCAGTGATGTCAGTTCAGTCCTGGGGGCAATTCACACCTGCTGTCACGAGTCTGGTGGTTCCCCTTGCTGGGGGCTTGTGGGCCAGAGCTCCCCCATTTCCTCCTCTAACTCCCAGCCTGTTTGGGTGCAGCTTTGTGGTCCTCCTGTAGGAGTTAGACAAATGTAATTTTAGGAGAAATCTAGTCTGAACCCCCATCTCTGGCTCTGCTTTTTTGGGATCTTGATCAAGACATAATTGAAAAAAACTGAAACCTAGGTTCTGTCTTCCTACAAAGCCTGGGGTTGCCTCCACACCCCACTGCATCCTCCTTTGGCATTTGCCTTACAATTCATGCTCATCTGGGTTGATTTTCCTATACCTTCCTCCAGAGGTAGCAATGAATAGGAATTGTTTGTTTGTCTAAAAGCAGAGTGGAAGCTAAGTGTTTTAGGCTGTGAAGCAGCGTAATGGTCACGGCGCCCGTTACATTACATTTTATGGTTCTATAGCAATTACACTGCATTTTATGGTGTCATAACATATTACATTTTATGGCTTAATATCAGCTTTAATACAAGACACTATGGCCCAGAATTTTAACAAGCAGAGGCTTCTTCTGGTGGGATGGTAATAGCCTTTCCGCATGATCATGTGCCTTCCAGCAGGAGGCCGAGGAAGGTGAAGCAGGGACCGAACTTCCCTCCAGCGTCCACAGCCACCCCGTCGCATGCCCTGTCAGTCAAGCCTGGCATTCTTGCTGGGGGGCTTTGGGCAAACTAGTTGAACAGACGGTGCTCTGGGCTTCCAGCACCGCCATCTCTCCCTCATCCCCGTTTTCTTCTCCTCACGACAGACAGGATGGTCTTTCTAAAGCACAGAGATAATTCTGCCACCTCTCCACTTAAAATCTATCCCTAACTTCCCATTGCCTTCAGGGACGAGTCCCTACTCAGTCCCAACTCAGCCTGTGGTTCAGGGTCCTTCTGTTCCCCCACATCCTGTGCTAACCCTGCAATGATCTTCCTGCCGTTTCCAGATGTCCTGGGCCCTTTTGCATCCCATGCCTTTGCACACACAGTTTCTTCTGCCAGGATTCCTTTCCTGTATCTTTACTTTTCTATGCCTGCATGCTAATTCACTTCAGTCGTGTCCAACTCTGTGCAATCTTATGGAGTGTAGCCCACCAGGCTCCTCTGTCCCTGGGATTCTCCAGGCAAGAATACTGGAGTGGCCATCCCCTCCTCCAGGGGATCTTCCCGACCCAAGGATCGAACCTCCATCTCCTGCCTTGGCAGGTGGATTCTTCACCACTGTGCCACCTGGGGAGCCCCTTATATGCTTTCATTTAACCAATATTTATTGAGCACCTGCAATGCTGGGCATTGTTCTGACTTTTAGGGGTGTAGCCATGAAAAAAACACTCAAAGTCTCTACTCTCGGGGAGTTTACTTTCTAGTGGAAGAGATGACTTTGTATCAGTACTTCAAAACTCAATCATGTCACCTCCTCCAAGAAGCCTACCTAGATAAGCCTGGGCAGTGACATATGCATTCCAAGGCCATGGCATGACACTCGTCCTCACAGCTGTACTCATCTGATCCCTTCTCTGACTTTCCCAAAGGCAGCGACAATATCCGACCCACCTTTACTTTTCTATTGCTATCACTAAGCAAAGTCCCTGGTCTGGCCCTTGAAATTTCTCAACAAGTTGATTAAATAAATGAATGAATAAAGCAAGAGAGAATAAATGATTACTGTGAATTAGGGGTGCCAGTGAGAATCAGCCCCCATCCTGAAACATCTCCAGCACAGTTGCCTTAAATCCTCTCACTAGGAACTCATCACTTTGGGTTAAGCATTGCCCTCTTGCAGCAGGTCGCTTGAATGCAAATAGCCCTGAGAGTAAGATGTTTGCCTGACTTATTCCATCGGGGCTCTTGGGAGCTGACTGGAGACTACAAGACTTAAGTGAGCTGCTCACCTGGACTAGAAGATAAAGAGAGGAGAAAAGGAAAGAGGCTTTGCCCAGGATTCCTGCCTGTGCTCAGGAAATTGGTTGCAGACACTGACAAATACCTTGAGAAAAATGCCTTGAAGGGACTTCCGTGGTGGTCCAGCTGCTAAGATTTCAAGCTTCCACTACAGGGGATACAGGTTCGATCCCTGGGGAACTAAGATCCTGCATATTGCATAGTGCAGCCAAAAAGTAAATATATATAAATATATATTTTTTTAATTTAAAAAAAGCCTTGGAAATCTTAACACTTATAGAGAAGGGTTATAGAGGGGATACAAAACGCTCTGGGTTAGGTATCAGGTTCTAGCCCTGATTCTGCCACTGACTGACTGTGCAACCTCTGGCAATACCCTCAGCCTCTTTGGGCCTTAGTTTCTTGAACTACAGAACTTGGAGGCTGGGAAAGATAGGATTAGAATCTCTTAGGAGTTAGCAGGGATCAGTGCTGACCAATGAACCATGAGGGGAAATCTGTTGGAGACTTTGGGCCAAGTTTCCCTTACTCTTAGAAAAAAGGCCAGTTCCTCTGAATGTGATCATTTCTAAATAGAACACCAGGAACTGCGGTGTTTGTGGAATGCTTATGATGGGCCAGGCCCTGTGCTAGACTAAATGCATTAAGTCATGTGATCATAATGGTAAACTTCTGAAGTATTACCCTGATGCCCATTTTACAAATAAGGAAACTGATGTTCAGAGTGGTAAATGTTCTTTCCCAAGGTCATGTGGGGAGCAAAGGGCAGAGATGGGATTGGAAGCCAGGTCTGTCTGACTGCAAAACTAGTGATCTTAAAGTCCTCCTCTATACTGTCCCCGTGTTAAAAAAAAAAAAAAAGCTAATCCAGATAAGCCCCCTTCCTCTCACTGATCCATATTCATGCTGCTCAGAACCAAGTAATTGGGGCTGCCAAAGGGTGCTGAGAAGCCATGCTAATGAGCTTGCTCAGCTCCTCTTCTGAAACTACATCCCCTGCTGGGCTGTGGGGCCTCTTCCGTCAATATTGACGCCTGTCTGAGACACTCGGAAGCTGCCATGAACTGGGCAAGCAGCTGCTGCTGAGATTTTAAGAGAGAAAGGCAGAAAAGAAAATTACAACCCCCCTAACAACGCCACCGCTTGGCATTGCAGACCTAGCAAACCCCTGCACATCTGGAGAAACCGGGGAAGGAAAGTCTAGATGAAATGCCAGTTGACCTGCGAGATGTGTGCTTGGGTTCCTGCACCCAGAGTCTATTCCCCTACCTGTGGAGGGCTGGGGAAATCTGTCTGGCAAGGGGAAGATGCGTCTTTGCCAGGCGTGCTCCTGGGGGAGCTGAGATTTTAAGTTCTGCAGCCCCTGGAGGGGCAAAGTCGTGTTTCTGAGTGGGGGCAGAGGAGGAGTCAGAAAGCAGGGGTTTGAAACAGGGCTTTTTAAGAAGGATGGTGTAACTGTGGAGTCAGACCATTCTAGGCTTGAACCCCTTAATAAGTGAGTTATCCTTTCTGGCAAATGGGATTTATTCACTCAACAAATATCCATGCATCTGGAGAACAGGGCAGTCCAGTCATGGGCATATAGGTAAAATGCACGGAGCCTGATTGCTTCCCTGGTGGCTCAGATGGTAAAGAGTCTGCCTGCAATGCAGGAGACCCAGGTTCGATCCCTGGATCAGGAATATCCTTTGGAGAAGGGGATGGCAACCCACTCCGGTATTCTTGCCTGGAGAATCCCATGGACAGAGGAGTCTAGCAGGCTACAGTCCATGGAGTTGCAGAGAGTCAGACACGACTGAGCAGCTAACATAATAACATAAAAATAATATGGAACCTGGTACCTAGTGTGTCCTTAGGAATGCAGAAACTCCACATGGATCAGGCAGGCATCATCACCCTGCCTAGATAAGGCTGGCTGCCCTATCCATGGGGAGTAACATGGCTGTGTAACAAGAGCTTTGAGGACAGCTTGTACTCCAGCCACCAACACTGTCACACAACCTTGGATTATTATTCTGTGTGATGGTTATTTTCATGTGCAACTTGACTGGGCTGCAGGTGGCCAGATATCCTGCCAAACGTTATTCCAGGTGTGTCTGCGAGGGTGTTTCCGGACAAGGTTCACCTTTGAATCACTGGAGTCTGTTTCAGCAGATTGCCCTCCCTGATGTGGGTGGCCCTCTGGGTGGTCAGGCCTTTCAGGATGGCTGTTCTCTTGCTCCCTGCACATCCCCTGCTTGATCAGCCCCTGCTCCACTCATGTATCTATCCAGTCTTCTTCATTACAACACTTGGTCAGGAACTGCCTACATGCTCGCTCCCTGCCCCAGCCGCTGGTTTCCCTGGTAACTGATAAGCCAACCTGAGGCCAATTCCCCCTATAAATAGTAGCCTCCTCCCCCACATAGCGTATGTTGTCTCCACGTCCTGCTTATCATCTGCCATACATCCATGAAGGGAGTGTCATTCCAGGACCCTTCATTCTGGGTGTGTAAGATCCCCTATCTAATGGGTATTGATGTCTCTGTTGCTGTCTCCACCTGGCTCTTTGGTCCTGAAGCTGAGTTTGCAGGCCTGCGGGGTGCAGTCCAACAACTGGCCTGCCAGGAAGCCGGAGAAACTCCCACGAGTGCAGAGATGTCTGGAAATAAGGACAGGGAATGGAAAGTTGCAGGGGGTGACCCTGAGGTGGCTGTCCTCTAGCACGTGCATGGGGCCCTGTGGCAGCTGACCACTCTGGGAGGTGTCTTTCTCTTCCATTACATTGAGAATATCCTGGTAAGCTCAGAGTTTCTTTCTGATTTAGGAGTAACTCCATGCTCATGGCTCATCTGACTGCCTGGTGATGGCTGGTGAATACACACAGAAGGCAACAACTGAATCATCTATTACATAATTGGGTGTTATCTGGTCAGGAAAGACCAGTCTACCCCCAACCCAGCACCCCTACACAATGAGAGACACAGGCTTTAAGGATATTAACTCAGGGACAGGCTTTTGGATTGTACATGGCCATTTACCCAGAATGTAAATAATAAGAGTAGCCTTGGGCTTCTGGTCCCAGTTCCAGTCCATGTTCCTGCCTACAGGAGAGGGCAGAACAATGAAGTAGAGGGATGGGACCATAGCTACACTGCGTTACAACAGATGTGAGACCTTACAGAAGGCCAACCCTGGGTTGTCAAGCACTGTAAAAAAAACCACTCCTGGGAGCCTATAACAGCTGTGTGCGAAATAAAGATCCGCCATGGACATTGGCATTGGCTGAGGACCAAAAAGTCCAGGAGTGGGCTCATAAAGATGACATCCATTGGGATTTCCACAGCCTTACAACCCCACCGCTGCCGGGCTAATGGAAAAGATGAACGGACTACTGAATGATTGAAGCAGGAAACCCACGTCCTCAACCTGTGGGCCAGGAGGCTGATTCAAGCCCTGCAGACTGTAACTGAACATCTCAGGGCATGCGTCGTCCCACCCATCGTCTACTCCGTGTTCACCCAGAGTCAATACCATCTGAATTCAACTCTTAACCACCAAAGGATCCAAAGGTTGCCAACTATCAGTCAAGACAATAACTCACTTTTGCCTACAGGATCTCCCCCCAGAGGGACACATTATAAATGACCTGGGACTGGCAGGTAAGTCCCCAGTGGCTGGGTTTGCCAACTCGTGGGGAATAAGATTAGAAAGGGACTTACAGATCTCACCTGTTGTCTACCCAGCCCCACTGAAGACTACTTAGGTAATTAATCTTGTCCCCTACTAGAGAAAGGCACCATTATATTATACCTCCAGTAAAATTTATAATATTATAACCCTCCAATACTCGGCACCACCTCTGGAGACTGCTGGTGGACAGGTGACACGATACTGCTGGCCAGGACAAAAATCCAAGGTGGGGTTGGCGTGATCTCAGAGTGCTGTTCCTGCTTCTATTCTGCTTAATGGTCATAATCTCCCCGGTGTTGTGCCTGTTAAGCATCTTATATTTCCTCCCGAGTCTGAGTGGAGAGAATCTGCTTGCAGGGGGGGAGACACTGGTGGCCTCACTATGAAATGAATCTGATTGTTGGGTCTGCAGCGAGATGCTATTGTCATCATCCTCTGGATTTTCATGAAAAATTGACCCAATAAGCACTTGGCTCCAAAGTCTCCTCACCTATAGGCAAATCACTCCCCCTAGCTTACTAGGTGTCTTAGTCTTAATGCTCCTTAGCTGCTGTTGCTTGTATCGCATTTGTGGTATTTGGTTGCAGTGCGCCTTTGTACACTTGACCTCGGGGCTGTCATGGAAGAGGGGTGCACCAAGAGTGTAAGGGTCATGCAAGGTAGGTGGGGTGGAGTGCGCGATCAGGCCTTTCAAGATGGCTGTTCTCTTGATCTCTTTACACTCCCTGCTCATCCAGCCCCTGGTCCACTCATGTGATTGTGGTTGCTGTGCTTAGTTGTTCAGTCTTGTCCAACTCTTTGAGACCCCATGGAGCCTGCCAGGCTCCTCTGTCCATGGGGATTCTCCAGAAAAGAATACTGGAATGGGTTGCCATGCCCTCCTCCAGGGGATCTTCCCAATCCAGGGACTGCACCCAGGTTTCCCTCATTGCAGGCAGATTCTTTACCATCTGAGCCACCAGGGAAGCCCCCATTCATGTGATAGGCATAATCAATAACTGCCTACAGGCTTCTCACTTGCCCCAGTTGCTGGCTTCCCTGGTAACTGATGAGCCAACCTGAAGTCATGTCAGTTCCCCCTATAAATGGTAGCATCCTTCTCCCCTGAGTGGTAAAGATTGCTCCAGGTCCTGTCTGCTACACATGGTGGGTGTTGCTCCAGGACCTTGTGTTTCACATGTGTCACACAATGTTGTGTTAATTTCTACTGTATAGAAAAGTGCTTTACACCTATAAATATGATCTTTTTCATATTCTTTTCCATTTTGGTTTATCGTAGGAAATTGAATACAGTTTCCTTTGCAGTAGAACTTTGTTTACATTCTCTATGCAGTAGTTTGCGTCTGCTGATCCCAAACTCCCAATCCATCCATCCCTCACCCTCCTCCCTTTTGGCAACTGCAAATCTATTCTCTGTCTGTGAGTCTGTTTCTGTTCTGTAGATAAGTTCACTTGTATCATAGTTTAGATTCCACATAAAAGTGATATCATCTGACTTACTTAGTGTGATCATTTCTAGGTCCATCCGTGTTGTTGCAAATGGCATTATTTCATTCTCTTTTATGGCTGAATCCTACTCCATTGTATATGTACCACATCTTCTTTATCCATTCATCTGTCAATGAACATTTAGGTTGTTTTAATATCTTAGTTGGCTGGATGGCATCACTGACTCGATGGACGTGAGTCTCAGTGAACTCCGGGGGTCGGTGATGGACAGGGAGGCCTGGCGTGCTGCGATTCATGGGGTCACAAAGAGTCGGACACGACTGAGCGACTGAACTGAACTGAACTGAATATCTTGGTTACTGAGAACAGTGCTGCAACAAACATTGAGGTGCATGTATCTTTTTGAATTACAGTTTTCTCTGGAAATTTGTGGCAACTCTTTTCATTCTCTGAAGAGTGCCTTTGAACCCACCAAGGTGATGTGGCTTTTCCATAGTGTTAAACTTCATTGTGCATTTCCCAGTGGCGCTAGTGGGGAAGAGCCTGCCCGACAGCACAGAAGATGTAAGAGACATGGGTTCGATCCCTGGGTCGGGAAGATCCCCTGAAGGAGGGCATGGCAACCCACTTCAGTATCCTTGACTGGAGAATCCTATGGACAGAGGAGCCTAGTGGGCTTTAGTCCATAGCATTGCAGAGTTAGACCTGACAGAAGCGACTTAGCATGCAAACTTCACTGTAATAAAATGAGAGAGAAAAAAATGTTCCTGGGAAGAACTTGTGTTCTTCTGGGTGTTTTCACCACCCCCACCCCCACCCCCACCCCGGCACCCTGAGGTTCATATGTTGAAATTCTAACTCCGAAGGTGATGGTATTTGGAGGTGGGGCCATTAGGCGTAATTGGGTCATGAGAGCAGAGCCTTCACAAGTGGGATCAGTGCCCTTGAAAAAGACCCCAGAGAGCTCCCCACCCCTTCCATCCTGTGAGGATACAGTGAGAAGTCATGGGCTATGAACCAGAGAAGTTGTCCTCCACAGACAGTAAATCTGTTGGCATCTTTATCTTGGATGACTCAGCCTCTAAAACTGTAAGAACTGTTTGTGATTTATAAGCCACTCAGTCTGTGGTCCTTAGCCTGTTCGGGCTGCCTTAACTAAAAGCAGAAGATCTTAATTTTGATGAAGTCTGATTTGTCCATTTGTCTTTATATAGATTGCAATCCTGGTGTCATAGCTAAGAAATCTTTGCTTAAAGCAGGGTCACATGAGCATTCTCTTCTGTTTTCTTCTGGTACAGTTTCTCTACCTTTGGTAGTAATAAGTTGGGCCAGGCAATTCTTAATAATTCTGTGCTAAACTCACATTAAATATATTAGCTCTTTTGTGGATTCCATGGGATTTTCTACATAAATCTTCACATTGAAAATAAAGATGTTTTCCTTCTTCCTTTCCAGTATGGATACCTGTTACTTCTTTGCTCTTCTTGTTTAGTTGATAAGTTGTGTCTGACTCTTTCGCGACCCCGTGGACTGTAGCTTGCCAGGCTTCTCTGTCCATGGGATTTTCCAGGCAAGAATACTGGAGTAGATTGCCATATTCTTCTCCAAGACATCTTTCTGACCTAGGGGTCAAACCTGAATCTCCTGCATTGGCAGGCGGATTTTTTTTTAACCACTGAGCCACCTGGGAAGCCCCAAATATCATTATTTCTTTTTTGTTGTTGTTGTTCAGTTGCTCAGTCGTGTCTGATTCTTTTCAACCCCATGGACTGCAGCACACCAGGCTTCCCTGTCCTTCACCATCTCCTGGAACTTGCTCAAACTCGTGTCCATTGAGTTGGTGATACCACCCAACCATCTCATTCTCTGTTATCCCTTCTCCTCTCGCCTTCAATCTTTCCCCTGAATCAGGGTCTTTCCTAATGAGTCAGCTCTTTGCATCAGGTGGCCAAAGTATTGGAGCTTCAGCTTCAGCATCAGTCTTTCCAAAGAATATTCAGGATTGATTTCCTTTAGGATTAATTGGTTGAAGCTCCTTGCAGTCTGAGGGACTCTCAAGAGTCTTCTCCAACACCACAGTTCAAAAGCATCAGTTCTTTGGCATTCAGCCTTCTTTATGGTCCAACTCTCACATCCATACATAACTACTGGAAAAACTATAGCTTTGACTAGACAGACCTTTGTTGGCAAAGTAATGTCTCTGCTTTTTAATATGCTGTCTAGGTTGGTCATACCTTTTCTTCCAAGGAGTAAGCGTCTTTTAATTTCATGGCTGCAGTCACCATCTGCAGTGATTTTGGAGCCCAGAAAAGTAAAGTCTGACACTGTTTCCATTGTTTCCCCATCTATTTGCCATGAAGAGATGGGACCGGATGCCATGATCTTAGTTTTCTGAATGTTGAGTTTTAAGCCAACTTTTTCACTCTCTTCTGGCTTTCATCAAAAGGCTTTTTAATTCCTCTTCGCTTTCTGCCATAAGGGTGGTGTCATCTATGTATCTGAGGTTATTGATATTTCTCCCAGCAATCTTGATTCCAGCTTGTGCTTCATTCAGCCCGGCATTTCGCATGATATATTCTGCACATAAGTTAAATAGGCAGGGTGACAATATACAGCCTTGACATACTCCCTTCCTGATTTGGAACCAGTCCGTTTTTCCACGTCCAGTTCTAACTGTTGCTTCTTGAGCTGCATACAGGTTTCATAGGAGGCAGGTAAGGTGGTCTGGTAATCCCATCTCTTTAAGAATTTTCCACAGTTTGTTGTGATCCACACAGTCAAAGACTTTAGAATAGTCAGTGATGCAGAAGTAGATGTTTTTCTGGAACTCTTTTTTTTTTCTATGATCCAACAGATGTTGGCAATTTAATCTCTGGTTCCTCTGCCTTTTCTAAATCCAGCTTGTACATCTGGAAGTTCTTGGTTCATGTACTGTTGAACTCTGGCTTGGAGAATTTTGAGCATTGTTTTGCTAGCATGTGAGATTAGCGTAGTTGTGCATAGTTTGAACATTCTTTGCCATTGCCCTTCTTTGAGATTGGATTGAAAACTGACCTTTTCCAGTCCTGTGGATGCTGCTGAGTTTTCCAAAGTTGCTGGCGTATTGAGTGCAGCATTATCACAGCATCATCTTTTAGGATTTGAAATAGCTCAACTGAAGCTATTTTCATCACCTCCACTAGCTTTGTTCATAGTGATGCTTCCTAAGGCCCACTTGACTTTGCATTTCAAGATGTCTGTCTCTAGGTGAGTGATCACACCATCGTGGTTATCTGGGTCATGAAGATCTTTTTTGTATAGTTTTTCTGTGTATTCTTGACACCTCTTCTTAATATCTTCAGCTTCTGCTAGGTCCATACCATTTCTGTCCTTTATTGTGCCCATCTTTGCATGAAATGTTCCCTTGGTATCTCTAATTTACTTGAAGAGATCTCTAGTCTTTCCCATTTTGTTGTTTTCCTCTGTTTCTTTGCATTGTTCACTCAGGAAGGCTTTTATATCTCTCCTCGCTGTTCTTTGGAACTCTGCATTCAAACAGGTATATCTTTCCTTTTCTCCTTTGTCTTTCACTTCTCTCCTTTTCTCAGCATCTGTAAGACCCTCTTCAGACAACCATTTTGCCTTTTTGCATTTCTTTTTCTTGGGGTTGGTTTTGATCACTGCCTCCTGTACAATGTCACGAACCTCTGTCCATAGTTCTTCAGACACTCTATTAGATCTAATCCCTTGAATCTATTTGTCACTTCCACTGTTTAATCATAAGGGATTTGATTAAAGTCATACCTGAATGCTCTAGTGGCTTTCCCTACTTAATTCAATTAAGTCTGAATTTTGCAATAAGGAGTTAATGATCTGAGTCATAGTCAGCTCCTGGTCTTGTTTTTGCTGCCTGTATAGAGCTTCTCCACCTTCAGCTGCAAAGAATATAATCAGTCTGATTTCAGTATTGATCATTGTCTATGTGTAGAGTCTACCTAGCCTTATTTTACCAGTAGGATATTGTGAAATAGAAAAGGTTATAGTTGTTCACTCTTTCTGGTCCTATCCTCATCTTGTTTCTGATACTGGGGGGAAGAATCCAGTCTGTTACTATTAAGCATTACGTTAGCCATGTGGGGGAATCCTGCTTTATAGATTTTTTACAAACAACTTGTTCAGTCTGGAGCTAACTATTCCTCACCCATGAAGCAGGACCCTTCTGCATTCTCTATAGCACCTTGGGATCCATGAGGTTATCTGTCTTAGTTAATGGGAAGAGTCACTGTCTTGGGCCATTGGGATACCCACCTCCATTATCTCTAATCTTTGCAGAAGAGTCCCCAACCTTGGGGACTCACATGCATGGGCTTATCAGGACTACCATTTCTCCAGTTCTCTCTGGGGAGCACTCTTCTGATCTGAGAACTTAGCCACCATGGGTTCCCCAGACTCTCAGCCATGGCTTCTCATTTCAGGGGGCCCTCCATGACTGCTCCCTACACTGCACCCTGGAAATTCTCTCATGGAGGAATGCTGGGCTGACTTCTTGTTTCTTGCCTCTCAGGGATCACTGACCTTGTTTCCTGAGCTCCAATACCCTGCAATCATTGTGGCATATATTGCATCAATTTTTTGGTTGTTTCAGGCAGGAGGTTATTCCCATTCATATTACTCCATCCTTGCTAACAGCTAAAGACTGTTCAGTTATTGAACTAATTCCAGATTTTTGCTGGAGTTCCATTATTTGTTAAGAAAAAGCATTGTAACTATTAGTTACATGGCTTGCCTGATCCAGGAAAAATTGAGCCAGAGCACCTTATCTTGGTGTGCATAAAAAGCTAGGGAATGGTGAAGGATGGTAGTAATTCTTGTTAATTATATATTACTATGTAGTGGTTGTGGTTTAGTTGCTAAGTTGTGTCTGAATGTTTGCAACCCAACGGACTGTAGCCCACCAGGCTCCTCTGTCCATGGGATTTCCCAGGCAAAAATATGGGAGTGGGTTGCCATTTCCTTCTCCAGGGGGTCTTCCCAACCCAGATAGAACCTAGGTGTCCTGCATTGCAGGCAGATTCTTTACCCTCTAAGCCATGAGGGAAGCCCCATCTATTACTACATATATATCATCTATTACTGCACCAAATCTTACTACTACAGGGGAGTAATAGGAACCCAAGGCTAAAAGCAAAAGTCTTAAACCTGCTTTAATTCCCAAATATTCCCACTCCATTTCCTCCTCCAATTCACAAATATTCTTTTTGGAAATAACTGTTGTTTTCTGAACAGAAAAAGTAATGTATTATCACAGGAGAAAAATTTTGGAACAGAAAAAGCTCAGTGAGTATAGAAATAACTCTCATTTTCTCAGAGAACACATATCCTTCCAGTCTTTTTTTTCCCCCATGCTGTCATAGCCATATGCTTTCTTTCCATAAAACATATTGTACCATTTGGTGTCATGGGGGTATAGAAGGGGTGGGCATGTTTTGATCACATAATGGAATATTTGAAATCCTGGGAAACTAGGGGAAAGGTCACCAACCAGCCGTCCCCACCCACCCACCCGCACCAGACTGGAGCTGCCTGCCAGTTTGGGTATCCTGATCTATTCTCTCTACAGGCTATAAACTCCCAGAGCGGGAACCACACCTTTGAGAACTTTCCCCATAAGACCTTGAAAATATTAACAGTTAGAAGCTTTATGGAGAGATGGGCAGGTTCCTGTTAATACTAACAGCTAAGGTTTACTGAGTACTTGCCATATTCCAGGAACCATGTTAAGAGCTTAACCTCCGTAAATCCTCAAAACATTTAAAAACCCAGGGACTTCCCTGGCAGTCCAGTGGTTAAGACTCAGAGCTGCCAATGCGGGGGGTGCAGGTTCAATCCCTGGTGAGGGAACTAAGATTCCATATGCTATGCGGCATGGCCAAAAGAGAATTAAAAAAAAAAATCAGATGTACTATTATTACCATTTTATAGGAGATAAAATTGAGGCTCAAAGAGGTTGGATAAATAAGCCCAGTGTCACAGAGCTCTTGGGCGGCAGCGGTGGTGGTGGTGGGTGATTTGTGTCCAGGCACATGTAACTCTGCTCCATTACTCTGACGCTACACTGACCACAGTGCCATCTGGGTTTGGGTTGGAGTTCCAGCCTTCTCTCACTAGCTGTGTGGCCTTCAGCAACTCACTTAACCTCTCTGAGCCTTAGTTCCCTCACTTGCGGAATAAGTATAATAAAACATCTGAGTTTTCGAGAGACAAAAGATATAGAGAGTGTCTGGCTTTGTGTCTGTTAACAGTGGCCACTCCAAAAAGGCTAGAGCCTCTCTAACCCTTAATAACAATTCACTGAAAGAATGAAGATTTCCCCTCCTCAGCATGCAGAGTGTTAACTTAGAACCTCAGGCTGTTAGCGCTTCTCTGATCTTGGCACTAATTACGTACAGAAATCATTTTGTCTCTGCCATGTCTAATGAAAGCGACTGTACAGAAATGGGATTTATCATGATATGTGTTAGGAGAGTTTTTTCTTCTTTAAAAGACTACCTCAATTTCCCCCACTTTTCATTTCCCCCTCTCCTTGCCAGATAATCAAATACAAAAGTTATATTAACCTCCCAACCACTTCAATTAAAACACTCATCCAAAATTTGAAAACAATTAAAAAACCCATTATCTCAGATTTAACGTTCTCTGATTCCATGTCTATTTTCTGCCATGGCGTAAACGGCAGGTAACGTTATCACAGTAGGTGCCTTCTGGAAAGCTTTGCCTCGTTCTCCGCCAGTCAGTCCCGAGGCTGCTCGCCCGGCACAGGCCTTATTAAAAACCCACATGCCCTGGTGTACTTTCGTCATGTCCAAATGCATTGAAATAATTGATTGTTTTAATGAGTTCTCCATCTGTCTCATTTTCTTCTGTCTTTCTCTACTCAGGAATGGATTTCAGAGAGAGGGAAGGACAGATTCACTCTTGGGAGGTCATGGGCTGAAAGATGTGAGGGTCCTTGACTTGGATCTATTGCCTTGGGGTTCTGCATTCCGTGATGAAATTAGAAATGGTTCTCCCAAAGAAGAGCATGCCATGAGGTGTGTTAGGAAGCTGTGGTGGCTGCAAAGAACACAAGACCCCTAAAGATGGGTCAAGAGAAATAATGCTGTAGTCACTCCTTGTGACTTCTGGTTGTGTCAAACAATATGTACTGTGTGCCTGTTGTATAGTAAGATACCATGCCAAATAGCAGAGATATGGTCTCCAAGGCCTAGGAGATTCAATAAAAAATAAACGAACAATAACAACCAGCAAACAAAAAACCAAAACGCAAAACACAAAACACCCCCCTCCACAAATCCCCAGACTCCTTGGATCAGACACATTCATACACTACTCATGGAAATGTAAATTTTTGAAACCTGCCTGGAGTATAATTTAACAATAACTATCAAAACATTTAAGAGATATACATGCCTATTCACCTAGCAATCAGCCTTCTAATCATTTATGATAAGGGGATAATCACTTATGTGTATAAAGATTTAACTACAGCTGTGTTCTGTGCAACACTTATAAAAGCATAGGGGAAAAAAACATTGGAAAATCTAATTGTCCAATGACAAGGAATTATATAAACTAATGACATATCTTTAGAATGTAATATTATGAAGTCATTTAAAAGTATATTAGAGAAGAAAATAAATTGAAGGAGTAAAAATGAAGACTGTGTTGTTAGTTCCCTCACCAGGGATTGAACCTGCACCCCCCGCATTGGCAGCTCTGAGTCTTAACCACTGGACTGCCAGGGAAGTCCCTGGGTTTTTAAATGTTTTGAGGATTTACGGAGGTTAAGCTTTTAACATGGTTCCTGGAATATGGCAAGTACTCAGTAAACCTTAGCTGTTAGTATTAACAGGAACCTGCCCATCTCTCCATAAAGCTTCTAACTGTTAATGTTTTCAAGGTCCTATGGGGAAAGTTCTCAAAGGTGTGGTTCCCCCTCTGGGAGTTTATAGCCTGTAGAGAGAATAGATCAGGATACCCAAACTGGCAGGCAGCTCCAGTCTGGTGTGGGTGGGTGGGTGGGCACAGTTGGTTGGTGACCTTTCCCCTAGTTTCCCAGAATTTCAAATATTCCATTTTGTGATCAAAACATGCCCACCCCTTCCATACCCCCATCATGAATCTCAAGTTTTTCTTTTTTGTCTTTAGAAAAACGATCCATTTAATCACCTAGAAAAGTATTAAGGGTATTAGACTTCACCTGTAGGCATTGAAAGAGCAGGTTTTGACCTTGTTTGGAAAAGTGAGGTTGTAAAGTCTCTAGCCATCATGGAAGGTTTTAGGTTCCTGTATTTGGAGAAACTCTCTGGCAGGGCTTTAGGGAGCAGGCAGTTTGAGGAGCTCCATCTACTCTTTTGGGGACAGAGTGCCCTTATCCAGATTTGAGTGTCTTCTCTCCCCTAAAACTGATGCTGCAGTCAAAGGGTGATTGGGCAGAGTTCTCCAGTTTGTTCCTGTCCTCAGATTCCTTTGCCCACCGGCAACAGTAAGGGTCATTTATGGAGTACTTCCCCTGCGTCAAACACTGGCTCCATATGTCCAGCCCTTCTCCCAGCCCCACGGTTACTACCTAGTCTGAGCCACCATCATCTGCCACCCAGATCCTGGCAGTAGCCTCCTAACTGGTCCCTCCACTTCCTGTCCTGCCTTCCAGAGGCTATTCTCAACACAGCAGCCAGAGGAATTGTTAAAACCTAAGTCAGATGAAATGACTTCCCTATGTGAGATTCTGCAGCAGGTCACAGTCTCACTCGTATTAAAAACCAAAATCCTTACTATGCCACGAGGTTCACATGATCCAACACATGAGCCTGTTCTGCCCCCACCTCCCACTGCCGCCCCCTCTACTCACTGTGCTCCTGGACACTGGCTTCCTTTCTATTCCCCAACACACCAGACACAGTCCTGCCTCAGGGCCTTTGCACTTGCTGCTCTTTTCCCATTACACACTTCTCCAAAATACACACATGGTTCACTTGTCACATGTGGTACTATGGCTCAGAATAAAAATGATAATATATGTGTGTGTGTATTTACACATATAGGGATCAGGCAGTTTGAGAAGCTCTATCTACTCTTTTGGGGTCAGAGTATCCTTATCCAGAATTGAATCTTCTCTCTCCTCTGAATTCAAGTGATGAAATCAACAAAGGTGTATTTTGTTATATTAATGAGGCAACTTTTGAACCCCACCTACTAATGGGAGCTGGTTGCTGGGAGAGCCAGTCTTGTAATTAGAGGGTTAAAAACTTTCAGTCCCACCCACCAACCTCTGGGGAGAGAGGAGCTGGAGGTTGAATCAATCCCCAACAGCCAGTGAGTCCTGCAGTCATTCCTATGTAAAGAGGCCTCCAGAAAAACCCCAAAAGGATGGGGTTGAGAGCTTCCAGACTAGAGAACACACAGAGGTGCTGGGAGGGTGAGGGCACAGATGCTCCTCGCCCTGAGTGTCTCTTCTGCTTGGCAGTTCCTGAGTTGCATCCTTTAATGCCTGTCATTGTTGACCAACTCTCACCCGGGAGAATGCCAGCTCCACAAGGGCAGGCAGTGTGGTCTGATGGTCTGTCTGCTTTTCTGCTCTATTCCCAGTGCCTAGAACAGTGCCCGCCATACCCTAGGTGTGCAGTGAATGTTTGTTGAATGAATAAGTGAATGTATGAGTGAATACAAGAAGTGTGACCAGTTTGTCATCCACAGATGAATGAGGCCTGGCATCCAGGGGCTAAACTTTAACAGGGGTTTAAGTCCTCACGAGCCCAGGTGTATAACATGCCTGGCATACAGTAGGCACTCAGTTCACAGCAGTATTATTGTTGCTGCCATTGTTGCTCTCAGACTTCTCAGCTCAAAACCTCTCTCCTCCATCTCTGATCCTCCCACATTTCTGGCCCCGTATTCCCAGCCTCCCCATAGTTCTGCAGGGTTGGTTCCCACCAGGTCTCCTCTCCTCCGTTATCCTTCCCTATCCACCCCTTGATTGTTCTCTCTTCCTGCTCCTCAGGGGAGCAGTCAAATCCAGCAGCGTCTGGGACCTCATTCTGTCTCTCCACAGAGACTGTCTCACTTCCTGGAAAAGCAAATCATCATGAACCACTTCCTCCCTGGACCAAACACCAAAAGCATCCTTGACAACACGCACCAGTTCTGGCTGCCGACAGACCTTTTCAGATGGGACAAGCTTCCAATCAATTCTCATTTCTTCCAGGTGAGAGAGAGAAGCAGTTGGGTGACCCAAGGGGCCCTGAGAACCTCCCACTAGAAATTACTTCGGCTTCTACTTTTCTGCTCAGCTGGGCTGCCAGTTTCTCTGCAAACTCAGTTATTTCTCCAAATGATTCACAGAAACAAACTCTCCCCAAAGACAGAGGCAGGTCTACTCCTGTGAGCTGGCATCCAGTGCCAGAGTGACATTCACTAAATTAAAAACAAGAAAGAAACGATGGGAATAATAATAATAATAAATTTTTATAAGCACTAACTGGGTGCCAGGCCCGAGACAGATGTGATAGCTTATTGAACCATTTCCATAACTCTTGGTGGTAGATACTTCTCTACATTATAGAGGAGGAAAATTAGGCACAGAAAGGTTAAGTAACTTGCCTAAGGTCACACAGCTGAAGAGTGGAGAAGCCAGGCTTTCAACTCAGGTCATCTGGCTCCAATTACTGAATAGATACCATCTGGCCAGACACAGCTGGGTATTGTGTGTGTGTGTTAGCCGCTCAGTCGTGTCTGACTTTTTGCAACCCCAGGGACTGTAGTCCGCCAGGCTCCTCTGTCCGTGGGATTCTCCAGGCAAGAATACTGGAGTGGGCTGCCATTTACAAATAAACAAACAGAAACACAGAGCATGCCTTGATGGAGCTAATGGTAAACCAGCAGAGGGGGGCGTGAAAGCATTAAACGTATAAATCAGTGTCTAGCTACAGGTTGCAACGGTACCAGGAAGGGAAAAGAACACGACAGTCCCTTTGGCTTTCCCTTGGAATAAATGCTGAGTTTGGGCTTTCACTGGGGCCCACTGGTACCTTTCAGACCCTACTAGCCAAGTGGTTATTGTTTCCTGGGTACCCACTCTGTGCCAGGTTCTAAATGGCATGATTTATGCCCAGGCTCCCTCTAGTCATTACTAAGAAGGAAGTATTTTCATCCCCTCTGACAGATGGGACCCAGAGACTCAAGGAGGCCAAGGGACTTGGTCAATAGACTTGCTTGAGGTCTTCTGATAGTGACGGGCAGAGCTGGGACTGACCACAGTGAGTCCTTTCTTTCTTCCATATTAAAGGTCTGATTTCTTATCCTCGGCACTATTGACGTTCTGGGTTGGATAACTGTTTGCTGTGGGCTGTCCTGTGCTTTCTGGGATGTTGGGCAGCATCCCTGGCCTCCACCCACTGGATGCTGGTAGTGCCCACTCTTGCCCCAGTCCTGACAACCAAAAATGTCTGCAGACATTGCACCATGTGCCCTTTGGGAAGTAGAGACTCTTTCCTATTTAAAAACCCTTTCTAGTAGCAGTAACCCCAAGAGTTCCCCCAAGCTTCTTCGCGGCACAGTATTTTAACAGCGATTAATTGTTATTCGGGCCAAGAGGATGCCAGTTGGCCTGGGATTCACTTCTCAACACCCAGGTCCTCCCATCTCTAGCTCTGCAGGGTGTGGCTAATAACACCAGACCCCCCTCAACTCAGAATGTCCTCAGACTTGGGGACTGCTTTTCTCTTTGTCCATTTCAATCAAGACAAGCACCACTGTTGGCAGAGCAGATGTTTCCTGCTGGTGCTTCCTGTGTCCGGAGCAGGCGGTCCTGTTAAAACCTTTCAATGAAGGCTTTTATTCCTGGATATGAGTGATTCAGGGAGGGGTGGGCAGGGAAGGGGGCTCTGATGTCAAATCCTGGCAGGAGAGGCTTTCTCATCCTAACATCTTCCACGCGCCCTCAAACAAGACAAAGATGTGTCCTTGTTTCGGGCACCTGGTGAAAAGTGTGGCATATGAGAGTCACACATGGAAAGACCTTCAACACTTTACTAGTTGAGTGACTGTGAGATGATGGAAAACAGATATATTGGTCTCTGGCCCGCCAGGTTCCTGGCTCCTAAAACCCTCGTAATGTTCTACGTGATGGGAACACTAGGAGCATTTTCTGTTCTAATGAGGCAATTTTAGGTTGCCACTGGTCGCCCAAAAGACCAAGTTGTAATTAGAAGCTTGAAATTTTCAGGCCCTGCCACCTTCTCCAGAGAGAGGAGAGGGGCTGGAAATGTGGTTAATGATTGATCATGCTTACATGATGAAGCTCCACAAAGTCCCAACAGTATGGAATCTGGGGGAGCTTCCAGGCTGGTGAGCACATCCACACATGGTGGAGTGATGCACTCAGCTCCGTGGAGACAGGTGCTCCCTCGGTCAGGGCCCTCCTGGACCTTGTCAACCCATGTATCTCTTCATTTCTGCGTTATTTTCTATCCTTTATCATATCCTTTATTTTAAAATAATTATTTGTTTGGCTGCACCAGGTTTTAGTTGTGGCATCAGTTCAGTTCAGTCACTCAGTCATGTCCAACTCTTTGTGACCCCATGAACCGCAGCACGCCAGGCCTCCCTGTCTATCACCAACTCCTGGAGTTTACCCAAACCCATGTCCATCGAGTCAGTGATGCCATCCAACCATCTCATCCTCTGTCGTCCCCTTCTCCTCCTGCCCTCAATCTTTCCCAGCATCAGGGTCTTTTCAAATGAATCAGCTCTTCACATCAGGTGGCCAAAGTATTGGAGTTTCAGCTTCAACATCAGTCCTTCTAATGAATACCCAGGACTGATCTCCTTTAGGATGGACTGGTTGGATCTCCTTGCAGTCCAAGGGACTCTCAGGAGTCTTCTCCAACACCGCAGTTCAAAAGCATGAATTCTTTGGCACTCAGATTTCTTTATAGTCCAACTCTCACATCCATACATGACCACTGGAAAAACCATAGCCTTGACTAGATGGACCTTTGTTGGCAAAGTAATGTCTCTGCTTTTTAATGTGCTGTCTAGGTTGGTCACAACTTTCCTTCCAAGGAGTAAGTATCTTTTAATTTCATGGCTGCAATCACCATCTACAGTGATTTCGGAGCCCAGAAAAATAAAGTCAACCACTATTGCCACTGTTTCCTCATCTATTTCCCATGAAGTGATGGGACCGGATGCCCTGATCTTAGTTTTCTGAATATTGAGATTTAAGCCAACTTTTTCACTCTCCTCTTTCACTTTCAGCTGTGGCATGCTGGGTCTTAATCTTGGCATGTTAACTCTTAGTTGCGGTGTGTGGGATCTAGTTCCTTCACCAGGAATTGCACCCAGGCCTCCTGCATTGGGAGGGCAGTCTTAACCACTGGACCACCAAGGAAGTCCCTATCATATCCTTTAATAAGCTGGTAAATGTGTTTCCCTGAGTTCTAGGAGCTGCCGCTAACAAATTAGGGTCATGGGAACCTTTGATTAGCAGCTACATCTGACAGAGGTTGTGGGTAACCTGAGGACTTACTACCTGGGGTAGGAGCAGTGGGTGGGACTGAGCCCTTAACCCATGGGATCAACTCTACTCCAGGTAGATGGTGTTAGAATTGAGACAAATTGTAGGACATCCAGTGGATGTCCTGGAGAATTGCTTGCTAGGAAAAACCCACGCGCTTTTGGTGACTAGAAGTGTCGGAAGTGAAGTGTACTGTGTGAGTAATGAAGGATGCATCCAGGAGGGAAAGGCTGAGTGGTTCTAATACAGTGACTTTGGAGAAACTGCTGTTAGCTCTTGGAGTCACAGCGCCTTTCTTTGGAAATTAGAAATACTAATATACCTCCTCTGATACTAATAATACAGGGAGCTAGGCGCATTGTAGGTTAGTTTCAGGCTCTGTTGTAGTAACCTGGGGACTTACTTCAATTCATATATAAATGAATTGAAATCCTAGAAAAGCCCGTATGATTGGGAAGGTGATAGAGTGATTTGATTTGTGACATAAAGAACTGACTTGCTGACTTTAAACTGAAGTTAACTTGACTTACAAGGGTGTGGGGCCAGAAAAAACATAACCAGAACTTGCTTCTGTCCAGCTACTTCCTATGATAACACTGAAGGGAATTCCTATTTATCAGGACAATGCCAAGTTCCGTCTCAGTGCCTTTATTATCTGGAGTTTGGGCTTTGTGTTTTGATTGGGCATGGACAGAAAGTTCCTGGCTCAGCTTAACTGTCATGAGTTCTCTTTCTTTTTCTTTTTCTTTTTTTGCCAAGAACAGAGCTGGTAGATATGTATGAATGGTAGGAAAATTCTTCAGGTTTCTAGACAAGCTGTTGATGATATAAAGTTTGAAATAACAACAACAAAAAAGCCGTGAATTTATGTCGGGTCCCGTGTGTCAGAATCTGCGTGTCATATGAGTGTGACTCGTAACCTCTCCCGTCCATGGTACGATGTAAGTTGTTTCTGGAGACCACTCACTCTTTCCCACCAGGAGCACTCACTCACATTTCCCTGTGGGTAACTCCACCCCCACCATCCTTTGCTCTGTTGTTTTTGGTGGAACGGATCCCACCCTCTGTTCTAGAATGGGCTCTGGTTGGCTCAAACCAGTAAGTGCCTATGTCCATCATCCATTGTGACTGGTTGAGAGGCGGGCACCTGACCCAGTTCACACCAGGAAGACACTAGGAGAGGTTTTTCTGATATTTCTGGGACAGACAGATGCTCTGTCCTCCATGAGGCCTGCCACAGGAACTCATCTGTTCCCATTCTGGGCTTTGTGATTTGAAGATGTGAGAATAGAAAGCCACTATGAGTCAACCTGAGGATGAAGCCAACAAAGCAGCAGCAAGAGTCATATGGAAACAAAGCCAGAGCCTTAACAACAGCATGGGCCCCTCGATCCAATCATGCCTCAATTCCAGGGCAATTCAGTTATGTGAGACAATAATGTTACCATCTCCTGCCCCTGCAATTTTCTTTTTTCCTCAAGCTAGTGTAGGTTGGGTGTTCTGTCGCTTGCAACCAAAATATTCCCAACTGCTGCTGCTGCTGCTCCTGCTAAGTCGCTTCAGTCGTGTCCGACTCTGTGCGACCCCATAGACGGCAGCCCACCAGGCTCCCCCGTCCCTGGGATTCTCCAGGCAAGAACACTGGAGTGGGTTGCCATTTCCTTCTCCAATGCAGGAAAGTGAAAAGTGAAAATGAAGTCGCTCAGTCATGTCTGACTCTTCGCGACCCCATGGACTGCAGCCTACCAGGCTCCTCCATCCATGGTATTTTCTAGGCAAGAATACTGGAGTGGGGTGCCATCGCCTTCTCCGAATATTCCCAACTAGTACACTCTACTTTCTCTGCCCTCCTTTTCAGATTTCTAGAATGAAACAAGGTTAAAAAAAATAATAAAAATTAAAAAGTAAGTGAAAATTATATGTAAAGTGTAAAGCACCATTCCAAATAGATGTGGTGGAAGTCAGAACAATTTTTCTTTTTGGCTGTGCTTCATGTCTTGTGGAATCTTAGTTCCCTGACCAGGGATTGAACCTGGGCCCTTGGCTGTGGAAAGCATGGACTCCTAACCACGAAGAAATTCCCCAGAAAAACTATTATCACTGTCTCAAGGACGTCCTAGCTCAGAATAATTCAGTTTTCATCAACTTTAGAATACTTCTTTCCATTCCTCTGAAATACATTAGTTTCATTACATTGAAAGTATTAGATCATGCATTGATAATGGTGCTTAATGGGTTCATAGTATTATTCTCCTGTAAACAGACATGTATATAATTAATAAGCATGCTAAGATTCCTTGTATTCACAGGTACAAATTACACCCCAGCCCTCACCAGTGTGAGTCCAATTTGAGTAATCTGAGTGGAAATAGACAGTCCTTAAGAAGATGTGTAGGAGGGCTCAGCATCTTTACTGGCTTCCAGTTGGTAACCCTTGTTTGGAGAAAATAGAAGGTTATGTTCCAGTTCTGCCATTGAACCTCTCTGTGATCATGGACATGTCGCTTAACTTCTCTGGTCTCAGCTTCCCCATATATAAAGTGAGGTGGTTAGACTTACCAGAGATGCTTCATTTTTGGTGAACATCTGTGAGAAGCTGCTGACAACTGTGGGTCTTCTCCAGACAAGTGCATTTCTATACTTTATATATGGAATTGTTTACTGTTTGTAGCAAAAGGCCCGTCAGTTCAGTTCAGTCACTCAATCGTGTCTGACTCTTTGTGACTCCATGGATTGCAGCACACCAGTCTTCCTTCTCCTCTACCAACTCCTGGAGCTTGCTCAAACTCATGTCCATCAAGTCGGTGATGCCATCCAACCATCTCATCCTCTGTCATCCCCTTCTCCTCCTGCCCTCAATCTTTCCCAGCATCAGGGTCTTTTTCAATGAGTCAGTTCTTTGCGTCAGGTGGCCAAAGTATTGGAGTTTCAGGCTTCAGCATCAGTCCTTTCAGTGAATATTCAGGACTGATTTCCTTTAGGATTTACTGGTTGGATCTCCTTGCAGTCCAAGGGACTCTCAAGAGTCTTCTCCAACACCACAGTTCAAAAGCATCAATTCTTTGGCGCTCAGCTTTCTTTGTAGCCCAACTCTCACATCCATACATGGATATTGGAAAAACCATGGAAAACTACTTCATTTGCTTTTCCTTTTTCACCAAGCAAAATAAACCTTAAAAATCCAGATTAAATGACCTCCGAGGGCCTCTTAAACTCTGTATTTTAAGTGTCTGTGATTCCATGATTTCTCAGAAGTATCAGGACCATTTTGAGTTTTAGAAAGATTACTTAATTTAAACATGGAAATTCTTTGAGCATGGGTATCAGTGGGCAGAGGTTAAAAGTGGGGAGTCAATGAAGAAGCTATTGTAGTCATACTGGTAAGAGATGACATGATTCAAAAGAGAATAACAAAAGGGGATGGATTGGAGCCAGGATTGCTGGAAGACAGGGCTTGGTATAAGATTAGATGTAGGGAAGGAATTCCAGGATTCTGGCTATCACTTAAAATAAGGCATAGCTGTGAATAACAGAAAATCCAAAACTACAGTGACTTATACAAGAAAGAAGACTATTTCTCAGGTGAGAGATGTCTGGAGATAGGCAGTCCAGGGCTATTTGGAAGCTCTTCAATACTTAGAAAACCTGGTTCTTTCTGTCTGTTCTACCATCCTGTCATACATGTTCTAACCTCAGAGTTCAAAATGGCTGCAGGCATTCCATCCATCACACTTGCATTTCAGAGTATAAGAAGGAGACCAAGTGGAAGTACAAAATGGAGCCCTCTTAAAGAGATTTCCTGGTAACAAAACTTCCACTTTATATCTCTTCAGCGGGAACTCAGTCATGTAGCCACAGCTAGCTGTGGTGAGGCTGGGAAATGTAGTAATATAGTGATTTCCTATGAAGATTGCCCAAGATTCTACTACTAAGAAAGGTGAATGACTATTCAGAGGCAACTAGAAGTTTCTGCCATACGTTCCATTTATAAAGAGACAAAAGAAGGCGAAGGGATGGAGGAGGAGAATCAGATTTAGGGTCGATGGTTATGAATTCACTTTGGGACATGCTGGCTCTGAGTGCCTGGGGGAACAACTATGAGAATTGTCTAACAGGTATTTGAATATACAGCTGGGAAAACTCAAGGAAAAGGCTTGGGCCAGAGCTAAAGATTTGAGAGACACTACAATAAGAGGGACATGTGGAATAAATCATCTCGAATCATCCTTACCATCTTTGAAATCGTTTAAAATCTCCTCACAGCTTTCAAAGATGAAAATTCTTAATGTCATTTACATTTGGAGAAGGAAATGGCAACCCACTCCAGTGTTCTTGCCTGGAGAATCCCAGGGACGGGGGAGCCTGGTGGGCTGCCGTCTATGGGGTCGCACAGAGTCGGACACAACTGAAGCGACTTAGCAGCAGCAGCAACACTGATTTTCATATTTTGCACTGACCACCGGTTTCCTCTAATACCACTTCCCCCTTTACTTTCTCAGCCTAGGACATGCACGTCTTTCTTCAAGGGCCTTGTGGGTGCTGGTCAGTCTCACCTGTGCACCTCCACCTCAGGCTCTGACTCTACTATATTACTTCTGTTGACCTTTATAAGCCTTGTAATTTGGGGAGATTGGAATACTTACCCCATTTTACAGATGAATATAACATTGGTTTAAAGGATGAAGGAATATTTCTGGAAAGAAAAAAGTGTTAGTCGCTTAATTATGTCTGATTCTTTGTGACCCCATGAACTGTAGCCTGCCAGCTCCTCTGCCCATGGAATTTTCCAGGCAAGAATACTGGAGTGAGTAGTCATTCGCTTATGTCTAAGGTCACACAACTAGTAAATGGCAGAATCAGAAATCAGAGCCGAAATCTTACAAGCAGCTGGTACCCTGTTCTCTCCACTAAGCACACCAGACAGCTACTTTTGGGTGGCTCTCAACTCTCTTTAACAAGAAAGCACAGAGAGATGCGGGCAGGCATGGGAGAGCCCCAGACACTCAGAGCGCTGACTCTAGTGGAAGGCTTATTAAATCAGTCTGGACAAAAGCCTGCCCCATCACTCCCCTCCCACCTTTTCTTCCTACTTCCCAGAGGAACTTGATTAATCCATTAGGTTTAACCTCTCTTTAACTTCCTGATTAGTTACATTTATAAACTCCATTTGTTTTTGCTTTCTCATCAAGCCAAACCAACACCCCCAGGAAAAAAAAAAAAAATAGGGCAATTTTCGGTGCCACTGATTTACTGCAATTTCTGAAAATCAGACCGAACTGAGGAGAGACACGATTGGAATTTCAATTTCTCCCGCTCCCATTGCAGGCATCTTTGCTGAGTGGAAGAGAAGTGTAACAGAGAAAAAAGCTCAATAATGGCAGGATCCCAGATTTGACCAAGGTGGCAAAATATCCAGCCTGTTGATAAAACAGATTAATAAATTCTGTAATTTCCTTCTTCTGGTTGAGTAATAAAACCACGAAGTAAAAATAACAACAAAACCCAAGAGCTTATATGTTTTTATGGGCAAAGTAACATACTTAGAATTATGATATTGGTTCCTTCCTTCCATTTCCTGCCCCCCAACCCCCATAGTCTCTGGTTCAAACAGCAGCTGGAGGGGATGTTTTAAATTAAATTACTTTTTAAATTTTGACAAAAAAGACATGTGTACATAGTTAAAAGCCAAATTTTATTATAAAAGTTTTAACAAAATTTCAGCAGTCCCCTCTACTTCCTCATAAAACATCACTCCCCACTTCTGCTCCATCAAAGGAAATAGGTTCACTCTTGGGGGATGTCTTTTCTGGTATTTATCTCCATATTTTAAGTAATGTACTAGTACCGTTATTATTTTAATAATTTTATTTATTTTGGGGGTCTCCATTGCTGAGCGGGCTTTCTCTCTAGTTGCAGTGCTCACGCTTCTCATTGCAGTGGGTTCTCTGGTTGTAGAGCATGGGCCTTGGGGTATGTGGGCCTCAGTAGTCGTGGTTCATGGGCTCAGTAGCTGCAGTTCCCAGGCTTTAGAGCACTGGCTCGGGATTTGTGGTGCATGGGCTTCATTACTCTGCAGCATGTAGTATCTTCCTAGATCAGGGATTGAACCTGTGTCTCCTGCACTGGCAGGTGGATTTTTTTTAACCACTGCACCACTAGGGAAGCCCTAATGCTATTATTTATTGGGTTGTCAATTGTAAGCACTATCTATTATTTCTATTGCAGAAGATAATTAGTTCTCTTAATGACCCAGCCCCCAGTTTTTCTTTCTTTCTGCCCCCCATATATTTCATAAAATATCTTCCATACAATATCACAATTTTTGTTTAAACTAGCATTTAGTGTTATCATTAGTAGAACTAGATGCCGGTAACACTCTCCTTCTAGCTGTGCCAACAAAAATACTCCAGACATTGCCACATGTGCCCTGGAAACAAAGTCATCCTTCATCAAGAATCTTAGGGTTCCTCTGACATTTCTCCAAAGAAGACATACAGATGGCTAACAAACACATGAAAAGATGCTCAACATCACTCATTATCAGAGAAATGCAAATCAAAACCACTATGAGGTACCATTTCATGCCAGTCAGAATGGCTGCGATCCAAAAGTCTACAAGCAATAAATGCTGGAGAGGGTGTGGAGAAAAGGGAACCCTCTTACCCTGTTGGTGGGAATGCAAACTAGTACAGCCACTATGGAGAACAGTGTGGAGATTCCTTAAAAAACTGGAAATAGAACTGCCTTATGATCCAGCAATCCCACTGCTGGGCATACACACTGAGGAAACCAGAAGGGAAAGAGACACATGTACCCCAATGTTCATCGCAGCACTGTTTATAATAGCCAGGACATGGAAGCAACCTAGATGTCCATCAACAGATGAATGGATAAGAAAGCTGTGGTACATATACACAATGGAGTATTACTCAGCCATTAAAAAGAATACATTTGAATCAGTTCTAATGAGGTGGATGAAACTGGAGCCTATTATACAGAGTGAAGTAAGCCAGAAAGAAAAACATCAATACAGTATACTAATGCATATATATGGAATTTAGAAAGATGGTAACAATAACCCTGTGTATGAGACAGCAAAAGAGACACTGATGTATAGAACAGTCTTTTGGACTCTGTGGAAGAGGGAGAGGGTGGGATGATTTGGGAGAATGGCATTGAAATACGTATAATATCATATATGGAACGAGTCGCCAGTCCAGGTTTGATGCACGATACTGGATGCTTGGGGCTGGTGCACTGGGACGACCCAGAGGGATGGTATGAGGAGGGAGGAGGGTTCAGGATGGGGAACACATGTATACCTGTGGCGGATTCATTTCGATATTTGGCAAAACCAATACAATATTGTAAAGTTTAAAAATAAAATAAAATTTAAAAAAAGAAAAAAAAAAGAATCTTAGGGTTCCTCTGCATGGCTCCAAAATTTCGCCATAGACTTGGAATATACAGCATTCCTTTGCCACTGAAATTAGGGTAACCAAAGGTCACTTTTTTTTAAGACCAAGATATTTTCCCAGGGGAAAAAGTCCCCAAGCAGAGATAAATTAATTCCCAGGACTGTGCCAAGCAGTAGAATGGAGAAAACAATATCACATATTCCATGCCTTTAATGATATCATGGAGGTCTGTGGGACAGTCAGGGTGGAAGGGGAGCAGGAAGACAAGATGGAAACCAGGAATTCCAACCCTGGGTGTGCCCAAGAGCTACCATGAAAGGAACGTATTACCTGGATGTAATCTGCAAACACAGCATTTATTTTAGGATTAATCCTTTCCATCTGGAGCTACCTAACAAAGTCAGGGGTGGGACACAGGGTTGCTGTGTTAAGAGAGAGTCTCTCCTGTTGGGTGCAATGGGTGGCACTTGGCACATGAATGGTGGCTACACTGGAGGAAACCAAGGGGGAAAGACAGAAGGTGCAGAGTTTTGCCTCTTTCTCTGCAGCCTCCGTGGCCCCAGACAACAGCCTCTCCAGAGTCTGCCACTCAGCTCAGCCGTTGTGGGCTCCTGGGAGCTCAGCAGAGGCATAGACCTTCCACTGATTAGCCTCAGAGGTGGCGGGGCAGCTCCAAGAGGCTGGAAGCAGAGGAAAAGCAGGGAGTGGGGAGGTGGATGGGTCTAATTTTGCAGGAGCTGTTTTCTGTTTACATAAAAATATCTTGAGTAATCAGCAGTGATGAGCAAGTAGAGGAAAGAGACTGCCTGAGAGTCTGAGGATGTTATGATCAGTTAAATATCATCTTTCAAAGCATTTGCAGAGGGGAATTTTGAGGTGGAACTGACTAATTTGGCGAAGACGACTTGAAGTGCTTTTCCTTGAGGCTCCAAAATACATACATATCTGCCTAGCTCGTCACTAGCTTCACTAAGGGTATATGTTCTGCAAGTGTTAGTACCTCTACATTTTTAGAATGAGTTAAAAAAAAAAAAAAACTTGTTTAAGTGATGAGGGTGCCAGGTGTTTTGCAAATATTATTTCTAACCTCATGGAAACCGCATAAAGATGGGCAATATCAACTCTACTTCATAGGTAAGGAAACTCAGGCTTTAAGAGGTAAAGCAATCTCTCTAAGATGACCCAGCTAGATGGGGATATAGGGTCTGTTTTCACAGTTATGCAGAGTTGGTATGACTCTTGTGTTTTGTTTCCAAAGTCAAAGGCAGGATTTGGGTGGGGGCAACAAATTCACTGCTTCCCCCAAAGGATGGAAGCTGGGCTTGATAGAAAGATGTTAAAGTCCCAACCAGACTTCTCCTCCACCTTTACTCCAAAGCCAGGCTGAGCACAGTGATCAACGGGCCCTTCCAAAACTCCTGCAACTGCAGCAGGTTTGGCCATGACCTTGTGGCTAAGGAGAAGCAGATATTCTGAGCAACAGACCCTGGGTGGAGAGCATGTGTATTTTGGAGCCACTTTCTTTTTTTTTTTTTTTTAATTTTATTTAACTTTACAATATTGTATTGGTTTTGCCATATATCAAAATGAATCTGCCACAGGTATACATGTGTTCCCCATCCTGAACCCTCCTCCCTCCTCCCTCCCCATACCATCCCTCTGGGTCGTCCCAGTGCACTTTCAAACTGAGTGACCTTGAGAAGTTACTCAACCTCTCTGAGCTTCAGTTTTCACTTAAGTGATTTGGAGGGGGACATTAAATGGACAATGCAGGATTCAGTATGATGGTGTGTTAATATGAGTGCTCGGCACAGAGGGCATGCTTATCAAAGTTAGACAACTTCCTGTCCCTCCTCTGTCACCCGCCCCGGGTGAACCCCAGGCTTGGGGTCCCTATCTCTTTTATGCAGTAATACCTGTCCCATGAGGCTGTGCTATGTTCAGAATCGGTTCAGGTGTGTGAGCTGAGCACAGACACACACACGGCTCATCATAAAAGCACAATAATAAAAATTATTATCATATGTCAGCACCTATGAGAAGAATCATTCAAATTATTATTGATTGAAAATATGCTCCTATCATCCAAAGATAACCTCTATTAACTTTTTCACACATATCCTTACAGATAGAGTAAAAGAGAGAAACCAGACTGCATTCAACCTATTTTTCTGCTTTGTCCACTTTAATTCTATACTAGAAATCTCTTTTTGTGTCCACAAATATCCATTGGCTCCTTTACTTGGAAAAACAATGTAAAATTCCTGTGCATTGAAAACCCAAACCCTTGATAGATATTTAAATTTATGTTCCTTCTGCTCCTTTAAAGAAACCAGCCATAAATACCACTGTAGCTAAGCCACCACACACATTCTTACTTTTATTCATCCAACAGTTTTAAAGCCCAGAATACAAGCATGCCACAATTAATTTATATATTTATTTGAACCAATATCCTGCTGTTGTATGTTTAGATATAACATTTTGACTCCTACAGATGATACTGATATGAATGTCTGGATATCCCATCCTCATATCTTATCTATTTCCTTGGGATAAATTCTAAAGAAGGGGGATGAATGGGGGGCAGAAGGAATTTTTTAAAAAAATATTTGGCTGCGTCGGGTCTTAGTTGTGGCACCCGGAATTTTCATTGCATCATGTGGCATCTTTCACTGCGGCCTGTGGGCTCTCCAGTTGTGGCACATGGGCTTAACTGCTCCGTGGCATGTGGAAACTTAGTTCCCCAACCAGGGATTGAGCCAGAGTCCTCTGCATTGCAAGGTGGATTCCTAACCACTGGAAGACCAGGGAAGTCCTGTAATTTATATTTTTCAGGCTTTTGTCACACTCAGAAAAATTGTCCCTGGACAGGTTTATAGGGTTTTTTTCAACCATCATCTTCCTCAGTCACTTGCATTCATTGAGCAAACCCTGACTCAGGAGTCCTGCCCTCTCCCTTCTTGGCACAGTGGTGCAGTGGTGCATTGTTGCAGCCGGGCCCTAGCTAGAAATGCAGAGGCCACTCAGCTTTCAGCTTCACTTTCCTGGGCTCCCATTCCACCACCTCACCAACATCCAAGCCTACTGCAATGATCACATGGGAAGCGATATTTGAAAGAGCTTTGAGGCCTGAGCAAACAGATGGGACTTATTGCCAACACAAAGGGTATTTCTCATGCAGCATTCTCATTATTTTGTTTTTGCACAGAACTTTGTTTACCAGGAGACTCCTTATTAGGTTTTCTTAACTCTCCCCTGCTGTGGTTACCAGGACACAGATCGCATATAATTTCTTACAGAGAAAACAGGCCTAGAGAGACCCTGTGCTTTTCTCTAGACCATATCAACCTCAGGCCTGCCACCCCACCCTTCATCAGTCTGCTCTCTGAGCTGTCTTTCCTTTTCCTAGATTAGCAGCATAAAAATGGCTATTTACCCCCAAAAGATGCACTTGTATGCAGACTGAATCTGATGGTTCTAGCAATTTAAAATGTAAAGGCAATTTACCATTTAGTGTTTCGTAGCTGGATAAAACGCAGTGACCCTTTCTTTCTCGTACCAGAAGATTTGGAATTCTCTCTGAGGGTTGGAGTCTGAGGAGAAAGGGAAGAAGACTGCAGGTTTCTTGAGCTGCTTGTTTCTGTATTCACCAAGGCATTGTCTACTTCAAAAAAAAAAAAAGCACAATCTAAAAGTTGAGAATTATGTTTTATTCAGTGGGATTTTCTGAGGACTTAAGCCCAGGAGATAACCTCTCACATGGCTCAGAGGGACTGCTACAAAGAGACAAAGAGGGATCCAGGATATATAGGAATTTTTGCAATGAAATCTAGGCAGTTGGAACATCAAAAATTACTGTTAATTAAAGAAAACCAGACATCTCAAGTTAATGAATCTAGTGCTTTTCTGTAGATGGGAAGATGCAGGAGTCTGGGCTCACTGAAATTATTTCTTTGATATGCACCTTAGCTCTCAAGGCAGTATCCTGGGTTTTGTTTTGTTTTGTTTTCCATCCTGGATTGCTTCAGCGTGCACAATTTGAGTGGTGGCAGGGGCTTCTGGCTTAATGGTCGCCAACATCCTTTGTTTATTAACGTGGAGGTGACATTCTTCATCCCCAGCATCTAGTGGCTCCAGATCCCCATCTACCGTGACAAGGAATAAGCTCTAGTCTCAAAGCCTAAAACCTACAGCCTGAATGGCTTTGCTACTTAATAGCTGATCAATGTATCAGTTGCCTACTAGGTGTCAGACACTGCACTAGGGGCTGCGCAGCCTTGGTCAAGTTAGTTCACCTCTCTGAACCTTTGTTCACTCCTACCCAATAGAAGAATAAAAAGAAAATATCCAGAGAAAATCTTGGTCACATAGTGGAGTTTCAGTGACAATCTGAATCTGAGTAAGACTCACAGAATGACCTTTCAAATGACAGAGTAACGTCTCTTTGTGCAAACGTGTAATTGTGCATGGTATGTGGAGGCACCTATGAGAAACACCCCAAAACCTTTGACAAAGGGCAGTATCATCGTCCTCCTAGACTACCATTTCAGTGCATGTGGATAATGTGGCCTTGGTAACTCATGGCACACACTCCTGTGTCCACTTCCCTTGCCCCTGGCAGACATTGCCAATCAAGTACATTGATCTTTGCTGAAATCCTCCTCAAGAAGGACTTCCAGCCAGCTACAACCAAGAGAACAGGGTTGACTAGTGTGATTAAACATAGCCAACCTCAGATTAAATTGATCAGAGCACAAGTATTTTAAGTAATCTTCCATGGAGGATTTTCTTCTTGCAGTTGCTAGAACACAGTGCCCCTTTAAAGATGATGTTGGAGAAGTGCCATTTCCTCTGTACTGAAGATGTCAAAGCAAGCCTTTCAAGAGGGTTCAGACCTTGTAAAGGGGCCATAGAATAGCTGCTTACAAATGCCGGGGAATGCCAGAAACTCCTTAAGCCAGGAACCACCCACGCTTAGCCTGGGTTTTAGTCCCAGCTCAGTCAAAGTGGTCCTTGTTCTCCCTCACACCCCTCCTCCAGAGAGTGTGTCCAGTGCAAAGAGAAGCTAGCCTTTCTACTAGATGTTTGACCTCGGACAGGTTGCTGAACTTCACTGCCCCTCAGTTTCTTCGACTATAAAATGGGACACCGAACAGTGTCCACTTTACAGACTTGATGAAAACGTTAAGTAAGATGGTCCAGGCAGAGCCCTGGTGCACAGGATGTGCTCAGCAAGCTTAACTAATTATGAGCTCTTATTATTAAGCACTTACCAAGTGCTAGGCATCATTGAGCATTATCTTAATCGTGTCTTAAAAACAATCGTATGAGGCAGGTTCATGTTGTTAAATTTTTTTGAAACTAATTGTTGCGGATTGATTTGTACCAGCATATGGTGTTTGTTGATATAAAGCATTTAATGATGAGTTTGTTTAGTTCTGTGCCCACACTTTCTTTCCTGGGAGTCCTAGCCCAGCACTGCGAGAGCATTACGGCAGGGGATATGACATCCTATATTTTATGTGGCTTTAAACAAATGCGACAGCAATGTTGGGATGCAGTGAGGATTTGAGCCCAGGTTGTTTCGGTGCTGGGGTGCCTTCATTTGGGTGCCTGTGATGCTCCTATGTGTTCATCTTCTCTGCTTTATGTCATTGTCACAACAGCAACCCTGAATGTGAATTTCCTGATGTAAGCCCTTCCCACCGGTTACTAGCTATAGGAACTTGGGTCAGTTGTCCATCTCCCATTTCTTTGTCTTTTTTTTTTTTAATATTTATTTATTTGGCTGCGTCAGGTCTTACTGAGGTGCTGAATCTTTCATAGCTGCACACAGACTCTCTAGTTGTGGCACTTGGGTTTAGTTGCTCCAAGGCATGTGGGATCTCAGTTCCCCAACCAGGGATTGAACTTGCATCCCCTGCACTGCAAGGTGGATTCTTAACCACTGGATGACCAGGGAGGCCCCGCCCCATTTCTTTATTTCAATGATAGGAATAATTACCTCTCCTGCACAAGACTGTCATTTGGTCATTTGTTCATTAAATGTTTATTGAGCATCTAATGCCAACTGTGCTATGGGCTGGATATATACCAGAAAACAAAATGGGCTCCACTTCAGAATTCAAGGACTCTCCTCTTTGGGCTTAAATGAGATGATTTATATAAAACTCTTAGCACAAAGCCTGACAAATAAAACATGCTCAATGAAAACTAACATCATGATTACCATTACTATTGTGGCAGAATACTTTCCATAAAATAGGTTTTTGTAGGGGGACAGCATGAGACAAAAATAGAAGGGCACCCATTAATACCCAGTGACTTCAAATGCTAATTTTTTAAAATATGTGCAATAGCAACCTGCCTGATTCCTTATACTTTCAAAGCATTTTTAGGTCTTCTTGTTCTCTTTTTCATCATCCACCCAAGCCAGATGCATGCATGTCTTTAAATTTCCATAAACATACCCTTCTCTGTGGGGATAAATGTATTTTCCCTTAAATGCAGACCCCGTGTGTTTGATTTGCCTGGAAAGGTGTGGAAGCCACCCAGACACGGTGCTAATGGGATGTGACAGAACTCACAGCTTCTCCCAGGCCTGCAAGGAAGAATGTTGACGAAGGGGAGCTTAATGAGCTTCCACCCACATTTCAATTATCCTAACAAGCTGCCAAAGGAAGTCCTGTTTGCGATACTGTATTCTGGAAAGTTTTGACAAGCCCAGGAGGAATCTCTCTGGGCTGAATCTGAGAATGTGTGAGGAAGGAAAACAGTCTTCCTCCAGGAGAGATGTGTATGGATGACAAGGCCAAGCTGGCCGTCAGCTTTGCCACCTGGTACTGGAGAGGGACCTCTGCTCAAAAACAACTCCCTCGTTAGTTATCCCAGTGCAGTTGTATCAGTTACCTGCTGCCAGCATAACACTGCAAAACAATCAGAAAGTGTCAGTGGCATATAATAGCAATTATTTTTAAACACAAGTCAGTGGATCAGCTAGGCATTTCTGATCATTGGAGCAGAGCCCAGTGAGGTTCACACACATCTCTATGGACAGTTTGATGGCTTTGCTGATCTTGGTTGGGTAGTCTCACATGTCTCAGGACAGCTGGGCTGACTCAGCTCTTCTCCATGTGACCTCTCACCCAGGCCACAGATTTGCTCCCAGAGCAGCAGAAGGGTTCCAAAAGAAAAGCCAGATTCCTGAAGGATCACTTGAAAAGGCTCAGGAAATGTATACTGCTACTTATGCTGCAGCCTATTGGTAAAAGCCTTCCCTGGTGGCTCAGAGGGTAAAGCGTCTGCCTGCAATGCAGGAGACCCGAGTTTGATCCCTGGGTCGGGAAGATCCCTTGGAGAAGGAAATGGCAACCCACTCCAGTATTATTGCCTGAAGAATCCCATGAATGGAGGAGGCTGGTAGGCTACAGTCCACGGGGTCGCAAAGAGTCAGACATGACTGAGCAACTTCACTTTCACTTTCATTGGTAAAAGCAATTACAAGGTTAGTGGAAATTCAAGGTTTGGGAAATAGACTCCATCCTCAGATGAGAGGGGCTCTAAAGTCACATGGCAAAGAGTGTGGATACAGGAAGACCTTTGACTGAGTCCACAACAGTATAAGAATAACAACCACCATTACTGAACAGAAACTCTGCAACCTGTTTTTTATATTCAAGAGGTTGTTAGGACTTCCATAGTGGTCCAGTGGTTAAGAATCTGCCTGCCAATGCAAGGGACATGAGTTCAATCCCTGCTTTGGGAAGATTCTACATGCTCTGAAGCAATTAAGCCCATGAGTAACTAGGCCCACAGGCTTTAGCAACTACTGAAGCCTGAGCACCTGTGCTTCGCAGCTGAAGAAGCCACTGCCATGAGGAGCCCCCACGTGCTGCAACTAGAGAAAGCCCACAGACAGCAATAAAGACCTTGCTCAACCAATATTAAATAGATTTTAAAATTATTTATTTTTTAAAATGAGGATGTTAAAGTGGAACGCTTTGGGTCTTGGTTTCAGCTGAAGCCCCCATGAACCAAAAGTAAGATGTGAAGGAGAACATAGGCAAAACACTCTCTGACATACATCACAGCAGGATCCTCTATGACCCACCTCCCAGAATATTGGAAATAAAAGCAAAAATAAACAAATGGGACCTAATTAACCTTAAAAGCCTCTGCACATCAAAGGAAACTATTAGCAAGGTGAAAAGACAGCCTTCAGAATGGGAGAAAATAATAGCAAATGAAGCAACTGACAAACAACTAATCTCAAAAATATACAAGCAACTCCTACAGCTCAACTCCAGAAAAATAAATGACCCAATCAAAAAATGGGCCAAAGAACTAAATAGACATTTCTCCAAAGAAGACGTATGGATGGCTAACAAACACATGAAAAGATGCTCAACATCACTCATTATCAGAGAAATGCAAATCAAAACCACTATGAGGTACCATCTCACACCAGTCAGAATGGCTGCAATCCAAAAGTCTACAAATAATAAATGCTGGAGAGGGTGTGGAGAAAAGGGAACCCTCTTACACTGTTGGTGGGAATGCAAACTAGTACAGCCACTATGGAGAATAGTGTGGAGATTCCTTAAAAAACTGGAAATAGAACTGCCTTATGATCCAGCAATCCCACTGCTGGGCATACACACTGAGGAAACCAGAAGGGAAAGAGACACGTGTACCCCAATGTTCATCGCAGCACTGTTTATAATAGCCAGGACATGGAAGCAACCTAGATGTCCATCAACAGATGAATGGATAAGAAAGCTGTGGTACATATACACAATGGAGTATTACTCAGCCATTAAAAAGAATACATTTGAATCAGTTCTAATAAGGTGGATGAAACTGGAGCCTATTATAAAGAGTGAAGTAAGCCAGAAAGAAAAACACCAATACAGTATACTAACGCATATATATGGAATTTAGAAAGATGGTAACAATAACCCTGTGTATGAGACAGCAAAAGAGACACTGATGTATAGAACAGTCTTATGGACTCTGTGGGAGAGGGAGAGGGTGGGAAGATTTGGGAGAATGGCATTGAAACATGTAAAATATCATGTATGAAACGAGTTGCCAGTCCAGGTTCGATGCACGATACTGGATGCTTAGGGCTAGTGCACTGGGACGACCCAGAGGGATGGTATGGGGAGGGAGGAGGGAGGAGGGTTCAGGACGGGGAACACATGTATACCTGTGGTGGATTCATTTTGATATTTGGCAAAACTAATACAATTATGTAAAGTTTAAAAATAAAATAAAATTTTAAATGTTTAAAAAAAAAAAAAAGTAAGATGTGATATTCAAACAGCTGACATTTCAAAGCGAGATGCCAGCCTTACAAAGTTTCCAGGCAAACACAGTTTTGTAAACATTGATCCAACACCCACTTCCAGAGTATAAAAAAGTTGAAGTTGGAAAATGGGCAGAAGATTTTTTGGAGGAAGTATTCCAAAGTGAAGTGAGTCTCAGTCTCTCTTGGGATGGGAGGAAGCAATTACTTCTGGCCGCAAAGTTGTGAGAGAAAATTCGGGGAGTCAACTGTTAACAGCTTGTTATGCCTTGCCTGGACTCCTGGTGGTTGGGCATCTGACTCAGACCTGGCAAGTGTATGGATTATCATTTTGTGGCTGCAGCCTATCACAGGACGAGGGAAGAAGGTTGTAGTGGAAGCAGGCGCCAAGGATGCACATGTTTCCCGTGAGCTGAGCAGATGTGTAAAGATTCAGCACAAGCAAGAAAGACAAGCAAGGAAGAGAACATCAGCCCGATTGAAGACAGTCTTTTATAATCACATCTCCAAAGCCACATTCCATCTTTTTACTGGAGTCTATTAATGAGAAGCAAGTCACTAGGTCCAGCCTTAAGGGTAGGGAATCACAAAGGGTATAAATACCAGGAGGAGGCGATAACTGCTGGAATGGGTGATAGGGGCAGTGGGGCCGTGGTCATCATAGAGGTTTGTCTACCACATATACTGATTTTTTTAGAGCAGCATACCATTGGCCAAAGATCAGTTATAATCAAGACCCACACCGACAACGTCTATGATATGAACAGTTCCTACTAGCGTCTTGTGCCGTGAGTGCACGTATTCAGTCACTTCAGTCGTGTCTGATCTGTGCGACCCTAAGGACTGCAGCCCGCCAGGCTCCTCTGTCCATGGGATTCTCCAGGCAAGAATACTGGAGCGGGTTGCCATGCCCTCCTCCAGGGGATCTTCCTGACCCAGGGATCGAACCCACATCTTTTACGTCCCCTCATTGGCAGGCGGGTTCTTTACCACTAGCGCCACCTGGGAAGACTTCTTGCGCCGTACACCCTGCCGGTCATCTGTGGTTGTCTGAGGAGACGCTTTATCATCTTTTTCAAACATTTTATTCTAGAAATTTTCAGCCATTTATAAAAATAATTGCTTCTCCCCTTTCCAAGAGGGACTGAGACTCACTTCCCATTGGAATACTTCGTCCAAAAAATCCTGTTTCCTTTTCCCAACTTCAATAATATACAATAGAAACAAAATAAACCTGGCCATTCTGGTTTCACTTATGCCCCAGCTCTTTCCCCACAAGCTGCCAGCTGTTAAAAAGCCCATCTTATGCATCATGTTATTTCATCTGCCGCGATTCAACATGAATTGTCCCATATCATATTTACCATTACAGAGTTAAGGAGACTTCCTTAATTTCATCTGATACTATGTAGTCAGTGCTCATATTTCTCCAGGGGCAAGGTTATAAATTCCTGAGGATGTAGATCTTTGCCCCTTTCCTTCCCTGCTGTGTTTTCAGCGGTTAGGAGAGTGCCTAACTTGTAGTTAGTATTCCCTCAAGATTGATTGTTTGAATAACATATTTAATATCAAACTCGTCATATGTTTTGGTGGTTGTTCAATGAATAACAAGAGGCATTTCTGGAGAGAAAGGATGCAGGGAAAAGATTGACACAAAAATATTTTCTCTACTTGGAGGTCTAGGATGAGAAGTTTGTTTGAAGAACCAAGGAGCTATTCCAAGTAGAACACAGCCCCTGGTCATTCTCAGACCAGAAGGGCCATCTGCTGCTGAATCAGCAGGAAACCGCGCCGGGGCCCTGGGTAAGGTACAGCTTGGCAGCGTGGCGGCGGTTTGGCTGCTGATTTCCTTCTATGTTTCAGCATAATTGAATTAGCATCCATGGAGACCGTCTCCCAGACATCAGCACAGGCACTGCTGTGGAACGGGCACTGCCATTCATCCACATTACGAGGCACTGAATTGCCATCCAATCCTGCACGACTCCTCATTGCTTTGTGTGTGCTCATTAGAGGAAATTAGGTGGATGCCACGAGCCTGGGAACAATTAAAATCTTCCCACTTCACCGGTTCCCGGCAGTGGTGCCCAAGTTCCCCTGATAAGCTCTCAGGTTTGCTCAGCTAGTGGGCGTGATTTTGTGGGTGTGCTTTCACATTTTGAGTAATAGATATCCAATCGCTTTGCTCTAGCTAAGGATATGGACTGTTAGGACGTAGAGGAAAGAGATTTACAGGGACAGCCATAATATGAAGCAAGCAGAATAGCATCCGTGATGGATAGTGCCACAGCGAGAAGTCCTGGGGCTCAGCCTGACTGGGAAGAGCCTTTCTCTAAGCAATGGGGCTTGACAATGGGCCAGAGTCAAGGGCTAGGAAGGTAGTGCCCAGTGCTGAGTCTAGAGGATAAGTTAAGGCTAGAAGTTGAGAGGATTAAGAGCAGGATGAAGTAGGGACTGAAGAATGGGAAAACGACTTCAAAATAAGGTTGAAAACATTAGGAGACAGCAAGATTGAACACACTCTGAGGCTAGATACGAGTGGCCACTGAAAGGATTTCTGTTTATGGACTGTTGGGAAAGGGTGACAGCTGCTGGGATGCAGAGTCATATGGGAGAAAAAGCAGGTCTTTGGAGAAATATGAATCTTAGATTGAATCCCAGTCTTACCATGATTGATTGGTTAAACAACTTCACCCCTAGGCTCTTTGCCTCATCAGTGCAGACAGGAAGACATCTCTCTTGAAAAATGTGGAAGATCAGGGTTGTTCTAAGGATTGGATGTATTACATGTGTCATAGTTTGAGTTGCACCAGAAAGGGATGTTAAGGATAAGGATGATAAGGATTTGAGTGCAAGTAATAGTTTTATTTAGGAGATGATGGAAAGGGAGTAGGAAATGAGGCAAGAAAGACATTGAGGGTTTGGCTTTCAAGCCAGTGACCACTCTGGACATCAAAAATCATCTGATGGGGAACTCATCACATGCCTCTGAGTTAATCCAACTTGGGAGTGAGGAATTTTTTATACTTATTTTTACTTATTTATTACTTATTCAGCTGTACCAGTTGTTAGTTGCAGCACTCAGGATCTTTAATTGTAGCCTGTGGGATCTAGTTCCCTAATCAGGGAGGAGACACAGATTCCCTGAATGGGGAGCACAGAGTCTTAGCCACTGGACTACCAGGGAAGTCCCGGATCTGGGAATTTTGCAACATAGATTCTCATTGGTCATTGGCTGAGGGCTGCTCCTAGGGACTTTTCATTCCCTGGTACTTCTGGTCTGCCTTGGGAGTGGGGCAGACTGATCTTCCTCACCTCCAAGAAAGTCCCTGGGCACAATGATGCCAATACTGTCAGATGGAAATTGGCCTTTCCACTCTGACGCAATAAGTTCTGATGGGAACTTGACAGTTTCTACTGCTGACTGACATGTTGTCCGAATGTGGACTGGGTCCCCTAAGCAAGCGAGGAATGAAATAGTAAATGCCAGGTCTTCCTGTGTTCCGAAGAGAGGGATAAGATCCCCGACAAGATGGGCAAAGGAGATAAAAGTGTTTCGTTGACACTTAGCCTCTCACCTAACTTGAGGGTCTAAGAGGGTTCAAGGTAACATATGAAGAGAGTAGGAATAAGAGAGGAGGATTTCTTTACAGTGAAATGATGGAGGGCTATGACATTTTATTCTCCCCACTCCATGGGGGTGAGAGGACCATGTTCCCTGATCTAAAGCCTAGTGGAAGAGCTTTGAGGAGAACACTTGTGAGCATGATCTGTGTCCCATGGAGAATGGAATTCCTGTGGACTAGAGTCTGACTTGTGCCTGAGAAATATAAGGAGTGGAAGGCTGACTGAAGAGGGTTGCAATCTGAAAAGCAGCTGCACCCCCACAAAAGCCAAGTGTTTTCCTTGGTGGAGGAGAAGAAGGTTGTGGGGAGAGAGAGAGAGAACATGCTGACCTAGAGATATATGAAAGACACTTTGCCTAAGAAGGCTTCTTGGAGGGATGATGAGACCCAGTCTGTGGAGGTGAACCACACTGAGTCAAAGCCAGAGGGAACATCATCACTGCACAATTAGACAGGCAAGTCTGGTGCCGGAGAAGCACAGGTGAGAGATTGTGCACACAGGGTCCCCACAGACAGGCAGACATTCACTGCATGGGACAAAGTTTCAAGAGAGTGCATTTTGCAGAATGCGGAGCCACACTCTGCTCTCAGGGTGGGCACACCACTATGAGCTTGCAAAAATGTGAAGGAGAAGGCTTTTTTAAAAAACAAATATTTATTTATCTGGCTGCACTGGGTCTTAGTTTCAGCATGTGGGATCTCCTGTCTTTGTTGCAGCATGCAGGATCTCTAGTTGCAGCATGGGAATTCTAAGTTGCAGCATGTGGGATCTTTGATCTTCATTGTAGTATGTGTGATCTAGCTGCAGCATGCGGATGCTAAGTTGCAGCATGTGCAATCTAGTTCCCTGACCAGGGATCGAACCAGGGCTCCTGCATTGAGAAGACAGCCTTAGCCACTGGACCACCAGGGAAGTGTTTTTCTAACTTGCAAAAGACAGTAAGCTGAGCACCCATAAGGCTGTCTGAAGGCAGAGGAGGTATTTTTTTCCTTCTTCCTATAAAGGTTTTGTTCTGTTGGGAGGCAATGGAGACAGGTCCAAAGTTCATGCTAACAGCCGAGGAGGGAGTGGAAGCCAGTAGAAATCAGCTCACAGCATTCCCCGTCAGGTGAGACCTTTTCCTCCCCATCACCTCCCCTCTGTGCCCTTGCCAACCTTGGGAGGTGGGCAGAGTGCCTGGCTGGGGAAGGAGTTGGAGGGCAGGGTTCCCACTTGCTTAGAGCTACTACTTGCTAGAAGCTACTCTGGTCCTTTCCCCAGCTGCTTTGCTTCTGCTGGTAGCAAACCTGAGGTAGTGCAGTCCAGAGGTCTGACCCTTGCACTGGACTGGACGTATCTGTCACTGAACTGAAATGGTTTGGGGGATCAAGATGTCATGTTTTTCTTACCTGCAAATAAGCAGATGAGCTCTAGGGCCTGTCTGACCTTCATTCAGAGACAAGGAAGACCAGTCCTGGAATTGCTCAAGAATTGGGATCATACCCCACAAGCCCTGCTTTTTCAATAAACAGGTTATGAAGAGAAAACCTCCCATAGGTGTTATATGTAGAAGGTCATGAATAAATGGCAGCTGGTTGTACAGATGAAGGTTCAACCAGAATCTTCAGATGGTTAGAGTGAATCCCAGGGTGTTTGTATTCACTGATGAGCCCTGGGCTGGACCTGCTCTTGGCCCCATGGGAGGAATGAATGATGGACAGCAGCGTCTGTGTCACCAAGCAGACTGTGGGGGGCCCTCTGCCCCATGGATGACTGCTGTGAGTCAACAGCCCCAGAAAGATTACATTTGCCTTGTTCATGATGCCAGCTCACGCAAGAGCATCTTGTTTTTTCCTATCAGACAGCAGTTAGAGAAGGAGACTTGCTAGTTATTCTTTCTGAAGCTAAACCTCAGGATAGATTGGGGATAAGCAGTAGGGGTGGGAGCCAAGACTCCATGCTGCCCACACCAGCATCAGAGCACAGCCAGCTGACCTGGCCCCCAGCTCAGATCTCAGGCAGGTGCTGACAACAAAATCGGAACTAAGACGAAGGGGTTTCAACACACAACTGGGGCCTTCAGGCCTTCTTTCCTCACTGGAAAGCTGTGATGTGCTCTTGTACGTAGGCATGCTTCGAGATTCAGAGGAGAGCTCTAACCGAGCTGGTTCCTGTTTTCTGTAAGACGTGGAGCTCCGTGAGGGCATGGCTATCTCAGTTCATCTCTGAATCGCTAGGACCTAGCCCAGGGCCTGGGCTAATATGATTAAAGGAGAGTGGGTTTTAAATTCACACAGATCAGGGTTTGAATTCTAGCTCTGCCACTTACTCGCTGTGTGCCCTCAGGCAGGTCACTTCACCTCTCTGAGGTTAGTTTCCTCAGTGAAACCTGGAGATAAAAATACCTGCCTCCCAGTTTGAGGTAAGCATAACTATATTTAACATGCTGATTACAGTGACTGGCCCCCAGCAAAATAGAACTACATCATCATTATCTCCGTCATTTGCCATTGACATCTTCTCATTTCATCACACTTATGTTCAGACAGTTCTGGTTCTCTTATAGAATTTAGTGGGAAAGTGGCCGGATCAGTTATCTACTGACGACACTTTCCATTTTGGGTACAAATCCTTAGTTACACAGACTGTAGAGGTTGTCAGAGCTAAATATACTTTTTCATTATCAGATAAGAAGCTCCCTTCCGCAATGTCTGCATGCTCTAATTCTGTTCTCATTTGGTCCTGAGGGAAAGTAATCCTGCATGATGCTTCATCTTTAAAGCTAAAATCGAATGTAGCACCCCAGTTCCTAACAGGGCAAACCCAACACATTCACGCACTTCCAAAATGCCCAAGAGAATAGTTACATCTTTTGTTTCAAGCCAGTTTCCTCCAAGTCAGTTTTCTACTGAGTCATCTCTCTGAGCCTCAGTTGTTCCATCTGTAAAATGGAGCCAGTGACAACCTCCTCTCTCGAAGGATTGCTCTGAGGACGGATGAGTGACCAGAGATCTCAGGCCATTGGTGTTGGCATTCCACTCAGGTCTGCAGCGCCAGTGGAGGAAATCGGGCACTAGTCCGTCATCGTTGTTGGCCAGCATCAGGTCCAGACTGGATTGGATCAAATCTGCTCTGTTGAGCAAAACTGATCAACTACACTTTCTGTGAATTCTGATCGAAAACCTAATCTGGTGTGACTTCCAGATCCTATTTCATTTTTGCCACTTAACCGTCTCAGAACTCTGTAAGTACAGGAGCATGAAAGGGAGCCACAGTTCTTTAGGGGAATAGAGGAGCCAGGTCAAGGGTCTCTGGGCAAGAGTGGTTAGGAATGGAGCTAAAAGGAAGCAGGACAGGATAGGGAAGGTGAGGAGGCTGCCTGCCAGGGAGAGGCATCCGAATCCTTTCCCTTGAGCATCAGGGAGTGGGGAGAAACATCGGAACAGAAAATGCCTTTCCCTCACCCAACTCAACTAAGTGACCACACGTGGAAAAGTCCCCAAGAAAAGAAAAAGGAGAGGTAAGAGTGAGTAACGCTGTGCATAGCACCTTATATATGGTATCCACTTAATCCTCACAGTAACCTGATGAGGTGGGTGTTCCTATCCTCATTATACAGAGAGACGATTGTCGAGCTCAGAGAAGTACAGTTCTCAATATTCCCCAGATGATTCAATCTTCAGCAATTATTTACTGAGTGTCAGGCACTAGGCAGGTTAGATCAGGTAGGCAGAGAAGAGAAACGATTTCAGATGAAGAGTAGAGGTCCCCAGAAGCCAGAACCAGCCTTTGTCTCCCAGAGTGCTTGGAATAATGGTGACAGCAAACCGTACCCAAGGGCAATCAGAAATAAAATAGACTCACAGACACAGGAGGAGGGGGGTCCCCTAACCTTGTCTCCCTGAATCATAGGCTTCCCAAAAGCAGAGAAATGACAGTAACACTTAGTAAGCACTTCGCTTTGTGCTGAGCTGGTTATGAGCTCGCTTCAGTGCACCAGCCCTTTTAATCCTTACAATGACCCTATAAACCGAGTAGGATAATGGTCCCCATTTAACAGATGAGCTCACTGAGGCTCAGAGAGGAAGTATTGGAAGTGTTGCACAGCTTGGAAGTGTTGACTGAGGGGAAAAAAAGGCGGCCTAAAAGTTGAGAATTATGTTTTATTTGGCCGACTTTCTGAGGACTCAAGCCCAGGAGGTAGCCTCTCAGATCACTCAAATGGACTGCTCTGAAGAGGTAAGGGAGGAGCCAAGATATAAAGGAGTTTTTGCAAAAAAACAAACAAACAGGTAGTTGGAACATCAAAAGATTACTGTTAATTAAAGAAAGCCAGACATCTCAAGTTCATGAATCTAGTGCTTTTCTGTGGATGGGAAGATGCAGGAGTCTGGGCTCACTGAAATCATTCCTTTGATTTGCACCTCAGCTATCTAGGGCCAGTGTCCTGTTCTCTTCCATCCTGAGTCCCCTCAGGGTGCACCATCTCGGGGATGGCTGCAGTGGCTGAGGGTCTGGCAAAGGGCAGCGTGTTTGGTAATGACTGATGGCTTGATGGCCACAGCATCCTTTGTTTGCTGATATGGCAGGCAACAATTTTCATTCACAGAAGTAGCAGAACTCAGATTCAAACTCAGACGCACCCAACTCTAGAGTCTGTATTCTGAATCCTGCATGTTACACCATCCCTCCCAGAACCCTGCAGTCCTGAGCTCACCCCATTTCCCTGTGGACAAAGGGTGACTCACTCCTGGCAGGTGAGGGCTACACAGTAGGAAGAGTAACACAGTAGCCCTGCCACCTAAGAACTGTGTGATCTCAGGTCAGCAGCTCTCAGCCTCTCGGAGCCTCAGTCCCCTCATCTGTAGAATGGGCACACATGGAATCACATGGGACTTCATACTCAGGAGATGTGCTCGCTGTCCATGCTCCTTTCCTCTGAGGGGCTCTCATACCATCCTGACTGCTTCATGGGAAAGACAAAGACCAGAAGTCCCTGGAAAGGTGAAGCAAAGCCTGCAATTCCTCACTATTGCTGGACCATCAGACCTAGAGGCTGGGGCTGGGTCTCATTCCTCTTTTTTTCCCACAGGGCTGGTCACATGACATGAAGTCAATAAATGTTTCTTCTAAAAGCACACACATTCACATATACACATACACAAACACACACTAACTCACACATAGCACAGGAAGGAAATAGATCAGCACATTCTCCCCAGATATCTCTGAATTGTGACACTTTTATCTTTCTTTTCACTTATCTCCATTTTCTGACTTTCCTAGAAAGCACACATATTATGTGTGGCATTATCTAAGATCTTGAAAGATGTCATGTCCCATTTGTACTATTTGTTACCTCTAGGAAATTGGATGAGAAGGACTAGTTATTAGGAAGACTTTTTCACCCTATATTTGCATTTTTACTTTTCAAATTACTTTTGTAATTTGTTATAAAGAAAAATATAAGCACATGAGGGCAGAAATAGTGTGACAAAACTTGCCTTTAAATCTGGGCTCATCTACTCAGTAACCTGTCTCAGTTTCTTCCTCTGCAAAATGGAGGTAAAATTGTTATTTTGTAGAGTTCATTGTAAAGATTAAAGATAATATGTGTTAAAAAGTAACTGAACATATAGTAAGTGATTAGTAATTGAAAGCAGTTACAGAGGACTTTGGGGGTAATTTTTCTGTGGCTATTCTACACAAGCAGGTGCTTCCCTAGGAATCTATATGATGAAAAATACATCTTTACCAGGTGCCTAAAATTCTACATCTCACCACAGTGAAAACACATTAGAGAACATAAATGTGCATGTGAAATAGTTTATCTGCCTATATTTTCTAGTATTGAACTTGAGATGATTAGATAGCATCACCAACTCAATGGACATGAATTTGAGCAAACTCTGGGAGATAGTGAAAGACAGGGAAGCCTGGCCTGCTGCAATCCATGGGGTCGCAAAGAGTGGAACACAACTTAGCGGCTGAACAACAACTGCATTGAACTTGACCCCTTTTGCTCCCATGGCTTTCCTCATAACTCAGTTGATAAAGAATCTGCCTGCAATGCAGCAAACCCAAGTTTGACCCCTGGGTCAGGAAGATCCCTTGGAAAAGGGATAGGCTACCCATTCCAGTATTTTTGGATTTCCCTTTGGCTTAGCTGGTAAAGAATCCACCTGCAATGCAGGAGACCTGGCTTCAATCCCTGGGTTGGGAAGATGCCCTGGAGAAGGGAAAGGCTACCCACTCCAGTATTCTGGTCTGGAGAATTCCAAGAACTGTATAGTCCATGGGGTCGCAAAGAGTCAGACATGACTGAGCGCCTTTCACTTTCACTTTTTTTTCCTTATGCTACCTTAGATTCAGCAGTCAGTGACATGTTGGACTTCTTCAAGCTGGGCAGAAAAATCTGGAGTGTCTTGTTTTGTTTATATTTACTTTCTTTTTGTATTCCACCACAGAGCCTTCCTCTGGCTGGAAAATTCACCAAGATCACCCTCCCACCCACCCTCATCCCCATAAGATGAGGAGGAAGTGAGCTTTGCCCCAGATGTGGTGGTGAAGCTGAGCTAATCTTTGCTTCTGTCTTTGGGAATTCGCTTGCCTGTTGACCTAGCTGCCCTACACATGCTCACAAAAACCTGCTGCCAAACTTCATTAGCCATTTAGGCTCCTGCAGTGCTGTTCTCAGTCCCTTATTTTCTGGCATTAATTTAAAGCAACATTTTCTCACCTCTGTCGGCATGCTGCCACGAGTTAGAGGCTTAAAAAAATGAATTGCAATGGATTTTGTCACAAATGGCTTAAAATCAAAATGTTTGGTTTCATCTCCTCTTTCATTTCCAAATGATGAACAGCAGCTGCCTGTAGCACCTTTTAGGAAGGACTCAGACCATTCCCAGGCTAAACAAAAATAAAACAAAGAACAATACTGAGAAAACACATGGCCTTATTAATTAATATCTTTTGTTAATGAGTTATGGATGTCTGCCTTGGGCATGAAATCAAGGGCTGATGGCACATCTGACACCACAAATGTAAAAAAGCACTTTCTCTTTGACTCCAAAGAAGCAAACTGGTGGGAATTCCATGTGGTACAGTATGGCAGTAATAAGTTATTGTTTACGGAATGACACTCTGAGCTAGGGGTTTTCCATACACAATACATCTTACAGAAACTACCCAAATATCAGGACAGTTTTAGTTGCAAGTGTCAGATAACCAACTCACACTAGTTTAAGCATAAAGGGAGTCATGCAAAGGGAATTATTTGAATTCATGGGACTAAGAGAACTGAATGCATGCTTAGAATCACAGGAACCATCGTCCACAACTGGCTTCAGAAACTTCCCCTCTATAGCTCTCATTTTTACTGATCTCTTTTTGTCTTTGCCTGTTCATCACATTTCCCCCTACTGTAAGTAGGCCTGTTCCATGTGAAGAGGAACGTGGTTGCCATTTCCTCAGTGAATATAAAGTGTTACTTCCTTCCAACATGGGTATGTCAATCCCAGGGAAAAGTGCTTTTTGGACTGTTTGAGTCACATGACCAATCTGTGAACCAATCGCTATTGCCGGAGGCTTTGACCAGAATTGGGTTATGTTCCCATCCTTTGGGATGGAAGAGAAGAAAGGTTAAAAAGTCAAATCAAATAGGCTGATATAACAAGGCTGCTGTGAATAGTTGTGCAGGTCATACGCTGCACAAGGGCACCAGTCGAGGGGCTAAAAAGGAAATAGAAGCCTGCCCTGTGCTCTGCTCAGTAAGCCACGCACTCTGGCCCCAGAAACATCTGCTAGAAGAAGGAGTGCCTTTTCCTGATTTATACAAAGCTTTCAAACAAGCCAGCATCAGCACTGAGCAAGACAAACAGTTACTGCTGGCCACTGCAAACTCTAGGAAGTAAATAATAAGGATCTCATTTATATGATGAGGAAGCAGAGATCCATACAGATAAAGTGACTTCCCCAAGTTTACACTGCAGGATATTTTGTTGTTCAGTTACTCATTAGTGTTTGACTCTGCAGCCCCACCGACTGCAGCACACCAGGCTTCCCTGTCTTTCCCTATCTCCCAGAGTTTGCTCAAACTCATGTCTATTGAGGTGGTGATGCCATCCAACCGTTTCATTCTCTGTCGTCCCCTTCTCCTCCTGCTTTCAATCTTTCCCAGCATCAGGGTCTTTTCCAGTGAGTCAATTCTTCACATCAGGTGGCCAAAGTATTGGAGCTTCAGCTTCAGCACCAGAACTTCCAATGAATATTTAGGGTTGATTTCCTTTAAGACTGACTAGTTTGATCTCTTTGCTGTCCAAGGGACTCTCAAGAGTCTTCTCCAGCACCACAGTTTTAGAACATCAATTCTTCTGTGCTCAGCCTTCTTTATGCCCCGAATTCTCACATCTGTGCATGACTACTGGAAAAACCATAGCTTTGAGTATAGGTACCTTTGTTGTCAAAGTGATGTCTCTGCTTTTTAATACGCTGTCTACATTTGTCATAGCTTTCAAAACATCCAAGGAGCAAGGGTGTTTTAATTTCATGGCTACTGTCACCATCCACAGTGATTTTGAAGTCCAAGAAAATAAAACTGCAGGGTATAGTATAGCCAGGATTTGAATCCAGGTTTGTCTGGCTCCAAAGCCCATGCTTTCACCATAAGAACCTATGCAGCCAGTTGTGAGAAGAGTAGTGCTCACCAGGAATAAGTGAGAAAAGTTGATTCTTTGTGCCTCTTCTCTCTGAAAACCCAGCTAACCCCATGGGAGCAGACAATCTAACCAAGAAATCCAAGCCAAACCCAAGACAAGACACTTCACAAACACAGTATTTGCAAACAGCTTTGAAAGTCATGGCGTTTCCCTTAAAGAGGTAATTTCTTGCTTGGAACAGTGAGAAATTAGATGCAATCTGTTTTGATTTTTTCCCAATTTAGGACACGCTTTAGTGACCAATCTGAAGACATGCCAGCATCCTTCTGTCTCGAGGATATGTTAGCTTGGTTTATGTCTCTGTTCATAAAGGAAATCTAAATCATCCAGCAGGAAAAGAGGCCCAGAATTTATATGGCAAGTGTGGAGACAGGCTGAGCTGCCTCTTTCTGGTTATTATTAATAATAATAATAATTACCATTCAGTGGGCATTTACTACATGTCATGCCTGGTACATGAGCCATCCATCACCACACAGCCCTATGAGAAAGTCAGGGTGGAGGGTATTTTAGCTACTCAGCATCTGAACACCCTTTCTGTTGGGGGAAAATCACCCACTGGGAGATTCTTGGTGGGCATGGGGCCCCTCTCACTCCACAGAACCACAAGAGACCAGAACTCCAAGAGCTCCCCAGTATCCTTCCTGGATATTGCCTTTTTGCTTAAACTACCCAATATCTGTTTTTGTTATTTGCATCCACACATTCTGCTACATAAAATTGTTGTTAATCCCCATCTCACAGATGAAACTCTGAGACTTAGAGTACAGGACTTGATTTTATTTAACTTTTTATTTGTTTTTTTTTTAAATTTAATTATTTACTTATTTATTTTGGCTGCACTGGGTCTTCATTGCTGCATTCTTTGCCTAGTTGCGGACAGTGGGGACTCTCTTCATTGCAGCGTGCGGGCTTCTCGTTGCAGTGGCGTCTCTTGTTGGGGAGCACAGGCTCTAGGCACTCAGGTTCCGCAGCCGTGGTGCACTGGCTTAGTTGCCTCTGCCGCATGTGCAGTCTTGCCAGACCAGGGATCAAACCCATGTCCCCTGCCTTGGCAGGTGAATTCTTAACCACTGGACCACCAGGGAAGTCGAAGACTTGGTTTTAAAAATTTGAAAAGCTCTAGAGGGGCAAAGCAGAGTTCCAGAAATGCGCTGGAGAGGCACCATGCAGTCAGCACAAGCATTGCTTTGTTGTCTGATTGACTCGGAGATGGATGCCAGCTTTATCACTCACCGATGAGGGACCTCTGGCAAGTCACTTCATCTCTCTTTCTACCTCCATTTCTTCCTCCAAAAAATGCAGACAGTGGTGCCAATAATGTGGAGTTCTTGAGAGCATTAAAAGAAGCCATGTATGTACTGCTCTCAACCCAGCATCCAGCTCCTAGACAGCACTCAATCTATGGAACCGACCCATCTGTTATTACTTGTGTCCTCTTTCTATCATAATTATGTTGTAAGTGGTGTTTATCTTTATCTGACCATCTAGTAAGATTCTATCTGCTTTATTTGTCGTCCTCTCTCCCCTAGAATCATGGTTGTAGGAGATGGAGTGTGGGATAAGCAATACCGCCGCCAGGGTATCCTTGACTAGAGGAGTGGGGGTGGGGTGACTTCTGAAACCAGCCACATTTGCTCAGGTTCTCTCTGTGTCTCAGGAGGGCCCTGGCGCAGACCAGCAGAGGCGCAGCCTGTGCTCATTGATCACACTAATGACGATAGATTTCCGCCCCTTTGCCACTTGATCACCAGCTGCCCCGGGTTTTATCACCGTTTCCCAGGGCAGAGCAGGCCACCCCCAACTCCCCCTCCCGCCCATGACGGCCTTTTTGTCTTACTCTATGTCACCCAGAACAGAGCCAATTAAAGAACTCATTCATTTCTCCACCCTCCACCCCTTTAATTACAAACAGTGCTGAGAGTTGAATAACACAGAACAAAAGACGGATTTATTTACCCCAGGACATAAACAAGATTATCAGAAACCAGCATTCAGAAGCCCTGAGCCCCTGGGAGAATTTTAATTTGCTGACCCCTGCCTTACAGAAATCTCAGGTCTTTCCACATAATTATAAAACCCCAAGAGTTCTGCCGGCTTGAATTATTTGTTGGCACACATTCACCACCCTGGCTCCTTGCTCTCACTGGCCAATTATGAGCATCTCTGTTGGGGCTGTAAACCAGGCTCTTATGAGACAATGCAGGAAGCCTGATAGAAATTCTCTTTTCCTGGTGAAATGTTCCTACTGTAGGCCACCAGGAGTGACTGAGGTATATTAACAGGGGCAGGGAGGGGGCAAAATTACATTGGTTAGTATGTGTTTGGTTACAAATCATTTAACCTCACATCAAAATGTCATTAAGCCCAAAAGGGAATCTGTAGGCTCCTGTAATGGAAGCATCCACTATTGAAGAAATTTTCGAGCTCAGCTCAATTCAGGGGCTTTAAGCATGTCATCGGGCATCCCTGGTGGCTCAGTGGGTAAAGAATCCGCCTGCAGCGCAGGAGATGCAGGAGACACGGGTTCAGTCCCTGAGTCGGGAATATCCCCTGGAGGAGGGCATGGCAACCCTCTCCACTCATGGAAGGGGAGCCTGGTGGGCTACAGTCCGTAGGGTTGTGAAGAGTCAGACATGACTGAAGCGACTGAGCAAGCATGTCATTAGGCTCAATCTCTGTATCTCCCGCCTGTCCTTCTCTTTGTTGGCAACTCTCTCATAGGAAAGATGGTCCCTGTTACTCCAAGCTTCCAACCAATCAGCTCCTAGAATAGAGTTTCACTGGATCACCTGAACCAATCACTGTGCCCCCTGGAGGACAAAATATACCCATTGGCTAGATCAGGGTCACATGCCCAATCTTGTATCTGGAATATGAGGCCAATCCTATCTGAACCATATGGACTGAGGGTGTCAGAGTGGTGAGTCCCCCTCCCCCTCTCCCCCCAAAAAGATTTGGGATGCTGTTCCCAGAAGAAGGGAGATAGATGCAGGGCTGATAAAAACAATGAATATCTATCTGAGTACTCCTCTGGGATTAGGGGTTACAGAGCACACCACAGTCTTCCTGGGGCAACTTAAAAGTGGTCACTTTAGTATCTGTTATAGGTTGTTGAATTGTGTCTAGGAAAAAAGGTACAATGACAATATTAGAAGTTTCCAAATGATGAGCACCTACAGTGTAACAAGGGAAGTTATGACCAACCTAGATAGCATATTCAAAAGCAGAGACATTACTTTGCCAACAAAGGTTCGTCTAGTCAAGGCTATGGTTTTTCCTGTGGTCATGTATGGATATGAGAGTTGGACTGTGAAGAAGGCTGAGCGCCAAAGAATTGATGCTTTTGAACTGTTGTGTTGGAGAAGACTCTTGAGAGTCCCTTGGACTGCAAGGAGATCCAACCAGTCCATTCTGAAGGAGATCAGCCCTGGGATTTCTTTGGAAGGAATGGTGCTAAAGCTGAAACTCCAGTACTTTGGCCACCTCATGTGAAGAGTTGACTCATTGGAAAAGACTCTGATGCTGGGAGGGATTGGGGGCAGGAGGAGAAGGGGACGACAGAGGATGAGATGGCTGGATGGCATCACTGACTCGATGGACTTGAGTCTGGGTGAACTTGGGGAGTTGGTGATGGACAGGGAGGCCTGGTGTGCTGCGATTCATGGGGTTGCAAAGAGTCAGACACGACTGAGCGACTGAACTGAACTGAACAGAACAGTGTAACAAGCCCCTTATATTGTTGCCATTTCAGTCCTCAACCCATATCATCATCCCCACTTTACAGATATGAAGTCGGAGGCTTTGGGGGGATTAATCAACTGGTCAAGGTCACATGGCTAATAAGTCAAAGCTATGATTCAAACTTGTATCACCAACTGGAACCCAAAGTCCAGGCTTCTTTCCTTAAAATGAAAGGCTACTAGGACAGACTTCAGAATATTTCCAATTCAACTCCAGACTTTACCACAGGGATAAGTGACCCCTCCTCCACTGACTTCCAGTCAAGAATATTGTCACCCCTGTTGATCTTAGGGCATCAACATCTCAGTTTCAAATAACCATCTTAATAGTAAAGGTACTGGTACAATCATAACAACAAACGGCCAAGGCAGCAGCCATCATTTGCTGAGGATACGCTATGCATCAGGCACCTTTTCAGGTATTTGTCATTTCATCTTCACAGCCGCTCTCTAAAGCGGAAGCTTCATCTCGTAGAAGCAAAAACTGTGCAGGTTGGGGCAAGACTTGGATTTGAATCCAGGTTCAACTAATTCCAAGGCCTCTTCTCTTTCCATGCATGCTTGCATGCTAAGTTGCTTTAGTCATGTCCAACTCCTTGCGACCCACTGGACTGCAGCCCACCAGGCTCCTCTGTCCATGGGATTCTCCAGGCAAGAATACTGGAGTGGGTTGCCATGTCCTCCTCCAGGGGATCTTCCTGACCCAGGGATCGAACCCACATCTGTTATGTCTCCTGCATTGGCAGGCGGGTTCTTTCCCACTAGCACCATTTGGGAAGTCCCTTCTCTTTGCATGAGAGTTAAACAAATCTGCTTTCTCCCCAGCAACTTGTCCCTTCTTTCTGTGGATTTAGACATTGTAAGCCTTTAAGTTAGTGCAAGTTCTTGGGAATGTTTGTGAGTTTCTTGTTTGAGCGGCTGTTTGTAGGTGATGAGGTACTGTGTGTGAAGATGAGCACTGAGGATGGAAGACGCTCAGACCTCACTTGCCCGTGCATGGAGAGGAGGTGGGGCAAAGGACTGGCCTGCAAACCCTGGATGCCCTGCAAAACTGGAATGCGCTGACGGTGGGCAACTTGGTCCAGGCATATGAAGCGTGATGGTGAATAGTATGTGTCAACTTGGCTGGGCCATGGGGAGGGGCCCAGATGCTCAGGGAAACATTATTTCTGGGTGTGTCTGTGAGGGTGTTTCTGGATGAGCTTAGCATTGGAATCAGTGAGTCAAGAGGTACCGCCTCCCCAGTATGGGTGGGCCTCGGCCTATAATCTGTTAGAGACTTCAAGAGTAGAAAAGACTAAGTAGAAAGGATTCTCTCTGCCCGTCTCTCCTGACTATTCTGTCTCTCCCTGACTCTCGGAGTTGGGACGTCAGCCTTCTGCCTTCAGGCTCAGACTGGAGCCTCATTGGCTCACCTGGATCTGAGGCCTTCCGGCTGGGATGGCAATTATATCATGGCTCTTCTGGGTGTGTTCTACTCAGCCTCCATGTCGTGTGAGGCAATTCTCTATAATAAATCTCTGCACATATATATGGCAACCCACTCCAGTACTCTTGCCTGGGAAATCCCATGGACGGAGGAGCCTGGTAGGCTACAGTCCATGGGGTCATGAAGAGTCGGACACGACTGAGTGACTTCCCTTTCACTTTTCACTTTCATGCATTGGAGAAGGAAATGCCAACCCACTCCAGTGTTCTTGCCTGGAGAATCCCAGGGACAGTGGAGCCTGGTAGGCTGCCGTCTATGGGGTCGCACAGTCGGACACGACTGAAGCGACTTAGCAGCAGCAGCACATATATACATATATACACACATGCAGCCATCCTTAGCATCCACGGGGGATTGGTTCTGTGACCTCCACAGACACAAGAATCTGTAGATCCTCAAGTCCCATTGTCAGCTTTTTTACAGTCCCTCATCTGCAGATTCAACCAATCCTGATTATATAGTGCATGCGTGCTAAGTCACTTCAGTCGTGTCCAACTCTTTGTAACCCCATGGACTGCAGCCCGTCAGGCTGCCTCTGTCCATGGAATTCTCCAGGCAAGAATACTGAAGTGGGTTGCCATGCCCTCCTCCAGGGGATCTTCCTGAACCTGGCAGGCAGGTTCTTTACCACTAGCACCACCTGTATGTATTTACTGAAAAAAAAAAAAAAAAAAATTTGCATATAAACGGACCCTGGAAAATCCCAGGGACGGAGGAGCCTGGTAGGCCACAGTCCATGGGGTTGTGAAGAGTCGGAGACAACTGAGCGACTTCACTTTCACTTTTCACTTTCATGCATTGGAGAAGGAAATGGCAACCCACTCCAGTGTTCTTGCCTGGAGAATCCCAGGGATGGGGGAGCCTGGTGGGCTGCCATCTATGGGGTCACAGAGTCGGACACGACTGAAGCGACTTAGCAGCAGCAGCAGCAGCAATTTTTAAACCCTTGTTCTTCAAGGGTCAACTGTACATATCCTATAGGTTCTGTTTCTCTGGAGGACTCTGACTAATATAGAGGACCACAGAGCAACATCATCTCCCTGATGATGGGGCTGGATTTCTCCTGAAGGCAGTGGAAATTCCCACTGCCCACCATCCAGGAATGAGGTCAGACAATGGGGATGTGGAAAAGCAGGTCTTGGGCTGGGCAGTAGGTGCGAACACCAAGGCAAAGCAGTGTCCTGAGCACCACGGGTACTGACACAATGAAGGGAGGTGGGGGTGTCTGTAAATGTCTGGAGAGTTGTGTCCATGATCTCCGACCACGTCTCTCCAATAACAGTTAGAAGCCAACACTTCACTTCCGCTCCCCTCCCACTGCCCTGGAACATTCAGGCAAGTCAGCATAAAAGTTGCAACCTGTTCTTTGCTCATGCCACCATGGGTGGCAAGGTCTGTGCTGTGTTTGAGGGAAAGTGTGCAGGGCAGAGTGGCAGCTGGAGGCAGAAGGAGGGGAGCTGAAGTGGAAGGAGCAGTGCCTCATGGGAAACGTGAAGCAGTGATCCAGAGAACCGTGGCTGGCTGCAGTGACAAGCAAGATGAATTTGTGAAACATGCATGTGGTCCCCAGTGGAGGAAATCTGACTTTACAAGGGAAAATAAAAAGAAAAAGGGGAAAAAACACACACCCAGAAAGAAAGGAAGAAAGGGGAAGGGGGAGGGAGAGAAGCTCCTCGAAATTGAGAGGGTTAGCTTGAGCCTCATAATTAAGGCCTTTTAAAAGGAAGCACAGCACCACAGACTGGTAAAATCCTGGACCTATTGGTGAATGAATGAATGAATTTTAAAAACTATGTGCCCTGGTGCTGAACTGAGCCCTTTCCAAGGCTCATTCAATTTATTCCTTACAATGGCAGCAAGGTCAGTATGCCTGTCTTACTTTGTAGATGAGGATATTGAAACTCGGAGAGGTTTAATAGATTTCTCAAGGTCACACAGCTCAGAACTAGTATAGCCAAGAATTGAATCTAATCCGCTCAGACTCCAAATCAGGGACTCTTAACTGCTACACTCAAGCTTCTTAAGGACATGATCTGCAGAACAACATACTCAAAGATCTCTGTTTAAAAGAGGAAGGGAGAGAGAGGGAGGGCAGGAAATTTGCCCAAGTAAAATTGGAAAACGTAACGTATTATCACTCACTTGGAAAGTCACACAATGAGCAGCAGGCTGAGAGGCTGTGAGGGGCTATTATGGTTAGCTATTGCTTGTAACAAACCAGCCAATGATAGTGAATTTATGTACCAACTTAGCTAGACCACAGTCTAGCCTACTAGTCCAGGTGATGTTGTGAAGGTATTTTTTTTTTTTTTTCAGATGAGATTAACATTTATATCAGTAGACTTTCAGTGAAGCAGGTTTCCCTCTATAATGTGGGTGAGTGAGTGAGTGAGTGAAGTCACTCAGTCGTGTTTACATAATGTGGGTGGGCCCCACCTAATCAGTTGAAGGCCTGGAAAGAAAAAGCGTGATGTCCTCTAGGGAGGTCAGGGAAAGTGTTAGTTGCTCAGTCATGTCCAACTCTTTGTGACCTCATGGACTGTTACCCACAGCTCCTCAGTCCATGGGATTCTCCAGGCAAGAATACTGGAGTAGGTAGCCATTCTCTTCTCCATGGGATCTTCCTGACCCGGGGATTGAACCTGGGTGTCCTACATTGCAGGCAGACTCTTTACCATCTGAGCCACCAGGGAAGCCCCAGATGTACTGTAAGGAAGAGGGAATTCTGCCTACTGCTGCCTTTGGACTTGAGAGAGAGACATTGATATTGGTTTTGTTTATCTTGAGGATGCTGATTAATATAAACCCTAAACTTAGTGGCTTAAAACAAGAACCATTTTTTTTATGCTCACTAATTCTGTGGCTTGGGATCAGGCAGGGCACAGCCAGGACTACCTGCCCTTCCTCCACAATGGCTGGGACTGTAACTCAGACGCCTCTCCCAGCTGCAGCTGGAGGGTATAGCTGCCAGAGAGCTTTTTCACTTAACCTGTCTGGCACCTCGGCAAGATAACTAGAAGGCTGGGCTCTGCTGGGAACGCAGCCAGAGAGGATCTATGTGCCTCTCAGAGGGCTGGCCCCAGGGTGGCCACACTTCTTCGATGCAGTCCAGCATTCCAGTGAAAGAGATGGAAGCGGTGTGGCCTTTTATGGTCCACCTTGGATGTGACAGAGCTTCATTCCCACCATCCTCGATTTGTCTCAGGGGATGGACAGAGGCCGCAGCTCTCAGTGGGAGGAGTGTAAGAGGTTTTTCAATAAGGTTGTAAAAGCGCCACAGAGGCCCTAAATTAATCTGTTTAAATTTGCTGAACCCAGCTTTTCTCAGGGTTCCACTTAGCGGCTGTTATGGGTTGAACTATGTCCCCCTCCCCCAATTCAGATGTTGAAGTCTTAACCTCCAGTATCTCAGAATGTGACCCTACTTGAAAACAGGGTCAGAGCAGATGTAATTAAAGATGAGGTCATACTGGGGTAGGGTGGGCCCTAATCCAATATAACTGTGTCCGTATAACAAGGTGAATTTGGGGCACAGACACAAACACACACATGGAGAGAATGCCACTAGAAGCTAAAGACAGAGGTTGGGGTTATACATTTATAAGTCAGGGAATATTAAGGTTGGCCTGAAAACCACCAGATGCTAGGAGAGAGAGGCATGGGACAAATTCTTACAGCCTTCAGAAGGAATGGACCCTGCTGAGCCCTTGATCTAGGACTTCTAACCTCCAGAACTGTAAAATAAGAAATTTCTGCTGCTGAAGGGCCTCAGTTCATGGTTCTTTGTTACAGCAACAAAGTAATACAGGTATAAACTCCATTCATTCATTCAGTCATTCATGTAGCCAAATTCAAAGCCCTTTAAAACATGGCTCCTGATGATGGACACTTCTTTTCCTCCTCTTCCCTTTCATTCCCTGAAATTAAAATTTTTGTGAAGAGTGAGTAAAATAATATATGCAAAATACTTGGTAATAGGAAGTACATTATAAATATCGATCCACTTTCTTTAGCTATTTGTCCTTTCTTGGTCACTCCTGTTTATTCCACTGATCCTGCCCTGTTGATTTGTTTTTCTTGTTGGACCCTGCATCTTATGCCTCCCTTTCAGACACCTGGGTTCCCAGTCTCCTAAAGAGTTGGAGCCTGACTGTCTGTTCCTACACAAGCTCCTCCTTATAGGTCTATGCAGAGGCCCCAGGCAGCCCCAAGGACAAGCAAGGGGCTTATAAGAGTAGGAGAGTCCAGGGAAATAAGTCTTTGAGATATGTCTAGCTTTAATGTAAGCAGCACAATAGAGAGACGTCTACTTGAGTCATGTGGAGGGAACATTGCTAAGCCATGGCAAGAGACTGTGCTCAATCTAGGTTCTAGCAAATAGATCTGGACAGATCTGGAAACTTCTTTGGGCCTTGGTTTCCCCATTTATGCAACTCAGATGTCCTCAGGGATCTTCTTTCCTTCAAGAGCTAGACAAGGTTGATATGGATATCCTTCGTGAAATTATAGGAAAATGTCACCCTCTCTCCAAGATTTCTGTGAAATCCCAGAAATACTTTCCTTTTGTTCTTAGTTCTATTTAGGGATCATTTGGATGTGCCTCTCAGGGAGTCCATTTCTACACTGGGGCAAACAAAGCAATTCAGAGCCCCACTCACTCCCTACTAAGTTCACGCCTCCCACGAGGTGTTGTGTCAACAGGCATGGATGTTGTGTTTGCCTCCCACCATTGGTTCTCCCATTGTGAACCCAGTTTTCTGCAAACCACTCCTCAGCCACCTCAAGCCAAGAGGATGTGAACGTGACACTATCTCTGGATCCAAGCATGAGCACATGATCCAGCCCTGGCCAATCAGAGCTTTCCATCCCCCTGGCCACAATGATTGGTTCAAAGATGGCCATATGATCCCAGTCCATCAAATAAGAATTAGCCTGAGGTCTTTTTTGAGAAAACTATTGGGCATTAAGGCTTCCCTGGTAGCTCAGCAAGAATCTGCCTGCAATGCAGGTGACCCCAGTTTGATCCCTGTGTTGGGAAGATACCCTGGAGAAGGGAATGACAATCCACTCCAGTATTCTTGCCTGAAGAATTCCATGAACAGAGGAGCCTGGTGGGCTACAATCCATGGGGTCTCAAAGAGTCGGACATAACTCAAGTGACTTAGCACAGCACAGCGCACATTGGGAATCAATACCTTAGAATGAACCAAGAAAAAAGGAAAGATATAAAAAAGATACCAAATGTCAGTGACATTATTCAAGACCCTGAATCCAGTCATGTCTGGTGTATTCAATTTCGTAAGTGAATAAACACTCCTAGCTTATTTTTTCTTAATCCAATTTGAGTCGTATTTCCATCACCTGTTGGAAAGAAATCTGAGTAATATTAAGCTTTACTGAACACCTGAGAGAGTAGATGAGTGTACAGCACAGCAATGCAAATAACAGAAATTCAATTTTTGATATTCTTGTTTCTGGAAGCCCTTTGTTTTGTTCACTCAGGTTCTACCCGCCTCTACCGTGTGGCTCAGTGTTCTCCATCCCAGATTTGTTTATTCCTGGCATAAAGTGGTTCAGTCACTCCTTCTACAGCAGCCTCCCCACTCCAAGCAGTTATAAAGATATTTCCGTAAACAAAGATAATTTCCTCCCTGAGGGGAATTCTTGTACCAGCTATCAAGAAAATAAAATTTTCACTCCTCTGAGAATAAAAATAAGAGACTGGACAAAACCTCCTCTATAACTCCATGCAACTTAAAAACTCTGGAGTTCAAAATACAATAGAGCTATTGAAATTGTGACCTAGGAGAATATTTTTCAAAATGCCAAGTCACAACCCATTGCTGTGTCGTGCTGTGCTTAGTCGCTCAGTCATGTCCAACTCTTTGTGACCCCAAGGGCTGCAGCCCGCCAGGCACCTCTGTCCATGGGGATTCTTCAGGCAAGAATACTAGAGGTGGTTGCCATGGCCTCCTCCAGGGCACAGCCCATTAGTGGTCTCAAAATCAATTACTGGGTCATAACATGTATTTTTTTAAATGAAAGAGAATAAAACAGAAAATAACAGAAAACACCATACATAATAGTGGTGAATAGTGGTTCATGAAAGTTTTATCTCAATTATAAATATATATGTACTATATGCACACATCTGAAATGTATTTCTCATTGTGGTACCAAATGTATGAAAGATAATGGTGTAACTCAGTATTCACTGATAGGGAAAGACTTCAGTAGGTTTTAAAAAATTAGTATATTTAATACAGTCTAATTTTTGTCAAAATAAGAGATAAGATATAGACATAGATAGGATATAGAAGTATCTGGAAAAATATGGAATTGTATATACCAAAAGGCTAAATAATAATCCCTGGATAGGGGGGTGGTAGTTTTTCCCCACATATTTTTATCTTATGAAACAAAATTCATTCTCAGTTTTTTTCTTTTTTAATGCATAGATCCTACAGAATATTATACTTAGTGAAATAAGTCAGAGAAAGATAAATACCATGTGATGTCATATGTGGATTCTAAAAAAAAAAGAATCTATATATAAGGTGTGTATGCTTTCTAAAATCTAATTTTAAAGATACATATGTTACTTCTACAGTCAAAAATTTCTTAAAGCCTATTTTTATTTTGAAACATAAGTATACTTTTAAAAACCTTCTGAAAAGAATATATGGAAGAAATATACCCAGGTAATAACTGCACTTTTATTTTTGGTTAATTCTTTGTAATTTTCCTACAACCAACAAATGTTGCTATGAAAGTAAGAAGAAAAAAGTTCATTTTGATTTCATGATTGTTCAGTGGGAGAAAGAAGTTTGCAAACAAAAATCAGAAACTTGGAAAACATATTTAGGGATAGGACAATGTGGGGGTGGCTAGGGGGTGGCAGATATGCAAATGCTTTGAATGGATTTTCCACTTCAATGAGTTCCTTTTCTTCTTTTAGCTACTGTCTGATGAAGGTATATGTTAGAATACAGCTATTATGTATTCCAAATGTCATATTCCTCAACACCTGTTTGAAAGAGCATATTTTATTGAGAAAGAAGTGTCACTGAAGCTAAGAGAAAGAAAGACAGTTTCTACCAAAGTGCCAGAAGTCGGGTGACTGCCAGACAAGAAATAGTTCTGTACTTCTGAGGCTGTCCTTGAACAGGATGCAGTCAGCGGCAGAGGACAAAGCCAGAGAGAGAAGGCAGAGAAAGTCTCTTGAAGGTAGATGTCAGGAAGTTGAAAATTGGGCCACCCCATCCAGACTGTCTAAACAATGATGCCTAGAAGAAGGTAAAAGCAGGAAAATTGCCTCTGAATGGGTAGTTAAATTGTGAGTTCAAAATTATAAGTTATGAAAAGAAATTAGAGGGAAAACATAGGGAGAGAGGTAGGAAAAGGAGGAAGGAAAGAGATAGAGGAAACAGCATAGTAAACTAAATTCTTAGCTGTCACTTTTCAGAAAAGCAGGGTGTGCGGGGGAATGCAGCAAGGGGGAAGAGATGCTTTTGGGGTCAGATAAACAAAAATACGGACATTTCAACTTCATCTTCGTAATGATCAATCTAGCAGCCTTGCCTAGCACACTGCGCCCTCTAGGGAAGAAACTTGTGCCCAAGGTCTGCACCTGGAATAGGAAGCCATTTGTTCTCTCTTTTGTCGGAGGACTGTACTTTTCTCTTTGCTTCTGTGTGTACAATGGGGAAGGGAACTGACATTTACTTTTATTTGTGCCTTTGTAAAGTAATGCTTACGCACGGGTTAGGCAAAAATGCCAACAGTGAAAAAGGCTATCCAGTGTAAAGTAAGGTGTGCTTTATGCTAATCGTCTTCTACTTGCTGCTCCAGATCCGCCTCTGTGGCACCAACAGGCTCTCATGCCCTCTGGCTTCTAGGTGGGTTGCTCCAATGGGAGACACAGGCAGGAGATCAGGGAAAGTAGCAGCGTGTGTTTAGGAAAAGGCAGCTTACAGCCGGCATCCACAGCCTTCCTCGGCTTGTAGAGACATCACTCCATCCTCTGCCTCTGTTCTCACCTGCCCTTCTGTTACTGAGTCCAAGCTGGTTCTGCTTGCCACATGATAGGCCAGTGAATCAGAAGATGAAGTGTTGGGGCAAGGAATAGCAACTTTATTTGGAAAGCCACGAGTCCGAGAAGATGGCAGACTAATGTCCTAGAGAATTACCTTACTGGGCTCTGGATGCTAGTTTCTTTGATAGAACAAAGAGAGGGGAGGTGAAGAGGTAAAGTACAAAGTGGTAAGTCGTTGAAAGTAGGGGGCAGGTTCTCTGAGACCGACCATTATGTTACCTTAAGGCAACATCCCTTTAGTGATTAACTTGTAGCAAAAACAACAGAATACAAAGGTTAAAGTAAAAGAAACATCTAATATGGAGTCACATTTGTTATTCCCTACTATAGTTCTCCTTGCGTGTCCTCTGTCTCTATGTCCAAACGTTATTCTTTTTATAAAAATACTGGTCATGAGTTTAGGGCCTACCCTAATCCAGTATGACCTCATCAGAACATGATTATAACTGCAAATAATCTTATTCCAAATAAGGTCGCATTCACAGGCACCCCAGGGTTTAGAACTTGAATGTATCTTACAGGGGTAGGGGACATGGAATTCTACTCATACAGGTAGGAAGCAGGCTAGAGTGTACTGAACAGGAAATTGTGAGCTACTTGGAAATCATGGGAATATGTGGCAGGAGAATGTTCTCCTACCAGGGATGGGAGTGGGAGGGTGTTGATGAAGGTGTCTTTTTTGTATATGTGTCTTTTTTTTTAATTGAAGTATAGTTGATTTGCAATGTTGAGTTAGTTTCAGGTGTATAGCAAAGTGATTCATACACACACACACACACACATATATATACACATTCAGATATATATATGTGATTCGTATATATGTATGTATATATATGGTATATGTATACATATATGAGATGTTAGTTCAGTCCCTGAGTCGGGAAGATCCCCTGGGTGGGGCATGGCAACCTACTTCAGTATTCTTGCCAGGAGAATCCCATGGACAGAGGAGCCTGGTAGGCCCTAGTCCATAGGATCGTGAAGAGTCAGACATGACTGAAGCAACTTAACACGCACCATATTCATATATATACATATATATATGGTGGTGGTTTAGTCACTAAATCACGTCCGACTTTTGCAACCCCATGGACTATAGCTCGCCAGGCTCCTCTATCCATGGGATTTCCTAGGCAAGAATACTGGAGTGGGTTCCATTTTCTTCTCCAAGGGATCTTCCCGACCCAGGGCTCAAATCCCAGTCTCCTGCATTGCAGGCAGATTCTTTACTGACTGAGCCACCAGGGAAGCCCATAGATACAGGTATTTTCAGATTCTTTTTCCCATATAGGTTATTACAAAATATTGAGTACAGTTTCCTGTGCTTCCTGTAGATCTTTATTGCCTATTTTTCATACAGTAGTGGGTATATTCTACTCCGAAATTCCTAACTTATCCATCCTCCCCATGGAGATGTACGTGGATGTTAAAGGAAATCTCCCAGTAGCCTAGGGAAGTCAATCACCCCCATGCCCCCCGGCCCCTGGTGGCTCTGAAATCCCTTGTTTTGGCAGACCTTGCAGAGGTAACCCTAGGTTATTTTGCTACGTGAGCATACACACAAGGACACACACACACGCCTTGAAGCCTGTAGCCAGTGCGGCAGAGTGCTGAAAGAAGCCGCTAAATTCAGAATCATGAAACCTGGACTCTCAGGCCACCTACACCACTAACAAAGTGCTAGATCCCAGGAACTTCCGTTTCTATCTTGGCAAGATGGGATTCACAATCCCCTTATTCCAATCTGTCCTGCAGCCTCACACATGGCACCTTGAAGTGTGAAGGAATGGAAAGCTTTATCTGTGGAAGTAGCTTCCACCATATCCTAGCTCCCCAGTGGGGGAAATTCACGAAGAATATTCCTGTAGCCCAAACCACATCCCCTGCTGCTGGGTCTGGTGAATCAGAATAAAGAGAAAGGGGAGGGGAGAGAGGTTAACTTTACATTTTCTCCTCTTTGTTTACAAAGATTCAAATTCACTGCCCTCCCCCTGGGGTGTAATTTAGAGAATGGAGTTGGGCCAGAATGGGCCAAAGAGCCCCCAAGGGGCCATGCAGCAGGTAGTCATCCTTCTTTAATCTAATGAAATACAGGAATCAGTAGAGTTAGTGCTAATACATATAATCCAGTGATATTTCATCCTGGCAGCAAGTCATCAATAGATTTTGCCAGTTACCAGGTGTCACGGGAGCCCCAAGCTTTACTTTTGCCCTGGGCCCTATAATTTGTAAATCCAATGCTGACATTTCAGTAAAAACACCCAGAAGGAGTTCCCTGGGTGCTAGATACAACACAGACAAGTATATTAAAGATATTCAGAAAATGATGACTTTTCCAATAGGTTTTTAATGCTAGACATATGTAGTACTGACTGAAATGCAAGTGTTTAGCAGATTTGGAGATTTCACTTGGGCTACCCCAGCTGGCATCAGACACATTCTCAAATTTTTCTTCTACTTGATACATCTATTTTTAATCCCTTCAAATGCTTTTCTTTGGGGCAAATTGGGAGGATAGAATACCTGTCGCTTCACGTCTTTCAGTTTCCATTATGTATAAATCAAGCAGGAATTAAGAATTAAACAATCACTTCATATCTGAATTGTCAAATATTTCATTGTTGGGGGATGTATTTGCATATCTGAAAACATGTTGGCCTCTCAGTGTTTAAGGGATGCAGAGAATACCCAGCAACGCCTAGAGATGTATCCATGAGGGCAGAGGTGAAGAAGCTGACGATGGGGCAAGATGACCCAAGAAGGTCACAAGTCCAGATCTTGAGAAAGAGGGAAGATTTCCAGACCTGATTAAGTCTGAGTTCCTGGTTATCTCAGTCAACACTGACATAGCTTGGGTTCTGCAGAAACAGACGTGGAACAAGAGTTTGGAAATAATTGGGAGGCTGTCCAGGCAGTCCTAGAAGGGGAGTGGGAAAATGAAATAGGAAAGGGTAGAAGCCAATGCTGGGTCCTCGGTGAGCAGGCAAGTGCTGCAGGCAACGGGGTTGCCCCAGGGCAGTCCTGAAGGGGACCTCTGGGGGACCGCAGAACATGCTCCAGAGATGTCCTGCCTGAGGGGCCCGGAGGCGAGGGATTATCCATGAACTCCTATTAGATGCTATTTTCATGTCTACTCACATGGGTGTTAACTTCTTGCATAAACAGGCTACTCAGCTCAAAGACAGTAAACAGGCCTGACCTGAGGTTCCAAAACTGTGAGCCGAGGCACCCAAAGGTGCCACAGAAAATTCATAGGAGAAGATAAGGAGATTTTACTCTTTTGAGGGAAACACAACAACATCTATCCAACCCTCTGTGAGCTTTTAGTCTGAGGCAGCTCACTGTTATAGTTTGATTTGTGTCTTCCCCCCCAGATTCCTATGTTGAAGTCTTAACCCCAGGACTTTAGAATGTGACCTTATTGGTTTGAATGCCTCTAGTGCTGGAGAGCTCATTCTCTCTCAGGGGAACATACCCCTTCATGAATAGAAAAGGGGACTAGCATGCACTGAGCCCTTGCTGGGTACTAGACTCTGTACAGTCATCGTTTCACTTAGTCCTTCCAACTGTACAAGGTGGGCATTACCATTACTATTTATATATGATACATGATGAAACTGAGGCTTGCAGAGGCGAAGTAACTTGACCAGGATCTCATTACCAGTAAATGACAGAGCCAGGGTTTGAACACAGGTCTTTTCTATTCCAAGACCCTTTCTACTTCCAGTTCTAATATGGCTCTGACAGGTGGTCGTTAATAAAAAAAGAAATGAGCTAACATTTATTGAGCACTTCCTTTTTGCTAGGCACTGGGCTTCACCTGATTTACTCATTTTGCTTCATCATTGTCCTGTGAGATGGTCACTGAGGGTGCTTAGTGACTAAGTCAGTCTGACCCCAGAACTCATGCCTTTTATTTTTTTAATTTTTATTGGAGTATAGTTGCTTTACAATGTTGTGTTAGTTTCTGCTGTACAGCAAAGTGAATCAATTATATGTATATGTATATCCCTTCTTTTTTAGATCTTCTTCCATCTAGGTCACCACAGAGCACTGAGTAGAGTTCCCTGTGCTACACAGTAGGTTCTCATTAGTTATTTATTTTATACAAAGTAGTGTGTTCATGTCAATCCCAATCTCTCAATTCATCCCACCTCTACTCCCCACCTTGATATCTGTAAGTTTGTTCTCCACATCTTTGTCTCTGCTTTGCAGTTAAGTTCATCTGTACCATTTTTCTAGATTCCACATACAAGTGATATTATACAATATTTTTCTTTTTCTGACTTACTTCACTCTGTATGATCATCTCTAGGTCTACCTATGTCTCTGCAAATGACACTATTTTGCTCCCTTTTATGGCTGAGTACTATTCCATTGTATATATCTCGCATCTTCTTTATCGATTCCCCCGTTGATGGACATTTAGATTGCTTCCATGTCCTGGCTATTGTAAATAGTGTTGCAATGAACATTGGGGTGCATGTATCTCTGTGAATTATAGTTTTCTCCAGGTGTATTCCAAGGAGTGGGATTGCTGGCTCATATGGTAGCAGAACTCATACCTTTTAAAACAACATTTTGCTGTGTATTTCCTCATATTGAGCCTAAACCTTCCTATTCTTTGGGCTCATACAAAACTAGTTGAATTCTTCTTTGCCAAGCCTGTCCCTCAAAGCCATATGAAGACAGCCCTTTGTTCTGCTCAAGGCTGAACATATTTCTCATTCTATCTTATTTTTCTCATTCCCCACCCCATATTCTGAACACAATTCAGTTTATCCTCATCCTTCTGAAAGTGTTTGCTGATGGCTTAATGCTGTCTGCAAAGAAGGCAGGAGGACCAAAACTTCCTATAAAAAGGAAGGTCAGACTCAGTCTTTAGATGATGGCAGGAAAATAATTACTTCCAAGCATCAGCATCTGGAACTATGTGGCTGGGTGTTTTTAATTTTATGTCGAGTCATCTTGCAGCCATGCCTTCTAAAGAGAAGGTGAGGTCATTGTGTGGCTGTGATGATGTCATAATCCTTAGCCGCTCAGGGGTTAGAGATAAAAAGAGTCAGATTGATCCAGTGTGAAATAATGCCAAGGATAAAGCACATAAATCAGAATACGTACAATCAATCTGCAGGCTGGAACCTATCCTATAGGGCTACTGGAAGGATTAAATGAATTAATGTATGTAAAGTGCTCAGTAGAACTCCTGGCACAGAGCCTGTGATCAATAACTATTAGTATTAATATCTGCTGTGAAATGAACACTGTACTGCAAAAATGACTAATTCTTCCTGGGAATGGGGTGTCAGGACATAATACTAGTTGCCACTTAACTAGGCCTCCTCATGTGCTCAGCCTTTACATAATGATCTGTTTTAACCTTGATACCTGTAGCACAGCTACTTTCCCCATGTGAAAGCGATGGAAGCTAAGCCTCATCCAAGTCAGGTGTCTTATCCAGGCTCATGTGGCTAAGAGGTTGGATTTTAGAGTCAAACAGGTCTGGCTTTGAATTCTAATTCACACACTTTCTGTGGGTCCTTAAGCATATCATTCAATCTCTCTGAACTTCAGTTTTCTAGTCTGTAAAACAGGGTAAGGAAATACCTTCCTTAAAGATGTGCTGTGAGGACTGAGTTAATATATATAAGAAGACAGTGCAACATCTAGCACATTCCAAGCACTTAATTTCATTCACTTCATGGCAACTAGACGGGGAAACAATGGAAACAGTGACAGACTTTATTTTGGGGGCTCCAAAATCACTGCAGATGGTTACTGCAACCATGAAATTAAAAGAGCTTACTTCTTGGAAGAAAAGCTATGACCAACCTAGACAGCATATTCAAAAGCAGAGACATTACTTTGCCAACAAAGGTCCATCTAGTCAAGGCTATGGTTTTTCCTGTGGTCATGTATGGATGTGAGAGTTGGACTATGAAGAAAGCTGAGCGCTGAAGAATTGATGCTTTTGAACTGTGGTGTTGGAGAAGACTCTTGAGAGTCCCTTGGACTGCAAGGAGATCCAACCAGTCCACCCTAAAGGAAATCAGTCCTGAATATTTGTTGGAAGGCCTGATGCTGAAGCTGAAACTCCAATACTTTGACCACCTGATGTGAAGAACCGACTCATTGGAAAAGACCCTGATGATGATGGGAAAGATTGAAGTCAAGAGGAGAAGGGGATGACAGAGGGTAAGATAGTTGGATGTTATCCCGACTCAATGGACTGTGAGTGTGAGCAAGCTCTGGGAGTTGGTGATGGACAGGGAGGTCTGGGGTCGCAAAGAGTCAGACATGACCGAGCAACTGAACTGAACTGAATGTCATGCACACATAACATATACACGTATACATTTATGTGTGAATATGTGTTGTGTCTGTGAGGGATTTGAAGGATGAGTAGGAATGGTTGTTGGGTGAATAAAACAGAGAAATCTCACAGTAAAATAATTGACGGGTTCAAGGCCCACATGGATCTACCCAACCCAAGGCACTAGAGAATTATGGCAGGACAGGGCAGAGTTTGGAAGGAAAGAGACGCTTGTAGTTAGACGAAGAGAAAGGGTCAAGGTCTTCAGGCCTGAAAGGAAAAGACAAAGTTTGGAGAACGTGGCTCCCTGGCCAGCTTCCAGCCAGGGGCCCAGCGGCCCGGGAGAGTTCGCGACCCCGCCCCTATTGATCCCAACCAATAGGAAGCCCTTCTCTGGGCGCGTCGTTGCCAGGCGACCGCGTGGGCCCGGGACTGCCGGTTAGCGGCGGTGGCTTTCCCTCCCTCTCGGCTGGCCGCTGCAATCCTAGGATGGATTTCCGGGGGCCCCTCCATGGGCCCCCCTCAGACTTTTTCAGCGGAGTTTTATTTTTTTAGTTTCATATTTTATTTTTGTTTCTAGAAGACAAAGCTGTCCCCGTCCCAAACGTGGAAAAACATAAAAGTTTGTGACTTTCTAAAAAGTAAGTCCGGGGCTTGCCTGATTTCACCCCGCGGCGGCTTCCTTATCTTGTTGGTAGGAAACCCAGGAAGACTTACTTTTCCAGTTAATTCCTCCCCAGTCAGAAACCTGTCTGGAGTCTCATTAGGACCTGTGAGTCAGGGAGAAATTGCTGGAAAGCCCTTGACACCAGTGACTGCTGATGTAGAAGATTCTGGGGGAGAAAACAAAACAAAACCTTCCCTGCTGGACATAGTTTAGCCTGAAGGATTTCCAAGATGACCAAAATCACCAAGAAGATGCAGAGTGCCCCTGCCTCCGGGGCCCTCTTTCCCTTTTTTGCCTCAGCTCTCCTAACACAGGTGAGTCTTTTGTCTCTTTGTGAAAGCAGTCGTGTTTTCAAGACGAAAAATAGAAATTAGCCTCCAGACCAATCAGGGACATCAGGAGAAAGAAGAGTCAGGGTGTAATTAAATTGTGACACATCCCTATTGCTATCAGTGGTTGGTTACTCGTGAAGAATGAAAATGCCAGCCAGAACGGGGAGCTGGGCCATCGTATTAGCTAGTAATTCCAAAATGATGGAATAAATCGGCAGTGACACTGTAGAACATCAGGAAAAAATTAAGATGAATTGTAGGTTTGCCATCGCAGAAATTATTTTCAGAGATCCGCAGTGCTTGGGGTACGTGCACATCCTCTCTCTTCGTAGAGAGGCTACAGAGTCTTTGGGGTTTGAAACCTGACTTGGCGTCTCACCAGCTATTGAGATGAGTTGCTTAGCATCTCTGAGGCTTTATTTGCTCCTGTCTATGAAATGTGAACAGGAACATCAAGTAGGCAGAAACAGTGTGAGGACTCAGTAAGATATGGAAATTGTTTAGGGTGATGCTGACACTTGATCATGAATGTATGGGACAAGAAATACTGTTGTTGGTTTGAAAGACAAATCAAAAATGAGTATGTGTTTAGTGCTGGGCATCAAATTGTTTCTGGTTTTTAATGATCAGAACTGGGCGGGCCAGTTATGTCTGTCTGTGTTAAACGTGTCTTTGTTATTGTATCTGCAAACCCCCATGTTTACCCCTACGTTGGCCAAGGTAGGTGAACAGTGGGAGGGGAGCAGAGCCTATTACTGGCCTTCTGTGGGCCACCCGCACTGGTATATCTTGTGGCTCAAGGTCCTGTCCCAGGAAGGAGGGCTTTGAAAAAAGTCAAGGCACAGAAGAGAGTTTAAAACTCACCTGTGCTTATGTAGTGATCCAAAGCGTTCCTGAGCTCCTACTTTCCAAGGATTGACACAGCTCTGTGCAGCCTTCACTGTTGAGCCCTCTTACTGTGTTCCCTCTGAAATATGCAGTCTTTACCAGTGTCTCCTCTGGTTTCAGAATGCTACACGGAAATGGGTTTTATGCAGAGCAACCCCCTCTGGGAATGAACTTCCCAGCATAGCAATGAGAGAAGGGAAGGAAGTAGATATTTCAAGAATCAGTAGTGAGTGTGAGCACATGGCCAGTGGACCCAAATAGCCTGGCTTGAACCCTGGATCTGCCTCTTTGCAGCCCTGTGACCTTGAGCAAGTTACAGAACTTCTCTGCTCCAGTGTTGCTTGTCTGTAAGATGGGGATATCATAGGACCTCCTCTTGGGATTGCTGTGAGCATGCTCTGATATGTCCAAAGTTGAAGAACAGATTCTTAGGTCGTTAGCACTTCCTAGATTTTTGTTACATGGTTGTTTCATTCATTTAGTGAACATGTTGAATTTCTCTTGTGTGCTAAATACCTGCTCTTGTAAAATTTAAAACTTGCCTAAAAAATATTCACAATCTGTAGTGTGTATGTTGGGGCAGGAAGTAAAAGAGATAAACAGTTCACTGTAATGCAATGTGATAAATGGTATGGGAGGGATGTATCATTGGGTGTAGTGGGAATGCAGGGGACAGGTAATTCAGGCTCGTGTGTGTGTGTGAGAGAGAGAGAGAGAGAGGTCATGTAACCAGGTTTTCCATCTTGGGTTAGAGACATTGGGGAAAGTGGAGGAGGACGCAGAGGTTGAAAAGACCATCTCTGTCTTGAGAGGAGCGTAGATAGGACTCTGGAAGGTCAAGAGCAGGGAAGCAGGCTTCCAGGCATCTGTTGGATAAACAAGACCTCAGGCACAAAACCACGGAAATCCTGCTGCCCACACCCCACTGCCTAGGAAATAATGAAGACCCTAGGGTGTCCCTGGCTGACATTTGAAATATCATGCCTTTAGAAATTTCAACTTTTTAGAGCTACTGTAAAGCATTGATTGCTTCCCTGGTGGCTCAGTGGTAAAGAATCACCCTGCCAATATAGGAGACACAGGTTCAATCCCTACGTAAGGAGAATCCCCTAGAGAAGGAAATGGCAACCCATTCCAGTATTCTTGCCTGGAAAATCCCATGGACAGAGGAGCGTGGCAGGCTACAGTCCATGGGGCTGCAAAGAGTCAGACACGACCTAGTGACTAGACCACTAAACCACAACAAATGCCAGGCAGCCAGGTGTCCAGTGAGGCGTGATTTGAGGAAGAATCTGGCTTCTCAGGGGAGGAAGGTGAGATCAGCTGGGCTTAATGGGAATGCCACTTCCTGCCCTGTGCTGGTGTAATGGGTGACACCTGGCGGCAACTCCCAAAAGTGTCCTGAAGCCCTCTGGCTGTTTTTCTTCTCATGGGGTTGAAAGTTGCTTTATCATAACCAATGTTACAATGGAACCTTTCTCTGCACAGCATCTTCATGTAGATTTTTCGGCGGAGGGAGGGAGTGTAAATAATGTGTGCAAATCCTCTGCTTGAATGTCTTATTGAGGAAACCGTCTAGCCTGCCCTAAATCAGACGCCCTAATCTGTTTAAGAAGTTCCTTGTCCCTTGTCCTTTTGTTTCTCAAGGAAGCAAAAGAGAAATTTAATGGGATTAGCCATGGCGGAGGGAGGGAGCAGAGCATATGTAGATTACCATGGGTCCACATTTTCTTCTTTGGAAGAGACTGAAACAGAGGAGGGCACTTCAGACACCTTCTCCATGTTCTAGAATGGAAATGTAGAGATGGCATTTGGCAAAAACTATATAAAGGCATGGAATCCTTTATAGAAGCTCTGTCTCTGGGTGGCAGAGGGACAAGAAGCATCCTTAGTTTGGGCAGACACTGAAACAGGCAGGAGTTAGACTGGGTGCTTCAGTGAATCCTAGCTTTGTGATTAAAAGAGCAGATTCTTCAGCAAACAATATGGGTTCGGACCCCAACTCTGACACTCAATTATGTTGTGGGTCCTTGAACAAATCAGTGCCTCTCTGTGCCTCAGTTTCCTCCTCTGTGAAGTGGGCACCTTGTATTTGATCTAAGGCATCTTCCATTTCAAGAGGCATCACCATTTTCTGCGTGTGCCAACAAGAAACAAAACTACTGACTAAATTATGCCCTACTTTCAATTATAAGAAGTACCCCAGTTTCAGAGATGCTGAAATGAGGAAAGAAAATGCACGTCTTAGAATAGAGGAAATCCAGCTAAAAATGTTCCAGTCTCATAGGGTTTTGTGGGGATTAGATGAATTAATATGGGTAAAGCTCTTAAAACAGGGCCTGGCGCAGAGTAAATACTAGGAAATGTTAGCCATTATGACACTGTTGCTTAATCTTTTAATTGACTCTGTGATAGAGATGTAGTTATTACAACCCCCCCACCCCCACCCCCACTTTGCACCTGAATAGACTGAGGCTTGAAGAGCCCCAGGGTCTAGTTCTCTGCTGAGAGGTAAGTTGGCAGATTCAGGGAGATGGAGGCAAGCTATATACAGTCCCATCTAAGGAGACCTTGGCCTGAGCATCACCGTCCCGCACCCACTACCATCCACCCCAATGGTGAGAATAGAGTTGCCCAGGGCAGCTCTCAGAAGTTCAACCCACCATCCAGTCGGGCTATCTGGAATCAAACAAGCACGGGTTTCCTCCAACAAGAGAAACCTTGACTCCAACATAATACATTTCCACTGCAAACATGAAGCGATTTTCCTCTTTGTTCAGTTAAGAGAAATTGTGGCCTGAAGTGGTAACGTGGTGAGTCACTGGTCTTTGTTCGAAGTGGGCTCAGCACTGGGTAATTTCTCTAGTCTCTAATCACGGAGACTACGCGCCCTGCCCTGAATCAGTGATTACCCTGAAAAATAAAATAAATGAGAGATCTGAAGACCACTTGAGATTCAGTTGTAAAAAATCCCAGCCAGCTGCACCTTCATTTTTATCATCACTCATGACTTTTAGGCCAGGAAGATAGCAACGAGTCCTTTTTTCTCCCCAAGGGATTCTTCTGGCTCCATTGTTACTGCATGGAGACAGTTGCAGAATTCGAGTTGTTGCTTTGTTTTGTTTTCTTTCTGCCCTGAAGCTCTGGACTGGTGATGTTTGCCTCAGCGAATATGACTGTGTCTAATCGCACACCCACGTGACAGTCAGCTCCCTCCGTGATAAATCAGGGTGCCGGGAAGGCATGTGTTCATTACCTTCTGACATGGGAAGAACGATAGGCACTTTCTTTATGCTGGACAAAATGAAGTGAGTTCTTTGTCTCATCTGTGAAGAAGCAGCTGCTGAGCATGGAGAGGTGAGGGTGGGGATGGGAGAGGAGCAGTAGAAGAAACCCATCAGAGTCTAATTGATATGATGCAAGCTTAGTGACAGGGTAAGTTCTTTGCCTTTGAAATCAGACAAGGTGGTCTCGAATGCACTCTTTGACCCTAATGTGAGGTTCTGTGAAATGGCCTGAATAATAATAGGGTCTACCATGTAGATCTTTTGAAAGGATTAAATAAAATAATGCGTCTGAAATACTGAGCATGGCACTCAGTACACAGTGAACTCCTTAGTAGGTGATGACAGTTGTTATTATGACTCATGCTCCTTTGTCTTCTCTGACTGGACACGTGTGCCTCCATCACTGTTTTGAAGATAGACCAGATGTGAAGCCTGAAGGAAGCTGAGCATTAACTGTAAAGTCGCAGACTGGGATCCATCATTAGTGATGCCAAGTCCCAGTTTAAGGGTAGAAGGGAAGAAGCAGGCCTAGGGATATTTTTAAGAACTTGTGTGAGAGTATATTTTTATGGAGATCAAGCCAGTCCTAAAGGAAATCAGCTCTGAATATTCATTGAAAGGACTAATGCTAAAGCTTCAACACTTTTGGCCATCTGATGTGAGGAGCCAACTCATTGGAAAAGACCCCGATGCTGGGAAGGATTGAAGGCAAGGAGAGAAGAGGGCAGCAGAGGGTGAAATGGTTAGATAGCATCACCGACTCAATGGACATGAACTTGAGCAAGCTCTGGGAGATAGCGGAGGATGGGGAAGCCTGATATGCTGCAGTCCATGGGGTCACAAAGAGTTGGACGCAACTTAGTGACTGAACAGCAACAACATCAGCATAATTTTGTGAAGGATGAGATGCCTTGCAGGAGAGAGTTCATCCTGATGGCAGAAATGCATGACCCAGTTAAAAAATCCTAGTTGTAGGAAAGGGAGTGCCAGTGCCCTTAAGTGTGATTTAAATCCCTTGGTTTTAACTTTCAGCCCAGTCTCATTACTCATGTTTTAATCCTATGGAGAGACAGAAACGGTTTAAAAAAAAGAAAACCTTATGTATCAATTAGGATCATTCTTGGCTGCAAGTAAGAGAAAAAACTCAAAAGCAGTGACCTAAACAAATGTGAATTTATTTTTCTTATGTGAGAAGTCTGGAGGTATATGCCCACTGGCATTGGTTCAAGGAGGAACTTATTAATGTTAAGACTGGCAGGTCCTTTTCCTTCATGGTCATAGAATGGCTACCTCATCTCCACCCATTACATTCATATTCCAGTAGAAAGAGAATAAAATGGAGGGTAAGAACTATTTTTGTCTTTCTAATGAGGCAGACAAAGACTTTCCAGGAAAATTCCCAGCGTGTTTCCTCTTATGTCTCATCTGCTAGGGTACTGCCACCTGTCTTATTAATTGCAAGAATGGCTCAGGATGGAAAAAAAAAAAAAAAGAATGGCTGGGAAAGTGTGTGTCTATCCTGAGTGTGGAAAAGCAGGAGCAAGAGAGAGGTGAAAGTATTGGAGATGGGGGTCAGGTTGATTGATCAGCAATAACTAGCAAAGACTTCACAAAAACTCAGATATTGGGGGTCCCAAGCAATACAGTAACCTGAAAAAAAGAGAGAGAGAGACAGCTCTTAGCCTGTACCACAACTGTTTAGGGATGTCAAGGGCCTTTGTCCAGAGTGGTACTTTAAAAAACAGCACAGAATCCACTGAAGAGCTCAGGGGGTCAGGATAAGGGGGAAGTCACCAAGCGAAACATTCATTCACTACTATTTACTGAGCTCCAGATGTGTGCTAAGTGTAATTCTAGGTGTTGAGGATACCTAGAAGTGAAAAAGACAATCACATGGAACCACCTTCCAGAAACTGAAAAATATAGGGAGTCAGATGAAAAGAGATCCAAGATAGTGGACTGTCTTTATTCCTTTGACTCCCTTCTGTTTTCATCATTTGGAGAGTGGGTGGGGGGGAGGCACTTAAAGAATCAATCTCTGGACAAGCCTTTGCACAACCATAGAAAGAGACCTGTCCTTGACCCCTTGTCAGCATTCCTGCAGCCTCTGAAGACTCAGCCGTCATCTGCTCAGTTCAAAAGCTGCAGAATCCACGTGGGGTTCAGTGGCAAGTAGCACTTACATAAAATCTGACAGAAGCCAATTAAACCTTTCTTGGACTGAACAAATCAACATATTTTTCTCAGAGATCTTTCTGACAGTTAAATTCAAAATCATAATCACCAGTAATGGGATACCTTCTATCATGAGATGGTGGCATTTTCCCTTCTGAATTCCTGTTTTCAAACTCTGCTGAAAAAATTTCTTGCAGGCTCAATTTTGATCTGATGTATTTCTGTCTAAGTTGGAATTTATGCAGTCGGAAGTTGTATTTAATAACTCAAAAGTTAGCTCTGTTTGGAGATCTGCCTCTGCCTGCAAGTGTGGAAGCGCTTTGGGATTTCTGGATTTCACTAAGTGGGAAGATTATACAGTTGGCATGATTTCTGGAATGGGTTCAGTGTTGTCAGGGGCTTCAAGGGGTCCACAGCTGGCTGCAGCTCAGTGGCAGAAAGAATGGAAAGTAATGCCCCATTGTAGCCTGGTACAGCGGAGAAGGCAGTGGCACCCCACTCCAGTACTCTTGCCTGGGAAATCCCATGGACAGAGGAGCCTGGTGGGCTGCAGTCCATGGGGTCGCTAAGAGTCGGACACGACTGAGCGACTTCACTTTCACTTTTCACTTTCATGCATTGGAGAAGGAAATGGCAACCCACTCCAGTGTTCTTGCCTGGAGACTCCCAGGGACAGCGGAGCCTGGTGGGCTGCCGTCTATGGGGTCGCACAGAGTCGGACACGACTGACGCGACTTAGCAGCAGAGTAGCCTGGTGCAGGGTCAGTATGACCCTCTGAGATGTCAGTTAAATGCATAGGACAGGTGTTTTGGATGCATTAATATGAATCAGACTTGGGGGCTTCTCTCAAGAAATCCACAATTCTGTTGGAGAGAAAATGCATAAATAACCATGAATCAAAATGGCAAATAAGTCAAAAAGAAAGGTGAAAAATATATTAGAGTTGGAGATAAAAGCAAGTTCTATCATGGGAAGAAAGGTGCAGTGAAGCCATCTGACCTGCTGTTGGCTGGAGTGGACTTGGGGCGATACAAGACACCGAATCGTGGCTGGATGTTCTTATTTTCTAATGCGTCAGGGTGAGGTGGAGTTTGTTGCTCTTCTCCCCCAAGGAACAGGTTCTTTCTTGATGCCCTGTTGGACAAAAGGCTGTTCCACAGAGTTCCAGCAGGTAAATCTTTCCATGCTCTTCTCTTCCACACACGAAGTTACCCAAGTTTCTATCCTGGGGGGGTTTCAAATTAGGGAGGATTTAGCTCCATGAGTTCCCATGAAATCTTTCAATAACTGAAAAGTTCTAATGTTTTACTTCCTTTAAGTCTATGAATTTCAGCAGAACAGGGTTTCTCAACCTTGACTCTGTTGCTATTTGGGGCCGATGGGCTGCCCTGTGCGTTGTAGGATGTTGAGCAGCACCCCTGGTCTCTAGCCACTAGATGCCAATTGTGACAACCACAAATGCGTTGATATTAGCAAAGGTCCTCTGGGACCAGAGTCATCTTGGGTTGAGAACCACGGCAGTGCAGGACCACCCAAGTCCTGAGTACCTTTCCCCGGCTGAATGGTGAAACGTTCCCCATTTTAATAAATGATGCCGTTGTGTACCCAGGTGTTCAGGCAGAAACCTGAGCTTCATCTTTGCTTTCTCTCGCTTTGTCATCTCTCATGTTCAATCAGCTGCCTCAGGGCAGGCACTCTGTGGACACTGCCTCCTTCCGCAAGGTCACTACCTGATCCAGGATGCCTTCATCTCCATCTCTAGCCTGGACTATTCCACCAGCCTCCCAACTGCCCCCTTTACCTTCAATCTGACCTTCTTCCAACCCATTCTCTTTCATTACAAGTGTGATATTGTCATTTCCCTGGTTAGAACAATTAATGGCCCTCAAAATGAAGATGATTATGTTTAATAAGGTTTAAAAGGCTCTGCATGATCTAGTCCCCGCCGGCTTTTCCAGCTCCATCTTTCATTACTTGGTCTACTTGGAAGTCACACTGGGTTTCAAAGGTGCTGTACCTTCCATCTTCTTCCTCCTTGTAGAACTTTCTCCCCTTCCCCTCCTCCCCACAAGAAACTGTAGTTTTCCACGGCAAGATGTTTCCAGGGTTCCAAACAGCAGTGGAATGGATGTGGCCCTTGCTGGGAATTAGGAGGTCAGTTTGGAGTATGAGCTCTCTTGCTATATAGCTGTATGACCTTGGGCAAATCACTTCACCTCTGTAGTTTCTTCATATTCATATGCAGAACCAAGAACCCCAACCTCACAGTCTGGGGGTATCCTCCTTGCTATGTGACTCCAGAGAGCAAATAGTGGCTGCCACTTATTGAGCATCTATTATGCCACTACTGTGTTCTGCATATTTTATTTAAGTTAGCTCTTCAGTCCCGTGGGGCAAATGCTATCATTACCCCTGTTTGTAGAGATAAGAAAACTGAGGCTTGGAGAGATTTTGTGACTTGCCCAGAGATACCCAGACACGTAGGTGATAGGATTTGAATCCAGGACCAACTAACTAGAGAAATTCTATGCTCTTAAGATCAGCCTGCCTGCCTGCAGTAAGAAGGAGCAGTAGACGAGTATCTCTCTAAAAGGAGCATCTGTCAGTCGAATTTTTAAAGAGTATATTCAGGAAGTCTCCAGCAGAAAAAGGAAAGTGCCAATTTTAGCTGTAGGTGATGTAAACAAGAATGTGACTGTGCCCCGTGACCACAGACAAGGATATTTGCATTTTCTTGAGCTCTTGCTAAAATACGCCAGTGAGCTTTTCTGGAAGAGAAGCACAGCTGGGGACAAGGAGGAGCAAGGGTGGGGGGAACTCCTGTTTGTGGCTTAGATGCATCTTTCTAAAGAATGCTCATTTCAATGAAGGTTTATCAGCCATTTCTAATCAGAGTCGCATTTCTAAGAAAGGCATATTTTGATGCTGGGTCAGTACACTGTCAAGACCTGCTAGATAAAACGGCAAGGAAGACAGGCCCAGCTAATGAGGAATGAGGTTCTGGGGTGTGTGTGGCTGAGATGTTGATCATTGTAAACAGTTTAATTGATTTGAATAATTTGGATAAATATCTAGTTAAATGGATTTAGTCTAAATCCAAGCTCTGACCTGCTGAATTATTTATTTTCTACCAAAAGGAAAAAATAACCCCACATCATAATTGCCTGTTAATTTGTCTGGTCCCACCAGTAGATTTCGAGCTCATTGAAGGGAAAGGACCCTGCCTTGCTCACAAGTCTATGCCCAGAGCCTAGCACAGTGCCTGGTGCAGGATTTAAGTTCAGTATGAGAATAGTCTGTATTCTCAGGACCAAGGATAGCTCTGCATGGCAAGCGAGGCATCACATCCCCCAGGGTAACTGTAAATTTCACTTAGAAAAAGGCTGTATGTGTTTTACGCACCAGTACATCCCCAGCACATACTGGGTGCCCCATAAAGAGAGATGACATTCTAACGTTTGCTATGTGTATGACTGGGGGCAAGTTGCTCTCCGTGTCTCAGTAACTTTGTCTCACATACAGAAATAATAACAACTCTGCTTTGGAGGCTTGTTGGGAGGATCAATGAGATAATACTAAGGAAAGCCCCTGGCAGATAATAGGTGCTCACTGAATGCTCTCTCTTCATGTTTCCACTTAGGGGTTGAAGCCATTGGCTCCCCAAAATATCAAGCATTAAAACATTTAAATACTGACATTTCCAGAGATGATGACTCTCGTGCCGATCATTTTTTATACATTCAGGAAATGGCAGCCAAAAGGGTAACATGACTGAAATGTATTGTTTCCAAGGGCCCTTGAAGCAAATGCCCAAGCGGCAATTAGCACATGGTTGTCCCCTGTGTTGCTCTTGCTTATTGGCTGATCCCATCCTCTACTAATCAGACTGCTTCTCTGGTATTTTTAGACCTTCTTAAAAAGTTCTCTCAAAACTCAGGAAGCAGACGGATACCAGGGAATCTGAGAACATGAATCTGGCATTCTGGTAGGAAATTAACATGGTGGATGTGGAGGAGCATTCCACGGGTCCAGGGGAGCTGGCATGGGCAGCCTGATGATTCTTTAACCCTGACCAGTCTTCTCACCTTTTCCCTCCCTGCCTCAAACCAACAAATAACCCTGCTTGTTCCCTTTTTCGTGCAGCTCCAGGGCTTGGGATTTAAATTGTCTCAGTAAAAGGATTAATTCTTGAGCTTCCTAGTCTGGCCAGACAAACCCTTGTCAGGGTTGATTGACTTAGCACCTGGGCCACAGATCATTCCAGGGTCTTTCCAGTCCTGCTTGCACTGTTGCTCACCTGCACTGTGACCGTAGGCTATCTGCTTCTCCTCTCTGATGAACTGACCAATTCCATTCACTCTACAACACTGAGAGGTAGGCAATATTTACCACACTTTGCAGGTGAGGAAACAGAGGCTAAGAGAGCTACCCTCCATCTTGCTGCCCTGCCCCAGAAGCACGACCCAGCCTGCTTCTGTCCTCTGGGTTTTCCCCGAGGTTATCAGAGACCAGCTCGCCAGCCCCCACCTGCAGGGGTCACATTTTATGCTCTTGAGCATCACAGCATCTGGTCTCTCATTTGATTTGAGCTGAAGGATGCAGCCGCCTCCTCCCTTTGGGTTCACGATTCAAAGCATCCCAGCAGCTGCTGTCAAGTCACTGCACAAGTCTCTTTCCCTTTCCACTCTCTGTTTTTATATTCTCAGCATGGGGATACAAATGGAGAGTCCTATGTGCTCCTACCGCTACCTCGAAAATGCCTTCCAGGTGGTCTTTCTGACCTTCTTTTGGAGTCTGATGTCTGGCATCTTGGATCCATACAAGGACGCTTTGTACTGTCCTGCAACCTATTTTACTTGTTATCCTACCATTTACTGAAGATTCAGAATGTACCAGGTGATTTATATTTGTAAATTTGTCTTACTTGAGACTTTATGACAACCCCATGATGAAGGTGTTGTCCCCTTCATTTTATAGCTGAGAAAACTGAGGCTCAAAACCAGACCAGTCTGGCTCCAAAGTCCCATTTTGTTTTCCCTTCTCTGCATGGGGCCCAGAGCTGCTACTCTTTATTTGCTGAGATGGAGACTTGGCTTCACTTTCAAGCCCCCAAATTTAGGTCCGAACTGTACTTCCCCAGCCCGCACCCTCCCCATTGCAGAAGCCCTTCTGAGCTCATCAGACATTATGGGAGCATCCTGGGGCGGGGCGGGCGGGGGGATGTAACGATGTCCACATAAGTCACTTCAAATGCAGCCATCTCTCAGTTCCTCTCAAAACAAAGGGGCCCCTTTTCTTCCTTTTTACTGTTAGAACCTGGTCCTACTGCAAATCGACTTGAAACTAGACCTCGCCTGCCTGTGAAGGAAGAGAGCCCCTTCTGGCACCTAAAGGACCTGAATTTAGCCCGTGGTAGGGCCCTTAATGAAGTGGGTGAGGAGGTTGGTCAGAAGTCAGACGCCCTCTAAGCACCCAGCCCTGATTCCGGGAGAATCAAAAAATGTCACAGTCCACAGAGAGCAGTTTTTGCTTCACCGCAGATTTGGAGGCTGTGCGTAAAGGGTCTGTCTTCTCTCGCTTCGTCCTCCCTCCACCCTCCTCCCCGCTTCCTCTCTGCTCTCTCTCCCCACCCCTCTCCCCTTTGCATCCTGAAACCTAACAGTATTTGCTAGCTCCTCCTGTGCTTCCTTTTAGCTCCTTTAATTATTATAGCAATTTCATCTGTTGAAAAAGAGAAAAAGGAAAAAAAAAAAACCCCAGGACAGCCTGGCCACTTGGACACCGAGGGCAGGGAGCGGTTCAGACCAACTGCCAAGCCATCCAGTCCTGCAGGCTCTTGGTTTCATTAATGTTCTTTCATCTGCCCTAGACTGTAATGGGAGGCTGGTCTGTGATTGTGTACTTTAGGTAAATAGATCGTTAGGTAAGATTGATAGCAGAGCGGAGCAGTCCAGGTAATGTTTTAAGCCCAAAGCAAAAGAGCACAAGGGTGTCTCCAGCCGTAAATGACAGGACCACAATTCATGCAGTTTCCGTGAAGGGTGTGTCGCGGGCATTTTCAGCACAAATGGCCACTTTCTGAAGGTTTGTTTTTCCTGCCTTCACAAAGGGAGGCTTGCTTTTTCAGCCAGACACAGAGCCATAAGCCTTCAGGCAAATGAAGGGTTTGTTTTGATAATGAACTTGATATCGAGTTACAACTCATTAATATAGACCACACAATGTTATTGCAGCTAATTTCTTCATTTTACAAAGCCTGGTTCTCAACAAAGCATATTATTGGCCCCAAATGAATTAAAAAATAAAAAAAGAGTAGATGCCACAAAGGCTCAGCGGGTTCAAGGCAGAAATGGCACAGCTGTGTGCAGAACGTGAACGCACCAGCGGGGGCTGCTGCCGATTCTGCCAGGGTCACGAGGCACTCAGACTTGGGCTTTGTATTCAAGGAGAGGTAGACGTCAGAGCACTGGAACCAAAGCCAAAGCATTCCTCTCTTGTGTTCAGGAGGCAGTATAACCCAGACCAACGCATTTCCCAGAAGACGGGGACTCGTCACCCAGAATCAGAGTCTTTGAGAAACCCTGAAGGGCGTTTCGGCAGCTTTCTGCCCCGAGCCAAAGAACGAGATGGTAACGTGTTCTGTCGGATGAGCCCTGGTTCTGCTGCTGCCCAGCTGTGTGACCTGAGGCACATCACCACCTTCCATTCCAAGCCTCAGTTTTCTCAAGTGCAGTGGGGATAAAGATAGTCCCCAGGAGTCTCCCTTTGAGAGAGGGCTGGCCAGACGTAGGTGCCAAACTTAGGCGTGGTCTGATCCTCTACACTCTCTTCCCAGTTGCTATCAGGCAGTTCTTCCACTCAGCAAGCTTCCTCTGACGCCCTCCCTTGTCTCTTTTCTCCTCAGTTGTGCGGGGTGCCACGGTCATAGCCCTCATCACGCACCTGCTCACAGGTCTGCACCACCACTAACAGAGGGCCACCGACAAGGGACCATCATTAATCTTTGTGTTCAGTATATACAGCCACTGTTTGAGGCACACCTATTATGTGCCAGCCTCATGGAAGACAAGTGATAAATGTGTGTTGACTGAATTCATCCAGCATCTTCTGCAAAGAGAGGACCTGTTATCTCCTTGTACACCTACTTGCTCTGAACATCACAAATCCTATTTAAAATGTGTTGCTGGAATTCCCTGGCAGTCCAGTGGTTAGGACTCCACAGTTTCACTGCTGAGAGCATGGGTTTGATCCCTGGTCAGGGAACTAAGATCCTACAAGCCATGCGACATGGCCAAAATAGCCAAAAAAAAAATTGTTGCTTGTGGTTTTTTTTTAAATTTTCACTCCTTGCCTATAGGTTTTCTGTTAATTCTAGAAGTCTACTTCTGGGGATATGGTCTCCTTGCCATCTTTGGTGAAATCCTTTTGAATACCTGAGCACACTGAAGCTCTGTGGAAGTCTAGCTTTCCTTAGGTACTGCACCCATTGCTTTATTATTTGAACTATGCATATTCATTTTTATTTCATTCATAGTTGTTAATTCATATCCATTTCCTTCATTTCATTCAAAATTTTGTTTTCTAGCCTTGCCCACCCTTCTAGCACCACGTTTCTTTCTAGAGACCTTGGCCATGAGGGCATATCACTCTTTCACCAAATCTTTAGAGCATTTCTGTTTAAAGTCTAGTGAGGAATGTCATGAGAATTCTCTTCCTTCCCAATACAATACCAACTTTCAGATACATACATTTTGGTCACCTTTCCCCAAAGTTTCCTTCAGGGTTTCCTCCTTTGTTGGTTCCTTGTCTGTTTTTCAGTAGACTCCTGTATCTGTACGGAGGTTAAATTTTGGGAAATGCAAATGAGAAATACACTTTGGGTTTATAGCAGAGGCCTGAAAACTGGCCTCTCACCACTGAAATACCTTGCATCAGGACCAATTTTGCAATTTCTCACATTCACCTGTGTGTTCTGAAGCCTTTTACACTATTAGATTTTTTTTCCTAAATCATTTTATTCTCACTCAAATGCTTTAAAAATTTTTTCTTGAAGTATACATAGAAATGTATATAGATATGTGTACACTTTGCTGAGTTTTTACATGGTGAAAAGATCCATTCTTCTTCACCAGAATCAAGATGTAAAGCATTACCAGAATTCCTCAAGCTCCCCGACCCCCACAGTGGTAATCCTCTTCCTGACGTCTGTCACCATCAGTATGTTTCACCTGTTTTTCAGTATATGTAAATGGATCATACAGTACATACATTTTGGGATCTGGCTTCATTTGTCTATTATGAGATTCATTTATGTTTTCATGTGTAATTGTCATTTGCTCATTCTCACTGCTGCTGTATCGTGTTCTTATGTGTGAATATACTACAATTTATATATCCATTTACCCACTGAAGGACTTTTGGGTGCTGTAGTTTCGGAGGGAGAAGGGGATGGAATTATTACAAAAATGCTGTTATGAATGTTTTTTGTATGTCTTTTGGGGAACAAATGTTCTTGAATACACACACACACACACACACACACACACACACGTTCTTGAAGATAGAAAAGTAGGTGGGTAGATGTTGTTATTGATGAATCACTAAGTTGTATCCAACTCTTGTGACCCCATGGACTACAGCACACCAGGCTCCTCTGTCCTCTACTGTCTCTTGGAGTTTACTCAAATTACTGTCCATTGAGTTGGTGATGCTATCTAACCATCTCATCCTCTGCCTCCTCCTCCTTTTGCCTTCAGTTTTTTCAGCATCAGGGTCTTTTCCATGAGTCTGCTCTTTGCATCAAGTGGCCAAAGTATTGGAGCTTCAGCATTAGTCCTTCCAATGAGTATTCAGGGTTAATTTCCTTTAGAATTGACTGGTTTGATCTCCTTGCTGTCCGAGGGACTTTCAAGAGTCTTCTCCAGCACCACAGTTCAACAGCATCAATTCTTAGGCGTTCATCCTTCTTTACAGTCCAACTCTCACATCTGTGCATGGCTACTGGAAAAATCATAGCTTTGACTACATGAACCTTTGTCAGCAAAGTGATGTCTCTACTTTTTAATATGCTGTCTAGGTTTGTCATAATGTTCTTTCCAGGGAGCAAGCATCTTTTAATTTCATGGCTGCAGTCACTGTCTACAGTGATTTTGAAGCCCACAAAAATAAAACCTATCACTGTTTCCACTTTTTACCCCTTCTATTTGCTGTGACTTGATGGGACCAGATGCTGTGATCTTAGTTTTGTGAATGTTGAGTTTGAAGCTAGCTTTTTCACTCTCTTCTTTCACTCTCTTCTTTCACCTCATCAAAAGGCTCTAGTTCCTCTTCATGAGGTGGTACTATTAGAGTGATATCATCTGCATATCTGAGGTTGTTGATATTTCTCCCTGGCAATCTTGAACCCAGCTTGTAAGCCTTCCAGCCCGGCATTTCACATGATGTACTCTGCATAGAAGTTAAATAAGCGGGTGATGATATACAGCCTTGTCATACTCCTTTCCCAATTTTGAACCAGTCAGTTGCTCCATGTTCTGTTCTAACTGTTGCTTCTTGACCCACATACAAGTTTGTTTCTCAGGAGACGGGTAAGGTGGTCTGGTATTCCCATCTCTTTGAGAATTTTCCACAGTTTGTCATGATCCACACACTCAAAAGCTTTAGTGGAGTCAATGAAGCAGAAGTAGATGTTTTTCTGGAATTCCCTTGCTTTCTCCATGATCCAGTGAATGTTGACAATTTGATATCTGGTTCCTCTGCCTTTTCCAAACTCAGCTTTTACATCTGGAATTTCTCTGTTCACATATTGCTGAGGCCTAGCTTGAAGAATTTTGAACATAACTTTGGGAACATGTGAAATGAGTGCAATCTTAATGGTAGTTTGAACATTCTTTGGCATTGCCCTTCTTTGGGATTGGAATGAAAATTGATTTCCAGTCCTGTGGCCACTGCTGAGTTTTCCAAATTTGCTGGCATAGTGAGTGCGTCACTTTAATAGCATCATCTTTTAGGATTTGAAATAGCTCAGCTGGAATTCCATCACCTCCACTAACTTTATGCTTCCTAAGGCCCACTTGACCTCACACTCCAGGATGTCTGGCTGTACATGAATGACCACACCATCGTGGTTATCTGAGTCATTAAGACCATTTTTGTACAGTTCTGTGTATTCTTGTCACCTTTTTAAAATCTCTTCTGCTTCTGTTAGGTCCATACTGTTTCTGTCCTTTATTGTGCCCATCCTGCATGAAATGTTCCCTTGATAGATCCAGTTTTCTTGAAGACATCTCTAGTCTTTCCCATTCTATTATTTTCTTCTACTTCTTTGCATTGTTCATTTAAGAAGACCTTCATATCTCCCCCTGCTATTCTCTGAAACTCTGCATTCAATTGGGTATATTTTTCCGTTTCTCCCTTGCCTTTTACTTCTCTTCTTTGCTCAGTTCAGTTCAGTCGCTCAGTCATGTCTGACTCTTTGCAACCCCATAGGTTGCAGCATGCCAGGCTTCCCTGTCCTTCACCAACTCCTGAAGCTTGCTCAAACTCATGTCCATCGAGTCAGTGATGCCACCCAACCATTTCATCTTCTGTCGTCCTCTCCTCCTGCCTTCAGTCTTTCCCAGCATTAGGGTCTTTTCCAATGAGTCAGTTCTTCGCATCAGGTAGCCAAAGTATTGGAGTTCCAGCTTAAACATCAATCCTTCCAATGAATATTCAGAACTGATTTCCTTTAGGATTGACTGGTTGGATCACCTTGAAGTCCAAGGGAGTCTCAAGAGTCTTCCCCAACACCACAGTTCAAAAGCATCAGTTTAGGCGCTCAGCTTTCTTTACAGTCCAACTCTCACATCCATCCTCAGATATGCAGATAGCACCACACTTACGGCAGAAAGCGAAGAAGAACTAAAGAGCCTCTTGATGAAAGTGAAAGAGGAGAGTGAAAAAGTTGGATTAAAGCTCAACATTCAGAAAACTAAGATCATGGCATCGGGTCCCATCACTTCATGGCAGATAGATGGGGAGACTATGGAAATAGTGACAGACTTTATATTTCTGGGCTCCAAAATCACTGCAGATGGTGACTGCAGCCATGAAATTAAAAGAAGCTTACTCCTTGGAAGGAAAGTTATGACCAACCTAGACAGCATATTAAAAAGCAGAGACATTACTTTGCCAACAAAGGTCCATCTAGTCAAAGCTATGGTTTTCCAGTAGTCATGTATGGATGTGAGAGTTGGACTATAAAGAAAGCTGAGTGCTGAAGAATTGATGCTGTTGAACTGTGGTGTTGGAGAAGACTCTTGAGAGTCCCTTGAACTGCAAGGAGATCGAACCAGTCCATCCTAAAGGAAATCAGTCCTAAATATTCATTGGAAGGACTGATGCTGAAGCTGAAACTCCAATACTTTGGCTACCTGATGTGAAGAACTGACTTATTGGTAAAGGCCCTGATTCTGGGAAAGATTGAAGGCAGGAGGAAAGGGTAACAACAGAGGATGAGATGGTTGGATGGCATCACAGACTCAATGGACATGTGTTTGAGTAAATTTTGGGAGTTGGCGATGGACAGGGAGGCCTGGTGAACTGCAGTTTTTGGGGTCATGAAGAGTCAGACATGACTGAGCAACTGAACTGAACTGAACTCATATCCATACATGACTACTGGAAAAACCATAGCTTTGACTAGATGGACCTTTTTTGGCAAAGTAATGTCTCTCCTTTTTAATATGCTGTCTTTTTAATATGCTTCTTTCCTCAGCTATTTGTAAAACCTCCTCAGATCACCACTTTGCCTTCTTGCGTTTCTTTTTCTTTGGAGTGGTTTTGGTCACTGTCTCCTGTTCAGTGGTACCAACCTCTTTCCATAGTTATTTAGGCACTCCATCTTCTAGATCTAATCCCTTGAATCTATTTATCACCTCCACTGTATAATCATAAAGGATTTGATTTTGGTCATACCTGAATTGCCTAGTGGTTTTCCCTACTTTATTCAATTTATGCCTGAATTTTGCAATAAGGAGCTGATGATGTGAGCCACAGTCAGCTCCAGATCTTGTTTTTGCTGATTGTATAGAACTTCTCCATCTCTAGCTGCAAAGAACATAATCAATCTGATTTCGGTATTGACCATCTGGTGATGTCCATGTGGAGAGTCATCTCTTGTGTTGTTGGGAGAAGGTATTTGCTATGACCAATGTGTTCTCTTGACAGAACTCTGTTAGCCTTTGCCCTGCTTCATTTTGTACTCCAAGACCAACTTGCCTATTTCTCCATGTATCTCTTGACTTCCTACTTTTGCATTCCAGTCCCCTATGATGAAAAGGATAGCTTTTTTTTTTTTTTTTCTTTTTGGTATTAGTTCTAGAAGGTCTTGTAGGTTTTCATAGAATGAATCAACTTCAGATTCTTCAGCATCAATGGTTGGGACATAGACTTGGATTACTGTGATGTTGAATGATTTGCCTTGGAAACGAACTGAGATCATTCTGTCATTTTTGAGATTGCACACAAGTACTGCATTGTATACTCTTTAGTTGACTATGAAGGCTACTCCATTTCTTCTAAGAGATTCTTGCCCACAGTAGTAGATACAATGGTTATCTGAATTAAATTTTCCCATTCCCATGCATTTTAGTTCACTGATTCCTAAAATGTTAATGTTCACTCTTGCCACCTTGTGCTTGACCACACGCAACTTACCTTGGTTTCTAAACGTAACATTCTGGGTTCCTATGCAATTTCTTTACAGCATTGGACTTTGCTTTCACCACCAGACACATCTACAGCTGAGCGTCATTTCCACTTTGGCTCAGCCACTTCATTCTTTCTGGAGCTATTAGTAATTGCCCTCCACTTTTCTCCAGTAGCCTATTGGACATTTTACGACCTGGGGGACTCATCTTCCAGTGTCACATTTTTTGTCTTTTCATACTGTCCATGGGGTTTTCCAGGCAGTAATACTGGAGTGGTTTCCCATTTCCTCCTCTAGTGGACCACATTTGGTCAGAACTCTTCACTAGGCCTATCTGTCTTGGGTGGCCCTGTACAGCTTGGCTCATAGCTTCATTGAATTACCCAAGCCCCTTTACCACAGCAAAGCTGTAATCCATGAAGGGGAGGTCGATAGGCAGACAGATGCTTATCACAGTTATAATTTGTTAGGAATCTTTCCATTTCTATTGACAGAAACAAACTCATACAAGAGAAAAAGAAAAAGACAAAGGAATTAGTGGGTCACATTATAGAAGACTCTAGGGGATGTGGCTTTAGTTATAGCAGTATTCAGGAGCTTAGATAAAGTCACTGGGAATCTGCCTGTTTTCACTGTTCCTGTTTTCATCTGTGGTGGTTCCATCCTAAGGCAAGAAGTCTCCACTGAGTGTCAGAATGGCCATTAGCAGCTCCAGGCTGAAGTTCCTCTGGTTTCATAATAGCAGGAAAAAAGCTTTTCTTTTTTGAATGAACCATCCTGAGTTATCCACTTGGGTATTGCCCACCCCTGGAACCCAGAGAACTAAAGTCACCCACACCTGAACCACACACTGAGGAACAGCATTAATCCTGCAATTTTTAAAACTAGACAGCCTAAAATCTTCAGCAGCAGCAGAGTCAAATAACGTCATGTATTGGGTTGGCCAAAAAATTTGTTTGGGTTTTTCCATAGATGTTACAGAAAGACCTGAATGAACTTTTTGGCCAACCTGATACATGCATCCTATAGAATATTATGTAGCCACAAAAAATAAGGTCCATCCATATGTATAGACACAGAAACCTGACTGTTATGTATAGTTTGGGGGAAGGGTTAAACGATTGTTTTATGTACAGTATAATGAGTGTGGTCATGTAATTTATTATCTACAATGGATACTTATCAGAGTGAAAGGGGGTACTGTAATTATTTACACTGGCACAACATGTATAAATCGAGATGGTCCTGGGCAAACATATATGAACAATAACCAGAATTATAATTATTTAAATGTCTATATATCTGTGTCTGTCTATCTATCTGCCTATTTATCTTTGTTTGTTTTAATAAAGGCATTGAGGTTGACCCTAGGAAGTGTGAGAAAGCAAAAGGGGTCTTTTTTCTTAGTGTTTTTTTTCTTTTTAGTTGCAGTAGAACTGTGCACACAAACTGTTTTAATCTTAAATTACAGCTCAATTAAATTTTATATATAGATATAATCTGTATTATCACCCCTTAGTCGATATGCAGGACATCCTCGTCATCGAACAGGATTCTCTGAAGTTTCTTCCTAATCAATACTGCGTGCCCTCAGGCCAGAAATAACCGCCGTTATAACTTTTTTCATCCCCTGGAGAAGGGAGAGGTTACCCACTCCAGTGTTCTGGCCTGGAGAATTCCATGGCCTCTATAATCCATGAGGTTGCAAAGAGTTGGACACGACTGAGCAGCTTTCACTTCACTTCACTAGTCTGCCCATTCTTGAACTTCATATAGTAAAGTCATTGAGTATGTACTGTTCTGTGACCTCTTTTGCTCACCATTACGCCTGTGCAGGGCTTCTGCCTGCAATGCAGGAGACCCCGGTTTGATTCCTGGGTCAGGAAGATCCCCTGGAGAAGGGAAAGGCCCTCTTCAGCATTCTGGCCTGGAGAATTCCATGGACTGTATAGTCCATGGGGTCACAAAGAGCTGAACACGACTGAGCAACTTTCACTTTCACACCTGTGCAACTTACCTTATTCTTTTTTATTAGTGGGTAGTATTTCATTGTTTGAATATATAATCTATGGACATCCAGTGTTTTCAGCTTGGGACTATCATGATAGTCTATTAAAGTCTATTAAAGCTATTTGCACATTCTTTTATATCTTTTGTGTGCATATACATGTACACTAAATTCTCTTAGGGGTTGCCGGGTCATAAAACAGCAGTATGTTTCATTTTATCAGAAGCTGCCAGCATTCCACATTGTTGGCCATGGATGGGAGTTCCGGTTGCTCCACATCCTCATGAAAACTTAGTCTTTTCAGTTGCAGCCGTTCTGGTGGATGCACAGTGATGACTCACTGTGGCTTTAATTTCTAGTTCTCTGATGAACAATGCTCTTGGGCATTTTTCAAATGTTGATTGATCATTTGATTTCTTCCTTTGTGAAGTATCTGTTTCAGTCTCCTGTCTTTTTTTAAATTGATTTATTTGCCTTTTTATTATTGATTTGTAAGAACTCTCTATATTCTATATATGAGGCCTTTGTCACATGTGTGTATTCATCCAGGCTCTTTTGACTCCTTTGTGTGCAGGGTCACTCAGTCATGTCCAACTCTATAGACTCCAAGGACTGTAGCCTGCCAGGCTCCTCTGTCCATGGGATTCTCCAGTCAAGAATCCTGGAGTGTGTTGCCATTTCCTGCTCCAGGGGATCTTCCCAACCTAGAGACTGAACATGAGTTTCTTACCTCCTGCATTGGCAGACAGATTCTTTATCACTGCACCATCTGCGAAGCCCTTTTGACTCCTTTAATGTGCTTTTTGATGGGCAGAAGTTCTTTTTGGTTGCTATTATTTTTCAGTTATTTTTTAAGTTGAAGTATAGTTGATTTGCAATGTGTTAGTTTTTGGTATACAGTAAACGGATTCAGTTTTATAAACATATATAAGTTCTTCGTCATATTCATTTCCATTAAGGTTTGTTGCAGGATATTGAATATAGTTTCCTGTGCTATGCAGTGAGACCTTGTTGTTTATCTCTTTTATAAAAAGTAGTTTGTATCTGCTAATCCCAAATTCCTAATTTTATCCCTCCCTCCTTTCTTTTTCCCCTTTGTAACCGTAAGTTTGCTTTTTATGTCTGTGAGTCTGTTTCTCTTTTGTAAATAAGTTTATTTGTATCATATGTTCGATTGCACATATTAGGTGATATCATATGGTATTTGTCTTTCTCTTTCTGACTTTTTTCACTTAGTATAATAATCTCTAGTCCATGTTGCTGCACATGGCATTATTTCAATCTTTTTCATACTGAGTAGTATTCCAATGGGGGCTTCCCTGGTAGCTCAGCTGGTAAAGAATCTGCCTGCAGTGTGTGAAACCTGGGTTTGATCCCTGGGTTGGGAAGATTCCCTGGAGGAGGGCATGGCAACCCATGCCAGTCTTCATGGCTGGAGAATCTTCATGGACAGATGAGGGCTACAGTCCATGGGGTTGCAAGAAGTCGGCCATGACTGAGTGACTCAGCACAGCCCAGTATTCCATTATGTGTGTGTGTGTGTGTGTGTGTGTGTGTGTGTGTACGTATACGTACCACACCTTCTTTATCCATTCATCTGTTGATGGACATTTAGGTTGCTTCCATATCTTGGCTGTTGTAAACTGTGCTAGCATAAGTTCTTAAATTTAGCAAAACCAAACTTATGAATGCTTTTTATTAGTTGTTGCTTTTTTCTGTATTTATTTTAAGGCCACAAAACAGTTATTAATTTTGCTTTAAGCAGTCAATTTTCTACCAATGTGAATGCATCTTTACTCTTTCAGATCTCTTTATTCTTTCTGTGGGTCCCTATTTCCATCTGGGATCATATTCCTATAGCCTGGCCGCAGACTTGCTTTAGTGTTTCTGACCATGCATGACTGCTGCTGGCAAACTGCCTCAGCTTCTGTGTGTCTATAATGTCTGCATTTTGCTGTCATTTTTGAAGGATGTTTTTTATTGTATAGATGGGATTATTTATTGTATAGAACTATGGGTGGGCAGGGTGAGTCTATTTTGTAAACAAGTTTATTAGAGGTTGTTTTCGTTTTTAGCACTTTAAAAATGTCACTTCATGGTCTTTCAGCTTTCATAATTTCTATGAAGGACCTTTCTCTCTCTGGAATTTTCACCTAGACTTTTATTTCCATAGCTTTTCAGTGTCTTTGAAATATTATTTTTGTAATTTATCTTTCTAAACCCAATGAGAACAATGAGTTTTCACTAACTGCCACATCCTACTTAGAAGTCTAGCTCCAGCTTGTGGAGAATTCAAGCTAGGAAACCTGCTTCCCTTCTTTCTTTCTTCTTCTTCTTTTTTTTTTGTTTTGTTTGCTCATTCATTATTTCCTTCCTTATATAATTGTTTTTGCTTTTTTTAAATTTAGTTAGTTTTTAATCAACTTTTGGGGTATAATTTACATGCAACAAAATGCAAACATTTTAAGTCTATAGTTGAATGAGATTTGACACGTGTACATACCCCCATAATCAAGACCCCAGTAGACTAAGACTAGTCCAGTCGTCTCCCAGACTTCTCTCCCGGCCTTTGAATTCAGTGCCTCCCTCCCAGCCTCAGCCCCAGGCAACCACTGGTCTACTTTGTATCACTGTAGATAAGTTTCTCCTGCCTTCAGATTTCCTGTAAATTAAACCATACAGTATATACTCTTCCGTCTCTGGTTTCTTTCATTCAGTTTTTCAGACTCCTCCATGTTGTTGGGTACACCAGTGGTTTGCTCCTTTCATCACTGAATTCTTTTCCCTCAGATGAGTATGTCAGAATTTATCCATTCGTTTGTTGGTGGATACTTGGATTGTTTCCAGTTTTTCTTCCTTTTTCACATCTGAAATGCTATGAGTAATTTGTGGTGTGTTTTATAACTGATGCACAGAGCTCAGTCCCTACCCTTGTGTAAACTTCAGACCAGAGGAGGAAGTGAGTGTTGGACAAGTAATTTCAAGCATAATGAGTATTGCAGAAAGGCACACACAGGCTGTCCTAGGAGCAAACAGCAAGAACACCTAGTTGACTCCAGGGCTTCGGGAAAAGCTCCCTTGAAAAGCATTCAAGGTAAGACTCTAGGATGACCAGGAGTAAATGAGGAAAGATTGAGGCAGGCCCTGGGGCATAACAGAAAACCCAGTGGAGATGGAAGGCAGGTGAAAAGTAATACATCACTGAACATAAGTGAGAGACACTATGATAGATATCTTTAAAAAATCTTCATTTATTTCAACTGAGGTGTAATTAACAATGCCATATTATACTGATTTGAGGTATACAGTGTAATGGTCCGATGTTCATATGTAGTGTGAAGTAACCAACACAAATAGTCTAGTTAACATCCGTCACCATACATAATTATAGGATTTTTTTCTTGTGATGAAAAGTTAAAATCTACTTTCTTAGCAACTTTCAAATATGCAATACTATATTATTAACTATAATTGCTGTGCCGTACATTACACCCCTATGATGTTATTTTATAGCTGGAAGTTTGTACTTCTTGTTTCATTTCACCCACCTCCAGTAACCACCAATCTGTTCTCTGACTCTGTAAGTTGGGTGTGGGGCTGTTTTTAAGAGTCCACATATAAGTGAGACCATACAATAGTAGCCTTTGTCTGATTTATTTCACTTAACTGAATGCCCTCAAGATACATCCATGTTGTCACAGACAGCAAGATTTCTTTCTTTTTCATGGTTGAATAATATTTCATTATGTATATCTACCACATTTTCTGTATCCATTCATCCATTAATGAACATTTACACTGTTGTCATATCTTGACTGTTGTGAATAATGAACATTTTAAAAATATTTTCATTTACTATTTCACTTAATGTGCTAATTTAAGTGTGAGCATACAGTAAGCTCCATTTTTACCAATGAACAGACTAATATCCAGAAAGATGAGGACCTGTCCCGGGTGACACCAATCGTGGTAAAGCAGGATTTGAACCCAGTTCTGTCTGGCTCCAAAGCTCATGCTTCCCCCCAGCCTGAAGTCAACATTGGTTAGACTGATTGCAGTAGAGATGAAAGAAAAGAAACAGGTTAGAGATGCGTCAGCATGCATGTCCTTGGCATGCACTAGACAACGAAATATACACACATCTATTAAATGAAGAAATGTCTAAGAAAAAGAAACACTCTAGCATATGTTTGATTTTACTTGTATTTATCTAATTGCTTAAAAAGAAAAATAGAGACAAAAGTATCAAATATATCAAATCCTATCCATTCTTCCCTCACAATGTCACATTATACAAATGTGGATTTTGGGTGGTGTGTGGGTGGGTGTGTGTGTTTTGTGGTCGGAGGCAGGCGCTAGAAGAAAGTGGGATCAGAGAAATACCAAGAAGTGTTTACAAACTAAAGGGCAGCGGGATCTATCAGTTAAGCAAAGTGAGATAAATGGAACTGCCAATTAACTTCGTATTCTCAGAAGCAGGGAGCAGAGCACGCATCTCAAACAATGAAAGCGTTGCTGGGAGCTTTCATATTCTGTGTTGTCTCCGTGTAATTTGTTCCCTTTTACATAGAAATATATGGTATTAACTGGGGGATGTGATTAGAATACAGGCGGATGCTCACTTTGATGGGAAACACACAGGCAGGCGCCTAACAGCCGCTGGAGATGAGAGACGGTCTCTCTCCAGTAAACTCACAAATTGCAGGGCCCACAGTCTGCCTAATGAGTGAAGAGCACTGGGGCCGAGACTGCAATGTTCCAGAGACCCAAGCCTCCCACTGGGGTCCTGGCCTCACAGTAACAGTAATAGGCTGAGAAGCACCACAAGCCTACCTGTTCCTGTGTGCTGCCTGCACTCAGGTGCTGTCCACAGACTCATCCGTTTCATCCTCAAGCAAACGTAGGAGGGAGATGATCCAATTGTCCCCACTTTAGAGACAAGAAAACTGAGGGTAAAGAGGCTCAAAGCCTGGGTCAACGGTGTGGAGCCAGGAGCTCCTCCTTCCTTTTACTGAAGCCCTTGGTTTTACCCTTTGCTCTATCCTGCATCCACACCTCTCAGGGGACAGGGACCAGCAGTGGGGTGTGGGATGAGAGCCTGCCCCTGCTGGAAGGCCTGAGAGACCCCACTCCCACACAGACCAGGAGAATGTGCTCTGGAGAGTGGGGTGATGATCCCAGAGGAAATCCAAGTAGTCAGAATCTTAACGTTCCTAGAATACATGCACCCATTCTCCTAATTTGATGGCCAGGAAAACGGGTCCTGAGCAGGGCCAGTGGGTCTGTGAATGTTTCTTCCATCAAACATGCCCTTCAGGGTATACCTGTGGGGTCAAGGTGAGCAGCCGCAGAAGACCTCACCAAGGTAGTAAGAGAATTAATAGCAAACACTTGTACTCGCTGTATGCCAGGCACTGTTCCACTTTTACGAAGATGAGCTACTTAGCCTCTGTTTACTCCTAACGGGCAGGCATGGTTACCAGCTCCCTATTTCACAGATGAGGAAACTGAGGCACAGAGAGGTAATAGGCTTCTTGGAGGTGACTTAGGCCCTCGTTCCCACTCTCTGGAGTATGTCCATCCCTCACTTTTCGCACAAGAGCCGTACACCCCACCCTGGAAAGAGCCACCAAGTCTCGTTCTTCCCCTTGTTCCTTCACGATCACTCAGAGCTTCCCCTCCCTTCATGATAATCCCCCAAGTTCCCCCAGGTTGCGCACCTGACTTACAGGAGCTTCACATCGCTCCTCAGTAACATGGAACGAGATCTGTGTTTTAGCATTTGTGTGCAGGAGCCAAGGAAACCAGCCTGGGTCTTAACTGTGACCTTCAATAAGCTTATACCATGTGGAGATTGACATGTGAGCTCTCCCCAAGAATCTGTCAGCTGAGGAATGGATAAGAACGAAGTGGCACATCCACACAGTAGAATCTTATTGTTTAGTCACTAAGTCGTGTCCGACTCTTTGCAACCCCATGGACTGTAGCCCACCAGGCTCCTCTGTCCATGGGATTTCCCAGGTGGGAATACTGGAGTGGGTTGCCCTTTCCTGTTTCAGGGGATCTTCCCAACCCAAGGATCAAACCCATTTCTCCTGCTTGGCAGGTGGATGCTTTACCACTGCATCACCTTGGAAGCCTAGAGTGGAATTTTATTTGACCATAAAAAGGAATGAAGGGCTGAGGCATGTGACGATGCGAATGAACCTTCGAAACACGATACTCAGTGAAAGGAGCCAGACACAACAGGCCACGTACTGCAGGATCCATTCATGTGAGATGTTCATTGTGGACAAATCTGTAAAGACAGAAGTCAGATTGGTTAGCGGTTTCCAGGGGCTGAGGAGACTGTAGAGTAACGCAGTGATAACTAAGGAGTGTCTTTTTGAGCTAGTGAAAATGTTTTACCACTGACTGTGATGTTCACCTATCTGTGAATGTACTAAAAATCATTGAATTGTACACTTTAAATGGGTGAATTGTGTGATATGTGAAATATATCCCAATAAAGCTATAAAGAAAAAAAGAGAAGGGAAGACAGGAAATTGGAGAGAAGAGGGGGAGGAGGAGAGGGTGTTTTATTAGTTTTTTTTTTTTTTTTTGACTGCGCTGTGTGGTGTGTGGGATCTTAGTTCCCCAACTAGGGATCAAACCTATGCCCCCTGCAGTGGAAGCCTGGAGTCTTAGCCACTGGACCACCAGGTAGGCCCCCTAGGAGGGCATTTTAGAGCCTGGATTCCAACTCCAGATCTCTCACCTTATAGCTGTGCAGCCTCGAGGGAGTAGCCTCGCTTTTCCTGTCCAGTAATAGCTGAAGATGAGAGCAAGCACTGTCAAAATGTTGGGCAGGCAGTAATGGCAAGGGCCCGGATCAGCTGTTAACCCTTTTGTTGCTGGATGGCGTGGTGCTACAAGGGGCGTGCAGATGGACTGGGGTGACCAGGGGGCACCAGGCTTTGCCAACCAGTAAAGAATTATGCCTTCAGTTCTAAACTCAGAGTGTTCTAACATGAAAGAAGCCACTTGAAATTCCATTTGTCATCAGTGGCGACAGAAGCCTTGACTTGCGTGAATGCATCAAGGCGTACGGAGCCTGTTTCCTCCTGCGTTTTCGCGAGCGTGGTTTTCCAGTGCGGAGATTTCCATGTAATTAACATGAGTTCATCAGTGTGCCCAACTTGGGTTTCCATGGAGACTCCCTGCGCTTAATTAACGTGGCCAGGGTTGCGTTGCTGTTCCCGGTTCAGGCTAACCTCCACTCGCTTGCCATTTTATTTTTTAATAATACCCCATGTTTAATCGGTGCTAATTATTTCTCCTCTGCTGGTATTCACCTGATCACTTGGCAGTTCTTTTTTTCCTTTTTCTTCCTCTTTCTTACTTTTCCTAAATCATACCCCTAGAGGAGGATAAAGGGGGTGGGATGGGGGTGGGGGTGAGAAATAAAACCTGTTCTCTTTGACAACAGAGGAAGAACCCTGGGAGGGTAAAGTACCAACATCCCATCGCATGTCTCAGCTGATAGAACTCGTGGCTGCAGAACTAGGGACATGGGAGATAAAAACCAGGCAGGCAGGTTTGTACAAGGAGATGAAGACTACACAAGCATGACCTTATATGGGGCCTTCCTCGCCTCTGCCTGAGGAACGGACGCTGAGTCCAGGCCTGAGAAGTCGCCATATTTGGAAAGAGAGACGCTTGTCATGTAGATTTCAAAAAGATATACAGCTCACAAAGCTCCCAGGTTTATCTTCCAACAGTCTCCCTTGAAGCCCAGAAAGGGGTGAAAATTGCAAGCAGAGGGCTGACAAATGGCATTCCTCAGGGAGAGGGAGATGCTTTCTAGTTTTATTGGGTTAAAAAACACTTGCATGAAATTGCATTTCTCAAATCTGCAGAGCGGGTGAGCTTCAGAGGGCAGCGGGAGTTTAAAGCCAGATGAATCTCTGAAAGCTAATGTAAGCTCCATGGGAATCAGCCTTACCAGAGAAACAGTGGTGTGTGGTAGTTAAGAACATGGACTTGCCAGCTGTGCATCCGCAAGCAAGTTACTTCACCTCTCTGAGCCTCAGTGTCCCCATCCACAGATTGGGGATAGTAAGTGTACTTACTCAAGGGGTTGTTGTGAGGATAAATGAGTCATGAACTGAAGCAGCATCTGGCAAGTGGTAATCAGTGAGCCTTAGTTCCTACTGTCCACTGCCTCCCCAGCACTCCTGCTCAGGGCCTGGCAAAGAGCAGGTGCCAGTGAATGATTGTTGAATGAATGAATGTGATGAAATAGGAGGCCAGAGCACTACCGAGGGCAGCAGTAAGTATCTGTGTTACCCAGACCTGTGTCTCTTAACTCATTTCCTGAAAGCAGGGATTTCAAATTTAAATAAATGCCTTCAAGGGTCATTCAGAAAATACAAATGAATAAAGTAGGCTTGGAGATGTGGACACACAGCTATCTGACACTGGGGGAATCCAGCCAGACGCAGCCTTGAGACCTGGTCAGAATCAGGAGCCACTCGACCTGCCCAGGCCTGCGGGGACCTGTGGAAACCCACCTGGCAACTGGCTCAGCCCCCCACCCCATCGCTGCACTGAGATGAAGCAGAACGAAATGCAGTCCATCTTTAAAGTTCATTTTCTCTCCAGCCCGCAGTATCCATAATGAATTAAGGAAAGCATATCATATATAATCACGCATTGTCATTAACTTCTTGGCACAGTTGCCAAATGTCAGGCAGCCGGTGCACCCTCAGTGCACTCCGAATCTGTGTGCAAGGCTTCTGTTGTCATAATAATGAACTGCCCTGCTCACTTAGGCTTGGGAGTGGATCCAGGATACCGTGTTAGGTTGAGAAAAGAAGTGCGTCACCGAGAAGCACACACCCTGTACCTTGTTCCCAAGGCAGCAACCCCAAACACACATCACCATGGGATGCGTGAGAGAAGAACCTTTTCAGCACAGCTCTTTAAAACTGTACCTGAGGGTCTCAAGTTTGTGTGAAGGGGCCACTCAGGTGGAGCATTCCGCTCCTCCTTGCCCATCTTAGCAGTGTTTCTGACATCTAGCCTAGGACTCAGAGGCCGAAATGCAGATGCTCAGTAATAACGACATGGGTATTGGTGGTGGTTTAGATGTGGGGGCATTCGTCAAAAACACTTGCACTCCAACCATTTGGTTTAAAAGATGTGAGCAGCTTCTTAATCAGCCTGACAGCTGGAACCTACATACCTCAGCCATTGGGCACTTTGGCTCTCTCTACATGATTCCATTCCTTGGAACATTCTCATATTTCTTCATTAAGCGACCGGCGCTGCAGAAATGATTCCTTCTGTAGAAGAGCAAGATCGTGAGATTGTGTCTACATCAGCACAATAGATATTTAAGATAATTAACAAAAAATGCAAGACCCCCAGGTGATGCCTATGGGGGTAGGGGGTAGTAGGGCTGAAATCCAGAAAATTCCAGGGATTTGTCTCCAGAGCCCAAATCTCAAACATATTTATTTATTATTCCCATGGCCTAATAGATGTGGAATGAGTGAGCGAGTGAATGAATGAATAAATGAATGACTCAGTGACCTGTGTGTCAGGACAAACAGCTACCTTTATAGTCAGAACTGGATTAGAACCCCAGGTCTGTCACTTAGAGACTATCAGGTCTTGGTCAAGACACTTGGTTTTCTGAGCCTCCATATTCTCCCCCATGAGAATCTCAGAAACTCTCCTAAAGCTGCTATGTAGATTTTGTAGAACAAACCCCAGAATTCATCCGTTTCTCTAAGCAACAGCTGTGCTTTCTAACCCCAAGCTTGTTCATTTCATCAGGAGTAGGCTTTTCTCCAGACCGAAAAAAAAATACTGCCTTGGAATTCTCTCTTCTCCGCCCCCCACAAGCTGGCTGGATAGCTACCCCTGCCTTTCCATCCCTGGGGAGACCCCAACATCTTAAGGCTACATCCACTATTAAAAGGCTGATTTCCTGTGACGATCATGCCCCCCAGGGACCCTTCCAAATCTGGCGATCCGAGATGGCAGATGACAGCAGGACAGGGACCAGGGTGGCGGCCAGGCGTCGTATCTCACAGTCTAGGTTTTGGAGTTAGGCTAACCTGGGCTCGGAACTGGGCTCCTCCTCTGGTCAGCTGTGCCACTTTGCGTCTCTGAGTTCTCATCTGTCAAGTTGGGGTTTAATGTAAACCTTTCACGAGGCTTGAGGTCTGGAGCTGACGCATAAGGAGTATGGTGACTGCAAGCCATCCACCCTCCCTTAGCCCGGCCTCCAGGGTCCCGGCGTTGGTCCTAACTGGCTTCTTGAATGTGCCGAGTCTCTAGAGTCCACCGGAGAATCCCCACTCTCAGACGCATCATGGTGCTTGGGCAGGCCTCCTTGTCAGGAGACGGGACAGATTTCACACCACACTCAGGCCATAATGCCTGGAGGCTACTACAAGCCAGCAGTGGTACAAAGGATGAGTTTTAAATGTACAGCCACTTTTAATCTTGATAATTATGTGTTAATTGTGATGGTGCATTAGGAAAACTCAAACAAGCACTTCAAAGGCATAGTGTCATGGGTATTATTGCTTAGGAAGAAAAGTAGATTGAGTTTTTTTGTTTAATATTAATGTAAAGAAAAATATTAATAATAAAAGAAGTGGTATGTGGATGCCACAGTAGGTTATGATGATTGTGTGTGAGTGACTCAGTTTCAGAAAACATGGAATCAGGCAGAGGAGGGCAAATGTCAGGTTTAAGTGGCAAAGCAGATGGTGATGTCTTGTCCTGAAGTGCAGGCGAGATGGCTGACCTTGACCCAACCCCAGAGCAGCTTTAATTCCCCAGTGTTAAATGGGGTGCTCTGGATAGTCCTCTAGTTCCTTTTTAGTCATGATTTGCCTGGCATGTAGCACATACCCGAAAAGCATTGTGTTCTTGTTATTAAGAGGAGGTGATTGTGGCCAGTTGACCTAATGGGTTCAGATTCCTGTCAACCCCACCAGCAGCTGTGTAACCCTAAGCAAGTTACTTAACTTCTCTGAGCCTCAGTTCCCTGAACTATGAATGGAGGTTTTCCTCAGACCAGTCCTGTTTATCAGAGGCAAGTCATTTCCATGAGAAGCTTGCTCCCAAATCACTTACGACATGCCTATTCAGGCGGGACTCTGCCTGGCACCATGTCGAGCAATTTCTGCCAAAGTCAGACAGTGCGGTAGGGCTTAAAACCACACGGCTGAGAGTTTATACCCCAGCTCTGCCGCCAAAAAATCCAGGTAACCTTAGGCAAGTTACTTCCCTCTAGGAGTCTTGGTTCCCTGATCTGTAAAATGGAGGGGGTGTCCTTCATTCCTGTTTGTTCTCATTAAGCAAAGCTTGGGTTGGCCCCTTTGCCAGCCATCCAGATGTTTCTAAAATACAGCAGTTCTGACACCACAGAGACCAAACATGTGGGTGATTATCTACATTTTTCACATTTCATTTGTCATCTAGACAGGCTTTAAGTACATGGATAATGAACTCAGAATTCCAAATGAACTTCAACCTATTCCTCTCTCGTTCTCTGTTTGAGGTGAGAAAGTTTTCTTTGAAGGAGATGCGGAGAATTTCATCCTTTTTTTCCTGCTCCCAGCAGAACTCCAGGGCTGGCCCAAACCTGCATGGTGCGAAGCTGACTTGCCAGAGGAAGAAGGCAGATGCTTCGGAGGGAGGTTAAGGTGTCGGTTGGACACGCAGGCTCTGGAATTCCAAAAGCCACGCGTTCTAGTCTTGCCTCTGCCACTAAACCATGGTGAGAGTTAAAATCTTAGGGGCCTCCTCGAGTGGATAATAATGCCGGCCACTGGATTATTATCAAGCCTGGATAAATTAAAATAGTAAATATAATGTATTGTGCCAGTCCTCCATGGCAGCTGTAAAGAAACTACCCTAGGAGGTTTGGTGCTATTCTTATACCCATTTTATTGATGAGAAACCTGAGACACACAGAGGTTAACCAACTTGCCCAACTGCAGAGGTAGTAAGTGGTAGAACTAGGAAAGGAAACACTGAACAATAAACATGCGGATCATTACAATCGCAAAGGAAAGGGTGTGAGAAGAAATGCCACGAAGGGATCTGGGGTTTGGGGGCAATACCTCTTAGGAATGGGTCCATTCCGACAAAAGTTTTTGTCCCGGTGACATGCTGATAAATGTCTAACAGCTCTGTGGGGAAAACAAAACCAAACCAACCATCCAAGTTTGTAGTGTTCACCAGTTTCTGTGGTGTAAACACTGCTCCCACCGTGGCCAGTTTCAAGCTACCAGTTTCAAGCGACTTCGCCGAGCACAGAGCGAGGAAGGAAATCTAGGCGGTCAGCCCCCACACCATCGCTGTCTCCTCTCTTTTGTCCCCACCTGACTTCTGATCGTCTCCCTTGAAACCACCCTTCAGCTGCCTCTTCCGGGCCACGTCCCTCCACCTGTGCTACTGAACCCTCACAGAATGTGCTGGTGCAAATGATGTGTATCTGTGGGGCCCCGCCTTACCTCCCCAGAGGCAAGCTTTTGATTGTGATCAGACCAGTCAAAGTGATGGGGTGTGGGGTCAGGGAGCAATGTCCTTCCTTGAGCTCAGTGGTCCCTGCACACAGCAAAGACAGTTTTCAGCCAAATGGACAGCAGTGGAGCCGTGGAGAGAAGTGGCTCGGATGTCATTAAAATTTCATGTACTCCCACTGCACACAAAATGCAGTGGGGTGGGGGGAGAGACCCACCAGCCCCCGGGCCAGTTTTCAAAATGAGTCAAGTCCACGGCTCCTTCCTGCCACAGCCACCCCCTCCCTCGGAGCTCTTAATGTAAAGTCTGACAAATGCAGGAGTCACCTAATTAACTTGCCTATTGTCTCCTAAAAATACCTCTTCTCCTGGCTTTCCTTTGGCAAAAAGAGCAGAGTGGTAATCAGACGGAAAGGTCACATTATACGAAGAAATGGGACTGTGTTGGACGAGGGCCCGCACCCCCCACCCCGCTGCCCGGATGCATGTCTTGAATGTGTTTCCTGTCTGCATCTCAATAACCAAGAAAGCAAAGTCGCCTTCAGAGAAACCCACTTGCTGCTGCCACAGGGAAGCTTAGTGGAGGGACCCCTCTCCTAGCTGAAGGGTGGGATTTTCCCAACTGCCTTACACAGCGGAGGCTCTTGCTCTACCACCTTGCTGCCTCCCGCCCTGCCCTCCCACGAGCATGTGCAGGGATCCAGTTAACTACAGTGAAGACATTGGCTCATTCTGGCAGGAAGAACATAAGTGATCATTTCCACTGGGGTCCTTTGGGAAGCAGGTACCAAGACAGAGTTAGAAGGGTGAGGGGATTGTTGCTGGTCATGCCTGTGATCATTCAAAAGGAGAGGAAGCAGGATTGAGCAGGGCGAGCCTCAGACTGTGATGAGGTCTGACACTGGGGAGAAAGGGGAAGAAGATGGATTAAGGAGGGAACACGTGAGGCTTCCACGCAGCTCTGAGCATCTTGGCCAGCCCAACGCAGAGCTTCAGCGCAGCCTGCCTGTGGGAGGAGTTGGGCAGAAACGGCCAGCCCGGGGCTGTCCCAGCAGTGAGTGTCCACAGCTCCAGTGCTTTGCTCTTAAATCTCTCAGGGGCTTTCCCCAAGTGCAAGGCTGAAGTCACCTCAGGATGCTGGCTTTTTTCGGTCCAGCCTCAGTCCTCCCCTCCATTCCTTTAAGCAGTTTACCCTGTATTCCCAACAGCGGGCCACGTTATAGGCAATGGAGCACCAGTAGCTAGGAGTGGGGTTTACTTCCCCATTTCGGAGTAAGGGGTCGGGGGGTGTTCTGTAGCTGCAAGGACTTAGGGCTAGAGAGAGACTTTGCCATGCCCTGGGCTGGCAACCCTCGATATTCCAACCCAAGTCATAGGAGGTGGAGAAGTAGACTAAGAAGGATTTCCCAATTTCCAATTTGACAGTTTCCAATTGTCATAAAGCCTCATCTCTATGGCCCACAAAAATCTGGGCAACTCCAATAACCAGTTCTGTTTCCCTTTATTCTCAGTGTTTATATACATGAGTAATAACATAAGCACATTGACCTTGTAAACAGTTATGGTACTGTAAGTAAGGTTGATGTCGTCTTTGATCATCATCCCAAAACAGTTCCTACTGTAGAAGTAACCGTTGTCAGCTATTTAGTGTGACTCCTGCCACAGCCCTGCCCCCTACCCCCAACTCTTTTATGCACACCTAGCAGTGGGGAGACTTGGAATCAAACCCAGGGCAGTTTGGTTTCAAAGTCTTTCCGTTTTACCTCTGTACATTTTCTCCTCCACCACATGTCACTGCTCTGTGAACCCAGGCTCTTAACTGCTTTGCCAAGGAACATAAAGAAGTACTTACTGCATACCAGGCTCTGTGCTAAGTACCTCAATTAACCTTTGCAACAGCCCTGAAAGGGGGCAGTGCTGTTGGTCCCATTGTACAGACACAGACTGAAGCTCCAAAAGATTAAGTGGCCATAGACCTAATGAGCGTCAGAGATGGGATTTGAACCTAGGTCTGTCTGTGCTCTTGACAAATATAACACCTTCCTCCCAGGAGGGCTTCCCTGATAGCTCAGTTAAGAATCCACCTGCAGTGCAGGAGACCCCACTTCGATTCCTGGGTTGGGAAGATCTGCTGGAGAAGGGATAGGCTACCCACTCCAGTACTCTTGGGCTTCCTTTATGGCTAAGCTGGTAAAGAATCCGCCTGCAATACAGGAGACCTGAGTTTGATCCCTGGGTTGGGAAGATCCCCTGGAGAAAGGAAAGGCTACCCATTCCAGCATTCTGGCCTGGAGAATTCCGTGGACTGTAAAGTCCATGGGGTCGCAAAGAGTTGGACACAACTGAACGACTTTGACTTCACCTTCCCAGGACGTGGCTGAAATTTGACTTCCCTCCAGCAAGTGGCAAGTGCATTGCTGAAATTGATTTCTTTTGCCAAACTTCTCAAGGCACAAGCCTAGAAAACAACACAGGCAGAGCCCTGTGCACAGGTCAAGCTTGACACAGGCTTGTCAAGACAGCAGACAGTGGCCCTGCTGGATGTGTGTGGAGATCCAGGCCCACTGATGGAATCCTCTTTCCAAGTACGTGGTGGTGAGCCACTAATTAGTTGGTACATTAATGTCAGTACCAACTGATACTCAGCTCACAGCCAGAACATTCTGGGTGGATCTGGGACCAGTGCGCATGGTCATTAAATGACCGGTTTTGTTTAACAGTTCTCTATTCATTCTGGAAATCCCCAGCTCAGCCTGGCCAGGTTATACCAGACAGTGGCCAATTCCAGCATTGAAGGGGGAAAGAAAAAAAGAAAAATAGCTCCTGCCAAACCTTTTCTGGGAAGCTAAAAATAGCCGTTGCTGTGATGGCCACAGATCGTGAAACCCATATGCCAACATAATAGCCTTTTGTAAAATCACCCCATGTGTGGCTTCCTCCAAGCCACTCACAATTAAGCTTAAGTGGTGATATATAGGATGTCGTTTTTCAGGTGGAGAACACTCAAATGCTTTGTGGCCTGAGTACTCAGAAAGTGTTGGGAAGGCCAGGCTGAACTGAAGAAGAGCCAGGGCTAGCATCTGGAGCTGTTGGCGGTCCCACCACCTTTGTTGAGTGTTGCCTGGAGACCCCCAGGACCCACAGCAGTTCTGGGCTTCATGGGGGCACAGGAATAAAGAGAAAGCATGGCATAGCATGCCAAAGCTGGGTTAACATCTTGTGTTACAATTCTGTGAAACAGACACTGACTCCATGGACATGAGTTTGAGCAAACTCCAGGAAATAGTGAAGGACAGGGAAGTCTGGCATGCTGTAGTCTGCAGGATCGCAAAGAGTTGGACACAACTGAACAACAGCAAATAATCATATAATGCCTGGTGCATAGTGAACCCTCAGTGAAATGTTATTTATACCCAGTTCTTCCTTGAAAGTGTCTACGGCGAAGTGTGCAAACAGATCAGGCGAAGATTTAATCACCACAGCAATGCACAGGAATTCACCTGCATATAGATGCAGGTGGTAATTGACATGTGGGAGATGCTAGACCTTGAAGGGTGATGGCAGGTGTGAACTGACCCCGGGAGGCTACTGAAGGGGGCAGTGATCCTCGTGCCGTGACTTAAAAGTTAAGCAGGCAGAAGTCTGAACACTTGGCTTGGATATGAAGCAAAGCTACAGTTGAGAATATACAGCAGGTAGAATGCAGATGTGAATTAAATATAGATGTGCTGAAAGCAGACAAGTTGAAAGTCAAGCCCAACCCTGGTGGTCACTGAGATGTCTGGGGATGCAGGCAGGAGGGTACTTCTAAAGTGGTCGTAAATGGAATCCGATCGTGGAGTGGAACTGCAGGAAGTCTAGTCCATCCCTCCCATACACACAGGTCCTAGGAGAGGGCCAGGTGTCTAGAAGCACTTAGGTTTCTAAGTACAGGAACACCTCATTTTATTGCTCTTTGCTTTATTGTACTTCACAAGCATTGTAGTTTTTTACAAATTGAATGTTTCTAGCCAACCCTGCTTCAAGACAAGTTTGTTGGCACCATTTTCCAACAGCATTTGCTCACTTTGTGTCTCTGTCACATTTTGGCAGTATGTCAGACTCTTTCATCCGTACTGTATTGGTTATGGTGATCTGTGATCAGTGACCTCTGGTGTTACTGTTGCAAAAAGACTGCAACTCACTGAAGGTTTAGATGATGGTTAGCATTTTTTTCTTAGCAGTAAAGTAATTTTTAGTTAAGGTATGTACATTGTTTTTTTAAGACATTGCTGTTGCACACTTACAGTGTAAACACGACTTTCACATGCACTGGAAAACCAAGAAATCATGTGACTTGTTTTACTGCAGTGGTCTGGAGCGGAACCTGCAATATCTCTGAGGTGTCCTCTGTTGGAACTGAATATTTTGGATGCCATTTATTTTATATCCTTAAGGGGACAACCACAGTGGGTAGAAACGGTCGTGTGCTGGCTCCAGCTCATGCAGGCTCCCAGAGCCTGTTGTCCTCGTTTTCTCCCAGAAATCTGCATTCAGTGACATCTTGAAAGTAGCTTGAAATCAGTCATGGGGGAAGTATTTACACCATAGGAATGGGCAAAGGCTTCAAATCAAGGTTTTGTTTTGTTTCTCCCTGGAGAACAGATTGTTTAATATTTATCAGCATTACTGGGCGGGAAACTCATATCAAGGAAGGATAATGATATGATGAGCTCATAAAATCTCAGTTGGAATGGATTTTAGATCTTCTCTTACCCAGCCTCAAATCTGGTGCTGGAATGCTTCTCCTGGAGGTTTCCCTGAGGGTAAGACAGGTAATACAGGTGAGATGAATTTTCCGTGTTGCACAGACTACAACGTGAAATGACATAGTGGAAAAGGTCGTCTTTTTTCAATTCTCCTCTGTCCTTTTGTATTATGCAGAAGAGAAAGTCTCAGTTTAGTGCTCGTTGAGTCTATAACACCTCTCTAATCCTTGTAACTCTCCCTTTTAACCAGAAGAGGGCAGGCCCCTCAAACTCAGAGCCTTGCTCAGGCAACCGTGCAAGCTCTGATTGAATAACGTTATCTTGTTTCATCATATTTACTTTTATGGTTACCTTCTGTTTGTGACAGGCGGTAGCAACTTCCCACTTACAGGGCTGGTATCAAGTTTTCTTTTTACTGTGTTTTTAAATGAGCCCATTTAATTATTCGGTAATTAAGAATGCAGGTGGTGCAGAGAGATGACAAATACCCTGAAGGTGGTTTGCGAATGACCAAAGTATGAGGAACCCAGATGTACCCTAGATCAGGCAGGCTTTACTTGAATACATGCTGTCAGGGGGGTCACCACTTCACAAGGCATCACTTCTGTTAACTGTCTTCAGTGAGATGCCCTATTCAAATAAAACGGGCTTGTTTTGTCTTCCTCCCTACCAGCACCATTTTAAAATTAAGTATATTTTCTATACTGCTTTCCCATTGGACCAAACCCCATCTACTCTCTCCCTATCCTCAAGATTTCCTGTTTCTACTCTTGCCCTATCTTTGGCTCGACTTTCAATAATTGTCATGGACTTTTGAGCCTTGGTGAGCTGTAATGTCCCTGAAGGTCTAATTCTGCCCTCGATGTGTCAACATTTCTCCTGTTAAAGCTATTCCGCTTATACAGGAGGAACTGAGGTTGCAGGTACCCAGTGAAAGTGGCAGGATGATGGGTTTCTATGCATATGGTGCCCGGAGTTACCTCCTGCAGCTCCCGCTCTATGCCCTTCAGAAACCAGCTTCTCGGTATGATGTCCTGACATTCAGACTCGGTGGTAGCTGACATGAGCCGCTGTCAGCCGTGGCCCTGCTCGGTACCAGGAACCAGGCACCAGGCTGAGAGCTCTGCTTGCATCCTCTCACCTGCACCTCACAGCAGCCCTGCAGGCATCGGCTGTTCCCACCCCGTTCTCCACACAGTTAGCTACAGCTCAGAGAGGTTAAGTCACTCTCTCAGGGTCACCCAGCCAGTGAGCACCAGAGCCCAGACCTCTGAGCAGATCTGTGAGCCGCACTCTTAGTCCATGACCAGGAGTGCCCCTCTCAAACCCACAGACGTGCAGTAGGAGAGTGAAGCAGGTGACAAGGAGGGATGTCCACTGAGAAAAGGTCTGAGAAACAGTCGGAAGAATGTGCCAGTGGACACAGAACAGGCAGGATGATCTTCCATCCTTTTGTTAGTGACCAAGAGTGTGTGTGTGAGAGAGAGAAAGACAGAGACCCTGCTTAACCCTCATCTAGACAAACTCATACCCTTCGTCCTCCTCAGCAAACATACAGCCAGTTTTCTGGTACTTTAGCCCAATTATTTTTCTCTTGCCAATATTCAGTCATTAAGAAATGTTGTGTTTGACCACGAGGCAGAGCTGTGTATCTTCCAGCCACCTTTTCAGCATCTACCCATGGAGTAGACATGGCCCACTGCCCTACTGCACGCCAGGCAGCACAGTGGTCATCGTGGGTCAGCGGGAAGTAGGACGGGGCCATCTCTGCCCTCTGTGTGCCTCCCATCGAGTGCTCACCACTATGGAGGGTGTGACAGAGGAGGGCGACAGAGGGTGCAGAGTGCTGCGGAAACACCTAACCACTGAGGGGGTAGAGGGAAAAGTGTTCTCTGCAGGGCGAATAGAGTCTGTGAAGGCTCTGAGGCCTGAGAAAGGAGGAGGGACTCCAAGAGGCCCAGGAGGGCCTGCATGGGAGGACTGGCCCATCCTGTGTATTCAGTAAAGTGTGAACAAGTGAATGAATGCATGAGCAGAGAGGGTGAGGGGGAGCAGTGGGAGCTGGGAATGGAGAGATGCACTCAGGCAAGCTACGAGGTCTCTGTTACAAAAATTTTGGCCTTGACCTTGACAGCAAGGGGAGGCCTTAGAAGCATTCTGAACAACAACAATATGATCATATTTGTGCTTCTCCAGAAATGCTGGGCCACCGAGCTGTGACTGGCTCGCCTCTCCCCCTCCAATTCCAATAGGAAACTTTCTTTCTCCCCTGGGCCATGAGGCAGGTGAAAATGCTCCAGCCCGATAGGAACTGTCTCTCCTCTCCCATGGGCCATTCCTCTGACAGTCGAGGTTTGCGCGTGGAGGAACTGCTCCAGGCCAGCCTGTTAGCCGTGTTGTCGAAACTCTTCTTGCGGGCATGGCTCCGGGTGGGGATGGCACTAGACCCTACTCCTAGATTGGTGAGCCAGCTAGCACACTGTGTATGTGCTTTGATTTTGTTTTCTGCAAAAGCAGAGCCTAAGACAAGGACTTGGGGGCAGGGAGATTATTTGGAAGGTGACTCCTTGAGGAAGGAATTGAGGAGTCGGGGGGTGAGAAGATGATGACAGACCCATGCAGGGGCCCACATTGGGGAACCCTCAGGGAAACCAGTGCAGAGGAATGGCCACAGCCTTCATCCACTTGCCTCATCCACTGTGGGTTGGGGGTTGTCCCACAGGTGTTAACTCTGAATGTGTTGAATCTGGTCTGAATTTGGTGTGAATCTGCATGGTGGGCTCAGCTGGCTCCTGGGGCTGTGGAGAGAGGACCTAAAGCAGAAATGAGGACAGGCAGGTGCTGGAGGTGGGGCAGTGTCACTGTGCGGGGGACCTGTCCCCACCGTAGCGGCTGAAGTGGAGGAGGGCCCAGGGGACGGAGTGTGTCCCACCAAGCAACACTTACCAGGCATTTCCCACGTGCGACCTATGTTAACCACTTTCAGACATCCCTTGACTCATTCAGCCCACCCAAAAATACCACGAGGGAAATATTATGACTCTCATTTGCCAGATGAAGACATGAGGCTTAGAGAAATTATGTAATTATGTAACTTGCTGAAGGCCACAGGTCTGGAGGTGGTTTCACGAATAACAGTTTAAATCCAAATCTGCTTTTGCCAGCACAGCATCTCTTTATGGCAGTTCTAGAGAAGTCATTCTGGCTCCAGCCACATTCTCTGTTTCCACATACCATGTAGCCCCTCCCTCCACAGCACAGATGATTGGACCAAAGGACAGCATCTGATACAAGCTGCACCAATCAGGTTTGGTGGGAATTTGGACTTTGGATACTGATCCAGGTGGCCACAGAGTGAGGAGATGAGAAACTCTGGGGCTGGAAGCACCAGTTTGGCACTGCTGTTATGGGCTCTGTAAAAAGAGCAGAGGGAGCCAGGATGCAGAGAGAAAGAATAAAGCAGCAGACGTGCAGAGAAATAGCATGTATGAGGGCCCAGTCTTTTTTGACGAGCTCAAGAGACAGAGCGAGTAGCTGAGCCTTCCCGCTCATTGGATTCCATTTTCCCCCCTACTGGCGTTGGATGAATGTGTTTCTGCTTCTTCCAACCACAGATTCCCCCAATGCAATCTAAAAATGACAAGCGCTATCAAGAGGGCATGTTTGTGAGATGCATGAGTATGTTAATGGTCAGATGAGAAGAGGGGTGGGTGTCCATGGGTTTTTGCATCATATCTTTGTCTGGCCTCTTTAAAGAGGCAAAGCAAAGACAGTGTGCAGACAAGTGAGAGAAATGGGAGAGAAGTGTCAAACACATGGCTGCAGGATGAACAACGCTTCCCTAGGGGTCCAGCATCTGATTCTTACATAAAGGACTGCAGCCCAGGCCTCCTCTCCAACTCCTGCTTTACCACTAATAAAAGCAGCTGGTGATGAGTTTCTACATCCGGCAAATCCCACTCTGTTTTTCACCCCTCTGTTGGCTGCAGTGTAAGACAGTTCGAGAAGAAATTAATACTCAGAGTCGGTGTCAGCCCTGCCGACAGCAGATCAAGGCTGAAAGACAAATTGCTCATTACAGTTCAGGGAACCGGAGCTGGGAGGAGACAGCCGAGCCATCCCCTGCCAGCTCCAGGCGGCTCCCGCTGGTGACTGACTCCAGCCGGGGACTCGCCCTGGCTTCTGCCTGCCTTCTGAAGTTTGTGCAGGGGGTGCAGGGGGCTGACTCTGGGCAAGCAGCCTGTTAGGATTTCCTTGGGGGCCCCTCATCAGCTCTGTTTGTATCATGTCACCAGCGTGACACAAGCCAGCACTCTAGAAAAGCTGCCTGTCCTGGGCCATCGCGGTGGCCCTGGCTGGCAGCAAAGCCAACATGAAGGCAGAGGGACCTGGGAACAAAGAGACATCAAACATGGACACAGTCCCCACCGTCTGCCCTCACTTCGCATGCTCTTTCACTCTCCTCTGATTTTATTAATTTATGAAGCCGTATCTGCTTGACATTCAGGGGTACTGTGTTTTGTTCACTGAGTCCCACACAACCCCGGACCCAAAAGGAAAGCTGATGCCCAGACAGCGCTGCACGTACTTACCACATCCCCTGGCAAGGGGCTGCATCTCTTTGGAGAGAGGGTGTCTCTAATTCGCACAAAGATGATGCTGCTTGAACATATGAAGGTCCTGGAGACATTATATTTGAGAGCTATTGACTTGTCTCCCCAGGTAGAATATAATAAGCTCCATGAGAGGAGGGACTGTGCGGGAAAGACTCCACTTGCCTCTCCAGGTTCACTGGCCACCCACCTCCTCCCTACCTACTCTGTGCCCCAGGGTGGGTGATGCACCGTTGGCCCTGGTTGGATTCAACCAACAGGAGGCACCATTAGGAGCTCAAAGGGCAGGGGAAGGGACTGGCCAGAGAACTATTCTTGGTCTCCTTCCTGTGCTGCTGACGTGGTGGCTCATGAATCATTGTACAGCCTCCCTCTTGGGTTCTGGTCACTGTTCCCTTGCTCTGCCCCTTCTCACATCTCGGAGAGGCTCCCTGCTGCTCCTGCCCTGGTAGGTGTCTTTGCCTCCTGCCCGCACCTTTGTAAACAGTCCCTTTATTCACCATTCTTCAAATTCCAATATGAGTGCCCCATCTTTATCCTCCTGGGAGCCCCACTAGGATTTGCTTGTTTGTTGCCAGGTGGCCTTGTGCGGAGCAACTATTAATACTGAATGAATGAATGCTTTTTTTTTTTTTTGGTAGTATATGTGAGTTTTATTTCTTTTTTATGGGAATTTGTTTTAACTTTTTATTTTTTTTTGGAGTATAGCTGATTAACAGTGTTGTGATAGTTTGAGGTGAACATGAATGTATGAATTCTGGAGCCCCAAAGTGGGGAGCGGCTCTTGGTTTTTCCTGGTGCTTTGTCAAAGGCTCACTGGTATCTTCTTTATTCAGTTATAGCACAGTTGTTGGAAACTGGCCACCAGGACTGTCCCTCCTCATCCTTTCCTGCTGAGCAGAACCCCACATCACCCCCACTGCCAACCCTTTATTTCAGAGACAACAGTTAGAACTCTGTCTGAAAAGTTTTGCTGTTCTCTCTCGCTGGGAATGGGGTGGGGTAGGAAATAAGTGAAACACTTAGCGAAGCATCCTTTTTGATTTCCAGAAAATCAAATGTTTCCTCCACCATTCTTTCCTTTTACACCTGTCGGCCGGACCTCATCTCCTAAGTTAGCACTAGGGTTGCTACTTAGCCTGGAAAGCGTGAGGCAGTCACAGGAACAACAGAGCGGGTCAGTCTAGGGAGACTTGGTGCAGTGGCAGCAGAGGCACGCATCCTCCGGAACAGCCATTCGAGGGCTGTTGGGCGTGATGACCGGGTGGCGGCATTCCAGCCCTGGAGACCATGCAGGATTCTCCCTGCAGCATTTTGTGGGAATGACACTGTCAGAGGAGACAATACCTTCATAGCAGGACGACAGCAACCTTGAGACAAATGGTATCCAACCCAGAAAACGGGGCCCAACCCACATAGGCCACAACGAAAGGCAGTCATGACACAGCCCAGGCCCACAACACTGTCATAACCATCTGAGCATCCCAGGAATCCTCTCCCCTGTGGAAAGTCAGATTCACATGGTGCTAAGTGGCTGCAGGAGAAGGGCTGCTGCAGGGTGACACAGGCTGGATCTTTGTGTAAAGAATTCTCCAGAATCGTGTGGACAGCAGCCCACCCACTGCCCTTTCTCTCCCTCTCCTCCTCCTCTCTCTCTTTCTGTGTCTCTTACACACACACACACACACACCCCCCAACCCAAATGATGCAGCCCTGGGGACGTCCCTGGTTGTCCAGTGGTTAAGACTCCATGCTTCCACTCCAGGGACCCCGCGTTCCATCCCTGGTCAGGGAACTAAGATCTCACATACCACACAGCAAGACCAAAAAAAAAAAAAAAGCCTACGTACAAATGATGCAGTCCTTCCACCTCCCAAACCCAGTCCCACAGAGCTTTGTTTATACTGGCATTACTCACTGGACAAGCAGCTTTTGATTAAAAACACTGAACTCTGCCCAAGTAATTGTGCTGCATACAAGGAAAACATTTGAGGGCCCAAGGAGAAGCTCCTCTTTGTTCCCAGGAAGCCTGAAATCATGGTTTAAGAAAAAAAAAAAAAAAAAGACTTCTGGCTTGCATGGTCTGAACAAAACATATTCTGCCACATTTTTCTATAATGAGCATGTGGATGTTTTCTGCACATTATTTTTAATGGCAGAGATCATAAATAAAATTCACTAGTATTGCCGGAAAAGCATTAAAAAAGTAAAAGTCTCCTTTAAGTATCATCTTCTGTCTGTCTCCAGCTGGAGATCAATATTTTTATGTATGTGGTGTGGCTACCTCCATCCACTTTCTCTATAGATATGACTGTAAATATTTATGAATCTTTACACAGATTTTGTTTTGAGGATTATTTTGCTTGTCATAAATGGGGTTCTCCCATATGCATAGTTTCAGAACTTTTTAAAACTTAAGAATGTATCTTGGAGATCTTTGCATGGTGGATCCAGAGCATAAAGACTAACCTTATTGTTTTTATTGGCTGCCTGGAATTTGGTAGTGTTACCGACCCATAATTTATTTCCCTAGGTCCCTGCCGATACACACTCTGGTTACTCCTAATATGTCATCATGGTACGTGGTGCTAACAATAAAATGCTGGTGCATTGACTATCTGGACATATGAGCCACTATTTCTATATGGAAGAGGCAGTTATATCAATTAAGATACTTTGGGCTTCAAGGAAAAGAAGACTCAAATGGCCAAACAACAAGGGCTTTATTTTCTCATGTTAATGAGAAGTCAGATGAGAGTCAGTTCCAAAGATGGTAAATTCAGGGGTATGAAGCCATCATCGTGGACCCAAGTACTTTCTCTGCCACCCTTAGTGAGTTGGGAATGCCTCCCTTATAGTCACAGGATGGCTGGAGATGGCCTCAGTGACACATGCAGCCATATCTTCAGCTCCCTCTGGTCCCACATACACCAGTTACTGGTGAGTGAAATGGAGCCACCATGACTGGCCTGGACCATTATGACTTTTCCTCAGGGGCTTGGAAGAAGAAGGGAGAGAAAATGGATTTTATTAATCAATTGCTTGATAGCTCAGTTGGTAAAGAATCCACCTGCAATGCAGGAGATCCCGGTTCAATTCCTTGGTCAGGAAGATCCATTGGTGAAGGGATAGGCTACCCACTTACTTCCCTTGTGGCTTAGCTGGTAAAGAATCCACCTGCAATGTGGGAGACCTGGGTTCAATTCCTGGGTTGGGAATATCCCCTGGAGAAGGGAAAGGCTACCCACTCCAGTATTCTGGCCTGGAGAATTCCATGGACTACAGTCCATGGGGTCGCAAAGAGTTGGACACAGCTGAGCAGCTTTCACTTTCACTTTCACTCTCCAGAAAACATGTTCCAGCTAGCAGCCTGCCAGTGGTACTGAGTACAATTTCCCCACATATTTACCTACTCTAAATAAGATGTTTAAACTTTTGCCAGTATGATGGTCAAAGAGAGTATCTCATCATGGTCTTCCTGCATTTACCGTATTCCGAATTGCTGGTCAGATGTCTGTATACTTGTGATCCATTTGTATTTTCTTTTCTGAGGATTACCTTTTTGAATCACTTATTTTCTACTGGATAGTGTGCTATGTTTTTCTTGATTTGCAGCAGTACGACATATACATTCTGAACACACACAATCAAGCAATTTTAAAAGGTTGTTGAGGATGAAGAACACTTAGATCATCTATCTCTGTTCTTCCTTGGATTCTCAAGGGTTTCTATAACAGTTCACAAAACAAAGGAAGAAATCCCATTTCAAGGAAAAGGTTATGATGACATGCTTTCCAAACTCTGTGCTTCAGAACAGAAGTGCCTTGACAGATGTTAAAATGTGATTTTTAAACACCACATTAAAAAAAAAAAAAAATCCACCTTCAGAGTCTCACAGTTCACAGATAGCATAGGGACCAGCTCTGTTTTGACCATGACTGCTTCTGAGCTATGTGATCTGAGGCCCGTCACTTTACCTCTCTGACCCTTGTTTTACTTATGGTCAGAAGGCCTCAGATGGCTGGTGTGGAGGGTAGCAGACGCATTAGTGTTCTCCATCTCCCCTTGACTCTTCCCAGGCTCACACACATCCACGACTTCCTACAGCAGCATCTCTGGCTCTCTGTCTTGGGTCTGGGGCAGTCCAGAAGGGGCAGGAAGGTGATGCCCTCCAGAGCAGCCCCTCTAGTGGCAGACCAATGTCTGTGGATATGTCCCCGGTTGCCCTCAGATACAACTCTGAGGCCCATTCTGTGTCAGGAATTGACAGACAACATCTCTGCAGCTGAATCCAGCCCATCGCCTGCTGTCATGAACATAGTTTCATTGGAAAACAGTGACACCCACTAGTTGACATAGGATGCATATTGCCTGTGACTGCTCTCCTACATCACGTTGCTGCTGCTGCTGCTGCTGCTGCTGCTGCTGCTGCTGCTGCTACTAAGTCGCTTCAATCGTGTCTGACTCTGTGCAACCCCATAGAGGGCAGCCTACCAGGCTCCCTGGTCCCTGGGATTCTCCAGGCAAGAACACTGGAGTGGGTTGCCATTTCCTTCTCCAATGCATGAAAGTGAAAAGTGAAAGTGAAGTCGCTCAGTCGTGTCCGACTCTTCTCGACCCCATGGACTGCAGCTGACCAGGCTTCTCCGTCCATGGGATTTTTCCAGGCAAGAGTACTGGAGTGGGGTGCCATTGCCTTCTCCGGCATACCCTGCAAAACCTAAAGTAGCTACTGTGTGGTCCTTTCCAGACAAGTTTGCTGAGCCCTACTCTGTCCTGTCCCCCACTGGTCCCAGTGGGATGAGCCCTGGGTGGCCACAGTGGTAACCTGCTTTCTCATTACAGGCTGTCTTCTCCTGGGCTCATCCCTCACTGTGCTTTCTGGGGTCTCCTCTCAAATATGTGACTTGTGCTCATAAAGTAGCAGTGACCTAGGCAGACTTGGAAAACAGGTAGATTAGAATGGAAAAAGGAAGGGCATTACAGACAAGAGTGGGTCTGAGATCCAGGGCCAATGCATCTTGGGGGAGTGGAGTCTTCCACCTCTCATCATTTCCATAAATCTCTCTCGCGCGCGCACGCGCGCTCTCTCTCTCTCTCTCTCTCTCTCTCTCTCTCTCACACACACACACACACACACACACACACGCAGGCACAGGGACAGTGGTGTTGCTCCCATGTGAAGATGCTTTTCTCTCCTCTGTACCAAGGAGAACATCCCAATCCCCGCCTGGTAAGTGGCCACTTGCCCGAATTAGACTCTCCATAGAGAAATGCCTGTTTAGTCTGTGACTATACTTATTTTCATAAGTGTAAGGTAAACGGGTCATCAAACATCTGCTCTAAGGGAAGGGGGCTCTTGATGTCTCACTGTTACACACACTGCTACAATAATGCCAGTCTCTATTCAAGGGACAAGGCTATAGTGTCTTAAACACACCCAACATCCTCCTCCAAACACCTGCCCAAGCTGCTTCTGCTACCAGAACACTCCCTCACTAAAGACACTTTTATCACTGCTTGGATCTCAGTTTAAACACCACCTCACCCAAGGAACCTTCCCTAATTCTCCCTCCAAATGCCCCTCAGTAAAACTGTTTGCTGTGCTTACTAGGCTTTTCCATTGTGGTACTTACTTACCATAGTAACTAAATGTTTGTGTAATATCTTTGTCTCCTAACAAGACTATAACTTCATGGGTATATAAGCTTCTTTTGAGTCTCTACCCAGAAGCAGAATTGCAGGATCATGTGGTAATTCTGGATTTAATTTTTTTTCGGGAGCCATCGTATGTTTTCCACAGCAGCTGTTCCAATGTGTGTTCTGTCGAGGTACTTTCAGGATTTATAGATACCCTGAGCTATAAACCTGAGTTCTTGGATAGTAACCATCAAATTGTTGGAATGCCAGACAACAGATCAGTGCTTCAGGCTTGGATGAAAGTGCTGGAGCTTGGAATCTAGTCTCAGACTGATCTGAGATTGGAATATCAAATCCCCAGACTTCATAGCTGTGTGACTTTGGGCAAGTTACTTAAGCCTTCGGAGCCCTGGTTCCTGCCTCTGTACAATGACAGCAATAATAATCCTGACCCAAAAGGCTGTTGTGAATGTCCTGTTGGAGAGTGAGTGTAAAGCACGTGGTGCGGGCTCCGCGCGCAGCACAAGTCAGCACGCAAGAGCCGTCATCTTTGTTTCTGTCGTTGCTGTGGTTGATACCCCTGGAGAAAGCTAAGAGAATGTTGACAGGTAGGTTTAAGCGGCTTCTCTGAAGTAGGATAAGTGAAGGTCTGGTGTCTTTTTCTTCCTCCTGAACCCTGGGAAATTGCTCAGCCTGGGGTTGCCACCCCTGGAAGCCTTTGACAGTGGGGTCGCACAACAGTGTGCCAGTGGGTGGCTCAAAACCTGTGTGGTCTCCTACTTCTCCCCCCTGCAGGGCACGGCATTGCAAAAGGCAGAGGCCAAAGCTCAGGACAGCGCCCTGGAAATACTGAGACATCTGTGACTTCAGGGACAGCTAACCCAAGCCCTCTTGGTCATCCATGACACAAACGCTTCCAGAGAAACTTAATCAAAACGGGGAATTTATCCTAGAATAGAGATGTCCTGTAGTTCAGTGGCAGAAGGTACAGTGGGGCCTCTTAAGAGTGGTCCCAGGACCTAAGTCTCCTCCCAGCCCTTCGAAGGCTTCTCGCCACATCCAGTGTCTGCAGACGAGTATACATGGAGGAAGGTAGCTGCTCCCAGAGACCTCACTTCTCTGACAACTACCTTCTGCTGGACTGCATCCAGCTTGCCGTGACAAAGCTCCACCCTCTTTGTCCAGCTGTGAGCAGGGGTGGACACATGACCCCAGCTGGGCCAATCAGATTCTTCCTTGGGAATTTGGAATCGAGGCTGATTGGTCTTGGCAGAATGGTGATCATAGTGGTTCTATTTACCTTACGGGATGGTGGTAGAACTGAATAGGGAAATCCAGGCCAAGTTCAGCTCAACACAGGGCACATAGCAAGCACTCAGTAAAGTACGACTGATATTATCCTCGTCATGCCTAAAACCAAGCTCTGTAGCACACGGCCTGGGACATAATGGTGCTCAGTAAATATTTTTTGGATGAATGGGTGAATCAGTCAGTCAGTCAACAAGAGAATGCCACAGCCACAGCCACAGCCACCCATGCTCTTTGATGATGCTCAGTTACAACACATAGACTGCATGTTTGTGCAGAATTTCTCTCTCCCAGATACTTGACTTTGTCTCCTAAAGAAAACCAAGCCGAACACCCCCACAACCCCAGACATGGTGTGAGATGCAGGTGCTGTGTTAAAGAGTTTTGAGGGTTGCCAGGTGCCAATGATACATTTTACGGGTCATTAAACCTCTAGTTAGGCAAACTCAATCACGTGTATTCGCTGAAATGAGATTTGGGCCATTTCAAAGATTAGGCTCATAGTGCAGGAAATATGGTTTATGTTTTCCCTTGACACAGAGGAGGGAGAAATGCATTCCACAATAGTGTCGAAGATTCCACAGCACATTTCTCATTTTATAGTTCCTGCAGTCATTCTCTGTCTCCGCCAAATGATTCCTTGCTCTGCTTCCCCTACTCCCAAATAGTATTTATTTTGTCTGAGTCTCCACCTACACCACGGGCTCAAAAATGTACATCCTGGAGATTTGTACATGCATTGAAATCGCGAGAATGTTTATATTTTTAAAACGTAGCTGCTGTAAGCGACTTTGGAAATGTACCTTGAACAAACGCAAACATGGTAAATCAACTCGCCTTCAGAGAGGCAAGTCATAAGGAAAGTTGTGCAAATGGAATATTCTCCCAGTGGTTTAGAAAAGAGCCTTCAAAGTGGTGCCTGGGTTCCCACCTGGGCAGATTTCAGCGGGGAGAGAAACCTGAGTCGAGTAGCTCCCTGCTCCTGTGTGGCATCTTCAGCAAAGGGATCCAGCAAGGAAATAAGGGCTCATTTCACAGAACTCCCCTCAGAGGTGCAGACAGGATGGCAGAGGGGCAGATGGCCTTTCTGGTCCAGTCAGGCTACAATGAAGCCGTCAGACATCAACAAGTACCTTCAGGAAGAGAGTGTTCGCACACCTTCTTTGGTCTCAAAAACCAGTGTTTAACAGCCCTGAATATCTCGAGTTGAAACATTTTTTAGCCACCAAGATCCTAGAAGGATGACAGACCCTTTATAGGGCCTCAGAAAATATTTGTTAAATTAATAATACTCCTTCCAGACCAAAAAAAAAGAGAGCATTCAGCAACAGTGCCACAGGCCAGGTGCTTCATGTGCAGTGTCTCATGGCCATAGCCACGCTGCAAGGCAGGCCTTACTGTGAGCTTCTTCACCGTGTCAGAGGTGAGAACAGAGAGGGTAAAAGACTTGTCCAGGCTCACTCCAGCCAGCGGTAGAAGACTGAGGATTTGAAGCCTGTGTCAGCCTCTTGCTGATGTCCACACTCCTGCCGCTTGTCCCTCCGCTTCTTAAGTGTCCCCTTTGGCTTCATAGGTACATCTCCTCTGGTTCAGCCTGTCTGTCGTGAAGCAGGGATGACTCATGATGAGAGGCCCATGCGCTTAGCATCCACCCACCGTGTTGTAGTCCACATGAGGTCCACACTCCTTGCTGCTTGCCTCCAGACAGTCCCCGCCCCTGACAAAGGCACCTTCCAAAGGCACCCAGAAAGGGAAGGCTTCTGGCTCTACAGAAAACAGTACTTCTCGTGGGTGACCACGTCATGGCGCACGTGGCAGCGTGGGCAACTGGCCTCCCCAAGGCTGATTAGGAAAAGTTATCATCTTGACCCTTCATGTCCTGGTCATCTTTGCATATATTCTGCCACCTCTCGCTGTCGCATCTCCTATTCAATGGTATCAGTTCCCTCCATCTTTCATTATCCATTCCAAAGAGTCATTTAGTCAATCAACAAACATGTATCAATCCCTTACAAAAATAAGACCATCTGATCTCTGAGTTCACAACTAGTATAAGCGTGGCTGCATCAAACTAAGGGCATTAGTGTGTGAACTCAGTGTGCAAGGGAGGGAGGCTTTATGCTGTGGGAACAAAGAGAAATAAACTAGCTTGGCCAGTGGAAGGAGAATAGAAGAAGAGGGTGTGCTGGGGAAGGCTTCACGGTGGTGGTGATATTTAAATTGGGCCTGGAAGGATGAGCAGGAGTGTTCCAAGTGGGAGAGGAGAGGAAGGGCCTCTCCTGCAGGAGACATGACATGTCCCAGGAGTATGCACGTTTCCGAGGTGTTTAGACGGGAGTATGGGGTGTGTGTACCAGCAGATGCAGCCATGAGAGACTCGATGGAGTAACCCCAAAGAATTGGGACTCTGCTTCGAGGCCACTGAGGAGAGTGGTAGAGACGTTTGTTTTATGGAAGGATGGTGGGTCACTTTCCCAGAGCCACTGTAACAAATTATCGCAAACCGGGTGACTTCAAATGATAGAAGTTGATTCTCTCACAGTTCAGGAATTCAGAAGCTCAAAATCTAGGCCCATTGGGCAGGCTTGGTTCCTTGTGGAGGCTCACTCCTGGCTCCTCACTACCAGCTCCTGCTGACCTCTGGCGGTCCTGTGTCCCCCGGTTTGTAGATGGTTCCCTCCACCCCCACCTCCGTCTCCATATGGCCTCCTCTGCTGTCCTCTCCTCTTCTTAGAAGGACACCAGTCTTTGGATATAGGGCCCACGCACATCTAGTATGCATGCATGTGTGTATATGTGCACACACACTAAGTAACTTTAGTCGTGTCCAACTCTTCGCGACCCAGTGAACTGTAGCCTGCCAGGCTCCTCTGTCCATGGGATTCTCCAGGCAAGAATACTGGAGTAGGTTGCTTTGCCCTCCTCCAGGGGATCTTCCTTACCCAGGGATTGAACCCGCATCTCTTATATCTAACCTGCATTGGCAGGCAGGGTCTTTACCACTAGTGCCACCTGGGAAGCCCTCATCCAGTAAGACCCTCTTTCTGAATAAGGTCTCATTGTGAAGTTTCAGATGGGTGTAAATTTTGGGGATGATGCTGTTAAACCCACTGTATGTGGATCATAAAGAGGCAGGAATGTCAGTGGGAGCCTGCAGGACTAGCTGGGAAGCCAGTCCTGCAAAGAGAGCCTGGGACCTGGATGTGGCAGCAGCAGAAGGACCCACCGCCACCCAGGGGACTTGCTCACGTGGGTCTGTGACCAAGGGGAAGGGACATGTAATGACACAGCAAGCCCCATGGAAGGGACCTTAAAGGCCAAATCATCCGCTTTTCCTCTGTTTACTGAGAGGCGTGGTCACAGATGCCATTACCTGGTGAAACCAGCATCTTAAAGCCAGACAGTTTGTCTCAAGGATCCATCTCTATTCTTAAGATTGTTTTAATGCACACTCCCTCTTCCTAGTAAGGTCTCATTTAGACAGGGCTTTGAGCTGAGAAGCTTATTGGCAGAGCTCATAATCGTCTTAATAGCCAGCGTTTACGGAGCACGCGTTAAATGCCAGGTGCTATGTGAAATGCCTTGAATTAGTTAGCTGTGATTCTCACAACATCCCTAAAAAGAAAAGCAGTATTATGGATGTCCTCCTTTAACACGTGACGACACTGATTCTCCAAGAGGTTATAACTTGCCCAGGGCCACACAGCAATGAATTGGAATCCAGGGGCATGTGATGCCAAAGGCAGTTTCTAAGCAAATAATAGTAAGAATTTGAGAGACTTGCCTGGTGGTCTGGTGGTGAAGACTTTGCCTTGCAATGCAGGAGGTGTAGGTTCAGTCCCTGGTCAGGGACCTAAGATCATGCATCGTGGCCAAAAAGCCAAAACATAACACAGAAGGAAGATTATAACAAATTCAATAAAGACTTTAAAAATGGTCCACATTAAAAAAAAAAGTCTTAAAAATGATCATTTTAAAATTCCTCCATTAAAAAGTATTTAGGATTATATATATATATATATATATATATATATATATATATATATCCTATATATATGGGATTGCTGGAATGGGGTATGGAAATTTCATCAATTCAAGTAGGCCTGATTTATCCCACTCCCAGAGAAAGTCTCCATGTCCCTAGCATGAGATAAAGAACCAGCTTTGGCCTGGATGACAAACTGGGGTCATCCCCCCAGCCTGCAGGGGACTTAAACGAGATGCACACAAGACCCAGAAGTGCATCCGTCTGTCAAGTGAGGGGCCGGGGCTCCAACTTAATTAATGCCCTTCTCCCTGCCAACATTTCTTTTGCCCTCCCATCTGTTCAAAGGAAGCCTTTTCCTCTCTCGGGATTAAGGGACCTTTTTGGTTCCAGCTTATTCAGAATAAAGTTCCTTGGAAGAAGTGCCCAATTTCTTTTTTTACTTTGAGCCTGACACACAGAGCCAGCTGTTGAATCAGGAAACTCTGCCAAGAGAGCCTGCCATGCCCAGATCTCATCTGGTATCTTCTTGGGTGGATTTTTGCTCCTCCCTATCTTTTAAAAAAAATTCTTGTAGGGTTTTTTCCACTTAATTATTATTATTCTTCCAAGGGAATCTGGAACTGGCAGACCCAGAGATCAAAGCCTTAAGAGAGGCCGTGTTCCTCCCTAAAGACATAAACAAGACTCTAAAGACACAGGACCAAAGACAGGGTGGAGGTTGATGCCGTCAGCCTGACCTACCTCAGCCCTCCCTTTATTCCCCACAGCTTCCTGAGCTCATCTGCCTTCACCCAGGCTGGCTGCCTCTGGGCATCCTGACTCAGCAACTGGTCACCCTTGTGTTGTGGCCAGAGGAGGAGGTTACCTGGGTTGAGGGTGGAATCTGAGGATGGAGCAGCTTGGTCTCACCCTAAAACATTCCCCAACACCCTAAATCTGGTACATACCTCAAATTATACCACTGACCAAGCATCCCAGCGGATTTGCCTGCTCCCTGGCCTCAATTTTCAGGGGAAAATACTGCTAGGTACACTCATATGTTATACCATTCCCACTTTGGTATGAAATAGTCTATGAGTTGGTTTCCATAGGTCAGAGCAGCACAAGAATGTTTGGTACCTTGAGGTGGAGGGAAAGGAAGAATTAAAGGGAAAAGTAGCATTTATACATCAGTAGAGAAAGAAAAGGAAACCCAAAGTTATTATGTGCCTACTGTATACTGGTCCTTTCCATATGTATCATTTATATTTTCATGACAACCCTAAGGTTGTTCATTATCATCTACATTTTGTAGTTGACTCACCAGTGACCATCCCGGCTGAGTGGTCTAACCCAGTGGTCTCTAACTTAGTTTGTAAGAATCCCCAAGAGTGCCTGATGGGGATTCCTGGGCCCCACCCCACCCCCAGGTCCTGATTCACTTGTATGCGGCCCATGAATTTGCAAGTGTGATTCACTCCCAAGTGATGCTAATGGTGTTGGTCCATGGGCCACCGCTTGAGCAGCACAGGTCTAGTCACGGCAATTTTACCTAGCCAATGATGGGTCCTAATGATGGGCCAGCCTGAGCCCATTTGGGCCAGTGAGACATGAAAGTAGATTTGCCAGGGGCTTCTGGGAAAGAAGACCCTGCTGGCTACCAGCAGTCATTTTACAGGCACATGAGGAGGATGTCTAAGGATGAAGCTGATTCTATGGACAGTTGACTCTATGGGAAGCTCAGTGAAACAACAGAACTTCAAGGCCAGCCCTGGATCCTACTCTGGAGTCCCTCTTACGTGAAATAGGAAATTTCCTTATTACTTATGCAAGGGAGGATGGAGTTTCCTGTTGCTTTGAGCTCAGAGCATCCTAACAGATATTAGGTCATATTATTGTCACTCTCAGATGAAGAGAGGTAGGCTCGGTCCAAGCCCAAGGTCACTCAGCCAGGGACCCAGGTCTGTGTGATGCCAATTTGTTATACTTTCTGGTGTACACTTCCTTATACTTTCCAGTACCTGATGTGACTCCCCATCTGGCCCAAGTGTTTGGGGCCAGACCCACTGAATCTCCCATCACCAAGAGGTTCAGGATTCCATCCACCCATCTGTCCATCCAGCTCCACCCAGCCGTCAAGTCAGCCTTCCCTTCACCTAGTGATTATCGTGTGCTTGGTGCACATCAAACTCTGTGCTCATTGCTTGTAATCCTGGATGACAAGTTTCCATGTTAGCCCTGAAGGAACTCAAATCCAGAGGAAGAGAGAGCCCCGCAATATCCGCATCTCTGCTACATCCCCAAGACTTTGGCATAGCAGCCAGTCCACTGAGGCCAGATGCCCAGTCCTGTTGGGTTTGTAACCTGTCAGCATATCATAAAAACCCAGTCTTCTTTTATTTAACTCAGATTTGTACGCCTTTGGAAACTTGGATTTTTTTTGTTCGTTTGTTTAACATCAGTAAAGCAATTCAAGATCTGCAGTAATGGGGATTATATACATATCCAGCCATCACATTTCTATGTTTATAGAGCATCAAAGAGCACAGCACATTATTAAACTTCTAATTAATGCTCGTAATGCTCTGGTGTCATGAGCAAAGGGCGGATAATAACCTTATTTTACTGAAGGGACCAGCGGCCACTGTAATTCAGCAACTTGCCCGTGGTCCTGTGGCAGATCACCTGTATTTTGCACCTTCATTAACAGCACAGCTTATTAATTATAACAGTTACATGAACAACTAGCATTTACTGAGAAGACCCCATAAACCCGGCCCCGTCCTGAGGACGTGACACACATTAGCACTGAACCTCTGCCTCCACCCTATGAGGTAGGCTCTGTGCATGAGGAACCCAAAGCTCAGAGGTATCGTATTTGCCCAAGACTCTTGTCTGTCATGTTGAGAAGTGAGAACTCGTGTACACTTGTCCTGAGTTGTCTTCTACTTTGCTGTGTGACCTACAGAAAATGCTCAGCCTTTCTAAATCTTGGGTTGCTCATCTGTTAGTGGAGCAGGGAGAGTACAGACTTTGGAACTAAACTACGTGTTGGATCTGAAACCCACCTCTGCCCCTGCTTGTCAGGCAACTCTGGAAGCACCCTTGACCTCTCTGTAACTCCATTGTCCACATCTGTATAAGGGAGGTGATGGACAGCCCTATCCCACAAATTGTGTCGCAAGGGTGAAATGAGTTAATGCACAAAAATGTTTGCAACAGTACCTGGTACTTAGTAAGCACTCGATAAATGTCAGCCATTTCTTTAAAAATGTATTTTTAATTGGAGGATAATTGCTTTACAGTGCTGTGTTTCTCCCGTTCAACAACATAATCAGACATAAGGATACATATATCCCCTCCTTCTTGAACCTCCCTTGCACTCCACCCCCAATCCCACCCCTCTAGGCCGTCACAGAGCACCAAGCTGAGCTCCCTGTGTTATATGGCAGCTTCCCCCTAGCTGTCTGTTTTACACGTGGTAATGTATATGTTTCGACGCTTCTCTCTCAGTTTGTCCCTGTCAGCCACTCTAAGTTTATCTGTCATGTGGTGAAAAGATTGTGCTGGGTGGTCTCAGCTCTGATACTCTCTGATGATCCTGAAATTAATGACCTCCCATGGGATGTGATTTAGCCACAGGGAAATAGTATATACAGCTCTCCTTGGGCGTTATTTGGGGTCATCTAGACAAAATACTTGCCATGTGCTAACAAAAATCATGGTCAAGACCCTTTTCATTGCAAATGAGAGGAAAACCCAATTCAAAGTGTCCTAAGCAAAAGAGAAAATTGTCTCAGGTAAGCAAGAGTCTGCAGGTAAATTCTGCTTATTACACCTGCCTTTCCTTCCTCACTACTCTGCACCCCCTACCCCACTTCCGTGCTCCACTTGGACTGAACCATCTTCTGTATCAAGTTCTCGGTCACCTCTAGGTTTTTTCATGTGCTGCTACATCTGCCTGGAACTCCATCCTCCTCCTTCCTCTTTTACAGCCTGCTAGTCTTCAAGACCTTGGAGAAGGCAATGGCACCCCACTCCAGTACTCTTGCCTGGAAAATCCCACGGACGGAGGAGCCTGGTGGGCTGCAGTCCGTGGGGTCTCGAAGAGTCAGACACGACTGAGCGACTTCCCTTTCACTTTTCACTTTCATGCATTGGAGAAGGAAATGGCAACCCACTCCAGTGTTCTTGCCTGGAGAACCCCAGGGACAGGGGAGCCTGGTGGGCTGCCGTCTATGGGGTCGCACAGAGTTGGACGCGACTGAAGTGACTTAGCAGCCGCAGCAGCAGTCTTCAAGACCTGCTTAGACTAAGAGGTCACCTCCATGCCCTGGCTACCCCTCTGTCCTTGATGAGTCAGACATGCCTAAAGCCCCCAGGCCCACTCTGGCCACAGCCTGCATAGCACAGCGTTACAGTTCGCTTAGTTGCCTACCTGCCCCTTTGGGACTCCGAAAGGGTACGTCTATCCTAGTCCTGGGCTGGCACCCTCAGAGGAGCTCAGTAAGCCTTTTTTGAATGAAAGAATATCCAATATGTCCTACACAATGGGGACAATTCATTGATAATTCCAAAGACTGGAGTGCCAGAGTGTGCAAGGGAATTAGGGAGCCCTAGACAACTGTCAGGAGACCCCAGCGCTGGTGGGAACAGTGTAAGTCTGCACAAGGTTAGGCAAATGGGCACCCCTGAATCTCGGCTCTGGCTAGGTTCTTACCCCAGCCCACACACTACGTCCCAGAAAAACCTGGCAGGAGCCTTGGGCTCCTCACTACTTCTCCCCGAAAGGCACATCTGAGGTGGTTTTATTTGTACGTCCTGCATAGGATCTTGTGAAAACAAAAATAATCTCTCACCCATCTCTGTGGTGGTTTGTTCGCTTCCCTCTCATTTGCCCTGCAACCCGCCTCTCCTCTGTTTAGGCCCAGGAAAGTGTGAAAAGGAACATTTGACACCATCAAGGGCACCCATGCTGTCGCCTTTTTGGAGAAGCGCTCTTTGTTCAGGCTTTCACATTTGAAGAGCACACGCAGGTTCAGCTTCTGATTTTCTCCACCCCAGGCTGCCAGCCTTCACCCTTCTCTGCTCATCCCCACCCCCCGCCCATGTTTGCTAACTCTGAGAAGGAGGATGTTTTGCTTTTTTAAACAAGCCTAAACCCCAATTAGTCTCTCAGTAACTTGATACTCATTGGTGGCGACCGTGGTTTCTCATCTAGCGTTGTTATTGATTTGGTCAGAAGTAATTAAGGAGATAATTCTTACTCAATTACATTTCCCTGAATTTCCTGAGGTTGCTAGCTCTGCTCCCTGTCTGTATTTTCTTTTCCAAATTAATTTTGTCTTGACTCCGAAATGAGAACGGATATGACGGGCTTGTTGTGTTGATTTTCATGAGAACAAAGCAGGGCTCTGTATTTTAATTCCAACTAGGGCTCCCACATTCTTTTAAGTTAGATTTTTTGAAATTCTTGATTTTTTTTTTAGGCGGTGCTGCATGGCATGTGGGATCTTAGTTCCCTGACCAGGGATTGAACCTGAGTCCCTTGCATTGGGAGCGCACTGGACCACCAGGGAAGTCCCCTTACGTAATTTTTTTAAGCTAATATACACAAGTTAAAAAGAAAAAATAGCACGGAAAGGCTTTTACCGAAGAGGAACCCATCTTCCTGGCCCACATCTCACTCTTGATGCCATTCCCCAGGCAGCCTCGTCTAACACTTACTTCTAGTGATCCACGCCTCCAAGGTATTTAAGTTTTATCTCTATATCTTGGTTAATACGTTTAAGGCTGTGATGATTTTCTATGAAAGATGAGGATCTAGATTCTTGGTAGCCCTGTGCACCCACTGCCCACTTCCGAATCCCATCCCCTGGAGGACAGTGCTATTTTAATAGTTCTGGTACTGGTTAATTTTATATCTTTTAAAAGTATGTTATCAGGTCAGTGAATCTATTCCATATGACGCTATCATGATAGACACATGACTTTAGACATCTATGCAAGCCCATGGACTACACAGCAGGAGCAAATCCCAATGTGAAGATGGGCTGTGGGTGATGACGTATCACTGTAGGTTCTTCTCTTGTAAGGCGTGCGCCACTCCGGCGGGGATGTTGTTAATGGTGGAGAATGTGGACGTGTGGGCCTGGTGTGGGGAGGTGGTGGTGAGAGGTGGGGGTTGGTAAGGGAGCTCTCTACACCTTTTGCTCAGTTTTGCTGTGAACTTAAAACTGTTCTTTAAAACATTACCTTTAAAAGCAACTGTTACACTTGTAACATAGCTCTATTCACCCTGAAGAATGGAAGAAGAAAAGACTAACTCCTCGCTGGGACTTCTCCTGTCTTACTACTGCTCTTCCATTGTCGATATTGATAACACCTACATTCTCTTCAGGACTGGTAATTCCGTTTTCCAGGCTTTGTCTGTGAGCTGAGTCTAAAAGTTGAAACTCAACAAACGTTACAGTTGCGTGTTCACCCATTCACCCGCTCACTCAACCAAGAAACCTCTCTGTCCTTGTCATGGTGCCAGAGACCAAAGATGCCACATGACAAGGTCACACACACTCCCTGCACAAACTGCAAGGCTGGAATTTAAAGGAGGAGAGAGGAAACATACAATTTACAGTGTAAGCATAATAACCGCTTAAATCAGTGGTTTTTAACTTTATGGTCAAAATACCAATATGAAACCTAACACAGAGGTAAGCTGAATATATAGCTAATATCTTAACTAGGAGCCGCTTGGCTGTCTTTGTGAGCAGAGACAGAATCTCAGCCCGTCTGCCCCCTCCACTGATCCTCAGGCTGAAGCCACAGCTCTAGAGCATTCTGCACATCGAGGACTGAGAGGTGGTGAGAGGCGTCGCAGCTGCAGTTCTGTTTCACGGTTGTAAAGCCCCCACCAGGGAACCTGTGCAGCATTGGATGCACTTGTCCAGGACACACTGCTGCGAAATGGCACTCAGGGGACAGCTGGGGACAAACATCTGCTCATCGTGAGAGGTGCCAGACCCGTCTTGACGATGCCTGTGGCCCAGCCCAGCATACCTGGGGGGCTTTTGGGGGCCATGGAGGGGAATATTCTGACTGCCCTTGACATGAGGGTCCCATCCAGGTGTGTGCGTGTGTGTGTTTGCTTACTGAAATATAAAATCTGTCTGGAAGGATACAGAAGAACGTGATAACACTAGCCATCTCCAGAGAGGGAAATGAATGTCTGGAGGACAAGGTGGAAATAATACTTTTTAACTACATACCCTCTTGTATGTTTTAAAATCATTGTAAAATATTACATATTCAAAAAAAAAAAAACGAAAAAAATGAAGTGAAATGAAGTAAAACTCAAGGCTTCATTTTCAGCTCGTAGTGAGGACCCTCATCTCTGAGCTTATCTTGCTGAAGTAGCTTCTCATGGTTCCTCAGCAGCATTAAAGCTTTAGGCATCTTTCCTCCAGCTTAGGGATGTCAAGAGAGCCTGCATCAGCATCACACTCTTCATTTCAGTTTCTCATGGTTCCTTCTGTTTGAGAAGCTGTTTCTTCCACTTTCTGTGTTCAGTTCAGTCTGAAACTGGGGTAGCAATCTCCCTCACCAGCCCCAAGCTGTGTTTGGCACCTTCATTTGTCACATTGTAGTTGAATTGCCTGTTTAATACAAGTCTCCCCACTAGACCATGAACTCCTTGAGGGCAGAGATGGTGTCTCATTCTGAGTCATGTACCCAGCTGGTTTCTAACTCCCAGTAGGTATTTAAGAAATAGCTAGGCTACTCTTGCCCCTCACCCAGCCTCCTTAATGTGGTTCATGTACCTTGGAATTGAATGGCACCCTGTGGACAGCACTACAGGATTCATACCATAGCAGCCCTGGAGTCACACAAAGCCTCATCCCAAGGGGAGAGGCCCCAACCAAGCTCTGCATCTTGGCTGTTTTCTCTTTCAACGCTGGCTTAGATACTCTGCTTCTGCTTCTTAAATGGAAGGTGAGCAGATATTAACCAATGGAAGGCTGAGTTTCCTTGGACCTTCAGGGAGTTTGCCCAGATTTTGCAAAAAATGTTGATGTCATCTTCCAAGTTAAGAAAAAGAACTGAAGCTACATGGGGTCTTAATCCCCTCCCCTCACCCAACCCATATGCCCACCTGGCTATTGACAACATAAGGGAGATTTTCTTGGGTCACTACTTGTTTCTTTTCTCCAAAATGAATTCCCAAGGAATTTGTTTCATTTTCTAGAAAGGGAGTAAGTTGTGGTATGATCAGCAGTACAGAGAGCCCCGTGATCAACTAGATTGGCAGATTCTCACTCCTATAGCCAAAATCCAGTCTTTGTACCCCTGTACTGAGTTGAGTCTCAGAAACAGTTTAGGGTGAAGTAGAAAAGAGTAGCTTTATTGCTTTGCCAGGCAGAGGGGGCCACAGCAGGCTAATGCCCTCAAAACTCTGTGTCCCAACCCAGAGAGCATAGTGAGTAGTTTTATGGTAATGGTTCAAAGAGGACAGTGTGATCCATCTGTGGACATTCTTCTGATTGGTTGGTAATGAGGTTTCTAGGAGTCAGCATCATCAACCTTTTGGTTCCAACAGGTCTGGGGTCTGCATACTTGTGGGCAGTATGCAGTTAACTTCTTCCACCTGGTGGGGTTTCCGTATCTACAAAACAGCTCAAAGCTCTTGTTACATGTATGCCTTGAGGGGGGACCAGGACCCTGCCCCAAGGCCACACTATTGTTTCCTGATTGTTTCTCTCTCTCCTCCCCATTAGCCACTGTTTGAACTGGCCACTGTCACTCAGGAAGGTCTGGAGGCAAATGAAACCTATTTCCCGTAATCAAGAAACCAAGGACACAAAAAACTTTTGTGCCCAGGAGCCCCACAGGCTCTTGCTTGGTTTCACTCCTACCAGCTGGGTGACCTCATACAGGTTATTTAATTAATCTGGTTTCAGTTTCCTCACCCATAACATGGGAATAATAATAGTTACAGCCCTTAACTTTTGGAGTGGTTGTGAAGATTTAATGCGAAAACATATGTAAAGCGCCTGGTAAAGGAATGGTAGTCACGTGTCATGACGCTGATTTTCCTTCCTGGGACCATGGCGGACATTGCTGATCAACCACAGAACTCCTTTCTGAAGAGATCCAGCTACAGGGAGCCACTGCTTCTAATGGGTAGATTGAAGCTAGCATTCAGCTTGGAGCCCATTTGCCATCTCTAGCCTAGTATCTTTCCAGACATTTGGGAGGTGCTGAAAATTTAGGCACTGTTATCATTATTAAACAGAAGCACCTTTGGCAAGGTGGCTGTTACATCCTGGGGCCCCTTCCCTGAATCTCCTTCAGGAGGTTGAGTGGCAGACTGTCATATACATTCCCATTGGCTACTAATGCTCAGCAGCTAGCCTGCTGGCCCCTCCTATTTAGTCTTTCAAAAGAGCTTATGAGATTAATGTATTTACTTTTTAAAGAATTTTTTTTTTTTTTTTTACTGGGTGGATAGCACATTTGCTGCTAGCAGGCCAGCTCAATCCCAGGGCTGATGGGGGCTCACTGACGGTGCCCTCCAATTTCCATTTCTATCAAGCAAGAGCAGGGAGGCAAAGACAGATTAGAAGGAACCAGGACTTGATTGCAAGCTATGGCATCTAGCGCCACCTACTGTTATATCCCTGCATTGCTACCATTGCCAACTGCATTGAAGTTGATAGCCTTACTCTGCCCTTAATGAGTAAATGGGAATATTTTCATAATCTCACTCAAATTACATTTTTTTCATTTATAACTTAATTTTGTAAAAATGCCAGATCCTCATGATGTCGTGGCGATGATAGTAGTATTTCCTTGGCGTGTTTAGTTCCAAAGACCTACGTACCAAGTGTGTCCTTTAGACCTCTCCTGTCTTTTGAATAAAGACCCGGCAGGTGCCTGCCAGCTGAGAGCCCTGGTAACTGGAGGGAGTGACTTGCCTGGAGTCACACAGCTGAGGGGCCAGGACCTGGGGCTCCTAATTCACATGCTGTTATTCTCCCTCTGTGTCTGTCACCCCTCCACCTCTCTGCTCCCCCCAGAGCTGTCTTGGGACCACCTAGCTCAGCACCCTGCCAGGTCCCTCAAGGCACAGTTTGCATTCCCATAGGGCTCCTGCATAATGTGGATCCTGCTGGCTGATTCACAAAAGAGAGGAAGGGGAAGGCTGTATTGCACCCCATGGAAGAAAAGCCAGTGAAACAGTTCTTGATACTTTTGTGCTTTTTTCTGAATGTCAGTTGTGCCCACCCCCACCCCAAGGCTCCCTCCTCACCCTCTGTAACACGTCACTCTGCCTTCATTAACTGGAACGTTCATCCCCTCTGTGTGCTTCTCCAGAATCCATCTTCACACTCGTCTTCCTTCTCAAGGAGACTGGATGTATTAGAGTTCTTCACAGAAAGAGAACTAATGGAATATGTTTAGGTATGCATACGGATTTGTTGTTGGTGTTCAGTTGCCAAGTCATGTCCTACTCTTTGAGACCACATGGACTGCAGCACACCAGGCTTCCCTGTCCCTCACCATCTCCCGCTGTTTGCTAAAGTTCATGTCCACTGAAATGGTGATGCTGTCTAGCCATCTCATCCTTTGTTGTCCTCTTCTCCTTCTGCCTTCTGTCTTTCTACAGAGATTTATTATAAGGAATTAGTTCATGGAGTTGTGGGGGCTGATAAGTCCCAAGACCTGCCTTTGGCAAACTTGAGACCCAGGAGAGCTGTTGGCAGAGCGCCAAAGGCCTAAGAACCAAGAGAGCTGATGGTGTTAAGTTCTAGTTCAAAAGCTTCCAGACTCAAGACCCAGGGAGGGCTGACATTTCAGTTTGAGTCCAAAGGCAGAAAAAAACTGATGTCCCAGCTGGAAGGCAGTCAGGCTAAAGGAATTTCCTCTTATTGGGGATGGTCTACCTTTTATTCTGTGCAGTCCTTCAAATGATTAGATGAGGCTCACCCTCATTAGGGAGGGCAGTCTGCTCTACTGTGTCTGTCAGGTTAAATCTTAAACTCGTCCAACAGCATCCTCACAGAAAAACCCAGAATAACATTTGTCCAAATGTCTGAGCAGTCCATGGCCCCGTCAAGTTGACACACACAATGAACCATAGCACCAGGCGTCTGATCGTGGCTCTGCCAGCTGGCAAGCTATGTGAGTGTGCCTGATTGCCTCTCTGCTTCTGTTTCTCTTTCTCTACAATGGGTGGCATTTTCAGGATCCACCACAGCTTTCACACCAAGACCAGGTCAATCCAGCAGTCCCCAGTCAGTGAGTCGTTTCTGCCCTACGCTTGGACTCCTGCCACGGGCCAGTTTTGCCCTGGAGCTCACGCTGGACCGGCTGAGACTCCAGCGGGTCCCCATTGTGGTCTGAGACTCTCAATCCTGCTCACTCCTTTTCTCTTTCTCACCCTCAGTAAGACTCTTGTGCTCCTGTCTCAGTGCCCACTTCCCAGAGGGCCCAGCTGATGTAGATGTTAATATTCTTAAGGAGTTCAGGTCATTTACTCTGCAGAATGACTATACAGCAAGGTGAATATAGTTAATAATACTGTATTACATATTTGAAGGGAGAAGGCAATGGCACCCCACTCCAGTACTCTTGCCTGGGAAATCCCATGGACGGAGGAGCCTAGTAGGCTGCAGTCCGTGGGGTCGCTAGGAGTCGGACATGACTGAGCGACTTCACTTTCACTTTTCACTTTCATGCATTGGAGGAGGAAATGGCAACCCACTCCAGTGTTATTTCCTGGAGAATCCCAGGGACAGCGGGCCCTGATGGGCTGCCGTCTATGGGGTCACACAGAGTTGGTCACGACTGAAGCGACTTAGCAGCAGCAGCAACATATTTGAAAGTTGTGAAGGGAGTCCATCTTAAAAGTCCTCATCACAAAAAAAAATTTTCTGTAACCATGTAAGGTGACAGATGTCAACTCGATTTATTGTGGTGGATTTATCTTGTGGTAGATTTTTTGTGGTGTACTATACAAATAGCAAATCATTATGTTGTACACCTGAAACAATGTTATATGTCAATGATACCTCAAAAATAACAAATGCTGTCTAAAGGAGGCACCCTGCCTTTAGTGAAGAGAGTCTCTAAAGAATTCAGGAGCTCATTTCATATTTCAGTTGCAAGGTCTGCATCTGGATGAGGTCACTAGTTCAGGGTTATCCATACATTGTAAGTGGGTACCTGCCTTATACCCTTATTACAAAGAAGTTTACTCTCCCCAAAGGAAAGCATCGATCACCATGATAAAACCACCAAAGGCTTAAATATCAGTCTGCAAGCTGAGTTCTCTGGACTCACGTGTACACTCTTCCCATGGACCCTGCCCACTCTCTGCTTGCTTTGTTGTTTATACCTTGTCCGTAATGAGTCTGCAGTTTGCTAAACATCTTGCCTGTTCCTCAGTGTTCTCTTTTCCAACCGTCTCCCTTTCCCCCGCCCCCCTCACCACTTGACAGAGCATCCCCAGCTGTTCCCCTGAAGTCTGTATCAACCCAAGTACATTTAGCAGGAATTCATTTCCATCTTAATCTGATTCAAGGAAGTGGATCATATTTTAAGAACTAACGAAGATGGGTTTAGAACATCCTTTCATAAAAGACAAGAGAACAACAGACATTTCAAAGATTGCCTCTCTGGCCTTGACCTTCAAACAATCATTCTGATCTTCTGCCATATAAAAATTCTTACAACAAAATCTAACAAAGCTCAATGGGCCAGCTTTGGAGGCAGCGTCCATAAATTAATAGCTGTCACTGCTATCCCTTGTCTAGCCCCTGCCATGCAAAATTGGGAGCAGGGTAAAGTAGTGGTTAAGAACACATGCTTTTCAACAACAAACAGCAACAACAAAACCCGATTAAAAACTAGACAGAGGATCTGAACAGACATTTTTTAAGGAAGATGTATCCCGATGATCAACAGATACATGAAAAGACATTCGGCATCTCTATAATCATCAGTTCAGTTCAGTTTGGTCGCTCAGTCGTGTCTGACTCTTTGCAACCCCATGAATCGCAGTACGCCAGGCCTCCCTGAGTTCACCAACTCCCGGGGTTCACCCAGACTCACATCCATCGAGTCAGTGATGCCATCCAGCCATCTCATCCTCTGTCGTCCCCTTATCCTTCTGCCCCCAATCCCTCCCAGCATCAGTCTTTTCCAATGATCAACTCTTTGCATGAGGTAGCCAAAGTACTGGAGTTTCAGCTTTAGCATCATTCCTTCCAAAGAAATCCCAGGGCTGATCTCCTTCAGAATGAACTGGTTGGATCTCCTTGCAGTCCAAGGGACTCTCAAGAGTCTTCTCCAACACCACAGTTCAAAAGCATCAATTCTTCGGCGCTCAGCCTTCTTCACAGTCCCAACTCTCACATCCATACATGACCACAGGAAAAACCATAGCCTTGACTAGATGAACCTTTGTTGGCAAAGTAATGTCTCTGCTTTTGAATATGCTATCTAGGTTGGTCATAAGTTTCCTTCCAAGGAGTAAGCGTCTTTTAATTTCATGGCTGCAGTCACCATCTGCAGTGATTCTGGAGCCCAAAGAAATAAAGTCTGACACTGTTTCCCCATCTATTTCCCATGAAGTGATGGGACCGGATGCCATGATCTTCGTTTTCTGAATGTTGAGCTTTAAGCCAACTTTTTCACTCTTCACTTTCACTTTCATCAAGAGGCTTTTTAGTTCCTCTTCACTTTCTGCCATAAGGGTGGTGTCATCTGCATATCTGAGGTTATTGATATTTCTCCCGGCAATCTTGATTCCAGCTTGTGCTTCTTCCAGCCCAGCGTTTCTCATGATGTACTCTGCATAGAAGTTAAATAAGCAGGGAGACAATATACAGCCTTGACGTAATCCTTTTCCTATTTGGAACCAGTCTGTTGTTCCATGTCCAGTTCTAACTATTGCTTCCTGACCTGCATACAGATTTCTCAAGAGGCAGATCAGGTGGTCTGGTATTCCCATCTCTTTCAGAATTGTCCACAGTTTATTGTGATCCACACAGTCAAAGGCATTGGCATAGTCAATAAAGCAGAAACAGATGTTTTTCTGGAACTCTCTTGCTTTTTCGATGATCCAGCGGATGTTGGCAATTTGATCTCTGGTTCCTCTGCCTTTTCTAAAACCAGCTTGAACATCAGGAAGTTCACGGTTCACATATTGCTGAAGCCTGGCTTGGAGAATTTTGAGCATTACTTTACTAGCATGTGAGATGAGTGCAATTGTGCAATAGTTTGAGCATTCTTTGGCATGGCCTTTCTTTGGGATTGGAATGAAAACTGACCTTTTCCAGTGCTGTGGCCACTGCTGAGTTTTCCAAATTTGCTGACATGTTGAGTGCAGCACTTTCACAGCATCATCTTTCAGGATTTGAAAGAGCTCAACTGGAATTCCATCACCTCCACTAGCTTTGTTTGTAGTGATGCTTTCTAAGGCCCACCTGACTTCACATTCCAGGATGTCTGGCTCTAGGTCAGTGATCACACCATCGTGATTATCTGGGTCGTGAAGATCTTTTTTGTACAGTTCTGTGTATTCTTGCCATCTCTTCTTAATATCTTCTGCTTCTGTTAGGTCCATACCATTTCTGTCCTTTATCGAGCCCATCTTTGCATGAAACGTTCCCTTGGTATCTCTAATTTTCTTGAAGAGATCTCTAGTCTTTCCCATTCTGTTATTTTCCTCTATTTCTTTGCAATGATTGCTGAAGAAGGCTTTCTTATCTCTTATTGTGGAACTCTGCATTCAGATGCTTATATCATTCCTTTTCTCCTTTGCTTTTCACTTCTCTTCTTTTCACAGCTATTTGTAAGGCCTCCCCAGACAGCCATTTTGCTTTTTTGCATTTCTTTTCCATGGGATGGTCTTGATCCCTGTCTGCTGTACAGTGTCACGAACCTCATTCCGTAGTTCATCAGGCACTCTATCTATCAGATCTAGGCCCTTAAATCTATTTCTCACTTCCATTGTATAATCATAAGGTATTTGATTTAGGTCATACCTGAGTGATCTAGTGGTTTTTCCCTACTTTCTTCAATTTAAGTCTGAATTTGGCAATAAGGAGTTCATGATCTGAGCCCCAGTCAGCTCCTGGTCTTGTTTTTGCTGACTGTATAGAGCTTCTGCATCTTTGGCTGCAAAGAATATAATCAGTCTGATTTCGGTGTTGACCGTCTGGTCAGGGAAATGCAAATCAAAGCCACAGTGAGATATCACTTCACACCTGTTAGACTGGTCACTATCTAAAAGACAAGAATGGGAGAATGTGGAGGGAAGGGAGACCTCGTACACTGTTGATGGGACTGCAAATTGGTGCAGCCACTCGGGAAAACAGTATGGAGATTCCTCAAAAAATTAAGAACAGAACTGCCATATGAGACCTAAATGTTCCACTTCAATAGCCAAGATATGAAAACAATCCAAGTGGCCATCAGTGGATGAATAAATAAAAAAGATGTGGAGTGTGTGTGTGTGTGTGTGTGTGTGCATGTGTAATACTTCTCAGCCATAAAAAGAATGAAATCCAGCCATTTGTCACAACATGGATGAGCCTTAAAGGTACTATGCTAAGTGAAATAAATAAGACAGAGAAAGACAAATACTGTATGATTTCACTCATATGTGGAATCAAAAATCCATAAATGAAACAAAAACAAATATATAGATTAAGAGAACAGATTAGTGGTTACCAGAAGGGAAGGTGGTTGGGAAGGTGAGTGACACAGCAGGTGGAGGCCACCTATTTGGTGATGGATGGTTTTAGACTTGTAGTATCACTTCGTAGTGTGTACAGATGTCGAATTATAATGCTGAGACTTATACACTAACAGAGAGAGACAACAACAGAAACCTAAAACAAGGCACGTGCTTTGATGTCACTTGAACTGATCTCAGTGCCTGACTTTGCCATTTAATAGCATGTTGATTTCTGCTTTCGAAGCCTCAATTTGCTCGTCTGTAAAATGGGAAGAATAATAATGAGGTGAGGACTAAATGGAATCATGTATTTCAAAGAAGAACACACTTAGGCTTGTGTATGGCATGTAGGTGAATGATAATGTCATTGGTAGACAGCATTAGGTCCTCTTCACAGATGAGGAACAGACTCAGGGCAGGTGTGTGACTTGCCCGGTTACCCGACAGTGAAGTGACAGAATTAGGACCCCAACCTGGGCCTTTTGGACAACAAAGATCTTTCCATGCATTCCTACCACCTCCACCTGTCAGCTATCAGGTTAAGCGAAATCGTTTCCAAATGCTACTGTTTAAAACAGTCCCAGCACATGAGTATTAAATGTAAGTAAGTGTGTGTGCATGCCCTAAGTCACTTTAGCCATGTCCAAACTCTGCAACCCTATGGACCATAGCCCACTAGGTTTCTCTGTCCATGGGATTCTCCAGGCAAGAATACTAGAGTGGGTTGCCATTTCCTCCTCCAGGGTATCTTTCTAACCCAGGGATCAAACCCATGTCTCCTGCATCTCCTGCATTGCAGGCAGATTCTTTACCACTGAGCCACAGGGTAATAAGCCCCTGAATGTGAATGTACCTGCCCCAAAACCATCCCTACCTCAGGCTCCACTATGGGTCTATGCAAATGCATCATCTTTCAACCTGACGCATTATAGGACGTCACATTGCTTTTCTCACAGCCCTGCCCTCAGAGACCAATATGTAGATGAGAGGCAGGACACGTGATACAGAAGGGGACAGGGCAGAGATTCGCCTTGGTTTTCCAGGCAGCAGAGAATGGAGGCGCCACCCACACTCTGCAGAGAAATGGAAGAACTGAAGGATCTTAAGACCAGGGGCACACCCAAGGGAAGCAAAGACAAAATCAAGTCTCCCAGGATAGCTTTTATGAAAGTCAGCTAGGGATAGTCACAGAAATTAAACAAAGGTGATCAGATTGTACTTGGCTTTTATTTTCTCCTTTTTTTTTTTTTTTTTTAAATCTTTCCCTGGTATCTGTTAGTTCATTTCTTAACCAGATGATGATCTAAAACGTAGAGTTGTATTGCAAACGTGTTATCTCTGTAAGGAGACACCTCAGTCAATGTCTGTAGGGAGGAAATACTTAGCATTAGCTTGTTTTTCAGCAGGAAGGATCTAAAGGGTGTGGTACACAGAACACAGGAGTTTTGATGCAAGCAGAGCTGGTCTCTGAGATCTGGAATATACAGTACTTCCTGGGGAAAGAAACTGGGGAAAGTTGGAGAGTTCTGCATTTTCTCGAAAGGTGGGTTTTGATAATGATCTTGAGAGGGCTAGAATGATCCTAATTCTGGATATGCATCTTAGCCACAGGAAATTCTGGGGGTGTCAGGCTTAGAATCAAAAGATAAGGGATGTACAAAGTTGTCATCTGCAAATGGGTCCTCTATTAAAGGGAAAACCAGCTTTGTAGTCTAAAAATAACTGATCAGCACCTGGAGCCAAGGCATTTGTATAAGCTATAGCATAACCATTGGTGGGGGGGGTGGGAGGAGTCATTTTCATTTCCTACTCCCCGTGGAAGACTGATCCTTGCAAACTGCATTTCCCAGGCACCCTTGCCAACTGGCTTCCCTGTAGGTTTAGCCAATAGGAGGTGGAGCAGGAAATTGGAGGGAGGGAGAAAAAGAGGGAAAGAGAGAAGGAGGCAAGCTACTGTGTTTCTCCCCATCTCTCACTCAGCTTCCAGTGGCACCTTCAGCTGAAAATACTTCTCTTCCACAAGTCCAGCTTCTACCAAGTGGCCCAATTCTAGAGCTTCTGAAGGCTACCTTTTCCCTTAGTCCTTCTAGCACCGGAAGTGGTAGAAGTTTCATTTTGCTAATCTCTAGCATGACTTCGGAGAAGGCAATGGCACCCCACTCCAGTACTCTTGCCTGGAAAATCCCATGGATGGAGGAGCCTGGTAGGCTGCAGTCCATGGGGTCGCTAGGAGTCAGACATGACTGAGCGACTTCACTTTCAGTTTTCACTTCCATGCATTGGAGAAGGAAATGGCAACCCACTCCAGTGTTCTTGCCTGGAGAATCCCAGGGATGGGGAGCCTGGTGGGCTTCCGTCTATGGGGTCACCCAGAGTCGGACACGACTGAAGTAACTTAGCAGCAGCAGCAGCAGCATGACTTATCTTCCCTAATTTGGCTTTTCAGCTCTTCTGACACCTTTGTAACTGCTCCCCTAAATTACAGTCTTGAACTATCTAGCATGAACTGTCTAGCAGGATTTCCTGCCTGTACCCCTGCCTGATACTGTGTGTTAAAACATACTTTATTTATTTATTTACTAGAGTACAGTTTATTTACATAGGGGCTTCCCTGGTGGCTCAGCAGTGAACAACCTGCCTGCACTGTGGGAGATACAGGAGACACAGATTTGATCCTTGGGTCAGGAAGATCCCATGGAGGAAAGAATGGCAACCCACTCCAGTATTCTTGCCAGGAAAATCCCATGGCCAGAGGAGCCTGGCGGGCTACAGTCCCTGGGGTCTCACAGAGTCAGACACGACTGAGTAAATGAACGCACTGAACACAGTTCATTTACAGTGTCGTGTTAGTTTCTGCTCTACAGCAAAGTGAATCAGTTATATGTATTTATATATATATATACACACACACACACACACACACACACACACATACATACATACATAGACACACACTATTTTTTTAGCTTCCTTTCCATAGTGGTCATTACAGAGCATTGAGTAGAGTTCCCTGTGCTGTACAATAGGCCCTTATTAATTGTCTGTTTTATATATAGTAGTGTGTATGTGTCAATCTCAATCTTCTAGTTTGTTCCCCCCACCAGTAACCGTAAGTTTGTTTTCTGTTAATACAGCTGTAACTCGATTTCTGTTTTGTAGATAAGTTCATTTGTGCCCAAAATAGACTTTTAAATTACATCATTCCAGGCTCTTAGATTACTCATTTAAAACAACATTAAAAACTTACATTTTGCTTATTCTGATAGTCAGAATTGCTTTACAAATAAGAACAATGCTATTATTTTATTATTAGATAGTTGATATAAGTAAACTATTTTAGAATCAGGGAAAAAATGTAGCCAAAATAAAAATTATTATTTATCTACAGTTCAAGCAGTCAAAGATAACATCCCTTTTAACAATAGGTTGTATTTACTTCCATGGACTTCACTGGTGGCTCAGATGGTGAAGAGTCATTCTGCTAATGCAAGAGACCCAGGTTCCATCCCTGGGTCGGAAGATCCCCTGGAGAAAGGAATGGCAACCCACTCCAGTATTCTTACCTGGAGAATTCCTATGGACAGAGGAGCCTGGCAGGCTACAGCCCACGGGGTCACAAAGAGTCGGACATGACTGAGCGACTAACACTTACTACCTGCTTATACTTTGCCATGTATCAATATTTTAAATCATAGTTTATATCAGTTTATATATATTTTTAGGAATTTCTATAGATTTTTATGAATGTAAACCTTAAAATTCTCTATGATCTAAGCTCTTAAATGCTTTGTATCTGTAACATTCATTTTTCCCTTGAAATTATACTCCCTTCCACATCAGTTGAGTATGCATCTCAGCAACATTAAATAGTAGCACCAAATTCAGATCATCATACACCATTGTCTGGCTTGACCACAGTTTATTCGCCCAGTGCCTGTTGCTGGACAGTTAGATGTTTTTCACTATTACTGACACTGCTGTGGTAGACATCCTCATGGATAAATCTTTTTTTATCCTTGCTGCATAATTTTCTTGTCTAGAAGCAGATTTGCTTTAGCAAAAGAACATGTATTTTTAAGACTTGTCATTACATATGGTGAAATTGCCCTCTAGAAAGGTTGTAGAGATGGCAGTTCTTGGACGCTTTGTGAACTTCTCATTGTGCTCACATCGAAGTGTGTTTATAAATATCCTGACAGCCAACACTCCCTCACTCAATGCCCGTTATTATCAGTGGCTTATTTCACTTGTAATTAAACAGTTATCACAATAATAATGGTCTCTAAGAATCCACTGAAATACTGCAATAATTTCAGCAATTGTGGAGCGAATCTTCTCCCGCTAAAGCCTTGTGTCAAGCCAAGGACATAGTTTGGTTTTGCATCTGTAAATTGTTCAGCACCAATCCCAGTCTATATAAACTCAGTCTTTTACAGTAGTGTGAATTCCTGGTGCCCAGGCAACTGTCATTAGGTGAGATTTCAGGGAAAATACTTGAAATTTGGACAGTTATCATAGTTCCTTCATGAAGTGGGTAAAACCTGGGATGTTTAGGAGACTAAAGGGTACACAGCTGATGCCAGGAAGCATTTCAGTCATAGGTTTTCAAATTATGGCAAGGAAATCTCAATGTGTTCATTTTGTCTTTGTTCATAAATGTGTTCTAATCATAACATCTGTGATGAACATTGCTTTGGTTCTGAAAGAAGGAATTGGGTGCTTAAAAAAGGGGAGGGGGATTAGAAAAAGGCGACCCTGATTTCAAATGTTTGATCTCAAAATAGGGCCAATGTCATTGCTTTCACTGAAAAAAATGCACCAGAATAGGAATCATCTGATCTTAATTTTCTAGAGGAGAAAGAGAAGTGGTTGAAATAATTATTGATCTGTTGCTGCCCTGACACATTTAAGGGAGGAAGCTGTTTCAGAAATACTGTGGTTGTGAGGGGAAAAAAAGCCAAGTCAACTGGCTGAAATAGTAAAGGAAATGTTCATGAAAAGGTCAGGTTCTGGTGAAGGTTGATCAATTCAACAAGGTACCATGGAACAGGTTTTTCTTTGACTCTCCTGTCTGCTCTTCCCCACATCTTCTTCAGCTGGAGGGTAGGTCCCTCATGGGCACAAAATGGCTGCCAACAACCCCCACAGGTATCTGCTTCTCTGTCCACAGTCTCTGAGGAAATAGAACTTCTCTGCCTGTGGTTCCTTAGACTTAAGAATCATGTTTCTTAGAAACTTGTAACTCATTAGTCCAAACTGGGTCACATGACCATCCCTCAGCCAGTCACTGTGATGTGAGGTGGGCTCTGTGCTGTCTGGCTCCAGTTAGGACCACCCCTGTTGCTGATAACATGAGTTTTTTCCGAGGCACAAGTGCTCCATGGGAGAGGGGCAGGAAGTCTTAGCAGGCAAACCCATATCAAGAGGAGAGAAGGGATACCAGGAGTGTGAGAAAAGCCAATGTCCATTATTTAGAAGTTTTAAGAAGAACTCCTGGAAATTCTTACAGGCCTCCTTGGAAGTCTACCTTTCCACCCTCAAGTCTACTTCACCATCCCTCAAGATGTAAACTGATAGATTTGCCATCAATTTTCAGCCAAGGGATAGAAACATCGTTGTGTATTGGGATAAGCTTGATATATTACCTATAAGTTATTGGTAATGATAGCTAGAGAGAGAAAGTTTATAAATGACTTCATTGTTTCATGTCTGCTGCTGCTGCTAAGTCGCTTCAGTCGCGTCCGACTCTGTGCGACCCCATAGATGGAAGCCCACCAGGCTCCCTCATCCCTGGGATTCTCCAGGCAAGAACACTGGAGTGGGTTGCCATTTCCTTCTCCAGTGCATAAAAGTGACAAGTGAAAGGGAAGTCGCTCAGTCATGTCCGACTCTTAGCGACCCCCTAGACTGCAGTCCACCAGGCTCCTCCGTCCATGGGATTTTCCAGGAAAGAGTACTGGAGTGGGTTGCCATTGCCTTCTCCGGTTTCATGTCTAGAACTTATTCAAGGCTGTCTCAGATACATTTTTGTATCCTCTATGCTTAATTTGGGCTTCCCAGGTGGTGCCAGTGGTAAAGAATCTTCCTGCCAGTGCAGGAGACACAAGAGACATGGGTTCAGTCCCTTTTAACAATATGTTATGTTTACTTCCATGGGCTTCCCTGGTGGCTCAGATGGTGAAGAGTCGTTCTGCCAATGCAAGAGACCCAGGTTCCATCCCTGGGTCAGAAGATTCCCTGGAGAAGGAAATGGCAACCCACTCCAGTATTCTTGCCTGGAAAATTGGATGAACAGAGGAGTCTGGCAGGCTACAGTCCATGGGGTCGCAAGGAGTCGGACACTACTGAGCACGCATGCATGCACGCACACATGCTGTATTTAGTGAACAAGGAGTACCTGGGGACTTGCAGTAGATTCTCCACCTCTAATCTGAGCTGCCTGGTGCAGGACACATACTGGGTGACCCAGGAAAAAAATGGTTCAGAATCAGGCAGGCCAGTGACAGTCCCTTCTCTCTACTCCAGACCCCACTCTCCATCTCCTCCACCCCACCAGAAATGTCATTCAATTTTTAAAAGATATTTTTTGGAGTATAATTGTTTTACCATGTTGTATTAGTTTCTGCTGTACAGCAAAGTGAATCAGTCACACAGTATACCTCTATCTACTCTTTTCTAGATTCTTTTCCATATAGGTCATAGCAGGGTATTGAGTAGAGTTTCCTGTGCTTCACAGTAGGTCCTTATTAGTTATCTATTTTATACATAGCTGTGTGTATATGTCAATCCTAACCTCCAAATATAACCTCCAATCCTAACCTCCTCCATCCTAGGATAAACATAAATTCGTTTGCTAAATCTGTGATGCTGTTTCTGTTTTGTGAATAACTTCATTTGTATCATTTTTGTAGATTCCACATGTAATCAATAACGTATGATATCTGTCTTTCTCTGACTTACTCCTCTCAGTATGACAATCTCTGGGTCCATCCAAATTCATTCAGTTTTGATATGGCTCCATTCCCTGCCTTCTTCATTCCACTCAAAAGGCCCAGAGCAGCAGGCACCACAGCCCAATTTTATTTTTGGAGCAAGTGGGTGATGGTGGCTGCTGAGAAAGCACCATGCCTCCGCCCACGTGTCCACATTACTGTGATTTCTGTTAGTGAGGAGCTGACCCGTCCTCGCTGTGCCTTCAGAAGCCACTCTCAGTACAGTTCCAGCCATCCGCCATGGTCAAGTTTCACTTGCCATTTATTTTTTCTTTAAATCTTTTCTCTTTGTTTATTATATAACTGATTAACATTTACTGCAGAGCAATGGGAAAATCACATAAGCTAAGAAAAAGTAATAAAATCTGCCATAATCCCACCCCAGAGAGAATTACCACATGACAAGGGAGGTTTTTTTTTTAATATCTTTTGATATGTGTACATTCAAACAGATCATTTTTCCAAAAACAAAGAATCATGCAATACCTATTACTTTGTAATGAGTCTTTCTCAGAGAACTCCTCAGAGCATCTCTACACTTTACATTGTTATACTGCCATTACATTTAACTGCTGCATAGCATTCTGTCCTTACGACGCACCATGATTGCTGAACCTATCTTCTGTTGTGAAGCTGTGATTTCACGAGTTTGCTGTCACAGGCAGCATCCTAGCAGTTTTGTGGACGAACCTCTGTGCCCGTGCAAGGATAGTCCCACAGGATGCCTGACAGCAGAAGAATCGTTAGACCCAAGGGCATGCCCGCTTTTACAGCATTTAGTATGCACTGATGAATTGCCCTTCAGAAAAGACATTACAATGTATTCGCCCCCCAGTTTCTTCTGAAAGCATCCATTTTCTCATAATTCCATGGCATTTCTTTAATTAAAAAAACCTAATATTATAGGAATTAATTTTAAGACAAGATAATCAAGTTAATAGTCTTGTTATTGTTCACCAAATTGGTGACTGAGAAAAGTGACTTTTATATTAAAATATAGTTAATTGAACTCTGTTCTTTATATTGACCCAGTATCCACCTTTGAGTAATAAATTTATCTTGTGAGGTTTCTCCAGTGGCTAAGAAAGGCAGATGAATAGCAAAAGGGAAAGAAAAACCCATAAACAATCACTTGGATAAGTCACTCATAAAATCCTGCTAGGGGAGCGGTGGGAAGGGTACATTTGCATCTTTATAGACAAAGTTCAGCTGTCTAAATCCACTACCTCTGCCACCTTCAACAATGATTATCAATATTCAACTTTTTGTCTGAGTATAATGCTCATAATAGAAGCTTCTGTTTTTCCAAAGCTTGCTGTGGAAATTTAGCAACTAATTTGATCATCACAACAAGGTAGGAAATAGTCCCCCATTCTTCTGCTGGAGGAACTAGGACCCAGAGAAGATGAGTAATTTTTCCAAGGTCACACAGGCAGTCACCAGACAGAATGAGGATCAGAGCTCAGATTCGTCCATCTCCAAAGCTCTTGCTGTTTCCAGCACGCCCTGGGGCCTCTCTTTGGTGGAGACAAGGATGCTGTGACCCCTAAGGGCCCCTCCAACCTGATCAGACGTCTCACGTGAGCACACGGGCCTCCTGCAACCCAGCTCCGCTGCCCTCAGTTGTACTAATGCTTTTCCTCTCACTTCTTGACTTTCCTCAGGTCCCAGAAAAGCCAATGAGAAGCATCAGGTATATGGAGAAGGAAATAATAAACCTCAAGAAAGACCTTAAACGAAGCCGGTGAGTGAGCCCCGCACTGAACGACCCGCAGACAAGCTGATAGGGATGAGCCGATAGGCTACGGGGTGACGCGTGTGGGACTTTGCCCAGTCTCAGTGCCCCTCGGCCATAAGCCAGAGATTGGCAGGAGGGCGGCCCTGGGAGGACTGGGGACAGACCCATTTCTTGGCTGGACTTTGCAGGGAGTACCAGTGTGACCTGCACCAGAGTGACCTCCCCATTCTTGCTCAGGCCAGTCCTGTGCCTAGAATTCCCTCTGCTTTCCTTCCTGAGACTGAATCCAACTCAAGAGAGTCTTCATGTGCTCCAGAAAATTCTTCCCTTTTTACAGCACACCCCACAGCATGGTAGCCAAGAGTCAGATGGACTTGGTCTCAAATATGGGCCCAGCTACCTGCCAGCTGGTGACACTGGAGGAGCTACTTCACCTCCCTGAATCTCCGTTTCCTTAACTGTGGAGTGAATATGATAATATGGGGTTGTTAGAAAGACACAGTGAAATACACTGAAATGCCAGAGCCTTGTACACAGTGTCACTTGTAGATTTTCCACCGCACCAATTCCTTCCTGCACGGTAGCAAGAGCAAACTGAGATCTGGGACCATACTTTATTCATTGCTGTGGGGTGAGGTGGGATTGCCCTCTCCTCACCCCTTAACTCCTTCCTGGGACCTGTAGCATTCCAAGGTGGGGTTGTACATGGGGCTTTTGGCAGAGCAACTCAAGGCAGGGTGAGAAATGGAGATTCTTTTAACAGAAAACACACAAGAGACATGCTAAGCAGGGGGTGCTACAGGCAGCATGGGCAGCTGGCGGTCGGCTTTTCTTACATGTCTCCCACTCTGAGCCAGACCCCAGTAAGAATCACAGGGAGACGTTTCCTTCCTCACTGCTGTGGTCAGAAAGTCCTTCCTTCGCTGCCCACCCAAGTCTTTACCCTGTGTAACAGCACAGCTTTGACTGAATGGGATGACTCAACCCAAGAAGAGGTAGGAAGCTATGGGCTTTAGAAACTGGGGAGAAGGAAGGGATGAAGGGGAGGTGAAGGGAGGCATCAAGACAGGGCCCCAGAGAACAATTCCCCACCAGCCACCAGAGGTATGGCTGTATCGGCTCTGAGAGGGTCTCTGGACACCCACTGTCCAGCAGAAACATAATGTGATCTGTTCATGTAAATTAAAAATTGTCAGTAGTCCACATTGAAAAAAAATTAAAAAGTGGGGGAAAAAACAGGTGAAAGTCATTCTAATAATATATTTAGCCAAATATATCCAAAATATTATCATTCAACATGTAATCAATATAAAAAGGTATTTTTTAAAAGGTATTAATGACAAATTTATATTCTCCTTTAAACATGTGATGAAAATGGGTGAATGATGAAATCCACAATGTACAGTTACACTTAGAACATATATTAATTTAGACCCACCACATTTCAAGTGATCAGTAGTTAATTATGGACTGAATTGTGTCCGCTCAGAATCTGTGTGTTGAAACCCCAACCCTCTACATAATTGCATTTGGAGAGAGGGCCATTGAAAAGGTCAGTTCAGTCTCTCAGTCATGTCGACTCTTTGACCCCATGGACTGCAGCACACCAGTCCATCACCAACTCCCGAAGCTTGCTCAAACTCGTGTCCATCAAGTCAATGATGCCATCCAACCCTCTCATCCTCTGTCGTCCCCCTTCTCTTCCTGCCTTCAGTGTTTCCCAGCATCAAGGTCTTTTCCAGTGAGTCAGTTCCTCTCATCAGGTGGCCAAAGTATTGGCGTTCAGCTTTAGCAACAATCCTTTCAATGAATATTCAGTACTGATTTCCTTTAGGATGGACTGGTTGGATCTCCTTGCAGTTCAAGGGACTCTCAAGAGTCTTCTCCAACACCACAGTTCAAAAGCATCAATTCTTTGGTGCTCAGCTTTCTTTATAGTCCAGCTCTCACATCTTCTCACATACATGACTACTGGAAAAACCATAGCTTTGACTAGATGGACATTTGTTGGCAAAGTAATGTCTCTCTTTTTTAATATGCTGTCTAGATTGGTCATAGCTTTTCTTCCAAGGACCAAGCATCTTTTAATTTCGTGGCTTCAATCACCAACTACAGTGATTTTGGAGCCCCCAAAAATAGTCTGTCACTGTTTCCCCATCTATTTGCCGTGAAGTGATGGGACCAAATGCCATGATCTTAGTTTCTGAATGTTGAGTTTTAAACCAACTTTTTCACTCTTCTCTTTCACTTTCATCAAGAGGCTCTTTAGTTCTTCACTTTCTGCCATAAGGGTGATGTCATCTGCATATCTGAGGTTATTGATATTTCTCCTGGCAATCTTGATTTCAGCTTGTGCTTCATCCAGCCAAGCATTTCACATGATGTACTCTGCATATAAGTTAAATAAGCAGGGTGACAACATACAGCCTTGACATACTCCTTTCCCGATTTGGAACCAATCTGTTGTTCCATGTCCAGTTCTAACTGTTGCTTCCTGACCTACATACAGGTTTCTCAGGAAACAGGTAAAGTGGTCTGATATTCCCATGTCTTAAAGAATTTTCCACAGTTTATTGTGATCCACACAGTCAAAGGCTTTGGCGTAGTCAATAAAGCAGAAGTAGAAATTTTTCTGGAACTCTCTTGCTTTTTTGATGATCCAGTGGATGTTGGCAATTTGGTCTTAAATGAAGCCAGTGAGCGAGACCTACACCAAACGACCCGCAGACAAGCTGATAAGGATGAGCTGATGGGCTTCGGGGTCTTTGCCCAGTCTCAGTGCCCCTCAGCCTTAACCATAAGCTGGAGATTGGCAGGAGGGCAGCCCTGGGAGGACTGGGGACAGGCCCATTTCTTGGCTGGACTTTGCAGGGAGTACCTGCATCAGAGTGACCCACCCCCCATTCTTGCTCAGACCAGTTCCTTTGCCTTTTCTAAATACAGCTTGAACATCAGGAAGTTCACAGTTCATGTATTGCTGAAGCCTGGCTTGGAGAATTTTGAGCATTACTTTACTAGCATGTGAGATGAGTGCAATTGTGTGGTAGTTTGAGCATTCTTTGGCATTGCCTTTCTTTGGAAATAGAATGAAAACTGACCTTTTCCAGTCCTGTGGCCACTGCTGAGTTTTCCAAAGTTGCTGGCATATTGAGTGCAGCACTTTCACAGCATCATCTTTTATGATTTGAAATAGCTCAACTGGAATTCCATCACCTCCACTAGCTTTGTTCGTAGTGATGCTTCCTAAGGCTCACTTGACTTTGCATCCCAGGATGTCTGGCTTTAGGTGAGTGATCACACCATCATGGTTATCTGGATCATGAAGCTCTTTTTTGTATGGTTCTACTGTGTATTCTTGTCACCTCTTCTTAATATCTTCTGCTTCTGTTAGGTCCATACTATTTCTGTCCTTTATTGTACCCATCTTAGCATGAAATATTCCCTTGGTATCTCTAATTTTCTTGAAGAGATCTCTAGTCTTTCCCATTATATTGAAAATGTAATTAAAGTTAAATGAGGTCAGAAAGGTGGGGCCCTAGTCCAGTCGGATTGGTATACTCATAAGAGGAGGAGAGGATGCCAGGAAAATGCACACGTAGAGAAAAGGCCAGGCAAGGGCTTAGCTAGTAGACGTCTTCTGAACTGTAGGAGATGCACCTTGATCATGGACTTGTGGCCTCCAGAACTAAGAGGAAATAAACATCTGTTGTTTAGACCATGTGTTCTGTTCTGACAGCCCCATCAGACTCATGTAATTGTCACTGTTGTAATTACCCTTGAGAGAATGTCCCAGCGCAAGGGGGATGATGGCAGAGCCAAGCTCAGAGATGGCCTGTGTACTTGGCCCTCAGAATCAAGGGGTGAGATCCACAGGGACCCCTCTGTTAGTTGTAGACACATGGCCCTGTACAGTGTGTGGATCCAGGTTATATGGCTTTGACTTCCCCCATGGCTCAGTGATAAAAAATCTGCCTGCCCTGCAGGAGACATGGGAGATGAGGGTTTAATGCCTGGGTCAGGAAGATCCCCTGGAGGAGGAAATGGCAACCCATTCCAGTATTCTTTCTGGGACATATCCCACAGGCTGCCATCCAGAGGGTCACAGAGAGTCGGACACATCTGAGTGAGTGAGCATAGAAAGCTTTAGAGGTTAATGCTTTGGGAACCCAGGAGCCCTAGGAACCCATGAGAGGTAGAGATAAGAGGCCAAGAGTTACCTGTGTGGGGACATCCAGGCAGGTGGCAAAGAAAGAGGGTTGTGCACAATTGAGGGCGCGCCTCCCAGCGGGGATTTGTCCTCTGCTCTGGACTGGAATGGGTGAATTTAACTCAGATGACCATTATATCTACTACTGCGGGCAGGAATCCCTCAGAAGAAATGGAGTAGCCATCATGGTCAACAAAAGAGTCCGAAATGCAGTACTTGGATGCAGTCTCAAAAACGACAGAATGATTGCTGTTCGTTTCCAAGGCAAACCATTCAATATCACAATATCACAGTAATCCAAGTCTATGCCCCAACCAGTAACGCTGAAGAAGCTGAAGTTGAACGGTTCTATGAAGACCTACAAGACCTTTTAGAACTAACACCCAAAAATGATGTCCTTTTCATTATAGGGGACTGGAATGCAAAAGTAGGAAGTCAAGAAACACCTGGAGTAACAGGCAAATTTAGCCTTGGAATACGGAATGAAGCAGGGCAAAGACTAATAGAGTTTTGCCAAGAAAATGCACTGGTCATAGCAAACACCCTCTTCCAACAACACAAGAGAAGACTCTACACATGGACATCACCAGATGGTCAACACCGAAATCAGATTGATTATATTCTTTGCAGCCAAAGATGCAGAAGCTCTATACAGTCAGCAAAAACAAGACCAGGAGCTGACTGGGGCTCAGATCATGAACTCCTTATTGCCAAATTCAGACTGAAATTGAAGAAAGTAGGGAAAACCACTAGACCATTCAGATATGACCTAAATCAAATCCCTTATGATTATACAATGGAAGTGAGAAATAGATTTAAGGGCCTAGATCTGATAGATAGAGTGCCTGATGAACTATGGACAGAGGTTCATGACATTGTACAGGAGACAGGGATCAAGGCCATCCCCATGGAAAAGAAATGCAAAAAAGCAAAATGGCTGTCTGGGGAGGCCTTACAAATAGCTGTGAAAAGAAGAGAAGCGAAAAGCAAAGGAGAAAAGGAAAGATACAAGCATCTGAATGCAGAGTTCCAAAGAATAGCAAGAAGAGATAAGAAAGCCTTCCTCAGCAATCAATGCAAAGAAATAGAGGAAAACAACAGAATGGGAAAGACTAGAGATCTGTTTAAGAAAATGAGAGATACCAAGGGAACGTTTCATGCAAAGATGGGCTCGATAAAGGACAGAAATGGTATGGACCTAACAGAAGCAGAAGATATTAAGAAGAGGTGGCAAGAATACACAGAAAAACTGTACAAAAAAGATCTTCATGTCCCAGATAATCACGATGGTGTGATCACTCACCTAGAGCCAGACATCCTGGAATGTAAAGTCAGGTGGGCCTTAGAAAGCATCACTACAAACAAAGCTAGTGGAGGTGATGGAATTCCAGTTGAGCTCTTTCAAATCCTGAAAGGTGATGCTGTGAAAGTGCTGCACTCAATATGCCAGCAAATTTGGAAAACTCAGCAGTGGCCACAGGACTGGAAAAAGTCAGTTTTCATTCCAATCCCAAAGAAAGGCAATGCCAAAGAGTGCTCAAACTACCACACATTGCATTCATCTCACATGCTAGTAAAGTAATGCTCAAAATTCTCCAAGCCAGGCTTCAGCAATACGCGAACCGTGAACTTCCTGATGTTCAAGCTGGTTTTAGAAAAGGCAGAGGAACCAGAGATCAAATTGCCAACATCCGCTGGATCATGGAAAAAGCAAAAGAGTTCCAGAAAAACATCTATTTCTGCTTTATTGACTATGCCAAAGCCTTTGACTGTGTGAATCACAATAAACTGTGGACAATTCTGAAAGAGATGGGAATACCAGACCACCTGACCTGCCTCTTGAGAAATCTATATGCAGGTCAGGAAGCAAGAGTTAGAACTGGACATGGAACAACAGATTGGTTCCAAATAGGAAAAGGAGTAGGTCAAGGTTGTATATTGTCACCCTGGTCATTTAACTTATATGCAGAGTATATCATGAGAAACGCTGGACTGGAAGAAACACAAGCTGGAATCAAGATTGCCGGGAGAAATATCAATAACCTCAGATATGCAGATGACACCATCCTAATGGCAGAAAGTGAAGAGGAACTCAAAAGCCTCTTGATGAAAGTGAAAGTGGAGAGTGAAGAAGTTGGCTTAAAGCTCAACATTCAGAAAACGAAGATCATGGCATCCAGTCCCATCACTTCATGGGAAATAGATGGGGAAACAGTGGAAACAGTGTCAGACTTTATTTTTCTGGGCTCCAAAATCACTACAGATGGTGACTGCAGGCATGAAATTAAAAGACGCTTACTCCTTGGAAGGAAACTTATGACCAACCTAGATAGCATATTCAAAAGCAGAGACATTACTTTGCCAACAAAGGTCCGTCTAGTCAAGGCTATGATTTTTCCTGTGGTCATGTATGGATGTGAGAGTTGGACTGTGAAGAAGGCTGAGTGCCAAAGAATTGATGCTTTTGAACTGTGATGTTGGAGAAGACTCTTGAGAGTCCCTTGGACTGCAAGGAGATCCAACCAGTCCATTCTGAGGGAGATCAGCCCTGGGATTTCTTTGGAGGGAGTGATGCTGAAGCTGAAACTCCAGTCCTTTGGCCACCTCATGCAAAGAGCTGACTCATTGGAAAAGACCCTGATGCTGGGAGGGATTGGGGGCAGGAGGAGAAGGGGACCACAGAGGATGAGATGGCTGGATGACATCACTGACTCGATGGATGTGAGTCTGGGTGAACTCCGGGAGTTGGTGATGGACAGGGAGGCCTGGCGTGCTGTGATTCATGGAGTCGCAAAGAGTTGGACACGACTGAGCGACTGAACTGAACTGAACTGAATTGCAGTCATGCCTGAAGGATGTTCCAGGTTTCAGAGGAAATGTTCCAGGCTTCAGAGGAAATGGTACAGCGGGGAAATTGGATCAGAGGTGAGGTTCAAAATACGGGACCATCATGTATGTCATGGCACTAATTGGTCAGAATAGACACTGGCCATACAAAAGCATTATGACCATGTCAGTTCTCACCAGCTGAATGTTAGCAGCCTTGAGGTAGATGATTCTAACTCAACATGCAAAGACACACCAGAGTCTCTGGAGCCTGGAAATGAAAGTTCCACAGTAATGTGTACTGTAGACTAAAGGCTGATAACTGTGCCTTGATCCACGAAAGTTCCAGATACCAGGACTCGACCCCGTCCAAGGAGGGCAACAAGCAGTAGTGAGTCAGCCTGTAACCAGAACTGATTTGCTAAATTTCCAGGAAATCTGCAAGCCAGTTATTAAGCACAGCTATTGTTAAGAATTAAATTATATAAACTTACATGTTGGGTTGTAAGTTCATAAATCATATAAACTTAAATATTGGGTTGGCCAATAAGTTCATCTGGGTTGGTCCACAAGATATAACAAGAAAACCCCAAATGAACTTTTTTGGCCAACCCAGTATATGATATTAAAACAAATGTGATAACTACTCGTAACTCACCACTCCTTAATGATTTCATATATTTTTACTGCTGGCTGTGCTCTTGAGATTACTTCTGTTTATAGTACCTGTGTGGTAGACATTACTGTATAATGGGAGCTCCACATTCACTGACTTCATATCAGTAGCTCAGCATCAGCCACAGTGGGAATACTTGTGTACAGAAATCATCAAAAACTGCAAGTCAGGCTCATTGTCCCTCCAGAGAGGTGGTTGTTACACACACACCAGCACCCTCTGTGGACATGCCTCTAGATAACCAAGGTAGAGCTTTCCTCTAAGCCTGTAGAGCAGAGGGGTGAAGGAAGGGTGAAAAAGACAGTGGCTTTTCTGCCGTCCTTGGTTTGGCAGGCTGAGTCTGTCCTTTCTGCCAGACACATCTACCATGGCTAGAATTTAACAACCTCATCAGACAGGCTTTAACATCCTTAGCCAAGTGCTGTATGTGAAGGACAGTGTGAAAAGAGCCAGACAGAAAAGCCACAAAGCAAGAAAACAAGAAACGACAGTAAAACCTTCCACCTGGCCATGCTCCTGGATCCCACTGACATTTAAGGAGCCAGAGATCCCCCTTCAGAAGCAAACACCTTATTTTCAGGGGAAATCACCCCTCTAAGAGATGCATACCCCTTGGCCTCATCACACAGTATTAAATGAGGTGAATTATTAGCGGAGAAGATATTGTCTTTCCACTTACTGTTTTTAATATCTGTTTCACCTCCTGTTAGAATCCAACCCACCTTGTGCCAAACACCTTCACTGTCTCCTCGATTTTTATTTAATACTTCAGCCGTCTTATAATTCAAATGCACCATCCCTGGTTTCATGGCCAATTTAACATGATACTAAAAAGAATAAAAATCTAACTGCTTTCCTCCTCACCTGTTCCACCAGATGTTCGGTGGCACTAAGCAGCCACCGTACGCTCACTTGCTGAATTTTAGCGGAAGCTGACACCCAGGGCTTCTGTGTGTGCCCAGTTCTAGGTCGACTCTTGAAGGCAATGGCATGTCTTCCTCCAAAGCTGCTGATGCTTTTTATTGCACATGTTTTAAGGGAAACAGACATCTCTGCAACTAAAACAAAAGACATGTCAAAACTGAAGCTATGATTTACCCACACAAAGTTTAGTTAGGTACCAGCAATTGCAAATAAGCAGAGATGAGTTAGCCTTCTCCCTGAGCAGATCCCAGCAGAGTACAAACTATGCAGGTGTTTCCAAGGTCTGAGGCTTTGCTTTCCAGCTGCATTTTGGGAGACAGCCGAAGCAGGGCAATGAGAAATGACAGAGGTGGGATTTGGGCACAGGAAGAAGCTTTTTCTTTTGTATGAAGTTAAACACTTCTTCTTGGTCCCTCCTTAGTTTTCATTCATTTTCTTCAGCAAATATGTATTGAGTGACAGGAATCACCAGGTATACACCAGGCATCATTGTATATACTGGAGACAGGGCAGTGAAATAGACAAAATTCCTGTCCTCAATGAATAACAAACAATGATGTGTGTTGAGCAAAAAGACAAACAAGTTAGTGAGTAAATGTACAGGACTGAGGTGGGGACATTGACCATATCCTGTGAAGAGTGTAAAAGAAGGTGATGTACAGGCATAACTCATTGTACCACGCTTCACAGCTACTGCATTTTTCACAAATTCAGTTTGTGGCAACCCCACAAGTCTGTTATAGGCACCATTTTTCCAGTAGTATTTGCTCACTCTGTGTCTCTGTGTCACATTTTGGCAGTACTCCCAATATTTCAGACTTTCCCATTCTTACTATATGTGTGATGGTGATCTGTGATCAGTGATCTATGATGTGACTGTTGAAAAAACATTAGAATCCATTGAAGTTTCAGATGATAGTCTTCTCCAGCACTGAAGTACTCTTTAATTAAGCTATGTACATTTTTTAAGATATAATGCTATTGCATGCTTAGACTACAGTACAGTGTACATGCCAAGTTGCTTCAGTCGTGTCCAACTCTGCGATCCTAGGGACTGTAGCCCGCGAGGCTCCTCTGTCCATGGGGATTCTCCAGGCAAGAATACTGGAGTGGGTAGCCATTTCCTCCTCCGGGGGATCTTCCCAACCCACGTCTCTTACGTTTCCTGCATTAGCAGGCAGATTCTTTACCAATACAGTATAAACGTAGCTTTTATATGCACTGGGAAACCAAAAAAAAAAAAAATCTGTGACTTGCTTTATTGCAGTATTCACTTTATTACAATGGCCTGCAACCCAATTCACAGTATTCCCGGTGTCTGCCTGTATACAGCAGCGGTGCTGATGGGGAACAGTGCGGCTTTAGTGAGAGGGGGCAGAGGAAACAGTTTTGTAAAGGGGGCCGTGGGCTGACATCTGAACGGTGCCACCTGAATGGAGTATTTTATGGGTCAATAGGTGGATGGGTGCCAAAGCCAGAAGAAACCAACAGTACTGGAGAAGCAGAAAGAAAACCAGCGTGACTGGAGCAGGTGAGGGACACAGGCACAAGCTGGAGCCTACAGGGCCTTCCGCCACACAGGCCATGGGGAAAAGCTTGGGTTTTAATCTAAGTCCAATGAGAACGCTCTGGAGGCTTCTAAACAAGAGAAGGATATCATCTGATTTTTAAAAAGAACACTTCATCAGCTGCGTAGAGGTCAGTGGGAAGGCTATGGTAAGAGATGTCGATGGCTTGGATCAGGCAAATAGCAGTGCCTTGGAGGGAAGTGGGTAGATCTGGGATTTTATTTTTTCTATTTTAGAGGCACAGGACTGGATCAGATGTGGGAAATGAAGGAGGTGCAATCTCTTCCTCCCTCACTGGGATGTAAGATGTGTCCTAAGCTAGAATATATCATGTCCACAGTCATGGTCCCTGAGTGTTTGCTGATGGGATATTAATTCTGTTGTCCATCCCTGGAACTTAGCAGTTAAAAATAAAGGGGAAGACCCGTATGTTAATTTAGGGGAAGTGAGTGAAGGAGACAGCTTATCTACAAATCTGTGGGATAAATCAGTTGATGAGATGGCAAGTCAATTGCTGTTTCCATCGGGCCAGTCTCTCTCTTCCAGTGCCTTCAAACTGGAGTGTTCACTTTGCCTTTTTAGGGAATGGCCTGTGATTGGGAAGAGAAGCTATTAATGTTGTCCTGCAACATAATCAGTCTGTCCTGCAAATCCCGAGGGTCTAGCTCAGTTCTTAGCATAGAGAAGTCCTTCAATAAATATTTGCTAAAGTTTTTGTTTGCATCATGTCTTAAAAATCTTCCCTGAGGCAAGCAGGAAAGTTCCTTTTGCTCCATTTCTCAGATGAGAAAACTAAGACTCAGAGAAGCTCAGAGATTTCCTTGCAGTCATTGTGACAGTTAGCTATCACCACATAACAAATCACCTCAAAAAACCAATGACTTTAAAATAATCACGTTTATTAATGACTGTGAGTCTGTAATTCAATTGGGAGATTCTCTGGTCTCTGCTGGGCTCTCTTGAGCATCTATCATCAGCTGAGGGTTGTGTAGATGACTTTGCTGATCTTGGCTGGGCTCGCTCCTAGGCTTGGAGGACAACCACCGTAGGTGGGTCTAGGATGACCTTGGCCCTAATAGCACAGTGTCCCATTCTCAAGCGGGTCAGCTGCGTGAGAATAGGATTCTGATGGAGAATGAAAGTGTGTGAGGCCTCTGAAGCTTTAAGCTAGGCAAAACATCACTTTGTGGCCAAAGCAGGTCACATATCCAGCTCAGATTAAAGGTGCAGGAATAGATTCTACTTCTTGATGGGAAGAACTGTCAAGTTTCCTTGCACAAGGGCAGAGATTCCAGGTCATTTTTTCAGTCAACCACAGTCAGGTAGCCAATTCTGAGCTGGCCTTTGACTCATGAGCTAGTTTCCCCAAATTAATTTGTACAAATCAGAGTCTCCCTCTTGGGAGTGTAAAGTGGAAACCACATCAAGAGTCAAGCAGGTGACAGTCGGGGAAGACGCTACAAGGTTAGAAGGAAGGGAGGCCACAGAGGCCATGGAGAGCTATGGGGAGCCAGGCCGTGGCGGGCAAAGACTTGCTGCGAAGAGTGGAAGAGTGGAGGATCCGAGCAGGAAGTGAGAGGAGAAGACAGCAGCGGAGGAGAAGAGGGTCACGTCCAGGCTCAACCTGAAGACTTTCAGATCCTGCTCCAAAGACCCTGAAACTCTCTTTCTGGAGAAAATCTCCAGTGCCTGTCTATGAGTTCCCAATCTTGGATTCCCACAAGATTTTTCAAACCCATTATCACCCCATGTATACTCTCACATAAACCCCTCTTGAGTGGAACAGCTTGGCAACCAAGGACCCTGTAGTCTATAAAGACAGATAAACCCAGAGGGAATGTGACGCTTTTATCATCCCACCCTGTTTCTGGGCTGCCTTATGAGTTAATGGTGTTTAATAAGGGACATTCACTTTGAGTTATGGTTTGTATCTAAGCTTTTTCTTTCTGAAACAAAAAGGGATGAAACTAATAATTTAACTAAAAGTTAAATCTAGATGGGCGGCACAGATACTCCCCCACCACCACTTCTTTCCCTTGTGCCCAAGATAGACATCATTAATGGATCCCAGTACTCTTTCCACCTGAGCCCAGACTTGGTCTCGAAAGTCCTCTCAGACCAGAACTGCAGATAGCCACTGCCGTTGATTAGAGTTCTTACACAGATTGTAATTTATTCATCATCTCTAAATTAGAAGACTCAGAAAGAAACGTTGGTATCTGTAACGACAATTAATCCAAATTGAGGGATGGAGAGTAAGAGACCAGCAGGAGAGCAAACCTTACTCAAATCCCTTCATAAATGAGGCTGATTTAATCCGTGAATTTAAATATGTTGAAAAATTGTAGTTGACCTCTGACATTCACTGACGGTTCTCAATAGCTTTTGCATCCCATCAGTCAAAACCCAGGATCTCCAAATATACAGCCTGTAGCCCAGAACGTCTTCACTTAGAAATTCAAGCCTGATTCTTCCCACTGCCTTCTCCTCAGACTTGAGACTTGCCTCAAAGCCCTAGAATTGTTCAAGATCATGGATTTATATGCTGGTCGATACCTTGGAATGCAGACAAAGTTAAGGCTTCTGAATTGTACCTTATGAATCATTCAGAGAAGACCTCAGTCCCCCCTACATTACATCATCCACACACACACACACACATACCCTGCAGCCAGCGGGCGGGCATTAATGAGTCCCCAGCATGTTCCATAAAGGAAAGTACTTGGCCCTGTGTCCTTAGCCCAGAACTGATCAACATAGCCGCACACCCAGAACTGATCAACACAGCCGCATACCCAAAGGGTAGGTCACTGCTGCGGGCTGGAGGAACCAGGCTCAAGTTAATTGCATTTTTATCATCTTGAATGTGACCCAGAGGCCCTGCCCATTTCCACTGGCGTCTTGGTGTGTCTTTGACATCTCTAGTTAACTACAGTTCCAGGGCAAGTTTTCTTCTCTGCTTTTCTTGCACCACTCTCCACTGAGGGTGGATATCTTTGTTTAATTTCTTTCCTTATGGCTAAGGCTGCCTCAGAGGATCCTGCCTTAAAAAAGAACTTACATGTTTTCAAATTTAAGCATCAAAATATCTTGAACCCTTGAACCTTTGTTACAAAAATCTCTGTTTTGTGAAATCCTTTCCCAGATGACAGGCAGTGTTCTCAGGCTGATAGCCAGGCTTGAGGGTCAGGGTCAGGGAAGCGGGGTGGTTCAGACAGTACAGTTGAAAGTGCGCTGGCTTTGGAGTCAGCTGTGGATTCAAATCCTGATTCCACCAGTTATTACCTGGGTGGCCATGCACGAATCAGTTCAGTTCTGTGGAACTGGTTTCTTATCTGTGGGATGGGATGCAGGGGTAAGACGTCTGCTGCACACGGTGGTTGAGATTTGTGGAGGCAGATACAGGTGAGGAACGTAGGAACAGCTCGAGGAAAGGCAGTCGTCATCTTTGAGCTGGCTGTCGTTAGAGCATCTGCTCTGATGTTATTCTAGGGTTATAAATGCTCTAGAGTTATCCCAGGGACGGGGGAGCCTGGTGGGCTGCCATCTATGGGGTCGCACAGAGTCAGACACGACTGAAGCGACTTAGCAGCAGCAGCAGCAGAGTTATTCAAGAGCAGCAACACTTTGGAGACAAAGAAATCCTGCCCTGCCCCTCATCAGCCGAGTGGCCTCAGCCTGGTCATTTTACTTCTCCAAACCTCAGTGTTTCATCTGTAGTGTGGAATCAGTGCCTTCTTTCAGGGACATTTTGGTGAGGCCCAGGGGCTCCCAGTTCCTCCCACCTGTCATGAGCTAGAAGACCTCAGGCTTCTCCCATTTTCTAGACCTCAGTGGTCCTAGACCATGCAAACACATGCTCCCCACCATTGTAGGCTTCAATATGTGCTTCTCTGTTGGGGGCAAAAAAAAAAAGATTTAACTCAGCCTTGTGCTACCCTGTAAAACTTTTAAGTAAATAGGACCTAAAAGGTGAATTTATCCCATTGATTAAATGTGTATGTGTGGCTTTGTGTTCAAAAGAAAGAAAAAGAGACAGTCTGTGATCTAAAATAAAGATCTCACACTATATTTAGCTCCCCCAGACTTGAAGTCAAAGGTTAGTGGGTGACACTATGTCCTTCACCACTACGACTGGGTCTTTGGGCCACCAGTGATACTCATCACCTCTCTCATCACCTTATCTAGAGCCTCCTCACCTTTGCCCAGCACTTTGGCTGGTCTGGGCAATTGCCCTGGTCATTGTGCCCTTCTCAAACCATGGCTGCTGCTCTTGTTCATGAGTGGCCAGAATCAGTCAGGGGAATGCACGAGTGCCCCAGTGGCTTTGTTGTTGTTTAACCACTCAGTCATGTCCGAAGCTTTGTGACCCCGTGGATTTTAGCACATCAGGCTCCTCTGTCCTCCACTATATCCCAGAGTTTGCTCAATTTCATGTCCATTGAGTCAGTGATGCCATCCAACCATCTCATCTGCTGCTGACCCCTTCTCCTCCTACCCTCAATCTTTCCCAGCATCAGGGTCTTTTCCAATTAGTTGGCTCTTGGCATCAGGTGGCCTGGAGCTTCAGCTTCAGTATCTGTCCTTCCAGTGAATACTCAAGGTTGATTTCCTTTAAGATTGACTGGTTTGATCTCTTTGCAGTCCAAGGGACTCTCAAGAGTCTTCTCCAGCACGACAATTTGAAAGCATCATTCTTCTGAGCTCAGCCTTCCATACAGTTTCCACTTTGGTCCAGCCAATTCATTCTTTCTGGAGCTATTTGTAATTGCCCTCTGCTCTTCAGTTCAGTTCAGTCGCTCAGTCGTGTCTGACACTTTGCCACCCCATGAATCGCAGCATGCCAGGCCTCCCTGTCCATCACCAACTCCCAGAGTTCAACTGAGACTCACGTCCATCGAGTCAGTGATGCCATCCAGCCATCTCATCCTCTGTCATCCCCTTCTCCTCCTGCCCCCAATCCCTCCCAGTATCAGAGTCTTTTCCAATGAGTCAACTCTTCGCATGAGGTGGCCAAAGTACTGGAGTTCCAGCTTTAGCATCATTCCTTCCAAAGAAATACCAGGGCTGATCTCCTTCAGAATGGTCTGGTTGGATCTCCTTGCAGTCCGAGGGACTCTCAAGAGTCTTCTCCAACATCACAGTTCAAAAGCATCAATTCTTCAGTGCTCAGCCTTCTTCACAGTCCAACTCTCACATCCATACATGACCACAGGAAAAACCATAGCCTTGACTAGACAGACCTTTGTTGGCAAAGTAATGTTTCTGCTTTTGAATATGCTATCTAGGTTGGTCATAACTTTCCTTCCAAGGAGTAAGCGTCTTTTAATTTCATGGCTGCAGTCACCATCTGCGGTGATTCTGGAGCCCAAAAAGATAAAGTCTGACACTGTTTCCACTGTTTCCCCATCTATTTCCCATGAAGTGATGGGACCGGATGCTCTTACCCAGTAGCATATTGGACACCTTCTGACCTGAGGGGCTCATCTTCCAGTGTCTTTTATCTTTTTGCTTTTTCATACTCTCCATGGGGTTCTCCAGGCAAGAATATTAGAGTGGTTTGCCATTTCCTTCTCCAGTGGACCACATTTTGTCAGAACTCTTCACTATGACCCATCCATCTTGGATGGCCCTGTGTGCCATGGGTCATAGCTTCATTGGGTGATGCAATCCCCTTTGCCATGACAAGGCTGTGATCCATGAAGGGGTCTCAGTGGCTACCTGGGGCCAAGCATGGTAACAATATACAGCCTTGACATAATCCTTTCCCAATTTGGAATCAGTCCATTGTTCCATGTCCAGTTCTAACTGTTGCTTCTTGACCTGCATACAGGTCTCTCAGGAGGCAGGTAAGGTGGTCTGGTATTCCCATCTCTTTAAGAATTTTCCACAGTTGGTTGTGATCCACACTGTCAAAGGCTTTAGTGTAGTCAATGAGGCAGAGGAAGATGTTTTTCTGGAATTCTCTTGCTTTTTCGATGATCCAACAGATGTTGGCAATTTGATCTCCGGTTCCTCTGCTTCTTCTAAATCCAGCTTGAACATCTGAAAGTTCTCAGTTCTCTGGGCTTCCCAGGTGGCTCAGTGATAAAGAATTCACCTGCAATGCAGGAGACCTGGGTTTGATCCCTGGGTCAGGAAGATCCCCTGGAGAAGGAAATGGCAATCCACTCCAGTAGAGGAGCCTGGCGGGCCACAGTCCATGGAGTCACATAAGAGTTGGACACAACTTAGCAACTAAACAATACTGTTCTCCATAGTGGCTGCACCAATTTACATTCCCACCACAGTGGAGCAGAGTTTCCTTTTCGACACACCATCTCCAGCATTTATTATTTACAGACTTTTGATGATGGCCATTCTGGCCAGTGTGAGGCAATACCTCATTCTGGTTTTGATTTGCATTTCTTTAATATTAATAATTTTTTGAACTGTGGTGTTGGAGAAGACTCTTGAGAGTCCCTCGGACTGCAAGGAGATCCAGCCAGTCCATTCTGAAGGAGATCAGCCCTGGGATTTCTTCGGAAGAAATGATGCCAAAGCTGAAACTCCAGTACTTTGGCCACCTCATGTGAAGAGTTGACTCATTGGAAAAGACTCTGATGCTGGGAGGGATTGGGGGCAGGAGGAGAAGGGGACAACAGAGGATGAGATGGCTGGATGGCAGCACCAACTCAATGGACATGAGTCTCAGTGAACTCTGGGAGTTGGTGATGGACAGGGAGGCCTGGCGTGCTGCGATTCATGGGGTCGCAGAGTCGGACATGACTGAGCGACTGAACTGAATATTAATTAATGATGTTGAGTGTTTTCTTGTGTGCCTGTTAACCATCTGGACGTCTTTTTGGAGACATGTCTATTTGGGGCTTCTTCCCATCTTTGATTGGGTTATTTGCCATTTAGATGTTGAGTTGTATAAGCTGTTGGTATATTTTGGAGATTAACCTCTTGTCAGTGGCACTGTCTGCAGGTATTTTCTCCCATTTTTTAAATTGTCCTTTTGTTGATGGTTTTCTTGGATGTGCAGAAGCTTATAAGTTTGACTGGATCCCATTTGTTTGTTTTTGCTTGTATTTCTTTTGCCTTGGGAGACTGACCCAAAATCTCATTTTAGAGTCTGCTTCTGAGGGCCACTCCTGCACCTAACTTCTGTAGGTCGGTTTCCCAGGGACAGACTCTGAGATGGAGATTTGCATGCAGGTTCTCCATTGAGAGGTGCTCTTGGGAGCAACACCTGAAGCAAGTAAGGGCAGCAGGATGGGCAGAGAAGAAGCTGAGCCAAGAAGCAGTCACAGCACCAGCTTCAGATCAGCCCACAAGGAGCTCTGAAGCTGGGAGGGTCGTTCTGAGATATCCCAACTTTTGGGAGGGTCGTTGTGAGATATCCCAACTTTTGAGGCAAGAGGACCAGACCTTTGTACTCTTACAGGAACCAGTCACTGAATGCAGGTTTCCTCCAAGGAGGGGTATACCATTTATGGAAGCAGCTCCTCTTATTTGAGGGCAATTCCTGGGAAAGAACTCAGCTATGAGCCCCAGCACCTAGAGAAATGGGGGCCTCCATCTAGAAGGAGGATTCTGGGTGGCACACCCCGACAACTCCTAGCATATGTGTCCAGAAATAAAAGCTTGAATAACAAGGAGAGAGAGGTTCTGAAAAAACAACCAAACTGACAATGGAATGTTTTATCCTCAGGCACAACCATCCTAAATTAACATCACACAGAAGGGGTGGTCACTGGAAGTCAGTTTGGGAATTGATCATCTAGTCTAAGGCCTTCTTGTGCCAGATGAGGAACCCACAGGCCAGAGAGAACTGCCTTGTCCTAGGTCACAGGGTGTGTTAGTCTCAGGGCTGGCACTCACATCCACTCTGGGGACTTTGTTCCACATCCCACTTTTGCTTAATGTGTGTAATTTCACAGTTTTGTTTAGTTATTTGAATAATGGCCATTTCCCACTAGAAATAATGGCCATTTCCCCTGACAACAGGGGCCGTATCTCTTTCTGCTCACTAATTTATTGTCAGTGTCCAGCACAGTGTCTGAAATGTACTTGGTGATTAGAAGTATTTTTGTTGAATGCATGTTTCAGAATTCCTCTGTTTTTTTTTTTTTAATATTTTTCTTTTAAGGCATCAGGCTGAGGGAAGGTGGGGAGATGGAAGGTGACTAAGATACACCCCTGAAAAGATCAGGTGGCTAGGCTGAGCCACGAGGGAACCCAGCTCAGAGTAGCAGGCACAGAGGGGCTGTCGTGTGAGGCCGTGCAGGCTCTGAGCCAGACTGCTTGGGTTCAAATCCCAGTTCTGTGGCTTACAAGCCACGCAGTGATCAGCAGTCTTCCTAGTGTCTCTATTCCCCAGAGCAGAGATTGCAAAAGTACTTTCTTCCTCTCTCAGGGATCTTGTGAGGACTAAATGAGTTAATACAGGTAAAGCACTTAGAGCAGTGCCTGACACATAGTAAGTGCTTGATAAATGGTGGCTGCCTGTGTTCCATCCTTCATGCTCCCTGTGTGACTGTAGCTGTTGTACAGTATGACCATGGTCTCATGGATTTCTCCCTGCTCCCAGGCACGTGGCTACAGGCAGAGCTCTAACATAAGATCCAGCCTGTCATACCCGATCCCAGGTACTGAAGCTCAAAGGTCCATGTTTAAGGGACCATAGGAGCAAACCTGATGCGGAGAGGAGGGAGACATCAGGACAGATAGTTTGTAAGTGGAGGCTGTGCAAATGCAGCTGTTAGTGCTGGATTTCCATATTAATTTGGAATCTCTTCCTATTGGGATTGTTCAACAAGCCATTATTCTAATGGATGTAACCACAGGCTGTACAATAAAGCTCTAATCCACCACTTAGCGTAAATGCTGCCTCCATTAAGCCCTGTAATTTTTTTGAACTTTTTATTGAAATATAACATAATACAGGAAAGCACACAAATCATTAAGGCTTCAGCTCAATATAATTTCACAAAATGAACACATCCATGGAACCCACACCCACATCAAGAAAAAGAGCATTACCGGTCCCCACCCCCACCCCCCACCCCCACAAGAAAACCTTCTCATCCCCCTTGCAGTCACTGCCCTACCCCAAAGAAAATCACTCTCCTGACTGCTTAGACTTACATTAGTGTCTCCTGTCTTGAACACTGTGTAAGTGAAATTGTACAGTTGGCACTATTACCATATTTTTTTCCACTCAACATTATTTCTGAGACTTATTCACATTGCCTTACAGAGTCGGGGTTTGTACGGCAACCCACTCCAGTGTTCTTGCTTGGAGAATCCCAGGGACAGGGGAGCCTGGTGGGCTGCCATCTATGGGATTGCACAGAGTTGGACACGACTGAAGCGACTTAGCAGCAGCAGCAGTTTCTGGGCAGTTTCCATCGTGTGAAGGGAGCACAGCGTACCGTTCTGACACTGATGAGCATTTGGGTTGTTTCCACTCTGGGGCTGTTATGAAGAGAGCTGCTACGGACGTTCTTATGCATGTTTTTTGCTGAACATCTGTATGCATTTCTGCTGGGAATGTACCTAAGGGTGGACTTGGTTCCCAGAGCTTGCACAGGCTCAGCTGTGGTTGATACTGCTAAACAGTTTCCTGAGCCCTATATTTTAAAAAACTTTTAAAAATACACAAACAAGATGATTTAGAAAAACTGGAAAATATGGAGAAGTATTAATAGTATAAATGACTCACAGAACCACACTCAATTACATCACCTAGAAATTATCTCTATTTGTATTTTGGTATGTCAACTTTTATCAATATTTTTATATGTACATGTGTATTTTTTTTTTTACCAAGAATAATAGAACCATTCAGCATATTCCACTTGGTAAACTGATTTTTTTATTTAGCAATAGATTGTGAACATCCTCCATGTCAATAATTGCACATCCACAATTTCATTTTTTAAACTTTTTAGTATGAAAATATTAAAATATCTGTATTCAAACCATACAGATTTGAACAAAAAATATTATAATGAACTTCTGTGCATGCATTACTCAGATCAATGATTGTCAACTTGCAGTCAGTCTTATTTCATTTACACATCATCCACCCCTGTTACTTTGAAGCATTTATAATTTTATCTGTAAAAATTTAAACAGCTATCTAGGGAAGGACTCTCTTTAAAACCGTAACCACAGTAGTATTATCACATCTAAAATAACAATCTCTTTCCTATCAAATATTCACTCAAGTACAACCATCTGGATGGTTGTATAATATTCCACATCTAAAACAAATAACAATCTCTTTCCTATCAGATATTCACTCAAGTACAACCATCTGGATGGTTGTATAATATTCCACTCTAAGAATGTAGCTAATAATTTATCTATACTCTAAGAATGTGGCTAACCATTTCCTGTCATTGGACTTGTTGGTGGTTCTCCTTTGATTTATTCTCCTCTTATATAAACAATGCTTAGATGAACATCTTCAGAGTTACATCACTATATACTTTAGTTCCTTAAGATGAATTCCTAGGACATGCAGCTTTTAGATTCTTGACCCCTAACTAAAGTCCTCTAGATTCACACTGGGTTTTAGTTGCTGGAAAGTAGCTAGTTCATAAATGCTTGGAAGAAATGTGCTATTCTCATAAGAAATGAGAGCAAAACATCCAGAAAAAAGGAAAATGGGGTGTGAGAGATTGACGATAACGCAGACTTGATTTTTGCCCTTTTCACCTTAGCATAGTCATTGCAAGCAAATGAGCAGTTCATGGAAAAGAAAATTAAAACATAAAGTAGTCATGAAATAACTGCCCACTAAATTTACTGTCCAGCTGAGCACTAGGCAAACCCAACATGCGTCTGTGAGACCATTTCTCTTCCTCAGAGTTCTTCACATAAAATTCTTGCCCTACTCAGCACTCCCTTCAATAAGCCCCTTCATAAGTGGTCGTTCTGATGGTTTTCACTCACATGAGCCCGTTGCCCAAGACTGTAATCCATTCACCTTTTTCAGTGCAAGGGAAAACTTCCATTTGTCCTGAACACACTACCTATAGCTTTTGACCACATCTTTGTCTGGATCTTCTCTGTAATATCAATTGACATTTTGCAGTCATGATTTCACTTGAAAGTAAAATAAAATTATATTAAAAAGTCAGAAACCTCACAAGTTCACCGACCTTATCTCTGAGCATCTTGCAGCCCACTGTGAGAAAAGTGACACTCATTTGTCCAAACCACGACCCACAGGAGTATGAAGCAATAATTATAATAAAATAGGCAGTTCAAACCCTGTTATTCCAAAATTAGTGCTTGTAAATATATTTCAACAGGTATTAATTTCCTCAGGGCTCTGTTCCAAAAGTGCATTTCAGAAAAGAATTTTTTGAAACCAGTTTCCCAGCCACATACCCCACCTTTGATGTAATGTATTGACAGGCAGTAGAATACTGGAGTGGGTTGCCATTTCCTTCTCCAGGGGATCTTCCCCACCCACGGATCGAACCTGGGTTGCCTGCATTTCAGGCGCACTCTTTACTATCTGAGCCACCAGGGAAGCCCAGAATATATCATGGCTTTTGGACCCAGCTTGAATCCTGGCTCCACCACTAACAAACTGTTTGAATATGGATAAGCTACCTAATCTTTCCGAATCTCATTGCCCTCATCTGTAAAATGAGAATAATAATAAAACCTGGTTGTGATAGTTAAATGTGTTAAGATGCATGTATGTGGCACTTGGATTGCATGTGTTAAACATATAACTAACACAGTCAGTCAGTACTCCTGATGGCTGGTGTTTATACATCACGCTGACTGCTTGACCATGCCACTGGGATTCTGTCCACTCTTCAGCAGATATTTTCTTATCATCTGTGTGGGGACCCAGCATTTTCTCTTTCCTCTCTGACTGTAAGGAAAGTCAGATGCTGGAGAGCATACAATGAAGAAGCTTAGAGCGCCATAGTTTGTTCTGTGCCTTGAGAGACAAAGAGCTAGATACTTTCCAGACATTGTTTTTAAGATAAGATTAGTACAAAGAAAGCATTTAGAATATGAGCAGATATTTCATAAGGACCATTTCTTTTATAACTTAAACAGGTTACAAATTTAAGTCACACTTCCTTTATTTTTCCAGTTAGCCATATGAGCCATCGCATGAATTTTTCTAGTGTCTGCCTCTGGGAGCTTCACCCCCCTACCCGAACCCCACCCCCCCCCACCCCCCTACCCCCCCACCCCCCCACCTCCGGCCACTCGCACCTTGAACTGTCTGATAAATAACTTTCTTGCTTACCTTCCAAACCCGAGGTGGAGGGTGAAAGTTGATGCTGTCCTCCACAACCATTGCTGCTCACAGCCACAAGGTGTCGCTATCGAGAACAGGTCCTCCATGATCTTACAGACCATACTGGCCGTTCTTCCTGACATCTCACTGATGCACACCATCATAGCTCTCAAATCCCATCGGGTCTGATTAGAAGCCTTCTCCAGACAATCAGGCTACTTGCCTATGAGAGTTTATCTTTAGGGGTTCCAGGATGCCCTTTCCCCACTCAGTCCGAGGGAAGCTGCCCTGCCCTAGTGTCTAACCATAGAGCTTTTCTGGGCTTTTTCTTGTCAAAAAACTTGTAGAGAGAGCACAGTTTTGCGTTGTTGTTTTTTTCTATTGAGGAACCCAGGTACGTTACTTAAATCATTCTGAGAAACGGATGGTGGTACGGAGTGAGACATTTTTCCGAAATCAAACCCCCCAGAGCCAAACCTTGCCATCCCCCCTGGGGTTAGAAGGCTTCCTTATAAACTTACTTGCCTGGACTTTATCTTCCCCAAATTTTCCATGAAAATGAGAACAAAGTCAGCAAGAATGCTTGCAGAAGCACTTTTCTTCTCTGAGCTTCAGAAAAAACAAAAAGCAGGGCAGTCAAACAGCCTGAGAATGATGTTTCAGCAAGTTCCCTTAGGTTACATCTGAGGCAGATGAGTTTGGGGGGTCAGGAAATTGCATGTGTTTTGATGCTGCTCTGGCAGGCTCATAGGCACCATTTACAGAAAACACACAGCCTGGCCCTTCAGCATATGTGTGTGTTTAGCTTTAGGAGTCGTTCTAAGTCAGATTAACACCAGACAAGAGTTTCTTGGCAGAATGCGGGTGCAGAGTTAAAGAAATTAAAATATCTCTTTGCAAGATAATCTTTAAATCAGAAGAGCTTATAGAGTAACCTGTTGTTGTTCAGTCGCTAGGTCATGTCCAACTCTTTGTGACCCCATAAACTTCCCTGTCCTTCACTATCTCCCAGAGTTTGCTCAAACTCATGTCCATTGAGTCAGTGATGCCATCCAACTATCTCATCCTCTCTTGCCCTCTTCTCCTCTTTCCCTTCATCCTTCCCAGCATCAGGGTCCGATGAGTCGGCTCTTCGTGTCAGGTGGCCAAAGTATTGCAGCTTCAGCTTCAGCATCAGTCCTTCCAGTGAATATTCAGGACTGATTTCCTTTAGGATTGACTGGTTTGAATCTCTTAGTAATCCGTTAAATAAAACCAGATCCAAATGACTAGTTAAGGCAGGAATCTGAATCTCCATCCCTGCCCTGAAACAGCCCCAAATACACATTGGCTGAAAAGCAACCTTTAGATCCAGTGAACTTTCTCTGAAGGTCTATTACCATTCGAGGACTGGGGTGGGGAGGGAGCGGTATGTGTTCAGAACAGGGCTGCCCCTTTGCATACTTACAGGGACTACCATCCACAATGTGTGTTTCACCGTGAATGGCACCCCAACACCCCAACTCAGTTTGTAGGCTACAATGTTAATAATGGCCCGAGGTTGTACAATTAAGCAGCCCTTTAGGGTGGTTACACAAAGATAAAAATAAGAGCTAAAAGAGCTCTCAGGGCCTGGGGACTGGGAGCAGGGTGGTGTTCGTGAAGGGATCACAGGCCAAATTCTTGGTATGAGTGCCTGCGGTGATGTATAGACTAGATACGAGCCTTTAAAAGTGTGTTTGGACTCATTTGCCTTTTCCCTGCAATACCTCTGTGGTTCTTTGAGTTTACACCCTTTGGAAGTGTTTGATCTAGAAAAATGAATAAGAGATGACCAGGTAAAAAGGATGCAGAGTTGAGGGAGGGTTCCCTGGCAGAGAAAATGTACACAGGATTGCAGTCAGGACAGGAGCTGGAAAGTTGGGTGACTGTAGACACTGTTTGCTAAGTTTCTGCTCTGTCTCAGGCACTGGGCTAGGGACTGATGTAAGGTCACCTCAAACGTGAGAGGAAGATGAGAGCTTAATCCTGGGACTCAATCAGATAGTCAACAGAACAGCTTTCAAACCTGTGCAGCTCACCAGACCCTGGCTGAATTTGGGTGGGGGAGCTGGCCATGGTCCTGAGCAGAAATTTTGCATCTCCTGGGATCCTTCTGAATGTCCCATGAAAAGGATAAGCTGTGATGGCCAAACACCTCCTGTCTAGGAAGCCATCAGAAGCTGCTTCTGATGGTGACAGGGAAGACCCAAGTTGTGAATTCAGAAGAGAATATTTCACCACACATTCCCTGCCACCAACTGCTCTGCACCTCATGTGTGTGTGTGTGTGTGTGTGTGTGTGTTAGTCTCTCAGTCATGTCCAACTCTTTGCAACCCCATGGTCTGTAGCCTGCCAAGGTCCTCTGACCATGGAATTCTCCAGGCAAGAATACTGGAGCAGGTAGCCATTCCCTTCTCCAGGGTATCTTCCTGACCCACGGATCGAACCTGGGTCTCCTGCTCCTGCACTGCAGGGAGATTCTTTACTATCTGAGCCACCAGGGAGGCCCACCCCCGCACCTCAGACCCCTGCAATTTCCTCTTGTACTGAAGTCAGTGGAAAAAGCCATTGTGAATTCCTGAGTGGTTCTTGGTCTTTAGCAAGTAATCTCCACCATCAATCAAACAGAAGAACATGGATCAGAAGCTCACAGGCCAGTGGTCTTGTGCCTTATTTCATTGTCTGTTTCTAAATTATAAGCCAGGGGTTCTTTGGAGATAGTCAGTGCACTCTAAAAAAAAACCTGCCTTCCTGCTGATGCATATTTTCTGTCCACACTGGCTGGTCCATGAAGAATAATTCTTCCATCCCATTTAGTCATTAAGCACAATAGGTAATAATGGATGCTGCAGGGTGGGGCTTGCATTCTTTAAAAAGCAACAACAACAAAAAATGCTTAACTCAGAACCAAAAACTGACTGCTGAACCACCTCCAAATGCTTTGCTTTTTTCCCTCAGGTGGGATAAATTTCTGCGTGCTGACAGATGGCACAAGAGGGCAGTGGTTAGGAAAACTACTATATATAAAATAAATAAGCTGCAAAGATATATTGTACAGCATAGGGAAATATATAGCCAATATTTTGTAATTTCATTTTTCCCTGTAACTTTTCACTTTTAACTAATCATGGAGGCACAGGAAGGTATAAAGACAGTAGAGGCATTCGGAGGCTCGCCTAGTTTCCTCCAGCAGTTGCGTCTTATGTGAATACAGTACAGTGTCACTCTGTGGCCACAGTAAGCAAATGGGCAACCAAAACTGCTGAGAAAATGTTTCTACCCAAAAGCTGTCGCTGCCCTGGAGATACCTGTAAAGATGAAGACTAAGGAGTTGGCTACAACCTAGTGCTTGAGCATCTAAACCATGGACCTTAACCTTCACCAAGAAAAGGAAAGCAAGATGTAATGGTGATGAAGAGAGAAACTCTCCAGGCTTCTAATCATAATCTCTGATTTCTGTTGCCCAAAACATGGAGAATGAGTCTAATCATAATCTCTGATGATTTCTGTTAGTTAGAATGCGTTAGTTTCCAATGACTCACATTTTTCCCTTGGGGGAGGCTGCATGAGAACCTGATCATTGGTTGCATTTGCCATTTCACCTGAAATTCAGTATTGTCCACTTATCGTCAGTTCCCTCTGAGAGATATTTACTTAAAAGTTTTACTTTTATTAAGAGCCTTCTAAAAATTGGATGAGTTTCCTAGCTGGTGCTAGTGGTAAAAAACCTGCTTGCCGATGGGGGAGACAGAAGAGACACAGGTTCAATCCCTAGGTCTGGAAGATCGCTGAAGGAGGGCATGGCAACCCAGTCCAGTATTCTTGCCTGGAGAATCCCATGGACAGAGGAGCCTGAAAGGCTACAGTCCACAGGGTTGCAAAGAGTCATACATGACCGAAGCAACTTAGCATGCATGTGCGTAAGAGTTGAATATGTAACTTGGACAAACCTTTATGATGTAAGAATCACTGCTAAGAAGCTCAGTAACATCTTCATTCTGCAGAAATCTTGAAGGTAGAAACTACTACTATATTTATTCTATAGGAAGAAAACTTACGCTCAGGGAGTTCAGGGATTTCACTACATTCAGACATTGGTGAGCAGCAACTTAATGGAGATGGTAACAAAGTAGAGATTTAGCCATCATAATGTACTGGAAAAGAACATTAGATGTTATTCCAATAATCTAGACCTATATTTAGCCATTTTCATAACTTGTCAACATATTTTAGATTTTGTTACTGTTTATTCACTGAGTCGTGTCCGTAGCCTGCCAGGCTCCTCTGTCCATGGGATTTCCCAGGCAAGAATACTGGGGTGGGTTGCCCTTTCCTTCTCCATATAATAATTTTAAATGGGGTATAAGCTATAAAACTTTTGAGTCACTGTGTTGACACCTGAGACTGATATAAAATTGTAGATTAACTATACAAAAAAAAAAAAAAGACAGTGGCTCCTGGATTCAGACAGACCAGAGTGAAAAGCCTGGCTTGTTACCTTCTCATTGTGTGTGACTTTAGGCAGGCAGCTTCAGTTCTGTGAATCTCAGTTTCTCCAACTTTGAAACTATAGTACCTGCCTTGCAGGGGCTCTTGTAGGGATTAAATGAGATAAAACATGTGAGGCCTTGGGGCCCTGCCTGACACTCAGAAAGTGCTCTGTAGGTAATGGCTATCGTGAGGGTAATTTTCCCAGCCTAAGTCCTCCCCAGAGTTTCTGGACTCAAGGATAGTTAGCTTCTTCCACACCCCCTCCAAGCTCTAATCTGCTTCTAAATATGTTGGGGTAAATAGACAAAATGGGGGTCAGGGAAGTGAGGCATCATGAAGAGCACACTGTGCCCTTCACGGGGCCTGCTTGCCCGTCTTCCCTTCCCTGTGAGGTTCAGGACTCCTGATGGCAGCTGACTGGAGACCGGACCCGTGGGGGCTGCTGCTCCCTTCCAGAAATCGCCCTGAATTGGGATGCATGTGGAACAGTTTGACGACCCTTGGCAGGTTTTTATTCTTCTTCCAGAAGCGCTGCATACATCTCTCATACAAATACTGACTCACATTCACTGAAGAGTAGCCCTGGGGCAAGGCAGCTTTTAACCATAAAGGAGTCAGAGGGACGGCAGCCCTGTTCAGCATCCTCGGACAAAATGGCCATTAGGTTGCTGTCACTGTGTTTGCATTTCAAGGTGTTTATAAGGTCTGAAATGGATTTGGGGAGAGGATGGTGTGTGAACTAGGGTGTGTGTGCATGCGTGCATGTGTGTGAACTGTGAGCTCACAAAAGCTTTCAAAGTCCATAACTTGTGCCATTGACCAAGGCACAATGCGTGCCTACTGTGTAACCTGGTATTAAGGGCTGGATCTGTGTTCCCTTGGGGGGGATTCAGCACCTCTTGTAGTCATTGGGCACAAGGTAGGTCAGGGACCACTTTGCAAGTTAAAGAAGTAACTTTCCTGAGAGGCACACAGATGGATATTTCATTTGATCACTTCTTCCAGAATACCACTTGCTATATTATAGTTCCCAGTTGGAAAAAAAAAAAAAAACTCAAAGGCATCCATTTATCTCTATCCTGTTTGGATGAATCAGCTTCTGCACAGACAGTTCTGCACACCTGCTCCATCCAGAGAGAAATGGGAACGCCCCACATCTGATAGGGTGGCGCCATTTTACCCAAAAGGAGGTATGTGTTTAATTCAGATTTGAGATGCAACAATTTCAAGCTCTTAGCTATTTAGGCAACAAGCATTTTTCTGAGGACTCCCCATGTGCTGGTTCTAGGGACATAGAAAAGACTTGGAAATTGTCCCTACCTTACAGGCACTCCATCTGGTGGTGGGGGTGGGAGGAGGGTGTATACAACCAGAAACAAGTCAACAGGCTGTTGAGGGCTGCACCCACCAGAGATGCCTGGGAAAAGTGGAAGCAACTTAGGCACAGGGTGGGGTTTATACCTGAGTAAGTTCTAAAGGTTGAGTAGAAGTTAGCCAGGTGAGGAAGAAGAAAGGGCATTGCAAGCAGAGGGACAAAGGTTGCATGATGACGTTGCTAGAGCATCAGGCGGCAAGGAAGGGGCTCAGTGAAAGCCGCTCAGTCATGTCTGACTATTGGTGACCCCGTGAACTATACAGTCCACGGAATTCTCCAGGCCAGAATACTAGAGTGGATAGCCATTCCTTTTTCCAGACGATCTTCCCAACCCAGGAATCAAAGCCTGGTCTCCTGTATTTTGGGTGGATTCTTTACCAGCTGAGCCACAAGGGAAGCCCAAGAACACAGGAGTGGGTAGCCTATCCCATCTCCAGTGGATCTTCCCGAGGCAGCAATCAAACCGGGATCTCCTGCATTGTAGGTGGATTATTTACCAGCTGAGCTATCAGGGAAAGAGGTTCAGAGGGTGAGACAAATCCAGCTCACGCAGAGCCCTGGATGCTGGACTGGGAAGCCCAGAGACAATGTGCAACACTGGAAAGCATTGGGTGGTGGTGGGGGTGGGGGGGAAAGTGGTCCAAGGTAAGGAGGCCAGTGAAGAGGGAATGGCAGGAAAAGATAATGATTTGAGGGCATGGCAGTCAGAGTGGAAACCTTTTGTTACTTAGCCCCAAGGAGGGGGTCCAGCCCTGAAACAAGCAGGGTGGAGCCAGCCCAGATGGAGGGGAGCTGTGAGGACAGCGGAGGGGGTGCTCTCTTCTCAGGACGTGCATCTTTGCATTGAGGAACCTGAGTCTGGCACCTGGTGGAGGACCAGAACATCAGGGGTGCAGGGCTAAGAGGCAGAAATGCTGTGGTCGTTACATGGCCAAGACTTTGGACTCCAAACCGCCAGCTAAACATGTCATGCCTTTTTCAGTTCCTTGACTGGTGTCTAAGGTGCTTTTTTCAGTTCCTGAGACAGGTGCAGAGGGTTGAGAAGAGGAAGATTCACAGAGATACAGCTTTTTTTTGCATCTTAATTCACTCATCACCAGCTCACCTGTGTGTGTACCCTGTATCCATGAGAAGACTTGATTTTTTTGACTGTGGCCTTGGCAATTAGCCATAATGTGATGGGATGGTGAGGACCAATCCTCCTCTTTATAAGGCAGTTTTGAGTATCTAATTTACAACTGTACTTTGTTGTACAAATTGTACTCTGACTTTTTTTTAATGCTTTCACATCTACTTCCTCACTTTTCATCTTTCACAGGTCAGATAAAAATACTATTATCTTTAAAAACAGATGAGGAAGACAGGCTCAGGCCTGGATACTAGTACAGACTGCACTGCACCCCACCTGGGTAACCTTGCATAAGTCAGGGAACCTCTCTGTACTTCAGTTCCTAACTGTGAGGTGGGGTTGATAATAGCTAGATTAGTAATTGTAAAGCATTTTTCGTAATTATTGGCATGTGGTAATTATTCATGTTCTAGTGGTGATGGTGGTGGTGATAGAGGCAATGGTGGTGATGGTTATCCCTAAATTATAGTAATTGGACAGAGTGGTTAATTATTCTGCCTAAATCACACAGCCAGTTGTCAGCAGAATTAGAACCTGGCTTCCTGAAAGTGTCAAAAGTGTTAGTCACTCAGTCTTGTCCAACTCTTTGCTACCCCATGGACTGTAACCCACCAGGCTCCTCTGTCCATGGGATTCTCCAGGCAAGAATACAGGAGTATGTTGCCATTCCCTTCTCCAGGGGATCTTCCTGACCCAAGGATTGAACCCAGGTCTCCAGCATTGTAGGCAGATTCTTTACCATCTGAGCCACTAGAGAAGCATTTCAGCCTGATTATAATCCACTGCCTTCAGCATCATTTCCCTCTAAAGCATCCACGAGGCTGGATGTGGGTTCCTTATATTCTTCTTTCCGTCTCTTGCTCCTCCTTGTTTACCTCCTCGTCCTCCTTTCCTGCTTTCTTCATTTTCTTTAGTGAAAGTCTGAGACGGAGATTACATAAAGAAAGAACCCAGAAAAAAAAAAAATACTTGAAGCAATTAGGTCTTTGCATGTCATTTCTTATTCAGTAGAGCAGAGGTTAACTTTCTGGCCCTTTAACTTAATAAATTTCATCACTTAACATGATAACCGAGCGTTGATCCTACCACTACCACCTAAGGGAGATTCACAGACCTTTATAAGTTACTGCATGATGCAGTTGACCAAATCTCAAAATATTAATAATTGCGGTCTAATTAGACTGTTCTCGCTTCCACTCTTGGAGAAGAGAAACCGCTAAGCTTGACACTTGAAGCAAGTGCCACTTGCCAGAAGCCCATGGGAACTTGGAGCCAAACCGCCAACCTGGCTGTGTGCAAAAGCAAAAGAGTTATAACAGCAGTTATTTATAGCTTCATGGAGATAATGATAATGATGATGATGAAAATGATGGTTGTTACCGTTTATTGAGGGGCTTCCTCCATGGCACAGCGGTAAAGAATCTGCCTGCAATGCAGGAGCCACAAGAGATGAAGGTTTGATCCCTGAGTGGGGAAGATCCCCTGGAGGAAGGCATGGAAGCCGACTCCCGTGTTCTTGCCTGGAGAATCCCACGGACAGAGGAGTCTGGCAGCTACAGTCCAAAGGGTCGCAAAGAGTTGGACACGATTGAAGTGACTTAGCACACATGTACGTTCATTGAAGGTCTCCTGTGTGCCAGGCAATATGCCAAGTGCCTCTCATTTCAGCAATGTCCTAAGAGGGTATCCATTTATCCCCATGTTAGAGGTGAGCAGAGTGAATCAGACAGAGGAAAAACTGACTCACCCAGAGTCACAGACATTGAGTGAAAAGGAAGCGATGACCAATTAAATCCAGAGAGACTTTTCTAAAAACCAGTGCATTTTCCTCTTGCAACACTTTGAAATCAGGCTACCTGGGTTTAAATTCCACCTCTACCAGTAACTAATCTCTGGTCAGACTACTACTTAACCTCTCTGAGCCACGGTTTCCTCATGAGCAAGATGGAGACAAGAGTACTTCCTTCCTAGGGATGCTGTGTGGGTGCAAGGAGAGAATTGCCCATGAGAGCTCAGCTCAGTGCCCCTCAAGCCATCCTTGTGCACTGCCTCCCAGCGCCCCAGGCAGTACCTGCTTCTCTCCAACTACAGCCACTCACTGCGGCCCCCAGCCCTCTTTCCTTCCAGGAAATATGCTGTTGCATATTTCCCAGCTGTTCAGACACACTCCGTGGAGACGATCTCAGACCTACTTCTCTTGGCGGTTTCATGCTTCTAAGTTTCTTTGCCTCTTTCCCATGATCCAGACTAATCCGTCCTAATATTGCTCTCTAGTCTATTGCCGGTGACTTAGCCAAGATGACAGCATTTTAAATGTGATAGTCATGACAGTTTAGTCAAAGAAAAAGAGAAACAGAGACAGATAGTCATTTTCAGACTGTATTCAACTGCAGAGCAAACAGAGCCCTGAAATTACCATGACTTAAGTAAGACAAAATCTTACCTCCCTCACATAAAAGAGGTTTTTTGTTTTGGTTTGGTTTTATTTTGTTTTATTTATTTGTCTGTCTTAACTGTGGTGTGAGGGATCTTCGGTCTTTGTTACAGCACGCAGGATCTTTCAGTCCTGGCACCTTTACTTGTGGCACGTGAACTCTTAGTTCACGTGCTAATGTGGGAGCTAATTCCCTGATCAGGAATAGAACCTGGGCCCCTTGCATTGGGAAGGCAGAATCTTAGCCACTGGACCCCCAGGGAAGTCCCGAGAGGTTTACTTTGTGGAAGATGTACTGGTCATCCAGTACCCAGGTTCCTTCTGTCTTTTAATCCCCTATCCTTAGTGTTTGCTTCTGTCTGCAGGGTTTCCTCATGCTCACACAATGGCTACTGGCACTGCAACCATTGTAGCTAAGTTCCAGGCAGCAGGAAGGAAGAGAGGAAAAAGGGACCAAAGGACAAATGCCACCCTGCTGTGTTTACTTCCTTTGTCAGGTTTTCCTAGAAGTTCCTCCCAGTGATCTCCTCTTGTACGTCATTGGCTTGTCCTATCTCCAGGAGAGCTGGAAGAGGTAGTTTTGTTTGTTGTTGTTTTGATGACTTTTTGTCTAGGTATTTGATGTTCAGGATAACTTGGTCTGTTTCCAAGGAAGCTCAGGAAATGGATATTGGCACTTCGGGCCTTTGGGAGAAAGGACAAGAGGTAGGCAAAGAAAACCAGCAAACGCTGACACCTACTCTTTGTCAGGCACTGTCCTCAAGGAGTCTGTAGTCTAATAGGAAAAGCAGACAAGGAATAGGTAATGGAACATATAGCATGGCAAGTGCAACAGTGGGGAGCACATAGGCATGGGGAGCTGTGGGGGCGCAGAGGAGGCACTTGACCTGGCCTGGACTTGGAGCAGGGAGGAAGCAGCAGTATTGAATGGTCAACAGCTGACAGTTTCTCCCAGACCTTAGAATCAGCAAGTGAAGAAAGGGAGGACATGCTGCAGGAAGGGGCAAAATCATAGAATTCTGAGGGATGGAGAGATACAAATGAATGACTGGGTGAGTGGTCAGAGATAAAACCCAGATCTTAGAGGACCTGATTGCCATGGGGAAGAGTCTGGGCTTCATCCTGAGAGCAGTGGGAAGCCATTGAAGGGTTTGGAACACTCTGATGGGAATGAATCTGCCTTTCAGAAGAGCCCTGTGACAGCAAGGTGGACAATGGATTGAGGAGGAGAAAGATGAGATAGGAAGCTACTCAGAGGAATAGAGGCAATGAATGATGGTTTCTGGCTAGGGTGGTAGCAACAGGAAGTCAGTCTAGTGACATTTAGAAAGTACTTGATATCACTTTGTGATCAGTTAATGATGAAGGGGGTGAAGCAGACAAAAGCAGTCACTCCATTTCACAGGTGAAATGAATTGTATTTTGCCACTGTGAGGACTCCTGAATAGCATACTTATCTGTGTCCAAAGAAAAACTCTAGGCTGTGTCTTCTTCCAGCTCAAACATCTGCTAGGTGCGTGTGCGCTATTCGCCCCAACTTCAGAAATGCCACGTAAATTTCACAAAGGAGCCAGAGAGAACAAAACCTGAAGCAGATAAAGCCACTTCTCTAATTGTGAGTCAGTTATTCTGTGTCTTTATCACAGCCTCAGTAGCATCTTTCTGCCATCTGATTAAAAGGAACCCTTGAACCAGCTGTCCTTTTTGGGCTGAGTCATTCAGAAAGGAGAGAAATCCATCTGAAACTTCTGATCTCAGAGATGAAATCCTAACTTGGCAAATCTCCCATTGTTAGGCATTGCAATTAGCAAATGACCCAGGGCCGGTAAAGAGATGTTCAGATGTGATTTAGTAAGAGCGTGGTTGCAGTAAGCACTCAGAATATGTTTGCAATCAATTTGCCGTATACACAATATGCTACCAGAGCAATCTTTTGTGTATGCAGTTGACCTTTTTTCTGGCAATCTTGTCCTGTAAAGAAGAGTGAAATCCTCCATTGCAAATCACAGGCGCTCAGGAATTGGCTCTAATTTGCATGCTGACAAAGATATTAACTTGAGGGGGGTGGGTGTTGATAATACAACATGTCCTTTTGTCTGAAAGGTAGTTCAAAATCTGTGTTGTGACTACAGTTGACTGAAGTTCAATTACTGTAATAAATGTATTCCAAATTTCATCTCAATTGCATTTGCATTTTAATGAATGATTCTCACCTTCTTGTCAATTTGGCAGCCAGGCTAGATTTATTAAGTTATTGTATAAACAGGGCATTCTAATGCGGGAATTTAAATGCAAAATATTTGCTCGGCCACATTTGAACTGGGGCTGCGTTATTAATTCGTCTGCAGGGGTTGCCTCAAAATTCAAGAATTTAAGGACTGTGTTTCAGATACCTCCATTCCATCATGTTTGCCCTGTCCTCCTCTGAAATCGATCTGTCTGGGTGGGCTGACAAAGCAAGACGTGAGCCAGCCAGATAAAGTGGGCTCTCTAAGCGTTCAGACTCCACAAGCTGGGAAGAAACTGATTTATTTGCTATTATTTGAAAACAGTAAAATTTGTTAAGTGAAAATTTCCCACGTAGGCAATTCCCTTCTGGGAGAGCAGGACATTCCTGAAATCAGATTGCCAAGAGTGTTTGTTCATCTTAATGTCATTCCGCCTTCCCCGTCGAAGCTCTCCTGGCTTTATAGTCCCATATTTCTTGCAGGCAGAGACAGAAAATGTGAGTGAAAACCAGCTGGATGCAGAGCCATAATACCATTAAAAGTTGTGTTGTTGTTGTTGTTTTTAAGTACATCTGGACTGTTAATTTTTAACAAAGCAATTTGCAGTGGTTAATCCCATGCCCCCCATAATAGAAAGGTTGAACGTGAGTTTCTCTCCCTGTCTCCTAATTCCAGTACTCCACAGCTTCCTGCCAGGCCCGTGTGAAAAGAACAGAGGCTATCTGTTTTAAATGACCATCAGTTTCTTCAAGGCTCTGGGGATGGAGGCTGATTCAGGTAATGGGAGACTCAGAAGAGCAGAGTGCCCTCAGAGAGTGAGAAATGGCTGCCACAGCTATGCTCGAAGAACTTGCTGAGATGAATCGACTGCTAGTGTGGGTCAAAGTTTTATTTCAAACTTGTACCAAGGGAATCAGGCTTCTAATAAAGCCAGTTTGAAGATTTCTTTCTGCAAGAGTTTTGTTGTTTTTTTAATAAAAGGAATAGGACAGCTAAACCAGTGTGCCTCAAACTTCTATATGTATATGAGTCATCTAGGGGTCCTGTGAAAATGCAGACCCTTATTCAAGAGGTCTGAGGGGACACCCAAGATTCTGCCTTTCTAACAAGCTCCTGGGTGTTGCTGATGCTGCTGGTCCAGGGACCATACTTTGAGTAGCAAGAAGCTAGATAGCATCACTCAAGGGTGGAATGGCTCGGTAAAGATTACCAGTCGTGTTACAAGGCTGACGGGCCAGGTGTGTGGGTAAATCTAACAACCAGAAAGGACTATTGATCTCATAGAAAATACCAGAAAATTGCACAGCTTATCAGATATGCTATCAATAGATACTTCTCTGAGGGGGCTGTTGATTACCTTATGCCCTAAGTTCTGTGCCACATCATCTCTTCTCAGGTCTGAGACATTATTTTCTCAGTGCCATATTTTGTCATATCTAATAGGCACTTTTTTCACATTTTAACATCTCTGTACGGGACATACAACATACAGTCATGTCCTAATTGACTTTTCATGGGTTTTTCCTTCTTTTGGTTCATAAAATGACGTCATGTCTTATAACAAATGATGTATCTGTCAGCTATTTTCACCACAATGCTGTGTAACAAGCTACCCTGAAACTCAGTGATTTTCAGTAAGTATTTCTTCCTTGCTTATACATCTGTGGGATAACTAATTTGGTTGACTTAGGCTGAGATCAGCTGGTTCAGATCTGTTCCATAACTTTTTTATTCTTCTGGGGTCAACGAAATAGTGGGTTTTGTTCTTGTCATGGACCCAACTGAGCAAGCTTATTTCAAGCTTCTGTTCAAGTCATACCTATAACATCCCATTGGCCACAGAAGTCACATGGTGAAGCTCAAAATCAGGATGCTGGGTGTACATTCCACCCTTGAATGTAGGGAAGCGGGGAAGAGGGGACGGAGGGAGTATCTGGTGAACAATGACCTAATCTGCTGCAGGTGGTGACTTGGATTGGATTAAACATGGCCTAAAGAAGGAACATGTACGCCACCAGTTTCTCTTCTGAGGGCCTACAGGTGAACCCTGTGCAATAAGAACAGCCCAGAGATACATAAACTTGAAGCTTTAAAGCTCTCTACTGAATAGTCTGGTGTTTGCAGCATATGCAGGTGGAGAGAGAAATCCCAGAATCAGCCCTGGGGGTTCCCAACCGTTGCTTGCTACTTTCCAGCCACTATGACCCTCATTGTTCACTTAACTCTTCCTTCTGTTTTCTTAACAGCAGATCACATCACCCTCTCAGGACTGCTCAATGAGTTGACAGTAGTAATCATAGTACCCCATCATTGAGTCCTAGGTACGAGACACTACACTAAGCTCTTTACATCCGCTGTCTCATTTAACCCTCCCAGCAGCCCTTGGAGGCAGGAATGACTTTTTTCCTCATTTGGAGGTGGAGAGACTGTGGTTCAGAGAACTTTAAAATCTGCCTAAGCAGGTAGCAGAGACCCACCCCATCCAGAGGCTGCCCCTCCAAGCCTCAGCACCGCATCCACTGGCTCTCAGGTCAGAAAGGTGTTTGGAGGGAAACCCGCCCCTTCAGTCTGACTCAACTGAGCCCCAGGAGACTATTCCTATTGTCACACTGCATGTTTTTCATTCATCAGCTCACACAGACTCCCGTACAGAGAACGTATGTCCCTTAAATGTAAAAACCTTCTCCACTGCATCAGTGAAGAGGAAGTGGCTTTGGATGGAGGAAACTTTCCATTCTATAATCTGCTTCTTCCTCTGCTTGCCTGATGCAGTTAATTATTTGCCTCCCCATCACTCCTGTTGCAATGTTAGCCGGGGGAGTTTTACATTGTGGGAAGCAGTGAGCAGGAGGCACTGGGTGAGCGGACTTAAAGGCGGAAACTGCTCTTCCCTGCAAATACCTCCCTTCCCGCAAATAGCCTAGTAATCAGCAATAATGATGAAGAAAATAGAGGGAACATGCAAGGGAATTAAACAAGAATTTGATAAAATATTAAGCAGTTTTAAATGGGCTTCCACAGCAGCAGGGGTGCACTTCACAGCACGTGGAATGAACAGCCCACAGTCCTGAAGTGCCCAGAATAGGCTGGTGGGTCTGACCTGAGGGCCCAGATACTTCCCCCCCACCATCACCACAGACACACACACACACACACACACACACACACTACCCCCGGCCACCTCTATTCATCTCTCAACCAGTTCTTTCCAGAGGATCTAACAGCTGGGAGTCTGGCTGCCTTGCTTGACAGAAGCTGCAATTCTACCAGAAAACTTGCTAGATTCCTCAAACTGGCCACCACCAACTCCCCTAGTCTCTTCTGGGAGTTCACCAGTAAGACAGGCATTCTTCAATACCCACATCCAGAGGTGTATTGCAGACTTGGCTTTTCACAGTGTCCTCCTTATTCAGATCCTTGAAAGAAATCTCTTCCTCTTCCACCTGGAATGGCTAGCCATTACCCAAACAGCTTTTCAGTGTCTCATGGTCATTGGGAATCACATGAGGGATTGTGTTTCCCTCTTTGCATTGGCTTCTAGGATGCTCAGGGCCAAATCTGTGTACTAGCTCGTGTGTCATGAGATTTGATACTTGTCTTACCTGATCTTGTTTTCTTATTCATCACGTCTCCTGCCCTTCTCACTTTTTAAATTGTCTGCCCCTAATCCTTTTTGGAATAAGGGCATAAACAAGTCAAATAAATTTCTTGCCAAACTCTTAATCTCTACTTTAGTAGAAATGAGGTAACTTAGATGTAGAGGTGGAGTCTGTGAATTCTTTGAAGATGCGTCCTTCACTGTAATGCCAGTGCTTGAACAGAACTTGACACGTTGTAACTGCCTAGCACAGACTCTGAGGCAAAACAGTGTCGGCTCAGGGCTTGGCACATGATACTCAAGCCCCTTTTGTTTGCTGTGGTGTGGACCATCAGCCTGTCACTTATAAAATTTATAAGAATTTTGTTAAACCTTCGCAGTCAAAGAAAACAAAGAGTTAGGCTGTTCCACGTGTAGGTTTAAATATGTGATCATACTGTACTTCGTTTGCTAGGGCTACCGTAAGAAAGGACTATAAACTTGGTGGCTTAAACAACAGAAATGTGTCGTCTCAGTTCTGGAGGCTAGAAGTGCAAGATCAAGGGATCAGCAGGGTGGGTGTCTTCTGACTCCTGAGAGAGAAACTCTGTTCCATGCCGCTCTCCTAGCTTCTGGTGGCTTGCTGGCCATCTTTGGCATTCCTTGGCCTGCAGAAGCGTCCAGGCCTTCACTGACCATGCGGTGGAAATGGCACTAACCCTTCCACCAGCCCTGTCTCTCACTCTCCCTGGTCCCTGCTTCAGGCCTCCCAGTACTTAGCGTGTCACCTGCAGTTCACTGCTTTGTTTCGTGTCTGTCTCCACCCCCTGGAATAGGAGCTTTGTGAGGACCAGGATGCTGTGAGCTGTTTTGTTTGCTGCTGAATCTCAGCATCTAGAGTAGCTCCTGGTGCACAGTGGGTATTCAGTACATCTTTGTTGAATAGTTAATAATGATGCAACTGTTTAGGCAAACACACACATTTGAAACTGGGTGTGAATTAGTGCTATGACGGGTCTGACTTCACTGTTTTAAAATTTATTTCCAGTTGAAGGATAATCGCTTTACAATATTGCTTTGCTTTCTCGTTCTAAGGAGATTGGCTTGCCTTTTTGGAGGTCTGGGGTCTTCAGCTGTCATTTAGAAGTGGTTCTGTTGGAGTTGTTCCATATTCTGATGAGTTTGTGGGGAGGCAGGTGATCTCCTCATCTTACTCTCCACCATCTTTTCCATTCTTCTGACTTCATTGTGTGACCATTGATGCTTTTGAGCTGCCCAACCCCCCTTCTCTCTGCCCCACATCGAGGGTGAGCATTATAATAAGAAACCCAAGGTGCTCCTTGTTTGTTGCTGGAGAGACGTTCAGTCCCCACACAAAGGACACGTCACCCCAGCCCTACTCCCACAAAACCCTAAGCCACCCCTGCTCTGCCCAGAAAGCCTCACAATGTGAGTTGTGTCATTTCATACCTTTGTGCTGGGTGTATGGTGGCAGTCTTGACCTCTGAACCAAATTCTGAGCAAAGAGGCTCCATGAAGTAACATAATCATGAAACAGCGTTTGCTGTCATGCCAGCCCCAGCTCCCAGATTAGCTCTGCATTTGCTTTGTTTGTGCCACATCAAGAAAATCCTCTTTTGTGGAATTGAAGGGTTGCACATGGTTAGGGTTTTCCTATCAACTTATCTGGCAATCTCAGGGTGCTCTTTGATGAGTGGGTTCAGAAGCTTGAAAGTGAAACAGAGGAGCATTTTTGTTTCAAATGTGAATTCCACCTCACATCAACTGCTTGCATCCCTAAACTTAAAAGCCCAAATGGACAATTCAGGGCCAGTTATGTATAATCTGGCTTCACAGTCATTTGGTTTTGCGCAGTTTTATGCATGAGGAACCTGAGAGATTATTTTGCTGTGACAAGAACGTGGCTGGACAGATGACACCTGATCCTCGCCTGCCAAATTTTTGTGAAAATTTCAAATTGTTCCTATGAGATAGATGCTATGATTAACCCCATTTTAGAGATTAAGAATGTGGCATGTAGCGTAGAAATTCAGAAAAGTGTACGAGTTGAGAAGCAGGGTCTACACTTAGGAAAAGATTGCCAGTGACCTTCCAGTGACATACGTGTATGGAACTCAAATACCACATGTCGAGGAATCTAAGACAAACCATGACAAACAAAACAAATAAAAATACTGCCAATTAAATCGGTCCTCAAGGGTGTGAATTGTTATTCTCATTTCATAGTACCTAGCAGAGTGCCTAGCACATAGCAGGCACTCAGTAAGTATTTGTTGAGTGGTGGAACCAAAACCTAGAGAGGTTAGATAATTTGTTCAAGGTCTTTGGTAGGAGGTGGTCTTTGGTAGAATTCAAGCTTAGGGTAAGTAACTCTGTGACTTTGGAATTCTAAAGACAGGAAGTCTCCTGCTACTGGGCCTGAGAGTGTCCTTCAGTTAACTGTCAGTCCCAAGATAGTAAGACATTGCCTTGATAGCCAGCCCATCTTCCTCCCTCTTTCTTTTCTTCAGCACCTTAATTCAGTGGGTGAAGATTGGCCGTGGATACTTCACCATCCTGAAGGAGGAGAGTGCCTTGAAAAAGAGGCAACAACAACTGGAGAAACTAAAAGAGGAAGAAAGAAATAAATTCCAACCAGCCAAAAGGCTGTCAGATATCCAGTATGGGGATTTGGTTCTGCCGTAAGTAGACCTCTGTCCCTGCAGCCCCTGTGGCCTTGGAAAGGACCATTGAGAAGGAACACTGGCTGGTTGGGTTGAGGGGTGGCAGCTGTCTCGCATGGGAAGCCCCTTCTTAGGCTGGTGTCTGATGACTTCTTTCAATCTGACTCAACCTACTTCGCCAGCCTCACCTTCAGATATTCAGTGATCTTCTACTACACATGTCCGTTCTAGTATCCAGAGCCAAGAGCTAACCAAGAAATCTTGCAGGTCCCCAGATATGCTTCTTTCCCTTTTCTTCCAAGGTTTATCCCTACCTCTAGGCGTTTTCTTGTGCTGTTCCCTGGGCCTTAAATGCTGTTCCCTACTACATCCTCTCCCAACTAAAGTCCTACTTATCCCTTATCCTTACAAGCTCAGCTTAAATGCCATCCTCTCCTGCAGCTTCCCGGATTTCAGCCCCACCACCTCCAAAATCCATTCTGGACTCTCTTGAGTTCCATACTGTGTTTGTATGCTACTTTGTTTCATTACAGATCAATATCCCTGTTCTAGACCTTCTCCTGAAACCTGAGATCCTAGTGTCCACCCAAAGCAAGTGAACCAAAAAAGAAAAAAGTTAGTTGTGGTTTGTTGAATACAGTAGCCTCCGTCTTTTTGTAAACATCTCTCCTCTCGTTTGGAGAGGACCATCAACAGACTGGAACATTATGAAATACCCAATCATGTAACAATAACAATCATGCTAATAATCACAATTTATAATGGGTGTCTGTCTACCATGTGCTTTGTGCACATCTTTCTGTCAAATTTTCAAAATGTTCCTATGAGATAGATCTCCCATTTTAGAGATTAGGAAATGGCAACCTACTCCATTACTCTTGCCTGGGAAATCCCATGGACAGAGGAGCCTGGTAGGTTACAGTCCATGGGATCTCAAAATGTCAGACACAACTGAGCGACTTCACTTTCTTTTCACTTTTAGAGATTAGGAATGAGGCTTAGAGATGCTCTCATAATTCCCATTATTGAATTATGGAAAGCATCCCCTAAGTCCCAAACTGAGTAACACCAACATTCATGGATTTTGCCATTCTGCAGAAACAAGCTCCAGGGATACTTCGCTTGGGCAGAGCGAGCAAGGCATAAATCAGGGATGGGAAGGAAATGCTACAGCAGGAAGAGAGGAAGTGTTGGGTTGGCCCCAGTTTTCCATAAGGTGTTATGGGAAAAACCTGAATGAACTTTTGATCAACCCAATATATGTGATAGAAATGGCCTGCCACTGTACCCACTGTCCTGTTAAAGCAATGGGCTCAGCCCTGGCTCCACATCAGTCACCTGGGTGCTTCTCAGACCCATTACATCAGACTTTCTGGGGGTGTGGACATAGCCTTTTTCAAAGCTTCCCTCAAGAATTCCCATGTGGAGCCAAGGTTGAGAGTTACTGTGCCAGAGTTGGCTTTAGGAACCCAAGTTGCCATGCTGGTGCCTAAGAAGGAAATGGGATCCCCAGCAGATAGTCCCTTTCTTCTGTACCACTTCCCAAATTCTGTTCTTCACAATCTTTCCGACCCAAAGATCGAACCCTCATCTCTTGTGTCTCCTGCATTGGCACGTGGATTCTTTACCACTCCACTGGAGAGCCCTCTTATTAACATAAAGAAATATGAATGTGTGCCTCTTAAAAGCAATAGTCCTGTCAGTGGAATCGCACAGTACGGGACCTTTCTGTGTCTGGCTTCTTTCACTTAGCATAAAGTTTTGAGGTTCATCCCAAACAGAAAGCAGACTGGTGGTTACCAAGGGTTGAGGAAGTGGGGCAGATAGAGAGTGGCTGCTTACTGGGTGCAGTGTCTCCTTTGGGGCTGATGAAAGTATTTTGGCACTAGATTCAGGTGATGGTTGTACAACCACTGGCTCAAATGCCATTGAATTGCAACCTTTGAAACAGTCCATTTTATGTTATGTAAATTTCAACTGAAGGGGGAATAAAGGGAGTTCTCGTCTGGGAGGCCCTGGAGCCGGGGTGGGGGTCAGGCCGGACACTAGTGGTTGCCAGTCCTCTTAAAGCTTGAGGTTCCCTGTGACTGTTGGGAACCCTGAGTGTGGACCACGAGGGGCTGGTATAGTTCCAGTCATCTTCCCCCTGAAAGTGTGGCCCTTGGGAACCACACTTATTGTAAGGAAGGTCTCCCTCCTCTTTGATTCCTTATTTGTACAGACTTTTGTTTTCCATCCCCCTTGCCTTGTGAAACTGTCAGAAGGAAAGTTAACCTTTCATAGCTTGACGAACATCCTTAGGACCAAAGCAGCACTCAGGCTGCCTCACCTTTCTAGTGGTCTCCAGTCTCACTCCAGTTTTGGCTAAGAGATTCCCACTTTGCTGTCAGCTCTTTGACACTTCATTAAAAAGAATATTTTGTCCAACAGTTTTGGTTATTTATAAGCAAAGGGTTGGTCTAAATAAACTAGCCCACCATTTGTGCATTTATTTAAGAGGAGAGAAAATATCTGTGACTTACAGCCCCCGCCCCCATACCTTCCAGGGAGTGAGCATCCCAAGGAGAAGCTGCCTTTGGCGAGCAAAGGGTATTCAGATGAACACACAGATACAGAGGAAGAGCACAAAGGCTTCCCGGATAGATAGAATGGGGACATTCAGCAGACAGGCCAAGGGTGTGAGGAGAAGGGACCCTTGGGAAGAGAGAAGAGTGAAAGGGCAGCCATCACAGGGTGAGAACAGAGATATCTAATGAGGGTTTTTATAAGGTTTTGCCTCAGAGTATGACATGTAAGGCCTTCCCTGGTGGCTCAGTGGTAAAGAATCCACCTGCAATGCAGGAGATTGAGGAGATATGGGTTCAATCCCTGGGTCAGGAAGATACCCTGGAGGAGAGCATGACAACTCACTCCAATATTCTTGCCTGGAGAATCCCATAGATAGAGGAGCCCAGTGGGCCACAGCCCATAGGATCACAAAGAGCTGGACACGACTGAAATGACTTAAGCACGCATGCGTGAGAAATGTAAATCTATTTCTTGGTTTCCCCACAAGATCTTCAGTAAAATATTCATGGCCCCTTAGTGCATTGTAGTCTTAGACCTTTATCTTGGCTCCCCAGTAAGTGTAGGGGTGAGAAAGGGGGACAGTCTCGACCCTGTCCCAGTCTCATTGTACAGCCAACCGTTTAGGTATTGAAGACCTACTGTATGCAGGCCTTCTGATGGCACAAAGATGTGAAAAGGGTGGAGGAACAGCCCCCACCACACATGATGCTGCAGCACAGCGCCACGGGGTGCACCCAAGGCTCCCTGAAGTATGCCTGGGGGAGAGGAGAACACGCCTCCCATGTGCTTCTCCTTGGCTCTCATGCCGTGATCACACTCACACTTCTGACACAGATGTGTGGGCTTTTCCCCCACACCAAGCAAATGTCTGTGACACCAGTGGGGTATCCCGCCATCCTGTTCAGTTCTGATGCTTCCCACATCAGAGCCCACAGGTTAAGGGTTCACTCCCACAAGGTGACCCCCCACATCAGATACCAGTCACTAGCCCCAGGTTATCACCTGACCAGCCAGCTATAAATCAGGGTTCTCATGACCTCCTCTTTGAGTCTGATCATTTTCTAGAGTGGCTCACAGAACTCAGGGATACACCGACTTACATTTTCCTATTTCAGTTCAGTTCAGTTCAGTCGCTCAGTCTTGTCTGACTCTATGCGACCCCATGAACTGCAGCATGCCAGGCCCATTTATTATATAATAAAGAGTACAGATGAGCACCCAGATAAAGTACATCGGGTGAGATCTGGGAGGGTCCCAAGCACAGGAGCTTCTGTCCCCATGGAGTTGGAGGGTTTGCCATCCTCCTGTTGGTTGGATGTGGTTACCAACCCAGAAGCTCTCCAAACCCCTTACTTCTGGGATTTTTATGGAGGCTTCATCACATAGGCATGAACTGTCGTTAATTCAACGTCTAGCCCCTCTCCCCTTCCCAGAGAATTCCCAGCTTCTAATGGCTCAGTCTTTCTGGTAACCAGTCCCTATCCTGAAGCTATCCAGGAGCCCACTCCGAGTTGCCACATTTGAATAAAAAGACACCCTGGTCACCCAGGAAATCCCAAGAGATTTGGGAACTCTGTGTCACGATCCAGGGTATAACACCAAATATTAGAACAAGAGCTGTTCCCGGTGCTCTTGTATCACTTAGGAAATTCCAAGAGTTTTAGGAGCTCTGTGCCAGGAACTGGGGGCAGAGACTGATATATAGATATACATACAGATATTTCTATTATTTCACAGTGTCCAGCCCCTTCAATTTTGGAGGTAGAAAGGAAATCTGGAAAGAATTCCCCAAAATGTGGCTTTTGAGCAGGACCTTCAGTACTCAGTGGGAGTTTGTTGGCTTACACAAAAGAAGTGTGGTTATACCCTGCTGTTTCAGTCCACCAGAAATCCTGCAGCCAGCATGCCTGCTTAGAAAGGCCAGGGCTGGAGGAGGAAGCTGTGATGGTGTTTATCTTTTGCCAAAAATCAGAAATGTGATTTTCAGAGTGAAAAAAGAAAAGCAAGAAATCCATGGCCTGAGCCACCACCATCCAGCCACTCAGTGGACCCTAATGAAGTGTCCTCATAGGACCTTGAAGGGACACAGGATAGACAAAGCCACTCAATGAACTGAGGGAGTCTCACCCTTTCTGTAAAGGTCCCAAGAGCTCGGAGCAAATCTTGCCCATAGTGTCACCTAAGAGCCCAGTGACACTCTTTGAGCCTGGTATTTCCAGTGACACTAGCCAGCTGGCAGCCTTTCTCTAGAATAAAGAGAAGGCATGAACTCATGGCTCTTTTTTGGGAGAGGTTTTTTCTCAGATTAACAGGCACGCGGACAGGCACTGGGGAAGGTGGCCTCTGTTAAGGACCCTTCTATGACCATTTCAATAGTTCAGTTATAACGTTTGCACATGGTCATTAATCCATGGTTGCAGAACACAATCCTTCCCTCTCCAATCCATGTTTCAGTGTGCATGACGTGGTTTATTTAAAGTTTAATAAGTTTAAATATGCATGAGATCATGCTTCTCATAGACATTGGTCTGGTTATGTCTTACCCAGTGGATTCTATAAGCTGTGCAGTACTGGTTATTAAAGTAAAACTGGAGGCTATTATTGCACATAGCCATCAGATGCAGGTGGGGAGGCAGGTGTTATAAAATAGCACTGGGAGATGATCCATACCAGCATGAAGTAGTGGGTAAGAGCACAGGACTGAGGTTCAAGTCCCAACTTTGCACATAACAGCTGTTTAACTTTGGGCAAGTCACTGTGCCACTCTGAGCCTCCTCTCTCTATACCCTTATTAACCTCACCAAGCTCTCAAATTTGTTGTGAGGATTAAATAAAATAATGCTTAACATAGAGCCTGGCATATGAGACATGCCTAGTAATTGCTAGCTGTTATTACACAGTGAAATGAATTTGATCTCTCTGGGCCTCAATTACCTACAACCCTCAGATCTATGGCTAAAAATCTCAATTTCCAGGCAGGCTAGAAAGTATCTCACATCTAAGAGCTATGTTCTATAAATATACTTCCAATCACAGAATTATCAAAAATACAAGTGTTCATTTAGAACTGCTTTTTTAACACAGTATTTGATCCTGTGTATTATAAAAGTAAAAGGGATTAAAAGGAATTATCCCCCCCTCTCCCCATCACCCCCGACCCAGATCTAAGACCATAGGGTAAGTTCTTTCAGACCAAAGTTTTAAGTCTGACAAACTGTGTAGGGAAGAAAGAAAATCAAACATGTCCCCAAAGATTCCTGCCTGCACGCAGTCTTTGTCACTGTGTTCAGTGACCTCATTTCACAGCTGCAAATTCAGCTGAAAAAGGTGAAAAAAACAACGAGTAGAATTTGTCTTATTATTGCAGTTGAGAGGAAACATAAAACAAGAAATTAAGGAGTGTAAAAGCTAGGTTAATTTCCACATATTCCAAACTACTAGGGGACTCCGTGGAGCCAGTAAGACTGCAAGCACCAATGTATTGGCTTGTGGTTTCCTCATCTCTAGGGCTGAATTAAGAGCCTATGGAAACGGAAATGTGAGGACCTAGATTCTGTTCCTATTTATTTTTTTGGTGTGCCTTGCGGCTTGCGAGATCTTAGTTCCCTGCTAAGGGACTGAACTCCTGCCCCCTGCATACTGGGAAAGTCCCCTTATTCTGGTCCGACTCTTTAGTTAACTCTATGACCCCAGGATTGTCCTCAAAGTCCCAGGAGGAAGGTAAATTCCTAGTGGGTGCCCCCACTTCACCTCTTCTGCCTCCCTCCGTCTCCTTTCCCCATGCTAAGCCAGAGTTTTCTTTCCAAACGTAAACTGCTGCCAGTTTAAAATCCTCAACGGCCACCACTCTTTATAAGATGAGGACTGGAAAAGTCTGAGCTGGGGTTGCGAGGCTCTGGACAGCCTGGCCCTTGGCTTCCCCTCCAGCCACACTTTTCCCCACCTTCCCTCTTCTACAGGGCCTCTCGCCCCGCCCTCTGCCTACTTAATTCCCATTCAACCTGCAGATCTCAGCTCAATATTTACTTTTGTTCCAGTTACTGTTGCTGTGAGCAACCACTCCAAAACCCATTAACTCCAGACAGCAAACATCTATTTCACTCACACATCTGCCATTTGAGTGGGGTTCAGGGCGAAGGATCATCTACAGAACCAGCTGGGGTGGCTCAGAGTGAGTGTCTGTTTCCAAGAGGGCTCATCCATATGAGTGGCACCTTGGGGCTTCTGTCACTCTGAGCTTGGCCAGGACTGAGCCCAGCAGCCTTGGTTCTCTGCTACCAGGAGGCTCTTCACAGCCTTCCCGCCTCCCCTCAACCCCCGACACCCCGCCAGCATGCTGGTGGCTAGGAATTAAGAGTGAGCCTCCCAAGACATAGAACAGAAAAGCTGCCAGTTCCTGGAGCCCGGGCCCAGAAATGGGCATCATGCTGCTTCTGACATGTCCTATCGGCCCAGCCATTCACAGAGGCAAGATTTCAGAGAAATGGGACTGTATATTATAAAGCCACCCTCCCACTGAAAGAGACTTGGGGCATATATTTCTAAATTGATACAGCTCCCTCCGGATAGTATTCCCAGACTCAATCCCAGCCAAATTCTCTGTTTGGGGCTGTCCGAGCACCATTCACGCTCCCACTGAGTCTTGTCTCAACCGTGTTTGTGTGAAGCCCATCTCCCCCACGAGGCTCTAAGCTTCAGAGGGCAGGGCTGCTTCTGTCTCCTGCATCACTGCACCCACAGCCCCCAGCACAGAGATGTTTGATCACTGTGGATAGACATGAATGAATCAGGGAACCTGTCAATGATTCAGTCAATGTTTAAGTGCTCAGGCTGAGAAACTACAAGGCTTTAAAGGAACACGCAAGTAGCCTGAATATGCAGGGCAGGCTGGGAGTGATATGCCAGGGGCTCTTAAGTCTTGAGCAACCCAAGGGGCACCCACCTCCTGCGCAGATGGGCAATGGTCTTGATCTTGGACCCCACCCACCTCTTACCCAGAGTGGCAAGAACTTTACAGTCTCCATCTTTGTGTGACATCTCCCAGTTTTACAATATAGACAACTGATTCCATTATGCACACAGTAGGCTTATTAAGGTGTGTCTGTGGGCTCGGTTTGGTCATGGGCAAAAAATATTTGCCCTATGACTCAGGCATGCCAAAATTAAGGGTAAAAAAAGATTGTTTTCTCTGACTGAAATGACTTGCTCCATATGGTGCTGAAAAAACAAAAACTTACCTATGTTATTAAATGTAGCTTGATATTTTTCACTTTTTGAAGCAGTCTTTTTCAGACAAGTGTCTGGGCTGATTCACGTCTCTGTAAGCATCATGTTCCCTCCTTTCCTGTGATGGTTTTGGCTTCAGAGGAAGCCCCTGTGTTCCCTGTAGGGCAGGGAATGGGCTTTGGAAGAGGTGTGCCTGGTCGTGGCTGATCTTTGGGGGCACACTTGTGCCCACTTCTGAAGTTCGAGATCCCCGCATCTCACGGCGGATTCATCCAGCTGGTGAGTCAGCAGTCTGGAGGGTTGGGAGAAGTCCCTTTAAGGAGAGGACCGCAACCGAGAACCACTGACTGCAGGCAGCTCCTTCCCTGTGTCCATCCTGTCGTTTCAACTTCTCACCATCCCCATTGCTCAGACCCCGGCATGAGCCACCATGCTGTCTCCAGCTGAAAGTATCGCAGCACTTCTCATCTGTCTCCTGGCCCTCTTCCCCTGCCATCGGCCATTCTCAAAACAGCAGCCAGAGGGCTCCTTTCTAAGAGGTCACATCATGTCTTGTTTCAGTTCAGAATCCTTTACTGTCATTCACAGAAAAGGTCAGGGTCCTCACACTGGTCTGCAAAGCCCCTGTTCTCTCTGCATCCCTGCCTCTCTCCTCTTTCTGTTGCTCACTCCACTCCAGCCACATGTGCCTCCTTGCTGTGTCTAAAACATACTCCTGCCTCAGGACATTTGCACCTGTCACTGCCTCTGTCTAGAAGGCTCTGCCCCCAGATGGATGAATGGCTCACTCTCTTCCACTGCAAATTCTTATCAAATGTCACCTTCTCAGTCATGCCTGCCCCAATCATTCGGTTTAAGATTGCAGCCCCTAGCTCTCCCAGCCCTACTGAACTCCCTGCTCTTTTATTCTCCCCATAGCACGTATCACTTACTAGTGGGAGTGAGGGGGTGGGGAACAGGTCAGCAAACTCCAGCCCCTGAGCCCCCAAGCTGGTTTGGTAAATAAAGTTTTATTTAAACCCTGCCATTAACTTACTGTTTACATCATCAATGGCTTTCATGCTACTAAGTAGTCAACATGTGGACTGAATGCCCCACAATAGCATAACTGTTTGTCTAGTGGGATAGGAAAACATATCCAACCCCTCATCTAGGGTATCAGTGTACCACACAGCTGCCTGACTAATCTTATGTGTTCTCTCTGCTCGTTCACAAGAATAGATGCTCCATGAGAGAAGGGGGTCTTACATGCTCTGATTACTGGCTGCATCTGGGACCTTCACCTTTCCAGCTGAAATTACTGGCTGGTCCATAGTCGGTGCCTAGTGATATTTGCCAAATAACCCCTCGCAAAAGATGTGGGCAATTAAAACTGCTCCTTGTCGTTCGCTCTGCTTCTGCTTCTGCTTCAGCACATACGGGGATGAGAAGACAAAGAAGGCAGTGGCTGAAGTCATCCTGCGACCATTCACCCCCATGCACAGCTGCATCATTTCGCCCTCGCTGCCCGAGGCCCACATGTAAGTAGTCCCACTTCGGGCTTGTTTGCTTCACTGTTTTATCATTCGCAGCCAAGGTCAAATGACTCAACCAGCTAACAGTCATTGGGAGCTATTCCTTTGTCCTCTTGAAAGGGACAGGGAGCCTGGGGCCAGCAACACTATGTGGCATATAAAAATAACAGAAAGCAGACATGGTGTCTCAGAGCTAAATGGCAATCCAGCTGGGACCGAGTCATTCCATTCCTTACCAAGCCAGACGCTCTAATGTCAAATAGTTTGCAAAGCCTGATAAAATCTATCTGCAACGCACGCCTGGCGGATGTCTCACCTGAGCCTCTAGGGACACGTTTTCCCCAAGACTCAGGTAGTTATTTCCCAGAAAAGTCCCCACTGCCGTCTGAGCCAACCCCAGGTACAAACTGATCATTGCATAGTGTAACAGGGGCTCAGCAACCCTCCAGGGAATACTCAGGCTTTTCAAAACCTTGACATCGCACTCCCTCCTATTTATTCCAGAGAATTCTCAGCCCAGCTTTTCCTTTCTCACTAGTTAGCCCTTTTCAACTGGGAGATTTCAGGGACAGAGTTTAAGGCAAGACTGCTCAACCTCAGCACTATTGACATTCAAGGACAAATAATTCTTCGTTGAGAAAGACTGTCCTGTGCGCTGTAGGATGTAGGATACTGGGCAGCGTCCATGGCCCCCACCCACCAGATGCTAGTAGCCAACCCCCTCCCCAGCTCTGACAACCAGAATGTCCCCAGGCATTGCCAAATCCCCCTGGGGGCACAATCACACACAGGCACCCCCAGCCCCTCCTGTAAGAACCACAGCTTTAGGGCAATGGGCATGGGGCAGTGGATTCTAGACTTCTCTTTCTGCTCATTTGTCAAATACTTGTTAGGTCCCAAAGGCATGCACAGTAAAAATGACTCTACCGACTGCTCTGGTGGGCCCTGTTCCACTCAGTCCTCGCAGCAGCGCTTTTGTACAGGTATCTTATTAGCCTGTCTCTGCAGATGAGAGAACAGAAGCTCAGAGAGGTATAGTAGCCTGCTCAAGGTCACAGAGTTCAGCATGTCACTGCACTGGGGTGTTAAGCCAAGTGTGTCTAACTTCAGAGCCTGATCTCTCACCACCATCTCTCACCACCACACACTACACAGAAGGTATATCCCAAGGTTTTACCTCTGAGGAGCTCATGATGTATTTGGACTACCAGGTGTCATGTACTTATAGAGTAAAGTAATGGACTGAAATCCTAGACAATGTGGCAAGTCATTAACAAGAGCACGTATTTGTGGGTGGATAATGCCACCATTACCAACACTGCTGACAACATCATCACCATCATCATCACCAGCACCATTGACCGTATCACCATCCTCTTCATCACCATCGTTATCACCATCAACACCATGTATTTGGACACATTCCTCTCCCTTACTAGTATTTCCACTTTTCATGAGCCCCACTCCCCACTTTTCTCCTATCTCCCTTTGATGGATATTATGACTGGTTTCATCACAGACTTATTCATTTAGGGACATTCCAACTGGCTGCCTCAATTGGATGTTCTTAAAACATCTCTTTACAAAAGTAAGTTTTGCAGTTTCTCATAATGACCCTTGGAAACACTTATACTTCCATATGTCTCTCCATGGACAAGGCTTCTGAACCCAAATGGTGTAAATCAATGGTTCTTAGGCTTTTACTTGGATCTGAATCATTTGGGGATCAGGACTTGGGTGAGGGGAATGGCAAGGTAAGGAAATGCCTGGAAAAACACATATTCCTGGGTCCCAAAATCCATTTCCTTTGATCTGAGCAAATAGAGGTTTACATCAGTTGCAGAAGTGACTGGACTTTTTTGCTCATCTTCCTTCAGTGTTAGATGGGGAAACTGAAGCCCAGAGAGAAGGCAGAACCTGCCAAAATTCTCACAACATTCTCACAAAATTCTCCTGACTTTAAAATCAGACCTTTGTGTCAAGTTTGTGGGACGATGAGGATGGTAGTGGTGACGATCACAGTGGTGGCTGTTATTTGTTATGGCCTAGAACAGGGATCAGCAACCTCTTTCCTAGAGGGAAAAGGGACAGGCAGTAAATATTTCAGGCTCTGCAGACCAGATGATTTCTCTGGCACCTGCAGACAGGTATCTGTGGGGGATTGGTTCCAGGACCTTCTGCAGATACCAAAATCTGTGATGCTCATGTCTTTTATGAATATAAATGGGAGTAGTATAGTCAGCCCTCTGTATCCACAGATGCAGAGGGTCGGCTGTACTTTGTCGTTGCAGCGTGAAAGTTACAGTGAAGGAATGATGTGGCTGTGTTCCAATAAAGTTTTATTTGCAAACACAGGCACACACTCCTGCAGTAGACTGAAGGCTGACCCTTCTCTTCCGTGGCTATTAAAAGGCTCTGGCTGCATTTGAAGACTGTAACAGTAATATGTTGCTGTATGACAGAGCATCTCAAAGTAGAGTAGCTTGAAAGAGCAACTGTTTATTGTTCAAAGTCTGCAGGTCAGCTGAGTGGGTCTGCTTGTCCGGATCAGTTCCGCTGGTCCAGGCTGGGCTTGCATGTGTGTGGGAAACTGGCAGCAGGCCCATCCAGGGCAGCCTCACACCCAGGTCTGTTGGTTGGTTGGTGGCTAGGGTGACAGGAGGGACCATCACTGTCATCATGCAGCATGCTAGCTGGACTTGTTCCATGGCTCTCAGGAAGGGCTCCAAGGACGAGAGCCTGAGCACTCAAAGCCTGTTAAGGCTTAGGCTCAGAATGGACCCAAGGACCTTTCCACTGTGTCCGACTGGCCAAACAAGACATCAGGCACACCCAGATACAAGGGATCGAGGAAAATGAAGATTCTACCTCCTGATGTGAGAGATACCAGATCACACTGTAAAGTACATGGATGCAGAGAGGGGTGGAGAATCCAGGCAATTTTATCATCATTGTACCACAAAGCATTGGGCAGAGCCTGCTGGGTCAGTTCTCAAATTCCAAGTCTTCACAGCAGCCGAGGTGGATTTCAATCCCAATAGGAGTGATCCCAGAACCGGCTGAAAATTCTAAAATGACTATATGGGGATCAGTTCAATGATGCCAAGGAAGACTGGATACTTTATCTTAAAAAAAAAAAAAAAGAGAGGGAGAGAGAGATGAGATGCTGTCTGCAGGAAAGAGGAGAGCCCGTCCTTTCCTCTCAGAGCTGACTGGACTGTCCTTACAACCCTTCCTAAGCAACTGTGCCTGCAGCCACTCTCCTGGTTTGCCCTCGACAGTCAGCATGGGGTGCCTTATATGCATTTTCTGATTTCTCTTAGTAAAAGGACAAAACATAGCTTTCTTCTCAGGGATGTAGATGCCCACTGTATTCTGGTTGGTGTGGCCGTTTCAATAGAGTGGGCTGCTTATTCAGGTACACAGACCCCTGGGAGCTCTCCCAGAGTTCTGACCACTAGGATTTTAGAAGCAGGCTTTGTGCACCCTGGTTAGCGTTTCCATCTATTATGCCCCACATTTAAGAAAATAAATGCTTTCTTTTTAAATTTGATAACATTCAAGATATTGTGCTTTGACCTGACAGGCAATCACTATAAAAAAGGAACAGTTTCTATCGAGCATGTTTCTGGGGACTCTTTCTTTCTGTCTCTTTGTTTTGCTGCATGTGAGATGAGAGATCATTGGGTTTGAGACACTTCATTTTTTCAGTAAGACCTGATTTTTTTTAGAGCAGTTTCCAGTTTAGAGTAAAATTGAGTGGAAAGTAGAGATTTCCCACTTACCTGCTCCCTCTGCCCGGCCTCCCCAGTGTGTCCATCCCCCGCCAGAGTGGGCTGTTTGATAGAACTGATGAACCGACAGTGACGCCTCACAATCACCCACAGCCCCTGGTTTACATTAGGGTTTGCTCTTGGTGGTATATATTCTGTGGGTTTAGACAAATGTATAACGACATGTATCCATCCATTCATGTATTATTCAGAGTATTTTCGCTGCCCTAAAAATCCTCTGTTTACTCTGCCTGTCCTTCCCTCTCCCACCCCCAACCCCTGGCAACCTCTGACCTCTTTGCCCGTAGTTTTGTGCTCTCCAGAACGTCATGTTGTTGGAAGCATGCAGTGTGTAGCCTTTTCAGATTGGCTTCTTTCACTTAGTGATACGCTTTTGAGATTTCTCCTTGGCTTTTCATGGCTTAATAGCCCATTTCTTTTTAACACTGAATAACAGTCCATTGTCTGGATGTACCACAGTTTATTTATCCATATGTCTCTAAAGGTTACTTCCAATTTTGAGCAATTATGAACAAAACTGCTGTAAACATTTGTGCACACATTTTTTAAGGCACTTTTTATAAATGGAAAAAAAGGTCCAGACCCTTTGGGTGAAATCCTGTTCTGCTGAAAAGGGAGGGAGGGCTCTGTCCTGTAACAAGAGACATCAAATTTGTGTTGATGGTTAGAACACAGATTCAGTAACCAAGCTATCGGGGCTCAGGTTCCAGCTTTGCCATTTGCTGCCTTTTTGACCTTGGGTAATTTCCATGACCTCAGTTTCTTCTTCTGAAAAATGGGGATACTGATAGTACCTTCCTCAAAGTGTTGTTACAAGAATGACTTTAATTAGTGGATGTAGAGCAGTTAAAACAGTGTCTGGCACAGAGTAAGTGCTCTTTGGGACATGTTTACTATTACTGTCATTTTTCGGTTGTTGCCACTCTCCTTTGCTACCTCTGTGGTTGTACACATAAGAATTGTGCCCAGATTTTCAGCTCCAGAAAATGTCAGATCCAAACCAGTTTAATCCCACCATATCCCATTTAGTAACAGAAAAGTATTGAGCCTACTCTGTGCCTGTGGTAGACAGTACTCTGAAGCTCGCTGGTTGTGGGCTGGGGAGACAAGTAACAGGCAGTTATGAGGCAGCAGGGACACAATGTGTACGGACAAAGGGACACATTGGAAGGGTAGGGAGGCTTCAGAACCTCCTCAGAGAGAGGAGGCTAGAGAAATCAAGGAAGGCTTCCTGCTGGAGGTGACATCTGAGCTGAGACCCAGTCACTGAGAGGCAGAGGAGGAGGAAAGGGAGTGTGTATCAGGAGCACAGAACAGTGCTGAACGCCTCACCTCACCTTCACTGGAATGATTACCACCATCATACAGATGAGAAAACTGAGACTCAGGAAAATTAAGTACTTTGGCCAAGACCACAAAGCTAGTAGATGGCACAGCTAGGGTTTCAACACAGTGCAGAGAGAGTACGGCAAGCTTGTGCTACTGAGCAGAACTGCACCAGGCTGCAGATGGCAGCACAGTGTGGGCAGGGAGACTCGAGGCTGAGCAGGGGGACAGTCTCTCCCATGTGAAGGGGTGTTGGTTTGCCAGGGCCATCATAACAAAACACCACAGACCAGGTGGCCCAAACATTCCCAAACAGAAATGTATTCTTTCACAGTTCTGGAGGCTGGAAGCTCAAGACCAAGGTGCCCACATATTGGTTTCTCCTGAGTCCTTTCTCCTTGGCCTCACATAGTCTTTCCTCTGTGAGCATGCGCTCTAGTATTTGTGTGTCACAGCTCCTCTTCTCATAAGGACACCAGTCAGATTGGATTAGGACCCACCTTAATAGCCTCATTTTAACTTCATCACCTCTTTAAAGGTACAGTCACAGTCTAAGATGCTAGAGATTAGGACTTCAGCTTGTGAATGGAGGGGGACATCATGCATTTAGATGGTTTAGGGAGTTTGAAGATTTTAAGCAAGGGAAGGAAAGGAAAGCGCCAGCTTTGTGCCTGTTCCTGTCCTTCGCAGAAATGAATCAGAGGCTCACCTGCTCCTTATCCCCCTGTGCTGCAACAAAAAGGGGGTGTCTGCACAGGGTCAGGCACATGGCACAGCCACTGCTACTGTTGGCACCCAGAGCTGCCAACATGCACTTACCCTGGGGATCAAGATGGTATAGGGAGGAAGAGAAAGGGGAGGAGGACTGTGGACTTGCAGTTTCTTTAAAGCAGAAGGGAAACAAAGGAAGGAAGGGGCTTAGCAGAAAAAGAGAGAGAGAGAGCGCTGCTGACTCTAGTTTTCCTAATACCTGTGGACACGTCCACCCCAGAACCTGGGGGCTGTGAGTGGGGTGCCTGGAAGCAGCTCCCCTGCAAGCTGAATGACTTTCTGGGATACCCCTGGGCCAGCTCACACTTGAGCCCCAGGGCTGAGGTTCCACCTCGGGAGCCAGGCCTTCCTGGAAGCTGGAGGGTGGATGCTTGCATGCCCCTCTGAGCACGAGGCAGGAACCCTGGGGAGCATCGATCAAGCCAGGAGCAGTTTCAGAGAAGAGCACTTACACAGGTTCTAATGGAGGCATCTGGCGCATTAGTGTAAGAGGAGGAACCAGGCAAGGAGGGGCGGCTAGTTAGGATTCCCCCTCGTTTCCAGGAAGAATGCAGGCAGTGAATTAACCCTGTGCCAACCTTGCTCAGGGTGGCCACTGCACTGGGCCCAAACCAGCACCTTAAACCGAGCTCAGGTCCACAAAAGAACAGTCTCTGGGATTAAACAGATGTAGGTTCAAACCCTCACCAATCCTAGTGTGACCTCGGGTGGCTCACTTTGCTTCTCCAAGTCCCTTGTCTGCAGAAAGGATGGTCTAGAGGCGCCCTTTTATAGGGCTGTTGGTGGCGTTAAATAGGATATTCATCCCATCTCTGTCAGCAGCAAGCTGTGTGACCCAGAGCACACTGATTGCCCCTCACTAAGCCTCCGTTTCCTGTTCTCTAATATTCGTATATGATTTATACCCAGCAGGGTTTAGGGAGAATTAAATACCGTGTTAGATGGTTAGGTAGCATCACCGACCCAATGGTCATGAATTTGAGCAGACTCTGGGAGGTAGTGAAGGACGGGGAAGCCTGGCGTGCTGCAGTCCATGGGGTCGCAGAGTCAGACACGACTGAGCAGCTGAACAGCAACAACAAACCCTGTGTGTCAAGTGTCCTTCTCAGTGTCCGGCTCATCGTGATACAAATTGCCCCCAGTCACAAAATATGGGGTAGACCTATTCTTAAACAGTGTCTTGGTTACACTTCCAAATAATGTATTCAGTGTGGTTTTCCTCAACATCCAGCTACATCTGGGGGCAAAGGATTTATAAATTTAAAGCAGTGAGTCCAGTTGTTAACTGGAGTAGGGGGAAGGGAAGAAGTACGATAAATACACTAGTTTCCCTGTGTTGCCAGACGTTTCAGACACTGCTAGGATATTTATTGTATTTTTATCGGATGAATAGTTGGATGTCCATTTCCTTCAGTCCTCTTGTTTGCCTGAGTCAAGACCTCTGCCTTTAGGGCCCCTCCTTTGTCCCTTCCTGCTGTGCATGCCGACTCCCAGCAACTGGTCATCTCATGTCTGATCATGGTTCTGCCACCTGGCCCAGTGACCTGCACAAGCCCCCCACCTCTGAGCCTCAGATCCCTCACCTGTAAAAACGGGCATAAAACATAGCTCAGGAGCCCATTGCAAAACTTTACTGCTGTGCACAGGAGATAGTGCCACACACCCAGAGCCTGGCAACAGCTCTCCAGCCAGGAGCCAGCACAAGTCCTGTCTCTGTCGCCACCGTTGTGAAGAATGTTGCTCTAACAGGATGCCCCTGGGCTCCTGCCCTCTGTCTTTGCAGCGAGCCCATCTTCCGCCAGCTCTGCGTCCTCCACTGGCTCCTGGAGGCCCTGACTATTGACCACAGCCACTATACCATGAAGCCTGTGATCACCTGCTGGAATCCCAAGTAGGTCTCAACCCTTCTACCTGGGTGATTGGCAGGGCAGAAGCTCCTGTGGGTTCCCCCATCCTTCTCCTGTTTTTTTTTGGGGGTGGTACCCCACTCCAGTACTCTTGCCTGGAAAATCCCATGGGCAGAGGAGCCTGGTAGGCTGCAGTCCATGGGGTTGTGAAGAGTCGGACGTGACTGAGCAACTTCACTTTCACTTTTCACTTTCATGCATTGGAGAAGGAAATGGCAACCCACTCCACTGTTCTTGCCTGGAAATCCCAGGGACGGCAGAGCCTGGTGGGCTGCCGTCTATGGGGTTGCACAGAGTCGGACACGACTGAAGCGACTTAGCAGCAGCAGCAGTAGTAGGTTGCTTTAGGAGTTCTATCCTGTTGGGTCCAAACTGCAGCAGTGAGAACCCTCATGTGGACACCCTCCCAGCATCTCTCCCCAGTTCCACGTGCAGTGACATGTGGAAAGTTCAAAATCAGTCAGCCAGGGCGAGAGTATTCACACCACAAAAACTGGCTGGCCAGCCATCCCAGCCCAACCCAGCACAGCTAGGTTCTCTCCGGCCCTCTTCCTGGATCCTGTCTCCCCGCACTGTTCAGCATCTGATCCTCTTCCTATTTTCCTCCTGTCCCCTTCCCATCTACTCTTCCCATTCTCCATGTTTTTCCCCTTTCTCTGAAGGTTTTGTCTTCTCTCTCTCTCTTTTTTTTCGTATATATTGAAAACTGTTTCTCCACTTGGACCCAGGGAATATTCTGTGTTCAGGTCCCAGGAGCAGCTGCTTTGCTCAGGCAGATGCTCCAGCACCTGTTATCTAAGCCATGAGAAGTGTTAGATGCTTCTCCACCAGAGAGCAGGGCTCCTCAGCAGCCTTGAGGCCACTGTCGCAGGAATTGCGTGGCACATACAAGGCAGAGCAAGGAACAAGCAGGCGTGTAAGGTGTTGTTTCTTTAGGAGAGTCAAGTTGTCTGCAAGAACAGAACCAGAAGAGTTCTTGTAAGGATTAAGCAAGATAAAGTATGTAGAACATTCAGCATGATGTCTGGGGACACAGTGAGTGCTCATTAAATGATAGCTATTCAAGATCAAAATCCTGATTTAAAGAGCAGTAAGGAATGTGACTGTCAATACCATTGAGACTTAGGGCAAGGGAAGAAATACACCTCTGAGCAGAATTTTACCAATGGCTGAGAGCTATGTTCACTGGGGGAATGGAAAAACATAGAAAGAGATGGAGAGGGAGGGGTGGAGAAGGTACATGAGTTCAACCCAAATCTGGTTGCAAAGATGGGCAATCCAGGGAATGACCCCACGAGGAAAATACCAAGTCTTCAATTCTCCTGCCTGAGATTTTCTGAGTTTCCACTATCAAGCAGCAAGCATCTCCTGTTACTGAAGTGCTTGAAACATAAACCCTGAGTCCTGACACCACCATGCATTTTCCAGAAGGAAACATCCATCCTCTGGGACCTGTAGTTCCCAGAGGTTTCATTTCTATTAGAAGTAATGATGGCTATAGGTCTAGTCCCTGCCCCCCTGATTTTATAGAAAGAAAGTGGGGTGATTCAGTACCTCAAAGTGGGCTTTCTACAGGCAGCAAAATTTTACTAACTGGCAGCAGGAGTGCTGCAAACACGATCTTTGTTCATCGCAGGAAGATCCCATGTTTGGGTAGATGGGTGGATGGTCGGGAAAGTGGAGAGATGACAGATTTTAGGATGTCCTTCTGAGTTGTGTCTGAGTCTCCACTTTATTTAGAAAGGAAAAAAAAAAAAAGATCTTCCCGATTTCATCATGTGGCAATAGAAACACATTATCATTTTCTAGTATCCTCATTAATTCTACTTCTAGCAAGAGTTTATTTCAATTGACAAGATGATCAGGTCCAAACAGAGCAGAAACAAAGCCTTCAATAATGAATGCGCTAATTACCCTCCTCTGAGAGATGGAAGCTTCTGTTTAGGGAAAGTAAGACTTGTTTTATACATGAAGGCCCACAGATTTTTATTCAAACCTTTGGGGCCAGCTGCATTTCAAAATTGTGGTTTTTTTGTTTTTTTTGTTTTTTCTTTTTTGGCATTTTAGAATGGAAATATGAGACAATATACCATATAGAGCATTTTACTCCCAGAGGGAACTAGGACAGCACCCTATTGTCAAACATATTTCTGCAGAAAAAAAATGAATGTTTACACTAAATGGATACTCGAGGTAAGCAAAGGTCATCAATAGTCTTCCATCAGTTCAGATCATGTTTTGCTGCCAAGTAAATTATGAGTTTTTGTTTTGTTTGTTTTCAAGACCCTTTGGATTTTGGAACTGAATAAAGGGTTGTGAACTCATATTGGTTTTATTCTTATTAGAGGCTCACTTTCGAGGACTGACTAGAAACAAGTGGACCTTTACAGAGAAGCAGACAAGACCCGGTGTAAGCAAGCACTTCAAGCCTTAGTGACACCTCTTCTTAGTCCTACTCAGTGGGAAAGAACAGGGCAGACCCCAGGTCAAAGAGGGGAGCGAGAAGTTACCGATTTAGCTTTCAGGCAGAGGGAAGGAGCTGCTCCAATCGCCCTGAGCCTCCAGAGTCAGGTAATCGGTGCTCTGCCCTGGAGCTACGTGGGCAGCACAGTCAAGTATGTCTTATTGCCTCAGCTGTCCCGGAGACACCACTGGACCCACTCTTTTTTTTTTCTTTTTCCTTTTTTGACTGCATTGTGCAGCTATAGCAGTGAAAACCTGGAATCCTGACCAGTATACCACCAAGGAATTCCTGGATCCACTCTTTTTTTTTTTTTTTTAAGATTTATTTACTCATTTCATTTTTGGCTTTAGTGGCTCTTCGTTGCTGCATGCAGGCTTTCTCCAGTTGTGGTGAGCAGAGGCTACTCTTCATTGCAGTGCATGGGCCTCTCACTGCAGTGGCTTCTCTTGTAAAATATAGGCTCTAGGTACACAGGCTACAGTAGTTGCGGCTCAAGGGCTCTAGAGCATGGGCTCAGTAGTTGTGGCTCATGGGCTTAGCTGCTCCGTGGCATGTGGGATCTTCCCAGACCAGGAATCAAACCCATGTTCCTTGCCTTGCAAGGCGGATTCTTCACCACTGGACCACCAGGGAAGCCCTGGACCCACTCTTAATTGGAAACTCCAAATAATTTTGACTTTCATTAAGAGAGTCCAGACACTCAAGGGCTGGGCTTCTAGGCCCAAAGAACCCACTGCCTCCTTTAGAAAAAGATAGATGCCTTTCTACATATAAGACATTTCAAATATGACACAGGTACCTAAATCTAGCCACTGTTTTATAAGGAAACTACCTGTCATGTGAGTGCTTTCTATGTCAGGCACTGGTCAGGAGATGTGACCTCATTTGAGCCTCATTCTGACTTAAAAATAAGGAAACGGAAGCAAAGAGAATTTAAGTAACTTGCTATAAGTTACACAGCTAGTAAAAGTCAGGATTTGAACCCAGGTAGCCCAGAAAGTGAAGAGGAAATAAAGAGTCTCTTGATAAAGGTGAAAGAAGAGAGTGAAAAAGCTGGCTTAAAACTCAACATTCAAAAAATTAAGATCATGGTATCTGGTCCCGTCACTTCATGGCAAATAGATGGGGAAACAATGAAAACCGTGACAGACTTTGTTTTCTTCAGTTCCAAAATCACTGCAGATGGTGAGTGCAACCATGAAATTAAAAGACACTTGCTCCTTGGAAGAAAAGCTATAACAAACCTAGACAGCATATTAAAAAGCAGAGACTTTACTTTGCCTACTGCAAAGGTCCATCTAGTCAAAGCTATAGTTTTTCCAGTCATCATGTATGGATGTGAGAGTTGGACAATAAAGAAAGCTGAGTGCCAAAGAACTGATGCTTTTGAACTGTGGTGGTGGAGAAGACTCTTAAGAGTCCCTTGGACTGCAAAGAGATCCAACCAGTCCATCCTAAAGGAAATCAATCCTGAATATACATTAGGAGGACTGATGCTGAAGCTCCAATACTTAGGCCACCTGATGTGAAGAGCTGACTCATTAGGAAAGACCCTGATGCTTGGAAAGATTGAAGGCAGGAGGAGAAGGGGACAACAGAGGACAAGATGGTTAGATGGCATCACCAACTCAATGGACATAAGTTTGAGCAAGCTCCAGGAGGTGGTGAAGGACAGGGAAGCCTGGTGTGCTGCTGTCTGTGGGGTCGCAAAGAGTTGGACATGACTGAGTGACTAAAGAACAACAACAAAGCCCAGATGCAAAGCATCTGCACTTAACCACTAAATGATTATTTCCTCTGTTTCTAGCTAAAGCCCCAAAATACTCAATTTAGGAAATAATCCGATATCAAAAAAATAAAAAAGGATAACTCATTACAAAGTATTATTTGCCAGGATATAAAAAGGGACCATAACTTATTAAGATCATATGACATGTAAATATATAATTTCCTTTTAAAAAAAAAGCTAGTCTACATTTATTGTTCTGCAACTAAATTTTTGTTGTTTACCTTAATACACGGGGATTATCTCTCCATGTCAAATCTTCTTTTAATAACTTTGGGGTTTATCAACACACTTAACCAATTCTCTCAAGATCTTGAATGTTTGCCAGATTGTCACTTAAAAAAAAAAATGCAGCATTGTTCTGAACAACACACATAATAGTAATTATTAAACTAAGTTGTTTTCCCCTTATCATGCATCCCCACCACCCCCACCCTGGAAAGCCTCATTTTCCTCAAACCTACTTTTTTTAGGCACTTCTGGGGATATACCCGTGGGAAAAACAAACACTGTCCCTGCCCTCTGGAGCTTCTATTCCAAGGGACGTGGTGCGGAGCAGCAGATAATAAACACATAATAATCAAGACGCTTTGAGATAGCAGTGGGCGTCATGAAGAAATTGACAGGGTGAGGTGATAGTGACAGGGGAGTGGGGTGACTTAAGTTGAGTCGTCAGGGGAGGACTCACACAGAAGGTGATGTCTGAGTGAAGTCTCTGATTTCCCCTGCACTGATCCTCCCACTCCTTTACTCAAGCAGACATCTCTACGAGAGTGGGAGAATGTGGCTGGGTGGCCAGAGAGCCTATTACTCCGGAGCTGGGGCAGGCACCCTGGCCAGGGAAAACACGGGAGCTTTGACCTCCGGCCTCTCCCTGCTACAAAGTCAGCAGGTACCTCCGTCCTCCATCTCAGTCGTGGACTCGTGAACATGTCCTAAACCTGCCAGCAGACCCTCTACCCTCAGAAGCAAATGCGGATTCAGAAAGTGCGAGTGAAGCATTTGAGAAAATTACCCAGATTGCACTGTGGTTAGATGTCTTTAAGTGGCAGCCAGAGTTAGAAGAGATGCAACAGTGCTCAACGACCTCTTCCCTTGGTTTCTAGCTGATAGAATCCCCCGGAAAGCTTTAGCAGGGAGAGACTGTGGTCTGAAGATCACAGTGGCTTCTCCCCCACGGATGTGCCTGAGTGCCTCCTACCCACCACCAGCACCTCCTCCATGCCACACTGAGATGTGTGTCAAAAAAAGCGCATGTAGTTCATAGTTCTGCTGTATTCAGTTCTCCATACAAGGCATCCGGCCAAGCTCCTAACAAGCCCATTGCTTTGCATCTTCACTCTAATCATCCTCTGACTCAGCTACTATTTCTCCATTTGACAATTGAGGACACTGAGGCTCAGAGAGGGTCAATATTATAAAAAAAAATTGCACATCTCAGAAGCAGCAGGGCAGGCAGAGGACTCAGACAGCTGGTCCACCAGATTCTTAAACTCACAGTTAACTACCCGGGTATACCCCTTTTCCTGGTTCTGATGCTCAGAGAGACTGGCCTGAGATCACACAGACAATAAATCAGAGCTATCAATTAGGTCAGGTAAATTAAGCTGCCAGGACGATCAACCCCCCAATTTCAGCCACTTAGTACAGCCCAAGCTTACATCTCGCTCACCCTGTACATGTAATCCACATGGAACTCTGCTAACCTCAGTCACCTGGGGGCCCAGGCTGATAGGAATTCCATCTCAGCAGAAGCTTCCCCATCAGCACAGCAGAAAAGGGAGTCTGACTTGAGCACTGGCCCTTAAAGCATCCTCCCTACAAGCTACAGGTCACTTGCACTCATGGTTTTTTGTGTTTTTTTTTTAAACAAAGCAAGTCACAGAGCTATACCCAACTTCAGAGAGCCAGTAAAACCTGGGACCCCAGTAGGTGAAGGGCTCTGTGCCTCCAGGCCTTGGGAAGGAACACCAGCCTGCCTGCCCTCCTTGCTTAAGGTGTATGCAGTCAGCCCACTGTGGACAACAATGCTCAGGTTATTTCCTTTTCTCTCCCTATTGATCCTCCTGTTTAGTTTATTTGCTACTGAAAATGAAACATCAGAGAGACCAATCCTGTCTAACCAGGCCCTTTCTTTATCAATGGCTTTGCAAGAGCGATGCTCAGGGCTTTTTAAGATCCCTGGGAAGCCTGCTGCATTTTTAGCTCATTTAACCTGCTGCCTGAAGTTGCAATAGATTTCAGGTCATCTTGGAAGTCTGTGTGAACGAAAAACCTCCATCTTCCCAATTGGGTCTGAATATTTAAGATTTTGAAAGCTTGGCCTGTACCAGATTTAATTTTAAAGGGGAAAGAGGGGCTGCTTTTGAACTTCAAGAAGAAGGCTGGAGGCACAGCAGGGGCTGAGTTAGCAAAGGGAAAAGGCGAGAAAAGCCCTGTGGTCTTTTCTCCAAAGCAGAAACGCTAAAGCTTCCAGTTGGTGAGCCTTAAATCAGACTTCAAAAGCGCCGCTAGTTTAAATATTGTTTATAGGACTGAAGTATCGCTCCTTTCCCTGGCTGGATTTTGAATATTCCTTAATTTGATTACTCGGGGGAGAGGCAGGCAGAATCAACGATAAATGAGCTTCACTGTTAATTATTCAGAGGGCTTTTTATTGTGTAATCAAACATAAAGTCTTACAAAAAGCTTGAAGGCACATTCTCACCCCACCCTCCGCAGCCCGACTTTGACCCTGTAAGCATTCCTCGGGCATCGAGGCTGTGAGCTGGGAGATGCCCAGCAAGGCTCTGCCAACAAAGAGAGCACACATTCCCCTCTCCACTAGCCTTTGATTCTGCTACTCAGACCCCCACGCCACAAAAAGCAGTCAGTAAGTGAGGTTCACCTTTGCCTCCTATCTGAGCTTCTCCCCTGACCAGCAGCCCCTGAGGAGTCTAGATTCCTGTTGGTGCCTCCCCACAATCAAACTGGCCTGGCTGTCTCATTCTTTCTAGCCCCTCCTCTATGCTGAGTGACAGCCAGCCAAACGATTTAAAGGCTCCCAGACATCTAAAAATCCTTTCTGCAGGGAAAAAGGAGATAAACAGATGGATGGATGAATGGAGAGATCAAGAGATCAGTCAATCAGTTGTTACAAAGGTAGAGGTCGTTACTGAGTCTTCCAGCTTGCTTGTCAGCAGGGCTCCACCACCCTGTAGCCACAAGTCCAAAATCCAAAAGGCTCTGAAAACTCAGTTTTTTCCATAACTCAGTTTGGCAGCAAAATCTGACATGAACCAAACTGATCTGGTGGCAAAACTTGAAGCTATTTGTAGTCGTTATCCCACCTAAAGTAAATATTCATATATACTGCTGCAGAAATGTTAACATGTTTAATTAAAAGATGGTGTCTCAAAGCCACTGGCAAGATTATGTTAATATGTAGTATTCAGTTCAGTTCAGTCGCTCAGTCGTGTCCGACTCTTTGCGACCCCATGAATCGCAGCACGCCAGGCCTCCCTATCATCACCAACTCCCAGAGTTTACTCAAACTCATGTCCATCGAGTCGGTGATGCCGTCTAGCTATCTCATCCTCTGTCGTCCCCTTCTCCTCCTGCCCCCAATGTGTAGTACACATACAGCGTATTTCCGTTGCAAAATGCCCAAATTCTGAATTTGGCAGCACATCTGGTCCCATGGGTTTCAGATAAAGGGTTCTAGGTAGGTCACTTTCCAGACCTACTGGGGCTTCAGTCTCCTACTCAGAAAGTTACAACCCACGAAGGAAGACCCAGGTTTCGTGGGACCTGAAATTTATTCAGTTGGGGAGAGGGGCACTTTAAGAAAAAGAATACAAAGTTAAAATACAAAAATTAGGTACAGGGCCATGGAGGGACCCACGCAAGGGATGGTCATTAGATCCATTGTAAATACGCATCTGGGCAAGTGACTGAAGACCCCAAGTTTGTTTTCTCATCTATAAAATGAGATGATAAATATCTGCATAACAAGGTGGTGTTGAGGTGATTCAGTGAGAATGCACAGAAGTGTCTTGCATGTAGGATTGTATAGAACTTTCACTTAGTAAACTCCAAACCTGTGATTTTCATTGTGCAACTCATCCCACAAGCTTCCCCCTGCATCCCTCCCCGCAGCAAGCACACCCAGAAATTCTCTCTGTGTCAATCAGAATTGTCCCTGATGTGAGACCCTTAGGCAGTAGAGTAGGTAGAGATTCAGAAACAAACATGCTTTTCGATTCACCCCCAAGAGGAACCGCAGACCTGCTCTGGAGTCTGCTAGAGGACCTGAGTTCAAGATGCAGATAGATGCAGAATGTGGACAAATATGCTGCACCTCCCTCAGGCCCTACCCAGCGGGCTGTGGTCTCTCCTAACCTCGATTCCCACTCACAAGACCCCGGCCGTGGAGAACCTCCCCTCCCATTGTTCCTGAGTACAGGAAGGGGAAAAATCACAGCAGAGAAGTGCCACCATCCATCACCAATTTATTGCTTTTCTTAAAAGTACTTGTAATAAACTGAGGCTCTAGAAACGGAAAACTCATTAAGCTGTTTCTCACTCAGGGACCCAGGTGGAAGCAAAAGCACAATAAAAAAAATCAATAAGGACAAGTCCATGGGACAGAGATGGGAGCACTTCGTCACAGCGCCGAAGGTAACTGTCTGCTCACCACTCTCCCGTCTGGTTACCAACTCCAACTTGGTGGGGGAGGCATTTTTTGCCAGTCTTTTCTCTGATGGGATTTTTTTTTTCTAGTTGGTTCTCTGAGTGAAGGGAAATCAGAACCTCATGCTGTTGGATGGCTTTTGTGAATTTAATTAAAATGGTTATCAGGGGATTGTAGAAGAAATGCCATTTGGCTAGATACCACTTCATAGAGGAGGGGAGGAGTAGCGGAGGAGCTGCCTAATAAGATGTCACCAGGAGGAAATGGAGTCACCTTGTTCTTTAGCTCTATATTTTTAATCAATAACAGTCATTTGTCTGTCTCTCTCTCTTTTAACTCAGAAAACAAGAAATGAGTGATTGAACAGACAGGGCTTTCTACAAACTAGAATGTGGGTCTATTATTAAGAGAAAATCCAGAGTTCTGTTCTTTTCACTGAAGAGTATTCCTAACTCCCAAACTCACCCACTTAGCAAGCAAGCCCATTAATAATAATAATGGCAGGAGTAAAGCGCTTAAGGCAGTTGAGAGAACACACAATGAGATTTTGTTGTTGAACCTGTGCCTCAACCCACAGAATGGAAATAATGTTGGTTTCTGCCCATTTCTCAACATTAGCAAAGTACCCCAGGAAACAATACACAGTCTCACTTTGAAAATGTTAAAATGCTGTGCATTATTGTGGTTATATAGTTTTTAGAAGCCACTCTGTAAACAGAATTACAGTGGGCCAGGTTCTGTGCTAAAGAAGCTCTTTAGGTGTATTAGCCCGTCCTGTCCTCCTGATTACTCCATAAGACACTATTCTTATTTCCAGGTAGGAGATCATAAAGTTGGGGCTCAGAGAGGTTAAGTAATTTGCATGAAGCCATGCAGAGCCAAGAGTTAACTAATCCTGGGTCTATTTATTAAACCCTGTTTATTAAACACCACGCTCTTCAAAAGCATGTTTTCTCTGGCATCGTGATTATCATCGCCCCTCAGGAAGTTTCACCATTTTCTTGCTTTTTCATCCGAGCACTCCTAGATCTGAGAAGTAGAGCCTTTGTTTTTATCACTGAAAGTTGCTATGGAGATACCATGTGCATCTGTCTCCAGAGATGCACAGAAAAAAATGGTAGAAGCCACGAACCTTTAAAAAAAAAAAATGTCCTTCAGGAATATTGACAACTATAGTTGGAGGAGGGGTGAGTGAACCAATGTACTTGAACTCCGAGTTGAAATCCCTCCTGAGTAAGTTGTGGGTCACACTCTAGGCTGCAGTGTGGTGTGTCCTGAGGGTGGGGAAGCACTGAATCAGGAGTCAGGAGACCTAGTTCAGCCACTGTGACCCAGTTCCCTGCATGGCGTTGAAGAAGTCCTTTCCTCTCTCTCGACCTCAGTTTCTCCACCTGCAGAATAGGGACTTTGAAAGAGAGGCTCCAGTCAACTTCCACAGCAATCAATATTCTTCTTTATGTGTAGAGCTCATCAGTGCCAGGGCAGTGATCCTCAAAAGCTGGGGAAATTGCATAAATGAAAAGATTAGGCTGGGTAATATAGTAGGGAGTGGGGAGGTCTATGGCAAACAAGAATTCTCCTGCACAGCTAAAGGAAACAACCTCTGCCTAGCTCTACTCATTTCACCATGTGAAAATGGGATCCAGAGCTTATCATTTTCAAGAGAGACCAGTAACCTCAGTACTTCATATGAGGATATCCCCAGTTTGTAGAATTCTGACCAGTTAAACATGTCTCCCCATGGGCCACCAGTTAGAAACCCCTGCTTCTAAGAAAGTATATGGAAACCTTTTCCTTGTTTTGCCGAAAAGCAGTCCCTCCTGGTTGGAAACACAGCAGCCAATTAACACCACTCCTTGAGTGAAATACCAGACACAGAGAAGAAGCATTTGGGGATTTAAGTCAAATTCAGGGAGAGTCAGTTCAATAAAGGGCAAGCAGGATGCCGAATCTGCCTATCACACCTCCCCCCACACACATTTTATTCTTCTGCCACTCTCAATTAATCAGAAGTGTCAGCCCTTCACTTTGGATTTCCTGGCTGTGGCTGTTAATTGAATTTTAATTAATGGCAACTTTAGGAGCACAGAATTAAATCCTAATGCAAGGAAGATGTGCACAGAACTCTGTGTGTGGAAAGCTCTTCTGTGATCATCCCAGCCCATCCTCTCTGTTGTACAGATGAGGGAGTGGAGGTAGGGGAGTAACCTGCTCCAGGCAAGTCCCTGGGCTCTGGGTCCAATGCTCATTGCAAGACTCCAGGCTGCCCTGGTGACACAATCTGTCCAGTCTTCAAAAATGACATTGATGTAAAAGAGTCCAGAATCAAGAATTCATGTTGTGCCAGGTGAGACAGGAAGAGCTGACTTCCACAGGTATTATCCCAGAGCTCTGATATTCTCTCTCCCTAGTGGGGGCAGGGAGCAGAAGGGCCCTCTGACGGTCTGGCAAGCTCTCGTCCAGTTGCAGTGCCGTAACAAAGGGGACACTGCATCAGGCTGCTAATTTATCAAAGGGGAGAGCATGTCAGCTTTGGGCATTTGTTTTTTCTTTATCTCAGTCATTCTCTAACTTCATATACTCCCTTGGAGATCTGGTTAAAGCCAGTTGAACTCCAGGTCCCCAGGCTATCAAATTCTGAAACATTCCATCACTTGTGTGGCATTTCACTGAAGATTTGTTGGCGGAGGTGGTGTTCACAGGGAGACATCACATCTTAAAACCCACAGCCTTCTCCCATCTCTCTTCCCTGACCTTCTCTTTGCCTTGTATAATGGAGAAATCCCTTCCCTCTTCTGGAACAGGGAGGTTCCACCTACACTCAGGGCCCCTGAAGTAGTGATAGCTTACTGTGAACAGTGAAGAAGAAGATTTAGCTTCGGGACCAGGGACCGGGCTTGATCACTCAAGAGATTTTGTATAGCAGAGTTTTATTAAAGTATAAAAAGGGACAGAGAAAGCTTCTGACATAGACATCAGAAGGGGAACAGAGAGTGCCCCCGTTGCTAGTCTGAGCAAGGGAGTTATATACTTTTTTTAATTAGTTATTACAATAAATCAAAAGAATGTCTCAAGGTTGTAAAGATCTTACTAGATCCACTCCCATAATTTACATTTTAAAATAACAGGATTAGCCAGAAGGTTTTCAGGAAGGAGAAACTGTCCTCAAGCAGGATACATTGTTGTTATATAATCCTTAGTACAGAGTTTAAACTGAGCTGTTTGTTATGTAATCATCAGTTCTGGGCTTAAAGAAAAAAACATTTTATGTAACTAAGACTAAGGAATGTAGAGGAAAAAAAAAAAAAAAGATGTTTGTCCTTTCCTCCTCCTTGAGAATTCCAGACCCCTATCTCTGCTTTGAGAGTCCCCGACCCCAGTCTCCTCCTTGGGGACCCCAGACTTCTTATCAACCTCCCTAGAAATTGACTCTCTTAGTAGCCAGTCAAAAAATAACTTCTGATAACACACTGTGGACTCCCTGAGATGAGGCCTGCTGAAAGCCACCCTCTCCACCCTGTTGATCAGACAGGGTGGAGAGGGTTGTGTGTCTTCAGGTGTGCCTCTCCTTATCTTCTTCCCTAGGGCATCTCACACTATGAGTTTCAGCCAAAGATCTCAGACTGCCCTCTAAGGGCTTTCATTTCAAATGTTCTCAAATGAAATTGTTTCTATTTTAATAGAGTGTAAACTGTAGCCCAGACCTGCATTGAGCTCTTACCCAGAGTAGCTGAGTAAATTGGGACAGGTTAGGAAACCTAGGTTAGGAAACCTAAGACTTGAATCATGAATTAATGAGGACATAACCACACAAAGTACATTCTAAAGTGACAGCCAGTCATGCAAGAGGGTGCGCGCGCGTGCACACATACCTGTAACCTGCCCACACTGACTCCTTTCAAAAATTCACATTCCTCTCACAGGACTTTCTCTACCTTCCGCCTTTTACCTCCGAAGACTTGTCATCTCGGTCTTCCCGCCCACCTCCATCATGGCTCCTCCCCTTCTCCTCATCAGTCAAATCTGCCTCCCCCAACTCCACCTCCTGAGTGTAAAGGCTAGAGCTTTCTCCATTTCGTATTCTTCAGAAAACCCCAGCGAATATAAATCTGTATTCTTTGAGGCCCAGGTGTCATCTGGTGAACACAAAGTTGATACCTAGAATTGGGGCGGTGAAAAACAAGATGCAGCTTAAAGAAATTAGACCCACCCTCCCCTAGTTTAAAAATCAACTCTGATGGTTACACAAGGAAAGTCGAAACGTATTCTGGTTCATGGCAGCGTCAATGGATTACATGTTCAGCTTCCTGTGGTGACTACTGGGAATCATGGCGCTCACTGAATAGAGGAAGCGGCATCAAACTTGCTTCTGGTAATACACACGTATAAATGACGTCAGCGTGTGGCAGGTTTCCCCAGACCCAAAATATATCTCATGGTGTTTGGAAAGAGTCAAAGAGAATTTACATTCAGAGCCAAGGTTTTGCTATTTTTCTTCCTTCCCTCCCCGCTCCCCTCCTTCCTTCATTCTTTCTAAAATCCCCCTTTCTTATTTCTTTTCTTCAGACCAAGAAATTCAAAATCCCTGTAGCACGCCCCACCACCCGCAAACCAAGCCGGCGAGGCTCCACCCTCAGTCTGTCTCGGACGAGTGGAGGGTCATCCCCCCAGAGCAGCATGGTCTCCGTGAACCCGGGCTCAGATGAACCTCCAAGTGTGATCACCCAGGCGACAGGCAGCAAGGACATCGAGGACAATGAATCGTCTTCGACCAAGCCTGAAGAAGAGCCTCTCCACGTCAGTAAGTCCTGCCTTTGATCTGACCAGTCTGCGCTGACTCTACCTTGAAGCCAGGCAGCAAGAGCCCCATATGCTTCACCTTTACCCCACTCAGTTAAAGAAGACACAGGTCCTCTAGCCCTGGTCAATTTCCAAGGACCCCTTTGCTTTCCCGCAGTGGAAATCAGAAATAAACTCTAACCTGGGTTACTCTGGACCATTTCTACTTGGGAGACAGCCCATGGTCATCAATTGCTCTTTTTAAAACTTTTAATACTGTATTTTACTTAGCCCAATTTATAAAATATTGTCATTTTAACATGTAATCCTATAAAAAAATATTGATACAGTATTTTATGTTTTCATACTATATTTTTGAAATTCGGTACCTGCTTTTTTAAACAGCTTTATTGAGATATAACTTGGCATACCATAAAATTCACTTGTTTTAAGTATACAGTTCAATGATTCTTTGTAAATTTATAGAGTTGTATAACCATCACCACCATCTGATTGTAGAACATGTCAATCAACCCCAAAGGAAAGCTCATGTCCATTGACAGCCCTCCTTTCCCACCACAAACTTACTTCCTGTCTCTGGAAATGTGCCTTTTCTGGATATTTGATAGAGGAAGTTGTATTACACTGTGACCCCTTTTCCAAGCCTCCTCTGACGCTTTCCCAGTGGCCTCCCTCCTCCGAGTCTAACCAGTTGCCTACTGCAGCCAGTGGCACCTCCCCAAACTCTTTTGGATCCTGCCCTCTTTACTCCTATCTTTTGTCTTAGTTTAGAGATAGGAAGCTAGGGCACATAGGCTAGTTCCTGCCATCCATGTGTTATTTAGCACAGAAGTCTTGGTTTTTTTAAAAAAAAAAAAAAAAAAGTAGGAGTGACTTTTTAAGCTTGAGAGTTTGGACATCGAAATCCTGGCTTTAAAAAACGTTACTGTTTGTGGCAACAGTTGGCCAGCAACCTGTATGAAAATATTCAACTGGAGCTGCCCTTCCTAAGTGGGGCGTATGCTCTTCACTGCAAAGTTTTCCCTGACTTTCCTCTTAATTCTTCATATTTTTACTTGCTTGTATAAGTCATTAAGTGCATGCATGCTCAGTGGTGTCTGACTCTATACAACCCCATGGACTGTAGCCCACCAGGCTCCTCTGCCCACGGGATTCTCCAGGCAAGAATACTGGAGTGGGTAGCCATTCTCTTCTTCAAGGCATCTTCCCAACCCGGGGATTGAAGCCCCAACTCCTGTGTCTTCTGCATTGGCAGGTGGATTCTTTACCATGGAGCCACCTGGGAAGTCCCATTAGGTACTTAATTTTCATTTAATACAACGACATCTCCTTATTTCAGGTAGGAACTTCTTTTGGCTAGGTATGGAGACCTGAAAAATACTAGTTTAAAAAAGATAAAAATTTATTAACTTTTTTTTTTTTTTTGCAGGTTAGAGGTAGTGAAAGTTGCTCAGTTGTGTGCAACTCTCTGCAACCCATGGACTGTACAGTCCATGGAATTCTCCAGGCCAGAATACTGAGAGGGTAGCCATTCCCTCTCCAGGGGATCTTCTCAGCCCAAGGATTAAACCCAGGACTTCCCTGGTGGCTCAGACGGTAAAGCGTCTGTTTACAATGCGGGAGACCCAGGTTCAAGCCCTGGGTTGAGAAGGGGAGAAGGAAATGGCAGTCCACCCCAGTACTATTGCCTGGAAAATCCCATGGACAGAGGAGCCTGGTAGGCTACAGTCTATGGGGTCGCAAAGAGTCGGATACGACTGAGCGACTTCACCTTCACTCCTGTACTGCAGGCAGATTCTTTACTAGCTGAGCCACCAGGGAAGGCCAGATTAGAGATAGGGTGGTTCCAAAAGATCATGAGGGATCCTACTTCCTCCTGTCTTTCTTCTTCACCATGGATCACTTCCTGGTCCAGAATGGCTGCTGGAATGCCAGTCATCAGAGTCACATCCTTGGACGGAAGCAGAAGGAAGTAGGTGAAGTAGAAAAGTGCTCACTTCCAACCGAGTTTAAGCAGTCTTCTCAGAAGCTTCATACAACATTTCTCCTAAAATCTCATTGCCCAGAATTTAGCCACAGGACTTTGTCACAGCATTTAGTCCTTTAGTTGCAAAGGATGTTGGGAAATTGGGGTAATAAATGCTTCCTCCCATGCCCAGCCCCCTCCCCCCAACACACACAGAGTACATATGCATACATATATTTCTGTTACTAAGGAAGAGAGGGGAAAGGAGTGTGAGCTCCCTTCAGGCATGGAACAATGTCTTACTTTCAGCCTGGCGCACGGCAGGTGCACAGAAATGGCTGGGAGATGCATTCCTACCAGAGACCAACATCCAGAGAGAGAGTTCTTCACCCTCCAGCTCCTCACCCTTCTCCTCTATTCATCCCTTAAACTCTGCTGTGTTTGTCAGAGCCTTCACAAAAGTAGATTAATTTCCCAGACTTTCATTGCCTTCTAAAACCTCCTCAAATTGATTCTGAATTCATGAATCCTATTCTGAGAGATACACCATCTGACCAAGGTTTAATTTCCAGGGCTGGCTGCATAATGAAGTCTTTTTAGACACAAATCACTGTGGACAGCGGGCCGTGGCCTCTGTGTGGACTGGTCTCCTCTCAAGTCAGTGATCAGGGGATTCCAGAGAAACTAAAACCCAGGCCGTTCTCTTGGCAGTCTTGAAGCTGCTGGTCTTGAAATTGTTAGAGGAAAAACTCACTTTAGTAACTCAAAAAGAAGGGTCCTGTGGCTTCTACTGTCCCCCCAACCCCTTGAACCAACCCCATACAACAAAAGGACTCCCACTCTTTTCCCCCAAAGGGAGGGTATAGTTGCTCTCAAGTAAGGTTCTTAGACTGGCTGGGGATGGGCAATGGAGGAGGGAATTAGAATTTTTTCTTTAGGGGTGTGGCTTGTCATCCAGAACCAGAGGATGCTGTTGTCTCTGAGCATTGGGTAATGGTGTATCCGTAGCCCTGGGGACTAAGAACTAGGCAGGTTCCTCCAAGTGTGGGCATCTGTCACAGGGCTGTCTTCCTCAGGGAAACTATCTCATGGCGTCTGTACCTTTTGTAAACAAGTCTCTCCTTTCAGGTAGCCTCTGTGGGTAAATGCGGGCCTCACAGCCCCAAGGCTTTGTGCCAGTTCATACACATCCAGCCTCAGCTATGGGATGGATGTACCTCGATGTTGGTGGGCACCATTCCTGCCCAGAGGCATTACTGGCTAGCAGGAAAAAAACAAGCAAACTTCAGTGCCTTAAGTGGCATATGGAGCCGTAGAGGGGATTCTCTGGGAGAGCTGCCCAGTGTGCTGGGTCGCTTTGGGCATTCTCTGGGATCCACCCACTAGACTGATTTGCTTATGAGTAGGGGCAGAAATGGGGGAGCAGAGAAGGGAAGAAAGCCAGAGCTCCCTCAATAACAGGCTTCTGGACACACCACAAGGATGCTGGGATGCATAGCAGGAGGGGAGGTGGGCATGACAAGACAAAAAGGAAGGTCAGAGTCAGGTCAAATGGAACCCTGCCCACAGGATACTAGGAAGGTGAACTGCTTGAGAATGAGGAAGGTGGAGTAGAAAATGGCTAAATGTTGATGATTATCACAGCCCAGATGGCTGAGGGGAGGTCTCTGAGGAGAACAGCCTCTTCCCAGCACCCAGTGATGCGCTCACAAACCAGGCTGGACATGAACGGTCCTGGGAAGCGCTGGCTTCACCCGTCCAGGTATGGCTTTTGAGACTTAGCCCCGAGGCGACTACAGACACAGACTGAAGGAAAGTGTCTCCATTGGCGTTGTGTTCCTTCATCAGTATTCCACATCTAGCTCAGAGCTTTCCAAACCCTTCCTGTTTTTTCTCTCCTTAGTCATTTACTTATTTATTCTGCAAATATTGACAGTGCCTGGATGACAAGCACAGTGCCAGCTACTTACCCATCTGTATCCGTATAAAGCACTTAGAGCTTCTACTCTCCTACTCACCCTGAAGCATGTAGCTTACTCCAGATATATGTTATTTTCCAGCTGTTAAGAGTGTCCATGTACTAGATTCCTGGAGCCGCCTTAACAAAAGACCATGTCCTGGGTGAAAACAGCATTAGTTTATTGTTTCACAATTCTGGAGGTTAGACTCCAAGGTGTCAGCAGGGCTTTGTTTCTTGTGAAATCTGTGTGGAAGAACCCTTCCCTGCCTTTTTTAGCTTTTAGCGGTTGTTGGCATCCTTGACAGTTTGGCTTGTACACGCAGCCACAGTCCAGTCTGCCTCCGTCCTCACATGGCCATCTTCTTCACTTATTACAAAGACACCAATCTGTTGGATTAAGGGCCCACTCTACTTCAACGTGGAGCTTCCCATTTGGTTCTAGTGGTGACGAACCCTCCTGCCCATGCAGGAGACGTAAGAGACACAGGTTTGATCTCTGGATCAGGAAGATCCCCTGGAGGAGAGCATGGCAACCCACTCCAGTATTCTTGCCTGAAGAATCCCATGGACACAGGAACCTGGCTAGCTACAGCCCATGGGGTTGCAAAGAATCAGACACGACTGAAGAGACTTAGCATGCACACATGCCATTCCAGTGTATCCTCATCGTTACTACACCTGCAGCCACCATATTTCCAAATAAAAACATGAATAATTTATATTCTGAGGTACTGAGGATTAGGACTTGAACATTATCTTTTGAGAGAACTCAAGTCAACACACAGTAGTCAGACACAGAGAAATATTTCTACATTGTATAAAAAGCAACAATACTAAGTATGGAAATACAAGTCAACTAGTGTAATGACACAGAGAAGGCAATGGCACCCCACTCCAGTACTCTTGCCTGGAAAATCCCATGGATGGAGGAGCCTGGTAGGCTGTAGTCCATAGGGTGGCTAAGAGTCAGACACGACTGAGCGACTTCACTTTCACTTTTCACTTTCATGCATTGGAGAAGGAAATGGCAACCCACTCCAGTGTTCTTGCCTGGAGAATCCCAGGAACCGGGGAGCCCGTTGGGCTGCCGTCTATGGGGTCACACAGAGTTGGATACAACTGAAGCGACTTAGCAGCAGCAGCAGCAGTGTGATGACGAGTAGGGAGAGCGATGGTGAGCTGGAGAAAGCCCTGAAAGTCTGAAGGCCCCATTAGCACACAACAGTGATGAGCCCCACCTCGGAGTCTTTACAGGGAAGCTGGAGGCCTGGGTGTTTTTATGGGAAAACCACCAGTTTTAACAAGTTTGGGCATTCCAGTCCAATCTGATCCAATCAGCCTATGGGTCACCATTTTGGAACCTCAGGCCTATACAGTAAGAGAAGGTTTTCCCCCATAAGGTGATTTCTTGATTTCTTCTTGGAAGTAGAAGCAGTGCTCTCAGGCTGCAGTAGAGTTCCAGGGGGCAGAGGATGCAGAGAATGGCATGAGACAGGAGGAACAAAGAGCAGCTAAGACCCACAAGGCCTCACAGGCCACAGGGAGGAATCTAGATGGCATTCTAAAGGAGATGGCTGGTCACTGGTAGGAGGCAGAGGAATCATGTTTACAGCCTGTCAGACGTCTAGACCCTGGTCTTATCCTTCTCCAGCTCCCCAGTGCTCCGAAGTGAAGTGAAGTGAAAGTTGCTCATTTGTGTCCAACTGTTTGCGACCCCATGGACTATACAGTCCATGGAATTCTCCAGGCCAGAATACTGGAGTGGGTAGCCTTTCCATTCTCCAGGGGATCTTCCCAACCCAAGGATCGAACCCAAGTCCCCCCATTGCAGGCAGATTCTTTACCAGCTGAGCCACAAGGGAAGCCCAAGAATACTGGAATGGGTAGCCTATCCCTTCTCCAGTGGATCTTCTCAACCCAGGAATCAAACCAGAGTCTCCTGCATTGCAGGTGGATTCTTTACCAACTGAGCTATCAGGTGCCAGTGCTCCAAAGCCAAGGTGATATCAGGCTGGGAGCTGGGCCCTGACCTGCACAGTCCTGTCTCACAGGCACCCTGCAGACAGTGACTTCTTGTGTTCCCATCAGATCTGCAGAAGCTCCTAGAGATGGTTCGGGAAGATGCCCGGAGAACAATCACCATGGAAAACGAGATGCAAAGACAGGCACCCAGGTATATTCTCCTGCTACCTGGTCAAATAAAGGATGTCAGCATCAGAGTGATATCATTCAGGCCAGCAGTGCCCCGTGGTTGAACATTTTCTCTGTGACAAGTGCTGAACCGTATACTTTGTTCACATATATCACCTCCCTGAGTCCTTCCAACATCCCCACAAGGTAGGTACTGTTGTCTGTATTTTACAAATAAGGAAATGAGGTTCAGAGAGGGTAAGGAACTTGTTTCAGGTCACCCAGCTAACAAATGGTAAGGCGACAACTCAAATCTGCAACTTTCTTATTCCAAAAACTTTTCCTTTAACTACTACGCTGCCCTTCTTCCCAGGAGCCCAAAGGTTATTCATTCATTCTTTTAGTGAGTATTTATGAATATGGATGGACCAACTGTACTTATTATCGCAGGAAGTGTTATGAAAGAAATCTCAGACCTGTAAGAGGAAGTAATAGGAGCATCTGATCTCGTCTGGGATGGGGATCAGAGAAGCTCCCTCCAAGGAGGAAACTTTGAGCTGAGATTTTGGATGAAGCATGAAGAAGAGCTAGCTAGCCCGAGTTACTAGAGGAGCAGGGAGAGTGGGCAAGGGGAGTGAATATTGCAGGCATGCATGTGCAGACATGCTCAGAACGGACCGAAATGCAGCCAGAATGGGGTGGGGAGAGGTATACGTCCGCTGAGACCTTGGAAGCCACCTCTAGGATTCTGATTTCTAACCATGGAGCAAAAAGAATCCCTTTGAAGTTTCGAGCTGACAGACAGCCAATGTAATTGGCTCAGAGCGTCAGGACTTGAACCCGAGGTGTCCTCCTTCCAGCGGAAAGCCCCAGGCACTGGATGTCTGACCCTCTAAAAGCCTTGGAGACCATGCAGGCTAGACCTGAAGCTCCCTTCCCAAGCGTGGATCCCTCTGAGTAAGCAAATTACTTCCCGAGAATAAATGAGGCACGAGAGAGGTTCATCATCGCCTTCAGCCTACTAGGATGCCGGCTATGACTTATTGGTTATTGTTATTACCATAATTACAGTTCACCAAGCACGCTCACATGCGTCTCACCCGCCTCTGCTTGTTCATGATGAATTGGCGGCTGCTGCTGCTTCAGCTTGCTTCGGGGCCCTGAAGGGTGGCTCTGAAGGCACGCGGCGACAGTGTTGGCCCTTACGGCCCCAGCCTCTTTGCCTGACTTATCAGCATCAAAGACAGACGACAGTGATGAAGCATCAGCTCAAGAAGCTCCTTCCCTGTGTGAGCACTCACATCATGAACACTGGCTTTGGAATCAGACTGACGTGGGCTCAAGACGTAGTGCCTTTGAACAAGTCCCTCAGCCTTTCTCTAAACCTTAGTTTTCTCATCTGTAGAATGAGCTTGTGTATCATCCAGGCATTGGCAGTGGGACCAAGCAGAGGAGGGTTGAGCTCTATTTCCATGAGTTAATGGCTGTGTGCTGTTGAGCAAGTTGCTTCACCTCTCTGAGCCTGATTCCAATTCTGTTAAATGAGGCTCCTTAATAACCTATCCCAAAGGGCTGCAATGAGAATTAAATGATAATTTCCTGGTAAAGTGTTTTCATTATTATGGAAATAATGTCTACGCCACCAAGTCACATTAAGCATTTAGTGAGATGATGCATTTAACATATTAGCGTGTGCCTGGCATATTGTAAGCATGTAAAGATTGGTGACAGTGGAGGTGGTGGCTGCTTTGATTTCATGTGCAGTGTCCTGGGGAACCTTTGCAGCACTTTGCTGAGACAGATGGATTAACCAGTGCCCAATTCCTTTGTCCCATCTCATAGATGGAGAAGGATGACTCGCTTCAGGCACTCAAAGACTAAACCACACGGGAACCTGGTTCTCACAAAACTCTTCACCTGGCCGCTGCATTCACTTTAATGATAAAATAACCATGGTTACAGTGCAAGAACCTGTTGAAATTTCCCATCTGCTTCCATTCCTCTAGGAGAAAAGTCTCCCTAATCTCTCACAAAGACAGCAAATATTGGAGGCTTCTCTGCAGAGCTGCACAGAGACAGTTAGGGAAAGCTGCAGGTTTTCTTTTGCCTGATTCACTTTAAAAATGTGGATTCCTGTTTCACTTTAGACACCAAATCTGCTCCCATCAAGACAGACATAGAGTTCTGGGCTTATTAGAAACCCCTGAAAGCCTGCCTTTCCAGCCCCGAGCCTCAAGGGCCAGACTGCCCTTTGGTCCCATGTCTTCGTGTGTTCAGACTGATATAACAAAAAATACCGTAAACTGAGGGGCTTGTGAACAACATTTATTTTGCACAGTTCTGGAGGCTGGAAGGTCCTGGATCCAGATGCCAGTAGATTCAGTGTCCAGCAAGGACTCTCTTCTTCATAGACAGCTGCCTCCTCACGTGGTAGAAAGAACAAGCTAGTTCTCCAGGGTCTGTTTTACAAGAGCATCAGTTTCAATCATTAGGGCTCCCCCATCATGATCTAATCACCTCCCAAAGGCCACCACCTCCTAACAGCATCCTCTGAAAGGTTAGGATTCAACATATGAATTTGGTGGGCGGGTAGAGGGGCACTAGTAGTACCATAAACATTCAGATCATAACATTGTTTAGGAAGATGACCTTTTCTAAAAATCCTCTAACAGTCTTTCCCAAACATTCTGAAGATCAGAATCAGCTGGGGCACTTGTGAAAACCACAGATTTATGGTCTTCATCCCAGACACGCTGAACCAAAATCCCTAGAGGAAACCATATTTTTTAACAAGCACTTTGAGCAGGCATTGTTTCATGGTGTGTCAGGAAATTCTAAGGTTTTCAAAGTATGTTCTCTGCGAACCCAAGTCAGAAGACTGTATGCATGTGTGTGTGTGTGCAGCTTTGGGGTCCCACTCCAGACCTAATGTTTCCAGATCTCTAGGAATGTGGCTCAGGAGTTTACACTTGCATTCTGAGCCGTTCCTCCAGGTGACTCATATGCCCTCCTATAGAACCTAGGATCCCCACTGTAGATGAGCACCCTCCGTTCTCCCATGGATGTTTACTGCCTCAGAGCATCATATGTTCAGAGCCTTATTAAGTGACTCATCTTGCTTTGCAGCATCTTGTCAGTGCTCAGACAAAACAAGAGCGATTCTGCCTATAAGGACATGCAGACCACCCGCAAATCAAGGTAGGAAGGCGTGGGGCCCTAGCAGGTAAGTCAGGAGGCAACACACAGTTCCAGGGGGCATTGCAGAGACACCCTCACCAGACTGTGGGAAGGGGGGCAAGGAAGGGATCTTCTTCCTTCTTCACTGGAAATAAGTTACTTGACTCCCAGGGCTTGGTGGTGAGTATTCAGCCGTTACTTCCCAACAATCGTGTGCCATAAAGTTAGTCTTCTCTGGTAGTGGAGAGATGAAGGGGGGAGGGTGTGTCTTGGAACTACCCCTTCCCTCTTTACTCAGGTGACTTGTAATGGGGCAGGGCAGGTCTGCCCCCAATTTACTTGTTCATCTAGAGAATACTTCTCAGTCCCCACTATGTCCCAGGAGCTATGCTCGGCTCTTTTGAGATTCAGCAGCAAACAAGACAGATGCAGTCTGCCCTGTGGGTAGAGCCCACTATCTGGTCTGGTATCATAACTCCTTCTGTGAAATAGACTCTTTGACCATCCAAGAAAGCTTATGGATTCCTTTCAGCAAAATGCTTCCAAATGCAGACTATAAACTATAGAAGTTTACAAAGAAATCTATAGTAATATTGATTACAATATTGTAACCAATATGAGATATATAGTCATCTGTGAGCTTCATCAGCAATGCCTTATACAATAAGACATAGCAGCAGCTCTGATAACTACTATAATTTTGGATTAGTGTCAAGTGTAAATGATTTTTCAAAGTATCTCCCATAATTTTAATGTGATGTATAAAAACCTGTGATTTCCATTTCTGTGAAAGGCTAAAGATGCAACCTGTTGGTTTTTTTTTTTTTTTTTTCCATCTGCATTCTTGGACTCCTTGAATCCTGCCAGTGGTTAAGAGCTACTGTTCTAATGGGAGAGTCATGCATTTATCAAATAATCCCACAGAGATAGTTGTGTAATCATGACCATAAATAGCATTCTGAAGGAGAATTATGGAGGATTAGGTGAATGTTGAGCACCAGGACTCTAACCAAGGCTGAGTCTGACATTTAAGCTAGGACCTGAGGGAAAAAGAAGAATTAGCTAGTCTGTGGCTGGGAACAGTAGGATCTGAAATCTGCATTCATTCTGAGCAGTTTCTCCAGGTGATTCCTGTGCCTTCCCATAGAACCTAGGATCCGTGCTGTGGAGGGAATAGAAGGAATAGCATTCCAAACAGAGGGAACAGATGTGCAAAGGGTCTGCGGCAGGAGGAAGCTTAGAGGCACTAAGCAAAGACCAGTAGGGCTGAAATTCAAGGAGGGTCAAGGAAAGGATTGACTGAGACAGGCAGAAGGGGCCTTTGTTGTTGTTGTTTTTAATCACAGCTAATAACACTACTTCCTTCACTTCCTGCCTCCCCCTGAGTCACACTATCAGCTCTAGAAGAGAGCCATCTATAGGAGGAAGGTCAAAGCCCACTTGCTCCCCCAAAGAATTCACCAGCAGAGGTAGGGGCAGCTGGTTGGAATCCAAATGCAGTACCTTCTGGGTATTATTACCAGGGCTCTGGTCTCTAGCTAGATGGGATAAGGGTTTGCTCCATCACCTGCCAGACCTGAGACCTCTGGGTCCAGTCCCATGAGCCTCTGGGAAAAGCAGCAAAGGCCGGGCCCTTTCCTGTGGGGAGGGGTCTGAGAAATGACTGGCCTCCCTGAAGAAGTCCAACATGTCACAGAGCAGGAAGGGGAGGATTTGCCACACATCACAGGCATAAGGAAAATAGTTTCACTCTCTAGAATCACACAGATAAAGCAGTCAAGTCAGTGTCTCAAATGTTGGGAAGACACAAAGTGGGGCAGATGTATGAGAGAAGATGCTGGACACGGGTGCTGAAGGCCCAGGTCACTGGAGGAGGACCTAGCAGAAGGTATGGGGGGACAGGGATGAGCAAAGAGCTTCACCCCATCTAGGGACCCCAGCCAGGCAGTCACAGGAGGGAGCAGCCACTTAAGGAATTCAGTCACCTCCCAACCTAGAAAGGGTCAAACGGCACCAGGAGTTGCCTGATCACAGATGAGGAAACTGACGCTCCAGAGCAGAGGCGCTTCTCCACAGCCCAGGAGTAGACAGTGCCAGGGCTGGGCTCTGAACCCAGCTCTGCCTGTCTCCCAAATTGAGTGAAATGGGTGTTCAGCACCAGGGTCCAGTTCAGATAAGAGAATCCTTGGATGAAGAGGCAGCCTGGGGCTGGGACCACCCCAGACAGCATGACCAGGAGGACTTGCCCCTCCCCAGATCTGCACTCAACCCCAGGAGAAGCTCAAACAGAGAGGAGGATGGGAGTGTCCACAGTGAACCTGTCCTCCAGGTGGAGAGACTGATTTTATAAAGAAGAAGCTGGCTTCCTGAAAACTTGTCATCCCAATAAAATGCCGAGGCAGTAGGCCACCACTGGACTACGAGAGTCAGAGCAGCACTTGCTCTCGGCCATGAGATTGGGCAGGATTTGGGCAGCTGGGGAAGAAACAAGGAAGACTCTCCAAGCAGAGTGTCCAGTGGGAGCAAAGACCAAAGTGTGGGGAAAATACGCAGTTCTATCAAATGCCTTGATTAGAACCACCACACTCACCTGAGGCTGGCAGATGTCATGGGGGCCCTGAGTCACCCTTTGGGGGGAAATCAGACTCCAGGCAACATGAAACCATTTTTCTGTGTCTCAGTGATAGATCCAGCAGTACAAGCGGGGACAGCCACTCCCAGGTGCTCCAGAAGAAGCTTAAAAGGTATGCCAGGTGGGCAACAGAAGGTGCCAGGCAAGAGGGACTGTGGCAACTGCAGCCCCCATCTTCCCAGGGATATAGAAATAATCCAGTGCCAACCGAACTCCCTGAAGCCATAGATACAACTGAAGGACAAAGGACTCCCAGGGCAAGGGGCTTATAGCCAAGATGTGGAGCAACCCATGCAGACAGTGGCAACAGATCCTTCCTCCATGCTGGCTCTTGTTGTTGTTCACTCAGTCCTGTCTGACTCTCTTCAACCCCATGAACTGCAGCACGCCAGGCTCCCTGTCCTTCACTGTCTCCCGGAGTTTGCTCAAACTCATGTCCATTGAGTCGATGATACCATCCAACCATTTCATCCTCTGTTGCCCCCCTTCTCCCTCTGCCCTCAATCTTTCCCAGCATCAGGGTCTTTTCAAATGAGTCAGCTCTTCGCATCAGGTGGCCAAAGTGTTCGAGCTTCAGCTTCAGCATCAGTCCTTGCAAAGAATATTCAGGGTTGATTTCCCTTAGGATTGACTTGTTTGATCCTCTTGCTGTTCAAGGGACTCTCAAGAGTCTTCTCCAGCACTACAGTTCAAAAGTGCTATATTCATTAGTGGTTATTCCTCAAAACTAGTTCTGTGAGGCAGGGGTACTGTCCCATTCTACAAGGAAACAGTCTGAAACCTGGCCAGATGAAACGTCTCACCAGAGGCCACATAGCTAAAATGTGGTGGTAGGCAGTTTGAACCTGAATCTCCCACCTCCCAGCTCAAGGTTCTATTTTCATCTCACTGTCCTTAGCACTTGCTGAGCTAAAGTGACCAGATGTCTCATCATGGGCTCATGTAATAATGCCTGAGTCACCAGTCCAACATTGTTGGGAAGGTCTGTTATTGCCTACATCCAGGGGAATGCTGAGGGAGGTCCCAGGTGAGGCTGGAGAACCTGGCTGTGTATTATTGCAAAGCACCTTGGGCCCCCAGGGATGCATCTGTCCCTTGGGCTTGGTCCCCTAAGCCCATCTTATCTGTGTCCACAGCCGTGCCAACCGTGACATCATCCAGTACAAGAGTGGGGTGTGTAACACCATGAGGGCCAAGTTTTACAGCGTGGCCCAGGAGGCTGGCTTCTGTCTACAGGATAAGATGGAAATCCTCATGAAGTAAGAGCACACGTGTATCCATTCACTCAAAGGACATTCATCTGGCACTTAGTATATAACCACCAGATGCTTGGTGTTGGGACGATAACAGGGAATGAGAAGGACATGTTCCCTGCCCTCAGGGAGCTTATAGTCTCCTGGAAAATATGGGCAGAGACAAAACAGCTGAACTGATAGATTTATAGGTACAATTTATAGTCACTGCTCCACAGTAAGGGAAAAGGGCTCTAGGAGAAGGAGTGAAACCATGAGGACCTAATGCAGACTGGTAATCCAGCAAGACCTCTCTAAGGAGGTGGCGTTAAGGCTGAACCCTGACAAGTTGAAATTTATCTCAGAGACTTTGTTCACTTGTGCTCAGTCACTTAGTCATGTTCGACTCTGCGGCCCCTTGGACTGTAGCCCACCAGCTTCTGCTTCCTCTGCCCGTGGAATTCTCCAGGCAAGAATACTGGAGTGGAGTGCCATTTCCTTCTGCAGGGGATCTTCCTGACCCAGCTCATGAACCAAACCCTAAAATGCTGGGAGAAAAGGGGTGGAAAAGGTAGAGATAAGGCTGGAAGTTGTCATAGGGGCTGAACAATCCAGAGCCTTAGGGGGTAAGTCACTCAAAGGACTTTATTCTGAGTAAGTGGAAAGCCATCGAAATGTGTATATGGTTGACGGCATGGTTATATTTGTAATATAGTCTCTTTGGAGAGAGAAGATATATGCACAAGATGATGAAGGGCATGAGGAGGAGAGGAACCAACATGAGTTAAACACCTGCTGTGAGTCAGCACTAAGCTCAGCACTATACACGCATTATCATTTACTCCTCACCCCTGGGATCTAGGAATAATTATTTTCCTCCATCTTATCGATGAGAAAACGGGAAAGACAATCAAAAGTAGAGAGAGAATGAGGACTGATTAAAAAGTGGACTGGGTTTGGTAAGACAATGAGCATTTCAGGACCTTGGAGAGAGCTGTGGCTTCTTATGCCCAAAGCCCGCTGGTATCTTACAGGGTAGCTGAGAGGGTTAAGAAGGACCTCAAGAAGGAAAAGGTGTTTAACTCAGATCTCTGAGGGCAGCTAGGAAGGTAAAAGAAAAAAAAGTATCTGATTCATCTTCCTCTTTCTCATACCATCTGTGATGCAGGCGCCAAGAAGAAAGAGGTATCCAGAAGTTCCTCTCTTTCAACCTTGTCTCAAATTTCCAAAAGGATATAGCCAAAATGAGACACCAAGTCTCCACGGTAAAAGCCGATGCAGAAGAAATTGCAGACCACTGGTAAAGATCCTGAGAGCCAGATAAGGCAGTCCCTGGGAAGGGTAAAGGCGTACTGGTGTTACAAAGTTACATTCAATCCCATTATCCTCAAGGCAGAGAGGCATCACTCCAAAACTGTCCTGGGGCCCCAGGAGGGCCCCCGTCCCAAAACAGGCTATATCCAGAGTATAATCAGGCAAGAAACCCCACAGTTCCTGAGCCACAGATAATCTACCTAGCTGCACTCTCCATATTTACCTTCTGTTTGCTTCAGCTTGCAAATATAGACTCACTTGCCAACCCTTATAAGAGAAGCAGAAGAGGCAAATCAATCTGAAAATACCAACAGATCCTGAGGTCTGTGGGGGGAGAACTATATTCCCCAAATAACTTAACTCTTAATGATACAAAGCCAGACAGGCATACCTCAAGAACACTGTGCCCCCAGCACAGGGGTGATAATAAATACAACACAAAATATTGCAAATTGAGTGATTCCTGGATGGTAGACACCCCTCCTAAGCACTTTTCATGAATTATCTATTTTATTCCCCACAAAAATCCTGAAGGGTACATATTACTCCCCACTTTACAAATCAGGAAACTTTAGGATTTAAACCCCTGTCTGACCTGTCTCTATACTTATCTGCAATATAAAATTGGAGTCTGATTTCCCACACCTCCATCCTGTCAGGGTGAGTAAATCAAGATCTTAGAGTAAGATAGGAAAGCCTAAAAATGTACCAAGAATCCCTTCAACAGTTTTAATAATGCAGAATGGGAGCTTACAAAGAGATCAGAATAAATATATAAACATACATCACAAATATAAAGCAGTATGAGCAGCCACAATGTATGATGGATGATCAAGTTTTTATTCAACTTTTTCTATAATCAGGGGAAAAACCCATTTTCCACGAGATAACACCCCTACCTTCACCCACACCTGAACCCCTAGGTTAGAACCTACCTTTTCCCCACTGTCTCAAGGACACATTCCCAAACTACCTTCACATGCTGTCATAACATTAATTTTTTTTGTTCAGTCAGTCATGTCCAACCCTTTGCAACCCCATGGACTGAGGCACGCCAGGCTTCCCTGTCCTTCACCTTCTCCCAGAGTTTGCTCAAACTCACGTCCATTGAGTCAATGATGCCATCCAACCATCTCATCCTCTGTCCCTCCCTTCTCCTCCTGCCCTCAATCTTTCCCAGCATCAGGGTCTTTTCCAGTGAGAAGGCTCTTTGCATCCAGTGGCCGAAGTAGGTTCTTAAAACCCACTGAAACACCAAAATCATGGCCCCTGATTGTTCATTTTCAGGAACATGGAAAATACACATACACAGACACATGTCCTCAGCAGCTGGTGTGTGAGAACCTCTTGCATCCTAGAAGGTATCCCACAAGTGTGTCCATGTCCTCCTTGGCTCAATTAACTCTCGAAGAGTAGCTTCAGAACCCCAGTATTTTTCCTTCCTTATAACTTTAAACATTGTCCGCTTGGCAGAAGAATCATCAATGCCTGTCTTTAAAACATGCCCTTAATTTTCGTTGCCATTGTTGTTTAGTTTCTAAGACATATCTGACTCTTTTTGGCCCCATGGACTGTAACCCACTGGGCTCCTCTGTCCATGGGATTTCCCAGGCAAGAATACTGGAGTGGGTTGCATTCCCTTCTCCAGGGGATCTTCCCATCCCAGGGACTGAATCTGTGTCTCCTGCATTACAGGTGGATTCTTACTGCTGAGCCACTGTACAAATCATGACTCTGGTTTTTACTATCCCTAAAAACAAAGACTTGCCTGATCTGTGGACACTTTACATTGAGTAGGGAGGAAAGTTCCCCAGATGAAGACTGTTGCTACCCTGGAGACATCCCAGGAGTGGTGGAGAGAGAGAGTGGAGATGAGGTCCTTTGGGTGCCCAGACCATCTGCCAGCAGTTTCCTAACTGATCCTCTCCCTTTGGAATTGAAGGTACTTTGACCTGCTGTCCAAACTCCCTGAGGATCTGAAGAATTTCCGCCCTGCAAGGAAGATCCTGGCAAAACTGCAGAAGTTTGGGGAAAACCTGGACCTGAGGATCCGACCCCATGTCCTCCTAAAGGTGCTCCAGGAGCTGAGAGCCTGGGAACTGTGCTCCCCGGACATTGCAGTGGCCATTGAGGTGACGAGCACTTCCTTTCCCTCATAACACCCCAGACACACTCATTCTGGCCTCTCAACATCCAGGCACTGTTGAAGTTTTGCAGTTCAGTTCAGTCGCTCAGTCGTGTCCAACTCTTCACAACCCCATGAATCACAGCACGCCAGGCCTCCCTACCATCACCAACTCCCAGAGTTTACTCAGACTCATGTCCATCGAGTCGGTGATGCCATCCAGCCATCTCATCCTCTGTCATCCCCTTCTCCTCCTGCCCCTAATCCCTCCCAGCATCAGGGTCTTTTCCAATGAGTCAACTCTTCTCATGAGGTGGCCAAAGTATTGGAGTTTCAGCTTTAGCCTCAGTCCTTCCAAAGAACACCCAGGACTGATCTCCTTTAGAATGGACTAGTTGGATCTCCTTGAAGTCCAAGGGACTCTCAAGAGCCTTCTCCAACACCACAGTTCAAAAGCATCAATTCTTCAGCGCTCAGCTTTCTTCACAGTACAACTCTCACATCCATACATGACCACTGGAAAAACCATAGCCTTGACTAGATGGACCTTTGTTGGTAAAGTAATGTCTCTGCTTTTCAATATGCTATCTAGGTTGGTCATAACTTTCCTTCCAAGGAGTAAGCGTCTTTTAATTTCATGGCTGCAGTCACCATCTGCAGTGATTTTGGAGCCCAAAAAAATAAAGTCTGACACTGTTTCCACTGTTTCCCCATCTATTTCCCATGAAGTGATGGGACCAGATGCCATGATCTTCGTTTTCTGAACGTTGAGCTTTAAGCCAACTTTTTCACTCTCCTGTTTCACTTTCATCAAGAGGCTTTTTAGTTCCTCTTCACTTTCTGCCATAAGAGTGGTGTCATCTGCATACCTGAGGTTATTGATATTTCTCCCGGCAATCTTGATTCCAGCTTGTGCTTCTTCCAGCCCAGCATTTCTCATGAGGTACTCTGCATATAAGTTAAATAAGCAGGGTGACAATATACAGCCTTGATGTACTCCTTTTCCTATTTGGAACTAGTCTGTTGTTCCATGTCCAGTTCTAACTGTTGGTTCCTGACCTGCATATAGGTTTCTCAAGAGGCAGATCAGGTGGTCTGGTATTCCCATCTCTTTCAGAATTTTCCACAGTTTATTGTGATCCACACAGTCAAAGGCTTTGGCATAGTCAATAAAGCAGAAATAGATGTTTTTCTGGAACTCTCTGGCTTTTTCGATGATCCAGCAGATGTTGGCAATTTGATCTCTGGTCCTCTGCCTTTTCTAAAACCAGCTTGAACATCTGGAAGTTCACAGTTCACGTATTGCTGAAGCCTGGCTTGGAGAATTTTGAGCATTACTTTACTAGCGTGTGAGATGAGTGCAATTGTGCGGTAGGCATTGCCTTTCTTTGGGACTGGAATGAAAACTGACCTTTTCCAGTCCTGTGGCCACTGCTGAAGTTTCTTAAAAGGCATAAAAGCCTTCATGGAACTCATCATCCAATAGAAGAGGTATTGTCCTGTGACCTTGATTGTTCAATTCCAGGGGACATTATATTCTATGTAGATGATGCCCCCGGTAAACTTGGAGTCTTTGGAGAAACCTAAATGAATGGACATGTGAGTGCAATAACTGACAGTCATAGTGAGCAGCACCCTGAATCTTGCAACTAAAATCGTGGCCTGTGGACCTCACATTGGTGCGTGTTAGAAACGCAGCATCCCAGGCTCTGAACTGTATCTGACCAGCTCAGCGTCTGTGTTTCAGTGAGATGCCAGGTGACTGATACACACAATAAAGTTTGAGGAGCCCTGACTTAATGTAAATGTAGAAGAGGCTTCTCTGAATGAGAGCCCCCTGAGGGCGATGACTTTTAAGCTGAGATCTGAAAAGGCAGCAAGCTGAAGAGAAAGGGAATGAGCAGGTACCCAGGCCCCGGAGGACAGAACTTGAGCTGCTAGAGGGATTCAATGGCAGTCAATGGCTCTGGAAGGAAGAGAGCAGGAAGGCGCACGGTTCCCAGGGGACCAGAAAGGTCAGCGTGTGCAGATCTCCGAAGGTCAAGTTAAGGATTTAGGTCTTTATCTGAAGGGTGCTGAGGACCCTCACAAGGGTCTGCAGTAGCAGCCTACCTTCCCCACCTCCCCTAGAAATTCCTGGTGCCCTATTCCCTTAGGGAAAAAGTGTAAGTAGATGGGGGGCGGAGGAAGGGTCCCCCAACTAAGGTATTAACAGATGTCTGTGGAGTCACTTCCTTAATTTTACGTGATGGCAAATGTACATTTTAATAGGGTTTTAAGTGTCTCAAGACAAAAAAGTGACTCAAATGGTGGCTTTCTTGGGCCTCTCAGTGTTTCCATGATGGTCTGGCCCTTCCACAGGCTGACCTGGCTTGTGTATGTGGGCGCACGGTCAGGAGTGGAGGCAGGGAGAAATACCCTGTGGACAAGCTCAAATGTCCAGAGTCCGCTTCCCACATCTCGTGAAGCTCTTTCATGGGAGAATCTGGCAGGCTAGCCTGAAACTAAGTCTCTAGGGCATCTTTCCAGTTGTGGGGTGTGCATTCCACCTGCCACTTAGAGAAAGATTGAAGGCAGGAGAAGGCGACAACAGAGGACGAGATTGTTGGATGGCATCACCGACTCAATGGACATGAGTTTGAGCAAACTCCAGGAGATGGTGAAGGACAGGGAAGCCTGACCTGCTGCAGTCCATGGGGTTGCAAAGAGTGGGACACGACTCAGTGACAGCTTATGGAAAAGGCCGTTTCTGAGTGGGTGAAAGGAGGGGACTATGGATGTGGATGCTCCCTTCTCTGGGCTGAGTTTTATTAGCCCTAGCTCATAAAAGTTAGCATGCTCTTCTCCCAGTAGAACATCACAGAATTTCTGTTAACCTGTATGTGGGGAGTCTTTTAACCTAAAATTTATGTGAAACTCTGTGCTTTGTGTCTTAACCCTTTCCTGGAAGCAAGCCTGTGGCTGTCTTCAATTCTCAAGGGAGTCTGTGAACCCAAAAATGTTTATGGACAAATGACTTTTTTAAAAGATATTCTGCAGTAGAAAAGAGAAAAAGATGCAGACAGCTGGATTTTTCTGCTCTTCCTAGATTTCTTTGGGTCAGTACTGACAAAAAGGGACTTAAAATTAGCCTGCTGAACTAGGAAACTGGAAAGAGGCCCTTTTCTTGATTATGAATGCCTGAGGGGTTGGAGGTATCCTGGGCCCACCAGCCTCAATCATAAATCTTCTGGGATCTTCTTGGGGAGGGTAGGGGGCACGGAGTCTAGCTTTCAGACCAAATCTGAGGCTGTCATGTGTCTGCCCCCTTAGTTTGTGCGAGAACACATCATTCATATGCCTCAAGAGGATTACATCAGCTGGCTGCAGAGCCGGATCAACATCCCCATCCGGTCCCAGAGTGCCCAGACGTAGTGGGCCTGGGTCGACCAGTGACCCCAGTGGAGGAGGGCTGTCTACACCGTGTGCCTGCTCTCATGGAGACTCATTATCATCTGGTAGGATCATCTGGAGACCAGATTCTGAAAACATTCTAGGGGGAGCTGCTCCCAGGTGGAAGCCCCCTTCTCCCGCACACACCAGCCTCAGGCTCCCAGCCTCTGGTGCTCATTGGTCCAGCCTGACTACCTACACCCTCTCCAGGATCCTTCCCTCTTAGCCTTCTCCTCAAATTCTGGATAATAAAATTGAGTTGAATGTTTGCTGTCTGGCTGGGGAAAAGTTGGAGGTGTGGAATCTGGGCGTGGTATTGAAATCCTAATAGTAACATACAGTTACCATTTATGAATATGCACCAGGCCCAGTGCTGGGTGATGTTCTTGCCTAATAATCTCACAACTACAGTTAAGTAGGTGCTGATGTTATGCCCATTTCATACCATTAGAGCTAGAGTGTAGTTTTCAACTTTATGTATACTGTCCTAGATAGAGATGAGTGCGTGGGTTGGTGGGTGAATGGATGGAGCACTTCCCAACAAGGCAAGTGATGTGCAAGAAAATCTCATCCTTAAGAGTCCTTGTAATATCTTGTGTTGGGTTTGGTTGTACAAGGAAGCTTAATTTCCAGTCATCTCAAAATTGTGTGGGTTTATTGCCATTTAACCTCTTTTCTCATCTTCGTCTTCTTTTCCCATCTCGGTCTTCTTTCCCCCTACATCTTACTAAGTTACAGGACCTGTAGTCATTTTAACTGTCTCACTGACAGCCAAACTGAATGAACAATTAAACAACTGGACTTGATTATTGGAATGCTCATATAGGCTGGACCCCAGCGTCTCCCCATGATCCAGAAGGGGTGGAAAGAAGAGAGTTGAACTATTTTTCTGTCTACGCAGCATCTCACCTATTCCATTATTTACTCTTTTTAGTCAATGAATATTTATCAAGAACTGAATATGCATCAACCAACCAAGTTCTAGGTTCTAAGGGTAGAGCAATGACCAAAGCAGACAAAGTCCCTGATCTCAGATAATTTACCTAGAGACACAGGTCAGCAAAGGGCGATGGAGAGGGCAGAAGGACTACATGATATCCACGGTGGTACTCTTTGTTTAGTGTGATGTCGTGACAAGCCACTGGGGTGTAGAGATGAGATGCACTCTATAAGGAGGCTGCTCAGTTAAGAGATTCTAAACTCTGTGTGTTCAGTCACTCAGTCGTGTCCAACTCTTTGTGGCCCTGTAGAATATAGCCCGCCAGGCTCCTCTGTCCTTAGGATTCTCCAGACAAGAAGTACTGGAGTAGGTAGCCATTCCCTTCTCTAGGGGATCTTCCTGACCCAGGGACTGAACCCGGGTCTCCTGCATTGCAGGCAGATTCTTTACCATCTGAGCCACCAGGAAAGCCCCTAAACTTTTCTGTATTAAATCAGGATTGGGGTGAGGGAGAGTGGAGAAGAAAGAAGGAGGGCAAAGGCCAAGAGGCAAAAAGAAACTCAATGTCATCTGAAATAACATATGTCTGGCTGGACTGTAAGGTCAGGTTGGTAGTGAGCACAGGGAAGGAGAGGAGACAGAGGCCAGGGAGGGAGGTAGAAACCAGAGTTTTGAATCCCAGGGACGGGGGAGCCTGGTGGGCTGCCGTCTCTGGGGTCGCACAGAGTTGGACACGACTGAAGCGACTTAGCAGCAGCAGCAGACCATGTTAATTTTCCCTGGTGGCTCAGACAATCAAGAATCTACCTGCAGCACAGGAGATCCAGGTTCGATCCCCAGGTCAGGAAGATCCCCTGGGAAAGGGAATGGCAACCCACTCCAGTATTCTTGCCTGGAGAATCTCGAGAACAGAAACAGGCTACAAGCCACAGAGTCTCAAAGAGTCAGACACAGCTGAGTGACTGTTTTCTTTCTTTCAGGCCATGTTAAGAAGTTTAGGCCAACTTACTGGCCATGGGGAGCCAGGGAAGGATTTTCAGCAGGGGAATAATCATACTTCCATTCAGGAAAAAAAAAAATAACCACTGTGTGAGTGCAAGGCAGGGAACAGGGTGCTAAGATACGGCTGCCGTAGCAGTGATTATAGGGAGCACATGACACTGGGGCCAGGGAGATCCATTAAAAGGATATTTAAAGGTGGAATCAGCAGAAGTCGGTTTGGTGTATTACAAGTGGACAGAAGACACGAACATCGGGAATCATGTCCGATTTTCCAGCTCAGACCACTGGGTGGAAGTTGGTACCTTTAATGTAGCAGAAGGAAAGGAAGAAAAGAACATTCAGAATGAGAAGGTAAGGAGTTCTATTTTGTGCATACTGAGCGGGAGGTGCTTGTGGGGCAGTCAAGTGGGGGGGATTTAAAACTCAGGAGAGTGGGTGGCAGTGGAGACAGACATAGGACCTCAGCATCCTATGGGTCATGACAGTTAAAGCAGGAAGTGGGAGGAGAGGGCAGAAGAGGAGAGTGGAGAGAGGGTCTTGAGGACTGGGTTTGCAAAAAGCTTCAAGCAGCCATTCACAACCTAGCACTGACAGAGGGACCGCTTCCTTCCAGACACTGTGCAAAATGCTTGCTGTGTGTTATCTCATTTCTTCATCATCATCCTGCAAGGCAGGGCTGCCCTGCCTTCCAGATGGTGAAACGGAGTCTCCAAAAGGTGTTTTGTGCCCATGTTCCGCTAACTCTGCATTCCCTCCCTTTTGCTGCTGCCCTCTGACCCTGCCGCCCAGCCCTGATCATATGAGACCAGGAGGTCACTAAAGTTACTTTGCTTTTGGAACCATGCCCCCAGGAGTAGCTCTAGTGATGGAACGTCCTAGCATCCCGTTAACTTACTTTTACTCTGTGTTCCACAGTTTGCATCCTACTTGACGGTCACAGCATACCATACCAATGTGATCATTGTTATAATCCCCATTTCACAAGTAAGGATGCTGGCACTTGAGGTCATTTGCCAACAGTCACATAGCCGGTAAGTGGCAGAGCCAAGTCTAGAACGTGTCTGTCTGTCTATCTTAGGCAGGGGAGACACAGTTGAGACTTACTCCACCACACTCCACCCTTCTACTCATCACTTCCCCAGCCTATTTCTCAGAGCTGTAGCTCCATCTAGTGGTGTGTATTAGTATTATCCTTCCATTTTGCTCTCCAGGAAAGTATTTAAAACCTGCCAAAAAGGAACTGGGCAGGCATTAACAGCTTCACTTCAGTTCAGTCGCTCAGTTATGTACAACTCTTTGCGACCCCATAAATTGCAGAACGCCAGGCCTCCCTGTCCATCACCAACTCCCAGAGTTCACTTAAACTCACGTCCATCAAGTCGGTGATGCCATCCAGCCATCTCATCCTCTGTCGTCCCCTTCTCCTCCTGCCCCCAATCCCTCCCAGCATCAGGGTCTTTTCCAATGAGTCAATTCTTCGCATGAGGTGGCCAAAGCACTGGAGTTTCAGCTTTAGCATCATTCCTTCTGAAGAACACCCAGGACCGATCTCCTTTAGAATGGACTGATTGGATCTCCTTGCAGTCCAAGGGACTCTCAAGAGTCTTCTCCATCACCACAGTTCAAAAGCATCAATTCTTTGGTGCTCAGCTTTCTTCACAGTCCAACTCTCACATCCATACATGACCACTGGAAAAACCATAGCCTTGACTAGACTGACCTTTGTTGGCAAAGTAATGTCTCTGCTTTTCAAAATGCTATCTAGGTTGGTCATAACTTTCCCTCCAAGGAGAAAGCGTCTTTTAATTTCTTGGCTGCAGTCACCATCTGCAGTGATTTTGGAGCCCAAAAAAATAAAGTCTGACACTGTTTCCATTGTTTCCCCATCTATTTCCCATGAAGTGATGGGACCAGATGCCATGATCTTCGTTTTCTGAATGTTGAGCTTTAAGCCAACTTTTTCACTCTCCTCTTTCACTTTCATCAAGAGGCTCTTTAGTTCTTCTTCACCTTCTGCCATAAGGGTGGTGTCATCTGCATATCTGAGGTTATTGATATTCCTCCCGGCAATCTTGATTCCAGCTTGTGCTTCTTCCAGCCCAGCATTTCTCATGATGTACTCTGCATATAAGTTAAATAAGCAGGGTGACAATATACAACCTTGACGTACTCCTTTTCCTATTTGGAACCAGTCTGTTGTTCCATGTCCAGTTCTAACTGTTGCTTCCTGACCTGCATATAGGTTTCTCTTCAAGAAAATTAGAGATAACAAGGGAACATTTCATGCAAAGATGGGCTCGATAAAGGACAGAAATGGTATGGACCTAACAGAAGCAGAAGATATTAAGCAGAGGTGGCAAGAATACACAGAAGAACTGTACAAAAAAGATCTTCACGACCAAGATCATCACAATGGTGTGATCACTCACCTAGAGCCAGACATCCTGGAATGTGAAGTCAAGTGGGCCTTAGAAAGCATCACTATGAATAAAGCTAGTGGAGGTGATGGAATTCCAGTTGAGCTCTTTCAAATCCTGAAAGATGATGCTGTGAAAGTCCTGCACTCAATATGCCAGCAAATTTGGAAAACTCAGCAGTGGCCACAAGACTGGAAAAGGTCAGTTTTCATTCCAGTCCCAAAGAAAGGCAATGCCAAAGAATGCTCAAACTACCGCACAATTGCACTCATCTCACACACTAGTAAAGTAATGCTCAAAATTCTCCAAGCCAGGCTTCAGCAATATGTGAACCGTGAACTTCCTGATGTTCAAGCTGGTTTTAGAAAAGGCAGAGGAACCAGAGATCAAATTGCCAACATCCGCTGGATCATGGAAAAAGCAAGAGAGTTCCAGAAAAACATCTATTTCTGCTTTATTGACTATGCCAAAGCCTTTGACTGTGTGGATCACAATAAACTGTGGGAAATTAGCAGCTTAGGCAAGGAGTATTTACTCAAAGGAAGATCTTTTACAACTAAAGTAGACTAGGGACTAGAAGGAGGCAATACATCACCCCCCAGCTCCCAAGCTCAAAGAAGAACCTTGGGGAGAAGTATTTTTGCCATAAGCATTTCATCAGAACCATAACTGAGTACCTACTATATGCCAAGCCCGTGTTAAGCAGTGCCCTGTCCCACAGCTCTGACTGAGCCACCTGCATGGTTATCTTGAGAGTATTTAAAACCTCATGTGCCCTGGAAAGGCTTTTTCTGTAAAGGAACAGGAGCAGATATAGCAAATATCTGCTGCATATTCTTTTCATATACATGGCCATTTAAAAATGTAGAAACCTGAGATTGCAGGTCATATAAAAATAGACCACAGGTCATATTTGGAGCATGGACCAGAGTAGAACAGAGGGATGGACATGTAAGGTAATCCGATAAAAGTCAACCTCTGATCTTGTGTTGGAACTGGTGAGAGCAAAGAGCTTTCTGCTGGAATTAATGACAATAAGGATAAAATAAGTCTACAGCTTCCAAGAGCCACCACACAGACACTGCCAACCAGGAGAGGAAAATGAAGTTGAGAAATGGAGTAAGAGAGGTCTCAAATCTCGGTTACACCGTGAGGGTACCTGGATCAAGTCGGACCTTTGAACTGTTTAGTTATGTGGACAAAGCCTGCTTAATAAGCCAGATTTGGTTTGGTCTCCTTCACTTGCAACAAAAGGATTCCTAATTAGAGAAGAGGGATCCATGTGTAAGTGTGGCTAAATTCCAGACAGCCCCTAGGAAGGGTCCTTCCTTTCACAGGGCTAGTGGCACAGTAGTGGGAGAGACTGTCTTCAGATACATTGTGCAGGTAAAGCAAAGAGAAAAATCGGAGTTAAAGCCACAGCATCAATCAAGAGACAGAGGAAAGGCTAGGAACACAGATGTTTTATCACTCAGCTTTGCAGCAGCTTTGAAAATGTCCATTTTGCTTTAAAAGAGTATAAAATACATCTAAGGTGGGGGTCATTATCAGAGCCAACCTTCCTGTATGTGATAGAACGTGCTGGATAGGTGACATCCCAGCTCCATGGTCTCCAAAGTGGGAGGTGAGGAGGTAGAAGGGGTGGCCCTGTCAACAAGGATCCATTAGGGAAAAGATGATATTGGAATTTACAGTTATCTTAACTAAACTAGTAATTTAGATGTGGCTGGACTCTGGAACCTTCACTCACACTATACTGAGAATGGTCCCATGCATCTGGTATCAGTTAAGCCAGGAAACCCAAGAGGAGAGGAGAGAATTCCACAATATAAAATGGTTAATCGTGGCATCATTGTCTTCTCACCCTCAGTCTTCCAATAAACTATGATAGTTCTTTTTTTTTTCTATTTTTAATTGTTTTTTTTTAATTACAGTTAACATATAACATTGTATTGGTTTTAGGTATACAGCATAATGACATATATATGTAAATAGTGAAAGGATTGCCAAGGCTAGATATTATCCATCATCAACTCACACAATTATTTTTTTTTCTTGTGATGAGAATTTCTAAGGTCTACACTCTTAGCCACTTTGTCCAATATGGTAGCCATTACTTGCTTGTAGCTACTGAGCACATGATATGTGACAGGTGCAAACTGAGCTGTGATATAACTGAAAATATACACGGGACTTTGAACACTTAGTATGAAAAATGTGGGATATCTCATTAACATTTTTTAACATTGATTGTATGTCAGAATGATAATATCTGGGGTATATTGGGTTAAATAAAATGTTGTATTAATTTCACTTGTCTTACCTTTTTAATGTGACCCATGCTGCTGCTAAGTTGCTGCTAAGTCACTTCAGTCGTGTCCGACTCTGTGCGACCCCATAGACGGCAGCCCACCAGGCTCCCCCGTCCCTGGGATTCTCCAGGCAAGAACACTGGAGTGGGTTGCCATTTCCTTCTCCAATGCATGAAAGTGAAAAGTGAAAGTGAAGTCGCTCAATCGTGTCTGACTCTTAGCGACCCCATGGACTGCAGCCTACCAGGCTCTTCTGCCCATGGGATTTTCCAGGCAAGAGTACTGGAGTGGGATGCCATTGCCTTCTCCATGAGACTGAAGGTGAGAAGACCAATGAGGAGAAATCGGGAGAGGATGAGGCATCCCCAAGCTGTGGGGTGGGGAGAGAGTGTAAAAGGAGAAACTCAGGCTTCTGTTGCAGGATGAAGCGTAGTGATGGAGTTGCAGTGCTTTACTCTAGAATTAAAAGCCTGGGCTCTGGGACCTGGTAACCTGCTCCCAAACCTGACTCTGACACTTACCAGCTGTGTGACCTTGGGAAAGTCACTTAACCCGTCTGTTGTGCGCCAGTTGCCTCAATAGTACAGTGTGGGTAACAGTACCCACGTCATAGACTGGCTGGGAGGATTATATGAGGACCTTCACTGAATCTTGTCTTTGACTTCACATTCGAATCACCCAGGGAGTTCTTAAAACTCTTGCTGCCCACCGACTCTGATGTTATTGGTACAGGGTGTGGTCTGAGCATTAGGACCTTTAGAAATTACCCAGGTGATTCTAGTGTGCAGCAGAGTTTGTGAACCACCGAGTTAGTACACATAGAGGGCTTAAAACCCTGTCTGGCACCAACCATGATTTAGTTGCTTGCCATTGTTTTACCTTTAACTGCCCGAGTAATTCACAATATATTTATATTATGAGAACAATTGAGAGCCTACTATGTGCCACTAAATGTCCCTGCAGGAGCAGGGCATCTTCCAGGTCGATTCACAGAGCTCACAGCAAGCGATTCAACATGTCCTCCGTGGCGAGTACAGGTGCACCAGTCGGAGACCAAGGTCAGGTCTGGCGGCTCATTCAGCAGTTCCAACTTTCCAGAGCCTCGGTTGGCGAAATAATACAGCCCATTTCCCAAAACACTTAACTTCCAACAACAAGGTTTTAGTGTCTGGCAACATACAAGCAGAATGCAATTAAGCCTTGGAGCGGTGCAGTAGGTGTCTACCAGCTGGAGCCAAATGGAAATGGAATAAGGTGAGGCTCCGTTTGGAGTGTGGGATAAACCCATCTGTCTCAGGCCCCCATGGTGGGAGACACTTCCGCCAGAACTGGCTGCAAATGGTGAGAGCCCTTCAGAACTCAGGTTGTCATCAGAGAAGGAGGCGTGGCTGGGCCAAATGAGGACCGAAGGCACTAAAGTCACAAAGAATGACCCTTCTCTCATGGACAGAGCTGAAAGAAGAATTGAAACTCTTTTCTGATTCAATAGGCTCAGAGGGAGCACCCACATTGTCTACAGGCACCATGGGTACTGATTTAAATGATAATCATTGTTAACAATTATTGGTCACTTATTATATGCCAGGTGCTGTCTTGAACACTTTATATGCAATATCTTTTTAAAATATTCATAACAATTCTATGAAAAAGGGATTATCATCCCTTTTAATGAGAAAACCAAGGCTCAGAGAGTTTGCAGCAAATAGGTTCCAAGGGACAGAATTCCAGTTTAGACTAATTTAGAAATTTGTTGGAATACAATGAAGGATTGAAACAGCGAGCTAGAGGATGGACAAAAACATGCCTGGATCTTTGAATGCAGCTGGTACCAGGGCCCTTTCTGTCTGTGCATCAGCCATACACTGTCCTGCTACAAGCCTTCCTCTTGCACAGATGGCAGTATGGCTTCTGGTGTCCCCCAGGCTCTCCTCCTCTGTTCTGGTTTTTTTAATTCCAGGGAAAAGCTCTAATTGGCCCAGCTTGGGTTAAGTGTCCACCTTGGACCAATGAATAGTGACCAAGAGAGTGAAATCGCGTAAGAACATGGCAGCTTACTCAAGTACATGGGTTGGAGTTGGAGGAAGGGAAAAGGAAAACAATTTCCCCAAAGATGGGTAATATATTTTACCGGAAGAAAGGAAAAACAGCCTGTCACAGCTGACTGATGAATGATGGAGGTAACAGCAAGGCATAATGGGTTTTCCACATGTGTGCGTGTCTGACTCTTCGTGACCCCATGGACTATAGCCTGCCAGACTCCCTGGTCCATGGGATTCTCCAGGCAATAATACTGGAGTGGGTTGCCATGCCCTTCTCCAGGGGATCTTCCTGACCCAGGGATCAAACACAAGTCTCCCACATTGCAGGTGGATTCTTTACCATCTGAGTCCCCAGGGAAGCCTATAGCTGACTACCTCCAGAAATGAAAGCCACAAGTCTTTTAAGTATGGAGGAAAGTGGCTCCTCCTTAAAGTTACACCACTATGAAATTCCTCTGAGGATTTGGGGTTCAGACCACTTACGACATTTCAACTCAGTCTAACATTATTTTAACTTTTACCATATATTGGCATTATGTGCCAAGCTGGTACACAGCATGGGCTCAATACATATTTGTTGAGTGAATTATGCAAAGATGAACAGGGGGTCCCTGTGACCAACAGAAAAGATGGGAAAAATCCAAGTGTCGCTAATAGATAAATAAACAAAATGCAATATATACATACAATGGAATATTATTTAGCCATACATACAAATATAGTTCTAGCTCATGCTACCACATGGATTAACCACAAAAACATTATAGATCAGACACAAAAGGATAAATGTTATATCATTTCACTTATATGAAATATATAAAATAAGCAATCAGTAGAAGCCCCATATTATAGTCTAACAGGGACCTAAGAAAACAGCCCAAAAGAAATGTATAGAGAATTCCCAAAGCCCAAACAAATTAAACATCACATTGATTTGATTGGAGGGGCAATAAGTTAGGAACGTCATCAAGGAAGGAGGTAGCATTTAAGGTAGGACTTGAAAATGAAATGGGATTTCAACAGGCAGAAATGTTAGGAAAAACAAAATGTGCACCAAGAAGAACCAACTTTGTGACTAAAAGCACAGAGGCGGGGGTGGACAAGCCACCCAGTGCTGTGTGCTTGTCTGTGTGGCCAAGTATACATGGCATGAAATTGGCCACCTTCCCCTTATTAGGCACATAATTCATTCACATTAATCGCATTCACACTGCTGTGCAGCCATAACCACTATGAAAACCTTCTCATCCTCCCAACGAAAACTCTGTACCCATTAAACAACTCTCCAATCTCTGGAACATGGTCACTTCTAGTCTACCTTCCGTTTCTATGGATTGCTTATTTTATATATTTCACATAAGTGAAATGATATAACATCTATCCTTTTGTGTCTGATTTATATACTCAATTTTTTTTTGGTTAATCCATGTGGTAGCATGAACCTGAACTATATTCTTAAGTATGGCTGAATAATATTGCATTGTGTGTATATATCACTTTTTGTTTATCTGTTAGGGACACTTGGGTTTTTCCCCACCTTTTTTGTTGTTCAGTTACTAAGTCATGTCCAGCTCTTTGTGATCCGTGCACTGCAGTACACCAGGCTTCCCTGTCCTTCACTGTCTCCTGGAGTTTGCTCAAATTCATGTCCATTGAGTCGGTGATACTATCTAACAATATCATCCTCTGTTGCCCTCTTTTCCTTTTGCCGTCAATCTTTCCGAGCATCAGGGTCTTTTCCAGTGAATTGGCTCATCAGGTGATCGAAGTATTGGAGCTCCAGCTTCAGTATCAGTCCTTCTGAAGAATGTTCAGGGTTGATTTCCTTTAGAATTGACTGGTATGATCTCCTTGCAGTTCAAGAGACTCTCAAGAGTATTCTCCAGCACCACAACTTGAAGGCATCAGTTCTTTGGTGTTCAGCCTTCTTTATGGTCCAGCTCTCACATCCATACATGACTACTGGAAAAACCATAGCTTTGACTATACAGACCTTTGTTGGCAAAGTGATGTCTCTGCTTTTTAATATGCTATCTAGGTTTGTCGTAGCTTTCCTTCCAAGGAGCAAGCATCTTTTAATTTCATGGCTGCAGTCACCATCCCCAGTGAGTTTGGAGCCCAAGAAAATAAAATCTGTCAGTGCTTCCACTTTTTTCCCATCTATTTGCCATGAAGTGATGGGACCACATACCATGATCTTTGTTTTTTGAATGTTAAATTTTAAGCCAGTTTTTTCACTCTCCTCTTTCATCCTCATCAAGAGGCTCTTTAGTTCCTCTTCACTTTCTGCCATTAGAGTGGTGTCATCTGCATATCTGAACTTGTTGATATTTCTCCTGGGAATCTTGATTCCAGCTTGTAATTCATCCAGCCCAGCATCTCACATGATGTACTGTGCATATAAGTTAAATAAGCAGGGTGACAATATACACCCTTCTCATACTCCTTTCCCAATTTTGAACCAGTCCCTTGTTCCGTGTAATGTTCTGTTACTTCCTGACTTGATTGAGAATACAAGTTTCTCAGGAGACAGGCAAGGTGGTCTGGTATTCCCATCTCTTTAAGAATTCCACATTTGTTGTGATCCACACAGTCAAAGACTTTAGCGTAGTCAATGAAGCAGATGTTTTTCTAGAATTCTCTTGTTTTTTCTATGATCCAATGAATTTTGGCAATTTGATATCTTATTCCTCCGCCTTTTCTAAACCCAGTTTGTACATCTGGAAGCTCTCAGCTCACGTACAGTTGAAGCCTCGCTTGGAGAATTTTGAGCATTACTTTGCTAGCATGTGAGATGAGTACAATTGTGTGGTAGTTTGAACATTCTTTGGCATTGTCCTTCTTTGGGTTTGGAATGAAAAGTGACTTTTTCATTCTGAGGACACTTGAGTTTTCCAAATTTGCTGGCATATTGAGTGCAGTACTTTAACAGCATCAACTTATAGGATTTGAAATAGCTCAACTGGAATTCCATCATCTCTACTAGTTTTGTTTGTTGTAATGCTTCCTAAGGCCCATTTGACTTCACACTCCAGGATGTCTGACTCTAGGTGAGTGACCACACCATTGTGGTTATCCAAGGCTACTCTTTTGCATAGTTCTTCTGTGTATTCTTGCTACCTCTCCTCAATATCTTCTGCTTCTTTTAGGTCCTTACTATTGCTGTCCTTTATCCTGCCTATCCTTGCGTGAAATGTTCCGTTGATATGTCCAGTTTTCTTGAAGAGGTCTCTATTCTTTCTCATTGTCTTTCCCATTCTGTTGTTTTCCTCAACTTCTTTGCATTGTTCACTTAAGAAGGTCTTCTTATCTCTCTGCTATTCTCTGGAACTCTGCATTCAGTTGGGCATATCTTTCCCTCTCTTTCTTGCTTTTTGCTTCTCTTCTTTCCTCAGCTATTTGTAAAGCCTCCTCAGACAATCACTTTGCATTCTTGCATTTCTTTTCTTGGGGATGATTTTGGTCACTGCTTCCCGTGCAGTGTTAACAAATTTCTATCCATAGTTCTTAAGGCATTCTGTTTACCAGATCTAACCTCTTGAATCTATTCATCACTTCCATTGTATAATCATAAGGGATTTGATTTAGGTCATACCTTAATGGCCTAGTGTTTTTCCCTACTTTCTTCAATTTGAGCCTGAATTGTGCAGTAAGGAGCTGATGATCTGAGCCATAGTCACCTCCAGGTCTTGTTTTTGCTGACTATATAGAGCTTCTCCATCTTTGGCTGCAAAGAATATAATCAATCTGATTTTGATATTGACCATCTGGTGATGTCCATGTGTAGAGTCGTCTCTTGGGTTGTTGAAAAGTTGTGTTTACTATAACTAGCATGTTCTCTTGACAAAATTCTGTTAGCCTTTGCTCTACTTCATTCTGTACTCCAAGGCCAAACTTGCCTGTTACTCCAGGTATCTCTTGATTTCCTAGTTGTGCATTCCAATCCCCTATGATGAAAAGGACATCTTTTGTGTGTGTGTGTGTGTTATTTCTAGTTCTAGTTCTTGTAGGTCTTCATAGAACCATTCAATTTCAGCTTCTTTGACATCAGTGGTTGGGGCATAGATCTGGATTACTCTGTTGTTGAATGGTTTGCCTTGGAAACCAACTGAGATCATTCTGTCACTTTTGAGATTGTACCCAGGTACTGCATTTCAGATTCTTTTGTTGACTTTGAGGGCTACTCCATTTCTTCTAAGGGAATATTGCCCACAGTAGTTGATATAATGGTCATCTGAATTAAATTCATCCATTCCTATCCATTTTAGTTCATTGATTCCTAAGATGTTCACTATTTCCATCTCCTGTTTGACCATGTCCACTTTACTTTGATTCATGGACCTAACATTCCAAGTTCTTATGTAATATTGTTTTTATAGCATCGGACTTTACTTTCACCACCAGACACGTCCATAACTGAGTGTCGTTTCCACTTTGACCCAACCACTTTATTCTTTCTGGAGCTATTAGTAATTGCCCTCTGCTCTTCCCTATTAGCATATTGTATACCTTCTAACCTGGGGGGCTCATCTTCCAGTGTCATATCTTCTTGCCTTTTCATACTATTCATTGGATTCTCACAGCAAGAATACTGGAGTGGTTTGCCATTCCTTCCTCCAGTGGTCCATGTTTTGTCAGAACTCTCCACTATGACCCATTCATCTTGGGTGGCCCTGTAGGGCATGGCTCATAACTTCATTGAGTTACACAAGCCTGTTTGCCATGACAAGGCTGTGATCCGTGAAGGGGTTTCCACCTTTTATCTAGTGTGAATAGTGTTATAGTGAACACCAACATACAAGTATCTGTTCTAGTCTCTGTTTTAAGTTCCTTTGGGTATGTACCTAAAAGAGGAATTCCTAGGAACCACAGCAATTCTATGTTTAGCTGTCTGAGGAATGGCAAAAATGTGTCCCACAAAGACTTTATATTTCCACCAACAATGTTACAAGGGTTCAAGTTTCTCTGCATCCTTATCAATACTTGTAATGTTTCAATACATCACCCCATATATTGGAATATGTATTTATATCCATCCTAGTAAGTATGAAGTAGTACCTCATTGTGGTTTGGTTTGCATTTCCCTAATACCTAAGAATGTTATGCATATGCATCTTTTCACGTGTTTTATTCAAGCCATCTGGTTTTATTGGTGCACAACGCAAGAGCGATAAAGTTATGGTGTTGAGGCTTTATTGTGTACACAAAGGGAGCCAATGATAGTTTGGAGGCAGAAAAGTGTCATTATCAGATATATAAAGTCTGCTCAGAAGAGTGTACAATGGAGACAGAGCACCAGTTAGAAGGCTATTTCAATGGTCCAAGTGAGGGTCAGTGTGAGCCTGAGCCAGGGAGGCGACAGTGATGATGGAAGGTAAAGGACAGACCCCAGAGGTATCATCCCTTCAGCACACTGGAAGCAACCCGAGTACAGTCATAAGGGTCATGTAAGTGTGGTACAGCCTGTCTGAATAATTGCTCCACATCCATAAAAAAAGATGCAAATGAATAAGTAATGAAACCAAAAGATATTCACAATATATCAAGTGAAAAAAAATAAGGTTACAATACAGAATGTACATCATGATCCCATTCTCAGATAGATGATATATAGTTAGCTCAGGAGGGCAGATACTGAGGGGAAAGAGACCCTGAAAAAGTATAGCTCAGGAGGGCAGATACTGAGGGGAAAGAGACCCTGAAAAAGCATGCACATGAAAATGTGATTAATGGTCATTCTTCTAAACTCCCAAGAAATTACTCTCTGTGCTCTATTTAATTTTCTTCATTGCCCTTAATACTTTCTGAAAATGCCTTATCCACTTGTTCATCTGTTTTTAAATTCCAGGAAAGAAAGAGTCCTTCTTTCTTTCCCTTTATTCCTAGGATCTAGAAAAAATCATAGGTGAATCTCTATAGATACTGTTCAGTGAAATTGCTTGATGATGAGATCCAACCTTTTTTTTTCTTATTTTTTTAAAAATATGCAGTGGTTTTATGACTTTCACCATAAGAAAAAATGGCAAAGTGAGACATTAAAAGGTACCATTCTCGCCACCAGCAATACCCATCACCACCACCCACTGCCAACTCCACTGGTTCTTTGATCATGGCCGTGGTCCCCAGAAGGACCTCACAGTCAGAGGCTAACTCCAGACACCAGTAGCACAACATCAGAGTGCTTTGCTCAGCCTGTGAACCCACCAGTGCCTCCCTTGCCTTCCTCCAGCTTCCTAGGTACCTGCTTTGTCCATCTGTGCCCACTTAGCACAGAGGATATTAATAACATCATTACACCCCCCATAGACTCAGGAGCTCAGAATAACCTGCCATCACTAAGGCAGGCACTCAGAATATTTCCAGGAAGAGGAAGTCACCAAACTGTACCTGTGTCTGTCCTGTCCTCATTCCCTCACCTCCTTTGCCCCCAATCCTGAGGGCAATGGAGATCATTATTATACAGCAGAGCGAGCTGGAGTCGGGGAAGGAACCCAGGCTGTGGGCATGGAAAAGGAAGAATGAAGGCAAGTAGATGGCTCGTTCTGTCCTTTTCAAGTCAGGTATTGATTGCCCGGTATTGTTCCAGCCAACAGAAGCAGGCCCAGTTTGGTTCAGAAACAAACGAAAGCTTTAATTGTTTGATCAAAGAATTGTCAACTACCAATTCATTTGCCATTTGACTCTAGGAGTTGAATCCTGTGCTGCTGCAGCTGTTGACCTGCAATACACCCTGAGGGAGTTCAGGGTGGAGAATGAGATACTTTATGCTCCAGGAAACTAGTGGAACATGTCTTTAGATAGTTAGATATTTTTAGGAATTGATCCCAATCCTTGCATCTCCTCATATCTAGAAAAGCAATCAATCTCATGGTGACATCAGCTCCTCGTGATTAGTAGAAAACCTTTTGTAAGACAAGTGCTTGATTGCACCAAGCTCCCCTTTCGCCAAAACCATACATATTGACCTTCTCCCACTGTTGGGAGCAGTTTCTCAAAGCTATCTGAGGTGCTGTCTCCTTGGCTGCAATCCTCATTTTGTCCCAAATAGAATTTAACTCACAACTTTCACGTTGTTCATCTTTTTTAGTCCACAGACTGGAGACATGTAAACCCCATCTCTAGAGGATAGGCACTCAGGACAGGCTGTGGTTGGGAGCCACTTTATAGCACCCAGGTCAGCAGAAGGGGCGGGGCTCTCACAGGTCAGGCGCATGCGCTGTTCACAGCTCCCCCCTGCTCAGTGCCATGTGGGCAACATCTCTGCAAATCGCGCCGCCATTTTGCACTAGGAGGTCTGGCCTGAAGTGCCTGGAGTAAGGCATCTGCCAGGCGCCTGCAGCTCCCTCCGTGGAGGAAGTGAAACCAGACCAAATCCTAAGGAAAAAAGGTTAGACTTATTTCCTTGGAATTGTTCACGGGCTTTGCGGGTGACAAAGGCCTCCGCTTGTCTTTCGTTGTCCTGCTCCTCACTCTCAGGGGGCCCTCAGGGCTTAGGGCATCTTCTGTGGAGGTGCAGAGCTCCCCCTGAACGCCCCTAGAATTGCCCTAGCTGCCTTCAGGCCTGTAGGGTGGTCAGTAGGTCTCGGCCCTGACTGTTTATCCCCGGAGCGGCCTCAGTTTGTCTACTGCGAGACAAAGGAAGCCTGACAATTGAGAGTGCGTGGCCCAGAGATTAGCAGCAGCACATGGTCGCAGGTTTTTCCTAAAAGTGAAGCTCTCTCGGTCTTCAGCCTGCAGGCAAGCCTGCTGTGGTGTGGAGGCTTGCTGCCGCGGTGGACTCTTCCTGGTCAAGCTTTGGTTGTGTTTTGTTTTCTTGGAGAAGAAGCTTAAAGTCAGAGGTTTGCATAAGTAGTTGAGGGGGCTGTGATCCCAGGTTGCCTGGCTAGAGGTTGGGGCTTCGGGGCCTTTTCCCTTGAATGTGTTGCACCCCCAGAGTGACCCCTGCAACTTCAGGGCAAATGGGTGGGATGTAAAGTGGGGTCAGTCCACTTGGGGGTGAGCTGGGTTTCCAGGGTTTTAGGTACACCCAGGTCCCGATACAGGTAAGCACCTGGTCACCACATTCCATGAGAGCTTTTGGAGTTTGTCTCGCCTGGAGGGCACGTTTGAGTTGTTCCATTTCGGGGGGCTCAGGTGTCCCTTGTCTCAAGCTTGAGGAATGGGTTTTCTATCTGTGAGCTCTAACACACTGAACTTTACCTGACTGTTTGGGGCTAGCTGCTTGCAAGCCGGGCAGTTGGAAGCAGCTGCGTGTTATTTTCCCGAGTCTCCTGGCACAGCCCACCTGAGGTTCATTTTCAGGTCTGATTGGCTCCCTCAACTTTCACGAAAGATTGGAGTCTCCAAGCTGAGTGCAAGGTCCACTTTATGACCAGGGCACTCATTCACTTAGTCACTTGAGACACAAATGCTGGACCACTATCACTTTCCAAGGATCCTGGAACCCAGACCAGGGTGGCAGGGGTGGGATTATTTCTTTTAGTAGTGCCTTTAGCTACTTGAGCTGCTGTTTCACTTCTAGCAGGATACACTTTCCTGTCCCACCCAGATAATGTGTCTGCCAGCACCAAGAGGTGCCTGAAATTGCCAGGTATTCTGGGCATGACAGTGAAATCCGCCAGTCTTTCCCAGAACATGTTTCTCTGGTCTGAATGGGCCTTATCTGGGGGCCTCCTTATGTGGGGTCTGGTGTTGGGTTGTTTGTGTGCAAATGGAGCTGGTCTCAGCTCTCCAGACTGATTGTATGTTTCATTCCAGAAGTTACCCTGATCTCAAATAACCAGTTTTAAAGGGCTTTGCTTCCCTACTGAGTTCCAAGATGAGCCTCCCTGATGGCTTGACAAGCTGCAGTTGGGGGAAAGAAGTACTGCTCATTTTCATTAACTAGCCACCCAAGGCCTCCCAGACCTCTGTTGAAGCCGCATTCTAGGGCTTTTTCTCATTCTTCCTTTGTATAGATTGGAGAATAATTGGATGGATCTGGACTTTAAGGTATGAGAGTTAGTTGCCAAGTTACCGGTTCTAGGCCTGCTGTTTTGGCAGTTGCAACCATCTTGTTTCCCTTTATCACCTCTGCACCCGCTCTTGGTGACCCCGATGGTGAATCATTGCCACTTCTTTTGGAATCTGCGTAGCTTCTAAGAGTTTCCGTATGCTGAAGCCACAATTGCCTGTTTATTCTCTGCAGTAAGTGTATCTCTTTCTTCCCCAAAGCCCTGTGCGCATGTAGAATGGTATATGCATACCAGGAATGTGTGAAAACTTTTAATATCTTCCCTATTCCGAGCCCTAAGTCTTGGGTTCAGGCTCTCAGCCTGGCTTCTGGGGCAGAAGTCCCTGGAGATAGGTTTATGCCTCCATGACTTGGGTTTAGGAGGTCACTGTGTATTCCAGCAGCCTTTTTCCTTTTCCCATGAAACCACTTCTGTCTGTGAACCATTCCCCCTTGACATTCCCTTTCCTGTGTCGCAGCGACAGGAATAGATCATATCTGTGGCTTCTATATAATCATGCTCCAGGGGCCCCATTTCTGTGGTGGGGGGCAGGATTTAGCGTATTTAGATTTTTATGGTAACCACTGCGTTGTCTGAAAGTATAACCTGAGCTCAAATCGACCTTCTGTAGGAAACTCGTTCTCTTCCCTTAGAACTTGCCAGAGTCTGAACCTGGTGTCAAGTCAAACAGCAATTGGTTAACTGTTCAGCCTCCTTTTGAAGGGTTGTAGCAGCTACCACTGCCCAGAGGCAGGCCACCTCTTACAGATTTGATCTAATTGTTTAGAGAATTAAGCAGGGGCATCCGGTCCCATTATTTCCTGGCAAATAGAAAGGGAAAAAATGGAAACAGTGACAGATTTTATTTTCTTGGGCTCCAAGATCACTGCAGACAGTGAATGCAGCCATGAAATTAAGACACTTGCTCCTTGGAAGCAAAGTATGACAAACATAGACAGTGTATTAAAAAGGAGAGACATCACTTTGCCAACAAAGGTCCAGATAGTTAAAGCTGTGATTTTTCCAGTAGTCATGTACCCGATGTGAGAAGGAACCCTAGGTAGCTCACTCTAGTTTGTGGTATTTGAGCCTTTTTCTTGGATACTTTCCATCCTTTATTGGCTAAATGGTGCAAAGTGCAGATACAACAACTGGATACAAATATGAAGTTGATTCCAATAGAGATAAGAATCTGAGAAAGTGTCAACAAACTTTTTATATAAATGACCAGATGGTACATATTTTAGGTTTGGGGTCCTATGGTATGTCACAAGTACTCTGCCGCTGTAGTGTGAAAGCAGCCACAGCCAGTGCATAAGCAAAACTAGGCATTGTTGAATCCCAGTAAAGCTTTATTTACGGACACCGAAATTTGAATTGCATACAGTTTTCATGTATCACAGAATTTTTTTTTTTTAACTAATTTCAGAAATTATTCTTAGCTCACAGGTTATCTAAAAGCAAGTGCCAGACTGGATTTGGCTTCTGGAATGTAGTGTGACTATCCTGTGTGTGTTAGTTGCTCATTCATGTCTGACACTTTGTGACCCCATGGACTCCAGGGTTCCTCTGTCCATGGGATTCACCAGGCAAGAATACTGGAGTGGGTAACCATTTTCTTCTCCAGGGGGATCTTCCTGACCCAGGGATCAAACTCTTCTGCATTGCAGGTGGACTCTTTACCATATGAGTCACCAGGGAAGCCCTTGGCTATCGTAAATTGTCAGTTAATCTTAAATATAAATAATAATAATTTAAAATATTACTTAAGTTATTTTAGAGAGAATTAGTTTTGAGAATTTGCTAAGTATCAGGTGCTATGTTAAATCTGTTTCACTATAATAGCATTACACTTATATTGGGTTGGCCTAAAAGTTCATTTGGGTTTTTTTTTTTCCCCCTGTAAGCTATTACAGGAAAACCAGAACAAACTTTTTGGCAAACCCAGTAATTAAACTTTCCAGTGGACTTTCTGAGTGGTAAAGGAGAGAGTGGTATTGCAGCTACTTTTCCAAGAATTGAGCATGGCTATGGGTGATGTCAGCCTATGAACATCATCCATTTTATCTGTCTCTTTTTAGAGAAAGTGTTGAAACAGCTGACCTAATCACCTCCTCTCAAAACTCACCAAATGCCAAATAAGGGATCATAAAGTTCAATCCTTGCACTTTATTAAAAGAGTATCTTTAAAAGGCACCTAAACACAGCAGTCATCCTCCATGTCTCCTGGCCCCATTTACTACTGCCTTCCCCTCAATGGTTGTCCAGGTTTTGGTCACAAGTTGACAAGTGGGAATCACAGAAAACCGGGTGGCCTTGGGTCAGCAGAGCATCTTGCCCCAACCAGGGAACATCTGGCTAAAAGTGACTGTTTCTGGGTGGGGAGATACAAGTATAATAGGTATCTAGGCAGGAAACACTGCCCTGTTTATTGATGGAAAACTGTTTGCCAGATTAAGAGCTCTCTGGGGGCCTTTGAAGATGTTTGGCAAAACCCAGTCCCAAAAGCTGATGTGTGCTCAGAAAAAAAATCTGTGGGCCTCTGAAAACTGAGCAGCCAAAAGACTACCTCCCCAGAAGCCTGTTAATGGAGCAGCATGACAAGTTCCACTTCCAAAGAGAGTGCATGGGAGGTAGCTACCATGTCTTTAAGAGATGTTCCTTTTCCAGGAATTAGTCAGGCACTCCAGCCTGGCCCTTCAACTTCTTTGGAGCAATTTGCACAACTGTAGTTAGTCACTTGTATGTGTTTTATACCCACAAGCCCCAAACCTGTTCCCTGTGCTATACTAGCAAAGTGCCCGGTGGTGGTTTAGTTGCTAAGTTGTGTCCAACTCTTGCGACCCCATGGACAGAGGAGCCTGACAGCCTCCAGTCCATGGGATTCTCCAAGCAAGAATACTGGAGTGGGTTGCCATTTCATTCTCCAGGCAAAGTGCCAGACACATGATAAAAACATTGACCACACAATGAGTTACCACCTCACACCCATTAGGATGACACTGTCAAAAGAAATAGCACCTGTTTGGGGATGTTTTCGGTCACATGAGCCAAGAAATCCTCTCAGGCTCATCTTGCACTCCAGGGAGTGTGGGAGTAAGTGGAAAGAGTGGGGAAGAATGTGACTACAAATGGATAGCACAAGGGATTTTTTCAGAGTGATAAGACTCGTGGTCATGGTCATTACACAGATCTATGCATATGTTAAAATTCCTAGAGCTGAACAGTCCCCAGAGCCAGTTTTTCTGTGTGTTAATTAAAAAAAAAAATAAAATTTATTAACAAAATGTAAGGGGGGGAAAAGAGTGGACAAAAAAATACTAACCTGCTTATATAATCAGGAAATTCTGAACAGTAAGGAAATGGAACTATTAGAAATTTTTTATTTAATCTGGTAATTTAAAACCCAGAGGATGGGCTAAAAGGCAATTTAAACATAGCTAAGTAGAAAATTGATCTAACTAAAAAATTCTGAAGAAATTACCCAGAAAGCCACATGGAGACAGATAAAATATATGAAATAAATATCAAGTGACACAGAAGATAGATAAGACGGCTGAACAAATATCTAATCAAAATTTATGTAAAGAATAGAATAGAAAACATGACATTTGAAGATAGGATGGTTGTGGTTTTTCAAAATGAATAAAAAATGTGGAACTGGAGATTAAGAAGCCCAGCAAATCCCAACCAGAGCAGATAAAGGTCTTACTTACTATATGTTATGCATCATGGTACAATTACAAATAGCAAAACAAAAACCTTAAAAGCAGCCAGAAGGAAAGAAGGTCATTTGTAAAGGAAAGGCAAGTAAACAGACAGCACGCATCTTACCAGTAACAATGAAAGCCAGCTGTGAGTGAAATAACAGCCTTAAAATACAAAGCAGAAATAACTGTCAAACTAGTATTGTGCTCTCTGAAAAAGCTGTCTTCCAAGAATGTGGACTACATACAGACATTTTCCAAAAATCAAAAACTGGAATAGTTTATTCCCAGTGCTCAGTCGTGTCCAGCCCTTTGTGACCCTATGGACTACAGCCCACCGAGCTCTTTCCATGGAGTTCTCCAGTCAAGAGTACTGGAGTAAGTTGCCATTTCCTACGCCATTATTCCCAATAGATCCCACTAATAAAGATCCTGAAAGATATATTTCATAAAGAAGAAAAGTAATCCCATAAGGAAAATCTGAAATATAGAAAGGTATAATACCAAAGACATTGGTAAATAGGTAAATATAAACAAATATTATCTATAAAAATGAACATAATAGTAATACTTGATTTGTGGGATATAAAAATAGACTTAAAATATTGTCATGGAAATGTGAGCACTTGCCAAGGCTGTTACAAATGAGTGTGTATATATATATATATATATATATATGTATATTCCATTGACCCTTGAACAGCATGGTTTTGAACTGTATGGGTTCATTTACAGACAGATTTTTTTTCAATATATACTACAGTACAGCACAATCTGCTGCTTGTTGAATCCACAGATGAACTGCAGATACGGAAGACCTACTCTAAAATTATATGCAAACTTTGACTGCCTCTAGCCCCCACATTTTTCATATATATGTGTGTGTATGTGTGTATAGATAAATGTGTGTATGAATATAATTCAGCCATAAAAATGGCAGTCCTGCCACTTGAATTTTTTGACAGTATGAATGAAGCTAGAGTACATTATCCTATGTGAAATAAGCAAAACAAGTTGTGTATAATCTCACTTATATTTGGAATCTCAAAGAACCGAATTCACAGAAGTAGAGAGTATATTGATAATTGCAGGATCTGGGCCTGGGGGAAATGAGATATCGGTCAAAGAATACAGACTTCCAGGTATAAGTTCTGGGGATCTAATGTACAGCATGGTGACAGTAGTCAGCAGTGTTGAACACCTGAAAGTTGCTGAGAAAATAGATCTTAAATGTTCTCACCATAACAACAAAAAAATGATATTCTATGAGATGAAGGATGTGTTAATAACCTTATCATGGCAACCACTTCTCAATATATATTTATATTAAATCCTCACATTGTACACCTTAAACTGATACAACATAGCATGTCAACAATATCTCAACAGAGCTGGGAAAAAAGCAATAATACAAATTAAAAGTAGTCATCACATTATGAATAACAAAAAGAGGAAATATTCTTCCCATATTTGAAACTGTTCTCCAATTCAAAAAGTTGCTCATATCATTGACAAAAAGTGAAATTTGCACAAGTCTTGATCCTTTCATTTTTGCCTCTCTCATTAACCTAAGCAAAAATGTCAGCTAACATTATTGTCAAAGCTACACTCATTCATCAGTGCAATCATAGACTAAGAGTACAAGAGTTTGATGAAAATCAACAAAAGGATTCTATGAGAATTAATTGGGTATTTGGAGTTTACAATAAAGAATATTGTGTTTTTAATTATTTGTAAACTGAATGTTACACATCCTTTATATACTAAAATTTATTATAAACACACATAACTTATATGTGTGTAGATAGATAAATGGAGTTTTCCGGAGCAGTCACTACAAAAGCTGTATGAAGAGATACTTCTAAAAGCACTAAGTGGAATCTTTAAAAGTATTCAAATAACATATAGGAAAGCAAGAAATGAGCAACAGGGAAGCAAACAGAAACCACATAGTCAATGGAAGGCTTATTGTCTTAAATGTTAAATGATCTGAATATACCAATTAAAAGGCAGAAACTGGCAGCTTGGCAAAGCAACCAACAAAGCAAGATCAACTATATCCTGCCTTCAAGAAACTCACTTCAAGTGCAGTGTCATAGGTTAAATTAAAAGGATAAAAAAATATATACTACACAAACATTAATTTTTTAAAGGGAGAAATGACTGTAATATCAGAAAAAGGCCTCAGAGCAAAGAAAATTACTAGAAACAAAGACATTACATAGTGAGAAAAGAATTCATCAGGAAGACCTAACAGTTTTAATTATGTGCACATCAAACAGTAGAACCTCACGATAGATGAGAGGAGAAATAAAAAAAACCACCGTTGATGTTAGGACTTCAACATCCTCTTCTCAGCAATAGAATTACTAAAAGAAAATCAGCAAGGATACAGAAAATCTGGACCACTCATGCAACAGTATTTAATTGACATATATAAAAGACTCCAGCAACAGTAAAATAAACACATTTTTTTCCTAGTGCTCATGGAATATTGACCAAGGTAGATTATATTCCGGTCCATAAGACAAACTCAGCAAAAAATTTTAAATCAGAAAATGGTCAAGGATATAAGAGACAGCTGAAGAACTACTCCAGATTGAAGGAGACTTGATAACAAAATTCAGTGCCTGTTCTAGATGCAGTCAGGACCACCTATTGGGACAGGATCTGTAGGTGAGATGTCAGTGGGCACCAGGGTTGATGTCCTTACTTGAAGGGTTGTATGGTGATTACATAGGAGACTGTTCTTGTTTGGAGAAATACAGGAGAATTTAGAGGGGATAAAGCAACACATCTGTAGCTTATGTTCAGGTGATTCATAAAAACTAATGATAATGAGTTTGCACACACAGAGAGACATTATAGAAAGAAAAAGAGAATAATGAAGTAATGGAGTGAAATGTTAAAATGTTGAGAATCTGAGTAAAGGAGATAACAGACGTTTTTGCTGTTCTTCCAACTTTCCCATAACTTTGAGATTATTTTGGGGTCGCAAAGAGTCGGACATGACTGAGCGACTGAACTGAACAACATAAATTATTTTGAAACAATGAAAGTTAAATATATACATATTAGCAAAAGCTGAAGGAATACATTCACTAAAAGAAACACAAAGTAGATTCTTCAGACAAGACTCATGTAGTTAAAGAAATTTCAACAATCCGGTACTTCTGCAGGGAGAAATTAGTAGGCCAACCAGTGGAACAGACCCACATGTATTTAGATATTTGACTCATGACAAATTATTAACGGTGCTATGTTAATCAGATATTTACATGGAGAAAGAATATTGACCCCTTCTCACCCCATTCACTGCATATCCCATTTTCACAAAGGATGCTATGAGATTTAGATTCACAGTCAGGAGATAGAAGGCATCCTCCCCACTTCTTCACTGATCAGAGGTTACCATGGTAGCACTTCAAGCTGTGGGCAGGATTAGGAACTTGTACCTTTGGCATGGAAAGCAGGGTTTCAGGATAGGACCAGCAGCAATGGGGTACACCCAGATGGCTGCACAGCAGAGTACCAGAGCTGATGGGTTCAAGCACAGGAGACTCGACATAGTGACTGAAGCTGGCAGACCTGCCTGCAAGCTTATGTGACACACCACCAGAGTTTACCACACAGAAATGGAGGATCCCTTGCCATCATCTGGAAGTTCTGGGTACGTGGGTAGAGGCAAGGGCCAGTTGGCTCTTCCTGTTTCAGTGACTCCATTGAACTCACAGGAACACAAACCGATGAGCTCCCCATTGGTCTGGATTAGGTTTTATCTATTACTACCTCCATGTCCCCAGTGCCTGGCATAGGGTAAATGTATTGACTCAGGCTGCTGTAATAAAGTACCATAGACTGAGAGGTTTAAACACAGGAATCTGTCTTCTCATAATTCCGGAGGCTGAAATTCCTTTGTTGGTGGGGTTGGTTTCTTCTGAGGTTTCTCTCATTGACGTGTAGATGACCATCTTCTCCTTGTGTTTCTACCTGATCTTCTCTCTGTGTGTCTGTGTCCAGATTTCCTTCTTTCATTAGGACACCAGTCATACTGGGTTAGGGCCCACCCTAATGACCTTAATCATCTCTTTGAAGACCCTGTCTCTAAATACCATCCCATTCTGTAGTCCTGGGGGTTAGGACTTCGACATATGAATTTGTTGGGGGCAGAGCACAAAGCAGCCCATAACAGTAGCCATTTGAGACTCTGCTAAGTAAATGAATGAGTGAGTGAATGATAGACGCCTCTGTCTCTTCTGTGAGAGAAGGTTTCAAGCCCAGATGTCTGAACTGAGAGCATGTGGGCATTTATGACTGTCCTGGACCCCTCCTGTTCAACCAGTGAGACAAAGTAGAGGGTGCAGCCGTCCCCAGTGGGACACCAGAGAGCCAAGCTAACTGTTGATACAATCTACTCATTAGGGCTACTGCCTTGATATCTTCAACTTTGCAGCACTAAACATTGAGGCTAATTTTAAATGCCAAGGAGGCTTCCAGGGGTCAAGGTAAGTCACCTTTTGAAAATTAACCCTTACTATTCCCCAAATCGGAGAAGGCAATGGCACCCCACTCCAGTACTCTTGCCTGGAAAATCCCATGGACGGAGGCACCTGGTAGGCTGCAGTCCATGGGGTCGCTAAGAGTCGGACACGACTGAGCAACTTCACTTTCACTTTTCACTTTCATGCATTGGAGAAGGAAACAGCAACCGACTCCAGTGTTCTTGCCTTGAGAATCCCAGGGATGGGGGAGCCTAGTGGGCTGCCATCTGTGGGGTCGCACAGAGTCGGACACAACTGAAGTGACTTACAGTATTCCCCAAATGCTGTAGAAGACATTTAGACGCACAGAAAAACCACCCTAATAAAGACTTTCTTTATCAAGATATATGGTAGAATAAGCTGACCCATAGCCATTTATTTTTTTTTTTACTTTATTTTTTATTGAAGGATAATTTCCATGTCAATACAACCATTATGGCCAGTATCCTAATTTCAAATACACAATTCAGTTGTCTTCACATATATCCTTGCAATCATGGGACCACATGCCCAAGTTTTGGTAACTGAGAAAACTATGGTAAAGAACTTGGATAGTAAAATACTAAACCTGCTCCTACTCACCACCTGTAAATATGCATGCTTTGAAGTTAATCATCTCACTGGTCCCTTCAAGTCTTAAGATTGCTTGTCTCTAGATACCCTTGTTCCTTTATATAAAAAAAAAAATCGTGGCTTTTATACCCATTTATCACTTCATATTTTATTCATTTATTATTTTGACCATGGTTTATTCATTCAGTATTCTTTCATCTGATCAGTATGTACTGACTGTTTACTATGTGCTAGGCACTGTTCTAGACCTCATGTACAGCAGTGAAAGGTTTCTGCTACCATGAAGCTTATGTATTAGTGGGGAAGATAGATGCTAAGTAAATAATAGCAATAATAATTGAAAAAATGTACTCGAAAACCATGTGAGGACCAGAAATACGATCCAGCTGAAGAGAACAGAATATGCAAAAGCCCTGAGGTAAGAACAAGAGTGAAAGGATATTTGTTCTTGTAAACAAGTAACTTCTCCATTATCCCTTTCATGAGTTTAGACTTAGATCATGGCTACTCTTAAGCTGCATCCTCTAACTTGAAGCATCCCAATGGTTTTAGGTTATCTTGTGCCACCTCAAGTCCTCTCAATAAAAATAACTTTGTCTTTTTTGAATTCCAGTACTTAACACTTATCATGTGTCAGGTACTCTGCTAGGCACTTTACATGCATTTCCTCCTTTAATCCCTACAGCAACCTTGTTAGGGATGGTACCATTTTACAGGCAAGAAAACAGGTTCAGAAAGACTAGATGACTCATCCAAGATCACTCAAGAAGGAAGTGGGAGACAGGGATTTGACTCATCCAGGCATGTGCCATGCCACTTTTGGCTACACTCTATTGGCTACAACCATTATCCACCATCTGATGTGCATGACCCTTGACCTAAAACGGTACCTAAATTCAGGGAGGCTCTCAGGGAGTCCTCAGGCTCTTCTAAGGAACCTTTCAGTTCTGCCAATTTATTGGTTCCAAATGCCTTTTGGGACCAGAGCCAGGTTGACTTCATCTGCATCTCAAGGGAGGATTTTTTTTTAAATAGAGGTGCTAAGATTTGAACCCCAAGGCTGAAAAATCATTTGCCTCTTTGGGAAATCTCCCTCAGGTAATTCTGGTGAGCAGCCAGGAAGAGGTTAGGTTTATCCAGCCTGACCTTCCTGATGTAAGCAGTCTGTGCCAGGTTACTTTCAGAAAGTGGAGAATTCATCACACATTATTTTGCTAGTCCTAGTATTGGGGAACCTTCTTTCTTCTTTGCCTGAACTCTGCTCTTCCCAAACTTTGGTCACCTGAAGAAAGTCATCCGATGTCAACCAATACTGTATGGTTGAAAATTCGTATAGCTGATAATTTTGCTCCATTTCCTGGAACCGTGCTGCTTTGTCTGGTTTTTGTAAGGGAAAAAAAAAAAGAAAAAGCACAAGCAGAGCACCTAAGAGTACAAATCATAAAACTGTTTTGTGTATGTGTGTGCCTTGTTATATTCAAAACTCTGTGTGCTTCATATGCACTTTGCAGAAAGATCAAAGGCACAGAAAGAGAAAAATGGAAAGAGGAACAGGGGAGGAAGCATCTGATAGAGACAGAAAGAAGAAAGATTAGGTCAAATATGGGCTCTACTGACTGTGGTTCTGAATTTTTAAAACCCACTCTCACTCTTACTCAAAAGAACCGTAGAGAAAATTTTCCCTTACCAAGAGCAGTTTGTACCTTCATTGGCCCAAAAGATCCAGGGAAGTTTTAATCCTTAATGCACAAAAATTCCCCAAGAGCCCAAGAAAAGCTTTTTTGCTGGATTGTGATAGAAAACCCACTCCTTTATGTATAATTGAAGACATTTAGGGCAGCATTACAACCCTTCCTGCTTATACACAGCCTCCAAACCCTTGCTAAAGTGCAGCTTTCCCAGGAAGCTCTCTTAAGCAATTAAAAATGGTTATTCCACTGCCTAGAAAGAGTCTGAGCTCATCCCAGCCTTTGCAATTGCAACAACACATTAAGGAATTATTCACTTCACTTGTACTCATTCTACAAACTTTTCTCAAACAATGCTTGCTGAACATGTAGGTGAGGCACAGTACATTTTTTTTCCCAAGATAAATAGTGAAATGATTATTTTTGATAATAATTTCCTCTTAGTTTCTCCAGTTGATTTCTAATTTGCCAAGTGTAGGAGGTAAAGTTATGTGTGGTCTCTACCCACCTCAGGAAAAATTTGCTTCTGAAATTTTAATACTGGAGTCTGCATCTTCCACATAGGACATCTAATTTCATTCATAGCAAATGTCCTGAATGGAGTGTCAATTTGCATTTCATCTCTGATAAGCACAATTCTCCAAAATGGAAGGAAACAATGGTTAGACTGTTTAGTTCAGAGCAGTGTTATTCAGTGTGTGATCTACAAACCAGAAGCACCAGATGGACCTAATATTTTATAGAAATAAAAAAGCACTGCTTCAGAGCAGTGATAACCCAGTTGGAGGAATTTTTGCCTCCAGGAAGCACTGAAGATATTTCTGGTTGTCGCCATTGGAAGTGAGGATGCTATTGGATTCTAGTGGGTAGAAGCCAGGAATGCTTCTCAACATTCTCTATGGCACAGGACAGTCCCCACATCTAAAGAATTATCTGACTCAAAATGTCAATAGTGCTGCCCTTGAGAAACTCTTAATTAGGATAGGAAATTGGAAATAGTGGGGTGGGATTGAGGAGAGTAAAAAGTGTTTCAAGATGATAAACAATAGAAGTAAAAGATAAAAATATTGACAAGAGAGTCATGGAACTTGGGCTGTGATCATGGAGACTGCATGCCCTTAGGGAAGTCATTTACCCTCTCTCAGTTTCATTTTACACATTTTATAAATGAGGGGAAAGATTGAACCAAAAGAATGGGATTCTTATCCCTAAGACTCTTTTCAGAATAGATGCATTCTAATTTAGGCAGTTTTTCTCGGCTTAAGTTATCCAAAGATTGCCTCACTGTGTTTGCTGTCTCTGTCATCTTTGCACTTTAAATTTCTTTAAATTTTTACTTTAACGTATTTTTCTATTTTTAAGATATATTTTTAAAGGCAGTGCTATGTCACTGTCATTAATTTATAGCCACTCCTGCTTGTCTTAACTGGAAGTAGGCACCATTAAAAGAAAACAATTTCTGGCAAACTAGAACATCTTTTCACGTTAAGCAATTGTATTTCTTTTGTGGGTTGTCATGTCTGCTGCTCTTATGTATTGGGGTCTGATGAATTTGTATGAGCTTGTTATATGTTAAAGATATTAACCTGTTTTAAAAAAAATTAAAGCACTGTTGTTAAAGTCTAGCTAGACTTAGAGGCTTGAAACCAGCCCTGGCAGAAGAATAATTGATGTTTAAGAAAAAGAGAGGAAAAGTCTACAAGCAATGTGATGAACTATAGAGAAAATACAAGATAGATAAAGTATTAGAGCCAGTAAGAAAGTTTAGCAAGATTATTGTGTAAAATAACAACATACAAATAGCAGTAAAATTTCAACATCCCAAGAGCTACCAGTGAGAAAATGCAGTAGGAAAAAATATATCCTATTCAGATAGCAACAAAAAATGTACTATGCCTAGAAATAGAAGACCTTTATTAAAAAAATTATAAAATATTACAAAGATACCCAAAAAGATCCTAGATAAATTAGGGAAGACTTGGAAATGTTATCATTTTTTGTTCCTGTCCATATAATATATATGTATGTGTTTCAGGAGGCTTATTAAAAGTGATTATGAATTTTCTAAGCCAATTTTGCAAATAAAAATTAGGAGGGTTTACCATATTTTATCACATCATACAAACTCATAGCATTAAAAACCTGAAGTGCTAGTATAGAAACTGGCTATCAAACAAACCCTCAATCATAAATGATTTGGGGAAACTAGGTACTCTTGCCTGGAGAATCCCATGGACGGAGGAGCCTGGTGGGCTGCAGTCCGTGGGGTCGCTAGAGTCGGACACGACTGAGCGACTTCACTTCCACTTTTCACTTTCATGCATTGGAGAGGGCAATGGCACCCCACTCCTGTGTTCTTGCCTGGAAAATCCTATGGACGGAGGAGCCTGGTAGGCTGCAGTCCATGGGGTCACTAAGAGTCAGATACGACTGAGCGACTTCACTTTCCCTTTTCACTTTCATGCATTGGAGAAGAAAATGGCAACCCACTCCAGTGTTCTTGCCTGGAGAATCCCAGGGACGGGGGAGCCTGGTGGGCTGCCGTCTGTGGGGTCACACAGAGTCGGACACGACTGAAGCGACTCAGCAGCGGCAGCAGCTCATTATATGGACCAAAATGAAGGAGGATCCCTACTCACACTTTTACAAAGATAAGCTCCAAATTCTTTGAGGGCCCAAATGTCAGATGTGGAGCCAGAAATCTAGTATAAGAAATTGTCAGAGAATATATTTGTAACTTCCAAATGGAGATGAAATTATTTAGTAAAATCCAGAATTTCCTGCCAAAAGTGGGAAACTCTTAGTTCTGAGAATATAAAAATTAAGGGCTTCTGTTTAAAAAAAAAAAATCACATTGTTAACAGGTAGATGGTAATATGGGATTAAGTCCTCTACAAATCCAGTCACACAACTTGATTCTGCAGTGAATGGTATTTACATAACACTTTGGAAACTATCAGCTGATGATTTCAACTCAAATAATTAATTTCTCTTTATGATAAAGAACAAAATGTGGATGTTATATGCGTTGATAACGTACACGTATTGGCAGAGAGCAATTAGGAGGTATTTGAGCCCTTATTTCTTTTATAATACATTTTTAAAATTTAACTTTTATATTGGAACAAAGTATTAATTTGCAACATTGTTAGTTTCAGGTGTACAACTAAGTAATTCAATTATACATATACATATATCTGTTCTTTCTCAGCTTCTTCTCCATAGGTTATTACAGAATATTGAGTAGAGTTCCCTGTGCTTCACCGTAGGTCCTTGCTGATTATCTATTTTATATATGATAGTGTGTATGTGTTAATCCCATATTGCTAATTTATCCCCCTCCTACATTTCTCCTCTGGTAGCCATAAGTTTGTTTTCAAAGTCTGTGAGTCTGTTTCTGTTCTGTAAATAAGTTCATTTGTATCAGTTTTTTTAGATTCCACATACAAGTGATATATAATTGTCTTTCTCTGTCTGATTTACTCTACTTAGTACGATAATCTCTAGATTCATCCATGTTGCTGCAAATGGCATTATTTCATTCTTTTTATGGCTGAGTATATTCCATTGTAAATAAGTACCACAGTTCAGATGTCTGTTTCAGGCAGACATCTAGGTTGCTTCCATGTCTTGGCTGTTGTAAATAGTGCTGTGATGAGCATTGGATACATTGCATGTATCTTTTGGAATTACAGTTTTCTCTGGATATGTACCCAGGAGTGGGATTGCTGAATCATATAGTAGTTCTATTTTTCATTTTTTAAGGAACCTCCATACTGTTCATAGTGGTTGTACCAATTTACATTTCCACCAACAGTGTAGGAGGGTTTCCTTTTCTCCATACCCGCTCCAGCATTTATTGTTTGTAGACTTTTTGATAATGGCTGTGCTGGTTGGTGTGAGGTAGTACCTCATTGTAGTGTGTTTTTTGTTCTTTTTGTTCAGGGATTGAACCTGGGCCGGAGGAGTCCAACCACTGGACCACCAAGGAACTTCGTTTCACTGCAGTTTTGATTTGCATTTCTCTGTTAATTAGTGATGTTGACTAATGTGTTTTTTGGCTCTCGGGATGTCTTCTTTGGCGAAATGTCCATTTAGATCATCTTTCCATTTTTTGACGGGTTGTTTTGGACCTTGCTCTTTAGAAGGGCAGAGGGCAGATATATACCCTCTGATGGGGAAGTTGGTGCTTTAGGGTAACTGGCTTCATTTCAACCAGCGTCTGGCATCGTGGTACAGAAGCTCAGAGGCAAAAAGACAAGAGGCAAGTAAGAGGTGCTTCAGAGAACCAAAGAACAAAAACATCTGAAAAAGATGAAAACGCATGCTCTCCACTGTAGTTGCAGGGTAGCAGGGATCCAGCCCACAAGAGTTGCTGGAACTCGTATGACCCCAAGTTTGGGTGCTTTTGCTTCAAAGTATTTCAGAAACCACCAGAATGAGTCTGAGAAGAAAAAAGTTGCTTCCATCTTCAAATTTGAAGCTCTTAAAATCAGTTGGGAATAGCTCATTTTTAGGATTACTGAGATTTGGTCATTCACAAGGCAAGTGAAATACTTTGCAGTCAGTCCACTGGAAGCCCTGAAGTAGAGGTCGTCACAGTCATTTCCCAAGATACTTGTTGAATTGCATCCCTTTGGAGATAGAGTGTCCAGTTCAATTCCTCCTCTGTCTAAGGTGTATATGTATGTGTCCCCAAGCACTTTCTCGTTTCAGACCTATGCTTCTGGTATTCCTCCTGTATAGTGGGATCATACTCTGCTCCTTGCACGGCTGCTGCTTCTCACGCTACAGATCTCCATTTAAATGTTAACTTCTGAGTGAGGCCTCCTTGACATTCTACTAAGTAAGTCCTTTGCTATTCTCTGTCAGTCCACTCATATATAAAACACCTTTTTTGTGTTGGCTCTGTTTATTTGCTGGACATATAACTGTGACCAAATAAAGGCCCTGCCATCAAGGAGCATTTTGAAATAGCTTGTTCACTTTTTTAAGAGAGGGGACTCTCTGCCCCTTAGAATAAAATTTCCATGAGGGCATAGACAGTTTTGTTTAGCTCATCATTTTATGCACACCCAGCACAGATGACAGTACAAGACATCCATTTGGCACAATATTTGTGAATGAATCAAGAAATAGATAACTTCTTCACTTCACTATATTGGCCACCAATTGGGAATCCTAGACCTGAGGTAAACCATATCATCTCTCCCAAGAGTTTGGAGTTTGATACATAGACACAGACTAGTTGTTGGGAGCCAGATGAGAAAAAACTAACTCCAATGGTGAGGTCCCCAGATCTGCCCTAGTTTCTGCCTGTCTCAAAACCTGGTCGTCTAACTCAGCTCATGAACCGCATCTTCCTTTTCCCAAAGTCGATTTTATATTTGTATTTCCCAAAGTCAGTTGTCTAACTCAGCTCATGAACTGCATCTTCCTTTTCTCAAAGTCGATTTTATATTTCCCAAAGTCAATTTTAATCACTCTCTTTATCTAGCAACTCATTAATGTAACTGATAGCACACACATACACAAATTAATCAGCTCACATCAAAATCTGCCTTCAGTAGCTTCCTGTTGTTCTTAGAATAAAATATATTCTCCTTACCAGTGCTGGAAAAGTCCTCCATGGTCTGGCCCTGCTTACCTCTCCTAAGCTCACTGGCCTTCTTTCAGTTTACTGAGTGCCCAGAGTTCTTTTCCACCTCAGGGCCTTTGCAGGTGCTATTCCCGTTGCCTAGATTGTTGTTCCCTCAGCTCTTCAAATGTCTGTCTTCTCCTTAGCTTTCAGCTCTTCCTTCAAATGTCACCTCCCCAAGGAGACCTTCTAAGTCAGTTGTGGCCCTCAATTCAGTTCAGTCGCTCAGTCGTGTCCAACTCTTTGTGACCCCATGAACCGCAGCACGCCAGGCCTCCCTGTCCATCACCAACTCCCGGAGTTCACCCAGACTCACGTCCATCGAGTCAGTAATGCAATCCAGCCATCTCATCCTCTGTCATCCCCTTCTCCTCTTGCACCAAATCCCTCCCAGCATCAGAGTCTTTTGCAATGAGTCAACTCTTCGCATGAGGTGGCCAAAGCACTGGAGTTTCAGCTTCAGCATCATTCCTTCCAAAGAACACCCAGGACCGATCTCCTTCAGAATGGACTGGTTGGATCTCCTTGCAGTCCAAGGGACTCTCAAGAGTCTTCTCCAACACCACAGTTCAAAAGCATCAATTCTTCGGTGCTCAGCCTTCTTCACAGTCCAACTCTCACATCCATACATGACCACTGGAAAAACCATAGCCTTGACTAGATGAACATTTGTTGGCAAAGTAATGTGTCTGCTTTTGAATATGCGATCTAGGTTGCTCGTAACTTTCCTTCCAAGGAGTAAGCGTCTTTTAATTTCATGGCTGCAGTCACCATCTGCAGTGATTTTGGAGCCCCCCAAAATAAAGTCTGACACTGTTTCCACTGTTTCCCCATCTATTTCCCATGAAGTGGTGGGACCGGATGCCATGATCTTTGTTTTCTGAATGTTGAGCTTTAAGCCAACTTTTTCACTCTCCTCTTTCACTTTCATCAAGAGGCTTTTTAGTTCCTCTTCACTTTCTGCCATAAGGGTGGTGTCATCTGCATACCTGAGGTTATTGATATTTCTCCCGGCAATCTTGATTCCAGCTTGTGCTTCTTCCAGTCTAGTGTTTCTCATGATGTACTCTGCATAGAAGTTAAATAATCAGGGTGACAATATACAGCCTTGACATACTCCTTTTCCTATCTGGAACCAGTCTGTTGTTCTATGTCCATTTCTAACTGTTGCTTCCTGACCTGCATACAGATTTCTCAAGAGGCAGGTCAGGTGGTCTGGTATTCCCATCTCTTTCAGAATTTCTCACTGTTTATTGTGATCCACACAGTCAAAGGCTTTGGCATAGTCAATAAAGCAGAAATAGATGTTTTTCTGGAACTCTCTTGCTTTTTCCATGATCCAGCGGATGTTGGCAATTTGATCTCTGGTTCCTCTGCCTTTTCTAAAACCAGCTTGAACATCTGGAAGTTCACGGTTCACGTATTGCTGAAGCCTGGCTTGGAGAATTTTGAGCATTACTTTACTAGCGTGTGAGATGAGTGCAATTGTGCGGTAGTTTGAGCATTCTTTGGCATTGCCTTTCTTTGGGATTGGAACGAAAACTGACCTTTTCCAGTCCTGTGGCCACTGCTGAGTTTTCCAAATGTGCTGGCATATTGAGTGCAGGACTTTCACAGCATCATCTTTCAGGATTTGAAAGAGCTCAACTGGAATTCCATCACCTCCACTAGCTTTGTTCATAGTGATGCTTTCTAAGGCCCACTTGACTTCACATTCCAGGATGTCTGGCTCTAGGTCAGTGATCACACCATCGTGATTATCTGGAACATGAAGATCTTTTTTGTACAGTTCTTCTGTGTATTCTTGCCACCTCTTCTTAATATCTTCTGCTTCTGTTAGGTCCATACCATTTCTGTCCTTTATCAAGCCCATCTTTGCATGAAATGTTTCCTTGGTATCTCTCATTTTCCTAAAGAGATCTCTAGTCTTTCGCATTCTGTTGTTTTCCTCTATTTCTTTGCATTGATCGCTGAGGAAGGCTTTCTTATCTCTTCTTGTTATTCTTTGGAACTCAGCATTCAGATGCTTATATCTTTCCTTTTCTCCTTTGCTTTTCGTTCTCTTCTTTCCACAGCTCTTTGTAAGGCCTCCCCAGACAGCCATTTTGCTTTTTTGCATTTCTTTTCCATGGGGATGGTCTTGATCCCTGTCTCCTGTATAATGTCAGGAACCTCAGTCCATAGTTCATCAGGCACTCTGTCTGTCAGATCTAGTCCCTTAAATCTATTTCTCACTTCCACTGTATAATCGTAAGGGATTTGATTTAGGTCATACCTGAATGGTCTAGTGGTTTTCCCTACTTTCTTCAATTTCAGTCTGAATTTGGCAATAAGGAGTTCATGATTTGAGCCACAGTCAGCTCCTGGTCTTATTTTTGTTGACTGTATAGAGCTTCTCCATCTTTGACTGCAAAGAATATAATCAATCTGATTTCGGTGTTGACCATCTGGTGATGTCCATGTGTAGAGTCTTCTCTTGTGTTGTTGGAAGAGGGTGTTTGCTATGACCAGTGCATTTTCTTGGCAAAACTCTATTAGTCTTTGCCCTGCTTCATTCCATATTCCAAGGCCAAATTTGCCTGTTACTCCAGGTGTTTCTTGATTTCCTACTTTTGCATTCCAATCCCCTATAATGAAAAGGACATCTTTTTTGGATGTTAGTTCTAAAAGGTCTTGTAGGTCTTTTTAGAACCATTCAACTTCAGCTTCTTCAGCGTTACTGGTTGGGGCATAAACTTGGATTACTGTGGTATTGAATGGTTTGCCTTGGAAACGAACAGAGATCATTCTGTCATTTTTAAGATTGCTTCCAAGTACTGCATTTCGGACTCTCTTGTTGACCCTGATGGCTACTCCATTTCTTCTGAGGGATTCCTGCCTGCAGTAGTAGATATAATGGTCATCTGAGTTAAATTCACTCATTCCAGTCCATTTTAGTTCACTGATTCCTAGAATGTTGACATTCACTCTTGCCATCTCTTGTTGTGGCCCTAGCACTCTTCAGTTGACACATTCACATTAGAACATTAGAGGAAGGACTGTTTACAAAGATGTGGGGAACCATAGTACAGTACCCCAGGAACAAAAGAGGGCTTGGTACCTCTCTTAAGTCTGAAGGGAAGAAGTCAGGGGCTACCTGAAATCCAGAAGGAGAGTTCCATCGAGAGGGCTGCCCCCAGAGGACTTGAGACTTTAAATCCAATGATTCATCAGCTCAAGGCAACCAAAGCTCAAGCAGGTAGGGATCCCTGGAGGAGAGCATCCTAAAATCACTCTCCTCCCTCCTCCTTTTCTCCTGCCAGGATTCCTTGTTGTCCAGACCCATCAGAAACCAGAGGACAAGGAAACCTATTGAAAGGAAATAGAAATTGGCAGACTTTCCCTGTAGGGAGCTAGATGGTAATATTTTCAGCTTTAGGGGCCATACAGTCTGTCACAACTACTCAATTCTGACATGGTAGCATGAGAAAAGTCATGGCCTGTAAATAAATGAATGGGTGTGGTTGTGTTTCAATAAAACTTTATTAACAAAATAAACAGTGAACCATATGTCCTCGGGCTGGATATAAAACACTCCAGATAATCTACCAGGTCAGAAAATAGGGTGGGAGAATGTGAGGAGGGTCTCTAGGGTTTAACAGAATGCATCCAGCATCTCTTCTCCAGCCACCCCATCGAAAGTATAAAGTACCCCACTCCCCTCAGAGATACAGAAAAGCTGCTGCTGCTAAGTCGCTTCAGTCGTGTCCAACTCTGTACGACCCCATAGACGGCAGCCCACCAGACTCCCCCATCCCTGGGATTCTCCAGGCAAGAACACTGGAGTGGGTTGCCATTTCCTTCTCCAGTGCATGGAAGTGAAAAGTGAAAGTGAAGTTGCTCAGTCGTGTCCGACTCTTAGCGACCCCATGGACTGCAGCCTACCAGGCTCCTCCATCCCTGGGATTTTCCAGGCAAGAGTACTGGAGTGGGGTGCCATTGCCTTCTCCATAGAGAAGCTAGTGGTTACCAATGGGAAGAGCGGCAAAATGGAGGTAGGGAATGAAGAGGTACAAAGCACTATCCATAAAATAAATATGCTACAAGGATATATTGTGGGCTTCCCTCGTAGCTCAGTTGGTAAAGAATCTGCCTGCAGTGCAGGAGACCTGGGTTCGATTTCTGGGTCAGGAAGATCCCCTGGAGAAGGAAATGGCAACCCACTCCAGTATTCTTGCCTGGAGAATCCCACGGACAGAGGAGCTTGGCAGGCTACATACAGTCCATGGGGTCACAAGAGTCAGACACGACTTAGTGACTAAACCACCACAAGGATATATTGTACCAAACAGGAATATAGCCAGTATTTATAATAACTCTAAATGGAGTATTATCTGTAAACATTCTGTATCTCTATGTTGCACACCTGAAACTAAAATAACATTGATTGTAATCAACTATACTTCAATATAAAATAGAGGGTAAGAGGCAGTGGGAAGGCTCTAGTAAACAAAAAGTCCATGACTTGTCATTGGCTGAGTCCTTGCCAGGAAAGAAGAGGGATCTTTCTTCTTCCTGTTGGGCTCTGTTATCTTCACAGGGCATGAGAGCTACCGCTTCTGGTCTCCCACCTCTGTTTAATTAAAAAGTAAAGTGAAAGTTTTTGTCGCTCAGTCGTGTCCAACTCTTTGTGACCCCATAGACTGTAGCCCACCAGGCTCCTCTGTCCATGGGATTCTCCAGGCAAGAATACTGGAGTGGGTAGAGCCATTCCCTTCTCCAGGGGATCTTCCCAACCCAGGGATCAAACCCAGGTCTCCTGCTGCAGGCAGATGCTTTACAATCTAAGCCACCAGGGAGCCTTATTTTCAGAAACTATTTAATTGAAGTTTCTGATTATTTTTTATAGCAGGTTCATCCATGAATTGCAGAGTATAATCCAAAACAGAGCATTCTTATATATTATTAGTATATATATGTCATCCAATCATCAAGGAAAATGATGGGATAGATACAGTTCTTCTCTGGTACAATGGAGGATGAATGGGAAAAGGATTGCATTTTAAGTCAGAGAGTTGGTGTTTTATCCCCCTCCATCCTCATGTGGCTTTACAAATTAACAGTCCATAATCTCTCTCCCCCTCATACTCCCTCTCCCACATTTTGCTCTTTTTTGCCCCCTTGTAAGAGGATCAGAACTGTTGGAAATTTGAAAGGTAAATGATTTTCTTATCATATTAGCCAAAAAGACAGAGTTCTTTTGTAGCCAACTCCTGAGACCACAGCAGTTACTTTATGGCTAAAGCCGGGTAGTTGAGACTAATGCAAAATTTGGCAGCAAACACACTGGACTTCTTACCATTCCTAAGATCTGGAACCTTTCCCTTGCATTTTCACAGATCAGCAGATTCTCAATCAACGTCTCTCTCTTTCTTTCTCTCCCTGCCCCCTTACTCTCTCCCTCTCTCCTCCTCTCTCCCTCTCCTGTTTCGCCCCCTCTCCCCTTCTCCTGTTTCTCCCCCTCTCACCTCCCTCCCTTTATCTCTCTCTCTCTCTTCCTTTCACCTTTCTTCCCTCCTTCTATAATATTATGGAATCCTAGACATAACTACGGAGAAGGCAATGGCACCCCACTCCAGTACTCTTGCCTGGAAAATTCCATGGATGGAGGAGCCTGGTAGGCTGCAGTCCATGGGGTCGCTAAGAGTTGGACACGACTGAGCGACTTCCCTTTCACTTTTCACTTTCATGCATTGGAGAAGGAAATGGCAACCCACTCCAGTGTTCTTGCCTGGAGAATCCCAGGGACGGGGGAGCCTGGTGGGCTGCCATCTACGGGGTCACACAGAGTCGGACACGACTGAAGCGACTTAGCAGCAGCAGCAGCAGCAGCAGACATAACTAAGATCAGAAAGCATACATTCAGTGTCAGCCCCATTGAGTATTGTAGTTCTAGGGATCTATCTAGCATTGAGAAGTTGTTCTTTGAATACATCTCATTTCATCTCATTTGAATCCTCTCATTTCTGTAGTCCATTTAATCTCTGATTGTTTCCTTGGGCTAAACTTTAATTTTACCTTTGGTACATATCTTATACTGTAATTTCTGAGCCAGCAAGTCGGAGTTTTCTTTGCCTTTCAAAGACAGGCATCTACCCTATAAGGTCATGAGTCATAAAGAAATGATCACAAATGCTCGTCACTGGGTACAGAAGATGTCCATGACAGCATTTTCCATGTTTTCTTTAGTAACAGAAACCCACTAAAAGTAACGTAAATACCTGATTATCAGGGAATGGTTACCTAAGTAGTAATCCATCTAATAGAAAATGATGCAGACTATGAAAATACCAGCAAAGAATGTTAAGAGTGATATAACATACATGCATGTAGAAAGAGAATTAGAAGGAAATAATCCCTTATTTTCATGGTGGTTAACATTGGATGGTAGGATACAGGTGATATTTCTCTTATTTATGCTTCTATTCATTTCCCAACTTTTCTAGAAAGAATATATATTATTTTTACATTTGGAAAATAAAATTTTTTTCTGAAGTCAAAAAGGGTGAGTTGCTACATTGGGGTCCAGAAGGCTAGAGTGAGTTCTTTGCATCTTCTAGACTGGTCATTAGGAAGTCACTTTTTTCTCTCCTTTTAAAAGAGGGAAGGTATTGCTACATTATTAAGCAGTCAGCCAGCCAGTAAGGTTCAAGAGCAATAAATTGACCTCTCAAGAGAAAATTAGTGAAGCTCAGGAAATATGAGCTAGAAACCCCTACCGAGTGGTCTAATGCATCCCTCAAGAATCAAGGCCATATACATTACACTTTCTGGTATGGGCACTTTCTTTTCAATCTAATTGTGAATATTTCAAGTGATTGCAGTTTCACTGCTACAATTTAGACCAGTCAACAAGCTATTAATCCATCTTCCCTGAACAGTATATCATAACTCTAGCAAACTTTAGAGATGTCCAACTACCTCTCTGACCTGGACAAGCTTGCTGAACAAGTATCCTAGTCATGGTTCAAATCCTGGTACCTCCACTAAGCTATAATGCCTTCCACAAGACCCTTTACCCATCTGATCTTAGGTTTCCTCAGCTTTAAGAAAAAGAAACCTCTCCACCTACTTTGTAAATGGGGAGCCTGGTGGGCTGCCATCTATGGGGTGGCACAGGGTCGGACACGACTGAAGGGACTTAGCAGCAGCAGGGATTAAGTGAGATGATGCATCTAGGGAATGCATTGAACGCACACAGTAGGAAATGTTTGGTAATTCCAGAGTGTTGGACCAGTGTTGAGCAGTTGTTTTCCTGACAGAGGAGATGGGCGATTCAACCCATTATCAACCAATTATCTTTTTGTGTGTATTTTCCGGGATGACACAAGTGGGTTGGAGTGGATGGTGCAGTTCATGACCTTTACGCAGCAAAATTCCATGTGGTGCCCGATCCTTGGGTTTTATTACTCAGTCACTAAGTCGTGTCCGACTCTTTGCAACCCCATGAACTGCAGCAGGGGCTTAGTCACACCCACTAAATTCACCAGCCTCACATCACAAATATAGTTCATACAGCCCCCACTGGAGCTTTTTCATTGTTGATAAGAGCTGTAACTGGAACACTGGCCATGGGATGGGAAAAGAGGATGGGGTGAAGAGTTGTGTTTGAGATGGAGTCAGTAGGGTATGAGGAATTGTTCGTGTAGAGGCTGAAGGAAAGAAAAGAATTAACGCCTTCAAGTTCCTAATGTGGGTGACTGCATGCACAATTTGTTGAGTAAGTATCTGTTTAGCACCTACTTAAGGCCAGGAACAAGGCCTAGGAGACACCATGGTGAACCAAATGAAAAACTCTGCTCTTGTGAGTTTGCCTTCTACTGGGGGAAACAGACAATAAATAGCAGACAAATTAGACAGTCTCTGGTTGTGATAACTGTGATGAAGGAAATAAAGAGGGTAATAGGATGGTGAATAAGACTATGGAAGTCTGCTTTATTTTTTTGTTATTGTTGCTGTTTTATTAACGAAGTATAATTGCTTTACGATGTTGTGTTAGTTTCTGCTGTTCAACAAAGTGGATCAGCTATGTGTACACATATGTCCCCTCCTTCTTGAGCCTCCCTCCTACCCGCCCCCATTCCACCCCTCTGGGTCATCACAGAGCACCTAACTGAGCTCACTGCTACAGCAGCTTCCCACTAGCTAGCCGTTCTGCACATGGTCGTGTATATGTGTCGGTGCTGCTCTCCCAGTCTGTCCTACCGTCCTGCCTACCCTCCCTGTGTTCACGTGTCCATTCTGTGTGCCTGCATCTCTGTTCCTGCCTTGTAAATAGGTTCATCTGTACCATTTTCTATATTCCACATATATGCATTAATATATAATATTTGTTTTTCTGACTTACTTCACTCTGTATGACAGACTCTAGGTCCATCCACATCACTATAAATGATCCAATCTCATTCATTTTCATGGCTGAGTAATATTCCATTGTATATATGTACTGCATCTTTTTTATCCATTCATCTGTTGATGGACATTTAAGATGTGGGAACATGATTTAGATATGATGGTCAGGGAAGGACTCTCTCAGAAGATAATACATGAATTGATGGGTCCTTAAAATGAAAAGGAGCCAACAGATGAAAGGGAGGAAGGGACGCATTCCTGGAAGAAGGAACAAGTCCAAGACCTTGGGTTAGAAAAAGGCTAGATGTACTCCTTGAGAAGAGGGCGGGGGGAAAGTCTTATGTAACTGGGCATAGAGGAGAAGATTGACTAGAGAGGAGGTTAGAGAAATGGGCTGGACCCATTAGCCACGGACCAAGCCTTGAGAAGTAGGTTCTTAGGGAGAACACTTTAATCTTTGATATGCTGAATTTGAGGCACCAGAGGGGACCTAAAAAGAAATATCCAGGCCTACATCCTGAGAGCTCGAGATGGTATTGGGATTTGAGAAAATGTTCAGTTCCATCAAAATTTACTTGTTCTAAAAATACAGATTTCCCATGCATTCTAAATATAGGTTTCTGGGGTACCACTCTGGGAAATTCTAATTCAAGTAGATCTTGATCAAGGTCTGGAAATCATTTTTCAACACTCATAGGTAATTCTGATCCATTCATTCAAGAACTATTTCTTGCATCCCTAGTATGTGCCAGGACAATTCTAAGTTCTGGAGATACAGCCCTGCACAGGTTACAGAGCTTATAGTCTCAAGAAAGAGTAGACGGCAAACAAGTACACAAATAAATTACAGTAGTGATAAATGTCACCCCCCAAAAAAAGCTAATATATAATAATTATGGGGACCTACACTAGATGAATGTAAAGAGAAACTCTCTGTCTCTCTGAGGAAGTGGCATTTCAGTTGATAGATAAGAAATAAGGAGGAGCAGCCATGTGACAGTCTCAGGGAAAAGCATTCCAGGCAAAGGTTTGGTTGAGAACTCAGTAGGTGAATCTAATTCTCTGGCTTATTCCTACTTGATTAACCATCCAAAATGGGGGAGAAGGCATGGTGGGAAAGATACTGTGGTATTTTCCCTTTTTTTTTTAAATCATTTTTTTTAATTGCAGTATAGTTAACTTACAGTGTTGTTTCGGGTGTACAGCAAAGTGCATCAGATAGATATAGATACTCCTTTTCAGTATCCAGTATAAGTTAACATGATACTGAATATAGTTCCCTGTGCTTATACAGTAGGCTTTTGTTACAATTATCTGTTTTATATATAGTAGTTTGTATATGTTAATATCAAACTCCTAATTTATCTCTCCCCCCACAGTGGGATCTCCTGCTATCCCCTTTGGGAACCATATAAGTTTGTTTTCTATGTCTGTGAATCTATTTCTGTTTTGTAAATAAGTTCATTTGTATCATTTTTTTTAAGATTCCCCATATAAGTGATGTGTCATCTTCATATGTTCACCCAGAAAGCTATGCTAAGCACATGTTTATTACAAAATATAGATATGTGCCAAGTGTTGACACAATGATGAGCAAGGCAGTTCCCTCTCTCAGGGAGTTTGCCATCCAGTGAGGGAGGTAGATATTCAAATCAGAGAGGGCTATGCAATGAGTGAGAGCATCCCAGACCATCAATCAGTTTATGTTCTGAGTTGGTGAATGCATACCGCTTCCTCATCTCATCTCATTTCTCCATGTGATGGTGTGAGCAACTGCTTTTGAGACTGTGCACACTAAAATTATTTGCATTTCTTTGTGGTCCTGCCAACTCATACTAGCTGAATTTTTCATGAATTGTTTACAGCAAGAGATACTGGGTTTGAGATACTATACGTGTCTGTGCTAAGTAGCTTCAGTCGTGTCCGACTCTTTGAGACCCCATGAACTGTAGCCCACCAGGCTCCTCTGTCCATGGGATTCTCCAGGCAAGAATACTGGAGTGGGTTGCCATTTCCTTCTCCAGGGGGTCTTCCCAACCCAGGGATTGAACCTGTGTCTCCTGCATTGGCAGGTGGGTTCTTTACCACTAGCGCCACCTGAGAAGCCCTATAATAACTATATTTGGGGAAAATATCATCCTAATAATAGGTAAAATTTATTGAACACTTAGAATCTCCTGACTTAACATGCAGTCTCATAGTATTTAACAATATCTGTGATGAGGCAGGGACTCTCATTATTCCACAGTTGTTGTTACTTCTTTTGGACGAAAACATTGGCCGTCAGCAAGGTGAGGGAATTTTTCTGAGGTCATTCAACTCAGATGTGATTATTTCCCCACTACATCTGGTTTGGAGCCCCAGTTCTGGTCCATACCATCTTTCATGAATTGCTCAGACTGCTGATCTATCTCAGCTACCTTCATTCCAGTTACCAAAGTGGATCCCTCTCTCTCCTTTCCATCCCAGGTAACCACCTGGGTTGTCTGCACAAGTTAGATATACCTGCTTCTCTCTCCTCCAAAGTGGAAAAGTGGAGAGGAGAAGGACTCCTTGATGGCACACTTGGGAGAAAGTAGAGGGTACCAGGATGGGCCCTGCCTGGGTGGTGCCCGCTGCCTGTCGACACACCCCCTCAGTGATGTTAGGTGCCCCAAACTGAGCACCTTGCTCCCTGCCCACCTGTTGGGGAAGATAAATCAGTGAGGCTCAGTGTTCAAACTCTTAGAAAAAGAATCATAGAGCAGGGAAAGTAAGTCATTAAAGTCAAGAGGAAGTAGTAAGTCTGCTACCTCCTGGGTAGGGCTGGGTGCGCAACTGGATAGAGTTGGGTCGCCTCCTGTGATGCTGAATGAACTCAAATTCAACTGCTTTAAAAGAGGAGCTGGTCATCTTCAGCCTGTAGGTCAGTTAGTCTGCCATGTAAAGGGTCTTCCCTTTCCCTTCCCTGTAAGACTCTTAACCTGTAAGTCTTTGTGTCTGCTTCATGGCCCCTGAGTGTGTCCTCAAGGGGTGCCTTTCCCCTGTTTCTCAGGCTGGCTGGCGCCCTCTCTCCTCCCCCGCTGCCTCCCCCACGCCCTCGCTGGCTCGCTCCCTCCCTCCGGTGCCGGAGGCTCTTGGCCCAGGTCCCTGAGCCCAGGCAGGTGCAAGTGGAAGGCGCAGAAGGGGTGAGATTACGTCTCCCGGGAGTCCCGAGCCACTGGCTTTTCAGCGACTCGTCAGGAGCCTGCGGCCAAAGCCCCAGACCGCGCCGCCGACCGTGCGCTCTTGCGCCTCCCCGCACCGCCGACCTCGCCCATGTCTCAGTACGCTCCCAGCTCGGACTTCAAGAGGGCTTTGGATAGCAGTCCCGAGGCCAACACCGACGATGACAAGACCGAGGAGGACGTGCCCAAGCCCCAAAACTACCTGTGGCTTGCCATCGTCGCGTGTTTTTGCCCCGCGTACCCTATCAACATCGTGGCTTTAGTCTTCTCCATTATGGTGAGTAAATTAGGACCCGCAGCAGCCAGGCACAGAAGACCCGAGCGGCAGGACCCCCTCGAGGGGACTCCTCACACTCTCCGCTCTTCACCGCTCCCTTCCTCACTGCCCGGGGCACTGGGGCTTTTCTGTCCTCTGCTCACCTTTCTCAGACTCTCCGCACTCTCCCTCCAACTATCAGCGCCTCATTTGTGCTCCGGTGGTGCTCAGAACCCTGACCAAGCCTCCCCCAGGGCAGCTTTCCACTTGCAGCAGTGCTGTGCATTCTCTCCAACCCAAGCAAGTTCTTCCTTGGACTTTCTGGCTTCCCTCCCGCCTCCTCCGACATTCTTGGGCGCCCATCCACTTCTTCTCAACCTTTTTTTCTGGAGCCTCAAAGCGCACCACTCTAACAGCAACAGCGCGCCCCATTCTCTGAGCGCGCAGACTCTGCGCCCTCCTTGCCTCTCTCTCCCTTGCTCCAGGTCTCAAAAGGCAGCACCGTCTGTATTTTTTAGCACATAGTCTTGTCTTTGCTGCTCCTGGGGCGCCGCCTGGGCCACTCTCTGAGGGTCCCTAAGCGATTCCCAATGTCTTCTAGATCCCTGGTCCCACACTTGAGTAAGCCCTCTCTGGGACACTAGTTCCTTTGTGCTTCTGCCTCCGCCAGCTGACCCTTCTTCACTCTCTTCCGCACCTCTTGGTCCCTCTATTCCAGTGAGCTTGCTCCCTCTCCAGGCATTTCTTCCGTGCACCCTGTGCCGCTCTCTCCTCTCTCTTACTCTTTCTACCCCAGCACGTAGTCATTCCTCTCTCACTGGCTGCACAGGACCCTACCTGCGCCTCTCTTCAGTTCAGTCGCTCAGTCGTGTCAGACTCTCTGCACCTCTCCTGCCGTCCCCCAAAGGCTCCCAGGTGCCCCTCCAGGCCCGGGAATGCACTGGGGAACTCCTGCACTCCGTGCAGCTCGTCCTTTTTGCGAAGTCTGTGCCTCTCTGCAGTAGAAGCAGCTGGTGCTACTTCCTGAGCTCACTTGCACTACCTTCTTCAACTGCCCAGGTAGGAGCTCTGTGAGAACCCCGGTGGGCGGGCGAGGAGCTCTGGTGAGGTCCTAACCTTATTGACTGGGGCAGCTGGCCCAGGACAACCCTGCAGCGAGCTCCCTCCCCCTCCCACCCACCTCGCCAGACCCAGCTTCCCAGCCGCAGACTCTCGCAGACAGGAGAGTCCCAGTAAACTCCGTAAAGATCAAGAGCCTCTACCCGCTTCCCCCCTGCAAGTCCACCCACAGTTGCCCATGGGTGGCACTGTACTGGCTTCCTAGGTGCACACAGAGGCCTCATTTGCACTCACAGCTTGCCCTCTCATACCACATTTGTAGGCTGTCTGCACCAACATTCAAGTGTTCAGCCGCTGAACTTCAGACTGCCTGAGTTCAAATCCTAGTTCCATCATGTACTAGCTGTATGATCTCCAGAAATCACTGCATCTCTCTTCACCTCTGCCTCTTTGTGAAGTGGGGATAATCATAGCCATATTTCTCAGGGTGGTTGTATTAATGAGATAAAGTGGGAACCTCTTGGAACAGGGCCCAGCATGGTGGTGCCCTTAGATCTTTACTCACATGTCACTTGCTGAGAGCTTCTCTGATCACTTTTAAAATCAACCTCCCTACCCCCACACACACACTCACAAGCTCTGTTCTCCCTTCCCTGTAATTTTTTGCTCAGAGTACTTTTTTCTGTGTAATATATTATTCCATGTATTAATATGCTTATTGTCTGTGTCCCCTCATTAGAATATAAGCTCAATGAGGGCAGGGGTATTTGTTTGTTGTTTTTTTGTTGGTGTAGCTTCACCTAGAAGAAAATCTGGCTGGTGGTAGATGCCCAATAAATATTATGAAGTCAATGAATGTATGAATGTATGAATGGTGTTAATGGGTCACAATGTCTGCTCTCCTCCTGCTACTTTATCCGTGCTGGAACCCCGGAACCACCGTATCAGTTTCCTTAGGACCAACCAGTCAGTTTCCTCTCTTCCTTCCTCTTCTGAGATATCCGGTCTGGGATGGTTTTTTGCAGCAAAGCAGAAAGGGGAGGTTGTAGCAGCCAAATTCTCTAGGCGGTAGCAGAGAATTGACTGGTATTGGTGCCCACACTTTGTCCTGGTTTATTAATGAGTCAACAGCTGATTTACTCCTTTCCCAGTGCCAAGTAGAAAAGTGCCTGCAGAGGCTCCCCCTCCCCCCCCCCCCCCCATCCCACATTCATCTGAGATGGGCTGGAGCTCCAGCTGGTGGTGACAGGTTGGACGCTAATGATGCCACTTGCTGTGTCCTGGGGGATAAGACTTCTATGTGCTTTGAATAGAAACCTTTTTCTGGCCCTCCTATTTCCATTCCCTTCTGCAAAACTTTTTTTCACTAGATTTACAGCAAGAGACCATCCTATTGTCAGAAAGTAGATATTGGAATCAGAAAGTTGACTGGCCAAGTTTCATACCTTTTTTTTTTTTTGCTGAAGTATAATTGCTTTATAGTGTTATGTTTATTCTGTACAATGAAGTGGATCAGCTTTATGTATACCCTTTTAAAGTGTTGGCTTCTTCATCTAGAAAGTGGGAATATAAAAAGCATTTTAAGAGGCAGCAAAAATGTTGTAAGGATAAAAGAGAGTAAAAGTGTGTTAAGCCACCAGCGTTGCACTCGATATAGGCAATAACTGTCAGACAGATGGATAGATTTGGAGCCTGGAAACATCATATGTCATGTATGAAAACAAACAGAACGTCAAACTAACGTCAAACTAAGCTTCCTACACTCTCCAAATTGTGCTCCCTCTAAGGTACTGGAAGCATTTTCCCTTTGAAACAGTGCAGAACTCAGTTTGACAGGTTTCATAATAAAGACTCTAAAGGATAAAGAGGAAGCGGAAGGGTGCATAGGAGGAGGATGGCTGACCAACTGCCAGGTGTATGCTTTCCCTGGGGAATCTGGTGATGTTCAATCGTGGCTATTTTCAAATCTCAGTCATCTGTAATTTGTGATCAGTTGAGGCACTAAATAGTGGTGCCATTGCCCTGGAGGTGCTTGGAACTATGTGGGAAATGCCTGTATATCAGTGATTTGGGGCGCTACAGGCATTTGGGGGGAAGGGCTAAGAATATTAATATCCTGCAATGCTAGAGACTGTTCTCCCAATGAAGAACTGACCCACCCCAAACATCAATAGCACTCCAGTCAAGAAACACAGGGAGATAATGCAAACTGACATAAATATTGACAAGGCTCAATATAATTCATTCCCAGAACTGTAAAAAGAGCCAGGAATCTCAAAACAATCAATATCTTTATTTATTAAATCAAGTCTGAAAAGCCTTCTGTCAAATTACAAAGTTGAAGTAGGTGCTAGGGAATCATAAAGCCTCTTTGAAAAATACACATTTGAGAAGAGTGTTCTTCAGGCTGTTGGCACCTGTGGTCTTTCCACCATCCCGGGCAGAACTAAGGGAGTCCTGGGGGTTGTGAGGAGTTCACCACTGAAGAGAATTGGTATGGCTTGTCATGTCAGAACATTGGTGGGTCAAGCATTGCCAGAGGCAGGGACATGGAAGCCTTTGCTTCCCCAAGTATTAACGTCTATTTGTTGAAGGTGCATTTAGGGACTTCCCTGGTGGTCCCCGTGGTTTCACCTTCCACTGTAGGGGGTGCAGTTTCCATCCCTGGTCAGGGAGCCTCAGAGCCAAAAAAATCAAAACATGAAACAGAAGCAATCTTGTAGCATATTCAATAAAGACTTTAAAAGTGGTCCACATAAAAAAATATATATATATAAAAAAAAAGTACACTTAAACCTATACTCAGTTTCAGGGACACATATCTCATGAACTTGCTTCAGGCTGGATCACTGCTATCCCATATTACACGTGTGGATTTGAAAATAGCACTCCGCTTCCATACAGATGGGGTACACGACTTGGGAAGTAGAGCCCGGAGTGGTTTTAAGATCTCATTCATTGTACTCCCGCCCATTCCAGGCTATCTGTTTATTCCATATGAAAGATGGAATGTGGAGACTGTCCATATGACTTTTACCCTGGAGAAAGATTGGTTGTTCATTCAACAAATATTTGTTGAGCACTGTTACTAAATGCCAGGCTCTTCCACACTTCCCTGGGCTTTCCTGGTTTCTCAGAAGGTAAAGAATCTGCCTGCAATGTAGGAGATGTGGGTTCAATCCCTGGGTCAGGAAGAGCCCCTGGAAAGGGAATGGCTACTCCAGTATTCTTAGCTAGAGAATTCCATGGACAGAGGACCCTGGCAGGCTACAGTCCATGAGGTTGCAAAGAGTTTGACACAACTGAGCAACTAACACTCCAGGCATTGGTATACTCCTTTACCTTTATTAAGTGATAAATAAGATCAGCAAGGTCTCTCCCCTCCTAGATCTGCAAGAAAAAACTTGCAAGAGTGTTGGCAAATTTCGGTTGAGATCTCCATCTATTAATATTAGTTTTGTAGCTGGAATTTGCTACCTGGCTCAAGAGACCGAAAGCAAGTCCATGCCAAGTTTCCATTTTTATGATATGATAAAGTCTTTTGCATAGGTGAGTCAATTTGGTCACTCTAAGTATGAATATATAATAGCCAATGAATTTTAATCAGGTGAATTATAAACCTTCTTTCAACAGAATTTCTTCCTCACACCCACAGAGTCTGTCCAGGTACCAAACAGTGAGGTTCAAAACCTTTTGTGCTTTTTGCTACATCTGTAACCTCAGGCAACTGTTTCAGCCTTTCTGAGGCTTGATTTCTTAATCCTGTAAAACAAGGGTTGCGAGGGTACCAAGTCAGGTACTGTTGTGGAAATTAAATAGTAAAATTTAAATTATTTTGTGGCATTACCTAAAACACAGCTAGAATTTAGTATTAAAGATGAAGTATGCATATATTTTAGGGATACAAGCCATTACCTGTTCCAGTAGCTTTTTCTATTTTTATTGAGACTAGTGAATTTGATTAAAAAATAAAAGCAATGACAAGTAAATGTGTCACTGGAATAAATAACTGCTGTGATCTAATGGTAAACATTAATTACAGCCATTCAAGATCTCAAAAAGAAATCCGACATATACCTTTTCTTAGAAAGCTATGGGAGGGTGTGCTCCCCTAACACAAGGAAGTAAATCAAGGAACATAAAGACAACAGATCAAGGAAACAGCTCCAACACACCCAAAAAAGGCAAAGAGAAATCCTCAAAACAAGGCAGCAGGTTTCATAAACCAGTAGAAGATGCAGTTGATAAGGGATGATCGATCTGAAGCCATTGTCAAAATCCATTGTCTGGTCATGGGCTGACACAGTAAGGCACAGCCCTGCCCAGAACCTGACCACACCTTCTCTAGAAGACAAAGTCTGTGGTCAAAAAGAAAGTAAATATCCACAGAATGAAAGACAGACCAAACTGGATATTCTTTCTATCTGACCCAGGCTCCACCAGGGCTTGTCCGTCGAAACTGGGTTTCAACTGGATTTTCATAGGTTCAGAGGAGAGCTATTACTTGTGTGGGGTTTGGGGGTTTTGTTTGTTTGTTTTCAGTGATCAAGGCAGAGTTTGGAAATAACAGATCCTGGTTCAGGTAGCTTACCCAGGATGCTTGCCATCGCTTGTAAGTTGAAACTCTAAATATTATAGTTCTTTGGGTCCTCAGTTGATTTCTGTCTTCTTTCTGTGGCTCTTTCTACATTATTGTCAGCTAAGAAGTAGAATATCAATATTATGGATACTTGGGACTTATTCCTTACGAATTCCTCCACTTGAAGCTCTGAAGAGTGTTAAGATGGTTTCAGATGACAATATGCACATGGCCCAGGCAACCCCTGCCTTGATGGCTACTTTCACAAGTTTCCCCAGTATGTGGCAGAGGGTGGCCACTGACATTTGGAATTTGGGAATATAGATTTTAAACTGCTATTGGGGTCCTTTCAATAGATCCTTTCAATCTAATAAGTCCTAGATTATTAGAGGTACAAGATGTTAATCTGTGTGTTCCTAGAAAAGAAAACACATTTTGAATGTCATTTTAATTTACTGATAAAATTTTATAATGACTTTCTTATAACAAAAACAAGATTGGCCACTAATGGGTGGTTGTTAAAGCTGGGTAGATGTGTTGTATTGTTCTGTTGATTTTTAATATGCTTGAAAATTTACATAGTAAAGGTGTTTTTTGTTACTGTTAAAAAAAAAAAAAAAGTCCCTCCTAGAGTTGTTAAACATTGCCTAGGTAACAAAACAGCAGCTGTTAAAATAGTTGGTGAAACATGCCATGGCTGAGGTGCAGTTTATCATGAATTTATAAGCAAACTGCATCTGATTTATAATGAATTTTAATGGTGACTTTGGAAGACACCTTTAAATAGTCTTCAAGAGAAGGCCAGGTAGGAGGACTCATATCCTAGAACAGTGCTTTTCAAAATTTAACCACTTGAGGTGCTTGTTAAAATGCAGGTTTCACTCCTCTTTCAAAGTTCAGCCGAAAAACCGCCTCCTTTGTGAAGTCCTTCTTGATTACCCTCTTGCCCTCACCCTCAGCCTACAATTTGAATAGATTTCTCTCAGGGTACTTTTCCTTCTTTGCACCAGTTTGTGTCTGTGAGCCTCTTGAAGCTGCACTGTTGGCCACAGCACTTAGCATAATGCTGAGCACGTGGTTAGTAAGTAACGTATGTTTGATGAATGGATGGATGGATGGATGAATGAATGAATGGCCCCAGAGGCCTAAATGTGTTTCTACCTTTATCTCTGAGGATTGCCTTCCCTTCCCCTCTGTGTTCTGCATTTCTGCCAAAACTTTTTTGAAAAACATCCAGGAAAGTCAGGCTAATGCCAGGGGTTGCTGAGAAGTTAGCCACGGCTTGCTTCCCAAGGATGGTTTTCTTGGCTCGTCTGGCACCCACCAACATCCCCAGACCACAGGCCAATGGATCCACCTTTGGAAATTGGTTTCTGCTCTCAACTGATCTTCTTCCATTCAAAGCTGCTTTTCCAGAAGTATGATGCTTTCAGTGCAGGAACCTGAATACACCTGAAGTTTCCATTTTTGCAAGTTCAAGAATTAAACCAGATTTTCTAAATCCACTCTTCTCAAATAATCGGTTCTGCCCAATATTAACAAGTTTATTTTTTAAAAAGAAGTAAGGAATATGGGAGGGGTGGATTGAGAACACAAATACTAAGTTAAGCAAAAGTGTACTGTTTCCTTTCCTTGGGAGTCTCCTGAAACCTTTGACCAACCACTGTTTCTTGTGGCTCTTGGTCAGAAAAATGTAGCATGGTGCATTTACTAAGCATGTTGCCAAGCATCTTTTGATTTTAAGGCTAATATACCACAGAACACAAAAATACTGTTCTTAGTGATACATTGGTTCTCCTTTTAATGAGTTGACCCACTGTTGATAGAACAAGAATAGTGTTCCCCTCACTAATGTTCTTGTCTAGAGACCCACCTCTCCACCTTTTTCCCAGCAAAATTGGTTTTTTTTTTTCCTGATCAGATCTTGTCCTTTTATTTTTTTTTTATTGAGGTATAAATAAAGTTTCAGGTATACAGCAAAAGTGATTCAGTTTTATGTTTGTGTATATATATGTGTGTGTCTGTGTATGTATGTATATATTCTTTCTCAGACTTTTTTCCATTGTAGATTATTACAAGATGTTGAATATAGTTCCTTGTACAATATCATAGGTCTTTGTTATATATAGTTCAGTTCAGTCGCTCAGTCGTGTCTGACTCTTTACGACCGATGGACTGCAGCACACCAGGCCTCCCTATCCATCACCGCCTCCCGGAGTTTACTCAAACTCATGTCCATCGAGTCGGTGATGCCATCCAACCATCTCATCCTCTGTCATCCTCTTCTTCTCCCGCCTTCAATCTTTCCCAGCATCAGGGTCTTTTCCAGTGAGTCAGTTCTTCGCATCAAGTGGCCGAAGTATTAGAGTTGCAGCTTTAGCATCATTCCTTCCAAAGACATCCCAGGACTGATCTCCTTCAGAATGGACTGGTTGGATCTCCTTGCAGTCCAAGGGATTCTCAAGAGTCTTCTCCAACACCACAATTCAAAAGCATCAATTCTTTGGTGCTCAGCTTTCTTTATAGTCCAACTCTCACATCCATACATGACTACTGGAGAAACCATAGCCTTGACTAGATGGACCTTTGTCGGCAAAGTAATGTCTCTGCTTTTTAATATGCTGTCCAGGTTGATCATAGCTTTTCTTCCAAGGAGCAAGCAAGTCTTTTAATTTCATGGCTGCAGTCACCATCTGCAGTGATTTTGGAGCCCAAGAAAATAAAATCTCTCACTGTTTCCATTGTTTCCCCATCTGTTTGCCATGAATTGATGGGACCAGATGCCATGATCTTAGTTTTCTGAATGTTGTGTTTTAAGCCAACTTTTTCACTCTCTTTCACTTTCATCAAGCTCTTTAGTTCTTCTTCACTTTCTGCCATAAGGATGGTGTCATCTGTGTATCTGAGGTTATTGATATTTCTCCTGGCAATCTTGATTCCAGCTTGTACTTCATCCTGCCTGGCATTTCGTGTGATGTACTCTGCATGTAAGTTAAATAAGCAGGGTGACAATATACAGCCTTGACGTACTCCTTTAGCGATTTGGAAGCAGTCTGTTGTTCCATGCCCAGTTCTAACTGTTGCTTCTTGACCTGCATACAGTTAGAATACCAGGTGGTCTGGTATTCCCATCTCTTTAAGAGTTTTGCACAGTTTTTTGTGATCCACACAGTCAAAGGCTTTGGCGTAGTCAATAAAGCAGAAATAGATGTTTTTCTGGACCTCTTGCTTTTTTGATGATCCAATGGATGTTGGCAATTTGATCTCTGGTTCCTCTGCCATTTCTAAATCCACCTTGAACATCTGGAAGTTCATGGTTCACTTACTGTTGAAGTCTGGCTTGAAGCATTACTTTGCTAGTATGTGAGATAGGTGCAATTGTGTGGTAATTTGAACATTCTTTGGCATTGCCTTTCTTTGGGATTGGAATGAAAACTGACCTTTTCTAGTCCTGTGGCCACTGCTGAGTTTTCCAAATTTGCTGGCATATTGAGTGCAGCATTTTCACATCATCTTTTAGAATTTGAAATAGCTCAACTGAAATTCTGTCACCTCCACTAGCTTTGTAGTGATGCTTCCTAAGGCTAACTTAACTTCACATTTCAGGTTATCTGGGTCATGAAGATCTTTTTTGTACAGTTCTTCTGTGTATTATATACCGTAGTGTGCATCTGTTAAACCCAGATTCCCAATTTTCGTCTTTTTCCCCTTTCGTAGCTGTAAGTAAGTTTGTTTTCTATGTCTGTGAGTTTCTTTCTATTTTGTATGTGAGTTCACTTGTATCATTTTTTAAAACTCCTACACATAAGTGATAAATGGTCTTTCTCTGACTTCACATACCTAGAGTGATCATCTCTAGGTCCATCCGTACTGCTGCAGATGGCATTATTTCATTCTTTTTTGTGGCTCAGTAATATTTTATTCCATTGTGTCTATACATCTGTGTGTGTGTGTTTACATACACCACATCTTACCCATTCATCTGTTGATGGACATTTAGGTTTCTTCCATGTCTTGGCTGTTGTAAGTAGTGCTGCTATGAACATTGAGGTGTGTGTATCTTTTTGAATTAGAGTTTTCATCTTTTCCAGATATATGCCCAGGAGTGTGGTTGCTGGATCATATGGTAGTTCTATTTTTAATTTTTTAGGGAACCTCCATACTCTTCTCCATAGTGGTTGCACCAGTTTACGTTCCCACCAACAGTGTAAGAGGGTTCCCTTTTCTCCACACTCTCCAGCATTTATTATTTGTAGACCTTTTGATGATGGCTATTCTGAGTGGTATGAGATTATACCTCATTGTAGTTTTGATTTGCATTTCTACAGTAATTAGCAATGTTGAGCAACTTTTCATGTGCCTGTTGGCCATTTGTATGAAAGAAATATCTGTTTAGATATTCTCATTTTTAAATTTTTTTATATTGTTCTCAACACATATTTGTAATGGATCTCACTAACCAGAGTTTTGCTGATGGTCTTCCTCCCTCATTATCTTTTTTCCTACATATGGAATTCAGAAACTTGACTCTCTTGTTTCTTTTATCCCTTATCTCATGCCTTCTATTCCCCAAACTAAAGAACACCCCCTATAGTTACCTCCCTCTTCTGATAATTTCATTTGTTCTTTGTTCTAGATAATTTTGACACTGTGGTATTGCCATTATTATTATTATTACATTTGTCCGTAAGTATTTACTTCTCAAAGCATTTTCTCATGGATACAGTTGTATTTGTTTCTCAAAATTCCAGGGAGATACACAAGAAAGCTGTTATTTCCACTTATCCATGAAGAAACAGGCTTGCACAGGTGACCCTAGTGGACAAAAGTCAAACATGACGGTCATCACCACCGTAAAGTTCACAGTCTGGCCTCTTGAAGCATTAAAATCAGATAGCTAGATTTGCCCTTTGATAGGAACACAGCTTTGATGTCCTGAGAGCTTTTTCTTTGAATAGACTTGCCCCATCCATATAAGAAGCATTTGTGTAATACTCTCAATCAAGCCTGGCAGAATTTCTCTCTAGTTTTATTTTAGCGATAGGCAAAAGGACAATTATTCACTTGTCCGTGAAGATATTTATGAAGAGCAACAGCCCAGAAGCCCAAGAAGATGATAGACCATCTTGAATGGATGAATGGTGATGATGAGGACACATGCCTTATGATCTGAAAGTCTAGTCTTTGAATCCCCAGCACTACCTTTAGGCAGAAAAACTTAGACACAAGCAAAATCAAAACAAATTCCAGAGTCCTCTGAAAACTCAAGCATTATTACTAAAAATGTTCACTGAATGCCTGTATCCATCCTAGAACTTGCTATCTAGGAGTCTGGGATCTAAGACAATACTGATCTATGTAAAGTGAATTGTTACACCTGGACATTTAAGTATCTCAGATTATGTTTAGGCATTGATGTTAAGTTTGCACAGGTATGTGAGTGTGTATGCGTGTGAGAGAGAAGAGGGAGAGAGGAACAGAGAGGCAGAGAGACTGAAAGGGAGAAAACTTACTTACTTAGCATTGGCCAAATATGGACCAGAGATAAAGGGATAGTGAAGATGAGCTGGTTTTGAAAGAGGGAATAGATGTTTTAAAGAAAAGAAGACACATTCTAAAATTAGGATTTCAGTATCGGTGACTCAGTAGATCAAAATACTGGCATAGTCACAAATAGTAAATAAAATGTTAAATACCAGAAATAAACATAGGAAATAAGCAAGATCTATACAAATAAAGCTTCACCAAGAGATTAAAATTTAAAAAAATTAAATGGAGAGGCATAACATTATATATTAGATGTTCATCTGAGCATTAGTGATGAAATGAATTATAAAGCAAGTTAATAAACATGAATCATGGTGCCTGGCTCAGAGTAATTGCTTAATTAATATTTGTCACTGTTGCAGTTTAAATGCGAAAAATTGAAGATGGAGATAAATAGTGATTCCAACAGAGGAGTGTGACTAAGTAAATTATAATACATTCATTTAAAACATAGAATATTTTCTTAGAATCATGTTTGTGAAGAATTTTTATGATACAGGGGAATGTTGAAAGTAAAAGATGAAGGGGGGGAGACTATAAAGTAGAATACACAATAAGATGCTGTCTTTATCAATTAAAAGTGTTCACACATCTACATGTATACGTATGGCTGTGTCCCTTCGCGGTTCACCTGCAACAACCACAACATTGTTTATCCCTATCCGTTCTCTGTGCTTAGTCACTCAGTTGTATCCAGCTCTTTGCGACCCCATGGACTGTAGCCTGCCAGGCCCTTCTGTCCATGGGATTCTCCAGGCAAGAATACTGGAATGGATTGCCATCTCTTCTCCAGGGGATCTTCCCAACCCAGGTCTCCCGCATTGCAGGCAGATTCTTGACCATCTTTTTTTTTTTTTTAATTTTTTTAAAATTTATTTTAATTGGAAGCTAATTACTTTACAGTATTGTACTGATTTTTGCCATACATTGACATGAATCAGCCATGGGTGTACATGTGTTCTCCATCCGGAACCCCCTCCTACCTCCCTTCCCCAGATTCTTGACCATCTTGAGCCACCAGGGAAGCCCTAATATTTGCAGGATACTTGGTAAATCTTGGTAACCTTTGGCTATTATAACTTCAGATTTTACTATAATAAGTTTTTACTCTTTTTCCAATTTTTCTATAATAAATGTTTAGATCTTATTTCTAGTCTGAAATAAGGATTTTCCTAAAGATACTGCAAATCTTTAGCAAGAAGACGGAAGGAGTGATAGTAAATAAGTGAATTCTTTTCCACCTTGAAAAGTGGTTCTACTTCTAAATCATTTGTTCCTATAAAGCTGAAACTGTCAGCTCCATCGTACACTTAAGACAAATGTTTTTTTATTCTGATGTGTTCTAGTCTTGAGAATTTCTAAGGATAGAGAACTTAGCACAGTTCCTGCCCAAAGGAAATGATTGGAAAATATCAGCAGTTTAGTTATTTTGGTTCTGATTTTTACTGGGTTTTTACCTAAGCAAAAGCTCACCTCCACTAACATATGCCTACTTGAAAAAAAATTTTTGAGATCTAGTTGGTGTGTAATTTTGTGGAAGTTTGAAGTGTACATTACTCTGATATGATACATTTCTATATTGCAATATGATGCCATTGTACCATTAGTTAACACCTCTATAATGTCACATCATTTTCTTTTCTCATGGTGGGAATAATTAACATCTGGTCTCTTAAATCTTAGATATTTAAGAGTCTGATGTTTACACTACGATATTGTCTATAATCTCTATGCTGTGATTAGGTCCCCAGGACTTACTGGTCTACCAGTTGCAAGTTTGTACACTTAACGTCTCTCCTGTTCCCCAACTCCCAGCCCCTAGTATCCACCACTCTACCCTCTGTTTTTGTGACTTTGCCTTTTTTAGATTCCACATGTAAGAGATATCATAAAGTATTTGTCTTTCTTTGCTTGACTTATCTCACTTAGCATAATGCCCTCAAGGACCATCTGTATTGTTGCAAATGGCAGGATTTCCTTCTTTCTCGGGGCAAATAGTGTTCATTGTATGTGTTTATGTACCACATCTTCTTTATCCATTCATCAGTTGATGGTCTCTTAGGTTGCTTCCGTATCTTGGCTTTTGTGACTAAAGTGAAAGTGAAGTCACTTAGTCGTGTCTGACTCTTTGTGACCCCAAGGACTGTAGCCTACCAGGTTCCTCTGTCCATGGGATTTTCCAGGCAGTAGTACTGGAGTGGATTGCCATTTCCTTCTCCAGGGGATCTTCCTAACCCAGGGATTGAACCCAGGTCTCCCGCATTGTAGATAGACGCTTTACCGTCTGAGCCACCAGGGAAGTCCTTTGGAGAAGCTTTTGTGACTAGCGCTGCTATAAAGATGAGAGTGCAGATGTCTCTTCAGGATCCTGTTTCTATTCCCTTTGGATATATACCCACAAGTGGAATTGTTGTATCAGGTAGTAGTTCTTTTTCCAAGTATGCTGTGCTGTGCTGTGTTGCGCTTAGTTGCTCAGTCATGTCTGACTCTGCTACCCCATGGACTGTAGCCCACCAGGCCCCACTGTCCATGGGGATTCTCCAGGCAAAAATATTGGAGTGGGTTGCCATGCCCTCCTCCAGGGGATCTTCCCAATCCAGGGGTCGAACCAGGATCTCCTGCATTGTAGGCAATTTCTTTACCAGCTGAGCTACCAGGGTGATACAGAATGTTTTAACGTTTTTATTTATTTATTTGATAAATACTTTTCTTTCTTCATTCATTTTTAGCTGTGCTGGCTTTTCACTGCTGCACGGGCTTTTCTCTAGTTGTGGCAAGCCGAGGCCACTGTCTAGTTGCAGTGTGCAGGCTTCTCATAGTGGCAGCATCCCTTGCTGTGGAGCACAGGCTCTAGGGTGCATAGGCGTCAGCGGCTGTGGCGCGCAGGTTCAGTAGTGGCAGTTTCCCAGCTCTCGAGCATAGGCTCAGTAGTTGTGGCACACAGGCTTAGTTGTGCCAAGGCATATGGGATCTTCCTGGACCAGGGGTAGAACCCATGTCTCCTGCATTAGCAGGGGGACTCTTCACCACTGAGCCACCAGGAAAGCCCTCATGTAGTAGTCCTGTTCTTAACTTTTTCAAGAACCTCCATACTGGTTTCCATAGCTAAGTCCACCTGTTTGTTCTCTTACCCATGTAGTGAGGGCACCTGGTGCTCCTGAGATGAGTCATTCATGCTTTTGAAGAACATGTGATCTGTAATATTTTTCCACACTGTCTCTTCAAGTAAGGATCTATCAAGAGAAGGAAATAGCAGACACCAGAGAGGATGGCTCTGTTAGGTAGTTAGAATAGGAAACAGGAGTCCAGAATGGCAGTGGCTAAAAGACAACTGAAGGGAAAAGCCAGTGAAAATAGATCAAAGGAAGGTCCAAGGACCCGAGTGAGGACCTCAGTAGGAGCAAACAGCACTCCTGGCTAGCCCAGTTTACATAGGGCAGGCCTAGGGGGAGGCAAAAACATATAAAAAGAGGAGCCAAAGGGCCAGGGGTCTCTCTCTCCCTCGCCTGCGCACGCACGCACTCTCTCCTCGTCTTTTGGGTCGGCATGTCCTCAAGCCTCGAGGATGTATTTTCCTTTTTTTCTAAATAAAACTGATCTGTCTGAGAACTATTAACAAGGTCTGTCTGAGAGCTGTGACGCGCCGAGGGCTTTAACATCCATCGCTTCAAGTTTTTGTTGTGATGAGACAGAACCAAGGAGATTATACTCCCCTGATAGCTCCATCCCTCAGATACCCCACAAGCCCCTAAAAATCTCTTCCATATTTGTGTTTGATTGTGGCAAAGTCTAAGATCCATTATCAATTAGAATGAAAACAGGAGGTAGGAATGTGGCAGATAGATTATCTGCACGGCCAAAAACAGAGGCAGCCTGGGCCACCAGCCTTCTCCTCTGTTTCTGGCTGTTCCTCGCCTCTGCCTCCACAGCAGGAAGCCGGATGCATGGCAGTTAGCTCTGAAGTTCAAAGAGAAAATCTGGGAGAAGATGAGGGAGTAGAGCTTCAAGTCAACACAAAGAAACATCACTTGAGTGTGTCTGACACCCTCAGAGAAGGAGCCATAGGACCTGGGAAAATTTCAGCCACGGCTTCTCAAAGGTAGAACGCAGCAGGCAGGGATCCTCACAGTTCATTCATTCACACTTACTATGTGCCAGACACAATGGTGACCATGTAGATACACGCTAGCTTTATACAGCTGACGTTCTGGACATCTCTGAGCTAATAGGTTCTCAGTGAACACTGTTCTTGTCCTTGAGAATTCTGAACCAGTTAAGAAATAAGACACAGAAAACAGACAAGTTGTTTGGAGCATGTCACTTCAAATCCACAGTCAAAGGGATCTACTCTGCCCCTAAATTGGACAGGTTATCCAGTCTCCATGAGAACCACAGGACAACCACAGCTGTCCCTTGCTTGTCAGATGAGGCGGTCGAGGTCTCAGCTCTCTGACAACTTAACGTATGATTCGGGGAAGACAGCCCATACCAAGTTAGCACATAAACAAAGTCATTTCAGAGTGATAGACACTGTGAAGAGAATAAACAGGGAAGGATGAGAGGAGTATTAGTGGGGTCAGGTGGTGAAGAGAATCTACTTTAGAAAAGGTGATGGGAAAAGGCTAAAAAGATGAAAACTAGCCAGCCTCATAAAGACCTGGACAGAGCCAGGAAGTGCAAAGGCCCTGGGGTGGAATAAGCTTTGTGTGTTCCAGGGACGTATGCTATGACATCTGTGTCATCCAGTTAAAATGGATTTAACTCCCCTGGGAAGGAACCCCAGAAAAGGCCACAAAATAGTAAGGTCAGGCTCTGTTAGCCAGTGGAATGTCACATGCGAGCTCTTAACAGACCATTGCTTTGCTTTGCTCTCAAGCCACCCCACTCCCAGACTTAGCATCAGTTCTTGGTTTACTCTTCCTTCAGCCCTCATTGCAAACTAGAGCAATTACTCAAAGCTAATTTTGTCCCTGAACTAAGATCTATTTTTGTCTGGATCCCAGTTTCCCTGGGCGTAAATGACCTGTGCATTTAAATGGGGCTTACATTAATGTACAATAGCCCAGGTTTCTCTGGCGTTTTATCCCTCCCTGCTAAATCAGCTCTGCAGAATTCCTGTCTGTATTTTTAGATGTTTCTCACATGTTCACACGAAAGTCGAATCTTCTGTTAACATGTGCAAGCCTGGCTTCTGCTTCCAGTGGACTCTAGGATAACTACCAGGCACCCCCATGCTGATTGTAAACCCCACCACCATCTCTTGCCAGATCCCACCAGTTTCTCTAAGCCCCGTCATCAATCCACTAGAGCCCTCAATGCACAAAAGCTCGGTCACTAGGTCGTGTTTCTTTAAAAACAATATAGTGTACAACTTAGTGGATTTTAGTGTATTCACAAGGTTATACAATCATCACCACTATTTAATTCCAATAAATTCTCACCACCCCTAAAAGAAATCCCACGCCTATTAGCAGTCACTCTCCGAACCCTTTTCCTCTCAGATCCTGGCAACCACTAATCTGTTTTCTGAGTCTATGAGTTATTGTTGGCAACAGCTAATCTATTTTCTGGGTCTGTCAGTTTCTCTTGAGAAATCTGTATGCAGGTCAGGAAGCAACAGTTACAACCAGACACAGAACAGACTGGTTCCAAATAGGGAAAGGAGTACGTCAAGGCTGTATATTGTCACCCTGCTTATTTAACTTCTATGCAGAGTACATCATGAGAAACGCTGGGCTGGATGAAGCACAAGCTGGAATCAAGCTTGCTGGGAGAAATATCAATAACCTCAGAAATGTAGATGACACCACCCTTATGGCAGAAAATGAAGAACTAAAGAGCCTCTTGATGAAAGTGAAAGAGGAGAGTGAAAAAGCTGGCTTAAAGCTCAACGTTGAGAAAACTAAGATCATGGCATCCGGCCCTATCACTTCATGGCAAATAGATAGGGAAGCAGTGTCAGACTTTATTTTTTGGGGCTGCAGAATCACTGCAGATGGTGACTGCAGCCATGAAATTAAAAGACAGTTACTCCTTGGAAGGAAAGTTATGACCAACCTAGACAGCATATTAAAAAGCAGAGATATTACTTTGCCAACAAAGGTTCATCTAGTCAAGGCTATGGTTTTTCCAGTAGTCATGTATGAATGTGTGAGTTGGACTATATAGAAAGGTGAGCAATGAAGAATTGATGCTTTTGAACTGTGGTGTTGGAGAAGACTCTTGAGAGTCCCTTGGACAGCAAGGAGATCCAACCAGTCTGTCCTAAAGGAGATCAGTCCTGGGTGTTCATTGGAAGGTCTGATGTTGAAGCTGAAACTCGAAAACTTTGGCCACCTGATACAAAGAACTGACTCATTTGAAAAGACCCTGATGCTGGGAAAGATTGAAGGCAGGAGGAGAAGGGGACAACAGAGTATGAGATGGTTTGATAGCATCACCAACTCGATGGACATGAGTTTGGGTAAACTCCGGGAGTTGGTGATGGACAGGGAGGCCTGGCGTGCTGCAGTCCATGGGGTCACAGAGTCAGACACAACTGAGCGACTGAACTGAACTGATCAGTTATTGTGGTTATTTCACATATATGGAATCATACAATTTGTGATCTTTCGTGTTTGGCTTTGTCAGGGAGGGGAAAATTTCCCCCTTTATCCCTCTTGAGTTCTTGTGGCTCGCCTAATAATAAAATTTGACACAAGACAGATTAAAAAGAGACAAATTTTCATTTGTGCGCACAGAGGTCTTTAGAAGGGGAACCAAAGAAGTGGCCAAAGCAGGCAGCTTTTATATCAGACAAACAGTAAATTTGTGAGAACGCAGCAGGACAATGAAACCATAGTTGTGGGTGCTTAGTTAATGAGAATCTGAACAGGATTTTGGCCTGGGTGGTAAATTTTAAAAGTAACAAAGTTTGTTTATACAAGCTTCTCAGCCTGAATTCCCTGTATCTGTCAATAAGGGGGTCTTTGTACCTCCAAATGGAGAGCCTGCACCTTTCACGTGAGAGATTTATTTCCTGCTTACAGGGAGACAGAAAGGAAGGTCAAAGGGTCCCTCTTGCATTGACCATTTCTTTAGTAACTTTAATTAAAAAATCATCATTATGCCATTAAAGCATGTTTTAGGGTGACCTGCCCTGGGCCCCAGCAGCTTCTCTCTTAGTGCAGTGTTTTCAAGGTTCATCCACATTGTAGCTTATGTCAGCACTTCCTTCTTTTTAATACTGAATAATATTCTGTTGTATGAATATACCACATTTTGGGTTTTAATTCACTTTGTTGTTGAACATTTGTGTTCATTCCGTTCTGGAGGCTATTGTGAATAATGCTGCTATGAATATTCACGTACAGCTTTTATGTGAACATAGGCTTTCCATTTTCTTGGGTGTACACCTAAGAGTGGAATTGCTGGGTTGTATAGTAATTCTGTTTAACTTTTTAAGAATCTGCCAGCCTGTTTCTAAAGCCATGGCATCACTTTCCTTTACACCAGCAGTGTCTGAAGGTTCCAGTTTCTCTGCATTCTCAGTAATACTTGCCACTGCCTGTCCTCACCGTTCTGGCCATCCTAGTAGGTATCTTGTTGTGATTCAGATTTGCAGATCCGTTTCCCTAAAGACTAATGAGACTGAGCATCTTTTCTTGTGCTTATTGGCTATTTGTATATCTTATTTGGAGAACTGTTTATTCACATTCTTTGCCCGTTGTTAATTGTCTTTTTATTGCTGAGTTGTAAGAGTTCTTGGTGTATTCTGCATATGAGTCCCTTATCAGATCTCTAACTTGAAAATATTTTCTCCTCTTTGGTGGGTAGTCTGGGCCTTGCTTCTTTCACTTGCTTTGTGAACCTTGTTGCAGGGAACTGTGTTTTCCAAAGTTTTTAGGGAAACCCTTCCTTTTTTTCGCTTGTAGCCTCTCTTTCCTTTAGTTTGCCATTTGAACCCTAGGCTGGCAGTAGATTTCAAAGGCAGGCGCTTAGTGGGTCCAGACTCTGCACTCAACTCCTGGATTCTAATGTCGACTCCATTCCTTCACCTAACTTCTCTGGGCCTAGGTTTCCCCACCTCTCCAACAGGAATGTTAATACAGACCTCTCTACATTGTTCTCAGAATTGCATGAGATAATGCTGGGCCCTTTTATACTCATCTCAATAAAGCCCCACCAGCAACCTGTGTTGTAGGTACTATCATCCCCATTTTACAAAGGGGGTTCAGATTCATCCCTCCAAAGCTTTATTCTCCTTTGGGTTCATGGCATCCCACTGTAGTATTCTTGCCTGGAGAATTTCATGGCCAGAGGAGCCTGGTGGGCTACGTACGGTCCATGGGATCACAAAGAGTCCAACAAGACTGAGCGACTAACACATACTTCAGTTCAGTCGCTCAGTCGTGTCCAACTCCCGTCGACCCCATGAACTACAGCACACCAGGCCTCCCTGTCCATCACCAACTCCCGGAGTTTACTCAGACTTATGTCCATTGAGTTGGTGATGCCATCCAACCATCTCATCCTCTGTCGTCCCCTTCTCCTGCCCTCAATCTTTCCCAGCATCAGGGTCTTTTCCAATGAGTCAGCTCTTCGCATGAAGTGGCCAAAGTACTGGAGTTTCAGCTTCAGCATCAGTCCTTCCAGTGAACACCCAGGACTGATCTCCTTTAGGATGGACTGATTGGATCTCCTTGCAGTCCAAGGGACTCTCGAGAGTCTTCTCCAACACCACAGTTCAAAAGCATCAGTTCTTCGGTGCTCAGTTTTCTTTATAGTCCAATTCTCACATCCATACATGACCACTGGAAAAACCATAGCCTTTTACTAGACAGACCTTTGTTGGCAAAGTAACGTCTCTGCTTTTTAATATGCTGTCCAGGTTGGTCATAACTTTCCTTCCAAGGAGTCTTTTACTTATTTACTTACTTACTGCCATATTGAATATCCATCTGTCTGTTGTATAACATCTGTAATAAAATCGGGCTGAGCACGGTTTACATACACACATACAAATACTGGGAGGGTGGGTTCCATTTAAGTGAAAAATTGTCAGTGACTCTGACTTAAGAAGTAAAGGCTAAAGGACTAAAATTCCTTCACAGGTGTTGACCTCAAGCTGAAAATTCCTTCTTCTGGTCATTCAGACAGCAAACCTGTGTCTGACATTCTAGGGCAGAAGCCCACCCTTCAGAACTCTGACATGGAAAGTTAGATGACTCAGTTTACCCTTTGTTCTGCGAGCACCAAAATAACAGGTTGCCTTGGTTGGTCAGAAAATCATGCCGGTCGATTGTTTTGTTTTGGTGTCTGTTCTGCTTTGCTGGTGGAGTTGTTTGGTTTTTTGACCCCATCAAAGGGAATTAAAGGAGTACTAAGTGTCCTCCATTAGGCACTTGAAATGGAGTGGTGAGTAAAGAGAGACGTGCTGTCTGCCCTCATGGAGCTCACGGTTACAAATACTCAACACGTCCGTAAGCAACAGAGTGAGTAACCCTGAGCCACACCAAGAACTGTGTATTAATAAGAAAGGAATTCATTGTGATGTTAGGAACTGCAATTCAGGAGACACAGATTCAGATGAAACTGAAGAGTGTTCCAGGGAAGAGAAAAAGACTCAGGGGCTTGTAAAGGCAAAAGCCACAAGGTTGTTAAAGTGGTCTGGCAGGAGTTACAATTGATTCTGACACAGAAAAGGAAATATCTTTTCCAGAAAGGATGGACTGACATGAATTATTTTAGGGTAAGGGCTTGATAAGTATCCAGAGTTTCTGGAACAGCAGGGAGATGAAAACAAATGAGCTGTTAAATACACTTCGGTAGGGTTCCCATTCCCTTGCCCAACTTTTCTCGTTCGTGATTTTTCCCAGCATTAAGAAAAAAAGACCTCAGTAAAAATCAAAAGTGCTGCTGCTAAGTCCCCTTCTTCCTTGGTACGGCATAGAAGGTACATTTCTGTTACCTGGGACTGGTAACCAAGTGGAGCCTTAGCTGTCACACTGACGCCTTAGTGGGAAGTTGCTCTTCTGGAAAGTTCCTGATGTCTGATAGTGGTCTGTGATCAGAGGGCATAAATCACGTGTGGGGGATGGGACCAGAAGCCCCTGAGTGGCCCCCCATCATTGACGCCCCTTGCCTTCCAAGAGATAGACTTTGTGGCCTCCCGTGGCCTTCAAGGTCTGGCCCCAGACAAGGTTCTCCAGAAGCCCTCCTCTCTGTTCACCTCCCCCTACCCTGCCCCCCCCCCCCCGCCGCCTTTCCTGGCCCGCATCCTCGTCTAGGTCATTTCCTCTGCTTGGAGCCCTCTCCTCTGTCTGTCTCATGTGGCCAGTGACTGCTCATTCTTCCTGTCTCAGCTTACATGTCAACTTCCTCAGGGCTGCCTTCTCAGGTCACCCCATCCTAAGTAAGTCCCCTGACCTAGGTTCTGACTCAGCCCTGGTCTGTTTCCTTCAGGGCTCCAGAAAATGATGATCAAAATGGAGTTGGTATTGCTAAGAAAGCTCTCAAAAATTAAGCCAGGGGAGCTACTGAGAAAGTGTGACTTCTGCACATCTCAGCCTGGATGGAATCTAAACTTTGACCACTTATTGTGAAGATGAAATTATATGGTACACAGAAGGTGATTAGGTCAGGGCCTGGCACAGTATAGGCATTCCATAAATATTAACTGTTTTATTTTAGCTATTTATTTTAATAGAATTAACTATTTTATTTATATTAACTAATTATTTTAGCATGATAATTCATTACTATAACTATAGTTATAATAACTATTATTTTATAAATATATAAATGATAAAATACAAATATATGAATAATAACTATATATTATTATTATAACGTTCATTATTATAACATAGTCCCTGGCTTCACCTCCAACCGTATCTCATATTCCCCTTCCTTTCTCCCCTCCCCCACTTTTCATGCCTACAGTCACATTGGATTTTCTTTAGTACCTTGAGCAGAAGAATTATTTGCCTCTCACATTTGCCGTTTTCTCTGCTGGGCATCTTCTTCCCCTTTTTGCAGATCTGGCTCCTTCTCAGGTCTTCTGGTCTTGCCACCTGCCACCACTTGAGGGAGAGCTTCCTCCCACCATCCCATTTTTCTTACCTTAGTAATATTCTGTATTCTTGTTTACTTGCATGTTTTGTTGTTGTTCAGACACTTAGTCGTGCCTGACACTCTGGGACCCCTGGATTGCAGTACACCAGGCTTCCCTGTCCTTCATTATCTCCCAGAGTTTGCACAAACTCATGTCCATTGAGTCGATGATGCCATCCAACTATCTCATCCTCTGTCACCCCCTTCTCCTCCTGCCCTCAATCTTTCCCAGCATCAGGGTCTTTTCCATTGTGTCAGCTCTTCACATCCAATACATCAGCCAGTGATTGGAACTTCAGCATCAGTCCTTCTGATGAATATTCAGGATTGATTTCCTTTGGGATTGACTGGTTGGATCTCCTTGCTGTCCAAGGGACTCTCAAGAGTCTTCTCCAGCACCCCAGTTCTAAAGCATCAATTCTTTGGTGCTCAGCCTTCTTTATGGTCTAACTCTCACATCCATACATGACTACTGGAAAAACTGTAACTTAGACTATACAGACCTTTGTTGGCAGGGTGATTTCTCTGCTTTTTAATACATTGTATAGGTTTATCATAGCTTTTCCTTCAAGGAACAAGCATCTTTTAATTTTGTGGCTGCGGTCACCATCCACAGTGATTTTGGAGCCCAAGAAAATTACATGTTTAAGTATTTTATTTTTAGTCTTTACCAAAATGTCAGCTCCATGTGGGCAGGAAACAGTGCCTGGCACACAGTTGATGGTTAATAAATAGTTTTGAATGAGTGAATGACTGGATGAAGGAAGGAATGGCCGTCCATCCAGGACAGTGGTTCTCAACTCTTCTCAGAATGACCTGAGAAGCTCTTCAAAAAATACCAATGCTGGAGTCTCATCCCCACAGATCCTAATTCATTTGATCTGGGGTGGAGCTTGGGCACAGGAATTTTCATGGGCATTTTGGGGACATAGGTGATTCTAAGGTATGGGTACCACTATAAAGAATGTTAAACATATCCATTTAGACAGTTTCATCTCAGATCTTCACCTGGCAGCCACCCCATAGGTGATGCTGTCTCATCCAGTATCATGTGGGATGCAGTAAGAGCTCTGCTCTAAAGACTAGAGGGAATGGACAAAGTACTCTCCATATTTTCCTGGCTCGGGACAAGAGATTAACTTTGTCATTGATATAAAGTGTCACAAAGTCCCAGAACATTGGACCCATTGGTGTTCAATGCCAGTTATTAAAATTTGCGGAATTTTTCTGGGTGTCTCCTTGGAAATGTGGCTTCCAGCAGTTACCTGTACCTTCTGACGGATGGCCAGGAGGCTTGGCTGCGTGGCCTCACAGCATAGTCATGTTGGTCCCTGCTGCAGCCTTCTTGCAGTTGGGCATAGAGACAATCATCCTCGTTTCTGGCTCCCAAACAACTTTCAGACAATCATCCTCATTTCTGGCTCCCAAACAACTTTCAGACAATCATCCTCATTTCTGGCTCCCAAACAACTTTCAGACAATCATCGTCATTTCTGGCTCCCAAACAACTTTCCTGCCAGAGTATTTGCATATCATGTGTCCATCCAGGGAAAGGACGTATAAACAAGCTTGAAATTACCAGATGCCGTGAGCATGACGTCACTAGTATTTACTACTAGAGAAAGGAACTTGGCCACTTTTCTGTTCCCAAGCATGACCTTTGCTGGTCAAGGCAGCTGACCAAGACCTGAAAGCTCTTTTTAGCTTTTGTAATGACTGTTACATTTTGCCAGCATAAGCCCAGCCTCACAGAAAAGGGAAGAACCACCGCTGGGGACTCTTGAGGCCTTATAAAATATTTGAGGACAACCATTTTTTCTACATGCTGACAAATATTCATTTGACTCACAATGGAAGATAAGAGCTGGAAAGAATCTAAAGATCTTTCTTTTTAATGTACTTTGCATGGTGAACGGAGAGAGCAAATTGCTATTTAGCACCTTAAAGTGAAGGTACTTGGTTTATGAAATTATGAGGAAGTGTCACAGCTTGAAAGTGAACTCTGGGCAATATCCAAATGCCACAAACCTAAATTAAAGGACAGCAGACTTGGACATGAGAAAGGGTGTGACTTACAAAGGGTAACATGAGAGAATATCTTCTTTTTTAAATTGAAATATAGTTGATTTAAAATGTTATGTTAATTTCTGCTGTTCAGCACAGTGACTCAGTTATATATATTTATATATATGTACATTCTTTTAAAATATTCTTTTCCATATGGCTTATCATAGGTCCTCTTTGCAGTAGGACCTTGCTATTCATCCATTTTGTATATAAAAGCTTACATGTGCTAACCCCAAAATCCCACCCCATCTCTCCCCCAACCACCACCCCCTTGGCAACCTGTTCTCTTTGTCTGTGAGTCTTTGTTTCATCAGTCAGTTCAGTTCAGTCGCTCAGTCATGTCCGACTCTTTGTGACCCCATAAATCACAGCACGCCAGGCCTCCCTGTCCATCACCAACTCCCGGAGTTCACTCAAACTTATGTCCAAGTCAGTGATGCCATCCAGCCATCTCATCCTCTGTCATCCCCTTCTCCTCCTGCCCCATCCCTCCCAGCATCAGAGTCTTCCATTGAGTCAACTCTTCGCATGAGGTGGCCAAAGTATTGGAGTTTCAGCTTCAGCATCAGTCCCTCCAGTGAACACCCAGAACTGATTTCCTTTAGGATGGACTGGTTGGATCTCCTTGCAGTCCAAGGGACTCTCAAGAGTCTTCTCCAACACCACAGTTCAAAAGCATCAATTCTTTGGCGCTCAGCTTTCTTCACAGTCCAACTCTCACATCAATACATGACCACTGGAAAAACCATAGCCTTGACTAGATGGACCTTTGTTGGCAAAGTAATGTCTCTGCTTTTCAATATGCTATCTAGGTTGGACATAACTTTCCTTCCAAGGAGTAAGCGTCTTTTTAATGTCATGGCTGCAGTCACCATCTGCAGTGATTTTGGAGCCCCAAAAAATAGTCTGACACTGTTTCCACTGTTTCCCCATGTATTTCCCATGAAGTGATGGGACCAGATGCCATGATCTTAGTTTTCTGAATGTTGAGGTTTAAGCCAGCTTTTTCACTCTCCTCCTTCACTTTCATCAAGAGGCTTTTTAGTTCCTCTTCACTTTCTGCCATAAGGGTGGTGTCATCTGCATATCTGAGGTTATTGATATTTCTCCCAGCAATCTTGATTCCAGCTTGTGCTCTTCCAGCCCTGTGGTTCTCATGATGTACTCTGCATAGAAGTTAAATAAGCAGGGTGACAGTATACAGCCTTGACATACTCCTTTTCCTATTTGGAACCAGTCTGTTGTTCTATGTCCAGTTCTAACTGTTGCTTCCTGACCTGCATACAGGTTTCTCAAGAGGCAGGTCTGGTGGTCTGGTATTCCCATCTCTTGAAGAGTTTTCCAGTTTATTGTGATCCACACAGTCAAAGGCTTTGGCATAGTAAATAAAGCAGAAATAGATGTTTTTTCTGGAACTATCTTGCTTTTTCAATGATCCAGCAGATGTTAGCAATTTGATCTCTGGTTCCTCTGCCTTTTCTAAAACCAGCTTGAACATCAGGAAGTTCACGGTTCATGTATTGCTGAAGCCTGGCTTGGAGAATTTTGAGCATTACTTTACTAGCGTGTGAGATGAGTGCAATTGTGCGGTAGTTTGAGCATTCTTTGGCATTGCCTTTCTTTGGGATTGGAACGAAAACTGACCTTTTCCAGTCCTGTGGCCACTGCTGAGTTTTCCAAATGTGCTGGCATATTGCGTGCAGGACTTTCACAGCATCATCTTTCAGGATTTGAAAGGGCTCAACTGGAATTCCATCACCTCCAACTAGCTTTGTTCATAGTGATGCTTTCTAAGGCCCACTTGACTTCACATTCCAGGATGTCTGGCTCTAGGTGAGTGATCACATCATCGTGATTATCTTGGTCGTGAAGATCTTTTTTGTAGAGTTCTTCTGTGTATTCTTGCCACCTCGTCTTAATATCTTCTGCTTCTGTTAGGTCCATACCATTTCTGTCCTTTATCAAGCCCATCTTTGCATGAGATGTTTCCTTGGTATCTAATTTTCTTGAAGAGATCTCTAGTCTTTCGCATTCTGTTGTTTTCCTCTATTTCTTTGCATTGATCGCTGAGGAAGGCTGTCTTATCTCTCCTTGCTATTCTTGGAAACTCTGCATTCAGATGCTTATATCTTTCCTTTTCTCCTTTGCTTTTCACTTCTCTTCTTTTCACAGCTCTTTGTAAGGCCTCCTCAGACAGCCATTTTCCTTTTTTGCATTTCTTTTCCATGGGGATGGTCTTGATCCCTGTCTCCTGTACAATGTCACGAACCTCATTCCATAGTTCATCAGGCACTCTGTCTATCAGATCTAGTCCCTTAAATCTATTTCTCACTTCCACTGTATAAGCATTAGGGATTTGATTTAGGTCATACCTGAGTGTCTAGTGGTTTTCCCCACTTTCTTCAATTTAAGTCTGAATTTGGCAATAAGGAGTTCATGATCTGAGCCACAGTTAGCTCCTAGAGAGGTTCATTTGTGTATATTTTAGATTCCATGTATAAGTGATTTACTTTTTGTGACTTATATCACTTAATATGATAATCCTAGTTGTACTCATGTTATTGCAAATGGCATTATTTTGTTCTTTTTATGGCTGAGTAGTATTCCATTGTATATAAATGTGCTGCATCTTTATCCGTTCATCTGTTGAGGGACATTTAGGTTGTTTCCATGTCTTGGCTATTGTGACTAGTGCTGCTATGAACATGGGGGTGCATGTATCTTTTTGGAATTACAGTTTGTCCGAATATATGCCCAGGAGTGGAATTGCTAGATGGTATGGCAATTCCATTTTTTGTTTTCTGAGGAACCTCCATGTTGTTTTCCATAGTGGCTCCAACAACTTACATTTCCACCAAAGTGTAGGAGGGTTCCCTTTTCTCTATACCCTCCATGAAAGAATTTCTTTGTGGCAATAGTCACTCCAGTCTGCAGGCGACAGAATTTCATAGAGCTATACACATACCAAAAAAATAAAACAATAAAAAAAAGAGTGCATGTGCAAACTGGTAAAATCTGAATAAGGTGTATAACTGAGTTAATATCAATCAACTTCAATTTCCTGGTTTTGACCAAATACTGTGGGTACTTAAGATATCATCATTAACCAAAGCTTGGTGAAAGGTACAAGGGGACTCTTAGTACTATATTTGTAACTTTTTGTGAACCCTAAGCTATATCAAAATAAAATTTATAATTTAGGGGAAAAAGACAATGGGCCAGGAGAAGCTGGGAGAGAATTTTGCAACATACGTAATAGATTAATGTATATTGTTTTCTGTGCTATTCTTAGAGTTGCCACATGTGACTGTTGAGTATTTGAAATAGCACCACAGATTTTAATGATAAAAGTTTGGACATGTTGGGTTAAATAAAATATATATTATTAAAGTTAATTTTACCTCTTTAATGTGGCTACTAGAAAACAAATTTATTTTACTGCACTGGGTCTTTGTTGCTGCATGCAGGCTTTCTCCATTTGTGGAGAGTGGGGGCTACTCTAGTTGCAGAGCATGGGTATAGGGCACTCGGGCTTCAGCATTTGCAGCACATGGACCCTGTAGTTGCAGCTCACAGACTCCAGTACATGGGCTTAGTTTGCCTTGCAGCATGTGGAATCTTCCCATACCAGGGATTCAACCCATATGCCCTGCATTGACAGGTGGATTCTTTATCAGTGGACCACCAGGGATGTCCAGAAAATTTTGAATTAAGTATGTGGTCCCCGTTATATTTCTATTGCATGGTGCTGACCTATAATATGTAAAAAATTTCTGCAAATGTATAATTATCAGACAAATTAATAGACAACTAGACAAAAAGATATAAGTATAAAAATCATTAAGAAGAAATACATTTGGGACTTCCTTGGTAGCTCAGTGGTAAAGAATCCACCTGCCAATGCAGGAGACACAGGTTTGATCCCTGATCTGGGAAGATGTCACGTGCCACAGAATGACTGAGCTTGTGTGCCACAACTATTGAGCCTGTGGTCTCGATCCCAGGAGCTGCAGCTCCTGAGCCCACACACTGCGACATGGAAACCTGTGTGCCCTAGAGCCTGTGCTCCACAAGGAAGGAAGTCGTCCCAGCCCACGCGCTGCAGCGAAGAGTAGCCTGCGCACACCACAGCTAGAGAAAAGCCCATGCAGCAGCGAAGACCCAGCACAGTCAAATAAAGTTATTAAAAAAAAAAAAGAAATACACCTGACAAACATTTATCCGTACATATGTTTGTTAATTCAACATGTATTTATTGATCTCCAGGCACTGTATTAGTCACTTGGGAAAGTTTTAAATAAACTGATCTGAGAAGGCCTCTCTCAGAAGATGATGTTTGAGTGGAAATCTGAACATGATTCAATTTCATCATTAATAAAGAAATGTTATTTTGAGATTCTTTTTTGCCTGTTAAAACAGCAAAAATAGATGAATAACATACAGTGTGGGCAAGGTTGTGGAGGAAAGGACACATAAATACTGTTAGTGGGAATGTAAATTTGTACAGTTTTTCTACAATGCAATTTTACTCTATCTCCAAATATAAATATACCCTTTGACTCTGTAATCCCATTCCTAGGAATCCATCCCAGGAAGACACTCAGATGTGTACAAAAATATATGAATGAGAGTGTCTGTTGCAGCATATTATGTAATTGCCACAAACTTTAAATAGCTGAAATGTTAGTGAGGTGTGACCATTTAAGTGACTAGTACAAATCCATTAAAAAGAGTGAGACAACTATACTTGCAACTTTTCTGTAAGTTTGAAGTTCTTTGAAAACAGAAAGTTACCTACCAAAAGTTTATCATGACAAATTAAGGTTTTTCCCCAAGAATCAGGACAGTGCAACATTAGAAAGTTTATCAATGTACTTTAAATCATGACTGGATAAAGAAAACAGCAGTGAGACAAACCCAGAAGCGTGAGCTTAGAAAGCCACCCCTACCCTATGACAAGTGATAAAAAGCAAGGTACAGAACACAAATAGTATGCTGCTGCTGCTGCTGCTAAGTCGCTTCAGTCGTGTCCGACTCTGTGCAACCTCATGGACTGTAGCCCACCAGGCTACTCCGTCCATTGGATTCTCCAGGCAAGAACACTGGAGTGGGTTGCCATTTCCTTCTCCAGTGCATCAAAGTGGAAAGTGAAAGTGAAGTCGCTCAGTCGTGTCCGACTCTTAGCGACCCCATGGACTGCAGCCTACCAGGCTCCTCCATCCATGGGATTTTCCGGGCAACAGTACTGGAGTGGGGTGCCATTGACATTTTTAGCTAAGAGGAAAAGAAAAAACTCTGAGAGAGAGAATCAAACCAGCTATGTAACTTCAGGCAAATTATTTTAACTTCTCTGTGACTCAGTTTTCCCATCAGTAAAATGGAAACAAAGCATCTGCCTCACAGGGTTGTTATGAAGACTGATGAAATAATCCTTGAAAAGTGTCTGGCCCATAACAAATACTCAGTATATGTTATCTGTTATCATTATGATTTTTGTCAAAGAAAAAACTGAGGCCAAAACAATTAGAAAAGAAAAAAATTTTACTTGAAAAGAAATACAAGGAAGTCCAGCCTCAAAATGGCCAGCCAGCCAAATGCAAACCACAGTATTTAAAGGAAATGAATGCAAAATTTCCAGGATTACCAGGTTTTCCATTAATCTTTTCCTGATTAAAAAAAAAAAAAACAAAGCAAAACAGTATCTTTCTCAAAAGATTACATATCCACAAAGGAGGGGACCTGTGTTTAGGTATCCATGTCACAAAAGGCAAAGATGAAATTGTCTTTGCAAAGCCTTATGGGAAATACTCAAGGTTTCAGTATTGGAAGGATGCAGGCTAAACAGACTAACCTGTTGTTCTTGGTTTATCTCAGCATACAAATTGCTATTTCTCATGAACTGTGGTACATGATGTGCTTAGTCATAATGAAACCAGGAGAAAGTGTCAGTTTTCCTTTCATATTATTCATGGGGAAAAAAAATCTAGAAGCAAATGTACTACCCTGTTATCTTTGGGAAATAGAATTGAGAGAAGAGCTTACTATCTACAGTGTACGTTTCTATGGCATTCAAATACTTTGCATGTTCATGAATTGCATTCAGAATTGGTGAAAGAACTAAGACGATCATGTAAATTTAAGTATCAAAGTCATCCCTTGTTTCTTTATAGTTCTTCCACGGCAGATGGACTAGTTTGCTTTTTAAGCCCTTCAGAAAAAGATTTATAAACCATGCATTTTCTCTCAAACCCATTTCTACCACTTCATTCTGTAGCATCTGCCAACAGACCTATATTAATACACAGTTCCAGTTGGGAGAGAAAAGAACTCCAGCCAATGAACTGAGGAGGGGGGGATTAATCCCTTCCTGCTCTGTTGTTGGATGATGACCCTGAAGCCAGAGCCCCTCACCAGTGAAGTCGTTTAAAGTGAAATGTGAGAGTTCTAAATAACCCCACCTTCATCCCTTCCCCCATATCCTTACATTTACCCAGCAGATTTACCCATAGGAAGCCCCTTCTCCAAGAACCAGAGGAAGAAAGGGATTCATAAAAGGACTCTTGGGAAGAAAAGAGTCTACAACTAATATTGAAAGAGGCTTTTCACCTGTTTTTCAAGCTAACCATGGATCCATTCCTGGGATGACTCAACATCTCCTTTATGAGCTCCAGAGGGATGGTGAATTGCCAAGAAAAGGGTTACATACAAGATGCCAGACTGCTAACAGGTGATGAAGGTTGGACAGGATTTGCCCAAGTCTTGCACCCCCATGCCCCTTAGCCAGGTCACCAGCATGGCTCTGCTGATCTGCAGCAGACAAGTGGCCTGGGTAGCCCCATTTCCCCTGCGCTCATGGGCAATGCACAGATGTAGATGTACCCTTCACCATGGCACACACTGGCTGTTGTCCCCACTGCTACTGAGAACACGAAACTGGGTTTTCATCCAAACAGCCAGGGCTTGACAATGTTTGGGGGACAGATTGGCAAGGAATGTCTCATTGTTTTCTTTGTTTTATTTTTCCTGGTTACAGCAGTGCAAGTATATCACCATGACTAATCTCAGAACTGGGTTTTTTGAAGATACCATGATAGAATAATGATCAATTTAGGAGAGCCTGAATCTATATAATCTTAAACTGATTATGAACTCACAATTCAGGGTTCTAGGATTCTATGCAGTGACTTTACTTGTGAAGCCTCTAAAACAAAGTTTCCCAAACGTGGGTTGCCAGGTTCTGTTCTAGCAAGGAGTAGAGATTGATCGCCCATAATTCTCATAAGTAGCCCAGAAGATTCTGTTTCACCCCAAGGACCTCAGCTTTAGAAGAAGAATAAAACAGGCAGTGGCAATTCATAGTAAAAGCTAATTTATTGAGCATAAATTATGTTCTAGACCAGTGCTAACCACTTTGCATGCATTAACTCATTGGCCCCTCCAATATGAAGGAGGTGTTATTACTGTTGTCCCCAATTTACAGATAAGGACTCTGAGGCTTAGAAAGCTTGATAGCTTGCTGTAATTCTCACAGTTGATAAAACATGAAATCGGAACTTAGATCTCTCTGCATTTTAGAGCCCATGCTCCATGACACATTTTCTTGGGTTAAGTCTTAAGATGGTGAACATCTTGACCTTGCACGATGTTAAAGATAGTTGTCTAGACCAAAGGTTTTTGACCTTGAGAAGGTTTTTTAAAAAATACTCTGGCAGCAACCCAAGTATCCATCAGTGAATGAGTGGTAAACAAAATGTGGCATATCCATAAAATGAAATATTATTCAGCCTCAAAAAGGAAAGAAGCTCTGACACGTGCTACAACATAGATGAACCTTGAGGACATTATGCTTATCGAGATAAGCCAATCATAGAAGACAACCATTGTATGAGTCAACTCATAAAATTCCTAGAGTAGTCAAATCCATAAGAACAGGACATAGAATGGTGATTGCTAGGGGCTGGGAATGGGGAGGAGTGGTGGGAAGAATGAGGAGTGAGTGTTTAATGAAAACAGAGTTTCAGTTTGAGATGATTAATGACAGTGATATTTGCACAACATGAATGTACTTAGTGCCATTGAATTGTATACTCAACAGTGGTAAATTTTATGTCAGGCACATTTTACCACAATGTCTACTTTAAAAAACTGGTGTCTGGCTCCTACACCAGTTAAATTGAAGTCTCTCCAGAATAGGGCCGAGCCTGTGGCATTTATTTTTAATACTATCCAAGTGTTTCTGATGGACACACAGGGTTAAGAATTCAGGTTAAGAATTCAGGATGCAGGGTTCTGGAGTTCTCCCTGCCGGCAGCCCCTGGCATCATTTCAAGCTCTCACTCTCCCATTCACACAAGAGGCCTGATAGCAAGACTCCCTGGGGAGGCAAGTCTCCCAGCCTGTTGCTAAGATGGCCCAGATCCAAGAATTAATGGAAGGTTCCGGAAGCAGAAAGCTCTGTGGTTTACTGGGAGTTTCTCTGGCTTGTAATTGTCTGCATATGCCTCATTCCTCTTCATAGTCCACGAAGAAGGGTGATTATTACTGAAGTGCTGTGCTTTCAGAGTCAAGAATAGAGGTTCCCACGGAAACCTGCAATTCATGGCATGGATCGAATCATTCTATCCCTAACTTACAAATGCAGATTTCCAGTCTTCTTTGGGCTACAGCACAGCTTTTGGGGAAGTCTCGGCAGTGGGGGTTATGATAAAGAGGGCTTATAATAAGAGAGAGGGATAGCATCTGACCTTCAGCTCAGCAGCAAGGACTCTCTGAGCACCTCTCCTTTGCCTGGGGCTCCAGGATGCCATCAGTGAACTCATATTCTGTAGGAAAACTGATGTATTCATCACCCATTCAGCCAATATAGATTTCTTGAGTTCCTACAATGGACCAGACATCTCTCCAAAGGGCACAGAAGATTCTGTGCCTGTGCACAAGGATACCATCTTGAGCCTAGTGATACCCTGCATCATGGAGATGTCTGGAGAAACTCGGTAGAGAGAGCAGGATGGCTGGGAAATTGGAAAGTGGCTGCTGCTACCTAACAGTCAGTACAGAAGTTTCCCAGTATTCTAACAGCTGAGGAGGCTGTGTGAGTAGGTGCCAGGTGTGTGACAGTTTGGCTTCAGCAAAAGAGTGAACAGGTCAGCCAGGTCCCTGACCTTCTAGCATAAGGAGCAGGCAATCTTTTTCTGTCATGGACCAAATAATAAATATTTTAGGACTTGTAAGCAATACGCTGTCTGTCCCAGCTACTCATTTCTGTTGTTATAACATGAAAGCAGCTACAGACAGTAGTAAACAAATGATTGTGACTGTGTTCCCTACAGACTTTGTTTACAAAAATCACAGGCTGGATTTGGCCTATGGGCCATGGCTTGCAGACCCCTGTTCTAATGGATGAGACAGATGTACCCATTCATCCTTTCAGCATACAAATATTTACTGCATATCATCTACATGACAAATACTGCATTGGACAGTGGTATACTGTGCTAAACAAGGAGACAATGGTCCCTGCTCGCATAACACTTATACTCTAATGGGAGAGGCCAAATCATTCTTTTCAATATGCTAAGGTAAATATTAAGATGAAAGTAATCAGGAACTACAGAAGAGGACGTTAACTCAGACTGGGAGTTCAGGGAAGACTTCCTGGAGGAGGTGGTAACCATGCCACTGGCTCAGATCAGCCTGGGAAACCATGTCTTTCCTTGTGGGTTGTCATCACCAGCTCTTCCCTTGTGTCCCCCAGGCTCAGAACAGCTATGAGGATGGAGACATTGAAGGATCCAAGCGGCTTGGAAGGAATGCCAAGTGGGTGGCCGTTGCCTCCATCGTTATTGGCCTTCTCGTCATTGCTATTTCTTGTACAGTTCACTTCACTTGGAAATAGGTAAGCTTTTCTGGTTTTATTAATATTTATTTTTATTTGGCTGCGCCAGGTCTTAGTTGCAGCACATGGAATCCATCTTTGTTGCAGAATGCAGGATCTTTAGTTGCAGCATGCAAGCTCTTAGTTGTGGCATGCGGGACATTTAGTTGCAGCATGCGGAATCTAGTATGGCAAGAGGGATCTTTAGTTGTGAAATGCGGAATCTTTAGTTGCAGTTGTGGGATCTGGTTCCCCGACCAGGGATCAAACTCAGGCCCCCTGTATTGGGAGTGCAGAGTCTTTGTCACTGGACCTCCAGGGAAGTCCTCTAAGGTGCCTTTTCTTGAAAAGCCCACTGGAAACTGCTAGGATAGGTTAGATTGTGCTCCAGTAGCAGTCTCAAACAAAAGGGTTTTCATCTTTATTCACTACTATTCCATAGGCCACATGGGTTTGCAGAAAGTCTCTCCTCCACACAGTCCCTCAGGGTCCAGACTACACCATCTTGTAGCTGCTCTGTCTGAAACAGGAGTCAACAAACTTCTCCTGTAAAGGGCCAGATGATAAATATTTTAGGCCACTATTAACGTCTCAGTTGCAACTACTTAACTCTGCATTTTAGCACAGAAGCAGCCATATCCAATCTATAAATGCATTAATGTAGCTGTGTGTGATAAAGCTTTATTTATAAAAACAGGGAGCTGGCCCATGGCTCATAGTTTTCCAGCCTCTGATCTAGAACATGAGGGCTTCTCAGGCTAAGACAGGAGAGAGGAAAAGCCAGAGAATCCCACATGGGTTTTCACTGCCTCAGCCCTGGAGCGATACTTGTCACTTAGGCTCATATTTGATCGACTAACACCAGTCACATAGTTCCACCTAACTGTAAGAGAGTGGGAAGTGTATGACAATAAGTGGAACTTTAAGGTTATCACTGCTCTGCCTTAGCATCTAATGTGCTAAATGATTTCCTACATGACACTGCATCCAACTAGCCTGACTGTTCTTAGTTTAAGAACAGAAGGCTCTCTGCCTATGTTTGGTATTTTCAGTGAGCTCTCGTCTCACAAAGAGATGATGTTTCTCTCTGGATCAGGACAAATTTATTCTGATTTCTCCAGCCAGTGGAGATGGGCTCCATCCACTAGAACCACTGATACTTTCCATCAGAGTTTTGCCAAAGGGCAAGGTAGTGTGATGGACAACCAGGATCTGGGAATGACAAGCCCAGATTCATCTCTGTCTCACTGTGTAACTCCTGGCCAAACAGATAAGAATTCAGAAACCCTTCCACTCTTCTCTCATAGCAGCACTGTTCCTCCAACACCATTTCCCTCAAGCTGGGAAGATCAGTCTTTTTGACCTGGGGCCCATTGGGTGGGTATGGGAGGAAGGGGACACCTTTTAGATCAGCCAAGCCCACCTTGGCAACCAAGAGGGTAGTGGATGTCCCAGTGGGTCGACTTACTATCAGACAAGCCAGATCCATGAGCAATCAGGGGCCGCTGGGTGGAGGAGGAGATATCGAAATAGGAAGTGTCATAAAGGAAAAAATATGATCTCTTTTGACCAAAAGAGAGGAGAAAAAGACACTAAGATGTCAAAAGCACCTCAAAGTGTCTTGCCTACAAGATGGCAAATTGATGATGTTGGCCTGTGAAGGAGAAGGCAGTTGAAAGATAGATGAGAACACACCCGACTTTCCTCTTTAATGGAAGGGTAATGTGCTTGCATGTGTGAGCATGGGGCCATGGGGTGTGGGGTAACACGGTGCAGGTTTGGGACCAGACTTCCTTGGCACAAGTACCCGCCCCCTTTACCACTTTCTTACTGTGAGACCTTCTGCCAACTGCTTGCCTCCCTCAGCTTCAGTTTCTTCCCCTTTAAACTGGGGTTTATAATTGTACCCATTTAATAAACCTGCTGTGAAGGTTAATAAGATGATGCACAGAATGTGTGTAGGTTGGCATCTGTTCCTTTTCAGTGCATAAAGAAACACAAACCATTTGTTAATTATTACTGTGATTATCAGCATGACTGGAGGAAGGACCTCAAAGAGTTCAAGATGCTATTGAACTGAGTTCAGGGCTTTGAATAGATGAGCCAAACTCGAAGGACGGTGTTCCGGGTAAATAAGGCCAAGTCCTGGTGTAACTCCTGGGGACTTGTGAAAATACATACTGCCCAGATCAGTGTTTGAGCTAAGTGGTGATAATAATAGCAACTGACACTGACCTAGAACTCACCATATGCCAGGTACTGTTCCACGCTCTCACATGAATTAAATCTCACTGAGTCCTCACAACAACCCCAGGAAGTAGGTGATATTATCCCCATTTTTTGCAGATGAAGAAACAGAGGCTCAGAGAAATGAGGCTACTTGCCTGATATCTCGCAATTAATTAGTAGAAAAGACTGAGGGTGAGCCCAGGGTAACCTGGCTCTGGAAAATGTTTGTTGTTATTGTTGTTTTGCTATGCCAGGTCTTAGCTGAGGCCTGCAGAATCTTCGATCTTTGTTGCAGCATGCAAGATTTTCTTATAGTTGTGGCATAAGAAATCTAGTTTCCTGACCAGGGATTGAACCCAGGCCCCTTGCATTGGGAGCACAGAGTCTCAGCCACTGAATTGCCAGAGAAGTTCCTGGAAGCTGTTGTTAACCACACTACCTCACAACCTCTAAGCCAGCACATCCTTTCTAGTACATGCACTAACAAAGGCCAGTAGATGGCTCTTACCTTGTGGATAACTCTAGAATTATAACTATAATGCTGGTGCCTTGAGGTTCCAACCCGCCAGAAGAACATGATGAGTTAGGGCCAAGGGTAAGAAAATCAAAGGGCTGCAGGAGTGAGGCAGGGAACATATTATACATGCATGAAGCAGGTTGATGGGGAACAGTGGGGACTGTGGTGAGAAGAGGAGCACAGTTTAAAGGGAGCAGCCACCACTCTGCTCCTGCTGGTTGTCACCACTTAGAACGCAGACCTTATGGGCCCATTTTCCAAAAAACATTGGAAAGTTGGGTCTTTATTTAAAAATCTCCTGATTTTTAGATGTTGACCACCAATTCACACAGTTTAAACACATAATGAGGGCCCCAAACAAAACAAAAACATACAAAAATCACACCTGCAACCTGGACATTATCTACTTTATAGAGTTTCTGGTGGACAATATGGCTTTCAAAGTTCAGTTTGCCTATTAGATTCCAGGCAAGAAGTTTCACTGGGGACCCAGAAGTCTTCCTCCATTGAGGGAGTTCTCCACATGAGGACTTCCTCCATTCTCAGTAAGAATGTTTCTGTATGCAGGTGAAGCTCTGATGTTTGTATCCTTGTGATTGAGGTTTTGTTAGTAGTAGTAATGAAGGATAGGAGAGGAGGTCACCTCTCCATTGCTTCTCCCTGATGGGAAGTGTTTCACAGTGGTTAGAAACAGGCCCTCAGCACTCTTTTTGCCAGGACTCAAATCCTAGCTCTACCACCCAGACCACTCTGGCATTTTTTTTTTAGTATTTACTTTGATCTTACCTATTTATTTGGCTGCACCAGCTCTTAGTCGCGGCACACAGGATCTTCAGTCTTCATTGCTGCATGTGGGATATTTAGTTGCGGTGTGCAGGATTTTTTTTAAGTTGTGGCAAGCAGCATCTTCTAGTGGCACACAGGATCTTTAATTGTGGCATATGAACTCTAGTTGCGGCATGTGAAATCTAATTCCCTGGCCAGGGATCGAACCCAGGCCCCCTGCATTGAGAGTCCAGAGTCTTAGCCACCCGACCATCAGGGAAGTCCCACCCTGGCAAGGAAGCTTCCTGTGCCTCAATTTGCCTCTCTATAAAGTGAGGATAGAATTGTTTCCCCATCTGTATGGTCAGGTTCCCTTTAGCTACTTTTCCTTCTGTGGTATCCAAAAAAGCAAAAATGTTTTCCAGAGTTAGAATTCCACAGAGAAACTAAAATTTAAAAGCTTTGTCGTGTGTGTGTGTGCATGTGTATGAGACAGTAAGAAACTAGACCTCAGTGAATGAAATCAGTTCTGTTTTCCTTTAAAACCAATAATAAGACCCGATTTCTCAGTAATCCTTTGAAATAAATTTCCCAGCCTGGCTTACTGGAGGAATTGAACCAAATTGTGGAATTACTAAAGTAGAGGTTCCCAAACTTTGGGCTGCAGAAGACTTACCTGGGGAGTTTTAAAAGAGTTAGACATCTGAGCCCTACCTCAAAGGATTCCAACTCACTGAGTCATAAGCGAGGACCAAGAATCTGCATTTTCAAGCTCCCCACTCCCTCCCAAAGACTCTGCTGCAGGTGATTAGAACACTCTGCCAGTCTTCCTTCCTCCCAAATCGAAAAGGAAGAACACACTAATAGCACTAGCCATTAACAGAGTGGTCAGTTTTCATTTACATCAGCAAACTCGTCATCCTAACATGTTATTATCAAACTCAAGGCCAAGGACGGGAATCATTTTACCACCCAGGAGGTGTACCCGCAGAGAGATGCTTTTGTAACAATCAAAGCAAGGACCTCCGTGGAGGGGCTGGGAAAATCTGACTTTAGAGAAGGCCTAGCCTAGAGGCAAGACCAAAAGCTTTGAGTATGTCAGTTTCCTGTATTTCATTTAAAAAAAAAAAAAAAAACTGTCTGAAATCTCCTACTATCTTTTAAAAACGTGTTAAGTCCTGCAAAAAGGGCTTCCCATGTAGCTCAGTGGTAAAGAATCTGCCTGCCAATGCAGGAGACTCGGGTTCAATCCCTAGGTCAGGGAGATCTCCTGGAAGAGGAAATAGCAACCCACTCCAGTGTTCCTGCTAGGATAATCTCATAGACAGAGGACCCTGGTGGGCTACAGTCCATGGGGTCACAAAGAGTTGGACATGACTGAGCACACGTGCCTTTATGTGTGTGTATATATGTATGTGTGTGTGTGTGTATGTATATTCCTTACCCTTATTAAGAAAACCATAACCAATCTCTTCTCTCTCAAATGATTGAAATCTCTGGTGGTTCACTTTCTTGGAACAGATTCAGGTCATGATAGTCTTCACCCAAGCTCATATGAAAGTCTCATTCATCCTAATTTTTTTTTTCCTTCCAGCTTTATCAAGATTTAATTGACGTACAGCACTGTATAAGTTTAAGGTGTGCAGCACAATGAGTTGACTTACATACACCATGAAATGATTATCACAGCAAGCTTAGTGAATACCTATCAGCTCATATAGATACAGAAAGAAACAGAAAATTTTTCCTTGTGATGACAACTCTCAGAATTTGCTCTTTTAGACCACTTTCATATATAACACACAGCCACGTTTATTTATCGCATTATATATTACATCCCTAGTACTTATCTTATAACTAAAGTTTGTACCTTTTGACCCCCACCATCCAGTTATCCCTCCCCTCAGAACCTGCCTCCAGTAACCACAAATATGATCTCTTTTTGTATCACCTGTCCTAATTTTACAGGATATCTCTGTAAGTCATGTGGTGGTTGGAGCAAAGAAAGCTAAGAGTTTGATGACATCAAATCTGTTAGAACTGGGAATTACTGAACTCAAATTTATTCAACAGTTTGGGATAGAATGCTGAGCTAGCAGGAGAGAAGTGCTCTGTTCATATGGAATCAGAAACTTGCAGTCTCTTGGAGTTATCAAATTCCCTGTTCACAGGTTGCTAGGGAAAGTAGAGAAATGAATCACAGAGGTGAAACATTTAAATACTGCAGCCATCTGTTTATTGATCCTGATTTTTCGCATCTTCAGCCAAAAACAACAAGTCTGCAGACTTTTACTTTCTGCTGGCATCTGAGGATTCAAGCAAGGTTAGGCTATTCTTGTCATGTTCCACAAAGCACAGGTCTCACCTGTGACAGATCCAGTGGGGATGCTTGTGAAAATACAGATTCCCAGACCCACAATCAAAACTCCGAATGTCCCTGAAACCTGCATTATCACAGCATTGCTAACCCCCAAAACCTAGTTCTAAGTATTCTAATGTAAAAACACTATACTAAAGCTTTGCCTCTAATGGAGAACATTCTTTTTTTTTTGGACTGTGCCAGATCTTAGTTCTGGCACTTAGGATCTTTTCTTCTTTGCAGCAACAGGGCCCTTTAGTTGTGGCATGCAAATTCTTAGTTGTAGCATGTGGGATCTGGTTCCCTGACCAGGGATTAAACCCCCCTGCATTGGGAGTATGGGGTCTTAACCACTGGACCACCAGGAAAGTCCCTAATGGAGAGCAGTTTTATATATTAATAGGTGGACGTAGGCTGCAAAGTAAGACTTTTTCACATTCCTAAGCCACCTGGAAGAAGCTTCAGTGATTGCTACTTCCCCTGCCCTACCTCCTAGAAAGTTTACACATCTCCCAAGTCTCCTCTTTCTTCTCTCCTTGTGATCATGCTCATGGTTGAATTCAGTGGAACTCCTTTAGCACAAAATCAGTTGACCAAACCTGGGTGTGAGGGAGACCAGTGTTGTCTGCCACAAATACAATAAATGACAACCAGTGGAGCTGCTTCTTACTCAGGGGTGAAGTTATAATGTCGGGGCATCAGGTGAGCTTTGAATAATCAAAATTAATCTTGGACGTATCTATAGGAGGGTACCCTATTTGAGAGTCACACAGCGTCTCCTGATCACCCCAATATAGCCAGTGTTCCCTCCACTGTGGGGACGGATACTGTCCTTGGGTCGAACACCAGCTGAGGTTGTTGGCTGTTTACGGCTCGTGTCGTATGTTCAAACACTGGAACCATATTCTGAGCTCAACAGGAGTCCTATACCCATTCATACTCATAAGCATTGAGCAGCCTGGTGGCCAGTATCTCCATTTCAACAGTTGCTTTTTTTCTCTTTGAAAAATACGAATAGTTTATTTCTGTAAGTTAAATACACATACATTGTACTTTCACTGACTTTACATCCCTAGGTGGCCTTGTAGGTACCTAAAGAGTCAAGCACACTCCCACCACGTATTAAAAACACTTGCTTGTCATTCTTAGCAATAAGAGACATTATGTTCCAAAGTTCCATTAAAGAAGAACTTGACTTCTAAGGTTAAGGATCCCATGACTATCTCCTATTAGCAGGTTCAGAGTTGGCAGATATGAACCCATTCTCTACTGGTAAAGCTTCTACATTATAAGGAGACTGAAATGAGTTCTTCCTGACCTCAGCATATCCTCCCTTTGCATTAGAAGGGAAGTAAGAATAAAGTCTATGCCCCAACCAGTAACGCTGAAGAAGCTGAAGTTGAATGGTTCTATGAAGACCTACAAGACCTTTTAGAACTAACAACCAAAAAAGATGTCCTTTTCATTATAGGGGACTGGAATGCAAAAGTAGGAAGTCAAGAAACACCTGGGGTAACAGGCAAATTTGGCCTTGGAATACAGAATGAAGCAGGGCAAAGACTAATAGAGTTTTGCCAAGAAAATGCACTGGTCATAGCAAACACCCTCTTCCAACAACACAAGAGAAGACTCTACACATGGACATCACCAGATGGTCAACACCGAAATCAGATTGATTATATTCTTTGCAGTCAAAGATGGAGAAGCTCTATACAGTCAACAAAAATAAGACCAGGAGCTGACTGTGGCTCAGATCATGAACTCCTTATTGCCAAATTCAGACTTAAATTGAAGAAAGTAGGGAAAACCACATACCATTCAGGTATGACCTAAATCAAATCCCTTATGATTATATAGTGGAAGTGAGAAATAGATTTAAGGGCCTAGATCTGATAGATAGAGTGCCTGATGAACTATGGACTGAGGTTCATGACATTGTACAGGAGACAGGGATCAAGACCATCCCCATGGAAAAGAAATGCAAAAAAGCAAAATGGCTGTCTGGGGAGGCCTTACAAAGAGCTGTGGAAAGAAGAGAAGTGAAAAGCAAAGGAGAAAAGGAAAGATATAAGCATCTGAATGCTGAGTTCCAAAGAATAGCAAGAAGAAATAAGAAAGCCTTCCTCAGCGATCAATGCAAAGAAATAGAGGAAAACAACAGAATGGGAAAGACTAGAGATCTCTTTAGGAAAATGAGAGATACCAAGGGAACATTTCATGCAAAGATGGGCTTGATAAAGGACAGAAATGGTATGGACCTAACAGAAGCAGAAGATATTAAGACGAGGTGGCAAGAATACACAGAATAACTCTACAAAAAAGATCTTCACGACCAAGATAATCACGATGGTGTGATCACTGACCTAGAGCCAGCCATCCTGGAATGTGAAGTCAAGTGGGCCTTAGAAAACATCACTACGAACAAAGCTAGTGGAGGTGATGGAATTCCAGTTGAGCTCTTTCAAATCCTGAAAGATGATGCTGTGAAAGTCCTGCACTCAATATGCCAACAAATTTGGAAAACTCAGCAGTGGCCACAAGACTGGAAAAGGTCAGTTTTCGTTCCAATCCCAAAGAAAGGCAATGCCAAAGAATGCTCAAACTGCCACACAATTGTACTCATCTCACATGCTAGTAAAGTAATGCTGAAAATTCTCCAAGCCAGGCTTCAGCAGTATGTGAACCGTGAATTTCCTGATGTTCAAGCTGGTTTTAGAAAAGGCAGAGGAACCAGAGATCAAATTGCCAACATCCACTGGATCATGGAAAAAGCAAGAGAGTTCCAGAAAAACATCTATTTCTGCTTTATTGACTATGTCAAAGCCTTTGACTGTGTGGATCACAATAAACAGTGGGAAATTCTGAAAGAGATGGGAATATCAGACCACCTGACCTGCCTCTTGAGAAACCTGTATGCAGGTCAGGAAGCAACAGTTAGAACTTGACATGGAACAACAGACTGGTTCCAGATAGGAAAAGGAGTACGTCAAGGCTGTATATTGTCACCCTGGTCATTTAACTTATATGCAGAGAACATCATGAGAAATGTTGGACTGGAAGAAACACAAGCTGGAATCAAGATTGCCGGGAGGAATATCAGTAACCTCAGATATGCAGATGACACCACCCTTATGGCAGAAAGTGAAGAGGAACTAAAAAGCCTCTTGATGAAAGCGAAAGAGGAGAGTGAAAAAGTTGGCTTAAAGCTCAACATTCAGAAAACGAAGATCATGGCATCTGATCCCATCACTTCATGGGAAATAGATGGGGAAACAGTGGAAACAGTGTCAGACTTGATTTTTTTGGGCTCCAAAATCACTGCAGATGGTGACTGCAGCCATGAAATTAAAAGACGCTTACTCCTTGGAAGGAAAATTATGACCAACCTAGATAGCATATTCAAAAGCAGACACATTACTTTGCCAACAAAGGTCCATCTAGTCAAGGCTATGGTTTTTCCTGTGGTCATGTATGGATGTGAGAGTTGGACTGTGAAGAAAGCTGAGTGCTGAAGAATTGATGCTTTTGAAATGTGGTGTTGGAGAAGACTCTTGAGAGTCCCTTGGACTGCAAGGAGATCCAACCAGTCCATTCTGAAGGAGATCAGCCCTGAGATTTCTTTGGAAGAAATGATGCTAAAGCTGAAACTCCAATACTTTGGCCACCTCATGCGAAGAGTTGACTCATTGGAAAGGACTCTGATGCTGAGAGTGGTTGGGGGCAGGAGGAGAAGAGGACGACAGAGGATGAGATGGTTGCACGGCATCACTGACTCAATGGACGTGAGTCTGAGTGAACTCTGGGAGTTGGTAATGGACAGGGAGGCCTGGCGTGCTGCAATTCATGGGGTCACAAAGAGTTGTGCACGACTGAGCAACTGAACTGAACTGAAGAATAAATATCATGAGGGGTAGGAAGCAAGAAGCTGCTCTTACAAAAGCATAAGAGCAAATCTCTCTTATTCTTTGTATTATTGGCTGATGTAAGGCTTCCTTCCTGGCAATTGTTTTACACAGATGTCTTCAGAGAATTTTTGTGATTCCATGATGAAAAATGGGAAACATTACCTGTTTCCAGAAGATCAGAAAGGCCTTTCTTGTTGGTTCAGATAAGTTGTGATAAAGATAAGTCAGACCTAAGTCATCAAAAATGGAAAGATTTTTGCTTTGAAAAGGATGTAAGATGGTGGGATATTGATGAAGAAGAATATTGATGAAGAATAAACATGAAAAAGGTGTTCATAAAAAAGAAAGAAAAAATTTGATGGAAGACTGAAGAAGTTTTTTAAAAAGTAAACCAAAAAAAGATGTTCGATTTCTCCAGTAGCCGGATAACTCAAGGTAACAATGAAATACTAGATGTCCATACACACACACACACACGATAATATCAAGGTTGGTGAGAGTGTGAAGACCAGGATACCACACTGTTGGTGGAACAGTACATTGGCACAGTCTTTCAGAAGGTCATTTTCTAAAATCTCTGTGCCTACTTGCCCAGCAGTCTACTTCTCAGTGTCACAAAAAGGTATTTAAAACACATGAAAATCCCCAATGCCCAGCGCCCAGCCTGGACCAGCTAAAATAGAATCTCCAGTGATAGGGCAGGGCATCAATCGGTTTAGGGCCCTCCAGATGATTCAAATATGAAGCCCAGGGATGAGAACCAAGGATATGCAATGATGCTCATGGCAGCTCCACTTGATATAAGGGAAACCTTGAAACAGCCTAAATGTCCAAGAGTGGGAGAACAGTTAAATACACACTGGTTCATTCATAGGATGGAATACGATACTGCAATTTAAATATGAAAATACCTCCCTTACTATGGCTTTATAAGACCCCAAAGGATCTAGTTGCTGCTTCTCCATCCACATCTCCCAGCCCTTGCTTCCTCCCTCCTCCACTTCAACTGCACTGAATTCCTCTTCTTTGAGCAACACAAGCATGCCTCGGTGCCTTTGCACTTGCTGTCCCTCTTCCTGGAATTGTATTCCTCCTGATATTTGCATGGATTGTTCCCATCTCTCCTTTAGATGCTCCTGTCTAACTACAGCTGTGATTTAAATGTAGAGGAAAATGCCTGGAGGGTGCACCCCAAATGTTAACAGTGCTGCTAACCCTTGAGGAGGAGAGTAAGATTCAGAAAGCCTCAGGGCCCATGATTGTGCCTACATCTGTATCATTTGGATTTTTGCATGTGCAACATGTAAAACATATGTTCCCAAGTAAGATATATTTTTCAAAAAGAAGCCAGTGCTTAGACTCAAAAGTGTGCAGAGCTGCTAGTCCATGTCAGCACTGGGTGAATTAGAGTACTAGCCATTGAAGAGGGAAGCCCTTGCTGAAGAGGCTCTACGCTCTCTTCTCTCTCTCTTTCTCTTTTCTTCTCCCCTGCCATCCCCCCCGCACCCCCCGTCCCACCATCTGTTTGTCTGTCTCTCTCACTCTCACTCACTCTGTCTCTTGTACACGCAGAGCCTGAACAGCCAGCAGTCAGCCACGAGCATGGAGGATGGACCTCATCCACACACACCCCAGAGGAGTTTTTGAGGAATGGATCCTTGACTTCAGACTGTGAGATCTTTTCCTCCAGGACTCTCCAGAAGCAGGTCCCTGGCAAATGAACTAAAACCAGAAAGAACAGCAGGCAACAACAACAAAAAAGTCCAAAATTTAGGAAACCCAGGCAGCAAAGCCAGATCAGCTGAAGCCATTGATTTTTTTTTTTTTTAAGAAAATCAAGCCTCACTGTTTCAGTATATCAAAAGCCGTTGTGTCCATGTGTGCGTTCCTCTTCTCCAGAGATGAGCCTCAGAAAATCTCGTTGCTTTTAATGGGGGCAGTCCAGATCCAGGAGGAGAGGGAAGTTTTGGGAAGAGTAAAGGATGCTGGTTTGCAGCATGGAGCACATTTGCAGCATGTTTAAAGCCATCGAATAGCGCCTTGTCTCCTTTCATTTTTACATGTTGTAGCTTCACTTTGGCCTTTAGCAGCTCCTCCTCCATCTGCTCCATTCCATCATCAAAGATGGGGATGAAGGAGCTTTCTGCTCTCTCGCCTTAGTCTCGCCTGACTCCTCCCACCAGCCCCTTGCCTGCATCCCCCATGGGTCAACTTGACCACAACCTCATTTGTCACCTCAGACAGACTCAGACTCTGAGAATGTACTTAGTGGCCATCATAGGTCCATGGGCATCCTCCCCATCCCAGTTTTGGGAATATACTGCCTGTGTTTAATGAACTTACTCCAATCTCTCTCTCTCTTGAGCAAGTCTCAGGCAAGATCTTTGATTTTCCTGGATGCCACCTGGAAATGCCACCCAATGTATTTATTTTTCTGTCAAATGTAAACCCTGTAGGTGTGACTACTGGTTTAACAATGCCACCATTTTCCTGCCTGCCGGAACACACTAACCCCGTATGCAAGATATACCGCTGGTGGTGCACAAAGATAACTTTTAGGTCATATGCAGCCACAAGATTAAGTGTCACTAAATCACAGAGAACATTTGCATTTTTCTTTTTCAATCCTGATTACATTTCAGAAAATGTCTCTGTTTAGTGCTCATGGGTCCTCAACACCTTTCTGATTCTTTGGCTTGTTTCCCTTCTTAATAAAGAACAGACCTCAGGTTCAAAGTCTTCTGTTTAGACAAAATTTAATAACTTAATGGGTTTTATTTTCAGTCTATGTATTTTATTGCTTTCCATTTACGAGTCTCCACTTAGGAATATAATTTTCTTGTCAAATACATTTACTTACAAAAAGAAGTAGACTCAAAGAAAATATTAAGTGGTTAATACAAAAGGTGATAAGGGGGTATATGTTAAAAATAACTTGAAAAACTAGTACTAGAAATCATGAAAATAACCTTCCTAAGCAAAAGAAAAGGCAGCTTATTCTAAGTGAAAGAACAAGTGTCTAAATCAAAACACCTGAGTTTCAATACCTTCTTTGCCACTATCTATCTATTCAAGCAGGTTTTAGGCAAGTTTCTTAGCCTTCTGTGCCTCAGATTTCTTCATCTGGAAAATGGAGATAAGAACACCTGCCTACTTATCTTGGAGTGGTCAGTATGATAATTAATTACCGTGATAGATACGATTGCCCCAGAGGGAAAATTCTAAGTGTTACACAAATACAAAGCATTGTTCTTAGATGATTGTGGATCCCAGGCATTTGTTAAAAACCCTAGACCCTCACAAAAATAAACACGGGTGGACCACCTGTCATTTCACCCAGACATCTGTCATGAGCCAGCACTTGTCCCAGGAGGACATAAACCAGGAATACCAATTCTCAGCACACAGAGATCCCAGCATCATTCCAGTATATGGATCTTGATTTCTGTTCTACACACCTTGTTTTTTGTTTGTTTGTATTCAAGTTCCTGATCTTTTATCCAAATCAAATGAAGTGTTGCTGAGAGGCAGAATAAAAATGGTTTTAAGAAAGCTGGTTTACCATGGTGTGTATGTTCTGTTTCCTTGGGGTTCCCAACCTTCTTGAGACTCCCATAACCATAATGGGCTCATTCATCCCAGCCTCAGGGAAGACCACAGAGAGGCTGAGGGTTGGGCTAAAGAAAGAAGTGAAAGTGAAGTTGTTCAGTTGTGTCTGACTCTTTGTGACCCCATGGACTGTAGCCTACCAGGTTCCTCCGTCCATGGGAGTTTCCAGGCAAGAATACTGGAGTGGGTGGCCATTTCCTTCTCCATATCTTCCCGACCCAGGGATTGAACCCAGGTCTCCTGCATTGTAGGCAGACAACTTTACTATCTGAGCCACCAGGGAAATCCGAGGGTTGGGCTAGCAAGGTATCAATTCACATCTAGCTTATAGCATGAAGTGCCCTTCCAGGTGGCACTGAAAGTGTTGGCCCCACTAAAGTCAGAGAGCTCTGGGCTCAAGGTGAGGGTTTGATTTTTTTTTTCCGGGCCCCCAGAGTGAGGTGATGGTCTTCCCCTCAGAACTCAGATCATGCCTTCTTCACTCCAGAAAGCACAGTTAGAAAATGGATTGGCCAAGAGCCAGGGGACTGTTTCAGCAGCCAGTGGACCAAAAAAAAAAAAAAAAAAAACAAGTCTACAGCAAAGAGTTTACTTGTTCATATAGTTGAAAATGAAAATTCCAGAGATAACTTCAGGTATGGCCGGATATTGGTGTTCAGTATTGTTAAGAACATCTCCGTTATCTACTTCTCAACTTCTGAGCACATTTTGGTTTCACAGAGACACAGTGTCTGCCAGCATCTTCAGATTTCTTCCTACCAGCTAAGCAATGTCTATGGAAATAAAGTAACTCTGCTGTAATAGCTACAAGGAGAAAAAGTTTCAATTTGAAGTAATGCAGGATTGATTTGGAGCAGGAACCAAACCATTAGAATGGATACTAGCCATTAACACACAGGTGTGGCCACCCTTTCCAACACAGAGTGACGCAGTGTCCAAGGCTGTGGGGCGCCCTCTCTGGCAGGAAATGAGTCAGGATTCAGCCAGCGAAATGGAGGGTGAAGTCAGCTCCACCCAAACTTTACGGATTGAGAGTGTGGGAAGGGTGGTTTCCCAAAGGAAAACCAAAGTGCTTTTTATCCGAAGAAAGGAGAGACATGCTGAATGGAAAAAAAAAAAAAAAAAACAACCACTCTCTGCTTTAAGTAGGCTGCTTCTTACTATGCCTATCACAAGCAGGGTGAAAGTCATCTGCTAGCTTTCTAGACAATTTCCCCATTGTGCTGTCCCTCGCCTCCATTTCCTCATCAGATCTTAAATGACAGAGCACCTGTTCAACCATAGAAACTGTGCTAGACTTTGGAAATTCCTATAGGATAGAGACCCTTGGGAACAGTTATCAGGCTAGTGGAGAACAGGACATAGAGAAGCAGAAGGACACATGAGAATGCTAAGGCAGAGGCAAGGAACAGTGTCATGCAGTCCCTTTGCAGGAGGGAGCACTGACTGTCTCCGCGGGCAAAGCCTCAGGGAGGGAATGTCCCTGACCTGCTGATCTGTGCTTTGCTAAGGGTGATATGGCTACAGCCTGTGAAGTGGCCCTGTCTTTACCCGCAAGTTACAGGCAGAAGCAGATGCAGACATAAAATCGCTGGCCTCAGCTCCTGGATCAGCAAATTATCTCTGGCCCACACCATGACAGCTGCATTCAGCAAAATAGCGTTGTGCATGTATCTTGATATGTAACTCTAGATCCAGGCTTCTAAATATAAGGGACTGTCTTGGGTTGCTGATTAAAAAAGCATTCTAAGATAGTGTCCACATTCATTGGTTACTACCAATCCTTAAAAAAATTATTCATGGATGTTGAATGTTTGAGCCTGGAGAGTTACCCTATTAAAAATAGGTCCCCGGATCAAGACACTTTGAATTCCAATTTGACAAATACAAAGATGCTTGATACCCAGGCATCACCCATCCATCCCTAGAGAAGGCCCACAGAAAGAAGGAATTCCCTTTCCAACAGATTTATTGATTATTTATTCCAACAGAGATTAATTTATTGAGGGTCAGGAGAGGGAAGTACAGAGTTGACTCTGTGCCTTTGTGTGTGTGTCAGGTAAACCTGCGTTTCATCTTGTGTACCTGTTCTAGACCTCAGATGAGTGGTCAGGTCAGATCTGTGGTGGTCCAGTCAAAGTGTCATAACCACACGCTGGTTCACCAAGGCGCCCTGCCCTTTGGTTTTCCCAAGCCATCTGCTCCTGTCACCACCACCAAGTGTTGATTCCACTGGGTGACATGGAATCCCATGTATGGGGACTGCTTGTGCTCTGGAGCGAGGATATTGACAGAAACTCGGGAAAGGCCAAGTCCTGCCTCTGTAAAGGTGATAGGTGGCCTGATGGCCAGCGTGAAAGAGGACCTAAGACAGATCCCAACATTTAGTAGGTAAGGTAAATATTTCTTAAGCCATTACCAAAGCTCGTCTGAATGATGACAGCGGTCTTCTTAGAGATCTTCTTGTGTGTTTATCTCTGATTGATGCTATATAAACTTGGTGACCTAAAACAATCCACATTTATTTCTTATTTATTTATTTTTATTTATTTGGCTTCCCTGGTGGCTCAGATGTTAGAGAATCTGCCTGTAATGCAGGAGACCTAGGTTCAATCCCTGGTTTGGGAAGATTCCCTGGAGAAGGGAATGGCAACCTACTCCAGTATGCTTGCCTGGAGAATTCCATTGACAGAGGAGCCTGGTGGGCTCCAGTCCATAGGGTTGCAAAGAGTCAGACACGACTGAGCAACTAACCACACACACACATTGGTTCACTGGGTCTTAGTTGTGGCATATGGAATCTTTAGTTGCAACCCACAGGCTCTTTTCTTAATTTAATTAATTATTTATTTATTTTTGGCTGCGTCGGGTCTTTGTTGCTGGCTTTCTCTGGTTGCCGTGAGTAGGGGCTATTCTGTTGCAGTGCATGGTCTTCTCATTGCAGTGACTTCTCTTGTTGCAGAGCTTGGGCTCTAGGACACTTAGGGCTTCAGTGTTTGTGGTGCACCAGCTTAGTTGCCCCTTGGCACGTGGAATCCTCCTGGATTAAGAATTAGACCTTAATCTAATCCTGCATTGGCAGGTAGATCCTTCACCACTGGAACACCAGGAAGGTCCTAGCATGTGGGCTCTTAGTTGCAGCGTGTCAGAGCTAGTTCCCTGACCAGGGCTGGAACCCAGGCCCCCTGCATTGGGAGCGTGGAGTCTTAACAGCTGGACCATCAGGGAAGTCCCACAGTCCACATTTATTATCTTACTGTTTTGGAGGTTAAACATCTGCAGCAGATCTCACTGGGCGAAAATGAAGCTGCTGGCAGGCTTGCATTCCTTCCTGCAGGCTCTCAGGGAAAATACCTTTGCTTGACTTTTCCACCCTCTGGAGGCCACCCTCATTTCTTGCTTCCTGGCGTCTTCCCATCTTAAAAATCAGCAAAGGCCACTAGAATGTTTCTCAAGTCATCTCTCTGGTTCTGACTCCTTTGCCTTCCTCTTCCCCATCTAAGGACCTTTATGATAACATTAGACCCACCCAGATAATCCCGGATAATCTGTAATTTAAAGGCAGCTGGTTAGCAACCTTAATTCCATCTGCCACTTAAATTCCTTTGTAGTATTCCTGCTTAGCTCAGTCGGTGAAGAGCCTGTCTGCAATGCTGGAGACCTTGGTTCAATTCCTGGGTTGAGAAGATCCCCTGAAGAAGGAAATGGCAACCCAATCCAGTATTCTTGCTTGGAAAATCCCATGGACAGAGGAGCCTGGCAGGCTACAGTCCATAGATCGCAAGAGTTGGACACAACTTAGCAATCTTTCTTTTCTGCTGTGTAACCTAACACAGGTTCCGGGGATGCCTTTGGGGTTCTTTATTCTGTTCCTGCCACGCCCTGCTTTCACATTCATCCTCCTCCAGCATCAGCACCTCACTTCAGATCAGAGTGATCTCAAAACCTAAATGGGACCACATTCCTCTGCTGAAACGCAACCCATCCACCCAACGGCCTTCCGTGCAATTAAAACCCAAACTTTTACCAAGGCCTCCAAAATCAGACCTCTGCTACTTCTTAGATGTCATCTCCTCGTTGTTCAGTTGCTCAGTCATGTCCGACTCTTTGCAACCCCACAGACTGCAACACACCAGGTTTCCCTGTCAACACTTCACCATCTCCCGGAGTTTGCTCAAACTCATGTCCATCGAGTGAGTGATGCCATCCAACCATCTCATCCTCTGTCATCCCCCTTCTCCTCCTGCCTTCAGTTTTTCACAGTATCAGGGTCTTTTCCAGTGAGTCAGCTCTTCGCTTCAGATGGCCAAAGTATTGGAGCTTCAACATCAGTCCTTCCAATGAATATTCAGGGTTGATTTCCTTTAGGATTGACCGGTTTGATCTCCTTGCAGTCCAAGGGACTCTCAAGAGTCTTTTCCAATGCCACAGTTCTAAGGGATTCCCAAGGCAAGAATGCTGAAGTGGTTTGCCATTCCCTTCTCCAGTGGACCACATTTTGTCAGAACTCTCAACCATGACCCATCTGTCTTGGGTGGCCCTAAACGGCATAGCTCATAGTTTCATTGAGTTAGAACAAGGCTGTGATCCATGTAGATGTCATTGCCTACCACTGCCCTTACCTCCCTCTGCTATAGCCACTCACTGGCCCATTGGCTGTTCCCCAAACATGCCAAGATCATTCCCGCTACAGGGCCTTTATATGTGCTGTTTCCTCTGCCTGTAATACTGTTTCCCAGATTTTCATAAGACTGGCTCTTCCTCTTCCTCCAGGTCTCAGCTTCTCAGAAAGAGATGAGCTAACCCCTGTCAAAGGCAGCCACCTACTTCTAGTCCCTCATTAGCATATCACTCTTTTACCTAGAAAAGGATGAAGCCCACAACAGATAACCTACAAATATTGTTGAATGAGTAAACCATTCTTCTTCCTCTGTCCCTTTCCTCTAGCTAATGTCCATTCCTTTGCCTCAGGGTAGGTTGTTGTATTCAAGGAAGCCTTGCATATGCCAATTTTTCAAGAACTTTGGGGTCTCCCTTTGCCTGCTCACGCAGCCTGCAGTTTTACTTTGAGGTCTTATCATGGTGGTAGATACAATAATCAATTGTGTAATGATCTTTTTTTTTTTTTTTAATTGTCTTTCCCAGCAGACTGTCAGCCCCTAAGAGAACAGGAACCGTGTTAATCTTTTTCACCTCTGCCTTCTTGGTGCCTGGCATTTGGAAGGTTTTTTGTAATTACGTGTTGTCTGTAAGAATGAATAAATAAATAATGAGGGAGAAAGGGGGAAAGAGAAAAGAACCAAAAGTTACCCCATTTTCTTTTACTTTGTTATCAGATTTAAATTTGATTTGGGTCCCATTTTTTTTAATTTTATTTATTTGGCTGTGCTGGGTCTTAGTTGCGGCACACAGGATCTTTAGTTGCAGCATGTGAACTCTTAGTTGTAGCATATGGTCTAGTTCCCTGACCAGGGATCAAACCCAGACCCCCTGCATTGGGACCACAGAGTCTCAGCCACTGGACCAGGAGGGAAGTCCCCTAAACCTGATTGCAGAAGGAAGATGTGATTCACCATGGAATTGGTTCAAAGACCTGTCCTCAAACATTCTCCCTAATTCCCTGATCACTTATTATGCTGGTTTAAAAAACAGAAGTTATGAAAATCCATGTACACCCAGAATTTACGTCACTAAGTTGTGGACCCAAATGAAGCCCGACTTGTGTGGGCTGCTCATGAGGCTTCCTTTGAGTCTTGACTGCCCCCTTGTGGAAGCAATGGACAAGGCTGGTTCTATTGTTCACCTTTAATGAGTGGCATGTTTCTATTGCTTTTTATAACCCTACGTGTCTCTGTAATGGGCTCCAGAAATAAGCTGGAGGGAAACTGCACAGCTCCAACAGAAAAGAAGCATCAGGTTCTTGAATAACTGACTTTCAACCAAACAGAAATGGAGCGAATGCTTTTTAAGGGCTTACATTATGCCAGACACTCTTCTAAGCACTCTGTGCCGTATATTCATCACAAGAGCCAACTAAGAGGAAGCCACTATTTATTGTCCACCAACAAGGAAACTGAGGTGTGGGAAGGTTAAGTAACTTGCCTAAGGACCCATGAGGAGAAAGTGGTAGAGGTAGGATTTGAACTTGCATAGTTGGGGCTTCCCTGGTGCCTCAGGTGGTAAAGAATCTGCCTGCCAATGCAGGAGACACAGGTTTGATCCTTGGGTTGGGAAGATTCCCCTGGAGAAGGGAATGGCAACCCACACTAGTATTCTTGCCTGAAGAATCCCATGGACAGAGGAGCCTGGTAGGCTATAGTCCATAGGGCCACAAAGAGTTGGACACGACTGAGCAACAAACACTTTTCACACTTTTAGTCTGGTTCCAAAGCTCCAGCTCCCAATATGACTACTTGCCACTAGCCACTAGTCCAAAGCACTAAATTACAGTCTGTTTGCTTTAAACAGACTTCAATGGCACCCCACTCCAGTACTCTTGCCTGGAAAATCCCATGGACGGAGGACCCTGATAGGTTGCAGTCCATGGGGTCGTGAAGAGTTGGACACGACTGAGCGACTTCACTGTCACTTTTCACTTTCATGCTTTGGAGAAGGAAATGACAACCCACTCCAGTGTTCTTGCCTGGAGAATCCCAGGGACGGGGGAGCCTGGTGGGCTGTCGTCTATGGGGTCGCACAGAGTCGGACACGACTGAAGCGACTTAGCAGCAGCAGCAGCAGCATTGGCTGATTTCAAGGGTTATTTTTGAGATAACTCACACCAGGACTCAGTTCTGGCCTCAAAGTTCTCGAAAGCAGTGTAGCATCTCTTTTCCTTGGAAAATGCAAAAGGTGTGTGTGTGTGTACACATGCTTAGTCGTGTCCAACTCTTTGCGACCCCAGAAAAGTGAAAGCGAAGTCACTCAGTCGTGTCCGACTCTTTGCGACCCCATGGAATACAGCCTACTATAGCCTACCAGGCTCCTCCCTCCATGGGATTTTCCAGGCAAGGGTACTGGAGTGGGTTGCTATTTCCTTCTCCAGGGGATCTTCCCCACCCAGGAATCGAACCCGGGTTTCCTGCATTGCAGGCAGATGATTTACCCTCTGAGCCACCAGAGAAGCCCCCAGAGAAGATAGTAAAACCTCAGTGACTGAGAAAGACAGCTTCTGGCTAAATAGGGTTTGTTCTTCAGTCTCTCTGTATTCTTCAATTTTCAAAACAGCTCTTTTGCCACCAAAGAAGTTGTTTAACCATTAAAAGAAAAAGTAGAGTAACTATAATAATAATAATTATAGTTATAATTATTATAGTTATAATAATAGTATTATGGCTCACCATCTGCCAAGTCAGATGGCCAGAGCCGGACATCCTGGAGTCCAAAGTCAAGTGGGCCTTAAGAAGCATCACTTCGAACAAACCTAGTGGAGGTGATGGACTTCCAGTTGAACTATTTCAAATCCAAAATATGATGCTGTTAAAGTGCTGCACTCAATATGCCAGCAAGTTTGGAAAACTCAGCAGTGGCCATAGGACTCGAAAAGGACAGTTTTCATTCTAATCCCAAAGAAAAGCAATGCCAAAGAATGTTCAAACTACCACACAGTTGCACTCATCTCACATGCTAGCAAAGTAATGCTCAAAATTCTCCAAGCGAGGCTTCAACAGTATGTGTACTGAGAACTTCCAGGTGTTCAAGCTGGATTTAGAAAAGGCAGAGGAACCAGAGATCAAATTGCCAACATCCATTGGATCATAGAAAAACCAAGAGAGTTCCAGAAAAATATCTACTTCTGCTTTATTGACTACACCAAAGCCTTTGACTGTGTGGATCACAACAAACTGTGGAAAATTCTTCAAGAGATGGGAATACCAGACCAGCTTCCCTGCCTCTTGAGAAATCTGTATGCAGGTCAGGAAGCAACAGTTAGAACTGAACATGGAACAATGGACTGGTTCCAAATTGGGAAAGGAGTACATCAAGGCTGTATACTGTCACCCTGTTTATTTAACTTATATGCAGAGTACATCATGTAAAATGCTGGGCTGGATGAAGCACAAGCTGGAATCAAGATTGCTAGGAGAAATATCAATAACCTCAGATATGCAGATGACACCACCCTTATGGCAGAAAGTGAAGAAACTAAAGAGCCTCTTGATGAAAGTGAAAGAGGAGAGTGAAAAAGCTAGCTTAAACCTCAACATTCAGAAAACTAAGATCATGGCATCTGGTCCCATCACTTCATGGCAAATAGATGGGGAAACAGTGGAAACAGTGTCAGACTTTAGTTTTGGGGGCTCCAAAATCACTGCAGATGGTGACTGCAGCCATGAAGTTAAAAGACGCTTACTCCTTGGAAGAAAAGCTATGACCAACCTGGACAGCATATTAAAAAGCAGAGACATTACTTTGCCAACAAAGATCTGTCTAGTCAAGTCTGTGGTTTTTCCAGTAGTCATATATGGATATGAGAGTTGGACTATAAAGAAAGCTGAGTGCCAAAGAATTGATGCTTTTGAATTATGGTGTTGGAGAAGGCTCTTGAGAGTCCCTTGGACTGCAAGGAGATCCAACAAGTCCATCCTAAAGGAAATCAACCCTGAATATTCACTGGAAGGACTGATGCTGAAGCTGAAACTAAGAACTGACTCATTTGAAAAGACCTTGATCCTGGGAAAGATTGAAGGTGGGAGGAGAAGGGGACAACAGAGGATGAGATGGTTGGATGGCATCACGAACTCAACGGACATGAGTTTGAGCAAGCTCTGGGAGTTGGTGATGGACAGGGAAGCCTGGCGTGCTGCCGTCCATGGGGTTGCAAACAGTCAGACACGACTGAGTGACTAAACTGAACTGATCTACCAAGTATTGCGCTAAACCCTTAAAATGTACTTTCACTCAGATGCCATTGACAACCCTAAATATAAGTACTATTATTAATTCATCTTTGCCTTTGTGGGAACTGAGGCTCAGAGAAGTTAAGTAACTTGTTCAAGATCACACAACTGCAAAGTGTTAGGATTTGAGCCCAGCCAGTTTGATTCTGATATGCATGTTCTTAATCGTGTCATTAAACTAACTCCCATAAATCATAAATCGACTCTCATCTTTTAGTTCATAACTAAGAAAAAATAACAACGCTACTTATTACACATAACAGAATGAAATGACTTAATTACCTCTTTTCCATTTTCTCTAATTAGTTGCAAGTTTGACATAAATTTGTGTGGGCTGAACTTTTAGAACAGATTGGTGGTAATTACAACACATTTTTTTTCCTCTGGGATCTTATCAAATATTTAAAAAGCTCTGAGGTCTCACTTTCATGTCTAAAATATATTTTCTATGTTCAATAATTGATATCCATAGAAGAAACATACTACATTCCTAATGTTTAAAAATAGGGTCTTCCCTAGTGGTCTAAGACTCCATGCTCCCAATGCAGAGGGCCCAGGTTTGATCCCTAGTCAGGGAATTAAATCCCACATGCCACAACTAAAGATCCTGCCTGCTGCAGTGAAGACTGAAAATCGCGCATGCTGCAGTTAAGAGTACGGACTTCCCTGGTGGCCCAGTGGTTAAGATTCTGCTTTACTACTGCAGGGAGCATGGCTTTGATCCCTAGTTCGGGAACTAAGATCCTGCATGACGTGGCCCAGAAAAAAGAATCGGAGCTAATTTGAGTGTATGTTTTAGAATGCTTTTTGGTTGTAAGCAACAGAAAATCCAATTGACTTAAACAGCAAGAGAAGTTACTGGTTCTCATAATGGAGAATTTCAGACAGAGGACAAACTTCAAGGTTAATTTGATTCAGGATATCAGTGAAGTCAGCAGAGTAAAGCTCTGATTCTCTTTGATTCTCTCAGTTCTGTTCTCTTTTGTGTATAATTTATTGTCCTCAAACTTCCGTTATGAGAGGAGCATCTCGAACTAAGAAGTTCCTCATCAATGTCCTGAGAGAAGGAAGGCCTCTCTTCCCAAACCAGCAGACAAATACCCAACTCTTCTTTCTCACGGTAACATGTCATAGGGTCATGTAACAATCCGGTTATCATAGGTCTGGCTTACAAGCACATCCCTGAGGTAAATGTTTTAGCAAGAGGGGAGGGATTATCTATAGGACTTGCCTCTGGAGTTGTTCAGTAAACATTAGCTTTTATTAATTTTATTATTTTAATAAGCGAGATTTTTGTAACCTCTGTAAAGTATAAGTTGTTGTTGTCACTAAGTCGTGTACAACCTTTTGCACCTCATGGACTGGAGCCTCCCAGGCTCCTCTGTCCGTGGGATTTCCCAGGCAAGAATACTGGAGTGGTTTGCCATTCCCTTCTCCAGGGGATCTTCCCAACCCAGGGATCTAACCCACATCTCCTGCTTTGGCAGATGGATTCTTCACAGCTGAACCATGAGGGAAGCCCCAAAGTATGAGTGACCATTTATGAAAAGTTAGTCTACCTAATTCACAGAACAACAAATATATAGTAAAACAATGAAATACCATTTTTACTGATGAGGCTGCGAAAAAAATTTTAATGTAATAATGTTCAGTTTGGGTTTTTTGTTTGTTGTTTAATTTTTGGCTCTGCTGGGTCCTGGTTGCTGTGCGGGCTTTTCTCTAGTTGTGGAGAGCAGAGACTACTCTCTACTTGGGATGTGCATGCATCTCATTGTGGTGAAAGTGAAGGTCACTCAGTCAGGTCCGACTCTTTGCAACCCCATGGACCATACAGTCCGTGGAATTCTCCAGGCTAGAATACTGGAGAGAGTAGTCTTTCCCTTCTCCAGGGGATCTTCCCAACTCAGGGATCGAACCCAGGTCTCCTGCATTGCAGCCGGATTCTTTACCAGCTGAGCCACGAGGGAAGCCCTCTCATTGTGGTAGCTTCTCTTGTTGCGGAGCACAGGCTCTAAGACACGCGGGCTCAGTAGTTGCCACTCACCAGCTCTTGAATACAGGCCCAGTAGTTATGGTGCACAGGCTTAGTTGTCACAGCATGTGGGATCTTCCTGGCCCAGAAATCGAACTCATGTCTCCTACATTTGCAGGCGGATTCTTTGCCACTGAGCCACCAGGGAGGCCTTGATAATATTCAGTTTTGAAGAGGTTGTGATAAAGTAATCCCAAACATAATTGCTTCAGTCGTGTCCAACTCTTTGCGACTCCATGGACTGTAGCCCACCAGGCTCCTCTGTCCATGGGATTCTCCAGGCAAGAATAATACTGGAGTGGGTTGCCATACCCTCCTCCAGGGGATCTTCCCAACTCAGGGATCGAACCTGAATCTCCTGAATTGCAGGTGGATTCCTTACCGATGAGCCACTGGGAAAGCCCAAGTTATATGGATATACGATAGCAATTTTATTTGTGAAAGCCCAAGATGAAAAACAAAAATGTTAAAACAATTAATTAGATACCCTTGTGCCAAAGAATGAACTTCAACCCATGCCTCATACCATACATATAAGTTTACTAAAAATGGATTAAATCTAGATGTAAAACCTAAAACAATAAAACTTTTGAAGAAAATACAGGAGAATGTGGAGAAATTAGAACTGTAGTGCACTGTGATAGCAATAGAAACTGGTGCAGCTCTTATGAAAGCAGTATGGCAGTTCCTCCAAAGGAAGGACTTCCAGGTATATGCCAAAAAGAATTGAAATCAGGGTCCTAAAACCAAACTGGTTTGTAAACCAGTGTTCATTGTAGTAGTATTTATAATAGCCAAAAGATAGAAATAACCCAAGTATCCATCAATGGATGAATAGATAATAAAAATGTAGTATACACCTAATGGAATATTATTCAGCCTCAAAAAGAAATGAAATTCTGGCACATGCTACAACATGGCTGAACCTTGAAGACATTATGCTTAAGTGAAATAAGCCAGTCACAAAGGATAACTAGCGTGATCCACTCTTATGGAGGTACTTAAGTATCAAATTCATACAGACAGACAGTAGAATGGTAGTTGCCAGGGGCTTCAGGGAGTTACAGGTACAGAGTTTGTTTTGCAAGATGAAAAGAGTTCTGGAGATGGATGGTTGTGATGATTGCACAACAACGTGAATGTATGTAGTATCACTTAAATGGTTTAATGGAGAAGCGAATGGCACCCCACTCCAGTACTCTTGCCTGGAGAATCCCATGGACGGAGGAGCCTGGAGGGCTGCAGTCCATGAGGTCACTAAGAGTCGGACACGACTGAGCGACTTCACTTTCACTTTTCACTTTCATGCATTGGAGAAGTAAATGGCAACCCACTCCAGTGTTCTTGCCTGGAGAATCCCAGGGATGGGGGAGCCTGGTGGGCTGCCGTCTATGGGGTCGCACAGAGTCGGACACGACTGAAGCGACTTAGCAGCAGCAGCAGCAGCAGCAGCACATGGTTTAATGGAGAAGGGAATGGCAACCCACTCCAGTATTCTTGCCTGGAGAATCACATGGACAGAGGAGCCTGACAGGCTATACAGTCCTTGGGGTCGAAAGAGTTGGATATGACTTAGCAACTAGATCACCATCGTCAAAACAGTTTAAATGGTAGGTTTTATTTCTGTATATGTATTAATCATTTTTAATTGTGTACATTTTATGACATCTTGGGGCCAGAGACCAGGGAGAGACTTCCCCTCCCAACTAATTGCTAGTGATGGTAAATGACTTGCCTAGAATATACAAGTCATTTAGGCAAGTGACTAAATGCCTAAATGACTTGCATATTAAACCAGTAGCTCCAAAGCCCATATTCTGAACTACTTCTTTTCTCTGGCTTTTACACGCCAGGAGGAAAAATTCCTTTGCCCTGACCATCACAGGGCCAAGTACAACTAGGGACCAGCCCTATAGCCCAGAGCCCACCAAAATTATTCCAACTGTCCAGTCCTAGACCTGCTCAGCAGCTTACCTTACCTCACCCATTCCTTCTCTGAGAAATCTCAATAAGGACTTTCTGCACATGCTTTCCCCTCACTCTGCCTGTGGCCACCCTCAGGGTTCCCTTTCTTGGCTGTGTGTGGCATGGCACACCTCCTGTCCCCTCCTCTTGGGAACTGAGAGTAACAAGCTATCTTTTCCACGGCATTCCTCTCCCGATCTGTTGGCCTCATCAAACATGAATAAAGCCAAGATCCCAGGTACATTTTACAACATATTTTAGCACAATTTTGAAAAAATTATAATTTTTTAAAGAGCCTTCAGAAAATAAAGATAAAACCAATTATGTATTTATGCTGTAGTAGTTTAGCATGGTCATTAAGAGTGTAGACTTGGGAGTCAAGTTTCCTGCATCTAAATTCTGGCGCACTGGCTTTGTGATGTTGGGCAGGTTACTTATCCACTTGCGTCTTAGTTTTCTCATATGTAAAGTGGGGATGATAGTAATAGAATGTATCTCTTAGGATTTTGTGAGGATTAAATGGGTTAAAACAAGGACAGTGCTTAGGACAGTGCCAGGTATACAGTAAGCACTCTGCAAATGTTAACTATTACTGTGACGGATTCTGCACCCAAAAGTGAGGGAGCTCAGTATGTGCTGACATGGAAAGATACACTAAGGGGAGAAAGTTCCAAGTGTGTCATTTGTTTTAATGGAGAGTGATATAAGCAAATACCTTTTCTGGAAAAAAATTGCAGTTAAAACAAGCCTCCTAAAAGTAGATAAAAAAACCTTCAACTGGTTACTTTTGAGAAGAAAGAAGGAGGGATTTAAGGGAAAGTGTGAGGGGGACTTTGGTTTTTTTTTTTATTCAGCACCTCCTGTACTAGAAATTTTTATTCATACTTAAAAATACAGACATGTAATTTTTTTGGAAGACTGGTAACATTTCTCATTCCTCCTTATTGCCACCTAGGAGTTGCTGGAGGTATTGCGTTCATGATCACTGTCATTGGTGTTCTCCTTACTAATAAGTGATTCACCTTCTTGATTTAGTATGTTATATCAAGCATTTCATAGCCTCCAACTTTCACATATTAATGAGTTTGGTAACAGTAACAAATATGGGCCCAGAGTTATCAGAAGTCAAAGAATAAAACAGAAACAGAAAAGCATCTAGTTTGATCTCCTTCACCGAATGACCATTTCAGCTTTTTATTTACAATTTTGAGAATCCTGACCCACTGGTCCACCTAAGGTGATCTGTTACCCACTGGCCTATCCATGAGGCCTAAATTTTTATATTTGTCTGGTTGCCCATGTCTGATTAAACCACTGGTTCCATCGTTTGCTTGCTGTGTGACCTTAAGCAAGCCACTTGACCTCTCTAAGCTTCAGTTTCTTTATAAAATACAAGTGATAACAGTAGTAAATCCTTCAAAGGACTTTTGGGAGTTATGAGTTGATATAGCAAGCACAATGACAGGCACATAATAGGGTTTGATAGACAGTTTTCACTACTAACACCTACAGTGTTCAAATCATGACCTAATTGTCGCTTCCTCCAGGAAGCCTTCCTTGACCTCCTGGCTCGGTCACATGCCTCTCACTAGATCACAGTTGTCCTTCCTAGCATTTGTCACAGACAATGACTGGATGATTATTTGATGAATGTTTCTCTTCCCTACTGGATCGTAAGCTCTGTGAGCATGGAGCCTGGGTCTGGTTTGGTCAATCACTTTATCACCAGCATCTACCCCACTGACTGGCAGATAGTAGTTGTGCCTCGCTGCTGCTGCTAAGTCGCTTCAGTCGTGTCTGACTCTGTGCGACCCCATGGATGGCAGCCCACCAGGCTACCCCGTCCCTGGGATTCTCCAGGCAAGAACACTGGAGTGGGTTGCCATTTCCTTCTCCAATGCAGGAAAGTGAAAAGTGAAAGTGAAGTTGCTCAGTCGTGTCCTACTCTTAGCGACCCCATGGACTGCAGCCCACCAGGCTCCTCCGTCCATGGGATTTTCCAGGCAAGAGTACTGGAGTGGGGTGCCATTGCCTTCTCTGAGTTGTGCCATAAGTAGTTACTAATAAATGATTTAATAAAGTTAGAAGGCTGTAGGCCTAGATGTTACCTAGAATGAGTGTCATGATAGGTTCTGCTGTCCTGAGCCACCTAAGTTCTGAGACACAGCAGTAGAGCCTGGGGTGGAGGTGTTATCCTGCAAGATAGTTAAAAGGATAAACTGTACATCTCTACCATTTGTCCTAGGACCAATCCTAGCAGTTATTTTTCAGTAGAGGTGAAAATCACATAACATAAAATTACCCATTTTAAAGTGTACAATTCAGTGGCATTTAGAACATTTTCAATGTCATGCAGCCCATCTACACCGAGTTCCAAAATGTTTTCAAAACCCCAAAGGAAAACGCCGTGCATATAAAGCAGTCACTCCCCCATTCCCTCTAGCATCCAGCTCCTGGAAACCACCAGTCTGCCGCCTTCTTCTATGGATTTGCCTATTCTGGACATTTCCTACCAAAGGAATCATACAGTATGGAGTCTTTTGTCTCTGACTTCCTGCACTTAGCATGATGTTTTCAAGGTTCATCTGTGTTGTGTATATCAGTACTTCATTCCTTTCAGTGGCTGAATAATACTCCATTCCATAGATAAACCACAATGGTTTTATTTATTCATTCCTTGATGGAAATTTGCATTATTTCCACCTTCTGACTATTATGAATGATGCTATCCAATTTTTAAAAATATTAATTTATTCACTTATTTATTTGGATGTCCTGGGTGTTAGCTGCAGCACGCAGGATCTTTGATCTTCACTGTGGCATGTGACTCTCTAGTTGCAGCATGTGGGATCTAGTTCCCCAACCAGGGATCAAATCTGGGTCCCTGCATTGGGAGCGTGGAGTCTTAGTCACTGGACCACCAGGGAAGTCCCCAGTTTTGTTTTTCTAAGCATCCACAGTAGCAGTAAAGAACCTACCTGCCAATGCAGGGGACATAAGAGACAGGGGTTCCATCCCTGGGTTGGGAAGATCCCTCGGAGGAGGAAATGGCAACTCTCTCCAGTGTTCTTGCCTGGAGAATCCCACAGACAGAGGAGCCTGGCGGGCTACAGTCCATAGCGTTGCAAAGAGTTGCACGCGACTGAAGCGACTTAGCACACATGCATGATGCATGGTATGTCAGGTCATGAAGAGTGAAATATCACAATGCCCTGGACCAGAAACCAGGACACGGGGTCCTTACAATGATGGGCAACCACTAACTTCTTGTATCTCTTGGAAAGCCATTTCACCTCCTCAGCTATAACCTAAGAGGTCAAACTAGGATTTTTGTGTGGGTAGTTTATTTGGAAGGTGATTCCAAGTATTTATTTGGGAGATGACCCTAAGAAGTGATGAAGAAAGGAAGAAAGCCAACAGATTCAGTATACAGTTAATGATCAAGTCACCGCTGTCAGCATCTAGGCTTCAGTTCCATTGGGGGCCTCTGACACATGGTATGGAATTCATCTTAGGTTTGTCCCACCCAAGGAGCAAGGGAACTGGGGTATCTCTCTACCAGCTCCTTTCTGTCACTGGCTGAGGGCTGCTCACACACCGTCACTCTCTGGCCTTCCCCCCTGTAGGGACCAGGAATTTTCCAGAAGGCTCTCAGACAGAGTCACACGCTTGGCGTAGGAGATTTGAGCATACACAGGAGGATGCGTGTCCATGGGGCATAGTGATCTTCAACTATAGTTAGTGAAAGTGAAAGTCGCTCAGTCATGTCCGACTCTTTGCGACCCCATGGACTGTACACTCCATGGAATTCTCCAGGCCAGAATACTGGAGTGGGTGGCCTTTCCCTTCTCCAGGGGATCTTCCCAACCCAGGGATCGAACCTAAGTCTCCCACATTGCAGAGGGATCATCAAACTCTGATCCCCTAGCTCAGATTTTAAAGAGACAAGGATATAGATGTCTTTTTATTTTTTTCATTCCCCGTTGAATCATCACTTGAAAACTGCCTTAGTTTGTCAGTCATCCTGTTGGGAAGTGGGAAAGGTGGACTCTTTCTCTCCTCTACTCCTTCACATCTTCTTAAAAAAGCATAGAATTAATTCAGGACCAACTTTATTAAGAAAGATGTGTTACCTCAAGCTAGCCACTTCTCCTCTCTAGGCCTCAGTTTACTCTGTGACTGGAGCTTTTTCTTTTTTTTTTTTAATATAACATTTATTTATTTTTGACTGTTCTGAGTCTTCATTGCTGTGCGGGCTTTTCTCTAATTGCGAGAAGAAGAGGCTACTCTCTAGTTGCGATGTGCAAGCTTGTCATTGAGGACTTCTATTGCAGAGCTCGGGCTCTAGGGTACATGGGCTTCAGTAGTTGCGGCTCCCAGGTTCTAGAGCACTCGGGCCCAGCTTCTCTGCTGCATGTGGGATACTCCTGGACCAGGGATCAAACTCTGTCTTCCGCATTGTTAAGTGGATTCATTGTCACTGAGCCACCAGGGAAGTCCTGAAGCTTTTTCTTAAAAAAGAAAAAAAGAAATTCTTTTCATTGAGAGTAAAACAAAGATACAGGAAACCACACAAAAGAAATATGTGGCTTAGTGAATTATTATAAGGCAAATGCTTTAATAATTACCACCCAGGTCAAGCGGTAGGATTTGCCAGAAGCCCCACAAGTCACAAAATGAGGCTATTTGCCAATTAAGGTCTCTTCCAGGGGAGTTTTGACTCTTGAAATTTAGAAATCTTTTTTTATAATAGGCTCATTTCTTAGATTTAGCCAGCCCTCAAAAAATTCTATGATATTGTAAAATGTATATCCATCATCACATGACTCAGATAACATTACTCCCAAACATAAACTCTCCCATGAAATACCACTGTCCTGGAATAATATCCAGAATGTTCACTGTGACCAATGAAGTTCAAAAGGATCAAGCTTTTCCTCCTGTTCACCAGTACACACCAAATGAAAGTGAAAGTCGCTCAGTCATGTCTGACTTTTTGCGACCCCATGGACTATACAGTCGACAGAATTCTCCAAGTCAGAATACTGGAGTGGGTGGCCTTTTTCCAGGGAATCTTCCCAACTCAGGGATCGAACTCAGGTCTCCTGCATTGCAGGCAGATTCTTTACCAGCTGAGCCACAAGGTTGCCTCTGTATTTCTGTAGCATGTAAAGCTCATACCTACCCCAGGGCCTTTGCACTTGCATGTTTCCTCTCCTTGAAATGGTCCTCCCAAACTCTTCTCCCATCTGACGTTTTCTTGTCATTGAGCTCTCAACTGTCACTTCCTCAGGGAGGCCCTCCTTGACCATCTCATTTAAAGTAGTACCCTGTCCTCCTCACATTATTCCATTTTGTCTCCTTCATAGTAGCAGTCACTCTGAAATTATCTGGCTTGTTCGCCTGTTTATAAATCTGCCTGCCACCAGGGGCCATTCAGCTTTGCAAAGAGAGAAACATTGTCAGTCATGTTATTCTTTATTCCAGAACCGAAAACAAAGCCAAGCACATTTTGGTTCTCCATAAATATCCGTGGACTGGATACTGAGCTCCATTTACTTCTCTGCCAATGACTGTCTCTCTGTCACAATGACAGTTGCATCTCAGTGGGGAGAGAATACAGGGATGCCTAGTAAGAAAAGATGGACACATCTGCCAAACATTGTCAATATTATTTACATTGCCTAGATAAATTTCAGAAAGCCTAGTGGAAATCCAAGTAGGCCAACTAAAAGCAAGCTTATAATTCTATCCCAACAGTTCACGCACATTGTAGTCTGTCTTAGTCAGCTCAGACTGTCACAAAAAAGTATCGCAGACTGGGTGGCTGAAACAACAGAAATTTATTTTCCATAGTTCTGGAGGCTGGAAAGTCCAAGAACAAAGTTCCGTCAGGGTTTGGTTTCCGGTGAGAAGCTCTGTTCCTGGTTTGCAGATGGCTACTGTATCCTCACACAGTCTTTCCTCTGAGTGTTGGTGGAGAGAAGGATGGTGGGGGAGGGGTGTGTGTGTGTGTGTGAACTGGTATCTTTCCTACTCCTTTTAAGGACACTTATCAGATCAGGGCCCTACCTTTATGACCTCCCCTAATCTTAATCACTTCCTAAAGAGCCTAAAGAGCTCCCAATACAGTCACAGTGGGGTCATGAATTTGGGGGGAACACAAGCATTCAGTCCATAACAAAAGATGCTTTTCTCCCCCAGGTCTCTTTATCAGCTCTAAACTCCGTACCACCTAGTTGACTGAGTCCAAAACCTCAGACCCCAAATGGCCAATAGTCAAGGGATTGGACTGGAAGTTTCCATAGTTACTAAATACATGCCCCTGCCCAGGAGACCTTGTAAGATTATCATCTAGCTGTCATGGCTTGAGCCAGATGTATTTTCCTAGAAGGAATAGGAGGAAAGAGGGTGAGGCTCTTATTTTCACAATTGAGGGGTTTCAGTGCTGAGCCCTGTAGAGTCCAGAAACGAGGCAGGGTTCCGTTTTCCAGAGCTAAGCACCTCTCTTTTCTTTTTTCTTAAAATTATATTTATTTCTTAAATAGTTAACATTCACCTGGCACTAAATTCCAAAAGTATAAAATGGAATAAAGTGAAAAGTCTCCCAGAAGCCCAGTTGCCTTCCTTAGAAGCAAACAATAGTGTCAGTTTCCTATATTATATTCATATATATTCTTCAGATTTCCTGTACTTTTACTGGCAAATACATGTGTATATTTTTTCTCCCTGCCCCGTTAAATGTTACATACTTTGATGCCCTGTTCTGCACCTTACTTGTTTTTCCTTCTTATTGATTGATATATCTTGGATATTGATCCATGTCAACATGTAGCATTTTCTCATTTTTAAGGCTGCATAGCTTGCCATTACATAGATATGTCATGATTTATTTAACCAGTTTCCTACTGGTAGACACATAGGCTGTGTCCAGTGCTTTTCTCTTGTAAATATTCAAATATTGCAATGGATGACTTTGTCCATCATTTTGCAGGTGTATGAGTGTATCTGTAGGATAAATTCCTAGAAGTTCTTATATTGTTCTTATATTGATGTATATTTAGATTTATTAAAAGTTTCCGCTTTTGTTTTTTAATATTTTATTTATTTATTAACTTAATTTGGGCTATGCCACATCTTAGTTGCAGCACCCAGGATCTTTAGTTGTGACATGCAAACTCTTAGTTTCAGCATGTGAGATCTAGTTCCCTGACCAGGGATTGAACCCAGGCCCCCTGCATTGGGAGCACAGAGTTTTAGCCACTGGACCATCAGGGAAGTCCCTAAAAAATGTTTTTAAATTACAGAAGTAGTACACCTTTGCAGTAGAAGCATTTTCAAACAGTAATCTAAAAAGTGAAAATCCCATTTCTGTCTGCTCATGTTTCCAATCCAAGTTCTCTCCCAAGAGGGAACCAGTATTAACAACATGTTGTAAATCTTCCCAGAACTTTCTATTTGCAAGCATAATGATACTAATAAAAGTGCTAATATTTACTGGCTGGTTACTAAGAGTTAGGTGCTATGCAAAGCACTTTTCCTGCATGTTCTCAATTCATTCACAAGGCAAATCTATAAGATAAGGTGTTATTTTTATTCCCCGTTTCGCAAAAGAGGAAACCAGGTGACAGTTCCTAAGTGGCAAAGCCACGTTTCCTTATTTCATCAAATCTAAGATTCCACTGACTGTAAGACACACCGTTTTAGAGAGATTAAAATGTAAAATAAAATGGGGATCTTGGAGTTAATGTTTTATAGCATTAGAAAGAATGCTTCAGATGAACTTGCGTGCATATAATCTTAGCATGTGTTTTTCTGTAGACATTTCCTAGAAGTAAAATTGTGTACCAAAATGAAGGTACATATTTTTATCGTTATTTATTTGATTGCATCAGGTCTTAGTTGTGGCACACAGGATCTTCCTTGTGACTGGCAGGATCTTTTCACTGTGGCAAACGACTCTCTAGTTGTGGTGCACAGGCTCCAAGGTGAGCAAGTTTAATAGTTGCTCCATGGCATGTGGGATCTTAGTTCCCAGACCCAGGGATGGAACCCTAGTCTCCTGCATTGCAAGGCGCATTCTTAACCACTGGACCACCAAGGAATTCCCTTTATTTTTTTTAGATACTGCCAAATTCCCCATACCTTAGTCATCTGTGTCTCCCATTTACTTCATACAATGTCCGGCACTATGTAGGTACTACATGTTCAATGGACAAAGTGCATGCTCAGGCCCAGCAAATGCAAAGCATTTTGAGATACTCACATGCAAAAACAATACAACACACACACATCTACCACCACCACCACCATCAATCCTAACAGTGACTAACGAGTGAGAAGATTAGAATATTTTAGTCCCACATATGTACACTCTTCTTGCTGAAGCACCGGCCATAGTAAAAGATAAACATTAATAAATAAATGCATTTTATGCAGAATGATGTTCAAAGTGATTTTAAAATAGCTTGCAGAATTACCTATCAAAAGGCTGTGCACTCAATTTTTTGAAAACACACTAATAATTCCAGAATTTTACAACTCCCAAGCTACTGGGAGTTGAAAAACGTGAAAATTTTCCAGGGAGCTTAACGGTCTGTCATTTTCTCAAACACCTACAAGACTACCTGCATCAGAATCACCTAGGGTGCTTATTAAAATGCAGAACCCACACCAGAGCTTCTAAATCATAATTTCAGGAGATTAGAGGCATGTGAATATGCATTTTGAACAGGCACTCCACATGATTCTAAGGCACTCAAAGGCATGAGAGCTAGCGCATTAAAGGGCTTTAAGGAGTCTTTTAATTAGATTTGCCCTTTAGGACGATCCCTTTGGCTGTAAAGTGTAGAATCAACTGGAAGTGAGCAAAGATAGCCAAGATAACACTCTCACTCATGCCAGCGCGGGACCGAAGCCCAGATGACCTGCGCGCTTCTGTGCCCCCTGCCGGCCTTCAGCAGCTTCGTCCCGCGCTGTCCTGAGCCGCCGACTGCGACTGCGCTCTCCGAAGCCCGCGGGACCATCTAGGGAGCTTGCCAGGGCGCGGACCTGGACCGGAAGCGGAAGTGAGGTCGAGTTGGCCTCGCGGGCTTCTCCAGCCTCAGCCACCCCCATCTCTGTGGGTCGGGTCCCTTTGCGCAAGTGCCGGAAGCGGAAGTTTCTAAGAGGTTGGGGAGTTGTTTGGGGAGTGTCGGGTTATCGTAGTTGGTGGGTTCACGTCGCCGGCTGTCTGACCCCGTGAAGCGCCTTTGTGAGACCTCTTCAATCTTGCCGTCCCGGCTCAATCAGGATCCCGACCCCGAACCTTAGCCTGCGGGCTCTGGTACCTAGTGATCTGACTTTTCCCTAGGGTCCTGGTGGAGATCCTGGGTGTCCCTTGTCTCTCCCCTGGAGTGAGGCCTCTTCGGCTTCCCAGTGTCTCCGTAGACCCTCGCCATGGGCAACACGAGCAGCGAGCGCGCTGCGCTGGACCGGCAGGGCGGCCACAAGACACCCCGAAGGGACAGCTCCGGGGGCTCCAAGGATGGAGACAGGCCCAAGATCCTGATGGACAGCCCCGAAGACGCCGACCTCTTTCACTCTGAGGAAATCAAGGTAATGGCGAGTGGGACAATCTGATTCCCCTTTTAACTGTTGAAGTCTACTAGATGCCCCCCAAGCCCGCGCCCTATTCCTTCTAATTAAGAAGTGGAAGAGCCCTCTTAGCTCAGTAACTTCTGTCTAATTACCGATGTGAGAAAGTCTCCCCGAGGGGGAAGGAATTCACTTCGTTTAACATCATTAAGGAAAAGGCAGCGCTGAGACAGGCTCAAATTTTTGATTAATTAAGATCGTGGCACCAGCAGTAATTGAGCCCCAGTCTCTGCTTTTCTCTTAGGTATAATTAATTTCACAGCTCTCAGGAACCTTCCACCACTTTTAAGTAGGTTGACGGAGCCTTTTGTTGTGGTTTTACAGTTTCTTTTCTGTTTTGGAGAACACGTGTAAAGTGAACATAAGAGTTGAATAGCTGACTGTAGCTGTCCAGAGGTCTTTAGTTACGCGGAAATTTTGTGGTTCACCCTTTAGAGCAGGCACAGAAGAGTAATTTGACTTTGGAGGTCAGTAAGTAAGTGAAACATCAGTCTAAAGGAGGCAGCCAGCTGCTACTCAGCTTCTCTCTCCTATTGTTTATATATGGCTTAATATTTTAAACAGACCAAAGCAAACATTTTTACAGGCCAAACTTAGATGTCCTGCTGCAGTCTGCTTTAACTTATCATGATAAACTGAAGATAATTCTCAATTCTTGCTCTAGCTGCTCTCCTGCTAACCACCTCATGTGGTCTGTTTCTAGGGGCAGAGCCCAGTCCAAGAGTACTCAGTGATTCTGGCAGCTGATATGTATGTGGTATAGCCTAAAGAAATGAACTAAATGCTTAAGGGACAGTCGGTTAAGGGAAGATGACAAGTACCCCTCCTCCCCCCCAGGTCCTGCTAGTTTCTGGCTGCCTGCTGACCATCACTGTCCATTGGGCTAATTGTCCGGCAGGTCATTCCGGTTGTGCTTATGTTTCCTCAGATGCTGGAATGGGTGACCATGTCATTATCTTATTTCCTCACCTGAATCTTAGCTTTGAGGCTAACTGTGAAGAGTCTGCTTTTCCTTAGCCCTCCAGCCTGTCATTTCAGCTTGCTTTCTGACTTTGTTGCTTTCCCAAGGCTGTGTGCAAAGTGAACTGTGAAATCCTTTTTCCAACAGTTTGATATCTCTTCCCCAGGAAATAATTTTGGCCCAAAGGTGGCTGTTTAAGACACCATAAGAATCAAACTACTTTCTTTAAGAAGTGTCTGTTCTTTTGCCAAATTAAAACTCTTTACAAGAAATGTTTAACATAGGAAGTGATCTGTACAGAGTTATTTTAAATAACTTCCCCTATCATTTCCATAGAAGTTATTGAAAGATATAGCAGACACACTGGATTAAATGCCTAGATACAAAAACAAAGTCTTGGATTCTTTTTAACTGTACTCTCTGCTAAGTCGCTTCAGTCGTGTCCGACTCTGTGCGACCCCATAGACGGCAGCCCACCAGGCTCCCCCGTCCCTGGGATTCTCCAGGCAAGAACACTGGAGTGGGTTGCCATTTCCTTCTCCAGTGCATGAAAGTGAAAAGTGAAAGTAAAGTCGCTCAGTTGGGTCCAAGTCTCCGCAACCCCAGGGATTGCAGCCTGCCAGGCTCCTCTGTCCATGGGATTTTCCAGGCAAGAGTACTGGAGTGGGGTGCCATCGCCTTCTCCGTAGGTCAGCGTTTTGACTGTGGTTAGTTATCACATCCTCAGTGGAAAATGATACCAGTCTGTTATTTAATCTGTAGCTTTTGTTAAAGCGCAAAGAATGCAGGTATCTTTTGAATGAGCTCAGGTCAGTATTTGAAATGAAGGTGCTAGAAGCTTGCTCTAGACCTTTTAAGAGTCTATCACAGCCTAGCACTCCTAGTCTGGCTTCTGACGAGGAAAAAATATGAGAGATCCAAAACCACGTATCTTCCACTGAGAGTCAAACGTGTTTGTTTCTCCCATCCCAGAATACCTCTGTTAGACAACGCTGCCCACACAAGAAGTTATCGTTTAATGAGCGTCAGTCTTTGTCTCGTCTTACCTTTTGCTCCGTGCTGCCTGGATGGCACTCCGTGAATAGCTTTTCCCCTCCTCAGCACCTGGATTTCCCAGTCGTCAAGTTGAAAGCTCTGGAATTATCCCTAATAAATTTTCATGTACTTTAAATCTTGCTTGATTAAGGGAAGAAAATGACATTTATTAAGGTAGTCTCAAATTCATTGCTGCCTTCTTTCAAGTGAGTTTTATAATTTTTCAAGTTTTGATGTATACCCCTTGAATAACAGCAATAATAATAGCTATTAATTATGAAGCACCTACCCTGGGTCTGACCCTGTGCAGAGCATTTTACACGGACTGTCTCAGTCTTCACAACCTTAAGAATTACTTTTATTCTCTCCATTTTGCAAGTGGGAAAACTGAGGCACAGCGGGTGAGTTAATGGGCTGGAATATAAACCTGGGTAGTGACAGCTGCCTTTTCCGAATGAATTGTCAGTATTAAGGTAACAGTCTCTCGCTGTGCCTGTTCCCTGTTCCTGAGTAAACTGCTCTGTTTCTAGGCTCCAGAGAAGGAGGAGTTCCTGGCCTGGCAGCACGATCTGGAAGTGAACGACAAAGCTCCCGCCCAGGCTCGGCCAACTGTTTTTCGATGGACGGGGGGTGGAAAGGAAGTTTACTTGTCTGGGTCCTTCAACAACTGGAGTAAACTTCCCCTCACAAGAAGGTATTCGCCTGGATGTGTTCACGTATTTGTCTTAACCCAGGGATCCTCTGGTTTCTGAATGATCCCTGGGGGTGAATAGAAGAGGATGTTTTTATAAAGTAGATGCTGAATGGAAAAATAGTCATGCTTAATAATTCACAGGGTTAAAGTCTCACACCCAAAAAACACACTTAGAAGTAAACATCACTCGGTTATTTCTGTTACACACAGAACCAGGCTGGGCCTGGTTCTTGACAGGGAACTGCCTGCTTTTCCAGGAGTCCAGTTGGTGTAGGAGGGAGCCACTCAGCCCAGTTGTAAGTCATGCCTGTCAAGGGAAGAAAACAATCAAATGAGAGAGGTTTTCCTGGAACCTTTTTTTTGTTAGTAGTTATACAAGTTTCTGTAGGGAACTTTGTACATCCTGTGAAATTGATCCCCTGTCCTGCGCTAGGCAGACTGACAGAGGGTAGAACTTGGCAGGCAGCTTGCTGCTTGTCTTGTGTTGCTGTCCTCCTCAGCGTCCAGACCGCCAGGTGTTACTTTGCGCATAGCGGGAGGACAGATGCCTGTTTGTTGAGTTTTTGATGGTAGGAATGTAGATTCCTGGTATTTGGGCAAAGCGAGTTTTCCAGGAAACCTCTCATGTTGCTACTTTCTGGTAGCTTTTCTGGATTGAGATCATTATAATGAATTGTCTCAGTTGGTTAAAAAATGTTTATTTCTCCTGTGGCTGAACTGTTGATTTTACGTGGAAGCTTTGTTTTATTCCGTGGCTGGTTTTGCAAGTCAGCTCAGAGTGCAGCTCACCCTACTGACACCCTCTGCTTCCTTTTTCTCTTGCAGCCACAATAACTTTGTAGCCATCCTGGATCTGCCGGAAGGAGAGCATCAGTACAAGTTCTTTGTGGATGGTCAGTGGACACACGACCCTTCCGAGGTACGCTTCCTCCCGCCCCAGTCCTCTGGCTGCCCACACAATTCAAGCACAGGGCCTGCCCTCAGAGACAGGTGCCAGGTCCCTCTGTCCTGCTGGTAGAAGTCCTTGTGTGTGACCGAGCTAGATAGCAGTGCTCATTGTCAGCCTCTTGGCATCTTTGACTTGGATGAGCCGGTTGGCGGGCCAGGAGATGAAGCCTTCCCACCAGGAATGCTAAATCCTCTAAAGAATACCTTTGGAGACCTTACATATTAAGATTTCTACCTGTCTGTCTCTTCCCAGCCAGTAGTCACCAGCCAGCTTGGCACAGTCAACAACGTCATTCAGGTGAAGAAAACTGACTTTGAAGTGTTTGACGCTTTAATGGTGGATTCCCAAAAGTGCTCCGACGTGTCTGGTATGAACAGTTATTTTATACCACGTGTGTGCAGGTGGGGGCCGTGTCATTTTGAATTATGCTTGTTTCCCTTGCCTCTCCCTCTTGGGCGGGAGCCACCCAATGAGTAGACGTGAATATCTCCCTAAAAAGCCACAAAACTAATTTCTAACTCTGTGTTCAGTCAACTTGCTGAAATCTAGCTTCAAGGGAGCAGTAAGTCATTTGGGGGCGGGGAGCGGGGGATCCATCTCTAGGATTTAGTAGGCCTGCTTGGCCACAGAAAGCATACACTGGAAATGGGACCAGAGTTTGCTCTCGTACCAGGGGCGGGCCCATAAGGCCCTAGAGAGTAGCATTGCGTCGTGAGGGGCCAGCACTGGGGGCGCCTGCCCACTTGGGGCTCCTAGAGAGTTTTAGCCTGCCAGGTGATAAATGGACCCCTCAGTGACCTTGGCTGTCACTTGCACATTCCATTTGCACCTTGTCAGAATCTCTTCAGAGGAGGAGGCTCACCACAAGACAGGCTGCACAGCACAACCTGCTGGGTAAGGGTCCTAGTATAACGTGCCCTTCTTCCAAGAGTCATCCAGTCATCAGTCCTTCCGTAAGTTGCTTTCCATCCAAACCCAGAGGAAGAAACTGCTTGGAAAGAGCACGTGCAAGGCAGGGAGAACGGCGTGTCGGCATGTTGAGTGTCATCGCCAGATGCTCTGCCCCCTCCGGCAGGGCTTTACACAGTTCCAGGACCCCTGTGGGAGGTGGGGCAGAGATCCCCCAGGAGTGTGCCTGACTGTCTAAGAGAACAGATTCAGTTCAGTTTGAAGATTGAGTCTTCCCTTACCTGCCTGGGCCCAGAGGTTTGCCCCTGGGATCTCTTACTGTTTATCAGCTCAGAACTCTGACCAGCAGGTGGACCACGTGGCTGACAAGTAAGGTCATTGACCAGGACTCAGACATCACAAAATAGCATCTTCTACTCTCCCTAGCTAATTGATCTTTGAAAGAAGTCATTTCTTACTCAGATAAATGGGAATTGGGAGAATGTCCAGATACCTTAACTTGCTAATAAGTGAAATTTTAGACCACATACAAAAGCTTTTAGTCAAGGTTCTGCAGCAGAGGTCACCTGGGGAAAGCAAGCTGGTAAACCAGCTTCAGACTTTGCATGCTCTTCTCATACTCAGACACTCCCTTCCTCAGAATACATATAATTCCCAGCCGCTCAGTTTCCTGCCCTCGGTGCCTTTGTTTCCTGCTGTGGTGGGGCCGGATTGTGTGAAGGGAGTCTGTCTCCTGGAAAGCGACGAGGAAGGAGTTGGCGGAGCCAGGCCATCTCAGCTTCACGTGGATAGCACGAGTCTCAGGCGGCCACATGCATCCCCATTGTCCTTTGGATCACAGCTCAGTGCCTGCAAGCTGGCCAGAGATCGCTAAGTGAGCGGCTTCTAAGTTTTCACAGTACCACACTGCTAGAAGCTTAATACATCTGTGTAAGTGATATACTCGAGCATGAGTTTGAAAAGAACCTGAGAGCGGTAGAAGCAGAGAGCCTTTAGAGGTCAGGTTTTCAACTTCTTGCTTTAGTTTTGAAATGTGCCCTTGCCCCTGTGTCAACAGGTTGCCTGCTTTCGTTTTTATTCTGGCTGGCAGTGCTCCTGACTTGGGCCTAACCATGGAAGCCTCACTAGCCTTGAGCTTCTTTGAGGTGTTTGCTGGCCCCACCTGCAGCGAGGAGGAAGTGTTAGCCTGTGTGGCTGTCGGGTTGGGTCACTGCGAACAGCTTCCTGTGACTCTGACCCAGAACTCCAGTTTCTCAAGTAAATGTCCTGTGGCCATCTCTCCCCAGAGTTGTCCAGTTCCCCACCCGGACCCTATCATCAGGAGCCCTATATCTCGAAACCAGAGGAGCGGTTTAAAGCGCCTCCCATCCTCCCACCACATCTCCTCCAAGTCATCCTAAACAAGGACACGGGCATTTCCGTGAGTATTATCCAGACATTTCCCAGACCATCCTCCATGGTTACGTTCCGCTGCTCCCCTCTAAGCAGCTGGGGAAAATGGTCAGTGTCGCCCATCAATGTTCATGCCAGCTACACCTCTGATTCAGGAAAGGGCTGCTCACAAGATGCTCCCAGAGCAGACGCCGCCTCCCTGTCCCATGCTGCCTTTCTGAGCTCTTCCTCTTGTGTTCCACCCCCATCTAGCCTGAGCCCCATTCCTTTTTAATTTCATGATAAAATATGTAACCCCCTGTTTTCAGTAAGCTACATGATGATAGAATTCTTCCTCTGGCCCTCAAATTTTAGAATCTCGTTTTAATCACCGAATTGCTTCTAGAAGCATCATTGCTCCTGGATCAAAATTAGAGGTCTGTGAGTAATGCACATTGCCCCTGGTAATTGATGTTACTGCTGAAAACAAGCGTGCCTTCATCCTGAAGGGCATGTTGTTAAAGTTAAGAGCACCTTAACTTTCCATCCCATTTAACGTGAACTGCCCAGTTCCCCCACCTCTGGACTGAGCAGCATAGCCATAATTCTTAGGAATCTAGATGTTCTTTTGCTTGGTCCAAGCCATCACCCAAAACACACATGCCTGTTAGGTGATAAGGTAATCATGCTGCTGTTCTGGGCGCCACACACAGGTGGGTGCACGTGTGCTAAGGTGCAGAGCTGGAGGCCCACACGTGCCGGCGTCCGCTGCAGTGGTCATGTGTCCCCAAGGGCGCACTGTCCTTGGGCACCTGGTCCCACCCCTCCCCTGTGTGGAGAGCAGCCCCATGCACACACCTGATAGCTGAGCCAGCTTTTGTCAGGTGCTTCAGCATTTATAAAACTGGGGAGTGTACATTGAAAATACCCTGGATTCTGACTTCTCTTTAAAAATAGGAAGATGTGGCAACATTTTGGGTCCAATATATGAGCTTGTGTGAAGCAATAGCACCTCTTCCCTGCCCCCAGTCATCCAGTGCTTTCTTCAGGCTCACCGTCTGAGTCTCAGAGACTTGCAATCCAGTGCTCAGGAGCCTGGAGCATAGTTGTTTTTTCTTCCAGCTTTCTTTAAAAGCACCTGCAGTGCAGTTTTCTTTCTGGTCCTCCAACAAGAGGGCAGAGCCATGGCCCACGCTCTAGAGACCAACATGAAGCCTGATCAGAGACGCACGTTGGTGTGCCCAGCAGACACCCCAAGAGCTCCGCTTAGTCACCTGGCACGACCCCTCACCTCCCCTGTGATCATGAACAAGCCCTTTCACCGCCTGGGTTAGGAAGAAAGGGGCCTGAGAGCCTGCCTCCTTTCCTTTGAAATCCAGTCCCATGAAACGTGGGAGAATCTCCGTGATTTCTAGATCCTACTAAGCGCACACATCTGCTTTTGTTCGCCCGCAGTGTGATCCAGCTTTGCTCCCTGAGCCCAACCACGTCATGTTGAACCACCTCTATGCGCTCTCCATCAAGGTAAGGACCCGTTTGTTACTCTCTGAGCCGTGTTTCTTGCCCTGAGGCAACCCCCCCACCCCAGTGCTGGAACGGCCTGAAGTCCTTACCTGGAGGGCAGCTTCCGGGCCCAGGCACTTGTGTTTATGTCACCCTCTTGATTCTCGTGTTCCCTAAAATCTGAGCATATTTCCACCCTCTTCCTCAGGATGGAGTGATGGTGCTCAGCGCGACCCACCGGTACAAGAAAAAATACGTCACCACCTTGTTATACAAACCCATATGAAGAGGTGGGAGCCGCCGGGGCCCCGGGGCAGCGTGCACCTCCAGGCTCCACGCATGCATGCTCTTCGCTAGACGGAACGGACTGTAAATTCCCCATTTCACACTCTCAGTAAGGCATTTCATACCCGCCCTACACCTACCTGAGGGTTTGTTCCAGACACAGCAGCTCCCGGAGCACCTCGGTCTGTAACAGCGCCCTCAGCACCCAGTGGCTGTGAGCCGCGGGGCCCCTCGAGGCCGAGGGTGGAGTAGGACGTCCGGCAGCCCCCACCCTGCAGTGTGAAGGATGGTGCAGGCCTAAATTTAAATCCCATGAACGTGGAGATTTTTCTTAAGCCAAAAATGAACACTAGCTGATGAAAGCTGTGCTAGTGAAAATCTGGGGAGCAGGTCCCAAGGCCACACAGAATTTCTCATCATTGGTGTGCTGGTGTTGACTCGTCCCTGCCAAGGCCTGCCTGCAGACCCACCAGTGAGTGGGTGCTGGTCCTGCCTGTCCCCTGAAATCAAGCAATAGATCATCCTCCACTCCCTGCTGCAGGGAGGTGTGATTTCTGTAGAAATTAGAGCTTGTCTGATTTCCAGATGAAGTTTTACAGTTGTTTCTTACGCTTATGTACATCAAGTGGTTTTTGTTTTTTTAAACCAGCAGTGGCTGACTATACAGCCTTCGGGCAATTTTTAAATCACCCCAACTAGACTCAATCATGTGACCTGTGCTCAGCAATAATCTGTTCTCAGAACAGACTCAGAAAACCGTGGCCGGATTCCTCCTTTAAGCTGGGTGATCTGCGGACTGACCACTGCTAGCCAGAAGGCTGTCCGGCTTTTTCGTAGAAGTGTAACGAGGTGGCACTGTCACCCAGAAAATTGTGGAGAGGCGCCCTGCCCTACTCCAGCCACCTTGCTTGGGACCTCTGGTCCCTACTCAGCAAAAAAGGCTGCAGCAACTGGTGTTGCTTATTCTGGAAGGAAGTTAGAAATTGTGGCCGCCTTCTGATTTTGTATCAAGAAGACATCCTTTGGACCAAAGCGAACCTCTCCACACAGCCGGAGATGTGCCTGTTCCCGAGGTTCCTGTCCCCGGGTCAGCAGAAGCTGTCACCCCGCCCTGTGTTCCTGCTGGGACATGGAGGAGCCAGCTCCCTGGTGTCCAGTATCTGTGCCCTTCTTTGTTACTGTTTTCAAAACACTGAATAACTGTCACCCTGATGTACAGGTTGCAATAAAGCTTTGTAAAGATAACGGACATGCACTTGGGGGAAGCTCTGATTTCACGCGGTCATCTGGAGGAGACTGGTGCTCTCCCCGAGGTCTGTTTGCTGCAGCGCTATTCAGTCTTTTTCCCGCCTTGGCACACGTTGAAAACGGTACTGTCCTTTTGGCATTCCGGGATGAGAGGACAGGGCAGCTTGGCTGTCTGCAGGGCTGGGGGCCTTTCCCTCACCCACCTGGTCTTCACACAGATTCGAAGCCTATTAAGAGGCTATAAAGTGGAGCCCCTTGGAGCTGCTCACAGCAGGAGCTGAGGAGAGGCAGTAGTGAAAGTTGCTGGCTTGCCCAAGTTGGCAGCATCCCCAGGTCAGAGGTCTTGCTCATTAACAAGCACCACAGGGGAGCCTGGGATCATGACCCTCTGCTTGGAAGACCACAGGATGTTCTGGAGTCAGCTATTCTCACCAGCTAAAAGGGCCTCTGTCCCTTCTACCAAAAAGATGGAAGGTTACAGTGTCTCTTTAATAAGCCTTTTCTTCCCAGCCATCAGGAAACGGAAGTAAATTTAGGAGATAAGGGAACCCCCCTGAGGTCATCTGGTCTGTTGAGGTGGACAGTAGCTTACAAAACATCCCTACCTGGGTAGTTAGCCATCTCACCCTGAATATCCAAGTGATGTGGGAACCCTAGATTTAGGGACTGGAGGGGTTATATAAGTAGACTGAGGAAACAATGCAAAAATCCTCTTTCCAAAACTGGATTTTTTTTTTTTTAATTATTGAAAGTGAAAGTCATTCAGCTGTGTCTAACTCTGTGACCTCATGGACTATACAGTCCATGGACTTCTCCAGGCCAGAATACTGCAGTGGGTAGCCATTCCCTTCTCCAGGGCATATTCCCAACCCAGGTCTTCTGTATTGTGGGCAGATTCTTCACTAGCTGAGCCACAAGAGAAGCCCAAGAATACTGGAGTGGGTAGCCTATCCCTTCTCCAGCAGATCTTCCCAACCCAGGAATCAAACCAGGGTGTCCTGCATTACAGGTGGATTCTTTACCAACTGAGCTATCAGGGAAGCCCTATTTAAGTATAGTTGATTTTATAGGCTTCCCCAGTGGCTCAGCAGTAAAGAATCCTCCTGCCAATACAGGAGACATGAGATTTGGTTCGATCCCTGGGTCGGGAAGATCCCATGGAATAGGAAAAGGCAATCCACTCCAGTATTCTTGCCTGGAGAATCTCATGGACAGAGGAGCCTGGCTAGTTACAGTCCATAGGGTCGCAAAGAGTTGGGCATGACTGACGGAGCACGGATACACAGCTGCTTTTACAGTGTTGTGTTAAGTTTCAGCTCTACAGCATATGATTCAGTATTTTTGTGGATTGTGTTTTATTGTATATTAAGATACTGGGTATAATTCCCCATGCTGTGCAGTAAATACCTGCTGCTTATCTATTTTATGTATAGTAGTTTGTATTGTTAATCCTCTACCCCTAATTTGTTCGCTCCCTTTCCTTGGTGAGCATAATTTTGTTTTCCGTGTCTGAGTCTGATTCTGTTTTGTCTGTGCATTCATTTGTATTTTAGATTCCACACAGCCTATAGTACTTGTGTTTCTGACTTACTTCACTAAGCATAAGAATCTCTAGGCCCATCCATGTTGCTGCAGATGACTATTTCATTTGTTTTTGTTTTAGTATATTCCACTGGAGATAGACGCACACACACACACACACACACACACCCGCCTCGTCTTAAGTCAGTCATCGTTGGTGGACACTTGGGTTGCTTCCATGTCATGGCTGTTTTAAGTTGTGCTACTATGAACACGGGTACGTGTATCTTTTCTAATTAGTGTTTTTGTCTTTTTCTGGATATATACCCAGGAGTGGAATTGTTGGATCATGTGGTAGCTCTATTTTTTTTTTAATGCATCCCCATACTGTTCTCCATACTTGCTGTACCAACTTGCATTTCCCATCAGCAGTGCTGGAAGGTTCCCGTTTCCGCACACCCTCTGGAGCATTTGTTATTTTTACTGACGATGGCCATTCTGACTTGTGTGAGGTGATACCTCGTTATGGTTTGGATTTGCATTTCTCTGATAATTAGCCATGTTGAGCATCTTTGCATATATCATCTTTGAAAAAAACATCTATTCAAGTCATCTGCCTGTTGTATGGGCTGTTTGTATATTTTGGAAATTAACTCATGGTTATGTCATTTGCAAATATTTTCTCCCATTCTGCCAGTTGTCTTTTTGTTTTGTTGATGGTTTCCTTTGCTGGGCAAAAAGCTTAAGTTTAATTAGGTCCCATTTGTCTATATTTGATTTTATTTATTTTGCCTTGGGAGACTGACCTAAGGAATTATTGTTATGATTTATGTCAGAGTGTTTCACCTCTGTTCTCTTCTAGTTTTATGGTGTCAAATGGCTTACATTTGGGTCTTTGAGCCATTTTGAGTTTATTTTTATGGATCACATATCTTCGAAATATAATTGAAAATACATAACTAAGCTTATGGGTATAAAATGGATATACTGAAGCACCAGAACTGAAGAAACTGTTGCTGTGTTGGTGAGCTGTTGGTGGTGACTGGGGAGGGTGGGTGGTGGGAGGCAGGACCCAGCCATGGGATTCCAGGATCAGGGTCTGACACTCACACCTGGAAAGGAAGCTCACTGCCTGAGTTGGCCCAGAAAAGCACTGCCTTTTCCATAAGAAGGGTTAGAGCATCTGGTTGCTACCCAGAGTTAAGGCTCAGAGGGAGCATTCAGCCCCAGGCTGCAGGAGGTATCATCATGTTGAAAAATCTAGCCCACAAATCAGCTCTGCTCAAAGTTCAGTTCAGTTTAGTTCAGTCACTCAGTCATGTCCAATTCTTTGTGACCCCATGAATTGCAGCACGCCAGGCCTCCCTGTCCATCACCAACTCCCGGAGTTCACTGAGACTCACGTCCATCGAGTCAGTGATGCCATCCAGCCATCTCATCCTCTTGTCGTCCCCTTCTCCTCCTGCCCCCAATCCCTCCCAGCATCAGAGTCTTTTCCAGTGAGTCAACTCTTCGCATGAGGTGGCCAAAGTACTGGAATTTCAGCTTTAGCATCATTCCTTCCAAAGAAATCCCAGGGCTGATCTCCTTCAGAATGGACTGGTTGGATCTCCTTGCAGTCCAACGGACTCTCAAGAGTCTTCTCCAACACCACAGTTCAAAAGCATCAATTCTTCGGCACTCAGCCTTCTTCACAGTCCAACTCTCACATCCATACATGACCACTGGAAAAACCATAGCCTTGACTAGACGGACCTTGTTGACAAAGTAATGTCTCTGCTTTTGAATATGCTATCTAGGTTGGTCATAACTTTCCTTCCAAGGAGTAAGCGTCTTTTAATTTCATGGCTGCAGTCACCATCTGCAGTGATTTTGGAGCCCCCCAAAATAAAGTCTGACACTGTTTCCACTGTTTCCCCATCTATTTCCCATGAAGTGATGGGACCGGATGCCATGATCTTCGTTTTCTGAATGTTGAGCTTTAAGCCAACTTTTTCACTCTCCACTTTCACCTTCATCAAGAGGCTTTTTAGTTCCTCTTCACTTTCTGCCATAAAGGTAGTGTCATCTGCATATCTGAAGTTATTGATATTTCTCCTGGCCATCTTGATTCCAGCTTGTGCTTAGTCCAGCCCAGCCTTTCTCATGATGTACTCTGCATAGAAGTTAAATAAGCAGAGTGACAATATACAGCCTTGACATACTCCTTTTCCTATCTGGAACCAGTCTGTTGTTCCATGTCCAGTTCTAACTGTTGCTTCCTGACCTGCATACAAATTTCTCCAGAGGCAGATCAGGTGGTCTGGTATTCCCATCTCTTTCAGAATTTCCCACAGTTTATTGTGATCCACACAGTCAAAGGCTTTGGCATAGTCAATAAAGCAGAAATAGATGTTTTTCTGGAACTCTCTTGCTTTTTCCATAATCCAGCGGATGTTGGCAATTTGATCTCTGGTTCCTCTGCCTTTTCTAAAACCAGCTTGAACATCAGGAAGTTCACGGTTCACATATTGCTGAAGCCTGGCTTGGAGAATTTTGAGCATTACTTTACTAGCGTGTGAGATGAGTGCAATTGTGCGGTAGTTTGAGCATTCTTTGGCATTGCCTTTCTTTGGGATTGGAATGAAAACTGACCTTTTCCAGTCCTGTGGCCACTGCTGAGTTTTCCAAATTTTCTGGCATATTGAGTGCAGCACTTTCACAGCATCATCTTTCAGCATTTGGAATAGCTCAACTGGAATTCCATCACCTCCACTAAGCTTTGTTCGTAGTGATGCTTTCTAAGGCCCACTTGACTTCACATTCCAGGATGGCTGGCTCTAGGTGACTGATCACACCATCGTGATTATCTGGGTCATGAAGATCTTTTTTGTACAGTTCTTCTGTGTATTCTTGCCACCTCTTCTTAATATCTTCTGCTTCTGTTAGGTCCATACCATTTCTGTCCTTTATCGAGCCCATCTTTGCATGAAATGTTCCCTTGGTATCTAATTTTCTTGAAGAGATCTCTAGTCTTTCCCATTCTGTTGTTTTCCTCTATTTCTTTGCATTGATCACTGAAGAAGGCTTTCTTATCTCTTCTTGCTATTCTTTGGAACTCTGCATTCAGATGTTTATATCTTTCCTTTTCTCCTTTGCTTTTCACTTCTCTTCTTTTCACAGCTCTTTGTAAGCCCTCCCCAGACAGCCATTTTGCTTTTTTGCATTTCTTTTCCATGGGGATGGTCTTGATCCCTGTCTCCTGTACAATGTCACGAACCTCAGTCCATAGTTCATCAGGCACTCTATCTATCAGATCTAGGCCCTTAAATCTATTTCTCACTTCCACTGTATAATCATAAGGGATTTGATTTAGGTCATACCTGAATGGTCTAGTGGTTTTCCCTACTTTCTTCAATTTAAGTCTGAATTTGGCAATAAGGAGTTCATGATCTGAGCCACAGTCAGCTCCTGGTCTTATTTTTGTTGACTGTATAGAGCTTCTCCATCTTTGGCTGCAAAGAATATAATCAATCTGATTTCAGTGTTGACCATCACAAAGTTCAGAAGACACCAAGCTGAAAATCCAATGGAAAAACTAATTCAGAGCCCATAAACCCGGTAAGACTCCCCTGCAACCTCAGGGGAGCCCCAGAGGAGTTGACTGTTCAGGTGGGGGAATGTAGGCAAAACTGCAAAACAGTGGGAAATGGGTGTCAGCATTCCCCAGAGCTGCTTGTCTAAAACATTCCATTTTCTTTAAAAAGCAACACAAAAGGAAGCCCCCCGTGGTCCAGAAGACTGCCCACAGACCCAGATGAAAGTTTATACACTCAAGAAGCTAAAAGTAATGGAGACTGTTTAATGGAGATGGAACAGGAGACCCTGCTTTATCCAAATCACAGGAGCAAAGCCACAGTGAGGTGTCCTATGACCCAGGTAACACTTTCTCTGTTAGGGGTGAGGACTAGTTACATGCTTAAAGTGTAACTCCAGTTGCTTTTAAATGAAGATACATTTTTCCCACCAGAAATGTATATACAAAGGAAGTTACAGAGCCAAGGGTAAGGTCTTTAAATTCCTAATGTGTTAAGTGGTATTTCAAGGTAAATAGAACCAGCCATATATCAACATACTGAAACCAAAGATCAAAGGATCCAGGCAAGGTCTTTTCCTTCCCTCTGGTTCCACTTAAAGGTGTAGATGATAGCTCCAAGACCAGGTCAAAGCGTGGCTTCACCTTGGAGTCGGCCGACCCTCCACCGTCCCCTCCCAGAGTGTGGACACTAGACTGAGAATAGGGATGTTGATCCAGTTCAGTGCCTGACTCGCTGTGTGACCTTGGGCGAGCATATGACCTCTCTTAACCCAATTTCCTCTCCTGAAAAACAGGAGTTGGACAGACACTAGGTGATTCCTAGGGCTCCTTTCATTTCACACTGGGAGCCACAAAACCTTTTACAACATGAATGGGTTATGGCCACAAACAGGAAAGAAGTCAGGGGGTCAGAAAAGAAGTATCAGCACCATGAGCTCAATTAGGAAACCTCCAAGATGCCAAGGGCCAAGTTGCAAAACCCAGAACATCAAAGTGATTCCATACATGGCTGAGGTCAGAAGCTAAACTATTTTGGGGAAAAGCACAATTTTACTTTGTTTAACTCAGTTACTTCTAGATGAGCATGACTCAGTTCTCCTGAAACATGACCCTCCTCTAGTGTTTACAAACGGTTTGAGGGAATTGATGAAGACCCAAGTCTCTGGACCACTGAGCCCTCCATCCAGCTCTTCAGCACCTCACTTGATCAGATTAGTGAAAAAAAGAAGCTAGAGCTGTCTGCTCTGGAATGCCAGTTACAATCGTCTTCAGGAGGAAACAGGAAGCTCTGAATATATGTACAAGTCATCCCAGCTAATGGTGAAAACATCCAGAAGGGCCCTTCTAAGAGTTGTCGCTACTCTGAGTCAGAGCCTCGGGGAACCAGGGCCCCATCTCCGGAATCAGCCACTGAGCTCAGCTCCCACAACTACCTCATCTTTTTCTGTCCTGAAGACAGAGGGGGCCCAAGCCTGGGTGAGGATGCCAGCTGTCTCTACCTGCCGGGAGTGAATTCACCCATGTCATCTGTGAGACTCAACAGCAAGTGAGAACAAGAGATGGCTCCAGTTGTGTGTACCGAGATCAACTGTGTATTCCTCTTGTGATTCTCTGAAAGCACACGCTGAGTTGTATACAGCAGTAAAGTCATTTCCAGAGTTCTTTGCTCTCACAGCCCCTCCAGGGCCAACAGGAGTTAATCATTGACAGCCTGGAGAGAAAGTTGAGTCGTATGTGCAGTTCCAGATTCCCACTGCTCAGCCCTCCGAGCCTTGGAAGATGAAAGCCTTGGCATTTGACTAGGCAAGTGATAAAACATTTTCTCATGTAGATACTGTGCCTAGAGCCACCGTCTCCATGCTTTAGACATCACGAGCAATATTTAAACTGCCAAGAAAGAAATCAGGCCAGGACAGGCTAATCTTCCTCAACCATGGCACTAATTGGTATGTTAGGCCTGATAAGTCTTTGTGGAAGGTGGGCATATGTGGGCCCCCTTGTGCCTTGTGGGATACTTAGCAGTATCTCTGGCCTCTGTCCACAGGTGCCGGAAGTGACCCCAGCTGTGACAGCCACGTCTACAGATCCTGTCGGGTGTCCTCTAGGGCAGGGGCCAAGTCACCCCCAGTTTAGAACCGCTGGGACAGGCCAGTTTGGAAAGCTTAGCCAGTCCCACCCCGTAGGCCTAGCATCACTGCTTTAGACTTGAATCTGCACGCATGTTTGCTAAAGCAAGTCACACTCATGAGGCCCAATTCTAAAGACAAACTACGTTGGTCCGTCCTGCTAAGTGTATCATTCTCTTTGGCCTAAGTCTCCAGATCCTTAAAATTTCATAGTTAAAAAATCTGCTTTGCAAACAGCTTCTTTATTCTCATGAAAATTAAGTTGTAAGAGCAGAAAATGTGACGTCTAATTTTGTGTTTAAGCAGGAACCGCAACATGGACAGTTGGGCCTCAGTTTGTGGTGTGGCTGAATAATTTGTTGGTGGTTTCTTTGAGGTCCTTGCTTAGGGTCCAGAGAACCTTTAATGGCACATTTCGTTTGGAACTACACCACATTTACCTTATGTTTTTGAAGTGCTATGTGGCTGCCAAGAATCCTCAGGACAGAGACTAAAATGGTTGTTTGGTATTCAGTGGACTTCTTCTCATTTTATAAGGGAGGTTAGGTTCCGACATTTTACTTGTTCATCCTCTGAATTTTCATTCTTAGAGGTGCCAGATTTTTATCCCCAGTGGTATAACAGAAAGGAGGAATAGAATAGAATTGCAAGTCCAACTCCTGTTGCAGGGCATGTCAGCCACAACCCTGCAAGTCAGAATTTGACTTTGGTCAGATTACTTCATTGGAAAATAAAAGTTGAAGACTCAAAGCAACAGGAACCATGAGAAAAATACCATTTGCCAAAACCAATGCTTGTCTAGCTCAACAAATTTTATACTAACAAAGCATCTTAGAAAAATTTACCTTGTAGAACTTCACATAGTTAAAAGAATTCACATTTTAAATTACCTTGATCTGAATTCCTCCCTCCAAGGAAATCCCTGTGACTTTATCGTAATGGATAAGAGGAATTGAAATGAAAGGTGACCTGTTGGTTTTTTTTAATTGCATTATAGGAGAGCTGGGTAATCCATTCCCCAGTAATCCTTTCAGAGTGGCCTGACTGCCTTAAGGAGCTTTCCAGTTCTGCACTCCTATACTGTGATCTGAATAGCCAGTTCATGATTCATTGGAAGTAATGCACGCGCACACACACACACACACACTTCTGGAAGAGAGCTTCGCCTGTGTCTCAATTCCAGAAGTGCGGTCTGCCCTAACCCTGTGTGGCTCTCCACACACACCACCCCCGGACCCTGAAGAAGCATCCTCGAAAGGAAAGACGGCCCCATGCCATGCTCACAAGCTCAGGCTGACAGTGGCGATACTTTGGAGTTTTACGCACTGTCTTTAAGAAAAGAAGAGGTCGTGCACTAAAGCAAACATTTTAGACCATTGCTTTATTTGATTATTTGTTCAACAGAGTTCATTCCTCTCAAGGTGGACCTTGTGATCTTTTCCTCTTTCTGAATAAAAAAGGTAATGAAGAAAAAGCCTGTACTTTTGGAGACCTAGAATCTTATGCTAATAAGCTTTTGACTGCGATTTCGTTTTAACGATATTTCCTGCTGGCATCTCGGTGGTCACACGGAGCTCCCCACCCTCCAGTGAAGATGGCTGTCCACAACTACCACCGTTGAAACCGAAAGTAAGAGTTGAAAAATGCACCTTTTACAATAAAAAAGTAGAAACCAATTCAATTTCCTTTTTTACGAATATAAAGTTTCTTGTAAATATGTACAGTCTTTGAGCTAGTTCTATAGCAGGAAGCATTTCACAAATGAGACACACGATATACACTTTGAGGGCTAAGAAGCCCATTTCTCATGGAGATCCTAAATGAAATGCCAAGACTGAACACCATTTCCAGTGACCTCTCCAAATACTTGTGGACCAAAAGACAAAAAAACTTCAGCAAACATTCAGTCAGATCTGCCCTGGAAAAGGGAAGGGATGCAATCTGACCCCGAAGACAAAGCAACACACAGAACACGACAGTGTGACACTGGCCAAGGATGCGACAACATGGAGGAAGAGCCGTGGGCATTTCAGACAAGAAAGCACTTCGGTTAAGGGACGAGCAGGAAGGAGCCGGGACTCGGGCCAGGTTGCAATCTGGAAAGTGAGCTGAACCGTGGACGGGGGATTGAAACGCGGTCATGTTCACTGGCTGCAGTGGCAACAGGTCTACCTGTCAGCCTACCTAGGATGTGCCTTGGTGGTTCGAGGCATGGAGAAGCGAGAGAGGCCTGGTGGGAGATTAAAGGCAGAAATAAGGCCGCTAGTTAGCTTGCCAACAGCGAAGCCTCTGGTTGGTTCTTTAACCAGTTGCCAGGAACCTCACACCGCCGGAGGAGAGAAAGGGGGCACCTAAGGGAGGGCTTCCCCGCCCAGCCGGGGTGGGAGAGTTGAGGGTGGTTTCCTTCTCCAACTTCCTGGTGTTAGTCTAGCCCTAGGGAGAGGCTTGTATGGGGAGTCACAGTTTTCGTGGGGTAGAACCTGCTGGGTTGTGTGTGAACAGAGTCATCCGCGAGGGAGTTGGCAGGGAGACGTGGAAGTGTGAGGTGTGGTCTGCTGAAATCCTTCTCTGGTCGTAAGGCTTGAGCGTTTGGTTTTCATTTGTTCAGTGCTACAGACTGCAGCTTGTGGCCGGTGAGTTGGCAAGTCCCAGAGGGTCTCGGTTCGGCGGGAGCTATGGAATGGACCTAGTGCATCGGCAGAGCAACCCGAGGTGGGCAGCCAGGTCGGGGCGGGGGGCAGCGCATGCAGTGAACTGCCATGCAGAGCTCCGGCATCTCTGCCCACCCCAGGGAGGCGGGGACAGCACACCGTCGTGGACAGGATGTGAGCGCCCCTGGACCCAGGCCCTCTCGGGGCTGGGCTCAGAGCAAATCCAGTGCATGCTTTCCTGGCCAAAGCAACGTGGAAAGCGGGGACAGCAGGCCTGGGATGACGCTGAGGGGTGGGGAGGGAAAACTCCTCGAGGTCCCTTGGCCCCAAGTCACTGCCTCCAAGCGAGGCCTCGTGGCCTCTGTACATTCTCAGCTGGTGGGAGAGGGGAAGTCATCAAGGCCATAAAGGCAATGAGTCGGACGGTAAACATTTGGCTAAGATGTCGCCCCGGGTGAGACAGGGCCACCTGTGAGGACGGACTGGACAGGGATGGACTGAGGTGAGCACGGGAGGTTAGCCGACAGCAGGGGCTCGTCTACGTACATTTCAGTAGCAGAGACCTGATGGTATGACCTCGCTACAAATGACTACAACAGGAAATACGGTGCTATTCAAATCTATTAAGAAGTCTGTTGTCTTAAAAAAAAAAAAATAGCCAACCAACCCTAGGATCTTAAAGTAGCTATTAATTAGGATTCTAACCACGCTGTAGTTGTAGTTAGCCCCAGGTTGGTTTCCTGTGATGAACTGGTACAGGCTAGAGCTAGGTACAAAAGTTTATGAATGCTCTGAAAGAGTAACAAAGTGCAAAGAGGGCGGCTGCAGGGAGGTGCCGGCAGCTCCCAGGAGCTCCAGCCCCCGCCCCTCCTGGCTGCAGGGAGTCCGTGCTGAGGCGGGCCTGGGTCCAGCTGCGCCGGGGGCTGGCTGAGCAGATGCGCGCTGGGGTCCCCTTCAGCAGAGTTCCATAGGGTGTTTGGTGTTTTCCTGCAGATCAACATGAGGAGTTGGTTTTTCTGGCTGAGATTTATACTGAAGACTGGTCCCAGACCTGAGAGCAAGAGGAGGAGGGGATTTAGCCATCAGAAGCCGGAAATCACCATGCTCACTTTGTCAGGAAGCCCACACTGGGAGCCTACAGGAGCACCTGGTCTCTCCTTCCTGGTTAACAGTGAGGGACGGGCAGAGCCTCCCCTCAGAGCTTGTGCAACTCGCTGAGAAGTCCCCAGTGCTATGGAAGTACTTCCATGGTTTACACATACCGTTTTATCCAGAAATCAGAGGGGGTAAGGCTTCCCTGGTGGCTTAGCTGGTAAAGAATCTGCCTGCAATGCAGGAGACCTGGACTCGATCCCTGGGTTGGGAAGATTCCCTTGGAGAAGGGAACGGCTACCCAGTCCAGCATTCTGTCTTGGAGAATTCCATGGACTGTATAGTCCATGGGATCGCAAAGAGTCGGACACGACTAAGCAACTTTCACTTTCAAGGAAAACAGTTAAACAGCATTCCCTCCTCTCTCTAGATGGCATTAGGAGAGCGTGGTCCAGAAAACCAGCACCTAGAACTGGCTGGCCTGCCGAGGTGTCCGCAAGCTTCCGAGCCCCGCCCCCACTCGAGGGCCCCTGGTTATCAGCACATCCCTCCAGGCCCTCAGTTGGTAACATGCAAGCTACACAGGTAATAAATGCACATGATTTTAAAATTTCAAAAGGTGCAGAGTTCTTCTAGAAGGCAACCAGTGTTACCAGACTTCAATGTAGCCTTGCAGAGAAATTCTTGATGTGACTTTGTACACATATATATGTTTGAAAAAAGTAAAGCAAGTAACCTTTTGAATGGCATGTTTTGTGTGTTTAAGAATTTGCTTGTCTGCACAGATCTCTCTAGAAACTGCGAACACTAGTTGCATTTGGGGAAGGGAATGCTGTACACCTTTGGTGGCTCTTACAGTTTGAGGGCCACACATGATGCATTTGTACAAGAGGCCCCTTCTCAAGCTATTTTCTTCCTAAACCTCTTACAAATCCCACAAAACCCTAATTACAGTTGTGGAGCCTCTTCCTTACAGCTGTGGCTCTTCAGGGCTGAGAAGGGCACCGCCCTTACCTTGTTGACCTGGGACAGCGGGGTCCTCACGGCCCCCACGGGCAGCCGGCCCCTGCTGCTGTCCTCAAACAGCCGCCCGGGGGAGCGCTCCCTCCGTGTGCTCAGCATCCGGCCGGGGGACTTCTCGCGCTCCAGGGGGCGGCCCGGAGACTTGTCCCTGCGCAGCTCGGTCCGCCCCTCGCGGTAGCGGTGGGGTGTGCTTGGCTCTCGAGGGTGGCTGGGGCCTTCGGGAGGCGCCGGGCTTGAGGCCACGCGCTTGGTGATGTGCTCGTTGTACGTCGGCGGGCCTCGCTTGTTGGGGCTATGACAACAGGAGAGGGAGGTGGGGAGCTGAGCCATCCCCATGCCCATCTCACCACAGGTTATTAGAAACAGATCCCCACCTGGAGTCCTTCAGGCTTTGTGTTTACCTCGAGAGTGAGGACAGAAAGAAGGCAGAGCTAACAGCAAAGAGAAGTCAAGTTTCCTAGTCTCGGGGCAGGCTTTCTGCTGAGCACCTGCCATGTCAGGTGCTGTGTAAGCTCGTCAGATCATGCTAACAGCTCGGCATGCCAGGAACAGGTGACCCTCATTGTACAGACAAGAGGACGGAGATGCAGAGAGGCCAGGACTCCAGTACAGGTCAGTTTGACATCGTAATTCGCATACTCCACCCCGCTGACCTAGTAATTTCCAGAGCCTAAAGTTCACAGGAAGTCTTCCTTTAGGGGTTAAGCCTGTACTCATTACTGTCAGTTGCCAAATCTGTCCCACTTTTGGGCCTCTGTCGGTCACCTCTCTAGGTGGCTTTCCAAGAGCCTTTGTGCTAGAGGTGTAGAAATCAAACCTGATCCAATTAGGAGACAGAGCAGGGCCAATGCAAACAGCGGACTAGGCTCAAAAAACATATGAGCAATTGAAAGTAGTGGGACCTTTTCTTATGAACGATCTAACCCTCCACCCAGCCCTGGCCTGCCTTGCAGAGAAATTTTCATGTTTCAAATGAAGATCTCACCAGGCTTGGCCCTTACCACCCCTCTGCAGAAGCAAGATCCAGAAACACAGAACTGACACACAGCCTTCAAAGTCAGTTCCTTCTCACCCTTGAGCAGAAAAGGTACGGGGGCCCTCGTTATCTGAGCATAATTAGTGCTGGGAAAAGGCAGCCTACTTAAAATGGGAACACCATTTCACAGAGACTATTACTTGAAGACATATTTTGATTGATTGGGGCTTTATCTTAGAAAAATAAAAGCAGAAATCAGGAAAATATATTTTATCCTAGATAATTTTAAAAATCTAAATTACAATTGTAATTACATGGTAAGAATGAACCAAGTATGAATCACATACTGATTTATTATGCTCTAATTTTCTCAGGAAAATTGTATGCTAACATGCTGGGTGACATCCTCCACCAGCGACGCTGGATTTTGTGCCGTGAAATCGTAAAGTCATTTGAATATTTGACAGCGTCACCAGAGGCCTCTCTTAACCCTTTGATATTTAAATCTTTCCCTTTGGAAGGGACCGAACTTGATTTTCTTTAATTATTGGCCTAACTCTAGGGAACCTCTTCTGTCAACGCCCATTACAGAAAGCAACTGAGCAGCAAAGACGCTGACCCGCTTCAGGAGAGGAAACTCTAGAGCAAGCTTGAGGGCCAAGTCCAGGCAGATGCCTGTTTTAGTAAAGTTTCACTGGAGCACGGCCACGCCCATCTGGTGGTGCACTGAGGTTGCTTTCATGGTCTAACAACAAAGTTGAGCAGTTGAGACAGGGACCATATGGCCTGCAAACCCCAAAATACTATCTGGACTTTTACAGAAAAACAAATTGGTGAACAGAACGGAAGTAACTCTAAAGTGGTCAGTCAGTCTATTGTAGTTTCATATTTTCTTCCCTATGTAGCTCAAATTGTGGCAACTCTAACAACCAGTGCTCAGAAAGCCACACTTTCTTGTGCTGTGTTTGCAGCAGTAAAACTTAGGGTGACTTTTGATTTCAACATCTTGAAGTCAAGGTTTCTTTTCATCTCTAGCCATGTGGCTCTGTGATATGGAAGACAAAAAAGTTCAAGAGAATTATATTAAGCCTATTGTAATGGAAGAGAAATTATAAAGTGTGCCCATCATAAAGCAAGGGAGAGGGTGCTCACTGCCCAGAGGAAGAAGAGTGGTTCAAGGAAGGCCATTTGAGAAGTCAGCTGGGATTAATGGGATGAAGAACACACTCGTTATTGTAGGCTGAGCTGGCCATCTTCCATCTCCGTATCTGTTAATAACCAATGATCTACCACACCAATTTTCTGTTTCTTGCATAGGGTTACATTTCCTGCTCTGCTAAAGAGACGAGGGTGGTGTGGCCTGCAGTAAAGCAGTCTCCCATGCTGGCCTTCTACATTCTGGACCTGCCCAAGGCAGTCAGCAGCAAAAAGACGGTTTTATAAGCCAAGAGATAAAGCCTAGCAGCTGGCTTTCCAGAACAGAAGGAACTAGAACCATTTTCACCACAGAGTAAGTCACTTCTCACAGACACACCACGTCATATCAAAAGGAAGGTCCCTGAACATCTAACTAGTGAGGCAGTGGAGGAAAAAAATACCTAGTTACAGTACTTGGGTTTCTTCTTGCATGACCTAGAGGGTAAATAAAATCTAGACTTTTCAGGAGGGGACTAGAGCCCTTTGAGCAGTCACCCCTGAAGCAGAGGCCAAAAGAGCGAGGGGCAGCTGACTGTTTAGCACTTCCAGTTTTCCAGCAAGTTCCTGGAATTGAAATCACACTGACAGACATTTCTGACCAACACTTGTATTTTAACAAAATAGAGACTCTTCATTAGGACATAGAGCTTAGAAAAGAAAGCTGTCAACTTAATATTCTGAGACTAAGTATTTTGTAACCTTAGAGGTGTCCACTAAACTGAGTCCCTTGGGGATAAAAACTGTCTTCATTTGTGTATCCCCAACCCTGGGTCTGGCACATGGCAGGGGGCCCACATAACTGTATAGGGTAAATATGTGGGCTTTGTAAACCAGTCCACAGAAAGTAAAATCCTAGGTCAATTAAATATTCCTCTAGGTTGAGAAAGCTCATCTCCTTTGTGGGCCAACGTCTTAAAATTATACGTCTCAAATCCACACACGGAACTGAATCTGGCTCCTCACCCTGGGGGGTCAAGACAAAGCCCATCCCCCTTCCACCCGCTGCTGGTGGAATAACAGAAGAGTACAGCCTCCAGGGAGGAAAACTCAGGGACACCTGTCGCAATCGCCAACAATTCCTTTTGTAGGAATTCAGCCTCCAGGTAGATTCCAAGCATTCGAAGTGAAGATATACCAAGTCCTTTACTACAGCAACAAACTGGAAACACCCAAATGCCCACTGATAAAGGAGCAGTTAAACAAGGTATAGTCACGTGAAGGAATGCTGGTCAGGCATTAAAAAAGAGAAACACTTTGTGCACCCACATGAGGCAGCTTCCAAGACGCAGGCGTGTGTGCACGGTGTGCTGCCACCTCTATCAAGAAGGGGACGTGTGCTTGGGGACCAGCAGGGTAAGGATGCCCCAAAACAGGCTTCTCCCTTAAAAACAAGCACACTGGTACCACTGCAGGGAGCACATTGGGCTTGGAGCACCCCAGCCTCAGAAAATTATCACTATCTGATCTATCTCGGTCCTCCTGGGAAAAGACTAGAGTTATAATAATTTGGGGGGACGGGCCCACAGAGGACCTAAGATTCCTTATTAGTGTCTGAAGAAGACATGGCCCCAGCCTTCAAGACAAGGAGAGAAGCGGCTTTCCCAGACTCAATACCAGTAGACTTTCTTGTGTCTCCGAGTCCCCTGGATCCCCAACCATATGTACTTCACTTAAGCAAAAATCCAATAAGGAACTAACAGTGTCACTTCATGTTGCGAGGCTGTGGGTGTCCAGTTCACCTGCTTCCATGGAGGGAACTGACAGCAATCACAGACGGTATGAGCATCCTGTCTGCACTGTACAAAGAAGGGCCAAGAGCCACGTGGGAATCCTCATCCAATGCTGCTGCTTTCCTTCTCATTTTCTCCTGCTCTTCCTTTCTTCTCAGGGTTTGTTTTTAATTGACCTGATGCAGGTCTTGCACAACAGAAGTCCCTTATCTCTGGATGGTTTCGGAAAAACAAACAGTGGTGACTGTTTCATGTGGCTAATGTCTGAGGCAGTGAAACCAACTTGGGGAAAACAAGAGGCTAGCCAGAACAGTCAGAAGAAAGTCCTCCTGTGTGTTCCTAGAGATCTGTAAGGCCACACACACGAGTAAGCCTGTACCCAAACCCAGAAAAAACTTAGAAAGGCCTCAGTCTCGGCAGCTGACTCTTGAGTGCTGAAGGTGTACCCCAAACTCCAAACACACACACCATTTAAGGAAATCCTCTCTAGTTATTCATCTGCCCACTACCCTAATCAAGCAGAAACTTCAGTGGCTCACATAACAAAGAATGCAGACTATATAATTAGTCCAGAGAGTCACTCAACAAATAGCAGCAACACACCCTGGGAGGGGAAAGGGGAGCTGATTTTCAGAGTCATCACATGGTATTAATTGAAATGTTTGCTTTTCAACAAAGTATAGCCTGTACTCAAGGCCTCATTTCTCCTGGGAAATCCTTCTTAGCCCCCAGGTCCAAGCTGGGAACCCTCCTCTGAGCTTCCGCAGCGCTTTAAACCACCCAAGTATGAACCCCATTCTCCTTGGCTAGCTGGCATCACATGGGTGCTTGTCTTGCCCATGGGCCTCCTCAGGGAGGGAAAAGAGTCCAACTATTCACACTCGGTCTCCCTCAGCAAGCCCAGTGAGCGCAGCACACTTACCAGCTAAAGCAATGAATGCATTATGAACACAGCCACAGGAAACAGCACCAGAGAAAAGGCTAGACATTTCCTTCCACCTTTTCCAAGGGGACACTAAAAAATTCTCCTGTTGCTTATAAAGGACTGTCATTTAAATGCCGTTGGTTTCAAAGAAATAAGTGGCTTGAGCTTGAAGATGGGAAAACTGTCAACCAGTTAAGCAAGATTTCCTCCTCCTCTGCCCCTCTGTGATGAGGAAGAGGAGAAGGCGTGTTACCTGCGGGAGGTGGATGGGCCACGGTGGTGGTCGGTGCCGGTCTCCTTCACCAGGTTTCCTTTGCAGCAGATGACCCTTAACTTATCCTGATATGAGGACGCCAGGTAGATGGCTCCTGAGGAGATTGCAGGGCCCAGGTAGCGTGGGTTGGGGATTTCCAAATATGCTCGGGCGGGGGTCCTGTAGAGTTTCAGATGAGAGTTTGCACAGCTGGTTATCCCCACTGTTAGGACCCGGCCCCAACACCCAGCCGCTGAACTTTTCGCAGTTGTTTAGTCGCTAAGTCATGTCCAACTCTGCGACCCCATGGACTATAGCCCACCAGGCTCCTCTGTCCATCCAGGCAAGAATATTAGAGTGGGTTGCCATGCCCTCCTCCAGGGTATCTTCCCAACCCAGGGATCGAACCCAGGTCTCCCGCATTGCAGGCAGATTCTTTATACCATCTGAGCCACCAGGGAAGCCCACCAGGATGGAGTAGGTATCCTATCCTTTCTCCAGGGGATCTTCCCAACCCAGGGATCAAATCAACATTTCTTGCATTGGCAGGGAGTTACCACTGAGCCACCAAGGAAACCCAATTCTTACCCCAGAGAGGAGCGGGCCTGGATCTCAATTACTTCGAGTGAGTTGAAGTGAGTCACAAACAGATAGGGTTCTCTGTAGGCTGCATGACCACCACGGAGGAAGAGCATGGGGCAAGGAAGGGTTAAGAGACAGAAAATCAAAACCTGGCTGCAGTGCAACCTTGGACCCAGCAGCCCAGCTCAGTGTATCCTACACATGCACCCACATGCCTGTATAATGAGGCATGTTTAAGTTTATCCCCTGCCACTGCTGTTGGGGCAGACGCTGGGAGCCCACTCAGGGAACAGCGTGCAGGATCAGTTATATAAATCACGGCACAACTGTGGGATCTGCAGAGCCGTGAGAATGCACGAAGCAGCTCTCTCCACATGCTGACGTGGGGAACACCCAAGGTGCAAGGTGCAGACGCACAGCAAGGCTCCGAATCTGTGTCAGCTGTGCTGCCTCACTGGTCTTTTAAAAGGGAGAGGGATGAGAATCAATTGTTATGTGCCTGTGTTTGTATAAGGCACTGGAGAAACGCAGAACTAAGTTTTTTTTTCCCTTAGGGGAGTAGGGATGGAGAAATTTGGGAGACGAGTAACATGGGCGAGACTTTCATTGTAACCTTTTAAAACTGCTTAATCAGATTCTCCAAAAAGTTTAATAAAAATGACTGGATTCATAGACAATCAGGTATTTCTAGTCCTAATACTGTATATTTCTGTATCACAGTGTCAAACTCTAGGCTATAATGTGAGCTGGTTTTGGTCTTAAAGGGAAACAGCTTATCACTGTTATTCCTTGTGCTGAACTGTTATTTCAGTATTAGTCACACCTCCTACTACACAGGCCCCCATGGACTCTCTCTGCCTGGAATCCCGGCAAAGCTAGCAGGATGGGGTGGAAGCGAGAAGGCCTGGGCGCCTCTGCTTTTGCACTCGTAGAGGCAGCCCTGGTGCAGAGGGTAAGACCTCCAGCCGCTGGCCCCTGCTAAGCCCCCGCCCGACAGCCGGTCTAACTGACGGCCACTCTGTGAAGCCATTTTGGATGTCCCGGCACCTCTGTTGACACCACATGAAGCAAAGCTGTCCAGTCAGGCCTCCGAGTCTCAGGCAATAAGAATAAGCAGTTGTTCTGAGTCACTAGGTTTTGGAACATGTTACGGGGCAACAGATAAATGAGACAGCCTTGAAGGGTATTTCAGCCATAACGGTGTTTCAGACCATTCACACAGGCATCGTGTATGTGCATTTACCCTTGACACAGCAGCTCCACTTTGAGAGTTTCTGAGCTGGGGCTATTACTTAACCAGTGTGCAAATACCGTAAGTTCATCACAGCGTTGTTCACACTTGAGCCTGTTTAGAACTGGTTAAAGTGACGGGTCATCAGCTGTGTCGTGAGACGCTATGCAGCCTGGTGACATGATTTAAACAAACTCACAAGGAGTGCTCTCCGTTCTGTCATGAGAGGCTGGTGGGTTTGGTTTATGCATCCTGCCCCAGGTCCTCTGTCCTGGACACTTACATGGGAGATGCTACATGTGGCGCCTGGTGCCATAGGGAGCCCCCAGGCACAGTGCATAAGCCAAAAGGAATTCCACCAGCGGTTCCTACCAGGGCACCAAGTACTGATCCCCACACCTTGCCTCACCTACCAAAGGCCAGAGGTAAGCGACTCCACTTGAGATCATCTGTGCGGCTGCGTCTTCCATAAGAATCCACGAACACCCCGAATTCTGGAAGGAGGCAGAGTCCAGAGCTTAAGCACGGCCAAAAACAGGGAGCATCAAAGACACACACTGACAGGAGTGAGGAATCCAGCCCGGGGCACCTGGGTCGTGGAAACCTCAGGAGCTCTGCTGAGCCACGTTTCTGGGGTTTACTAAAGAAGAGGGTTTGAGTGAAAGGGGAGAGACAGGAAGTGGGTGATGGAGGAAGGAGAGAAACAGACCCAGAGATTTAGGGAGAGGAAAGGGGAAAGAGAAGAGTGAGGGACAAAGAAGGACAGAGTAGACCGGTCTGGAAGAGACTGCATGGACCTGGCTAGAGCCTGCTGGGACACCCCAAGGGTGCTGCTGGAGCAAGACCAATGTCCCCTGTACTCCAACAGCAGCACCCCGCCCCGCCCCGAGGCCCCTGTCTGGGGCTGTGGGTGCCCTGAGCACCCCATCAGCCACCGGTGGACTCACCGTGGAAACAGAGCAGGAACTCCTCCCGCTGCCCTGCGCCGTTCACCTGCATGATGGACACGGGGAAGCTGTTGGAAGAGGAGGCAAACACGGCAGGCGCCAAGGAATGGTCGTTCTTATCCAGGAATTCTGTAAAGGCAGGCAAGACGCGGGGCCTCAGGACCAAGGAGGAGCCCAAGGCGGCGGCAGGGCCAGAAACGCGCCAGCAGGGGGTGCGCCCGGGCCCTACCCTCTAGCGTGTACTGCTTCATGTCGATTTCGTAGAATTTATTGGTTCCGATGAGGATACTGTAGTTGGTGAAGTGGATACAGCTGCAGGGCTCCGAGGTCTCGATCTCCTAAGACGAGGGTGTGAGGGGCAGCAGAGAGGAGGATGTGAGTGTTGACTTGGAACAGCCCCTGCTCTCCAACCAGGCCATAGGGTTCGCCACCCAACTTTCCCTATGGTCTTCACACCAAGCAAGTCCCTTCACGTTCTTCATAAGGACCCATGGTCCTTTTGCTACCTCTGGGTTCTTTGCAACCACAGACTAAAAAAGGTCAAATTGCAACCGAAAAAGTCAAACACCATTTTAAGGGGTAGCGTTCAAAGAGAGCTTTAAAAATACAACATTCTAATCTGAAGGAAAAGCCTGGAGGAATACACCATCGGTGGTAGCTGCAGGAAGTGGTTTTAGTTTCCTTCCTTTTCCAAGCTTCTCAGTTTCTATCTTGAATCTGCATTATGTACTTCATCACTATCATCATTGCTGTTCTCATCGTCTGAATTATCTGCTTCCTAATTACTTCCACTTGTTTACGGGCCAATCCTAAGGAAGGGCTGCAGAAATCCTAGTTATGTTTTACTCCAAATGGTGGCCAGGAAATGAGTGATTTCTGAGAATTTTCCTGAAGCTAACAGTGCAAACTTTAGTCAGCATTATCCTCACCATTGAATATTTACTGATCACTAAGAATGAGGAAACTGCACGGCAGGGGAAGCGTGGTGAGGTGGTGGGGAAAGCCAGAATTCAGTTTAGGTCTCAACTTTGTAACCTGGGATCTTGGCCAACCTTAGTCATCTTACCTGAGAAGTGGGGATGGCCATTCCTGCTTCTCACAACTGTTGTGAAGTGTGTGCAACAGCCAGCCCTATCTGTTTAGAACAGGTGCTCAACTGAAACACTAACAGCAGCCCAGCCAGATAAGACAGTCTCTAACAGGTAGTGGTGACCCATACATATTCATCCCTCCTACTTTTGAGACCAACCATAAGAGCACCTGCAATACATCAGGCTCACAGTGGGTGCAACATTCCTGTCTAGGGACAAGAGATGGGTTTCTCAGGAAGGAAAGCAAACGCAGTGATCCAGCAGATGCCTGTCTGCACCCCAGGCAGTATCACAACTCTGCTCCAAGGAGAACCAGCTCTCGAAATGGGTTATCAAAACAGCCAGCACTGGCTTTTCTAAAGGTAATTATTAGAAACTTCTGTGATCTGAGAAAGATTCTGGTAGGGGCCACCAGGGCTGCTTGCTCCTCAGAGCTGTTTTTCTGCTGTTTCAAAAGAGGAGTCTCCTATCAGCTACCTTCCTCTCTCCCCTCACAAAAAGCTGAATTTGCAGGGCTGGCTAGAGAGGCCGCTCACGCCCGGGAGGAGGAAAGGCAGGGAGAAAACTGATGGCCACTCTGGAGCATCCTCTAGGGCAGGGCACCCTCTTGTTCCCTCTCTAAGGAGGTCACCCAGGATGAAGGGGACACACACAGGCACCTTCCCACCAGCTCACCAAGAAAGTAGGCCCAGCGAGGCCCAGGACTTACTTTGCGAATGCAGTACTTGCTGAGGTTTTCATTGTAGCGGAGAATGACAACTTTGCTGGGCATGGCTGCACAGATGCAGAGCCCGCTCTCAATCTGAAAAGCAGTTGGGGTGGAGGGTAGGAGAAGAGCATCACCAGTGAGTGTACCAGCTCCGTGGCAAAGCTGGTTAGGAGCCGGGCCTCTCAAGCTGCCACCAAGGACACAAGAACAGGTTGTCCCCCACGGGAAGGGCCGTGCCGGGCACCGCTGGGTGTTCAGGAGCAACCCTGGCTCTGTTCATGTGATGCCAATGGCACCACTACCAGTTGTGTTGAAAAGAGGCAACAGAAATTTAACCCAGTTTAAGGACAGGGTTTTCAAGGTCAAATTGTTAAGCAGAGGAGCCACAACAACTCCCAGAAGAGTTGCCATCTGGGGCCCAGAGGACCACTGACCTTGCCAGCAGCAAACAAGTGGCAGCCCTTGACCGCTTCAAAGATGTTGGGCGAGATGTCCGGCTGGGCGGGGAGGTGAGACTGCGCGAGGGACTGCTTCACCTTCTTCACATCCACGAGACACAGGGCCCGCTCCTCTCCTGAGGGGACCGGGGACAGTGGAGCACAATGGCGGGTCTCATTCTAACCTTGAGTGAAAGCTACTCCAGGCCACACAGATGCGTGAATTTCCACAAATCCCCATTAACACAGTTTAGGTCCAAGTGTTAGATCTAAAAGGAAAACATCTACCCTCTTGGTCAAGACTGTGGGAGGAAACAAAAATTCTGCAGACAAAAAATCGGAGAATGTGAACTGAATGTTCAAATGTGTTCCCCACCAAAGTCAAGAACATTTGTGTTGGGAGTCAGTGAGGGACTTTTATAATATAAAACAGTGGACATGGGAGTTCTGTGGCAGTCCAGTGGTTAGGACTCCACACTATGACTGCAGAGACAAAGGTTCAATCCCTGGTCAGGGAACTAAGATCCCACATGCCATGTGACCAAAGAAAAGAAGAAAACATACCACGTGAAACTATTCTGTATGATGTCACAGTGGCAGATGTTTGTCACACATTCGTCCAAACCCACAGAATGCATAGGAGTGAACCCCAATGTAAACTATGGCCTTGGCGTGGCATGTCCCACTCAGGTGCCGGGTGTGTGTGATGGCAGAGGTACACAGGAATTCTCTCTACCTTCTGCTGTGAACCTAAAACTGTGCCCAGGGAAAATGTCAAGATGGAAGTGAAGAAAAAGAAAGCAAGCGAGAAAACAAGCTGACAGAGGAAAAGCACCGAGAGATCAAGCAAAGCTAGTTCCTGACCATATGGATCCAGCCAGCCAAGCCTGAGTTAAGATTTGACTGTGAATGTTTTGAACGTGAAGCCAATGCATTGTTGTTTTCCTTTAAAAAAAAAAATTACCAATAAAGAGAGGAGAATAAAGCCTTTCTGCCCTGGGTATGTAAGAGAATGCCCCTGTTCTTAGCTGACTGGCTGAAGAATCTGGAGTCAGAGCTGCAACTGACTCTCACGTGGTTCAGAATAAGTGAGAAAGTGTGTGTGAGTGTGTGTGTGTGTGTGTGTGTGTGTGTGTGTGTGTGTGTGTAGGAAGAGAGAAATAAATATGTGTTGAACTGTTACTGAGTGCTACATGCAAAGGAAGGGTCTGAGACCGGGGAGCACGGGCGATGCACACGGCAGGGCAGGCAGGCTCTCAGAGCACAGGGGCTCGGGCCCCTTCAGGGACCCAGAGGGAAGAGCCCCTCCTGCTCCCGCCCCCAAGTTTGACAAACATGACATGTGAGTTTCAAATCGTTTCCCCTACAAGTGAAGGCAAAGCTATGTGTCCTTGGCCTCCCACCTGCGATCATGAGGAGCTTCTCCAGGTCCTTGATGATGTAAATCTGGAAGACTGCTCCGATTCCTGGGACGTGGGTGAGGGAGTTCTTCAAGACATTCAGCGCATACAGCCCTTCCTCGGTGCCCACCAGCACCACCTGCCAGGGCACAAGTCCCCAGGAAGAGCATGAGCGGGGCCATGTCCCCATTACCACCCCTTGACACGGTCCTGTAACGCGTGCGGCTATGGCCAGATCCCAGCAGATGTTGCCCAAAAAAAGCATCGTCACCTGGTCGCTGAAGGGCAGCGTGCAGTTCATGTCCAGACGGTCATCACCTTCCAGTTTCAACAGGGAGTTTCCGAGCAATTTCTTTTCACATGTGAAAGAGAAGAGAAAGAAAAAAGGAGGCCACAGTGAGGCTGAACTGTTCGTGACTGAACTGTCCAGAGAGACAAAAGCAAGAACAGAGGAAAGTTTAATGCCAGGGAGAAGGGCAAGTTACTCCTGCAGACACTCAGAAGCACACACCTGCTCCTGATTTGCCCCCTACTTTGATCTGAGTTCAAAAGGCAGGACCTGAATGTTACTGGTGTCTCTGGGTGGTGGTTAATTAGCGTCGGGGACATAACTGGGTTTAGATGCATAACTAAATGAGCACAGGAGACATAGATTCTGTCACACAAAACAAGCCAAAGCTGAAGGGTGTCACTGCAAAGGGTTAATAAGCCACGTGGACGCTCCTGCCCCTCCAGGCGGCAGCACAAGTGCAAAGCCCAGTGTCAGTGGCAAATCAACCAGCTCCTGAGTCTCTTTACCTGAGCCCACGCAGGCAGAGGCTCGTAGGAAGTACAGTCACGGCCCTATTGTACACACATGGATGGGGCGTTCAGTTAAAGGCTCACACGTGGGAGATGGGTCATCAACACAGCGCTTTCTCGTGAGAGGGAGGCTGGTGGCTAGGGACTTCCGACTGCTAACACTTAAAGTGTTTATTAGGAGCTAAGTGTTTGAAAAGAGCTGTTGGGGCTTTGGTGGTGGAAATGCCAGTGCGTGATGAGCACTGTTTGTATCCTGGAATGTTCCAGGAGGAGTGATGCCAATCAAGGCCTACCCACGTCTCTAACATCTTCAGGAGAAGTAGGATTTCAGACCTGCCTTTGGAAGAGCAGATCACGTAAAAGCAATTGAGCAGGTTATGAAAAAGCTTCCTGAAAGAGACATGGCTTTCGGCAGCCCTTTGTGCTGCTTGTAACACAAGCCTTTGAACCACGTAAACACATCTGGGTAAAGGAGGGAGAGCATTTCCTTCTAAGTAATTTGCTGCTGTGCTGCCAGAACTGAGACCTAGTATGCCCTGAAGAGCTGGCTAATGGTGGCGAATCCCTCATTCTAGAGGGTTCGGGCGGGGGGACCTGTGAGGCCAGACCCTGCCTGGAAGCCTGGATCTCTAGGGGCACAGAATCCCATCACCCTTCAGAGGGGGAGGCTGAAGGGACCCCCACCCAGTCAGCCCCCTCTACAAACACAAGCTCTGGCCCGCGTGCATACTCACAGCGTCGGCTTCCGCCTTTTCCCTAGACACTCTCCCACCTGCCACAACTGATTCTAAGGCGGTGACCCAGCGCTGCTTGTCGGGAAAGCTGGGAGCCAGCAAGTAGAGGGTCCTCCCAGGCCAGCAGGTGGTATGGGGGTGAGACTCCATCTTCAGGACATAGGGGACATCTAGGAGATTGGGCAGACAGCACAGGGTGGAGTTCGCCACCCACACCAGGAGGGAGGGCCAAGCCACCTGAGTCCCAGTTACACAGCAGACGTGCAGGTGGGGGTGGGGAGCCTCCTTCACAGGCTGATCCTGCACAGGCCCCCCTCCCACCCGCGCTGAAGGCTGCAGCCCAGCCCACCTCCCAGGGGGGCCTGCCGCCCCTCACCTGCTTTGGCTGTGTTTGCAAGTTCAGAAGCACCAACGGCGCCATGAATAGACACGTCCCCGTCGGGAAGGCACAGCTCAAATTCTTCCACCGGCCTCTGTCCAGCTTGGTGCAAAGAGGAAGGGCAGAAAGAAAAACAAAAGAACAGGAACAAGAACAAGGGGAGACGAGAGGAAGAGAGAGAGACGGAGTATGCATGGAAAGAGAGGCGCACGAGAACAGAGCGGGGAGGAGATGTGCAGAGAAGGCGGAGAGGGAAGATAAAAACAAAAGTAAAGTGTGTCAGATGAAGAGCACAGTCAAATTTCGGATGACGATGCAGATTTAGGGGTTAGTTGGCTGAGGCGGAAGTTCTCGGAAGGTGTATTAGCAGGTGGTATCTTCAGGGCAGCACCCTGCAGGGTCTTCAGAGGGGAGACCTATAGACGTGAGTATCGTACCAATAACCTTTAGCGGAGTCATTTGGGTTTTAATTTTCAAAAATGGAAAATTCGTAGAAGGCTTGCAACGCAGTCCGGAAAACAGAGCCTTCACGCCAAGACTGGGAGACCTGGGCCAACTGCGTGCAACGAGATTCCCCGACTCATTAATTTACCTTCTCTGGCTTCGTTGTCATAAATGAGGACTTTGGAGCCCTCCAGAACGATGTACTTCCTGTCCCAGCCTTGCTGTCCTCTCTTGTTATTCCTGGGAAGACAGACGTGGGAAAGAACTGTTTGAACTTGGAAGAAATGGGTGGGAAGCAAGAGTGGGGAGGAGAGGAAATCCCAGTAAAGATGCTTCCCTGGAAAACAACAGGAATGACATGCCGGGGTGGGGAAGGAAAGCTTCCTTCTACCCTCTGGCTTGTGGAGCTGGCCCTGAATTCAACTGATGTTAAGACACGTGAACAGGAGAGAAGCACACACACATTTAATTTTGTGTGTACGTGGGTGTCTCCACAAGCAAATAAAGCCCCCAAAGCAGATGGGCCCAAGTGCTTATATCCTAAGTCAAACGAAGAACAGTTAACTGTGGAAAAGTAACACGGTCTGTGCGCATAGGTTCTCCCCGCTGGCCTTGCCCTTGCTCTGAAGGTCGTTTCCTCCTGCTGCAGGAAGAACAGCTTTGACATGGGAGTATTATATCCTACTTTTCCAAGAGAAATCGGGGAGGTTAGAGTGTCCCTCTTGCACCTGCTATTTTCTAAGTGCCTTTAGCTCAAAACAGTCCTTTACCCCAAAGTGGCCTTTTCCAGACCGGCACATCCTGCCGCCCTTCACCAGCCACCGCTTGCCCACCCGCTGCCAGGCCAAACCGCCCTGCAGCAATACCTGGGCACCTTCATCCACCCTTCCAGGTGCAGGCTGCTGCTGGGCTCCTTGGACTGCAGACCCGGGGAGTTCATTTTGTCGCGGCAGAAGGCCTCGGTGAAGTGTGTGGCGTATTCGGCTGGCAGGCCACAGGTGGCTGGCAAGCATGTGGAGCACTTGGGGTGGCACATGACCTGACATTCTAGGGAAAAGCAGTGAACAGGCTGAAAACACACCCGTCTGATGCTGGACCACTCCCTGCCTCCGCCAGCCAACCCCCGACCCCCACCCTGCCTGGCCCTGCCACTCAGGGCACCCCTCAGCCTTCCCAGGAGCCAGGCCCCTACAGAGACAGCCAAGCTCTCTCAATCCAGTCTTCCTGGTTTCTCCCAGGCTGCCACAGACAGATGTGCAAAGGACACATCTGCACATCTCCCTTGAAGCCAGGACACAGCTTAAAAGCAAGAAGACACCAGCCTGAGGGAAAGGAGCCTGGAAGTTCTCAAAGACCAAGGCATTTTGCACAGGCGATTGGAGACATGGGCTGAAAATGCGTATAAATTCCCTCCTTGAACATGGGGAAAACAGTGTACTCCCCCTAAGAATAAACGTGTGAAAATGAATGCACTATATCACGGGCTTCCCTGATAGCTCAGTTGGTAAAGAATCTGCCTGCAAAGCAGGAGACATGGGTTCAATCCCTGGGTTGGGAAGATCCTCTGGAGAAGGGCAAGGCTACCCACTCCAGTATTCTGGCCTAGAGAATTATAGTCTATACAGTCCATGGGGTTGCAAAGAGTTGGACATGACTGAGCGACTATATGCTGCTGCTGCTGCTGCTAAGTCGATTCAGTCGTGTCCGACTCTGTGCAACCCCAGAGACGGCAGCCCATGAGGCTCCACCATCCCTGGGATTCTCCAGGCAAGAACACTGGAGTGGGTTGCCATATGATGAGGAATGTTTAAATAAAAAAACAAACCACCACCGGACAGAACTTTAGTGGAGACGCACGGGGGCCCTACCACAAATGCACAGCGGCTGCTCTTACCGAGACACTTGGATGCCTGGCGCCCAAAGTGCACGGTATCCAGACACACGGCGCACTTCGTGGCTCGCATGTTCAGTCCCACGTTGAACCGGTGAGGGATGTTGTGGTGCATGCGCTCCTTAAGACGCCGGCTGAATTCTGGAGGGAAATTTTATTTTAAAAAATCAGAGTGCTGCAAATTAATACCATCAAGAAAGTGAAAAGACACCCACAGGATGGGAGAAACGTTTGCAAATCATCTCTCTGGCAAGGAGCCTGTAGATAGGATGTAGAAAGAACTCTTATGATGCAATAGTAACAAGATAACCCAATTAAAAAGTGGGCAAAGGATGTGAACAAATGTCTCTCTGAAGAAGATAAATAAATGGCCAAGATACACAGGAAAAGATGCTTGAGTCATTCTTCCTTAGGGAAATGCAAATGAACACCACAGTGAGATGTTAGTTCACGGTCACTGGATTATCTAGACTCAAAAATATGGGAAATGGGTGTTGATGAAGATGTGGAGAAATGAAGGTCCTCATACACTGCTGGTGGAAAAGCAAATGGTGCAGCCACTGTGGAGTCCAGAATTACCAGATGCCACAGCAATTCCACCCCTAGGTCTATACCCAGGAGAACTGAGAACACATGTAGCCACAAAATTTGTGCACAGATGTTCACGGCAGTATTATTTATGATAGCCATAAATGGAACCAACCCAAAAGTCCATCAATGGACTAATACATAAACAAGATGTGATGATCACACAACAGAATGTTATTCTGCCATAAAAAAAGGGAAGAACTGATAAATGCTCCAAGATGGATGAATCGGAAAAACTATGCTGCATGGAAGAAGCCAGACACAGAAAGTTATACAAGGTGCGTCCTTTATGGAAAATGTCCAGGACAGCAAATCCATGGAGACAGAAAGCAGACTGATACCTGTCAGATGTTCCATGAAGGGGAAAATGGCAAGTAACTGCCAATGAGTTTAGGGGTATTTTTCTTGTGGTCGACTGGAGGGACCAAAAATGTTTTAAAAATTCGAATGTGATGATTATACAACCTTGTGAACTTACTAAAAATCACTGAATTATACATTTCAAACAAATGGATTGTATGGTATGTGAATTATATCTCAATAAAGCTGTTAAAAAAAAAAGCATCTTAGTGACAGATTGTGAAACTATTTTAACACTAACAGATGTGTCTAGATTTATAGGAATCAAATTAAGATCGCCATTATCTGGTTATTAGGAATTAGGTTTTATTTAAAAACACATTCCCGGTAGGAGATGGTTAATACGATGGCATAGCTGTTTGTGAGCGTAAACAAACATACGCTTCTAAATCAGTTGTTTGTAAATATTTTAGTCATGAAAGGTATGTTTTCCAGGTGAGATCATGGAGCACTTTCCAGAATCCAGTTTAAAAATCACCATTCTTGAACATATTTAAATAATTTTAAAGACTTAATTTTAGCTTCTTGCTTCAGATTATTTCATAGAGAATTTCTGTTCAATACAAGACCAATAATGTGTTATAATATTTTTATAACCAAAGTGTGAGTAAACAAACACAGCAAATGAACTGAAGTAAGTTCCAGATGTACCAACCATGGTTTTGCATTAATTATTTATGTAAAACATGAAATTTGCAAGCTTGTAACTGATGAGAATTAAAGTATGTTTATACTATGGTAAAAAAAAATTTACTATTCTGAAATACAGACTTTCTGACTATTAAATACATAGACTGACTGAAGAAGTCCCCCTTCATGCCCAGTTCTTCCATGAATAACATCCTTTTTAAAAAATCCAAGTTTTAAGCCTCAAAGAACTGATTCTTGCATTTAAATTCCAATCAGTTAAAACTAACAAGATTGATTTTTTCTGTTTAGAAGGCTCCCTTCTCAATAGTGACCTAACTAGGCAAAGGCAGCTTTAAATAGAAAAGCTCAGGATCCAAATTTCTGAATCCAAATTGGATTCTCCGAACAACACTGTCTTCTTCCCTTAACAGAAAAGTCATGAGGAATAAATAACATAAATGCACTCTGAACATGCCATGCACACAAAGGAGATGTTTGGAGTGTTACAGACTACTCAGGGAGCCGCTCTGTGCAACCTCATGGAAGAACCCGGGGGCCAAAATGATTTTCCTTTGTGTTAACAGCACCACTTTGAAGACTTTAATCAAAGAGTGAAGCTCTTTGATTCAAGGTGTTATGTAAACATGGGAAATGAGATGACATCATTACTAAAGAAGAAAGAAATGACAACAAAATTCCACGGAGACTGGCAGCTGAAGTGGGTTGATGGTGATACCCTGATATTAAACCACAACTACTCTGCTCTCCCTGTGACTTTCCAAACCAACTTCCTTGGCTTTTTTTAAAGTCCATCCCATCTCTAGGTAAATAGAGTACATTTGAAACCACAAAGAAAACTCCTCACACCACTGGTCTAAAGGTTGGCACAACCAACCTTCAGAATACATACAACCTTTAACCCAGGGACTCATTTCCCAACAACTTATCCAAAAGTCATAGCTGTGCAGAGTGTTCACTGCAGGGTGTGTATGGAAACAAGGAACTGGAAATAACCTAAATGCTTGTCAATTGGGGTCTGGATTAACAGGTGAATTATAAACCCCTCACCATGGAATACCACGCAGCCCTCTAAAAAGATGGGGTCAATCCATATGGGTTAATATGAAATCTGCTAAGAAGACATTTTAATTAAAGAAGATGTTCTGCAGTGTACAGCACTGTGGGCTGATATTTATGAAAGCAAAGAGGATTACTATTTTCTCATACCCCTTAAATATGATTATATGACACCTAAATAATACAGACATGCAGTTAGTTTATGAGCTATGGCTGGAAAAATACAATGGTTGACTCTGGGTAAGGGAACTGGGGTGGGGAGAAGGCTCACTGCTTATTCTTTAGCCCTCCATATTATCACTTGTCATTTTCACCCTGGGTCTGCATTTCTCAGTCCATTAAAAAAAAAAAAAGTCAATGCAGGTCCAGTGGCCCCTTGAGAACGTACCCTCTGGAGTGGAAGACTCCTTCCTGCGGCTGGACGGCGGGGCGAGCAGGCTCAGGGCGCTGGGCTGGTGCTCGGGTGACCGCACAATGGCGGACATGGCGATCTGCTGCCTGGCGGTAGCCGGCGTAGATGGGTGTGGGTGGTCTGCAGCTTTCCGGTGGGCAGCTGGGGAGAGACCAGTCCAGCGCCTTTAGGTTAGTGGGGTCCCCCAGAGGCCCCAACCAAGTGGACTGCCCAGGGGCTGGCTCTCAAAGGCCTGAGACCACAAGGACACCCGGGGTGCCGTATGGGCCATGCCAAGGGTGCCGTCACCACCAGGCTGAGCTAGTCTCCGCTCATCTCCTTGAGACGGGCCCTCAGCCTGGTGCACCACCCTCGCTGTCCAGAGCACCCGTACCTTCCTCCCGGGCGGAGCGGAGCTCGATGCGGGTCTTCTGCAGGGCTTCCTCGAGCTCCGCGCAGCGAGCTTTCTCCTTCTCCAGAGCCACCTTCAGCTCATTGTACTGCAGAGGAACCTGTGTGGGCAAAGCAGGGTCCTCTTTCCGTCGACTAAATAAACCCTAGCAATGGAAACAGAGATATCTCCTAACTCCTGGAAACTGGCACTGGGAACTAACTAAAGGAACTCTGCCTCGGGACGAGCAGACCATGGGAGCCGGGCACATACTCACTGCAAGCGGGTTTAGTAAAAATGGCATGTGAAGGGGTGGGGGGACTGAGCCACAGCCCCTCCCAGCTGGCTGGAAAAAAATGGGGGTGCGGAAGTTTCCACCGAGAGGGTTAAAGATGCTTGAATTGCCACCACCTCTTCCTTTAGCAATCCCAAGGAGAGCCATTTCCTGAGACTTTACCCTCAAAAAAAAATTGGAAGTGGAGGATGGAATCAGGAGAGATGGTTCAGTAATCTTGCCTTGAATTTGTCTCATGATGCTTAGTTATAAGACACAGAGATGAGTGGTTGCTTTTTTAAAAAAAAAAAAAAAAAACAATACTAAAATGACATCAACAGAAGGGGCTTATGCCAAGAAAAAAAATGCAAATGGAATATGTATTGTACATGGGAGAAAAAAGTAAAACACAGGATAATGAGACTGAAAACAAAATTAACAACCAAAAAACACATGGGAATACCCTGACTACATCAAGTGACATAATCAGATAACAGTCCACTGCTAAAATAAAAAAGATTCACCATCAGCAGCACATAACAAGCACAGTCACACAGCACACAAGCAAGCCCGTGTCCGACAGCCACCACTGCTGTTTGCTTCTGCTGCTGCTCTTCTCCAGAAGGAGGACATCAGCATCATAAGACACCCTGCAGCCCATCTCCCCTTCCTGTACCATCACCAGTGCTATGCTGCCATGTGAGTGCCTCAGGAAGTTTCCAGCTCCTTAGAGACCTTCTTGAACTGAGAACACCTGGCCAAAACTACCATGAAGGCTGCAGTGGTTCAGGGAAGCATGCTTTGGGCTTATTAAAAATCTTCCCATGTGTATCTATCAGCCTGTCCATCCGTGTCTCCTGGTCATTGTTTTCAATTGTTACCATTTTAAAGGGAGGGATGGAGCAGCACCCCATGGAGGGGGCAGCTATCCAGTCCGGCACTTTGGGCAGGTCACAGCAGCACTCTGGGCCCCAGTCTCCTACTGACCCGATCAGAGGGACTGAGCAGATGATGTCTAGTTTCTCTGGAGCCCCTTGTGCATGACTTGAGATTCCTTCTCAGGCCCCATACAGATGACCTATTAATACCTCTGGAATCCCATCCCTGTGACCTAAGAAGCCCTCTCTGTCTAGAATCCCATGTGTGTGCATGCTCAGCCTCTTCAGTCGTGTCCGACTCTGTGTGACCCTGTGGACTGCAGCCCGCCAGGCTCCTCTGTCCGTGGGATTCTCCAGGCAAGAATCCTGGAGTGGGTTGCTGTGCCCTCCTCCAGGGGATCTGCCCAATCCAGGGATCAAACCTGCTTCTCTTACATCTATCTGCACTGGCAGGCGGGTTCTTTACCACTAGCACCACCTGGGAAGTCCTAGAATGGCACACGAGTGGCCTCTAATCTCTCTAGAGGCCCTTACACACAAGCAGAGAACCCCCTCTGGAATCAGGGACGCCAACCTGAACACTCGGCCTTCCTCTCTGCTGCCTCCTCCTCCCCAGCTGCTTGGGAAACAAATCTCACTCCTTCAGAGGAAGGCAGCACAACTGTAAAGGCCATGAACACAGCACAGCATGTCACAGATTCCAGAGTGACAACAGCCTCTCTTGAAGAGCCATTCTGATGATCTCAAAGCCTCTTTTTTCAACCCAAAACAAAGAAATTGTGCATTTTGTTTTCTCTGATGTTCCTAGGATTATCTACTCTGGTGACCTTCACGGAATCATCATGATTGAGTGAAACTGCCCACTGCCTGCTTTTCACACCCTCTGACCCACCTTTTTCTTTTTGGCAGGCTGGTCCATTTTGGCTTGCAGAAAATCGATGAGTTTGGTTTGCTGGGAAATAGTGCCTTCCATCTTCACCTTCTCATGAGAATAGAGAACCTAAGGTTCATGAAAACAAAAAGCACCTCAGATCCCAGAAGAAGCAGACTTTTAAATTTGATACTTTAATAAGAAATAAAGTCATTACAACACTAACAAATGAAAAATTCAACAAAAGCCACACTGAGCCAATTGTTACTCACTTAGTCCTGATCTTACTGCCCACCGTCCCCCACCCAACAAAGACAGACTCAAGTACAAAGGTACGTGAAAAAGCAAAAATAGCAAATGGTGAGTAGAAGACTCTAGAGGGTGGTCATGATAGCAATTTCCCAGCTTCTCTTAACATTTGGAAAGTTTTCGTAATAAAATACTGGTGAAAATACACAACACGAAGAGACTGCTCATCTTGCCAGGTGGCTTTGAGCCATCACACTTTGCCTCTGTAGACAATTTTTCAGTAAGCTCCCGGTGCTGGTTCTCACCTGAATGTTTTCCAGCTGATATTCCAGGTCACTCCTTTCTGTCTTCAGCAGATCAGCCCGATCCAGAGCTTCTTGCAGCCCTTGAGTCAGACGGAAAATATGATTCTTCTGCAGGTCCATCTGCTGCTGTAACTTGGCTTGCTGGTGGGGGGAGAGGCCGGAGAGAGAAGCCTCAGACCACACACAATGCAACGCGCTCTCTCACTGTCCCCACTCAGACTCATTTCAGATGGGGCACCAAAATTTCAGCTCATTTCAGGATGACCAACTGTCTGATATTCCACAACGATGCATGAGCAGTTATCTCAACCACTGTTGAGAGAACTCACTTTGCGATTCTCCATGTGGCGTACACAAATGGGAATCATAGCACCTTTAATTCAAAGGGCGCCGCGTCAGTGCGAGAGACCAACAAGCACACCAACAGCCATGGTGGGAGGCGATGCTGCCACCACGAGGGAAAGGGGGGGCGATCCCAGCGTCAGAACAAGTGTTAGTAAAACAAAATTCTGTTTAGTATATTGCAAATAGTTTTGTACGAGAACTCTCTCCAATTCTTTTTTTTTTTTTTTAACTTTACAGAAAACAGGGCAGGCGATAAAGATACTGGCTTTATGGCTCTTACCTAAAATGCTTCTGTTTCTAAAAAGCAGAAGAGAACAGCTATCCTAAGAGGATACTGCTTGGTTTCACCCAACCCCTGGCGTCCAATCTAACCCTACTAGCAGTGGCCCAAACACTCCCTTCCCCAGGGGCCTAGACCGTCTGTGGACGGAAGGACAGAGAGCTGTAAACAGCTGCTCACCATCACCACGGGGCTTTCCCAACAGGCGAGGGCAAACCTCAGTGCTCTCTGCCCCAGCAGGCCGAGAGCTACAGATGACCTCGGTTTGCAGAAACCTCACCACCATATTTCTCTTCCCTCCACTGATGTTTGCATTTCCATTCCTACTCCTCAATCCCCTTCCTCTTGAGAGGCAGCTGATTCTGAGGCATCATAGTGTCATGGAAAAGAACCTGGGCTTTAGAACATTCCAGACCCTGGTTCAAATCATGACTTTTTAAAAAAATATTTATTTGGCTATGCCAGGTCTTAGCTGTGGCAAGTAGGATCTAGTTCTCTGACCAGGGATCAAACTCAAGCCCGGTAGTGGGAGCATGGAGTCTTAGCCACTGGACCAAGAGGGAAGTCCCCTGACTTAACTCTTATCAGTCCTATGGCCAGGGGCAGCTCACCGCCTCTCAGACCCTCAGTCTCTTCATCTGCAAGTGGGGGTAATAACCCCCTTCTCTGGGTGACACACCAAGCCCAGTGCCCAGCACACAGCAGATGCGCGATGAATTTCAGCGCTGCCTCCTGCATCCTTCTTTCTCTCGATGCAGTCCAGGTGGGCCCCTATCACTTTTCCATCTGCCCTTCCTACCCCAACCTACTCCACCAGCCCCTCTCCATCCATCCTCTGTAAAGCAAGAGGTACTGATACTAACTCAGAATCACCTGCCCTGGGTGCATGACCTAGAATTTCTGAATCAAACCACAGAACGCCCTAAAATACAGAACAACAAAAGAGAGAAAACAGCGAAGATAATCTCTTCCAGGGAGCTATCCGTCCCCTGTAGCACAAATGATTACTTCTGTAAATTACCCTCTTTAGTTTCCTTCCGCTATTTTAGGACAACACTAATTACTAGGCAGGAAGCAGAGAAACAAGTACTAGGGACAAGAATCTGTTTGGTGACAACCAGGCCCAAAATATTTCTCTAGAATCAACACATCAACTGTCCATTAGCTTTCCAAGAAATAGGCTGCTTATTTACTACAATAGAAAACAAGTAAGTGACATTGGTGCTCAATGAAATGTTTTCCAAAACCATTTACCTGCTTCCCAGAGAGCGGTAAATGGAGGCTATTCCTGGTTGGTGGTAGACTGAAAGGAGGGCTCCAGCCACGTGATTAGATCTGTCCACCGATTTTATGATAGTGACAGGAAACTGGGAGGAAGCAGAGGAACTAGACGACAGAACCAGAGTGGGAAACACCCCTGGTAACAGGGAGGATGGGCCAAAACCAACAAGAAGGCTTAACAGGATGGTATTAAAAAAAAAAAAAAAGTCAAATAAATAAAGATGTTTAAAAAAAAAAAAAATATGTAGAAGGGCTGGTGGTGATCTAACAGATCAATGGGTGTCAGTGGTGTGATAAGCCACCCAAAGAGCCCAGGTAGTGGTGGGGCCGGCCCACGACTCCGTGTTGTTCAAACCCCAAGGACTTCTAGAAACTGTTCGGAAGGATAAAACTACCAGAAAAGAACATTCCAGTCCTGGTGGGACTTGAAATGTTTCAGTTAGAAAAGAAAAGGTGACATGGAGTCAGGAGAGCTGAAGAGATAGCAAATCTACTGTCACAGGGATAATAAAATAAAAAGTAGCTCTCTCACAGAAGTATCACACAGAGTGTATGAGCTAATTCATGGAAAGTACTCAGGCATCTGGCATGTGGTATGTGCCAAATGAAACATGAGTTATTTTTAAAAATAATAAAAGAAAAAAGAAAAACAAGTTATTTTTATTACTAAGCAAGTAATATGATCATTAATCAATATTAACTTCCTACTTTGGTTGGAAATATGAGACTACTCCCTGTTTTCAAATGTTTTGCTGTAATAGAACCAATGGTTGGAAGTTACAGGCTTTAGTTCAAAACCAGAAAGGACTTTCTAAGAGTCAGAGTTGCCAGAAAAATGAGTTGGGCAATCTTGAGTCACTTTAAGTCTTGAGTCCCAGGTGCCCCAAGGCCCACTTGTGAGGGTGGCTGGGGAAGGGATTCTCTACCTCGGAAGGGGGATTATTTGACAGGATTAGCAAACGGACTTGGAGCTCTGGTATTACTTCCAAGTCGGGACTAGTCATGCCTGTAAACAGCAGTGTCAGAAAAGTTTCAGAGGCCACTTTAGGCCTAAGAGAAAAGATTTGAGAGAAAGCTCTGTTACTGAAGTCTGCCAGGGAAAGGGTAAAAGAAACGGTGGTGCAAGTGCTAGGAATTTGTGTTAAATGACACACAAAAATTCTCTCCAACTGTGAGACTCTGATTCTGGCTCCATGTACAAGAACCTGTACCTAATGGACAAGACAGGCAAGCTGAGCCCCCGACCACCTGCTGCCACAGGGCCCACCCCAAGCCAGGATGCCAGCCGCATCCTTGATGGTAAAGATCACTGTTTCCCAGTGCTCTCAGGTCTCAATGAGATCTGCCTCCAAGCCAGCGCAGCCAGATGTCTGTCTTCAAAAAGCCCTCTGTGAGGTGCAGACAGGGGAACTGGAAATGTTCCCCAGTAGTTTTAGAAGTGAGAACAGGGGACTGAATCAGGATGCCAGCCTTCTATTTCTAGTCTTGCCACTGACTCACCACGTAACCTTGGACCAAAGCAGAGTTGTTGGGGCCAAGGCTCTTTCCTCGGAAGGAAAAGAGGACAGGCGAGATCACTGATTATTTCTGTGCTTCCTGTTTCCAACGTGTGTCCAAAGTGGGGACACTGCCTAGTGGGGACACTGCCTAGTCATTCCAGATAAAAGACCATTCTTTGATCATTCTCTATCTTTTGTCATTCTCTATTTGACAATCAGAGAGATTTAAAAATTTCTATTATAATATTCTGAGAGTCACCTTTGGTGAACTTTCTACCTGTGTGTAATATTGATTTTATTTAAAAACTTTTTTGTTGTGGTAGAATATACATAAAATTTACCATGTTAATCATTTGTGTTATTTTTGGCCACACCATACAGCATGCAGGATCTTAGTTCCCTAACCAGGGATCTTAGTTCCCATACCCTCTGCATTGGGAGCATGGAATCTTAACCACTGGACTGCCAGGACTGGTGGCATTAAGTAGAGTCACGTGGTTGTACATCATCATGGATCCATCTCTAGAACGTTCCCAACTATATTTTTAAAAGTCATTCTAGAAAACATTTTATGCTCCCCTGCAAAATGTGTACCACATTTTTCAAACTTAATAGCATAGTTACAATACTTCTACCAGCAGAGCCTCTCAGGGGCTACAGGAAGCACACAGTAAAAGCTCCATTTACCAGAACAGATAACCTGGTTGACTCAACTGTCAGGCTCATTGTGGCTTAAACAGAACACTCTTGAGTCTAACTTCTCGTGAAATACCTTTATAAACTGCATTTGTCCTGACAGGTCAATTCTAATGAATTAAGACAAATTATCAGTGATTCAGCCAAACCAAGGCTTTGGTTGGGGGAGTTGTCCTCAATTTAAACAGAGATTTCAGAATTCTATTCAAAGGTACAGGAAATAACTAACATAAGGATTGGACTGGTTTAGGAGATCAATTTGAACTTTTTGTTTTGTGTCTCAAAAGCAGGGTGTCATTTTTTTTGCACTGAATTAATTGGATGTTCAAAAGTTTTCATGAGATTTGGCATTCAGCATCACCTGATCAGGTCTCTGTCCCGTGCATGAAGCTCATCAGGCTGCAAACTTAATACACTCTGGATATTAACTCTAAAGAACAATTTAACTCAATATCTACTTGCCCTCATATTTAATAAACTTCCAGTTAGCACTTACTCACTATGTGCTTGACACAGCATTAAGCACTATTTGGAAGGACACAATGACAAAGAGGCCCCGGGGCTTCTTGACATGTTCTTTCAACGTGTTAAACACCTTCCAGAAAGTACCCAGTGACCACCTTACTCTTCCTTGAGAATTTCAACCTTGAAATCTAATTTCTTAATTTGGACCTGCCCACCTGAGGCCAAGTGTTCACTTCTGAGAGTATGCCTGGCTCTATTTACCATGCATCTTACACCCACCTCTTCCAGAAGCCTTTGTTTGAGCTCTCGTTCTGTCTCCAGCTTCTGTTGTAAACTTCGGGCATTCATTTCAAGCATGGCGTGCTTCTTCTCCAGATCATTGAGCTGGACATTTGGAAAAATTGGCAGTGACACATTTAGGAACGTTATATGCTAACGACTTTTGCCAATATCCACAAACCTTCACAGCCAAAGAAAAATCAAGATCTAAGGGTCAGAACATAAACACTGGTTTTTAAAAGTGAAGTGAAGTTGCTCAGTCATGTCCGACTCTTTGCGAACCCATGGACTATAGCCTAACAGGCTCCTCTGTCCATGGAATTTTCCAGGCAAGAACACTGGAGTGGGTTGCCATTTCCTTCTCCAGGGGATCTTCCAAACCCAGGAATCAAACCTAGGTCTCCTGCATTGCAGGCAGACGCTTTTACCATCTGAGCCACCAGGGAAGTCTAAAGAGTCGTGTTTGTAATTGTTTTACACTGTATGTGTTAGTTGCGTCTGATTCTTTGCGACCCCGGGACTGCAGCCCGTCAGGCTCCTCTAGCTCCATGGAATTCTCCAGTCAAGAATACTGGAGTGGGTAGCCAGTCCCTTCTCTAGGGGATCTTCCTGACCCAGGGATTGAACCCAGGTCTCCTGCATCACAGGCAGACTCTTTACCGTCTGAGCCATCAGGGAAGCCCAGGTTTTTAAAAGCATACCACAAATGTCCATGTCAAAGATAAGCCTTATGTAGGTTATTCTGTTAGGAGAAGATATTATTTCTAAGGGATGGGTCATACGTGTAGCTAGCTGTGACAAGTTCTAGGAAGATGACTTCTCCAAAATTTATTTATCTGACATGCTTTGGCTGAATTAAATCATCATATTCCAAATGCTTGCTTACTTGCGTGGGATAATATCAGAACTCGGATGAAAGGGCAGATAAGCTCTCTCAATGATCTTGTATCAAGTCACAAAGGCAGAGGGTGGCCCTTAAGTAGACATATACACAAATAGTGACTACTCTGTCAAGTGATGATTTTGATAAGAGGTATGGAGGAGAGAAATTCATCCTGAATGGCCTGTCACTGGGAGAAGATGGGCTCAGAAAGTCTGGAGTCTTAAAGGATGGGTAGGACTTTGCTGTAGAATTCTTTAGGACAGTCAGGTAGAAAAAAATGTCCTCCAAGCTAAACACCGAAAAGCTCATTTATCTCTAAATAATGCATTTACTTTTTTCATGGTTAAATAACATATTTACTTTCCTCATGGTTAAAAAAATTAGTAAGCCAGTACCAAGGAACTCAGGAATATTCCTGAGTAGCAAGCTCTAGCTTGAATCTGGTCATTACTATGAAATTCCAATAAGGAAATAACCATGGATCCCCAAAAAAGATTTACATTCATCACAATGTTATTTATGACAGCAAAAAAACAAACAAACAAAAAACTGGAAGAAGTTCAAATTTCTAACACAAGCAGAATGATTAAAATAGGTGTCTCTGTGTAATTGTTGTTTCTAGAACTACATGTTCAAAAAATATTCACTAATTCAGGAAAAGCCCCTATTTATGTGATTTTTTTTTTAAAAAAACGATGTAATCCTGTTTATATAAGAATCTAAATTTATCAATATAAATAAATGAATATAAATTGACCAACATAACAGTGACAGATTACCAGTTACTTTTTCTTTACTTTTCTGTGGTTTCTATATCTTCCACAATGACCCCAAATAATCACTTCTATAATCAGAAAATTAGTTACCCAAAATTCAGAGGTCAGATTATGTGTGTGTGTTATGTGGGCGCACACGCACACAAAACAGTATGTATGTGTATATATGAAACAGTTGTGTGTATATGTGAAGTTTCTCTGACCTGCACTCTTACCTGTAACACAGAAGCACCTATTCTAAATCTCTTTTAAGACTATTAAAATTTTTCAAACAGCAGTATGTCACTTTGTAAATATAGAGTGCTTCATGGACAAGATGTGTGTATTTCCAAAGTGGAATATGAAGACCAGCACTGTCCTCAGATCCTGCTGCGTCCTTGGACTTAGAACCCAGAGACGCTGAGGCTTCCTGCCACTGCAGCACTGGAATGAGCAGGAGTCCTAGCCACCCCGCACTTCCCAAGGATGCTCAACGTTAGATCCATAAAGGCTTTCAGAAATCAAATGCCAGGAAAGAAGAGTGCTGTGCACCCAGGTCAAAATCTGGACCTCAGGGGCCCTGATGGGCAGATATCAGGAAGTCATTGACCAACTCTGATACCCCAAGCACCCACTACCCCCACTACTGCCAACCAAGAGTGTCCCTTGGGGAAGCACAACAGTGAGACTTGGTTTATGAAACACACCGACCATGGATTGAGCGCATGTGAATACCTGCTAAAAGAAGGAAGTATACATGCGTATCTAGAAGGCAGGAGGGACAGGGGCTGACCTTGTCGGAGAGGCTCTCGGCCTTCAGCTTCTGCTCCTTGAGAGCCTGCTGCAAGGCCAGGATCTCGGCTTTGTGCTCCTTTACTGCCAGCTCGACCACCTGGCGCGACTCAGTGATCCTCTGGTCGGCCCTCGCCCTGTGGGGAGACACAGGCACGTTCAGAAATCCCGTCATTGCCACCCTGCAGGAAGGAAGCCGGCCCGGCTTGGACATGGATAAGCAACCAAACAGGCTGCAGGCTGGAGAGAGCCCAGCCTGACCCCTTGTTCCGAATTACGTGGAGTGAGGATGTGACCCACTTTAGGCCCTGGGTAAAAATACTCTTAGCAGGTAAGGTTCCTGTGAATATAAATGCACTTGGAAGGGCTGAAGGGGATGAGGCATTTTTCCAAATGCAACTGGGCTGAAAATGGGAAGACGGTTACATCCACCTGCAGAAGCAGGAAGGAATGAGGTCCCACTGAAGGAGCACCGTGCAAAGGACCATGTGGGGCCCCATTCGAGCAAACAATGCCTCTCCTTAAAGCAAGAGCTGAAGTGTTCTGGAAACTGAACCTTGAATCTGCTGGGTGTAAATAAGGTGACAGAAGACAAAAACTGGAGCACACTTGGAACATCACTCCCCCCCCCACCAACTCAGGTGTTCTGTTTTGCTGCTTCCACATCTGGACTTAGACAGGCTCCTTCACTGGCAGCTCTCCTTCTCGACCCAACAAACCCAAGTCTTACTCATACTCCAAGGGTAAACTAGAAGGCCATGTCCTCCACAAAGCCCTTCCCAGTCTTCCTCTCAGAAGTAACGTCTTCTTGTTCTGGACCCAAAGCATAAATGTACTACTGGCCTGGCACAACCCACTCTCTATTTTAGGTGATAAATAGTTCAACGCGTAGTTTATCTCCTGCACTAGACTCTCAGCCTCTAGAAGACAAGAATTAAGAATTATATTTTAGGGACTTCCTTGGTGGTCCAGTGGCTAAGACTTCTCACTCCCAAGGCAGGGGGCCAAGTTCAATCCCTGATCAGGGAACTAGATCCCACATACCAAAACTAGCAACAGGCACAGCCAAATATATAAATATTTTTTTAAAAATAAGAATTATATTTTACTCATCTCAGATCCCACATAACACCAAAATAGAGGAAGGAAAAAAAAATGGGGGGTGGGGAAGAGAGCCAAGATCTTTCACAATTGCTCCTGAAAGAAATATATGAAAGATCTCCCTATGTGTGTGCTAAGTTCTGTCCGGCTCTTTGAGACCTTATGGAGTGTAGCCCACCAGGCTCCTCTGTCCATGGGATTCTCCAGGCAAGAATACTGGAGTGAGCTGCCATGCCTCCTCCATGGGATCTTCCCCAGCCAGGAATGGAACCCAAGTCTCTTATGTCACCTGCACTGGCAAGTGGGTTCTTTACCACTAGCGCCACCAGAGAACACTTTCACGCTTGGTTGTGCATTCCTGATGCTATGGTCAGACTCTGCCCCCGAAACTGTCTACAAAGAACTCTAGAAACAGCTGGGCTAGGAGCTGGACTTGCGAGTGGGAGGGAGGGGTGTGTGTGAGAACAACCAGAACATAGGGTGAGGACGCAGGAGCTCAAGAGTTCAGGGGGAAACAGTAACAGGAAGACTTAAACCAGCAGCCCTCTCACATTAGCAAATACCCTGAAAGGGAAGATGTCCAACAGGAGAATATTTCTACCAGTTTCTCTTGAAACTTATGGGTTCCCTTTGCTTCCAGTCTTTCTTAGTGTAGTTGATTTAGCACAAATTATACCTCCAAGACAGCCGTGAGTCTACTATGGTCCACCAAATGTGGGAAATACTGAAATGAGTCTGACAGAGTCCAGATAAATGATAAATACTTCCACGAATAGTTATCTTGCTCAGGGAGTTGAGAGTATTACGGGACACTAAGTTTCAGAGAAAGGTGATATTAGTGAGGTTATGCAGGATGAATAGGATTCTGTTGGGAAGACATGAAGCACAAGGTGGATACCAGCCCATAGGGTACCTCTCTGCAAACTAGGAAAGGCATGTGTTCTTCAAGACCGTGCACGTCTACCTGTTGGTAACCTGTCATAATATACTGGTTCTGTTAAAATGAACGCTGTCCCACCAGGAGCTGGTAAAATGTCACGGAAGATCTTCAAGTCTATTCCCAGGAGCATGCAGCGCATAACCTGCACACCCGCGACCCTGGCAGGAGGGAATCCTACACTGGGAGAACTGCGGAAGTAGAGGAAAGACACTACCTGAACTCAGGATTACTACTGCCTACCAGGAAAGGAAGAAAAAATAAAAAATTGTAAACTATTCTTGTAGAGCAGTTGTTCTCAACTGGGGGCAGCTGCCCTCCGCCCCTGCCCCCAGGGGACACTGGGCAATGTCTGGAGATGTTCCCGGTGGTCACAACTTGAAGAGGGAGCAGCTACTGGGATTTAGGGGGGCAGATCCAGGGAAGCTGGTCAGCACCTTACCATGTACAGGACAGGCCCCCATCACGAAGGACTGCCGGCCCCAACTGTCAATAGTGCCAAAGCTGGGGTAGAGGGTTGACCCGCATCACACATGACCAGTATCAAAACAGTGATGGTCTTGTGACTTCCCTGGAGGTCCAGGGGCTAAGACTCTGTGCTCCCAATGCAGCGGGTCCAGGTTCAATGCCTGGTCAGGGAACTATTAATAGATCCCACATACCACAATCAAGACCCGGCGCAGCCAAATAAATATTTAAAAAAAAAAAAAAAGGAGAGTGACAGTCTCGCTACACAGTCACAATGACACAAAATCCAAGGAAAGAGTTTCTACAAAGAAGCACTGAGACACTTTGCCCTGCTGACTCCTGGGGCCCTGCACTGGCTGACCGGTCATCATCTCCTGCTACTGGCACCGTCCGTATTTACCTCGAGGATGACTGACCGATTCTGGTTGCCCAGAGTCTCCCAGCTTTAACACTTAAGTCTTACGTCCCAGCACCTGCTCATCCCTGGTCAAGCGGGGGCACTCGCCAGGAGCTCTCAGGGTCATCCTGCCGCTGCCACCTGCCACTGGCTCTCTACCTACATGAAGTCCCACCTGCTCTGCTTCTCGGTGTCCAGCATCCTCTGCAACTCTCGAACCCGACACTCAAACTGGGACTTCTCGTCACCAAGGACACTCCTCCAGGCCTCCCACTGCCGCTCCTTCTCCAGCAGCTCGTCGTTCAGGGCCTCCAGGTCCATGACCTGCTCCTCCAGCATTGTGCACGTGGTCTTCAGCGCCTCCATCGTCTGCAAATCAGCACCACTGAGTTGTGCCTCATAGCAAACGAGGATTTCCCGGGTGGTACTTTTGTCAGATCAGTTTCAGAAAAGCATGAGCTTCTAACTACAGTCTGAAAGACACTATCTTTTTATCCTACAGACCAAGGGAGTTAGACAAGAACAGATGAAGGGCCATTTCTACTGACATCTTATAGAAAGAACTCAGAGGAGGGCCAGGGAAAAGAGACCACGCTTAACAATAAAGTAGCTTGGGAATTACCTGGCAGTCCAGTGGTTAGGACTCCCAGCTCTCCCTGCTGAAAGCCCGGGTTGAATCCCTGGGTGAGGAACAAAGATTCCACAAGCCTCACAACTCGGCCAAAAAAGGTTTTTAAAAAATAAATAAAGTGGCTCACGAAAGCAATCTATTCTATTTTTAATGGTTTTAAACCAAAATTAAGAACAACTATACATGGAACTTCCCTGATGGTCCAGTGGTTAAGACTGCGATTCCACTGCAGGGGGTACAAGTTTGATCCCTGGTCAGGGAACTAAGATCTTGCAAACCATATGGGGTGGCCAAAAAAATGAAACAAACAAAAAAACCCAAACTACACACTTCTAAAAGCTGTTTTTAAAACTCGCAAACCTGCAAAGCGCTGACATGATTGGTTTTACTGACAGGCTCAGTCTGAGAACACTTGGGAGAGACATAATTGGCACTTGCTCCAGAATCTAAAGGGGCTCCAGGTTTCCCAAGGTCTCCAACACTATTCATGGTCCTTACTTGCTTCTGGCTAGTGAGCTGCATCTCCCTCTCAGTGATCTCGCGGCGGAGATGGTCCACTTCACTTCGCAGCTGCACAATCTCGTCGTTGGCACCAGAGGCCTCATCGAGTTGTTTAGACAAGTAGAAGTTTTGGTTGTTGAGCTCGGCATTGTCCTCCGTCAGCTGGTTTAGCTGCTCCTCCAAGTCCGTGATCACCTAAAAGAGGAAAAAATCTGGTTACACATGGAGCAAGTTGGTTGGAAATGAGAAATTGCTTCTAAAGCCATATATACTTGAACCTCTGTGGTAATGATGACCAGCATTTGCCCATCCAGCCCCCGAGAGCCAGCATCCAGCTGCCATACCCGCCTCCTTAGCGCCCAAACCCACATACGCTGTGGGAGAACAAGAAATGTCTCGAATTCCTTCTGACTCAGGATTCATCAGGAAAACATGGCAAGAGCAAATCAATCAAAAGCGACTGCCATATGGAAGGGGCAGCTGTAAATGAGATCAAGTTCATAATAGAATGTGGAGGATGCAAACTGAGAAAAGAGGAAGAGTAGAGAGACTAGTATCACAATCAGCTAATTAAGCTGAAATGCCCAGGACATCATCGACAGAACATTATCATGGGAGATGGTCTTAGAAAGCAAAATAAAGCTCTTATCAAGGAAGACTGAATGAGAGAGACCTAGAGTTATTTCAATAATATCTCAGGTAATAAATTTAATTTCATGCAACAAAAGAAAAAAAGGAAAACTTAAGGGACGTTCAGAATAATCCGGAAAATATAATACCGTATGGATGGCATAACTTTAAATGGTTCTTCTTATACAGCTGGGTATCAGAAAATGGGAAAGCACGCATATGAAATTGTCATTTTACTGAAAGAGATTTAATCTGATTTTGCTAAATTATTTCCCTGCTCAATGGTGGAATGACTTCAATTTCAGCACATTTAGCTTTCCTATTCTCTTTGCTGAAGTTTAGTACCAGCGCTTGCAAAGAGCTTTTACATATAATACTTTCGAAATTTAAGGGCAATTTTCTAATAATAGTTGGAATGAGGCACACAGGCAGTAAATTAAATTTTATATAACAGAAAGGAGTAAATTAAAAGGAAATGCCTCTGGGCCTATGGTTAATTGTTTCCCATTTTCAAACCTAAAGCAGATTTAGTTTCTGAAATGTTGCCACTGTTTTCGTGACTAACTCCCTGTCTTAACCCCCTTTGATTATCAATTAAAAAAAAAATCTTCCCAGGCACATAGAATTAAAGAATGTCAATTAGATAGAATTGTTCAGTGCAGTTCAGAAAACACAGCTTTTCATTTTGTTCACTGAGCTGATGAGCTTTTAATGCAGTAAGTGGTCTAGTAATTTGTACTTTAATATCAAAAGCCTTGTTAATTCCTACTATACTGGCTTGAGTAACACTATCAGCTACAAGAAAGGGAATAAAGGTTATCCGGTCCAGTTCTTGGCTAAACCTCCTTCTTTATCAGCATGAGAAAAAAAGGGGGGAAAACTGCAAGTCTGTCACTCCAAGCAGGCATTTGTGCTTCACAAGAACGCTTGTACCACCCTTTGAGTAATATGGTTACATCTCCCTAAAGCAGAAACAATGAATAAATGGTGCCTAATAGTTCAACAGGTCTCCTTCCTATACACAGTAAAGCCATTCCTTACGATGGTTTTTCTCCTAGACTCCAAATGTCCTTACTGTGCTTCCTTTTACCTCTGCCCCAGAGCGAAAACAACAAGACTGATGAGGCAAACCCCCTAGAAGTCCCAGATAAGCCATCTTGAGCTTGGCTGTGTTGGTTTCTCCACCTATGATGCGGAGGTAAATACTATATAGACAACCTTCTCTGTTGCTCTGGTTTTAACATTTTGGATTTTTATTGTATGATAGTCTCCCTTAACGTATCATGTGAAATACAAGAGACAAAAATGAGTGACCAAGGTGTTAGTGAGGCATCAATGGTGGCCCAGGGGGAGCAAATAGACTACAGAAAATCTACCTATATAAGAATACATACGCTGCCAAAATAATTTGCCATTCAAAGACATATTTAAGCCTTTAGGCTCCTATTCACTTTCTTTGACTCATTTTAAAAAAAGCCATTTATTATATGCCCATTTCTGCCACCTCTCCTCCCCAAATTAGATTATAAAGTGCTAAAGAAAAAGACACTCATAAAAAGTCAGGGAGGTGCCAAGACTATTACTCTCACTTCAAGTGAAATGGACCCACTGAGTAGGAAGGGGCCTTCTATTTCCTTGTCCTCATCGCGTTTTCAAAGGGTCTCCTGTTTCTGATTTCTAGTTACAGTTTGTGGTGGCTGGCTTTGTGTTTTGTCATTATCTGTACTGCCTATTTGACAAAAGGAGGATCACGTGTTTGCAGGAAGCATTCAAGAACTTGTTCGAGTGCGTTAACTGATCCAGACATTGTACATATTCTTTCTGCCTCGGCCATAACACACTTAACTGCTGGAGTTGCCCGCTTAGCTGCTGGTGGTATTAAGGGTTAGACGTACTCCCACACAGAGATATTGAGCTGATCTGAGACACAGGCAGTAAATTAATGATCTCTATGGTTTGGGGGAAAAAAAGGATAATAGGCAACCTGCAATTCTGAACCAGACTACATAGGCAAGGAGAATCCTTAGGTCCACTTTGTGGGCACATTCTCTCTACACCAAGGGCAAATGATCTGTGCCCTGTACCAGGAGACTGTTAACCTTTCAACCCCAAGGATACAAGGCAGCAAAGAGAAACTACACAGCTGACTCCATCTCAGTGGCAAAAAAAGATGAGGGAGATAGCTCCATAATGTAGGGGCCAGCAGAGCTTTCTGATATGCTGTTTGTACAGATAAGAGATCTGGGTAAAATTCGAACAGAAAACAGGAATACAAAAAACGTATCTACTCTCAGTACCCAAAAAGAAAATGTTCTAAGGTCTCTATTTGGGGTTATCTGTTGCTTTTCAAGTGAACCTCGTGGTTCTTCGATATATAGGTTACCTTTCACACCTCTGCTGGGCGAGCAGCAGAGAGAATGTTACCTGGTAAACATCCAAGAACATACCAGAGGTGAAGACACCAGCCAGACAATGAACATCAGGCTGAAAAGACACAGGCTGACGTCCTATTTTAATGCCTCATTCCTTCTTGAGGGTGGCTATTTGCATATTATTTATTTTTAATCTTATAGCTGACAGATTGATTCATAATTAAAACCATGTCATATGTTTGCCCACCAACTCCTCTCCAGAACAGACTTAGGTAGGGTTTTAGGTGCCAGATTGAATCAAATTCTTTTTTTAAATCTCTTCAAAATATAGAAATGGCCTGATCCTGAAAAATCTTACTGCTCATGAGCTTTTTAAAAGCTGCTAACTGGGAGCTCCTATCGATCGAGCTATTATAGGAGTTTCCACTGATAATGAAGATGACATTTCCCAGCAGAGACAGTCTTGGACAGCGGTGCCGAGAAAGGAGCATCTGTGTGCTCTTCTAAAGTGTCTGCAAAGCAGCCTTTGAACTTGCGGAAGGATAACTGAGATCCACTAGTGCTGCCAAGTATGTTCTAAAGTAGTGGTTTTCAACCTTTTTTTTTTTTTAAGGAGCAGAGCTGTTTTCTAAACAAGATTCTGTTCTAAACCCAGTATGAGCAAATATTATAGTTATCACTGATTAGCACATTCTATGGACCAGGCCCTGTACAAATGCTGATGCATCATTTAACTTTTGCAGGAACCTCCATGAGGTAGGTATTATCAAGTTTCTGATTCTGTGACTCCATGTTTCCTAGATTTTACTGTTTCAGAAATCTGAATATATATAGGAACTAAACAGCTGTCTCTCTTCCCTCACCCAGTTCCCAAAGAGCAGTAGTTAAGTGAACTGTACATCCTACAATCAATGGTGCATTGGAATTGAGGACATATAATGTCACCCCCATTTTATGGACGAAGAAATGGAGGCTCCAGTGTATAACATCACACAGGTTACTGAGAGGCCAGTTTAGAATCTCAGCTAGTCTATCTGACTCCAGAGCACATAGTTTGGACCCCCAAGCCACCCAGCTGGCCTAGCTGAAAGGTGGGTAGATGTCACTCTCTTGGGTTCCCCCTCCCACTAGGGTAGATCCCCAAAGGCTTCAGAAAGCCAAGGGTAAGTAAACGAAGGATTAGAAGTAATTGTTCCAGGAAAAGCAAATTTGAGGAATAAAGAGAGTATAAAAGTTATATAAGTTAAGAAAGTAACCAATTTTGTAAGTTAAGAAAGTAACCAATTTTATTCTATATATTGGCATATCCTATTAAAACTAGATTTCTGATTTTAAAAATGGGGTGGGGAAGGGTGGATAACAAAAGTGCACAGGAAACTCTTGAGAGTGATGACTACAGTTGTCATTTTGATTGTTTTGCTAGTTTTAAAGATACACACACATTTGAAATCTCATTAGGTTATTGTACTCCAATTATCCCTCAATAAAGCTGTTTTAAAGTAAATAAATAAATGACTTTTTTAAAAAAAGACTAAAGAAGAAGAAAACTCCAGATGAATGGAACAGATTATGGATGTACACATTTAAATGCATCCAAGATTATTTTAGGAAAAAATAGTAATGCAAAAAAAAAAAAAAAAATCACAGTGCTAAAATCATCTATATCTTATTCAGTGATCATTTATGAGCATGTATGTATATAAGCAGATAACTCTCATGTAAAAGAAGAAACCAAGACAATTAACAAACTTTAAAAGTAAAGCAAAAGAGTACAGGAACAGAATGTATCAATTTCTCAAGGAAGGGAGGTGAGAATGGAGGAAATCAACAGATATCCCTAAGGCAGGCTCACCCCACATCTGGCCACTGGCATCAGGCAGTACAGACCTAAATACCTGTCAGGCACCTACCAGAGTTAAGCGGAGGCATGTCCCATGACCTAGCTCTTCCACTCCTGGGCATATATATATATATATATATATATGTTCATCAGAAACAAAGGCTTGTAAGCACCAAAGGACCTATACAAGAGCGCTTCCTAATAGCTCTGTTCCTACCACAAACAACTCCAACACCCATCAACAGGAGAACAGATAAACAAACTCCAGATCTAAACACACACTAGAAACATGACACCATAATAAAAAAGAACAAAATCATGACAGTGCAACATGGATGAACCCTCACAGACAATTTAAGTAACAAAAAGGCTCAACCCAAAGACCATATCTTCTAATGGTCTCATTCATATGAAATTCAAGAACAGGTAAAACTAATGTGCAGTATCAAAGATCAGACTACTAGTTACCCTTTGGGCAAAGCACACTGATGGGAAGAGGACAACAGGAGCCTTCCGGGAGCTGAAACATTCTGTATCTTGGTCTTTATTGTGGTTATACAAGTTGTCTATTCACATACAAATCAATTGAGCTGTACACTTAAGATTAGTTGCACTTCGTGCACTTTACTGTGTGCATTCTATAGCTAAATGAAGGGAGGCGGGATGTAGGGGGCATATACCATCAAGACTTAATGTCTCATTTATAGTAGGTAAAGAGAAAAGAAGGAGTTTATTACCAGAAAATAAAATATGTATATAGGATGTAGAAGGGTGTTTCTGGAAATTCACAGATGCAAATAATACAAATAGAGACCAGCTCACTGAGAACTAAGGAGGGGACAAAGCAATGAAAGGACCAAAGAAAGGAGGTAGAACCATGAATAAAGGACACCATCCCTACCTTCTGAAAGGGGCCTATTTCAGTCCTTCACTCTGATCAAAAATAGACATTTTACCCTATTACATAACCTATGAATGATGCTTATCTGCTCCTGGAATTGACTTCTCTCAATATAAATAACATCTCCCAAAGAGTCCTAAATTCTGCATTTGCATGTTTTAGGAAGCCAGATTCTGCCTGTTAGAAAGCTAACATTTCTAGATTCTCCAGGAGAAGAACTTGTTGGTCTTCCCTCTCTGAAGAGGCAGCAGGCTGGAGAAGCCTGACACATCTAATTGCCCCTACCATCTCAGGCCCACCTCAGACAGAAACTTCTAGATTGGAGAAGGAGGGGGAGCTCCCTTGGGACTTTTGTTGCAGCTACTGAGACCCTATTAGTGGTTCTGCAGGGAGAATTATTTTGACCATTCCAACAAGCCTTCTCCAAACATGAACGATGGTTTAAACTTTTATAACTGGCAGGAACCCAAGAAACTAAGGTTTTCTGAGGCTTAGAAACTTCCGCATCAGTTTGACCACATCAACTGCTTCAAGCTGAAAGTTTATATCAAAAATCAGCCACCGATTTTAGAAAGAGACGTTCCCCCTTTCCTTCTCAGTTTTAGTTCCATGTTATTTTCATCATCTTTGGTTAATACTCACAGTACAGCTGTTACGAAGGGCATCGAATTTGCGCTGGATTTCATCTCTATGTGCCTAAAAGGTAAGAAGTTGATTATAAATTTTTCATAGGGTGGAATACAAATTCTACATGCTATGGGTCAAATAAAGAAAATCACAAGCCAAGAACCCTGTTGCAGCTGCCCCACTAACTTTTTTTCCAAAGAATTAGTCAAGTCAAGCCCAACATGAGAAGCTACAGAAATACACAATGCCTATTGATAACAATGAACTATTTAGACCACACATGGGCTTCCCTTGTGTCTCAGCTGGTAAAGACCTGGGTTCAATCCCTGGGTTGGGGAGATCTCCTGGAGAAGGGAAAGGCTACCCACTTCAGTATTCTGGCCTGGAGAATTCCATGGACTGTATAGTCCATGGGGTTACAAAGGGTCGGACACGACTGAGTGACTTTCACTTCACTTCACTCATACCCTGTACAAATACATATAACATTCAGATTAAAACTAGGGACTAGCAGAAGAAAGGAAAAGAACATAGGAGGAAGTTTTAGTCTCCTTTATTTGTCTTACTCCCCATTCTTAACCTTTCCCTCTTCCCTCCAATTGGCTGCCTGCCCCCTGCCCCAAGCCTTCTCCCAAGAAAGAACACACATACGTAGATACAGGACAATAGCCAGGACAAAGTAGGGACTTTAAAAAATAAAGTGAATCCAAAGCTGTGGAGATTCAGAAATCCTATATAGACCTTGAAGTAAATATACAGGCTTTCACCAGGGTCGAGGTACTCTAAACCAGTAGGATTCATTCATCTGACAAGGATTTTTCGAGTACATACAATATGGCAGACACCGTAGCAAGACACAGCTCATATGGCCTAACCTTCATTCTGGCGTGGGCAGACAGAAATAAATAAGCACATGAGTACAAACAGTGGCAAGTGCTATGAAGGAAACAAACGGGGCCTAAGGAAAAAAAAAATAAGGGTGAGGGGGGAAACTCACTTAGATGGGGTAGTCAAGGAGGGTTTCTCTGAAGAGGTGACATTTAAACTGAAATCTGCAGGATGATGAGGGGCCAGCCATGCAAAGAACATGAAAGAACAGAGGGAAGAGCATCTGCAAAAACCCTAAAACAAGAAAGGGTTGGGTGCATATGGGGAATAAAAAAGGACTGAGTGGCTACAATAGTTTTTTATACTTCAAGTTGTAACATGAGAGCAAGGATGTCAAGATGGGGTTTTTTGTTTTGTTTTATCCAACGAAATGGAATAAACAGGATAGATTAGAAAACATCAGCATGCATCTTGGACAGTAAGGGTAAGTACTGTTGTTGGAAACTTGTTTTATTATTATGAACATAATTCATCAAGTATAAGTTGCTATCAACTGTAAAATTCACCACAGCTTTATGTAACATTAAGAAACAGAAGTATTGCTAATGAGACTATGACATGTTTATGTCCTTATGACTACATATATAGGCTATAAGATACATCCTCATTAGCTACCTTAAAAATTAGAAACACAGTATATATGTCCCCTTGTAGTAGACTGTAAGGTATAATGTATTCTTCTGTGGGTTGTGGCCAAATGACTTTTGAAAATCACTTGTCTAAGTCACAGCAAAAGAGGGAAAATGTGGCCCAAGTTGATGGTACAGAGGCAGGCCCAGAACCTTGAAGGCCCAGAAAGGAGTTTGGGTTTCATTCAAAATGCAATTAACTAAAGGTCAACAGAGGTTTTAAGATGTGGGATGACATGGCCTATCGTTTTGTGGATGCTGTAGGAAAAACATCAAAATAGGACAAATGTAGAAGGAAGTAGAACAACCACTGAGGAGGTTATTGATGTCATTTAAGGAAAAGAGGATGGTGGCTTGGAGCAGGACAGTGGCAAAGGATGGAGAGAAATGGATGGAGGTGAGATCTTTTTTGGAAGCAGAGGTAATAAGACCTGCTGATGGACAAGGAGGCCAAGGGTACCCTAACAGACTTTTGATTTGGGAGACAAGGTAAATTATGGCACCATTTGCTTAGCTATGAAAGCCCAAAGAAGAATCCAGTTTGAGGCAGAGGAAAAAGTGGTCCTCCTCTTTAAAAGAAATATTAGCCTCTATCAGAAAATCTAGGCCAACACTCAAAAGTCTACAAACAATAAGTGCTAGAGAGGATATGGAGAAAAGGGAACGCTCCTAAACTGCCGGTGGGAATGTAAACTTGTGCAGCCACTACAGAAAACAGTATGGAAGTTCCTTTAAAAATTAAAAATAGAATTACTATATGATCCAGCAACCCTATTCCTGGGCATATATCTGGAGAAAACTCTAACTCAAAAAGATACAGGCATACCAATGTTCATATCAGCACTATTTACAAAAACCAAGACATGGAAGCAACCTAAATGTCCATCAACAAAGGGACAGATAAAGAAGATGCAGTACATACATACGATGGACTATTACTCAGTCATTAAAAAAAGAATGAAATAATGCCATTTGCAGCACCATGGATGAACCTAGAGATTATCTTACTAAGTGAAGACAGAAAATGACAAATATCATATAATATTACTTTACATGGAATCTAAAATATGGCACAAATGAACTTCTTTACAGAATAAAAACAAACTCACAGGTATAGAAAACAAATTTATAGTTACCAAAGGGGAAGTGGGGGGGAAATTAGGAGTTTCTGATTAGTAGGTACAAACCACTATATATAAAATAAACAAGGTCCTATTGTATAGCACAGGGAACTATAATATCTTGTAAGAAACCATAAAGGAAAAGAGTATGAATCACTTTGTTGTACACCAGAAACTAACACCACATTGTAAATCAACTATATTTCAATTAAAACAAAAAGGTCTATAAGTAAGTCAAAATATTCATCACCTAATTTAGCTGTGATATACTTTATAGTATCTCTATTTTGCCATAAACTAAGATTTCCACATGCTCAGTGGTAAAGAATCAGCCTGCCATTGCAGGAGATGCAGGTTCAATCCCTGGATTGGGAAGATCCCTCAGAGAAGGAGATGGCAACTCGCTCCAGTATTCTTGCCTGGGAAATCCCATGGACAGAGAAGCCTGGCAGGTTACAGTCCATGGGGTTGCAAAACAGTCAGGTATGACTTAGCAACTAAATAACAACAAAAGACTAGATTAGATGCTGCAGAAAAAAAGATTAGTGAGCTTTGTAGACAGAGCAACAGAAACTATCCAAAATAAAATACATAAAGGAAAAAAAAAAAGACTTAAAAATATTAATACAGCATCAATGAGCTGTGAGATAACTCCAAGGAGCCTGATATACATATACTCAGAATCCCTGAAGGAGTACAGAGGTGAGACCAAAAAAAAAATATCTGAAGAAATAATGGCCACAAATTTTCCAAAGTCAATGAAAAAATAAATCCACGGATGAAAAAGCCTAAATGATCCCTAAGCACAGGAAACATGAAAGGAATTAAGCTTGCATGAAATGAATAAATGAAAGGAATGGAATAAATGGAGTAAACATGAAAGGAATAAATCATATTATAATCAAACTGTTTAAAACCAGTAATAAAGAGAAAAAGCCTAAAACCAACCAGAAAAAAAGACAAGTTACTTAATGAGAAACTAAGAGAACAAAGATTTTTCACAGTGAGTAAGAGAATAAAGATTTTTCACAGGGAGGTTGGGGAGGTTTGGCAGGAAGGAAGCTAGGAGACAGTGAGTGGAACAACATCTTTACTGAAAGGAAAACAAAAACCTGTCAACCTAGAATTCTATAGCCAGCAAAAATATCTTTCAAAAATGTCAAAAATGAAGATGAGGGTTTCCTTGGTGGTTCAGTGGTTAAGAATCTTCCTGTCAATGCAAGGGACACAAGTTTGATCTCTGGTCCTGAAGGATCCCACATGCCATGAGGCAGTTAGGCTCTTGCACCACAATTACTGAAGCCCATGCACCCCAGACCCCATGCTCCACAACAAAAGAAGCCACTGCAGTGAGAAGCCCATGCACTGCAATTAGAGAGTAGCCCTCAGCTTGCTGCAACTAGAGAAAGCCCCAGTGCAGACAAAAATAAAATAAATAAAAACTTATTTTAAAAATGAAGGTGGAACTTTCTAAGATTTAGCTTTCTCTCTCTCCAGCAGCATGTGGTAATTGAGTGCAAAGCTTGATAAGAGGGAGGCAAAAAAAAAAAAAAAATGAAGGTGAAATAAAGACCTTTTCAGACACACCAAAGCTAAAGGAATTTGCCACCTGTAAACCTATACTACAAGAAATGTTAAAGGAAATTTAGGCAGAAGATGACAGAGTCTTAAATTTACATAAATAAAAGAGGATTAGAAACACGGTAAAACAAAAACCAGCAACTGCAGACTTACACATTTTAAATCAAGAGTTATCACTTAGAATCAGCTTCTCAAACAATTTTTTTCATCAACTAATTTAAAAGATTATAACTTTTCCCCAAAACTCAGCTTTTTTCCCAGCAACGATACAAGATTTATTAACTTAAAAAGGCAAGACTACTATTTATCCAAAGTAGAAACATGGCTATTTGTACTACTTGTGAATCTCATCTGTGGGTATCCTAGAGGAAGAAATACCACCCTTAAGTTATTAAACTCTAGGAGTTTACAGGAGTGAACAACTTTTTTTCTTTTAAGAACCAGATAATAAATACTTTTGGTTTTGAAGGCCATTCAGTCTTTGTCACAACTGTTCAACTCTGCTCTCATAGCACAAAGGCACCCACAGACAATATGTACACAAATAGGCATGATTGTGTGTTAATAAAACTTTATTTGCAGAAAACAGGAAGCATTCTAAATTTAGCCCACTGGCTGTAGCTTGCCAACTTCCACTCTAAATGACTATTTGGTGTAATATCTCTCAAAGACAGAAACAGGAAGCTAAAGAAAGGTAGAGCTAACTTCTTCAAAGCCTAAGCAGTGATCATTAAAAAAAAAAAAAAGCTCTCTAGCCTAGACTGAGGAACAAAAGCCCTGTTCCTGTTCCACTTTTTGACTAACTGCAAAGTTTCCAAATAACACCGCACCATTAAAAACTTGTTTAACTGCTCTACAGCAGTCTGAAATTCCAATCACTAATATTTCTATTACAATTTACCATTATGAGGCCTTTGCATCATTTTGACACATCAAAATGTGACACAGCAATCGTTTCTGAGGTTATAGTATAGGGAACTACCATCTTTATGACTTTTTATTATTGACTGAAATATAAACACAAGATGTAGAACCAACACTGTTGTGACTGCTGGAAGTACTGTAACAAACAGCGAACTGATCTGAGTTTAAAAATAGCAAGAAACAAACAAACAAAAAAAAATAGCAAGAAACATGTTTTATGTTTCTTTGAAATAAGTTGTAAAATGCATAAAAAACCAAAAGGTCACACAATAGTATATATGAAGGTAATAAAATACATAAGACAAGCTTTGAATTCTCTCAATAAAATATCCATGTTAATTAGATATTAGGAGTTACAGGGAATAAGGACTTATACCCTTAAAAACTACTGAGGACCCCAAAGGGCTTTTATTTATGTGAGTTATACTTATATTTACCACATTAGAAATTAAAGCATATCTTTAGTATTTATTTTAAAATAAAAGTACTGACTTTGTACCATTGGTGCAAATGTTAACACAATGAAAAATGCCACAAGACAGCTTAGTATTATGAAAATAATCTGAACTTGAGGACCCCCATGGAGCCACAGACCCCAACTTGAGAACCACTGATCTAGGGGTTGAGTGGCAAGAGGCAGAATGGACAGACTGCAGCCTGGAAATCAGAGAGGTACTCACTTTGGGCAGGGCTTATATCTTCTTTAACTTTAAGGAAAGTTACAAGAGGAATGAAGAAAAGAGAATTATTATGCAGCCTTGAAGAGAGAAAATACCCACAGAGCTGTGAAAAAGGAAACTCATGTTTAGAGGTCTGACTGTCTTCTGGGATCCATGGTCAGGATCCTACAACGGGTTTCACACATCCACCTCGTTCTTTGGGAAGGCAGGGACCAAGAAAGACTGTCACCTTAAGTGACCCAAGCTCACATCTTGCCTTGCCTATCATGCCCATGGCTTACTAATTCAATTCAATGATTGACAGTTATGTAAAAGAGAAAAAGAGCATGCATTGACTAATGATTTTAAGAAATCAAAGAGGATAATCCTGGGATGCCACCATCACACTGTGTTGGGAGGATCCCTTTCTTGAGTGTCTCTATTATTCAGCATAAGTCATGTAGCCAAATCAGTAAAAGAGCGTGAGGACAGACGTGAAGCAAGCTCACTGGGCCATGCCGGTGGACACAGAGCCCGTGCTGCTCCTCTGCCGAGGACTCATTCAGAGTTACATCCCCATCACATCATGTGTCTGCATGCAACGATGTGTGCACACTCAAATTCTCTCCCACAAAGGGATTACATGGAGTCTTACATTTCAGTTCCAGGTGGAAAAATTCTCTCTTTCCCCAATAACCAATGAAGCATCTTAAAAGCATGGCTTTTTGTATAAATTTGACTCTCCTGTTGGTCTGTACCTTGACTCAATCTTAGCTTTAAATGGTCAGTGAATTTCAATACAAACACAATTGACAAGGTGGGGAAAAGGTGAAAGTGAAAGTTGCTCAGCTATGTCCAACTCTTTGCGGCCCCAGGAACTGTAGCCTGCCAGTCTCATTTCTCCAGGCAAGAATACTGGAGTGGGTTGTCATGCCCTCCTCCAGGGGATCTTCCCAACCCAGGAATCAAACGGGGGTCTTCTCCATAGCAGGAAGATTCTTTACCAGCTGAGCTACCAGGGAAGTCTAGAGAAAGGGTGAGTGGGAGAAAAAAATAAAATCTAGGAAGATGGCTGCCCCCTCTGCCAAACTTCATCAAGGGGGAGCTCCCATTTAACTGCGTTCCATCTAACTTGGCCCAGGGACAGAGGCCAGAGGGGGTAACTGCTCCCCTCCCAGGTGAGAAAGTGGCCAACTCTTAGAGCAGTAATAGCCCATTTGACTATTCCCTTTTATTGATAAAACAGCCTGCTGTGAAGCACACAAACCACCTGGAAGATCACTTTGGACGCAGCTGACTGAATTTGATTGATGCTGACAGTGGGTCTGAACTTGGGCTGGAACAATGAGACAGGGAGGGGGAGGGTGCTGCATCTGTGATCATTTTCTCTCTCAGAAAATATACACTTGAGGACAAATTCAACAAAGCCGTTCAGGCGACAGCCACCTGTGGTCCATAACCAGGTTTATGGGACATAATCAAGTGGAGGGGAGAGAAAAAACCCATAGCCTTCAGACTGAACTGAAGCAAACCGATTTGGGGTTTGGATTCCTGCATGATGCGTTTACAAACAGCCGTGGACCAAAGGCACTTTCCTGCCATCGTTGTGAACAAGCCCAATTTTCCAAGGGATCTTCATCTGTGAGAACTGTACAGCCCCAGTTTCCAGACTTAGGAAAGTTCTTTTTTTTTTTTAAGAAGATGCTCTCAGGCAGTGATCTCATCTGACTAAATTGAGTCGTGACTTGCTGCTGTGCAGGCGTCCTGCAGCCATTAGACACAGCGCTTTCCAACCGGCAGCAAGGCAGGACTGAAAGACTAATCTCCCCACAAATAAACAATAGCAATGCAAACATACCCTCCTGCTTCCAAACAGGCAGGGTAAGACGCACGGCTACTAGATCCTTCCCAGTTCCAACAGAGTAGAGGTAAACGTGTTCTTCTCCTCTGCTCCTGACTAATAGGATTTGAGGGACTACAGGCCAGTCCCCTGGGGAGAAAAAGCTAAAGACACAGCGCTAAGCACACGGGCTCATCAAGTATGGATTAAATGACTGATGTCTCCTCCTTTCAGAGCTAGGGTGGTTTGTGGTTGGGGCTGGGGGTGGGGAGGGTGGCATATTAATATACAAAGCATTAAATATAATAGTGGCTGGATTTTAGGTGTCTTGTTTAGCAGCTAAGAAATGCTTTTGGCTGTCTCTTTTTGCATTCACCCCACTCCAGAAAGCATATAAGCCTTCTTGCCATATATATTCATTTCATTCTTACCTCTTTTTTTTTCCTTCTGTGATTTCCTTTCTCTCAGACTTTTCTTATTCTATCCTGTTATACTGTTTTGTATCTTTCCAAACTGCTTCCAATCCATTTTTGAAACAAGGCAGAGTATAAACAGATACTGTAACTAATTTCTTTAAACAAAATATTGGTGGCATGTGGCATCATTTAATGAGTGTTTTCATAAAGAAAACAACAGAAACTAAGGTTGCAACCAATATCTGAACTTGGCTGAAGTCCTGGAAAAGCTATTATGCTCAAGCAACTTCCACAAAGGAGTTACTCTGCGTTCCCCAAATCCTGGAAACCCCTGTATCCTGGACCGGTCCATAAGGACCCTGGAACTCTCAGATCATGTTCCCAATTTGGTCCCCAAACCCAACAGTGGGAGATAACGTCTGAGAAGAAAATTACTTAACATAAAAAATATATATATGTATATATATATTTTTTACACACATATACATACATTCTTTTAAACAGGGTAAATCATAAGCAACAAAAGTCCATGATCATCTGCAGAAGGTAATCCTACTCTGAAAGATGCTTTCGAGATGCTCACTGACAGAGATGGGGACAGCATCCAAAAATGAATCAGAATGAATAACATACTCACTTAGGTATTGAAAAAGGCACTGAACCCAATCAGCTGCATTGTGCCCTGCCCACAGAAGAGGGTATCCTGACCAGCAGGCATGAGTGTGACCATCCGCTTGGCAAGAACAATATGTTACCATTAGAAATGTATGCACTTGATTGATACCAGCCATTAAACTCATTCAGCTCTCTATGCCCAGATCCACCAAGCAGCCTTCCAAGAGAAAAGGGATTTATGACTAGGTTTCGCTGAAGGGGAAAAGGGTGAACATTAACCACGCAGGGTATCCTGGTCAACTAGATGGATATATTTCCCTCTGCAAAGCTTGGAAGTTGGCATTTCATATGTAAAATTCTTATCAGTCTTGTTAGCCAAGGTCAGACTCTATGAGAAAGATCAATTGTGGAAATGGCCAAGCAAAGTACATTTTGAGACTTGCAGAAAGAACTAAGGTCTAGATCCAGGGACCACCCACCACCAAAGATCTATCTCCTGAGAACCCTCTTCATGTGAGCAAATCAGTCTCTCAGAAAGAGCAGAGAAGCCAGGTCCCTTTTACAGAAACAATTTCTCATTCATTAGAATCGTTTCCATCCAGAATCTACCAAATACATAATAAGATTCAAAACACAATCTAAAGGTTAAGGGGAACAAAAAAGGAATACAAATGAGGTTAATCAAAACAAAAATAGAAATATGGTAGAAAGACTACTATAATATATAAATTTTTTTTTAATGACTATTGAAAACTAAATAGAAGACCCAGGTAAATAGCCTTTGATTAAACAGAAATTTAAGATATAGTGACGATGATTTTATAAAGAAGGAAATACAAAAATAAAGGTGGAACCTTTCAAGATCCTTAGGAAAGCTCAGTTGATCTAGTATACCAGTGCCAAAAAAGCAGCAGCCTACATAAGTCAACTTTCTGCCTATTCAGCATTTCTCTGGCTTGTTTTTTCCTCTCTTGGCACTTTTAAAAGTGAGCAACTATCCTCAGCTCCACACACATCCTACCGTAAGCGCCTGGATCTCTTCTTCTGCTTCTGCTGTCGTCTCTTCCAGCTCCGTCTTGGCCTGGCGGAGCTGGCTCTCCAGGGCCGCCCGTGCTGCCTGCAGGGCTGTCAGCTGGGATTCACGCTCCTGCAGGGAGAGCTGCAGCTCTGTGAGCTGGCGTTTGAGCTCCAGTTTCTGCTCTTCATGTTCTAGACTGACCTGAGACACACACAGAGAGACTTGTTGACCTTAACGGAAGAGAAAGCCAAGACACAACCTGCATCTTAAATCTGGTCATGGAATCAAATTCTCAGCACTCAACTGAGAAGGAAAAAAAAATGGAATAAAACAGTTCTGATTTTGATGAGTCTCAAAAATTAACTGGAGTGAGAACACGTAAGAGTATGTATAACATATATACAGAGCATCCCTTCCTTTCCTTTATTACAGTGCTTGAGAAAGCATCTAAAAAGAAACCACACAGTAAGAATCTCCTACGGAAATTATTATCATTAGAAAAATATTTAAAAGTGAACATAAATCAACAGAACTGGACAATTCTGGAACAATGGAACAATTGGTTCAAAATTGGGAAAGGAGTACAATAAGGCTATATACCGTCCCCCGGCTTACTTAACTTACATGCAGAATACATCGTGAGAAATACCAGGCTGGATGATTCACAAGCTGGAATCAAGACTGCCAGGAGAAATATAAACAATCTCAGATACTCAAATGATACCACTCTTAAGGCAGAAAGTGAAGAGGAACTAAAAAGCTTCTTGATGAAGGTGAAAGAGCAGAGTGAAAAAGCTGGTTTGAAACTCAACATTAGAAAATTAAGATCATGACATCTAGTCCCATCACTTCATGGCAAATAGAAGGGGAAAAAGTGGAAACAGTGACAGATATTCTTTTGGGGGCCCAAAAATCACTGTGGACGATGACTGCAGCCATGAAATTAAAAGACACTTGCTCCTTGGAAGGAAAACTATGACAAACATAGATGGCATATTAAAAAGCAAAGACATCACTTTGCTGACAAAAGTCCGTACAGTCAAAGCTATGGTTTTTCCAGTAGTCATATATAGATGTGAGAGTTGGACCATAAAGAAGGCTGAGCACTGAAAAATTAATGCCTTCAAACCGTGGTGCTGGAGAAGATTTTTGAAAGTTCCTTGGACTTCAAGGAGATCAATTCCAGTCAACCCTAAAGAAAATCAACCTGGAATATTCACTGAAAGGACTGATGTTGAAGCTGAAGCTCCAATACTTTGGCCAACTAATGAGAAGAGCCAACTCACTGAAAAAGACCCTGATGTTGGGAAAGACTGAAGGCAAAAGGAGAAGACAATGACAGAGGAAGAGATGGTTAGATAGCATCACCAATCAAATGGACGTCTCCTTGAGCAAACTCCAGGAGACAGTGTGGGACAGAGGAGCCTGGAGTGCTGGGGTTCCAAAGAGTCAGACACAACTTAGCAACTGAACAACAAGAAAAAACATAAATAACACCTTGACGGTAATAAGGACATCTTTACAATGGGATTACAAGTGGAACAACAGACTGCATTCTACTTATTTTATTTTATTTATTATTTTTTTTCATTCTACTTATTTTAAATATTCTTGTTCTGATTTGTTCTCATCAGGTAACCTGAATTAAGGTCACACTGTGAACTAATCATTCCTCCCTCCGTCTACTCATCTATCTACTCAAACTTTCATCTATTCAAGAAATACTTAATTGGCAAATTCTATATATAAGGAAATACAGAGATGAAACAGTCTCTGCCTTCAAGGTCGGGAGAAAAACTAAAAACCAACCATTGCCATACACTGTGATCAAGTGCAATGGTCCAGACATGCAGAAATGTGGGAACACAGCAGAGAGGGAGAGAAAGTAATTGTGGATCTGTGTACTGAAGAATCCCAGGAGCCAAACAAGCAGATAAGAGGGGAAAGAAAACTCCAAGCAGAGGAAGCAAGACATCCAAGGCGTGGAGATGTGGAAGACCCTGGCACATCTGCTGATACAACCAACGTGATAAGCTGTTCTAAGGACCAGACCCTGTGCTGGACATGGGACACCAAGCAAATAAGAGATGCCTGCTGCTGTTTGAGAGCCTGCTGTTTAATGAAGACGGCCAAGGGGTACGCAGGGAATAAGCTAATCATGAAAGGCCATGGGGACCCAAAGGAGACATCCCATCTAGGTCCAGGGGGTTGGAGAGGGCTCCTTGGGAAAGGTAAAACCCAAGTCTCAGAGGTCATAGGCATGAAGAGGAGAAAGACAAGAGATGCAACCCAGAGAACCAACAGGATTTTGATGATACAGTCACCATAGGGAACAGTATGGCAGTTCCTTAAAACACTAAAAGCAGAGCTACCATATGATCCCACATCCCTCTCCTCAGCATATATCCAGAGAAAGCCGTGATTTGAAAAGATACATGCAACCCACTGCAGCACTGTTTACAATAGCCAGGACATGGAAGCAAGCTAAATGTCCATCGACGGAGAAACGGATGAACAAGATGCGGTACATATACACATTGGAGTACAAGTCCCCCATAAAAAGGAATGAAATAACACCATCTGCAGCAACATGGAGGGACTTCAGATTGTCATACTGAGTGAAGTCAGAGAAAGACAAGTATCGTATGATATCACTTACATGTGGAATCTAAAAAGAAAGGTACAAGTGAACTTATTTACAGAACTGAAACGGACTCAGATGTAGAAAACAAAGTTATGGTTGACAGGGGGAATGGGGGAGGGATAAATTGTGAGATTGGGACTGACATATACACACTACTATATGTAAAATAGGTAACTAATAAGGGCCTACTGTAAAGCACAGGGAACTCTACTCAATACTCGGTAATGATGTATATGGGAAAAGAACACAAAAGAGTTGATATGTGTATAACTGACTCACTCTGTTGTACAGCAGAAACTAATACAACAACACTGTAAAGCAACTATAAAAATCATCCCATAAAAATTTTAAAAATAAATCAATAAAGTTAAACTCCAGACTCCCCTAGAGTACATACAGCCCTGAACCTCTCTGGAAGTGTCCTAAATTTCTCACACCACCCTTTGCGGGGCTAGCTATACAGATTCAAAAATAAAGCAACACACCCTCCCTGGGTTAGATTAACGCCCAGTGGAACAACAGTTGTAGGGCAGACACAGAAGAGAGACACTTACGGGAAGGGAAAGCGAAAGACAGTTAGCCAATGTTCCCACGCTCAGAGAAATCTGAGTTATTTACACTCACACTGCTAAGGCTGACGCTACAGGGAAGTGTGGTTAAACTTACTGAAGAGTAAAAATATAGCCTGGATAAGAAAAGTAAAACCACTGCCTAAGGCTTCTGGACAACCAAGAACAATGGTCCTCAAACTCCGGAAGCATAAGCGTCACCCAGGGTGCTTGTTAAGAATGCAAATCCCTGCTCCTCAGCCCGTCACTGCTCAACTCAATTCAATTAAAAAAGCTGAGGGAGGAAGCTACCCAGGAATCTGCATTTCAACACAAAGGCCACGTGGTCTAAATAGAGAGGGGTCCACACATTGCCAACCCTGCTCCTTCAGAGAAGTGGCCTCACTTAATACTCCAGTACAAACAAAGAAGACATTCTTAAAGGGCAGAATTTCCTCATGGTTTAGTCCTTAACTAAAGATGGTCTGCTTAACGTCTTTGCCATAACAGAGATTATACACTCTTGGAAGAATTCCATCACAAATGAGTCCCTTGTCATCACACCCAGTTGGGATGTCCCACTTTGAACAACCTCCCTCCTGAGTTCCAGTTCTGTCTCTGCCAGTGTCTACTAAGCCAACCTGCTGGGCTGACAGCCCCACAGATCAAGGGTGGGTCTATCTTGTCACCACTGTCCATCAGGCTACTAACTGGCAAACGGCAGGCATTTAATAAATACACAGTTGGTGATGTCAAGTCACAGCTTAAATCAACCTCAAAATATTCACAACTAAATGTGTGAGATTTCCCTTCCCAAACCTGGCTATCCTTCCCAGCTACTTTATTTATCCCTCTGAAAACAATCACTTTCCATCAAACAAACCTAAAGTTCAGATTTCTCATTTAGTCTCCCACTGCCACGAAACCTCTGTCACTAAGCCATACTATGTGCTAAACTCCAAGCAAGGACACGGTCACGTGATCCTCCATGACCCAGGACAGAGGAATCTCTCTGCCCCCATTTGAAGGTGCACCAATTTACGTCATCCTTGCGTAACCTGATAAAGGAGCAGCCCTGAGGCTGTCAAACTCCTAAGAAGTGGAGGTGGAATTCTAACCCAGACCCCTGTGGTCCCGACTGCACTCTTCACCACCATCCATGATGGCTATTGATTTGAGCTTGACACCTGGCTGGCTGGGGTCTCTGGTGCTCCAACAAATATCCTTGGGAGGTCACCCTTCACTCTTACCTCCCTTAGCCTGGTCTCCAGCTCCAGCAGACGGTTCTTGTCACTGTGGTCTTGGTGGCTTATTTTTTCCAGCTGCTCCTCCAGCTTCCGGTTCTGGGCCTCCAATTTCCCAGCTTGCGTCTCCAGGTAAAACTTCTGTTGCCTGAGTTCTGAAATCATCTCTTCCTGGGCCTTCCTGGTGGGGGTGGCAGGAGGAGCCAAGCAAAATCACAGTCTCATTAGAGGTGAGCATGTCCCCCCTTGGAAGGACAGGCAGAAACAGAGAGAGAGGTGTGTCTCAGTTACATGGACCACACTTGTTCCCAGGTTAGTGCTGTCCAGACCTGGCCTCGTGTGCATGACTCCAGCAAGGGGACCTGGGGCCCACTCAGTCCCCACTGTTCAGAGTCCCTTCTTGATGAGCTTAAGTATGGTCAAGGGATACTATCATTTCACTCTTTTGGTAGACCTTTTTATTTTTCTAGTCTGTACAGGACAGCAGGAAGGGCCTCCTGAGTACAAGAGCACCCTAATGACTCATTGAGATGGGCCCTAGGGAAAAGGGGGTCATAAGGAAAAAGAATAATACTCCTTCCACTTCTGCTAACCACAGGCTGCTTAGAAGCTGGAATGACTCAAACATCAGACAGTGGCCTACCAAGCAGGTTTAAACTAAGATGGGAATGTTTAAGGTCTCTAAAGGGACATATCTAAGGTGGGGTGGAAATCCTGGAGATTGTAATTCTTTGGGGGAAAAGATTAAGATCAAAGTACTCCTGGATCACAGGAGAGTACCTGCTGAACCCCCTAAACTCACACCCCAGGGCCCAGCTTCACAGTTGGGCACACTGGAGATCACCTCCAACTGATAACAGGATGCAAGTCTAGGGAACAAGGATGGCAGCTCTCCAGAAGCCAGCTATAAATAGACTCGTTAGAGAGAGCAAAACACTCTGTGATGGGATGGGAATCTGAAGCATTTGAGAAAACCCAGCTCAAAAGAGAGGACAGGGTAGAGCGAGATGACTTCAGAGGGGGCAAAGCTTCCTAAGCATACAGAGGTTGGGCCCCAGAACAGGAGTCATTAAATCTACTTCGGCTCCACCACACAGAAGAGCAGAATTTGTGCCCCAGGAGGCAGGATCAGAGTGGAATCAGGCACATAGTTAGAATCTGAATACTTACATGTTCCTCTGGGTAAAGAGACTGCTGTTGGCCGCAAGTTTATTGGCTTCCGACAATTCCACTATCCTTTGTTCCAGGGATCTGATCTTGGAATCCATAGCATTGATCATCTGAAACACAAGGGATCTTTTGGAACCTTGCACACAGATGGTGCCACTGGAGTGAGAATGACACAGGCCACGTGGGCCAGGCAGAAGGATTATCTGAAAGGCAGGACCATCAGACCAGAGACTCAACTAGCTTATACCCTGAGGGGCATAGATCTCACAACCCCAGGGATGGCACTCATTCATTTTATCAACGGAGGTTGCACATCCCCCCAGCAGCTGAGGGACCTGCAGGAAACACATGCAGGAGGACCTGTTGAGGAACCTGGCATTCCCTAAGTCAACAGGCCTCGTTAAATCCCTGTGTTGTCCGCATGTGACCTGAGCCTGCAGGAGCCTCTAAACCTTGCATCTGCAAGTTCCTGTTCTTATCACCCACAGGCTTGTCGTTCTCTGAGTGATTCCTTCTCACCCAGCCCTTACTGTCCTAGATTCTCTACATCAAAGCTTCCCCAACTTAGTGAATCATAAGAATTGGCCAGGACGGGAAAGGTGGGGAGGGAAGGGGCTTGCTGGTTAAAAATATCACTTTCCAGGACCCTCCTTTAGAGATTCTGATGTGAAAAATCTCAGTAGGGTCTGAGATAATAAGCAGATTAACAAGCACAACAGGGGAATCTTTTAAGCTGCAGTTTCTGAAAACATCTGCCTACAGGGATTAGAAAGGAAATAAGATGTCTGGTTGCGGCCAAGGGCCACCAGGGTTGTTATCGGGGGGACGTTTTAAAAGTCACGGTTCTAGTTGATGCAGGTCAGCGTGAGTTCTTAAAGAAGGGTATGAAAGGCAAAACTGGCCACAAGCCACCACCACCACCACGTTTTACAAGAGGAAGGGCTTGTAGAGAGAGCCTTCTGTTAGTGACAGACTCCATGGGATAAAACAGACCAAATGGACTCTTCTCCAGCCCATGATTTCTGGCATGGTTCACAATCCCTCCCATTAAAACCGCCTTTGCGACTCCGTCTACCTACCGCCTTCTGCTCGCTGAGAATTTTGCCTTTCTCATGGGCCTCCTCTTCGTGTCTTTGCATCAGGTTCTCCAGTGTCTCCTTGTCTGCTAGGTCTTTCTTTATCTGATTGTCCAACACCTGAGGGGAAACAAAAGGAGAAGTTAGCGTCCTGAGCCCAGAAGACTAACAAGCGGTACCGGAGAAAAGTAGGAAAAGAGAGGAAAAGCACCGGAGAAGCCGCGCTTCCCCAACTCCAGGGCAGAGATGTATCAGCCAGGAAGAAGTTAAGAAGTCAAGCGTGATCATCAAATGGCAAGTAACTAGAGGACCTGAACTAAGAATTTATTTTAAAATTAGCGGCCAAAAAGACCAGAGAGGGATAGTCAAAGTGCAGGTGGACACCAGAATGAGGGCAGTGGAGGGGAAAGATCTCTCTAGAGATCTTATGATTTGCAGCTAGTACCTAGGGGCAACATTATAGTAGTCAACGTGCCAGCAGTTTTCAGAACAATGCTTGCTCTTAATTTGTACAGAAATAATCTCGTTATCTCCAGACTGGGAGTGGAAGGATAAAAAGCTGAAGACTGAGGAAACCTGTGTGACCACGGAAAGTTGACATTCAGAAACAACCAGGGACAAGAGGCTTCTGCCTACTGATAAAGTAGGTGGGGAGTCAATAGACTGAAGAGACGGCATGGGGGTGGGGGGACCTCTTTCCTCCAATCTTTCCTCTGATCCAGCTGGGGGTAAAAAAAAAAAGAAAAAGTCACTGGAAAGAGAAATCTTTCCCAGGGGAAGAGAAATCATGTGTTCTCAGTGCTGAGAATGCCACTCTAAGTACCTAGTGTTCCCAAGAGGAAAAAATAAAACAGTAATGGTGTCACCATCCACCAGCTTGATCTAATGTTCTGCGAGGGACACACAGAGCGCCATCAGTTGCCAAAACAACCAGCGAAAATGAGAGGAAGAAAGGCGACATCATGACTTGCCAAGCCTTTGACCCTGTGTTTCTCATCACTGAGCTTCTCTGAATGACACCACATCTGATACTGGGAAGAAAGCCCAAAGAATTGGGGTCACAGATGGGAGCTGAAATCTGCCTTTCCCACTGTCTATTGTGAAGGGCCCTTCACAGCTCATGGGGACATCGTCCCTGAAAAGAGCCAGTGAGCAGGGAGGGGGGCTGCGTGACAAAGAAAGAAAAGGACAATTTCAAAGAGAGTTTTAAACGAGAACTAACTGATGAATAAAACAGAGTGAAAGTTGGTAGAAAAGAATAAGAGGTGGAGGACGGGGTCATGGGAGGAGGGATGAACCTCAAGAGGATAAGCCGCCCGTTCTCTTGGATGTCAGGATGCGATTCTAAAATTACGAGTAAGTAAAGGACCGAATCTGGGGTATGATCACAATTATTACCAAAATGGCCTTACAGGGGATAAAACAGGGCCACAAAGCAGAGCTGACTAAAAAGAAATGGTTTCATAAAGCCAGGAGGGAAGAAAGAAGAAAACAAATCTCCCTCTAATATTCTCTAGGATCTATAAAGCCAAGTTCTTGCCACCTAGAAGGTAGCAGAGAACACATAATGCCTACACAAGGAGTCTTCTGCTTATGAAGTAAAAAGCAATGAAGCCCACTTTCAGAATGACTCTGTTCAAAATAAGACCTCCCCAAGGACTTCCCTGGTAGTCCAGTGGTTAGGACTCCATGCTCCCAATGCAGGGTGCCCAGATTTGATATCTGGTCAGGGAACTAGTGTTCTTGTCTGGAGAATCCCAGGGATGGGGGAGCCTGGTGGGCTGCTGTCTATGGGGTCGCACAGAGTCGGACACGACTGAAGCGACTTAGCAGCAGCAGCAGCAGGGAACTAGATCCCACATGCCACAACTAAGAGTTTGCATGCCTCAACTTAAAAGATCCCACGTGCTACAACTAAGACCCTGTGCAGTCAAATAAATAATGAACATAAATATTAAAAAAATAAATAAGACCTCCATTTTGGCAGCAATGAATACCAACGCAAAGAAGTATGAGCCAGAAGGGACAAGCCTTTATCAAAATGGCACACATCCTGGCTTTGCTGGGGTTAGACTGGCAGGAGGATGAACAAGACAATGCCTGAGAGGGAAGCAAGGAATTTCTTTGAAATCAGAGATTCCACTGTAGCCATTTATATCAATTTAAGATAAAACATGGCTTTCTGAAAGGAAAGTCAATATACTCACCCAAATTACAGAATGAATTTTGCAAAGGTTATTTTCATCATGCAAAGGTGCCAGTGGACAATTGTAAACATTCTCATAATTTTCTGAAAGGTAGTTTATTTCAAAGATAAAAGTCTAGAAGCCAGTAAGAACTAAAACCAAAAATTGGCAGATAAAGTTGAAAATGTATGAAGGCAAGCATTCACACTAAAACTAAAGTCCATTCTAGGTTCTTTCCTTGTATTTCTTTCAATGAAAAATAACCAAAAGGAACCCCAGGGGTGAAAGAGAGGATGCCAGAATAGTGCTGCTAATTGAGTATGTATACTTGTTGTTCCCCAAAATAGGAACAGCTAACTCTTTGAGGATACCAAACAAACCAGTAATACAATCATCACAAAAATTAAAAGACTCCTTCAATGTCCGACTTTGAAGGGAAAATAACAGTATTTGAGATGTAATGACCAATCAATGTCTGATTCTCAAGAACATAAGACATAATTAAAGGCTTGGTCCAAAATCACAATGAAAATATGGTCTGATTTTAAAAGGAAATAGGCTAGTGGTCACTTCTGGTCACCAAACTTACTACTAAAAACTGAAATGAAATAATAATGTCAATAAGTTAAATAATTTAATTCACTATTTGATATAGTGGACTGGATTACTTAAGCCAGCTCTTCTACAAAAAATGATTTAAAATGCTAGATAGAATATGAAAAACATTTTCCAAAAGTACCTAAAAATTGGCAAAAGAGTAAGAAATTACAGACTAAAATCTAAGTGAAAGCAGAAACCCAGAGAGGTAAGAAGCGCAGAAAGCTGTTTTGAACTTGAGGCATTTGCTGAAAAAAACTTGAGCTTCATTTTTAATTGCTTCAAAGGGTAAGCAAATAGAGAAGTCAAAGCCCAGGGATGCCTGCAAAGTGGGCACACATTTTCATTCAAGGTCTCAAAGAATCCCCATTATTAATTTGCCAAGGAAAATGAGCAGCTGACCAGGCACACAAAAAGACAGACACCATAAAAAAGAACCAGGAGAAACAACAGCAGAAACAGACCTTCAGATACTTCGGATTCTGGAATCATCAGCTATAGATGGAAAAATAACTATGCTAATGAGTTTAAAGAAGCAGAAGATAAGCTTCAAATGAATGCAGGGAATAAAAAGTTCTTGTCTTAAATAATCTAGTAAACTTGGAAAAGAACCAAACAGACTGACAAGAAACCAATAAATACACTAACTGAAATTTAAAACTCAATGGATGAGTTTAGCGGCAGATTAGACAGGGAAGGATTAGTACACTGGAAAATCAATTAGAGCTTAACCAGAATGCAGCACCAAAAAACAAGCGGTAACCTAACACATGCCTAATCAAATTCTCATAAGGGAAGGAAAGACAGAAGAGGAAGAGGCAATATTTGAGACATAATGACCAATAATTTTCCACAATTTTTTTTAATATATTCCAAAGTCCAGTATTGGAGAAGGCAATGGCACCCCACTCCAGCACTCTTGCCTGGAAAATCCCATGGACGGAGGAGCCTGGTGGGCTGCAGTCCATGGGGTCGCCAAGAGTCGGACATGACTGAGCGACTTCACTTTCATTTTTCACTTTCATGCGCTGGAGAAGGAAACGGCAACCCACTCCAGTGTTCTTGCCTGGAGAATCCCAGGGACGGGGGAGCCTGGTGGACTGCCGTCTATGGGGTCGCACGGAGTCAGACACGACTGAAGCGACTTAGCAGCAGCAGCAGCGAAGTCCAGTATATCTCAAGAAGGATAAATAAATAACTCCACATCTGTCTACATGTAAAGTTTTAGCACAGTAAAACTTCAGAAAATAAAAGACAAAACAAAGTTTTAAAAGAAAAAAGAACGATTGCTTTCAAAGAAAGCAACAGTTAGACTGACAGTTGACTGTCAACTGCAATAATAAAAGCCAAACACATCAACGGAATGATATTTTCAAAAAGTATCATAAGAAATAACTGCCAACCTAGAAATCTATGCCCTGTCAAAACATCTTTCAAGAACTAGGAAGAAACAGAGACATTTTCAGACACACAAAACATAGAGGCTGGCACCAGCATTATCTCCACTAAAGAAAGTCCTCAAGGATACACTTTATATAAAAGACAAAGATCTAGGTCTAAGATGCAAGAAGGAAATTAAAAGCCAAGAAATGATGAATCTGTCTAAATCTAAATTATCATGGACTGAGTGACAGTGGGTCAAAAAATATTTTAAAGATTTATTATTTTTATACTTTTAAAATTAAAGACATTTTAAATATTTTAATATATTAAAGATATCTTTAAATATTTAAAAATACACGATGACCAAATTTTTTGAAATAAACTATTTTTGAACTTCTGATATCCAACCCCCTCCATGGATAAAACCCCACATCATGGCCTGAGGACAGCATTTACCCCAGACAGTCCTTTGTTCTAGCAAGAAGTGACCCAAAGCACCTGGGAGGAGAGAGGAGCTACGCGGTGCTGTAGGAGGAAGGGCAGAGAAAACCAGAAAGTGTCTTTACTTTAATTTTTTCTTCATAGTGCTGCTCTTTCTGTTTCAGGTGCACCTCCAGATGCTGCGCTGAGACCTGGGCTTCTCTGTGCTTCTCCTCCAGCTCCTAGACAAAAAGGAGGAGACGGTCAGGTGTGTGAAGGAAGGGCAGAGCCGACGCATGTCAGACATTCAGAGGAAGCACGGCTTTGGCACAGGCACCAGAGACAACAGGCATGTGTTTCCTCACAACTAGCCTCTACGATTCTGGAGAAGGAAACCGCCACTGAGCCTTGGCCCTGGGATTTCCAAGTCCAAGTACTCACACTCATACACACACAGCTGGTGGGCTGGGATCAGAAATCTATCAGTGTGACAGGTCAAAGGCAGCTCTTCATCTCTGCTTAGAGAAATGAGAGTAACGAGGCAACACAATTTCAAAATTCCATACAGTGCAAAGCCCCTGACCACTATCTTGAACCTCAGGCAACTGTTGCTCCAATGACAGCCTTAAACAAGAAAAGTAATGGCAATTTACTTTGTTTATTTTAATGATAAAAAAATTTTATATTTTCCTCATTAATAAAATGATTGGACAGGAACCCTAGGCTAAGAAGGAAAACTAATATAACAATTCAAACACTTTGAGTTTTGAATGATTATGTTAACTGACTGGTAATATGGAGAATGTGACTATCTAGAGATGTTCATATGAGATCATGTGTAGATGATGTAAAACTAATGGGAAGAAGGCAGAACATAAAATTGACTAAAAATGACATAAATATGTGTACACATATGTGGAAGATAGGAAGAGAATTTGGAGTAATATAAACAGCTCAAATGTAAAGTCCTCTTCATTCTCTTATTAAGATTTCTGCTTTTAAACAAAATTCATTTGGAAATTATACCAATTCATTTGCAACATATTATAAACTGGTCATACAAAAGGCAGCATTCAATTTACTGAAATATTCTCTACGTGAAACTATCTGCATCTACATTAATTCTTATGAATCTGGACCCATTAGTTAATTACTAATATCAAAAGTCATTACTCCAAGTTTTCATCTCTTCACACTATATTGAAGATTTACTTTGAAATAGGAATAATTATGAGAATTTGAAGAATGAGGAAATTATACAGGATATGACCATAAAATGAAGGAAAAAATACTTTCAGATTCACACACACATGAAATGGTACTGATTAAGCTTTTGAAATTCTGAGTCTGCAAGCACTGACTTTGACTTGGGGGCCAGTAAAGTATTCAATGTTAAAACCAGGTGCACAAGATCTACTGCAATCTAACAGATGTCATTTTGAAAAACTGAATGTAAATAGGATGTTAAGTAATAAAAACATACTTTAAGGGCTTTAGGTATATTAAAGGATCCCCAGAAATGAGGTCTTTTTATTAAAGCAAAAGACTCTGCTATAATGAGAACCCCAATTATCTGTTTTGAAAGTTCTTAACAGAATAGCAAATACTTTAATGCAAATGACATTTGAGATGACTTTCTGAGCATCATCATTATGTAACAGTATTAAGGACCCCTCTTTGCTCCTGTTCCAGATACTTTATTAACAGCCTAAGCACCAGGTTCTTGAACAAAGGTACTTTCTGATAAATGAAGTCACAACCACAAAGGTACTAGGATAGGTCATAAGACACACTTGGAAAAAGAAATCTGCTACTTTTCCTTTACGTTAGAAATCACTTGATAATTGTCTTAGTTTCAGTCCTCCTAAGATGGCACAGGAATGAAAATCAAACTGAAAACAGGTTGAAAACTCAGACATCTGAGATTCACAATGTTGAGACCAAATTTCTGATCCATGAGTGAACGGGAGTTTGCAACATATAATCCAGGAATGCAGAACTCTACACTCCGACGTTTTAATTGCAAATGAACCTTTGGAAAAGCGGACATTCTAAAATCTGACTTCTTCGCATTTTGGCATTTTTTGTTGTTGTTGTCATTTTTTAAAACGTTATCTTTTCTACATGTGTTGGATCAGACTCTTCCGTCCTGTTATGCAAACACTGCGGTTCACTGCTGTTTCCAGCTCCTAGAATAGTGCCTGGCACATAGTAGAAGCTCATTAAATATTTGTTGAATGAATGAATGAACACATCACCATTAAACAGAGAAACACTTTGCAACCACAAGAGACTTAACCACGTCGTTCGCACCAAGCAAGAGGCGGCAGTGGTGGAATCTCGGTGGGAATTCACTTGACTCACGGTAAAATTCACACACTTGACAATTGCCAAGAGAAACTTGGATGACGGAACGAGAGAACAGAGAGAGTAGACTAACAGTCACATCTGCCTTTGTGTATAGACGGATCTATGAAGACTGTGTGTCAAAGCAAAACAATTTAACTGATTTCTCTTTTCATCTATTTGTTCAAGAATACCCATATGCTCATGAATATAGACAGAGATGTAAAGATTTGAAGCATCAGGTTTTTATTGGGTTTTGTTTGGTATTTAGTATAGGCCTATAATTCGGTCATTCTGGAGTTCATATAGTTGCTGGTGACTCATTTCCCAGAAGCGATGCAGAGACAGAAAGACAGAGAGAGGGAGGCGGGAAGCACCCTGCTTACCACCTTGCCTTTTTATGGTGGAGAGGAAAGGTCGATTACTCCAGAGTCTCTCCCAGGGGCAGGGAAGGAAGGGGCTATGAACACACTCCCCAAAGTGGCTTCAAATTCTTGATTTGGGGACTGAAATTCAAGGAGAGTCCTTTAAAGGTTCACCTGCCTTCCACCCTGGCAGGAGCAAAACTTCCAACACGTTGGCAAGTACCACCCAAGCCTTCCTTGATCAAGTTAATTTGATCAGAGCCAAAAACAGAATAACTGTGATTACAAACCTAAAAAAAAAAGATCTGCTACATCTAAGGAAAGTGAAAATAATAATAAGAATAATAACCAACTGTAGCAGAGAAAGTGAGTGGGTGAGCATGGATCTATGACAAATACTACTCAGAGAAAAACAATTCTGCGTGACTAACTTCTTTCCTCTGCAAAAGCGAGGATCTGAGTGTTAGTCTTAAAGCCCTGAGTCTCTACCCCTCTTTTTTTTAAATGAGCATTTGCAGTGTTAACAGCCATACAAAACTCTGCTGATAGGAGTACGTAAATCCTCCTGTAAAAATGTATTGGAGATGACAGCGTGTGCACGTTCGTATTTCTAAAGGTCAGGCAGTAGCAAACAGAGCAAAAAAAAAAAAAACATACTGACGGATCTGTTACCAGTGCTGAAAAGTCCAACCTGTAAGGTTACTCATGCTAGTCTCTGACGTGTCATCCGCTAAGACCACTTCCTCTTAATTCGCCTGCTCGGCGACAACCTCCCCTGTGCCGGTGGCTGCTTCTTCTTTGGACCCCCTTCCCTCTGCAACCTGTTATCGTTGAACTTGCCAACCTTGGCTCCTGCTCACCAGAATTTTATCAGCCATCTGCTGGATCTGTTGGGACTTTGTCTGGATGTCATCCTTCAGTCTGTTTTCTCTACGCTCCATGGTCTCTAGCCTCTTTACCTTGTTCTCCAGAGAGTGGCGGCGTTCCTGCAGATCGTGAATCAATCAGAGAGTTTTAATGGGGTGACGGCTGCGGGCGCAACACCTGTGCCGAGGGACGGGGCCCTCGGGAAGCGGACGCTCGCGGCAGGTAAGAGAAGTCGCAGGCACCCAGAGCCACGGCGAGGAAGACACGGTTCTGGAATCCGAGTAGTACTCGCTTGTGTAGGTTACAAGAGTGCATTCATTCATTCAAATATTTACCAAGCACCTACTATCTGCAAAGTAGCACACTAGGCATCTCGGAAAATACCCAGAGGAAGTCGACAGAATGCCTGCCCTTGGAAGAGCTAAGAGAAAGGCAAGTAAACATAAAATGGGTGAAAAGGGGCAGAGCCATGAAGCACACAGGTATGGAGCGCTGCAGGAGGTTGCAGGCAGGAAAGAGAGCTTTGAACTGAGCAGGTGAGGGGAGGAGTTAAGGAGATGTGAGCTGTGGAGGGGGCCGATGCGGCGGGCTGGAGGGGAGAGGGCCAGCAGGAGAGGGGAGGCCTTTCAAATAAAGACGGGCGCAGCAGCAACAGCACAGAGGTGGCCAGCTTAGGCCCCAGGTAGAGCATAGAGGGGCTGCTGCATAAGGTGAGTTTGGGGGAAGCAGGAGAACATGGCAAGGGGAGCATGTGTGGGTCAAACGGCTGATAAGTCTCATGGATCTAAGACATAGGGAAGCACTAATGGCTCTGGGATGGTACAAGGGGTAATGATGAGTCTGGAGCCGGAGGTCCACAAGTCTGACATTTCTGAGTTAACTGGGAGGAAAGTGAGACTGGAAGCAGAAAACCGAGAAATGAGTGCATTTGCTCAGCTGGGAGGAAGAGCACCTGCACTGTGAGGAGGCCTGCAGAAATGGCCAGTGGGGGACACTGGAGGGGGACAGTGTGGGTGCACTGGCAGGGCTGAAGATGTGTGAAGTGGCAGGGCCCAGGGAGAAGCAGACGGTGCCAAGGCTCCAAGCCTGGGGTGAATGGATGATGATGGCCCGACCGGCATGAGGAGATTGAGAAGATGACCCAGCTGGTTGGGGAAGTGAGTTCATTTTAGGTTAGAGGCACTGTTCAGACACCCAGGCAACATGTCAGGAGAGCAGTGGGAAATACTGCCTGGACTGTGGGTGAGGGTGGCCCCAGAGAGTTGTGGACAAGTAGGTCACCACCAGCACAGTGATAGGGAGAAGCAGAAAGCCCAGGAAAGGGGGATGGTTAAGTCAACTATGGCACAGCTGTTCCACGGAACCATCACCCAGGCAAGGGGGAAGCTGGAGGGGAGTAAGGGGAAACGTCCCTTCTGATTCTAGATTCTTTGGTTCTGTGATTTTTTTTTTTTTTTTAACAATGAGAAGACACTCATGTGTTTTCTGCATAATTATATAATTGGTTTCAACAACAACAACAACAACAAAGAATTGAAGGGAGAGAAGAGGCCCCAAAATACAGATCTGGGAGTTACCGACACACACAGGTCACAGCTGAAGCCTTGAAATTTACTATGTTATTATCACTGCTGGGAGGAAAAGTCAGGAAAAGCAAGGGTACAGAGGGAAGGAAGAGGAGACCTCAGGGACGGCGTCACAGTTCACCTAGATAAACGTGAGTCCACCCACACAAGTGAGTGGGTCAGAGGAAAGCAAACAGGAAGGAAAGGTTTTTATCAAAACATCTTTCTACTCGTAGCTTCTGTGACAAAAGCTTCTCCCCTTTGGGGAAAACATTCCCAAGCCTCTCGGGTTCAGAGGAATGGGCTGAAAGGAAAAGTGGTTTGAACAAAGGCAAGCAGAGAGCAGGCGGTGCCTCCATTTCGTCCCCACATGGCCAGAGGCCAGGCACTGCAGGACCCAGGGGCTGGAGGCCCCCTGCTCACCTCGGCCTCCACCAGCTTCTTCTTGATGCCCTCGGAGGAGTCCTCACGGTTGTGCAGCTTCTCCAGCTCACGCTCGGCCCGCTCCTTCGCCTGACGGATGTTCTGCAGCAGCTCGGTGGCCTCTGTGCTAGCTTTCACAGCCTGAAAGGAGAAGAAGCGGGGCGGGGGGGGATGGGTGAGATGGCCCAGTTTAGACACAGAAAAAGATGAGGATCATCTCCTAAACAGAAAAAAAAAAATCGGGTCACACTGAATGGATATTTTTATCCATTCTTCAAAACACAAACAAACTTTTCATTTTATTCTGTATTTCATCTATTCTAAGGTGCACTTATATTTTTTAACATCACTAAATTTGGAATAATGCATCCTACAATTAAAACTGACAGAGTTTTTTTTTATTTCCTGGGGTACAGAAGATAATGGAATACTGGACAAACTTTAGCTTCTTAGATTCAATATTTTGGAATAAATGCAAACAAAAAGTCTTGGATTTATCTGCCCAAGTATTAATGTATTTACCTCAGAGCATTAATTTTCTCCTTATTTAATCATCTCACTTGCCAACTTCTTTATGGGGAATCTCTACTATTAACTTTTATAACAATACAACATAAAAGCTGTAATTTAAACCTTTAATAATAAGAAATACCTATCAGAGGGCACAACCACCATAGAGTTTGTAGTGGCTCAAAATTCATGTTAGGGAAGTCATTTTTTTTTTTTTTTTTAACCTTTTGAAGTTAATTTTTATTTGTGTCTTAACTATACTGCAGCTCCTTGAGCATCATGATAAAGATCAGACTGTAAACCACCAACCTCACATGCATTCACTTTAAATTATCATTTGAAAAAGTGAAAATGGCAAGGGAACTCTAGCTTGGAGACCTGCACACTGGCCAGTGTGGGAGTTGCTCCCCACATGTGCCCAGTGAGCACTGGAAATGTGGCTGGTGTGACTAGGAAATCAATTTTAAAGTTTACTAAAGTTCAATTCATTTAAAAACCGAAGCAGTATAAATGTTTTAATATCGATACATGCTGTGATGACATTTTGTATATATTGCATTATGACAACTGTATCATTCAAAGAGTTTTCACCTTTTTATAATGTGGCCACTAGAAAACTTAGAATTACATCTGTGGCTGACATGTATAGGTTGCTCCCCTCTTCTACAGGGGACGGGCAGAGTCCTAGAAGACATGAGCCCTCACACAAACTTCTAGCTGAGAGAGGCCTTCCGAAGTGAGCTCAAGAATAGGCAGGAAGGAGTCAGATGAATGGATACAGAAAAAGTGGATCATCCCAGCTATGGAATACCATGAAGCCTCTGAAAAGGAGATCCTGCCACATGCTGCAACATAGATGAGCCTCCAGGACACTGTGCTGAGCGAAAACAGCTAGTCACAAAAAGACAAATACTGTATGATTCCACCCACAGGAAGTGTCTAACGCCGTCAAAAGCATACAAGCAAAGTAGATTACCAGAGGCAAATTATGATATATAGTGATATATATCATATATATATATATATATATAGGATGGATAAACAAGGTTCTCCTGAATAGCAGAGGGAACTATATTCAGTGTTTTGTAATAAGCCATAAAGGAAAAGAATATGACAAAGAATGTGCATATGTGTGTAACTGAATCACTCCACTGTGCAGCATAGGCACACAACATTGTAAATCAACTGTATTTCAATAAAATACACTGACAGGAAGGGAGGGAAGAAAGGAAGGAAGGGTTACCAAGGGTGGGCATTCACTAAAGGGGTGGTTAGCATCTAACAGATAGTGTAAGTTTTGCGAGAAAAAAGTTCTCGAGATTTGCTATACAATGGAGATAATATCTAACACACTAAGGAACCGGACACTCAAAATGATTAAGATGGTAAAGTCAATGTTATATGTTTTCAAAAACACAGCTTTAAAAAGGAGGAGGAGGAAAATTAAAGGGCTCTTTTAAACACATTCACAAACCTTCCTGAAGGCCATATTCATTCTGGCCCTTTCTTTAGCATTTCCCCAGTTCACCCAAAGGAAGGGCCATTAGCACTCACTGTGTCAGAAACCATAAACCACACCCACCCTCCTCCCCAACCACTCGAGGACTCCTGGCTCCTCCAGGCTCCCAATGGACAGGAAGGCTGCCAACGGTCTCTGATGGAAAGCCGCCTGGGTCATGAACAAGATGTGAACCCGGTCCCCTGAAGGGAGAGGAGCCAGCCTCTTGGGATTTGTTGTAGTACAATTTGAACTTTGAATTGACAGTCTCATAGAGCTTGGTTTCTGGTTTGTTTGTTTAAACAAATACTGCTTGACAGGTCCCCAAAAGAGAAAGTATATTCAGAACTCTGATATTTTCAGGTAATAGCTCACCACCCCGCTTAATCTCCCTCAGTGCTGGGTGACTAATTCTCTTTCTTTGATCTTTCACCCTCTAGGATAGGGCAAGAAAAAGTACTTGGAAATGGGAGGTGCTGCCAAGTCGCTTCAGTTGTGTCCGACTCTGTGCGACCCCATGGACTGCAGTCTACCAGGCTTCTCCGTCTATGGGATTCTCCAGGCAAGAACACTGGAGTGAGTTGCCATTTCCTTCTCCAATGCATGAAAGTGGAAACTGAAAGTGAAGTCACTCAGTTGTGTCTGACTCTTAGCGACCCTATGGACTGCAGCCTACCAGGCTCCTCCATCCATGGGATTTTCCGGGCAACAGTACTGGAGTGGGGTGCCATTGCCTTCTCCGAAATGGGAGGTAAGTTCCCCCAAATATCCCCTTGGGCTTACCTTTTCTAGCTTCTCTTGGAGCTCCTGAATTTTGAGCTGCTGCTCAGCATTGATCTGTAATTAAAATCCCAGGAAATAAAACAAAAGGCACATTGGTATTAAGGTCTTGCTAGATTTACTACAGACCTATTTTCTTGAGGTTTCTGTGGGGGTCTTATTGTTTTATAATACCTACTGATGGAGAAGAAGAACAGCAGCCTATCAGAGAAGCCTTTGAATGTCTCAGTGTAAACCTCCATGTGGACCGTTTCTCTAGAACCAGCGACACACATACAGACGGCAAAAAAGGGAACCGAAATCGCCTGTACTTTAAAACAGTAAAGTTTTCCATCTGTTTTACTGAGTATCTGGGTTTGTATGTTACTGTGAGAGGGCATGACAAAAAAAAAAAAAAGAGGTGTCTTCTCCCCCTTTTAGAACCATAGCTGAAGCTAAACCTGGTCATCCAGAGACTGATCATCAAAATAAACCCAGAAGAGAGTTTTCTGTTCACTGCAAATATATTCTTAACCAATGACAGGCCACGGAGAGCAACATTTAAGAGACTGCATGTGTGCATGCTAAGTCGCTTCAGTTTTGTCCGACTCTTTGCAACCCTAGGGACTGTGGTCCACCAGGCTCCTCTGTCCATGGGACTCTCCAGGCAGAAACGATGGAGTGGGCTGCCACGCCCTCCTCAGGGGATCTTCCCAACCTAGGGATCCAACCTTTGTCTCTTGAATCTCCTGCATTGGCAGGCGGGCTCTTTATCACTAGCGCCACCTGTAAAGCCCATTTAAGAGACCATCTGCCCAAATCCCAATACCAATAATGGAAAATACCTTCTCCAGTTTGGCATATTCTCCCACTTCAGGCTTCCCTTGATCTTTAGCCTGTAATTTAAAAGATACAACATATTGGGAACTCTCAAGAACCTAAAAATCTTATAAGACAACACTACAGGCTATACTTTCTTGGTCTCTGTGGCCAAAACAGTTAGGACGATAATAAAAAATTAAGTTACCTTCTCTAATCAACACCAGGAACTCTGTAGGGCACCCCATGGCTTCTCGAATGTACACTTATTAAGCTAGGATTCCCTTTATTATTGCTAAGATCATCCAGGAATCTACCTCCAAAACTCCCTCCCAGAAGGGAGCTAGCTACCTTCATCAGTTTATGCTGACATTCTGTTGCTTTCCGCTTAAACTCTTCAGCAGCCAGCCGAGACTCTCTGAGCTCCGATTCATAGAGGTCACTCCGCCTTCTCGCCGAAACCAGGTCCTCTTCCAACTGATTCATCATCAACCTCATTTCTTCCACTTGAGCCTGGTACTCCTAAAGAGGAGGCAACAGAAGAAAGGTGGCCTTTAGAACTCCTGAAAGGAAAGATGGGAAGTGAAGGTGGAAAACCACAGAGAGGAGACACTGTGAAGAGACATCAGCGGAGAATGGACCCAAAGAAAAGGTGAAAGATGCGGATGAGGGTGAGGTGTGCGGAGGGTAAGTAGAGAGAGAAGAGTATTAAATCTTTAAACTGTTTTCGTGTAGATCATGTAGCACTAGTAACACCATTTGGAACACATGTGCTTATATACAGTTAGATCCTTTGAGCAAATAATACCGTACAAGAAGTGCAGAACCTTAAGGCCTTTGTAACACCAGAGAGCAGCAAGGGATGTACTTTAAACAACCACGATAATCTGCTTACGCAAAGCTTTCCCCCAAGGGTAATCATTTATATAGATTTGTCCTTTAGAAGTCACATGTGCCTAACATAATTAAATATGGTACCTAGTTTTAAAATTAACCTTTCAGATGACACAAGGGGGTAATTGAAAATCTCAATGGAGAGACTCTTGGAAGGTAAAACGCATCATGTCAGTTTCTCACCATTAATTTTTCTGGGCCCCAAACTGCATGAAGAACTTAACGGTGCTCTTGAGATGCAAGTCACCCTGAAATTTGGAAGAGTCAGGAAACACTGGTTCTGGTCAAAGTAACTTGTAAGAAAGACTCCAAGGAAAGAATTATCTTGCTCCCTCGAGCAAAAGCCTTTAAAGTAATCCCAACAGCCCAACGTTTCTCAAAGTGAATTTCTAAAATCAGAACATCTGATTGAGGTTTTCCAAAACTGATTTACTATGAGAAATAAACAGTGGTTTTGAAAACTTCAGGGCAGGGCACGAAAATATTCTCTGTTAGCAAAACCAAAGACTATACACATAAGGTTTATGAATGAGCAAAGTTTATCCAATCCAAGGTGGTGGGGGTGGAGGATATAAAATGAAAAGAATAAAGAATCGAACTAAGACCGTCTCTGACCTTCACAACATCTAGTGATCATCTCTAAGATCTGTTCTCCCAAGAAATGACTGAAGAGAGATCCACTGAGCAAGGACATGTTTTTAACCAATAAAATGCTTTTCTTCCGCCAGTAACAGTACAGCTTCATCCCACTGTAATAGGCAATCCCCATGTGCACACTAAAGCGAAGATGACATCCTTATGAAAATGGGTAGTTTTCATGGAAACACATCTCTCTGTGTTAATGGTACAGAGGAAAGCAGAAAAAAGGGGGGGAGGGGCACAAAACGGAGCACTAAAGCATATAGTCATCCCTCGGTATACACAGGGGGTTGGTTCCAGGACCAAATTCAACCTGAGGTTGGTTGATCCATGCACACAGAAACCGTGGATACAGAGGACCAGCTGCATTGTTACTGAGGGTCAATTCTACAAGTCATGGGGCACCAGGTTTTCTGGACGAGGCTCACTAAGTGGGTGGTGCTGGGTTACATAACCAAAGGTCTTTATAAACTACTAAACAATTATCTGAACTCACAGAATAAAACAAGAGTCAATGATGTGAGATGGCACACCCTCTACTTGGGGTTTTTCTAGTCCCCTCAGCCAGGGCTGTATGATGACTTATTATAACTTGCATCAGATTAGATCAGATCAGTCGCTCAGTCGTATCCGACTCTTTGCGACCCCATGAATCACAGCACGCCAGGCCTCCCTGTCCATCACCAACTCCCGGAGTTCACTCAGACTCACGTCCATCGAGTCAGTGATGCCATCCAGCCATCTTATCCTCTGTCGTCCCCTTCTCCTTCTGCCCCCAATCCCTCCCAGCATCAGAGTCTTTTCCAATGAGTCAACTCTTCGCATGAGGTGGCCAAAGTATTGGAGTTTCAGCTTTAGCATCATTCCTTCCAAAGAAATCTCAGGGCTGATCTCCTTCAGAATGGACTGGTTGGATCTCCTTGCAGTCCAAGGGACTCTCAAGAGTCTTCTCCAACACCACAGTTCAAAAGCATCAATTCTTCGACGCTCAGCCTTCTTCACAGTCCAACTCTCACATCCATACATGACCACAGGAAAAACCATAGCCTTGACTAGACGGACCTTTGTTGGCAAAGTAATGTCTCTGCTTTTGAATATGCTATCTAGGTTGGTCATAACTTTCCTTCCAAGAAGTAAGCGTCTTTTAATTTCATGGCTGCAGTCACCATCTGTAGTGATTTTGGAGCCCAGAAAAATAAAGTCTGACACTGTTTCCACTGTTTCCCCATCTATTTCCCATGAAGTGGTGGGACCGGATGCCATGATCTTCGTTTTCTGAATGTTGAGCTTTAAGCCAACTTTTTCACTCTCCTCTGTCACTTTCATCAAGAGGCTTTTGAGTTCCTCTTCACTTTCTGCCATAAGGGTGGTGTCATCTGCATATCTGAGGTTATTGATATTTCTCCCGGCAGTCTTGATTCCAGTTTGTGTTTCTTCCAGTCCAGCGTTTCTCATGATGTACTCTGCATATAAGTTAAATAAACAGGGTGACAATATACAGCCTTGACGAACTCCTTTTCCTATTTGGAACCAGTCTGTTGTTCCATGTCCAGTTCTAACTGTTGCTTCCTGACCTGCATACAAATTTCTCAAGAGGCAGATCAGGTGGTCTGGTATTCCCATCTCTTTAAGAATTTTCCACAGTTTATTGTGATCCACACAGTCAAAGGCTTTGGCATAGTCAATAAAGCAGAAATAGATGTTTTTCTGGAACTGTCTTGCTTTTTCGATGATCCAGCAGATGTTGCCAATTTGATCTCTGGTTCCTCTGCCTTTTCTAAAACCAGCTTGAACATCAGGAAGTTCATAGCTCTAGTATTAAGCAGTCCTGGACTCCTTTCTCCATTAAAAAAATTTATATATATATATATATATATATATATATATATATAAAGATAAAAACATTATCTATGAAAACACTTTCTTTTACCTAAAAACTCCATTTCTTTTCTCCTGATTTTAAAAAATCCAAAGTACCAACGGAGCTGCCCACAAGCACAAATACCAAACTGTGGAGGAAGCAGACAGGTGGGGTCAGTCTTGGTCATCTTTTATCCCTGAGCTCCCTTGTCTGACTTAAACTTTCAGCAAAAAGGGAATATGGTTTTTGTGTTTTGTCAAGAGCAAGGACAGAGCACTGTTTCAACACCACCCCCTCCCCCGCCCTAAACATCTCTCTGTCCAGAGCTGTCAGCGCCCAAGGGGAGGACAGCATGAATCAGGCAACACCTCTGTCAGCAATCTGAGCTCCCAGAGCACCCAGCCTGCTACAGATATCTAAAAGAATTCTACTTCATTTATTGAGCCACTGTTATTCTGCCAGCTACTTCAAGGAAATCCTATACATCCAACAGCTGACCAAATCCCTGTTTCAAGAAAAATCTCAGAGATAATGATCAGGTCCATTTCCAAAGACAGCTGAGAGAGAGCTGTCCGAATCTCAGCGTGGGCTCAGTGCTGGACATAGCTGAACAGGATCAGAATGGGGAAATGTGGACAACTTTTGAGTCATGCCTCAAGTCATTCTTTGGAATGGAGCTTTACAATTTTGATTGAATAGGACCAATCAGAAGTCCTAAAACTCAAATGCCTTCTATGTTACCCAAATTTCTGTCTCTCTTTCCAAGGAGGGGCGGGGGGGTTGGTGGAACCAGCAATTACTAGTAGTGATGGAGCATGAATCTGACTATCATGTGACGTATCTAGGTGTTTTCTAAATTCTTAAAATTTTTGGCTGTGCCTCATGGCACACAGGATCTTAGTTCCCTGACCAGGGATTGAACCCTTGCCCCTTGAACTGGAAGCACAGGTTCTAGTCACTGGACCACCAGGAAAGTCCCTAGGTGTTTTATTTTAAACCAAATCCAAATACTCCATTGGGGTTAGTTAAGTTGTTGATCAGTTGCTAAGTCGTGTCTAACTCTTTGCAACGCCATGGACTGCAGCATGCCAGGCTTCCCTGTCCTTCACTATCTCTTGGAGTTTGCTCAAATTCAAGTCCACTGAGTCTGTGATGTTATCTAACCATCTCTATCCTCTGCCACCCCCTTCTCTTTTTTACTTTCAGTCTTTTCCAACATCAGAGTCTTCTCCAATGAGTCAGCGCTTCACAACAGGTGGCCAAAGTATTGATACTTCAACTTTAGCATCAGTCCTTCCTATGAATATTCAGCATTGATCTTCTTCAGGATTGACTGGTTGGATCTCCTTGCAGTCCAAGGGACTCTCTCTAGAGTCTTCTCCAGCACCACAATTCAAAAGCATCAATCCTTCAGCACTCAGCCTTCTTTATGGTCCAATTCTCACATCCATACATGACTACTGGAAAAAACCATAGCTTTGACTATATGTACTTTTGTCGGCAAAGTGATGTCTCTGCTTTTTAAAGCACTGTCTAGGTTTGTCATAGTTTTCCTTCCAAGGAGCAAGCATCTTTTAATTTCATGGCTGCAGTCACTGTTGTAGTGATTTTGGAGCTCAAGAAAATAAAATCTGTCACTGCTCCCACTTTAGCCTCTACGATTGGCCATGAAGTGATGGGACCAGATGCCATGATCTTTGTTTTTTTAAATGCTGAGTTTCAAGCCAGCCTTTTCACTCTCCTCTTACAATCTCATCAAGAGGCTCTTTAGTTCCTCTTCACTTTTCTGCCATAAGGGTGGTGTCATCTGCATATCTGAGGTTGTTGATATTTCACCCGGCAATCTGGAATCCAGCCTGTGATTCATCCAGCCTGGCATTTCACATGATGTACTCTGCATATAAGTTAAAGAAGCAGGGTGATGATATACAGCCTTATCATACTCCTTTTAATTTTGAACCAGTCCGTTGTTCCATGTCCAGTTCTACTTGTTGCTTCTTGACCCACATACAGGTTTCTCAGGAAACAGTAAGGTGTTCCGGTAGTCTCATCTCTTTAAGAATTTTCCACAGTTTGCTATGATCCACAGTCAAAGGTTTTAATGTAGTCAGTGAAGCCGAAGTAGATGTTTTTCTGGAATTCCCTTGCTTTCTCTATGATCTAATGAATGTTGGCCATTTGATCTCTGGTTCCTCTGCCTTTTCTAAACCCAGAATGTACATTTGGAAGTTCTTGGTTCACGTACTGCTGAAGTCTAGCTTGAAGGATTTTGAGTATTACCCTTCTGGTATGTGAAATGACTGCAATTGTAAGTTAGTTCAAACTTTCTTAAATAGCTAAGTAGAAGCAACATTTAAAATAAATAAACAGAGGTACAGAAATTGGCTTTGGGAGGAAGAGAGAAGAATAAATGGCAAATCTGGGAGGAATCAGCGGGCTACAACCCAAATACTAGGAGTTTACTGAAAGTATTTCTCCTGGACTGCAAACATTCCACTCTCATCAAGCTTACTGAGGGTCATTTTTTTAGTAAGTCCTCCTTCCAGTGAAAAATAAAATCTGAAACGAAGAAGCTTTCTTCCCCCAAAATGGAACGCTTAGCAGTCATTAAATCTAAAACTCCACATGGATGCCAACTGTGATATGAATCACAAAGGACATTTCTTTGAACTCAACCACCAGCATATACCTTTTCAAAATGTCCTGAAAATTCTGTTTCTATTTAATTTCAGGGACACCAGCTGCTCCCTCTGGTGGCCAAGCACAGCTTTCATTTCCCCAGGATACCACCAAAAGCAAATTTCCAAACACATGGAACTAATGGGAGAAAAAGAATCCTACTTCTTGAAATCAGGAGGAAAAATGGTGTGGACAAAAGGGCAACGAGTCAACTGTCAAAGTGGATTTTTCCAAGCTGCAGGCACAACCTTCAAGATCTCTGAGTTAGTACTGTTCAGAAACCTGACCACTGGATTGCACAATTTCCTAGGCACATTTATTTAGAACATTTTTATCAAGCAGGAGGATATTAACCAATGATTTAAAAAATATTAGGGTGATAATGAGACGATGCCAAAAAAAACAAGCAAAACAGTAATTCTTTCTTTAAAGAATAGTTAATGAATCAAATTATTTTCAAGAGTTTCTTGCATTAGCAACCACCCAGATGGCTAAGTGTGCGCTACCCAGAGACAAAAATGTTCATTTCCATCACTGTTTCCATTAGATTTTCTGAAGTGAATGAGAGTTGCCTGGCAGCTGATAATTCAGCTCTCCAATTGCTCACTGCATTCTCTTCATTAAAGTTTCTATTTACGGTTTCTTCAAAGGACAAAAAAAAAAAATCCGTGCTAAAAAGGAAACAATGAAGTAAAATAGAAATGAACCATCTAGAAAGAAAACTCTTTTAGAAAAGGAAAGGGGGAAAAAAAAGAGAGTAGGCTTTTTAAAGGTTTGGATTTTCTTTTCTGATCACAGAGGGGAGGGCTTTATGTAGTAGAGATTTGCTGTGTTAATTCTGACGCAGCCTTAACTGCTCAAACTCCCAAACTCCCCTCCTAGGATATATCTTTAGATAAGCAAAACTATGAATTATCCTGGCTTCTCTCAAAAACGTAAAGTGCATCTAAAAAGCTATGAAAACGTCTTTAAAAATTATTTTAATGGTCTTAAAAGCAGAAATTGGCACTCTTTCAGTAGAAAGTTAGATGGGAAGCAATTTCAGCTTTGCAGGCCACGTGATCTCTTGTCACAGCTACTCACCTCTGCCAGTGAAGCATGGTCAGCAGCCACAGACAGTACGAAGACAGTACCTAAGTGAATGGGTGTGTCTGTCTTCCAACGAAACTGTATTTATATAAACACTGAAATCTGAATTCCATATACTTTTCACACGTCATGAACTCTTCTCTTGAATTCCTCCCCCAACTATTTAAGAATGCAAAAATCATTCTCAGCTTGTGGTCATGGAAAACAGGTTGGTTGACCAGATTCACCCCTACAGGCTGCAGTCTGCCCACCACCACTGCTTTAAACCTACACCTTTGATTGAAAAAGAGTAGTCATGGTGGGGTCCAGACTTCAAAAGGAGCTAGAACATTTATATAAACCATGTGGAATCTGAAAAAGTTCCATTTGGAATCTGAAAGTTCCAAATGACCTACATACCTCTTTCTCTCCCCCTCCTCCCCTCCCTCCTTCCCTTTCTCTGTCCCTCAAACATGCCTCCCCTGAAATGAGAGGTCTGAGCTGGTGCCCTGCTCCCAGGCAGCGAGTCATACCTGCTCTTTGATTTCTTGGAGCTTCCGGCTCTGCTCTCTGATATCATGGAGGAGCTGCAGTGCTTTGTCGTCCTCTTGGGACACCTCCATCCGTGCTTGCTCCAAACTTCGCTTTAAGCTCTGGGGAAAGCAAAAATTTTTAATAGGGATGCCCCATGGATCCTGCTCTAGTTGAAAAGATTCATTAAAGGAGCTGCAGGCTGCTTCGCAGACACCAAGACGGTTTCGGGTGACGGACCCACGACGACAGCTTCCAGTGGGTTGCTGAATTCCAGGCTTCATCCTGCAAAATCCCCTGGTTCAAGAAAACATCATCTCAAACTCCTTGGGACCTCATGGATCCGGCCTGAAAGTGCAGCCACCTGTCTCCTACCTGGCCTAGCAGATACTTACTTTGTATGTACAGGACTGAAAACCAGTAAGATCCCCTGGCCATGAAACCATCACTGGAATGGATAAAAAGTCTCTTCTGGAATATCAGTGATTCGAGGGCTGTCAAGTATATCTCCCCTTTTCAAAGTAGCAATGACTTCACTCTCTGCCCGGGTATCATTTAGGACTCCAAACAATCTATTTCCACCTCCTGGCTTACGTTTCCTGGACACCTTTCATCCATAAGGTTCCCTTAATGCTTCAGTAGCACTGAAATATATATCTGAAATACATAGCTGAATAACTTCACCCACCACTGAAAGGCAGCCAAATCTGGAATGGAAACATAGCAGTTATTCTTAATCAGCCACGTTCTATAGATTTCCTCTCCCTTGTGGAAAAAACACTTGAAAAATGTGTGATTCAACTTCTTAAGACTGTACATTAAGAAACACCTGAATGAAAATTTTTAACAAGACAATGGAGAAGACAGTCTACTCTTGTGAAGCAAAGAAAAAAAAAGTCACATGGTAAAAAATGACAAGAGGGTCTGGGTTTTAAAGCCTGAGTTTTCTTGTTGCTATGCTGGTTCTAGGCAATAGAAAGTGGATTTGGGGCAAATTCAAAACATATTTTCTTGCCCTTATTTGGAGCTTGGTTCCTGAGGCTGATCCTGTAGGACATGAGGTAGACCACAGAGGTTGGGATGGGAGATGTGAGACCCTCTGCAAGGCCATCTACGCTTGTCTCCAGGCTCCTACACCTGGACTCTCTGAGCCTGACCTCCTGTCTCCAGGCCCTTACACCTGGCGCACGCTACTCTGCACATCACAGGTCCTGCTCGTGCGTCCTGCCTCTCTATTCTCTGCCCCTGGCTGTGACGTGCCTCATGATGCTGTCATGAAACAGGATGAGACACACACGACAGGAAGTGCCACCTCCGAGGGAAGGGGGCTTTAGGGGGAAGGCTCACACTGCATTCTGTGATGTAGGTAGCAAGGTCCTGCTCCAGGAGGGATCTCTGAGTCTCAGAGGCCTTCAGCTCCACCTCCTTCTGACTAAGCACAGCCTCCACCTCTGACACTCTCCGATGTAACCGGGTCATTTCCTGCTCCATCTGAAATAGACACAGCAACATGTTAAAAAAGGCCCGTGGGGGGTTCGTTAGGAGTAATCTTGTCTCAAGCCACCTCCGAAACCACCTGGTGGTCCCGGCTGGCACTAACTCGCCAAAAGGTTAAGCTGGAAATACCATGGTTTCTTCGCGTGGGAGCACACCGGTCTTCGCAAGGACAGTCACCAATGCTAAGTCACTCCTCTCATGCAAGGCTGGGTTCACACTCGATCACTTCTCTAACCCAGTAAGCGAGGAGGCCACAATCACCATTTTTTTCACCTGTTTGTTTTTTGGGTTGGGTTTGCTTTTTTTTGCAGATGTCAGTTTAATTTTATCCCAAATCCATCTTGATCCCCCCCATCTCCTTGCAAAGATCTACAGGACAAATCCAGGACAGGGCAAGGAGATATGGACTCGTCTGTACTCTTGGGAGTCCCAGGCAAGAAGTGACTCTTACGAGCTTCCAGAGAACTGCCTCTGGGCAGGAACAGTGAGCGTTAAGAGACGATGAGCATAATCAACACAGTGGCTGCAGTTACATAGGCAGGAGTTTCTAAGGACTAGGAAGAGAGACTTCGCATCACTCAAAGCAGATGGGATGCATCTCGGCCACAGGTGAGGACCCGCGCCACCTGCCGGAAGACGCAGACATCTGGGTGGGTCATGCTGAGGAACGAGCCGCTTTATATCCAGGGCCTCCTCTGGTTAAGATTTAAAGGATTTACGGCAGCGTCAAGGCCCGAATTCATCTCCCTCTGAGCTGCCGGAGGCGCGACTTCGGCCCGGGAAGGATCAGGTGGCTCGGTGCCAGCGGCGGCCCCGGGCAGGCCCCTCGGCATATATTGATGGGAGGATGCTGCAGCAAGGAGGGAGGCCGGCTGTGGGGATAAATACCTTGTGACACTTGTCCTGGGAGTCCTGCAGCTCTTTGCTTTTGATAAGGAGTTTCTTTTCCATGGAGCTAGTCTTGGCAGGGGAGTCCAGACTTGATACAACAGGCCTGGATGGAAGAAAACCAATGTCAAGGTGAAGGGCGGGGATGGGCCAAAAATAATAAAAATTTTTAAAAATGAAACTACAGCCGAATTTGGGACTAGGAGATGCAAACTATTATGTACAGAATGGAAAAACAATAAGGTCTTACTGGAAAGCACAAAGAATAGGATATATTCAATATCCTGTAATAAACTATTATGGAAAAGAATATGTGTATATATATGTATGTTGGTATTACTGAGTTACTTTGCTGTACTGCAGAGATTAACACAAACTGTAAATCAACAACACTTCAATAAAATAAATGTTAAAAGAAAAGAAACTATAGTAGAGACCAAGGCCTGCCAGCATCCTTGGCCATCAAAAGAGCTGGCTCAAGCAGCTTCTAATGATATCATGACCACGAGGCAGAGAGGTAGATGGAACGAAGAACACTGGAAGCAGGAGGATCCAAGTGTAAATTTAGTTACCACTGACCTGAGGCAATAATTTGGCCTCCCTGAGCCTCCATTTCCTTTTCTAGGAGGTAGAATGATAATAAAAGGACCTACCACAACAGGAGAGAATGAACACTAAACACAGTGTTGTGCCTGCATGGCTTCCTTTACTCTTTCATTCAACGGGTATGTGCTGTGCACCTACTGTTCCAGAAACCTTTCCAGGCGCTGGAACAGCAGCAGTCAAGACAAACACAGTCCTTGGCCTCCTGGAGCTGACACTCACGGAGGGCATGCAGAGTACATCAGGCAGACACACGAACTAAAAAGGTTAAAAGATGATGCCAGAGAATGAAACTGGGTGACGTGCTATGACAGAGGAAATGGATCAGGGGCCTGTTTCTCTGAGCAGTGACATCTCAGCTGACACTTGAAGAATGAGAAGGTGCTGGCCTTCCAAAGCTCTGGAAGGAAACAAGCTCCAGGGAACAGGGATAAAGGATGCAGAGGTCCTGACACAAGGTTGAGTTAACACAGCAAGTGGCCACTGTTTTCAGTTAACTATATTGACCAAACTGTTGTCTATTCCATCCCTAAGCTAGCCAGTTTGATTCTGCTTCATTTTATACAAACAGGTAACACTTATTGGTGCTTCCCTGGTGGCTCTGCAGTAAAGAATCTGCCTGCAATGCAGGAGACCCAGGTTTGATCCCTAAATCAGGAAGATCCCCTGGAGGAAGTCATGGCAACCCACTCCAGTATTCTTGCCTGGAGAATCCCTTGGACAGAGGAGCCTGGTGGGCTACAGTCCATAGGGTCACAAGGAGTTGGACATCACTGAAGCGACTGAGCATACATGAACACTTACTACGTTGGGCTAAATAAAGTCCCTCCACCAAGGTGTCCATGTCCTAATCTCTGGAACCTGTGGATCTGTTACCCAATGTGGCAAAGGGGGCTTTGCAGATGTGATAATGTTAAGAATTTTGATGGCAAGGATATCCTGGATTATCAGAGTAGGCCCAATGTAACCACAAGGGTTTTTTCAGTATGGAAGCAGAGGGGGACTTCCCTGGTGGTCCAGTGGTTAAGACTCTGCCCTTCTACTGTGGAGGGCACAGGTTCAAACCCTGGTTGGGGAACTAAGATACTGCATACTGCACAGTGAGGCCCAAAAAATTTTTTTTAAAGATGGAAGCACAGGAAGGGAGGAGATGGGATGACATAAATAGGGTCAGAATCAGCAACAGACTGGAAGATGCTACATCATCGGCTGTGAAGACAGAGGAAGGGGCCACGAGCCAAGGAAACTGGATAGCCTCTAGAAGTTGGGAAAAGCAAGGAAACTGATTCTCTCCTAGAGGATATCCAAACAGTGTAGCCTCGTAAACCCTACTTCTAGTCCAGTAAAACCCATCTTGGACTTCTGACCCCCAAAAATATAAGGTAATATGTTTGCATTGTTGTGAGCCTCTAAATTTGTGGTCACTTGTTACAGCAGCCATAGGCAGCTCATACACTTACTGAGTGCTGACTTGACGTGCACAGTTCTGTCCTAAAGCGAGGCATGTTTTAACTCTTTAGTCTCCCTAGCAGCTGCATAAGACAATTTACTATCCTCATTTTATAGATGAGGAAACTGAGCTTAAGTAACCTGCCACATGAGCAGGGAACCTAAGTAATCTGCCAGCTAATAAACTGTTTCTGTTAGTCCCAGTAGAGAACTGGGGTAGAGACTGAGGATGTATCGAATGTATCTCTCAGGATTTTATCACAAAAATAATGTAGGGTGGCCTCCTGAGAACAGACTAGAAGGATGCTCTCCACAAGGACACACTTTCCCACACACATACACAAAATTCACATACCCTGCCTCATACCTAAAAGCAGGTAATTTTTGTGGGTGGAGATGACAGTTCTTATTTGGGGAGGTTTCCCTCAGTGGTCAGCACCCTGGGCACAAACACTGAGGCTGATGAAGTGCAGGGCCAGAGCAGTAGCCAACAAAGGTTCTTATGCTCTGAGGGATGTATGGCAGGGCCCACCACTGCTCTGTTGTCCCATCTATGTCACCTTGGTAACAGGTTGCCGGAGTTGGTTGTCAATGAGCACCGGTATCTTACCAGCAGGTCAAAGTTCTGCTTTCCGGTGCCCCACACCCTACTTCCCTAAGTAAAAGAGGTCAGTTCCCTGCAGCAACTCAGCAGCTCTCTCTCCCTGCAGCTTCTGGCTGGACGACAAGGGCTGGCATAATGGTGCTGGCTCACTAAACCCCAATGACAGCTCCCAATACACACTCTGGGCCAGCCAAGTGAGTTGACACCCAGAGTCAGGCAGCTCTGTTCAAAATCTGACTTTGTAACTCACTCACCATGTGAGGTCTCTGAACCTCAGTTTCCTCATCTGAATAATGGGAATAATCCTCAACCTAATTCCAAGAGTTCTCATGAGGCTTAAGTGAGACCTCCTCCACGGGAGGTCCTTATCACTGTGCCTGGCATCTCATGAGGGTTCAATAAATAACCATTCTACTATCATTGTGGTTTTATCATTACTACCCCTGCAACGACGTGAACTGCACATGCCTCACAGGCCTAAAACCCTTGCTTGAAACAGTAAAACTCAGCAGGCTGAATTTGCCCCATGCTACCATCCACATTAGAACAAATGTTGATTATTCACACAAATGGGCAATGGGAACTGAAATCCATAAATAATTTTCTTTTTTTAATCTCACTTTGGGCTAAAAATTTTAACCAAGTTCTGCTCCTCTAACTGGCCTATTTTCTACCTAAATTCAGTCAGTTCAGTTCAGTTCAGTTCAGTCCAGTCTCTCATTCGTGTCTGACTCTTTGAAACCCCATGAATCGCAGCACGCCAGGCCTCCCTGTCCATCACCAACTCCCGGAGTTCACTCAGACTCACGTCCACTGAGTTGGTGATGCCATCCAGCTATCTCATCCTCTGTCGTCCCCTTCTCCTCCTGCCCTCAATCCCTCCCAGCATCAGAGTCTTTTCCAGTAAGTCAACTCTTCGCATGAGGTGGCCAAAGTATTGGAGTTTCAGCTTTAGCATCATTCCTTCCAAAGAAATCCTGGGGCTGATCTCCTTCAGAATGGACTTCTTCTCCAACACCACAGTTCAAAAGCATCAATTCTTCGGTGCTCAGCCTTCACACAGTCCAACTCTCACATCCATACATGACCACTGGAAAAACTATAGCCTTGACTAGACGGACCTTTGTTGGCAAAGTAATGTCTCTACTTTTCAATATGCTGTCTAGGTTTGTCATAACTTTCCTTCCAAGGAGTAAGAGTCTTTTAATTACATGGCTGCAATCATGATTCAGTCAAAACACATACAAACACAAACTTACTTTTTTTTTTAAATCTGAGATGAAATGGGTTGCTTGAAGGTGTGGCCTTGAGTTGACTTTGCCATTTCTTCCTGATGTTATTCTGGTGGGTGGGCTGGAGAAGAAGACCCAGACCACCAAAGGAGGGAAGAATGACCCACAGACAGGGTCCTTCTTAGTCCTTCAGTCATCAGGAGTCACACACATGTCACTAAGTCACCCGCACTGACATCAGTCAGGGATGACGAGAGAGGACACAGCTCTCTAGACCCAAGCACTGAACCAGCACCCGTGGAGGCAAACAGTAGCGTGGGTGTACAATGATGGGAGGGGAGGTGGCTCTCTAGACTTGATGACAAGTGGAGGGCAGGCTCCAGAGGAGTATAAAGTGCACCCCTGTGGGTACAAAGCTCATTGCTATTCACCCAAAAATTAGTGTTTCTAGGTCACTTGTTAATGGGGCCCAGAATCAGAGAGATGCTCAGGCCCTCCCCCTGCCAGCAGCCATGGGAGATGACACACCAGCCTCTCCCGATCACCCAAGGTCCGACTCCCTCATTCTGCTATTTTGATGCTTGACAAATGTTCATTGTTTAGCCATTCTAAGTACAGCAATTAAGGACTCTTCAGAATAAAAGTGCTAAAAGCAATCTTTTTTTTTTTTTTAGAATAAAAATTACATTAAAAAAAAAAAAGCTATGGTAAGTCTGCTGTGACTCAACTCAGCTTGTAGCAACAATCCCATAAACAGTCATGGGGTTGGAGGATGAGGCTGGGGGGTGAGGACAGAAGGGGGAAAGGTCACTGCAGCTTTCTAGAATGCCCCTGGTCCTTAGCTCGGCTACACATTAGAATCACCTGAAGAGCTTTTTAAAAATTACTGATGTCAGGACATCCCTGGTGGTCCAATGGCTAAGACTCTGGGCTCCCAAAGCAAGTTCAATGCCTAGTTAAGGAACTAGATTCCACATGCCACAACTAAGATCCAGAGCAACCCAATAAATAAAAAAAATTATTGCTGTCAGGCAGTAAAAACACGTTGTGTGACACTACAGTGGTGGACACATGTTATTACATGTGTGCGTGCTCAGTCACGACTGATTCTTTATGACCCCATGGACTGTAGCCCACTAGCCTACTCTGTCCATTGGGTTTCCCAGGCAAGAATACTGGAGTGGGTTGCCATTTCCTCCTCTAGGGGATGTTCCCGACCCATAGAACGCACACCACCAAGAGTGAACCCTAAGGTACACAGGGACTCTGGGTGATAACGACATCTCATTGTAGGTTCATTCTGGTGGGGGATGTTGATAATGGGGAGGCTGTGCATATGTGGCAGTAGGGGGTGAATGGGAAACCTCTGTACCTCTTGTTAATACTGCTATGAACCTAAAACTGTTCCTAAAAAAAAAAAGATATCCAGGGCCCAACTAGAGTAATTAAATCAGAGACAGAGAGACTGGGAGTGGGGCCCAGGCAACTCCATTTTTATTAAGCTCCCGGGTGAGTCTAATGTACAGACAGGCGTGAGAACCATGGTGCTAATTAGAAAAAAGTATCTGTGATTTAAGGTCCAGGTATTCAAAGCTCACAGCTTGGTCACCCCCAGTATTTGGTTCCTGGTGACACTTTGGCCAGGCAATTTATTAATGGTGCATTTTGGTCATTGTTTGAGTAGAAACACAGTTTTGAAGTTAATCATGGTGAGCAATGAGTTTCAAAAAAATGTACAGATTTCAGACAATGATTAAAGACCACTCCTATCCACTCATTCTTAATAAGTCAATATACCATTTCCATGAATTTCTAAGAAGGAACTATCCTAGAGAGAGATATGGCCTAACATATTTGCATTCTATTTATTTTTCATGTAGACACTTAAGCCAATTAAATGACACGTGTTAATGGTAAGTAAGCTCTCAATATGTATTTCTTTCTTGCTGGTTTAAAATCATCCTGAAAAGTACCATTTCATAAAAGGTAGTAATATTTAAAGAGCTGATGCTACTCTTGCTTTAAGAGAAGGAAAGTACAAAAAGTCCTGTAATTGGCTGTAACTCTAAAGTTATGAGAGATGCAGACAGAATTGCTGTAAAGAAATTATATATTTCTGTTGACCATGAAATGGGACACGATCTACCTGCTAACTTAAGAATTGCCAGAATTCTCCTCTGTTCTCAAAATTCTCAAACTTCAACAGACATAGGCATGTCTTGTTTTCTTGTGTTTTTTTTGCTTGATTGAACTTCATAGATACTGAGATTTTTTACAAAGAGAAAGTCTGTGGCAACCCTATGTTAAGCAAGTTTATTAGCATTTTTCCAAGAGCATTTGCTCACTTTCTGTCTCTGTCACATTTTGGTAACTCTCACAGTTTTCAAACATTTTCACTATATTATTTTATTTGTTATAGTGATCTATGATCAGGATCTTTGATGTTACAATTGTAACTTGTTTGGGTCACCACAAATCATACCCATATAAGACAGTGAACTTAATAAATGTTGTGTGCATTCTGACTGCTCCCCCTACTGGCCTTTCCCAATCTCTCTCCCTCTCCTGCTACTGCTAAGTCACTTCAGTCGTGTCCAACTCTGTGTGACCCCTAGGGCCTCCCTATTCCCTGAGTCACAATACTAAAATTAGGCCAGTGAAAAACCCTACAAGGGCCTCTAAGTGGTCAAGTGAGAGGAAGCATCACAGCTCTCTCACTTGAAGATGCAGACATAAAGAACAGACTTTTGGACACAGTTGGGGAAGGAGAGGGTGGGATGATTGAGAGAATAGCATTGAAACATATACATTCAGTTCAGTTCAGTTCAGTCGCTCAGTCGTGTCCGACTCTTTGCGACCCCATGAATTGCAGCACGCCAGGCCTCCCTGTCCATCACCAACTCCCGGAGTTCACTTAAACTCACGTCCATCGAGTCGGTGATGCCATCCAGCTATTTCATCCTCTGTCGTCCCCTTCTCCTCCTGCCCCCAATCCCTCCCAGCATCAGAGTCTTTTCCAATGAGTCAACATATACATTACCATATGTAAAACTGATAGCCAGTGGGAATTTGCTATATGACACGGGGATCCCAAAGCTAGTGCTCTGTGACAACCTAGAGGGGTAGGATGGGGAAGGAGGTGGGAGGTAGGTTCAAGAGGGAGGGGACATATGTATACCTACAGCAGATTCATGTTGATGTACGGCAGAAACCATCACAATATTGTAAAGCAATTATTCTTCCAATTAAAAAAAATTTTTTAAAGGCTAGAAATGATTAAGCTCCATAAGAAAGGCATGTTAAAAGCCGAGACTGGCTGAAAGCTAAGCTTCTTGAACACAGTTAGCCAAGTTGTGAATGCAAAGGAAAAGTTCTTGAAGGAAATTAAAAGTGCTCCTTCAGTGAACACATGAATAATAAGAAAGCAAAACAGCCTTCTGGCTGATGTGAAGAAAGTTTTAACAGTCCAGATAGATTAAACCAGCCACAGCACTTCCCTAATTAAGTCCAAGCCTAATCCAGAGCAAGGCCCTAACTCTCTTCAATTCTGTGAAGCTAAGAGGTGAGGAAGCTGCAGATGAAAAGTCTAAAGCTAAGAGAGGTGGTTCATGAGGTTTAAGGAAAAAAGTCATGTCTCCATAACAAAGTTACAAGGTGAAGCCACAAGGGCTGATGTAGAAGTTGCAGCAAGTTATCCAGAAGATCGAGCTAAAATAATTAACTTAAAATAATAACCAACAACAGGTTTTCAACGTAGACAAGCAGCCTTACACTGGAAGAAAATACCATCTAGGACTTTCATAGCTAGAAAAGAGAAGTCAATGCCTGGCTCCAAAGGATGGGTTGGCTCTCTTGTTAGGGTTTAAAGTAGCTGGTGACTTGAAGTTGAAGCCAATGCTCATTTCTCATTCCAAAAATCCCAGAGCCTTTAAGAATTATGCTGAATCTACTCTTTGCTGATACTATGTATAAAATAGATAATTAGAACATACTGTATAGCACAGGGAACTCTACTCAAAGCTCGGTGGTGACCTAAATTGGAAGGAAATCCAAAAAAGAGGGGATATATGTGTACCTAGAGCTGATTTACTTTGCTGTACAGCAAAAAGTAACACAACATTGTAAAGCAGCGATTCTCCAATAAAAATTTTAAAAATTAAAAAACAAATCTACCCTGCCTGTGCTCTCTAGAACAACAAAGTTGGAATGACAGCGCATCTGTTTACACATGGTTTTAGATAGTGATTCCAGATCTATTCCATAGATACCGATGCCTCTGATGGGCCTGGGCAAAGTGAATTGAAAATCTTCTGGAAAGGATTCACCATTCTATTAATACATGCCATTAAGAACATTTGTGATTCATGGGAAGAAATCAAAATATCAACATGAGCAATCAGTTTCACGAGCCGATTCCAATCCTCATGAATGACATTGAGAGGTTCAAGACTCCAGTGGAGGAAATAACTGCAGATGTGATGGAAATAGCAAGAGAACTAGAATTAGAAGTAGAGACTGTAGAGGTGTCTGAATTGCTGGAATCTCACAATAAAACTTTAACAGATTAGGAGTAGCTTCTTATGGATGAGCAAAGAAAGTGATTTCTTGAGGTGGAATCTACTCCTGCTGAAGATGCTGTGAAGACTGTTGAAATGACAACATAGGATTTAGAATATTACATCAAGTTAGTTGAAAAAGCAGCAGCAGAGTTTCAGAGGATTAACTCCAAGATTGGAAGAACTTCTACCAGGGGTAAAATGCTATTAAATAGCACTGCATGCTACATAGAAACCATTTGTGAAAGGAAGAGTCAATCAATGTAGCAAACTTCACTGTCATCTTATTTTAAAAAACTGCCACAGCCACCCCAGCCTTCAGCAAACATGACCCTGATCAGTCAAGCCATCAGAATGGAGGCAAGACCCTGCACCAGCAAGAAGGTTATGACCCACTGAAGGTTTACACAATGGTTAGCTTTTTTTAGTAATAAAGTATTTTTTAATTAAGGGATGTAGACTGTTTAGACATAATGCTATTGCACACTTAAAAGACTATGGTATACCATAACTTTTTATATGCACTGGGAAACCAAAAAATTTGTGTGACCTGTTTTATTGCAATATTCACCTTACTGCAGGTAATACTGCCATATCTCCAAGGTATGCCTGTATTTTCTGACCACCTTACACAAGTGTAAAATAGATTAAAAAGATACATATACACACACATATCCCTTATATATATATAAGGGAGAATATAAAAGCCCTGTGATCCCAAGGGAAGTATGTTCAGACCAGTGGTTCTCAACTGGGCGATTTTGCCTCCAACAGGACACATGCTAATGTCTGGAGACTTTTTTGATTTTCTTGACTAGGGATGGGAGTGTTATTAACATCAAGTGGGTAGAGGCCAGAGAAGCTGCTCAACCATTCTACAACACACATGACAACCCCCCGCAAAAAGAATTATCTGGCCCAACATGTCAATAGTGCCAAGCTGCAAAACTCTTCTGTGAAGGCTATCCAGTTAAGAAGTCACAATTCTTGTCCTCAAAGAAGTAGGAGTGTAGGAGAGAGAATTAATGCCACCACCTTTGTCATCAATAATAAGGCCCATTTACTGAGCCCTACATCAGGCACTGTGTTTGGTTCTTTATGGGTAACCGAACTGAATCCTCCCAACAATCCTCTAAGGAGGGTATTATTAGTGTCCTGTGGCACTGAGGCCAAGGAACAGCTAACCCTGTGGCCTCTGTGTTCTCCTACTAACCATATTCTGATGATAGGAGTGCAGGTGAATGTCAGAAGAGCTGGGTGTTGGTTCAAAATTGGGTTCTACAAGTCATGGGAATCTCAATTCTGCTACTTGTTGGCTGGATGGCCTTGGACAAACCAAAGAAAACTGCCACAGAGACCCAGAGGAGTGAAGTCAAAGAAGACACGGAAATGGACCATGCAAGGGAAGGTAACTTCTACCCATGACTAGTTTCATGCAATGCTGGGAGGGTGACTCCAAGCCCAGGACAGCTTAGGTACCCAAGAACATCCATATGCCAGTTCAGTCCACAGCCACCTCCCAGAAATGGTTCACTTCACGTACAAGAGCAACTCTTCCTCCATCATTTGGTGGCTCGGGGGTGGGGGGTGGGGGAGTGGGGGTGGGGTAATTAAACAGGAAACAATACAGACTTTAGAGGCCCAGGTTGGTTCATGCTCTAGGCTTGATGCTAATAAAAGAACATGCATCCTGCCCACACGTTGCTTGCCTACTCCTCCTGGCCACATCTCTGATACACAGCCAGTTATCCCCATGGAGAGAAAAGGCACTTCTGAGCAGAGGGTGCATGCAGCCATCCACCCACACACAGCAGTGCTGTCTCTTCAAGCACAAAGCCAAGTTTGGGTTTTCCTTTTTTTCCCAGATTCTATTTTCTAGAAAAATTTACTCTGAAATCAACATCTCTTCCCAATAGACACATCTGCTTTATAATTATAGAGACCTAAAGAGTATTAATAGAGGTAATGGTGTATGACACAGAGGAAAGGTTGGGCTTGGTCATTATTGCTGCAGCAGAGAGAATATTTTCTTAAGACGTGTTTGATGTGACCTAAAAATTGCTTTTACATGTAACCTCAACATTTAAGGAAAATGGCAAAATGCAGTTTTCTTGATGTCTATAAATACCTCCCATAACACAAAAAAATATATTTTTCTTAATAAACTATCAAAAGAAAACTTCCTATCAAAAAATACAATCTATACTTCCAACCTAAAAAGAAGTGTATGTGTTGAGTTCTCTCTAATCACTACAGTAATAATTAAGATCATGTTTAAACACCAAGCCATCCATTTATTTCCTTGGGAAGATGACCTCAAGTTTACAAGACATGCCTCCAAATCACAGATCACAAATCACAGATATCCTCGAGATAACCAAGAATGGATAGTGGAGGCTAAAATGAGGGAATCAAAATTAGCTCAACCACGGGCTCTACCTTCATTGTGGCCAAAGGCACTAAAAATACATGTGAACGCAAGATGCAATATGGTGCAAAAAATAAAACACTCATCAGCATTCTGTTCCAAAAATGTATTGGCTTTTAAGATTGAGCATTCTGAAATTTATAAACTAACTTTATAAGCTCCTTTTAAAATACACACTGGTGACCATCATGAACACTTAGTAATACAACAGTCCCTGCCTCAACCCAATCCATGGTTTCAGTTACCCATGGTCGACTGTGGCCCAAAAATATTAAGTGGAAAATTATAGAAATAAACAATTTATAAACTTTCAACTGAGCACTGAGATGAGCAGTGTGATGGAATCTCGTACCGCCCTGCTCTGTCCTGGCCAGGATGTGATTCATCCCTTTATCCAGTCAATCCACGCTATATACCTACTAGCTGACTCGGCTATGGGATCAACTGCCGAAACATCACAGTGCTTGTGTGCAAGTAAACCTTATTATACTTAGTAATGGCCCCAAAGCCCAAGAGTAGTGATGTGGCAATTCTGATATTCTCTTACTGTGCCTAATTTATAAAGTAAACTATCACAGGTATGTATGTATATACAGGGGGAAAAGTATATAGATAGGGTTCAGGACTATATGCTGTTTCAAGCACCCACTGGGGGTCTTGGAATGTATTCTCAGCAGGAAAGGGGGAATTACTACCCCCAAAATACCACTCTCCTAAAAAGCTGCTTCTGAATCTAGCTAGCTTTGGGGCTTGCCAAACTCCCTTGCCAACCCACACACACACCCCATACACACACACACACACACACAGAGCAGTGGTCTCCAGTTGAATTACAGCATATGCTTTGGAATCATTTATTTAAATTTGTGTCATTAATAAAAGCATAGTTACATGATTTCTAATACGGTCCCCATTTCTAAGCCAGTGCCTAGCTCTGCAGGTTAATTTCACTGGCATGCTACCACCTCTTGCCTGGATGGCTGGAGTAATCTAACTCTTCTCCCTGAAGCCAACTCTGCTCATCTTCCTATCCACCAAATAATGATCAGAGGGCCCCTCTGCACAATGAGAACCAGACCCTCCACATACCGACTCAAAGTTCTGCAAAGGCTTCCTGCTCATCACAAATACAGCAAGATCCAAAACCAAAGACCCTGCCTATCTCTTCTCAGACCACATCTCCCATGCATGCTGAAGCTCTGGCTACTCCAGCAAGCCTGCTGTTCACTGGACACCCACAAGCTTGTCCGGGCCTCGAGGACAAAAGTGCTGGTTCCCAGCCATTTCCCACCCAGGTTCAGATTTCTTCACAGCACTTCCCACCATCTGAAAACTTTCTTATCCATGAACTTACTTATCCTCTCTCTGTCTCCCTGCACAGAATGTTAGCTTTGTGAAGGCAGGGACCTTATCTGTCTTGCTCAGCCATGCCACAGGCTTGTATTTGCTGAATGAACAAATAAACAAATGAATGAATGATGTGCCAAGCAATTCTGTGCCCTGGGCTGTCTCAGTTTAAAGGTCTCAGTGGGACAAATAAATCCAAAATAAGAAGTGCATCAAATCAACACTGGCTTGGGAAAGCTCTCTGGTCCTTGCACAGGAGGCGCTCAGCATTGGTTCTGGGACAACAACGTCATAAGGATACATGCTCTGTCCCATCCAGGGGACGCTCTAGCACAGTGTGGGAGTGTGACCCCCAAGCTGGACACAGTGCACGTCTGTCTCCCCCAGCACCGAGTTCCAGACCCTAAGGGAAGGAGGTCCTATCAGGAGCCTGGGGTGTGTTTTACAAAGGGTACAGGTTTAACTAATACATCCTGGGCTCCATTCTGAGTAAAAACTTGGATGGAGATATCAGGACATCTGTCAGGCACCCCCGTGGAGCCTGATTGTCTCAATGGGCAGAAACCAGCAAGATGTCTTTATAAAGAGGAGCGAGGAAGAGAAGAGAATCCAAAGCACCCATGACCCATCTTCACCCCTAACTAACAACAGCAAACATGAATGAACACTCACTGTGCCCCACAACAAACCCAGCACACAGGCAATAATAACCCCCACTTTCTACAGAAGGAAGAACTGAAGCTAAGAGGTTAAATGCCTTGTTCACACAGCTAGTGGGGTGGGGGGAGGGGGTAAAGTCTATATCCACATGATCCCAAAGCCTAGACTTGCAACAAGTGTGCAACGGTCCGTCCTGCAAAACACAGAATGCTAGGCTTCCCTGGTGGCTCAGTAGTAAAGAATACACCTGCCAACACAGGTGACACAGATTCCATCCTTGGTCCAGGAAGATCCCATGCCTCAGAACAACCAAGCCTGTGCTCCACAACAAAAGCAGCAACAGCAATGAGAAGCCCAAGCACTACAACTACAGAGTAGGCCAACTAGAGAAAAGCCCAGGCAGCAACAGAGAACCAGTGCTGCCAAAATAAATAAATACTGCTTATATTAGTTCTAAAGTTAAAGCTGGAAGAGATGGTCATCCTCTGCCACACGCATGGCAAGTGAACTTAAGTAGTAATCCAAGCTTCTTGGTCAGTTTCTTTCTCTGTAAAATTATGGGTTACCGCTGGAATTAAATAAAAATGTTTGTCAACCCCTTAGAAGAATGTCTGGTACAGTGAATTCTCGGTAAAGTCATCTCTTTCACCTTTATTATTAGGCTAATCCATTGATCCCACATGATCTAACTAACAGGGCCAGGGTTGTTAGAGGCAGGGCAGTGTAGTGGTACAGCCTATAGGTCTAAGTCTCAGGTCTGTAACTACCGACAAAATCTTGCTGAGCCTCGGTGTCCTCCTCTGTAGGATGGGAATAATACAGCCACCTCACACAGTTACAGTGAGATTGTGAGGACTTAATGAAACACATGTGAAGAGCCATTCAGCACAGTTCTGGGCACACAACAGATGACAGCTTCCATGAGCAGCTGTATACACTGTGCAGAAGAACTGGCATAATCCTTGAACACTTTTAATTCCATTTGACAAACGTTCATTGAAGGCCTGCCAGAGGCAAGGTCCTATTTCATGCAAAGGATGGACAACATGGTCCCCATCCTCAATGAGGGTTGAGGAGCTTGGCCAAACATAGGGCACAAAAAGGGGTGAGTGAGAAGGCAGGCTGGGGTCTTGCACACAAGGCATGAATGCCAAGTTCGGGAGTGGTCATTAATTCTGTGCACATCGTGGTGCTACAAGGTCTGAGCGGGAGAATGACATCATCCAACTTGTGCTTTGGGAGAATTCCACCCTCTGTAGAGGATAGATTAGACCAGGAAAAACCAGAGGCAGATGAATCAGTCAGGAGGCTACTGCAATGGTCCAAGCAAAACTCAACGAGTGGTGTCGGTGAGGACAGAAAAAAGGGCATATACGCAAGAGGTGCAACTTAAAAAACTTGGCAATGGATAAGATGGTGGGGGAGATGAAACACAGTTTAAGATGACTCAGTTTTCTTGCCTAGAAAGGTAGAAAAAGTGGTAGTTCCTTAAATGAGATGAGGAAAACAAAACTGCTGCCAAGTGGCTTACTGAGTGAGCAAGCGAGTCTGCCGGCGACAGGGATACTGAGATGCTAGTAGGACATCCTGGTGGTGATGAAGAGGGCACGAGGGGAGGAAGTCCATGGGCAGGTGAGAGTCACAGCCAAAGGACTGAATGAGATCATCCCGAACAGGCGAAAAAGACAATGAAGGTGCAGTTTAGGGGACAATGCAACATTTCAAGGGCCTGAAACAGCCATGGAAGAGTGAGAAGGGCAGTGAAGTGGAAGGAAGGGAAAACCAAGTTTCCATAATGCAAAAGAGAAGAAAGTTTCAGACATATGTGGCAACTAATGGCATTACGTGGGGAGAGGGGCAGAAACCACTAAATTCAGTGGTTGCTGGAATCTGCGGTTTCTGAGACAGTGATTTCCATAAAGTTGGAGAGGCTGGAAAAGAGGCATTGAATGTAGGCTATTCTTTCAGGAAGCCTGTCAGAGAAAGGAAGGTGAGAGAGGTCAGGAGACGCAAGACAAATAAAACAGAGAGAAGCAAGAGAAATTCACTTAGGAGAAGGGACAGTTGCCAAACTGGCACTGGGATTGGGAACATACAGCACCATTTAGTCAATTACTGTCTTCTTAAGGGATCCGAGGCAACCATGCAAATCAGTATGTGTAGGCCAGCAAAAAAATGCATTCGACACATCTTCTGGAGTCTAATCTTTGGGACTGGGCTGGGATCGTTTGGATTGGATTTCCTAAAGGTATCTTTAAGACAAATGAGAAGGCGGCAGAATGGTCCTGGCAGGCTTGCGAGGCAGGCACGCACAGTCTAAATAGAGAACAGAATAAGGCAAGAACAAGATGTGCTTGACTAAGAGAGAGAAGAAATTAAGCAAGAGGAGAAAACCCAACACAATAACATGGAGGCAAGGGTTAGGCACCTGGTCGAGAGGACAGAGGAGTGGAAACAGCACGGAGCACTGTCCGTGTCCATGGCAGTTCCATGGGTGGAAGCTAGGGAGGGTTCTGTAACTGATTTGGGAGGTACAGATAATGCAAACCTTCATGAACCAGAGCAGATTCTGCTACTGTTCAAACAATCAAAACACAGGTAAGGCTATCCACCATGGGGAGGAAGCAAGTGCAATGACAGAGGTGGGAAGGAACGAAGTTTTTAAGGGAAGAGCCAATCTCACCAAGTATTTTAGTAAAAAGTAAGTAGGATTGATTGGAGAGCCCAGGCCATCTTCTGCTAGAATAAGTCTTCCCAAAATGGATAGCAGGAGGCAGTGAAATACAAAACGTAGATGTGAACAGGCATGGATCACAGAGTCATCAACAAACTGAGAGCGGCGACCCTAAAAATGATTTGGATCAATTCACCCACAATGCTTTCTGAGCAGCTTGTCTGTGATCCACCCTAAGGGAGATTGGAGGGCAAGGTCGAACCAGTAGCCTGTCCTCACCAAGCTTACACTCAAGCAAATAAGAACTCTCAGGGAGAGAGTGTGTGTGCGTGTGTTCATGTACACACACACACACACACACGCACACAAGCCAGGAGAGAGCCTCTAAATGAAAAGAGGAAGAAGTCATCAACATCCAAGAGCTATGCAGCCTACCTACTTGACAAACTCTCAGAAACTGAGAACAAAACCTAACCTTTCTACAGCCCATCAGTTCTCATCCCACCCTGTCCCACCCCCACTGTTCAGTCACTACCCACGACAGGCATCTGCTTCTGACAAGCATGTGAACCTGGGGACCCCATACCTATGTCCCTGTCTCTCATGTACTGCATTTATTGGCAGTCTAACACAGTGGCTAAGAGACCCTAGAGCCACCCTGCCTGGGTTCAAGTCTCGGCTGAGCCACTGGGAGCTACATGACCTTTAGTGAGTTGCTCACTCTCTCTCCATGTCTCAGTTTCCTCACGTGTAAGATGGAAATGAGGATGGTGCCTTCCTTGGGAGCTGTTGTATAGTTTAAGTGAGTTAGCCTATGTAAAGTGATTGGAGCAGAGCCTGGCAGAGTCAGAACCCTGCAAGGACGAGCGACTCTTATCTTCCTGACCACCGGAAATTCTCTCCATGTGCCTCTCCACTCACCCAAATCCACTGTCTTTTAAAAAGCTGACGCAGATACTCTACCTTCCATTAGTCTGCTTGTAAAGTCAATTCCAACACACCTATTTTCTGAGAGTCTATATTATCTTGTGCTCCAGGAAAACCAGGATAAATATGCCGCAGCCTTGCCTTTTAGATCACAGCCCATGTGGGGAAACCAACATTCCAAGAAAGATCATCACTGGACTTTGGCAAAAACTGGGAATCGGCATTACCCGTTAAGTGGCTTCCACATTAAGACTTTTTGCCTTATCGTCCTAATGCTCCTAAAGTACTTCAAAATCCAGTGCTTGCATGATATTCTCAGTCAAGGTGTTTGCCCTGTGTCCCATGAAGTATTCCACACATATATGCTCTGACTTGTTCAAATGGATGGGAAGGAACCCATTCTGGGGCTGGGCCTTCAAATTCTGGCCCCCACCACTCCACCCCAAAAGCCACCTTTAACCTGCAGGGATATGGAAGCTGCATATCAACTTGTGGTGGATCAGGTGGTGGATCAGTTCAAGCATCTCTAGCAGAAAGTTCCCAGGGCCTGGGAAGCTGGGTTTCTGCTCTGGCATGACTTTGGACTATGATAATTATTGCTGAGTCCTTCTCATAGCTTCACATATACAGAAGGACATGTTTCATATAGACACTAGTGTAGTAGTAATAAAAATAACAGTGGACATTCAGTGTGACTTATCCATGTGCCAGGGACTAGATTAGGTACTTTACCTATTTTATACCATCCTCCCAACAGCTCTAAGAGGCAGGGATCTCATTTTCAGTTGAAGAAAGTGACATGAAAGAGGCCCCAGTAGAGTAAGGAAGAGGCACCCCAAATTGGCCCTCTGAAAATCCAGAAAGGTACTGGTGGAAGCCATTTTTCACCCTTCCACAGTATTTGAATGGCTGGTTCCAAGAATAAATTTTCAGATCCACTTAAAAGGAAAGGAAAAAGCCCTGAATCAAAAGAGAAAGCCCCCATCCTAAAAATAGCCTATTCAGACACTGTCATCCCACGGATTCCAGTCTCATCTAGATCCCATTGGTCCTCTAAGATTTCCAACTTCTCCAAAAGCATAAAACCAGCATGTGCAAAAACTAACACAAAATGTAAAACCAACTGGCTTTTTCCTTCTAAAGTTTATACTAAAGGTTTGCAGAAATGCATTGCTTCTAGGAAGAAGGAGAGGGAACTAAAAAAAAAAAGCACACCCTATACTGACAGAGGAGGGAGGAGAACTGAGATCCATTATATTTTTAAACCCTTAACACACTGATTTCTGTTACTACCCACCCCCCCTCCCCTCCGCCCCGCTGCCCCCGCCATTGTAAACTTCAGGCAGACAGAGGCTCAGAGGAACACCCAGACATTCAGAGCTTGGGGGTTTGGTTTGGGTTATTGTTGGTTAAGAAGAAAGAGGCACCAGATACACACTCTCCAGCATGAACTTTGCCATCATTCCACCCTAGAGACAATCAGAACTAGTTTGTAGGATCTCTCCCACTCCCTCCAACTCAAGTGCAAGGAACTACCACTACAGCTCAGACTCAGAATGCTAAGATCAGGATTTTTAGTAAACTTCAGGGTTTCCCTGGTGGTCCAGTGGTTAAGAATCCGCCTTGCAATGCAAGGGACACAGGTTCAATTCCTGGTCCGGGAAGATGCCACAGGCCGTGGAGCAGCTAAGCCTGTGTGCCACAACTACTGAGCCAGCACTCTAGAGTTCACAAGCCACAATTACTGAAGCCTGAGTGCCGAGAGCCCATGATCTGCAACCAGAGAAGACACCACAATGGGAAGCCCGCACATGACAATGAAGAGCAGCCCCCACTCACCTCAACCAGAGAAAGCCCAAGTGCAGCAACAAAGACCCCCCCCACAGCCAAAACCAAATGAATAAATCTTAGGAGAAAAAAAAGATTCTTGTTAAACCTAAAATGATGCATTAAGTGGCTGGCTTAAAAATAGTTCAGGGTCCCAAAAAAGGATCCTAAAAAGTGATGAGTGATCACAATAATTAAAATCATTCTGACTGCCAGAGTGTCTGTGAAAATTCCTCTTTCATTCAGCTCCACCTCAGAACATTTCATTCAGTTTAGTGGCAAGAGATCTGGGGTCAATTCTTTCCAACGCAGTACAGCAGCATCTGCAATTTCCTCAGTGGTGTGAAGAGTAACAGCACAGGTAATCAATGTGTGTAAACAAATACCTGTGATGCTGAAACAGGGAGGGGGAGGAGAAGAAAATCTCGGAGAAACCCCAGGTCCCTGGTGGCAATGGTGGCCTCTCCAGAAAATGTCTCCCTCCCACCTCCAAATGAATTTTGTAATGATTATATGTTATCAAAACTGCAGGGGCTTCTAAGTAATGTCAGCATTGACTCTTTTCTGAATTTCTGATGATGATGATCCAATACATCCAGGGTCACCTATGCCCAACAGGTGGGGTGAATTTCTAAAATGATGTTGTAGGTTTTACCCACAGTGTCCCTGGCCAAATAAATAAGCCCAACAGCAAGATCACATTATAAGATGAAAGGAAATCTTTCTGATTCCATTCCCAAATCACCATGGAAAGGGCACTGATCCACACCACCCACCCGACAGGAATACTTCAATTACATCGTCCAGATAAGTAACACACGGTTTTGTTTGCATGGACACTTTAATGAGGATCTTGTTGAGCATCTGTGATGGGCATGGATGGAAGCTCATTTTATGCTCTAGAGATATATTTTCAACTACCAAAGGTGAAACAGCATTATCTTCAAATACAGTGAGCGATATAAACACAATCTGAGAGAAAGGATCGTGAGTAAATTAAATGCACAAATATTTATCGAGTGCCTGGGCCTTAATACTGAGATGCCCCTGTCGGAAAGCTCCCTTAACCGAGCCTTCTATGAGAAGCAAAAAGATGCAATTACAGTCTTCCTGAAAAATAGGTTATTAATCACACACTGCTTCAGATTAATTGCAACGCCTGAGAGCCCCCACATCATTTTGCCTTTGCTCCTGAAATCTCATTCCCTCAAGTCCTTCCTGGTTTTTCAGATCACTGGTTGGCACCCCAAGCAAGCTTTCTTTCTGACCTGGCTAGCCCACTGGTGACCAGAACTAGAACTCTCCACGCACCTCTGTCCAGTCCAACGGGTGACCTTCAGTGCGCTGTGTGTGTCAAGGTTAAGCTGCCCACTAACTATGCATCCTTTAACAGCAGGCCTCCAATTCTGCCCTGCTCTTCGATGCCAGTGCAAAACCTCCCAGCCCTGCTGGGCCATTTCAAACCCATCTGATGGCACATGCAACAGCTAGTGAGCTTTCTGCCTCTTTTCCCATGATCCAGATTGCTTCAGGGCTGCAGAGCAAATTAGCCAGCAAGGTACAGCCACCACTGCCGAAATCCAACCCCGAGTTTTAATGCAAGCCCCCAGGGAGGGAGGAAAGAAGGGTCACCTCAGTCTCTTTCAACCCAAACAGCTCTCTCAAATTCTACTGCAGCCCACAACCCTATATCTCATCAAGTGCCCAGTTACCCCCCAGATGTCTGAAATCTTTTCAGGAACATTACTGTCAAAATAGCACCCATGGGGAGACACCATCCAAGAACCCACATGACATCCCTTCAAATCGATATCGGAGCTATAAGCACAACAAATCGGGAATAAATGCTGCCAAGATAAAATCAAATTCTGCTTGTTTTCAAAGTGGGCAGCCACTGATCACCCAACATTACCCCAAGAGCCTCCAAGTGAGGGAGCTGGGGCTTCAGGGGGCATATCACAATCTGGTTCAAGACCTTCCAGGGGAACTCAGACCCCTGAACACAAAATGCCATCGGATCATGAGAACGAAGCAAGGCACCGAGCTCTGACATCCACAGAAGCTACTGCATTTCTGACAAATATCCAGGAGGCTGGAAGCCAGGGACCCCCCTCCCGCCATCTCCAACTGCCAAGCACTAGACTAACACATTTTTCATTAGCTTTTTTCAAGAATGGAGAAAGACTGATCGTGTCAAGAGGCTGACAGTGATATTTATACTTCCATTTCCTAGTCTCCTGGTCTGTTTTTTCCCCCGTGAAGCCCAGTTTCTGTGAATCAATGACTCGGCTACATCATACGCCCGCCCGGTGGCTCACGGTAACGGGGCTCCCTCTGGCCACCAGTGCTTTGCCGGCTCAGAGGCTCAGCTGGCAGATCCTGGATCTTGCAGCAGACTTTGAGCCGAGCTGAGCACCATCCCTCCGTCGGGGCTCTGGTACAGCCACTTGCAGCTCAGCTAACCCCATCAGGAAACCCTTACCTCATGAAAAACAGATTTTAGGATTCTTTCAACACTGCCAAGATAGCAACCTCCATCTACCCACCTGAGAGACAGAGGGATACACAGATGGATAAAGAGACAGCTCAGCTCAGCCCTGTACATTTCTCCCTTCACCGAGGATCTGCACTGCTAGGTATCTCCCACTGTCTCCTCCCCTCTAAAGAAGACCAAAGACTGAAAAACTAACCCAAAGTACCCAATTGACAATTACGATGCTATGAACAGGAAGAGGTACAGGAAAATGAGAATACGAACAGTCTATCCCACCAAAGCCCAACCAGGTAAACTGCTCTTCAAATACAGACTGACTAACAGTTTTCCTCCACCACACTCCCCCCACCCTGCTGCCACCACCACCACCACCTTTGGGCTCTATGCCTTGTATCAATGCAGGTCCCTTAGAAAAGTCAAAATTTCACTTACTCAGATCTACCAAGAATTCCCAGTGCCTTGCTATACGAAAACCCCACAAACGGCAGTTCTTCGCCCGAGAAACCTGAGGGGTTCAGCTGGCACGGAGAGGATGAAACCCACGAATTCTTCTCTGGTTCATCAAAATTGGAGGTGTCATCATCAGACTTGAGGGTGGGAACGAAGGGGGGAGGAGCTGGTTAAAGAAAAAACAAGAAGAAGGGGGTGGGGGGGAGAGAAAAATTCAGACGGATTCAACACTGTTGCGGAGAAGAAAATCGTCTCACTCCTTCGGCGTTCCTGATGGCACTGCAGCGCCTGCTTTCAATCTCGCTCACACACAGGCAGACCCAGCCTCTGCTCCGCTCTTACAGCAACAAGAGCTTAACCCCTTCCCTGCCAACATGGCCACCAACCCGCAGACGGGCTGCCTTTCCTGCTGGGGGAAACTGAAAGGTGAACTCAAACAGGTCACTTGGTAGAACAGAAAGAAAGCACTTGGGGAACTCATTGCTGATATTTCCAGAAGGCTGCTACGGAGCATCAGCTGGCTGGTGCTGGCATGCCAGATGAACCAACACCTATTTATTTCCTCTTCCAGACTGATCTAAATCATTCACACTTAGTGCTAATCATTGGGATAAGGTAGAGTTTCTACATTTTGGGGATTAGCCGGAGTGAGAGGAAGGAGGGGCAGGAGAGGGGGTTTGAGAGGTATGTAACTCGTGTGAGGATAGCACTGCAGTCTAGCCCATTCATATCCGGATGAGTATACTCGCAGCTCTTATGGACCACTTTTTTTTTTTAAGTTGATTATCCCTCCTCCCCAACTTGATCACGCCCCATGAATCCACCGCAGTTTAATCAGCATAATGAAATGCCAGCCAAATAAAGTTCTTCCCAGTGATGTACGGCACCCCTGCACGCTGACGGTGTGGATGGACAGCTGCGTCCTACCTCGTTAAGGCATGATTCCCAGCTAGGAACGTCCTACATCTTCTCCGCCTCCTGCGGACCTACTAAGCTCTCTCAGTCGGGGAGGTGGACACTGGTCCATCAGTCACCAGGAGGCTGCCCATTGTGGTGGGCTCCCGGGGGTGCAGCCGGCCAGAAGTGTTACCATGGCTGCAGGCTGAAGCGTCTGTGGTAGGCAGGCTGGGTGAGCAGGCGAGCTGGGCATCACATCCCCCGCAGTGCAGGCTTCATGCTCCCCGCTCTGTGCGTGCTCTGGCAGTAACCCCACCTGGCTGCCTGCGTGGCAGGGGCCAATGCTGATCTGAGTGACAGAGCAGCATGAGTCAGGCCAGAGCTCTCAAGAGCGCCCCCTAGGACAGCTGTCACAGCCCTTCCCTGGACCAGGCTGCTTTTTAACTCCTTGTTTTCTAGACAAAGCTTAGTGCCAGATAGGAGCAGCAGTCTGTTTTCCACTTACAGACTCCAAAGAATCTGGCTGTTTCCAAAGTTCCCCAGTGACAACAACAACATGGGAAGCAGCAGGCAGCATCGGGAAGGAGATGGAGTAGTGAAGGGATGTGGAGTGAGGAGGAGATGAAGCCAGAATGAGGAGGTCTGGCAGCTGCCAGGAAATGCAAAAAGGACATTCTCAGGGTTTCAGGTGCACTGAGATGTGGTAGCAGACTGAAAGTGTCACATGTGCTCTTCCAGAAAATGATTCCACGCCTCCAAGATCTCAGAGAACTTAAACCTTCCCTGGTAATGTCAGAACCTACCTGCTTAATACTTTAAAAATTAGGTGATGGAAAGAAAAATTATTGAATGCTTCAGCCCCCCTCCCATATGTACTTTCCATAAACATGGGCTCAAATCCAACTGGATTTCCATTACCCAGTATCTTTTTTTTTCCAAGGGAAAAAAAAAAAAAAACAAGAACAATTTTTAATGGAAATTATATTTCATGAGGACAAAAGTGTCCCATCCCAAAATAAGAAAACTCAGATAAAGACTGAGGAAATACATGGAGAGAGATTTGAAGATGGTATTAATATGGAAGCATCATGGTTGGTGGCACATACTTTGACTAAGTGGGTTCAAACCCCAGCTCTACCACTTACCAGCACTGTGACCTTGGGAAAGAAAGTCCCTTAACCTCTCTGACCCTCAGTTTCAACATAGAGAAAATTCCCTCAAAGGGCTGCTAGGAGGTTTAAATGAAAGAAATCTATATAAAGTGTTACTGGCACAGTTTTTTGTATATAATAAACACTCCATACAGACTTCCTGCTATTATTATTGCCCACATGACACAGATGTTTATGACAGATCCTATGGTTACAAGGCTAGTGGGATACAGCAGAATCTGTGTTGAGTGTGCTTCTCTCCTGCACCAGGCACAGACACACTCACACATGTTTGTGTTAATCATTTCGTTTCATTCTTAGCAGAAGTTTAATTCCCTTTCTACTATATACTAATTTATCTTTGGGAGACTGAAATAGAATTTCTGAGCGAGAAGTATGATTAATATAGGGGCAGGAGCCACCCTCTGTGAAACAATTACAACTGAGAAATTCTGTACTATGAAATAAGATCCCTCTTTAAACTCCATCAGGCTCAAGGCTAGCCTGTGTAGCAAAGATTAGATCAAGGGCCAGAGAAGCTTCAATAAGAGGGAGAAGTCAACATGAAATACCCCCACTGATAACAGGTGAGAAATTCACAGGACAGATGAAAAGCCAAGAACATCAGCCTTTAGACAGGTAGTTGGTTGGCTAAAACGTGAAATTCTGAAAAGAGGGACTTCTGGGAACCACATTTGGGCAGGGAAAAGTATCATAGTCTCAAGCCAAAGAGAAGTGGGACAACTGAAAATTCTCAACCCACCAGAAAATGATGGATGTTCACCCTTGTCCAGAGCCCTTCAGGGGGAAAGAAACAGCACAGCTATTAAAACTGTGGCCCCAGGGAGGATGTCTGTATTTACAGTACCCTACATGGCATGGGAACCATAACCCAAGAAAGTATCACCGGTATTGGGCCATGATCCGTTAGGGTACTGGCAGATTACGAGGAGAAATATTTGTAGGGCCACGTTCACAACCCAGGGCCCAACCCAGAAGGCAAGATTCCTTCTCTCTCTTTCATCCCCTTACATACATACACACACACACCTCCCCCCCCCACATACTCTCTCAACTAGAAATGAGTTCACAATAAAAAAATAAAAATCAATAACTACATGTAATAAGGAAAAAGAAACCACCCAAAATACCATGAAGGAGCATCAGCAGATACAAGAAATAGGAAAATTAACCCCCCAAATACTGCAGATAAGAGAACAATCTAAAATGGACCATAAAATAAATTTTCATTCATTATCAAGATAAATGAGCAAAAATTCTAATAAAAGAACAAGATATGCTGAAGAAAAGACAAAGCACATTTGAAAAGAACCAAATGGAACTTCTAAAAATGAAAAATATGATTGCTGAACTTAAAGTTTAAAACTCACTGTTAAACAGACACAGCTAAAGAGAAAATTAGTGAACTAGCAGCAGGACCTGAGGAATCACAAGGAACTATGTTTCACAAGGTGTAATCTGTAGACTGACAGCATCATCAGGGAGTTGGTTAGAAATAAAGAATCACAGGCATTACACCATGACTGATGAATCAACACTTGCATTCTAACAAGATCCCCAGATGATCTGCAAGAACACAATTGGAAAAGTGCTCATATGGAATGCAATACACAGAGACAGGAGAAAATGAACGAGAAGGTTCAATGCACCTCTAATATGAGCATCAGAAAGAACAGAGAACTAGCTCAAAATCTGGATGACAGATTTTAAAAGAGTGTATAAGCCGAGGACTACCAAGTATATGACCACATCTATATCAGGCTTCCCTGGTGGCTCAGTAGTAAAGAATCCACCTGCAAAGTGGGAGGCCTGGGTTCGATCCCTGGGTGGGGAAGAGCCCCTGGAGAAGAGAATGGCAACCCACTCCAGTATTCTTGCCTGGGGAATCCACATGGACAGAGGAGCCTGGCAAGCTGCAGTCCATGGGGTCGCAAAGAATCGGACATGACTGAGCAACTTAGCACACACACATGTTGGGGGGAGGGGCTAATTCTCCTCTTTCTTATACCTATTGGAAAAAGTCCCTTTTTTTGATCCTCATACAAAATGATTTTTTTGCTTTAAAAAGGTATTCACTGGTCAATGAAATCACTGGATTTGCACCTACACTGATGGAAGTATACAATGTACCTAAGAACACAGCACAGTGCCAGGCACTGAGCAGGTACATGATAAATATATGCTGAATAGATATATAATTAAACAATTAGAAAATAGCTCTTGCAAAGAGAGCACCTGGCATAATACAGGCCATGAAGAAGCTACCGTATGTTTGAGTTAAATGAAGAGGCTTTAAAAGTAGGATTGTTCTGTCTGAAAAATATGTTAATGAGTGCTTATATTAATATTTCCTGATAGAGCATTCATCAATTCACCCCCACTGCCCGTGCTCACTACATTCAATAATAGCCAATAAGAAGTCATATATTAAGATCTGTTTGTTGATAAAAGCCACTAAAAAAACAGGATGAAGTTTTCCCTATGTGTTTTTTAAATAAGTCAGCCTATGCTTGAGGTCACATCAGGGCACATTCTCTTTAGTGGCAGGGGCTACACAAGTATGTTCTGGAGGGCCTCCCTCCCACCGCCACCCAGTTATAAGATGGCAGAACAAGGCTTTCAGAAACAAAGAGCTATTTTAAGAACTGCAGTTAATCTCTCTCCTATAAATCCTCTCCTTTTTAAAAACTTGACATTCATTAGAAGCTTGGGGCAGGGTGTATTGCCTTCAAAAACATTCACAAATTTAAAAAAAAAAAAAAACAAGAGAAGGTACATGGATTCAACCCGTTGACCCTACTTCTTTCTAACACATCCCACTGAGCTCCATTTATCCCATTCAAACTTTTAACTTACCAGCATACCAAAAAAAACATTAATATTCAAAATGCAAAAGATTTTTCTCATTTCGGTCTCGTGTTGATCATCTGCTTTTCCCACTGGACACAAGCTCCGTGAGGGGAAAGACGACACTGTGCTCACCATTACATACCAAGCACCTAGAACAGTTACCTGTCTGTCCCAATCCACGGTTTCATATCTATATTGTGAAAGTAATGAATGAACAAGAACCTTAGATGTGGGATAATTTCTTAGACCTAATAGGCTATTTCATGCCATATGCCACTACAGGAAACTCTACAGAATACTCAATTCAGTCATGAAGAATTGGTACATTAAAAACAAAAACCTGAATTTAGATATAGCTCATGAAACTTCCATGACTGTTACTCATCACTGTGGGTTAGACACTGGTGCTACGTTGTGTGTGGCAGAGTTAGAAGAGGAATAACAGACAACATATATGTCAGAACAAAGGCACATAAATAAATATCATGTGATGGTATCATGAATCAGAACTGGGCCTGGAACACAGCAGGCATTCAATGATAGTAAATCAAAGACATTTTCAACTTCATTCTATCTAGCATGGTGTCACACATCTTACAAAAAAGTATTCAGTTAATTAGATGCTACATTTAAATCTAAAAGGAAGACTATCCCCAAATCAGCTGTCTTCTAGTTCCTTAAAATCTGAGGCACCAGTGTGATCACATTTATCTTCAAGATGAAGACAGTGGAGAAGGAAATGGCAACCCACTCCAGTATTCTTGCCTGGAGAATTCCATGAACAGAGAAGCCTGGCTGGCTACAGTCCATGGGGTCAAAGAGTCGGACGTGAATGAGTGATTAACACACACACACTCATGCAACCCTGATACATGTGCAAAGCCTTGGTAAAGTAAACTAAGAATATTTTCAAGTCCTAATTTGGTGCAATGACTGTGTATAGACCTAGTGGGTTATAGCATCCATTGTGAACTTACATGTAGAAAATGGAACCTGCTATAAGAGAACAGAATCTATCTTGGGTTCTAATTATTTGTCCACCAAAAACTTTCACAACTTGAATAGATTAAAGAGCATATGGCTTGTATCAGAGGTATAAAAGGCTGTGTTACAGCTGTTTTATTCAGGCAATTAAAGAAATATTCAGAGTTCCTTTTCCTTAAAGCAAAAAGCCTGAATTCTGATCCTTCTTTATAATTGATGATGTTCCTAGGATGTTTTCTTAAAGAATGATATAAATTTTGTAACTCTAGGGAGAAAAACATATTTTTACAACCAAGTATTTTATCATTTATTCAATAAAATCTGTAAATTTTCAAAAAAAAAAAAAAAAGATGAAGACAGAACTACAAGATAAGTGAAGAGGAGGCTATTTGCGTCATTCAGAGGTCAAGATGAGGCTGTGAAAAGTGGAGAGTGTGTAAACAGAGTGATGGCCACCATTTGTTGCCAAAGTGGGTACAGTGAGTTTTGTGTGTTCCTGCAGGAGTGCGTCATGGAGGTGATTGTTTCTCTAGAGTTAGTTAAAAGGTGTCTTCACGGGCTGGAGTGGAGATGAGTGCTTCTTTAGAAAAGCCAGGGAACAGTAGCCCAAGAAAGCTGTGGGTAATGAGGCTAGGAAGTAAATACAAGTGAAATCCTGGCTGGACCTTGAAGGGGGGAAAATCCTGGACTGGCTTGACAGAAGGGATTATGAGAAAGAGTTTGAGAGTGCTGGGCTGGTGTCAGCACCTGAGACTGATACGATCATTTTAACAGTGATGGTTGGTAGAGGTCGATGCTAGGAACCTCTAAAGGACAAGTCTATAATAGTTAACATGACAAATTCTAAGGAAGTGATAACCGAAACAGAGACGACATGGATTAACAGAAGGCATGGCAAAAGTGTGACAACTGATGCAAGAGCAGAAATTTTTAAGAATATCAATGAGTGACTCTTACAAAGAGAACAACTCTAACAGAAAAAGGTTGCAATAGAAAGAAGAGCAAGATTTCCAGTATCAGAGATCTTATAGGAATGAACCAAGAGAATAAATTAGAGGATAGGTAAGAAGAGCTAGCTACTACATACACATAAGTAATTTAGCCCATGAAAACATCTCCTGAAACCTCAGGCAAGCCCCCTTACTGTCACCCCTCTGAGTGGAAAATGGTCAGATGTAACTTGTCCAGATAGCAGAACTGTATACAAAATGTAAAAAGAAGACAAACTGGATCTAGCTTGCAACAGACTTGAGTAGAAAAAGAATTATCTGACATGTCTGGTTCCCCAAACAGTTATAAAGAGACTTTCAGGTAAAGCTGACTTGGCTGGTGATCAGTTTTTACTATGGTGTCTTCAAAGAAAATGAATATGGAAGTTTTAGCATCAGTGAGGTATGCTTTAATGTCGTAAGAACAGATATTACATTTGATCCTAGCCAAAAGGCCAAGAAGTGATGAAGTATGCTTTAACTGATCAGTCTCAAGGATGCTAGGGCTGGGCTGCCCACAGCTACACAGGTTTCCTCTCTGGGGGCAGATACAAGATCTCGATGGAGGTGTGCGCTCTGTCTGAATCTCGCCTTTCTCAAGGGCCATGCTCCTATAGGCTGCTTACTATCAAGTTTTTGGTAAGCAACTTATGTTTTCCCACAAGATTACGCTTTTAGAGACGCCTTCTCTCAATTCTGGACCACACTTCAACCAGCCTTCTAACACTGCAGTGCCACTTTGTTTCCCCCTCCCTCTTGGTCTAGGTAGAGAGCAACCTGTGAAATACCTACACAGGGTGGAAACACTCAAAGAGAATCTTTCCAGACTGTAACTAGTCAAGACTATAATTCTCTGGGTGTGGATACATCCAGTTTGGGGCACAGACTGGAGGCCCCCAGAACATACTTGAACAATAATTCATGAGCTTCCATTTCCTGGAACCTCTGTGCTCTAGACCCCAACAACTTTCCCTTCCAGCACCTTTCCCCTTGAACTACCTAGACCTATGACACATCCAATTAGATACATTCTTTGTTGTCCTCAAGACTTCTGTATTATCTTTTTCTCCAACATTTGGCGGGGGGCGGGGGGAAGAGTTCTTCAACATTTTTTAATGATTTAATAATTTTATTTATTTTTGGCTCTCCTGGGTCTTCATTGCCGCGTGGGTTTTTCTCTAATTGTGGTGAGCAGGGGCTACTCTCTGGCTGCGGTACATGGGCTTCTCATTGTGGTGGCTTCTCTTGCTGCAGAGCACAGGCTCTAGAGCGTGTAGGCTTCAGTAACTGCAGCGTGAGGGCCCAGTAGTTGTGGCTCCTGGGCTTTAGCTGCTCTGTGGCATGTAGGATCTTCCTGGACCAAGGGTCGAACACATGTCTCCTGCATTGGCAGGTGAATTCTTTACCACTGAGCCACCAGAGAAGCCCTATTTTTTAATTTTTAATATGAAATTTTTCATATGTGCAGAAATGGTACAGGAGTACAATGAACTCCTGCACACCTTCAAAAAACATACAGTGTTTTCATTTCATTTCACATACTCTGGTCCCTATTTTATTTGCATGTGTGCTGATTATTAAAAGCAAACCCCAGACATCATATAATTTTGAGACATAAGACCTGGGACCCTTTGCTGCAGTACTTGCACCCAGACAAAAGTCTCAAGTAATAAAATACAAAGAAATTGTAAAGGACTACAAATAACTGCATGCATACACAGTTGGGGCAAATTATTGACAAAAAGATACAAAAAGATCCAAAACCCAGCAGCCACTTAGGAGCAAAAGTAGGGTACTGCACATCCAACTTGCACACGTCACCACCAAAGAGGTGGACAAACCACCTAAGCCACTCCTCCAGCCCGACCCCTGGTCACACCCCTTCCCTCACCCCATACAAGGAACCAGCTCGCTTCCCATCACCCTCAGGGAGCAAGCAAGGGAACCTGCTACTTGTTATCACTCCCTGCTGCTGCCGCAGGAGCCCCACTAAAGCCTTGCCTGAATTTCTTGTCTGGCCTCTTCATCAATTTCTGTTGGTTGAGGAGGCCAAGAACACTGGGTGGTAATAATTTCACCCATAATTACTGCAGCAAATATCCCTAACTCAGGGTTTCTCAACTGTGGCACTATTGACATCGAGATTGGAGAATGCTTTGTTGCAGGGACTGACACGTGATCATAGGGTGTTTAGCAGTGTCTCTGACCTCTACTCACTAGATGCCAATACCACCACAAGTTCTGACAACCGAAAATGCCTCCAGACATTGCTAAATGTTCCCTAGGGGGAGAAACACGACTCTCTAACAGGTGAAGACTTTAAAAAACCATGACCATAATACCTTCATCACATCCAACAAAATTTACAGAAACTCCTTACCATTATCTAATATTATGTTTGTGCTCAATTTGTTACAGCTGTGCCCAAAGTACACTGTCCCCAGTACACTGGGTGCAAGTACTTTTGGAGAAGGAAATGGCACCCCACTCCAGTGTTCTTGCCTGGAGAATCCCAGGGACAGGGGAGCCTGGTGGGCTGCTGTCTATGGGGTCGCACAGAGTTGGACACAACTGAAGCAACTTAGCAGCAGCAGCAGCAGCAAAGTATCTCTTTACATTTGATTTGTTTGAATCAATATCCAACCAAAGTTCAGACACTGATTTGGTTGGTATGCCTCAATCTATAAACACTGACCTTTTTTTTCTTTAATGGCATTTATTGGTTTAAGAAACTGAATCACAAGATCCCTGTAGAAATCTCACAATCTGGACTTGGTGGTTGTATCCTTGTGACATCATTTAACATGTTTCTCTATGCCCATTTTTCCTGGAAGTGCTAAAAAAGTGTTACTTCTCAGTTATATCTGACTCTTTGCAACCCCGTGGACCTGCCAGGCTCCTCTGTCCATGGAATTCTCCAGGAAAGAATACTGGAGTGGTTTGCCATTCCCTTCTCCAGGGAATCATTCCAACCTAGGATCTAACCCAGGTTTCCAGCATTGCAGGCATATTACCATCTAAGCCACCAGGGAAGCGACTTCCGTTTCCTAGAAGCTGGAAGTTAAATCCAGGGCCACAGGCACACTCATACTCAATTTCACTTGGAGAGAATATTCCCCAGGATGTGTTGTCTACTTACTAGCCCATGACATTAAAGGGCACACAATGTCTGCTTATCTTTCTTTGTGTGATGTTAAGAATGATCCACGTGGTCCAGTGAGATCAGCCTCGTCCCTCCCCATGACCTTCTCTCTCATCTTTCACTTCATGTCTCAGCAGCCATGGATGATCTTTGCCTAGAATCATTAAGTCATTAAGAGTTGAAAAATGGTGTTTTTCTAAGTTCATCATTCCTTCTACATTTACTAGCACATCAACAATTTGGTAATTCTGGAATACAGTTCAAACAGGAAGGCAGGATAAACGCTAAGTTCATTCCCTAAGTGTGTGTTCAGTTGTTTAATGGTGTCCAACTCCTTGTGACCTCATGGACTATACCCTGCCAGGCTCCTCTGTCCACAGGATTCTCCAGGCAAGAATACTGGAGTGGGTTGCCACTTCCTACTCCAGGGAATCTTCCCAACCCAGGGATCAAAGCCGAGTCTCTTGCGTCTCCTGCACTGGCTGCTGCTAAGTCACTTCAGTCGTGTCCGACTCCGTGCAACCCCATAGACGGCAGCCCACCAGGCTCCATCGTCTCCAGGATTCTCCAGGCAAGAACACTGGAGTGGGTTGCCATTTCCTTCTCCAATGCATGAAAGTGAAAAGTGAAAGTGAAGTTGCTTAGTCATGACCGACCCTCAGTGACCCCATGGACTGCAGCCTACCACGCTCCTCCGTCCATGGGATTTTCCAGGCAAGAGTACTGGAGTGGGGTGCCCTTGCCTGCACTGGCAGGTGGATTCCTCACCACTGCGCCACCTGGGAAGCCCATCTTTCCCTATACTTAGCAACATTCAGAGTTGGGGTGGGGGGCGGGGTGTGCCTCAGCAACTGCCAGAAGTGACAAATAAGATTTTTTTCAGTTGCCAGTATGAACTCATGAATGGACGTGTTTCAAGACACTGTAGTCTTTTTGATGCTTATTATTATCCCATTTTAAGCCAGGAGAAGCCCCTCTACCAGATATTCTTGCCAGAAAAGTCTGCTACTTTCCAGTTTATGGGGGATGGAAAAACACCACCCACCATCAGCCCTATGGAAGAAGCAAAGAGACAAATGTGTTCCTTTATTTTGGTTCCTGTGTGGGTATCAGTTCTTTGTGTGTATCCTTGTTAGTCAGAATTTTGAAGGACATCCCCAGGAATCAAAGAGTCGGTCATACTTCTTTTCTGAAGTGAAGACACTGAAAATCATTTCCAAACCCTCAGAGATCACGAGCCACCTGGACCTCCTACTCTGTGTCCTTCAGCTCTGATCTCTTTTGACTCCTGCCAACTGCCCTCTTTAGTGCTATCTGAACTTTGCCCTTGGAAAATGAGCGTAAATGCAATTGCCACACTTCATAGAACTGACTGCAAAGTTGACTGATGAATAGAGTCCCAGATGTTTAATATAATTTTGAATCTTTGGCCAAATCATTTCCATGTTTGCTGGAAAATCTTCCAAGCAAGTAAGAAATGAAGAGTTCAGGACTCCAATTTATGGGCTCTCTAACAAATCTATTCCCCTTTTCTCATCTTCTCCCAGGAAAGGCATGAATTTGCCTCATTTAGAAATGACTTTCTGAATGGAGATTCAGCACTGCAGCATTGGCTTACACTAAGAGGCGCCGTAAGAAGTGGTCACAGGGAAATCCCCAGGGCCACCACATCACAAGGGGTCTCATTTTGGGGAACCCCATTTTGAAACTCCTCAGGACTCAGTACCAGAAAACTGAGTCTTCTCTGAACATATTATTCTGGATTTTTCTTCTCACAGGACAGAGCCTCTTACAACTGTCCATATTCTCATTTTACTTTGGCCACTAGGAGGCTAAGGATCCCAAATCCACCCCTGGCTGGCAATTTAACCAGAGCTTATTGGTTTTTACCATTAACCCTGCCTCTATTTCCCTACTTTGACATGCCCTTTATCCAGATTTCTCATTTATTTTTATCAGTTTAGTATTGCAATTATCTCTAAAGTAAGCCATCTTGATTTATCTTGAAATAAAGTAGAATATTACACATATATTTTTAATATCTCTAGAGGTAGCTTCTAAATTCAAACTAGAGGGGGGAGACCCTATAACCTTAATCCATATGAGTTTAGCTTTTTCTTTTTTGGCCACAAAGAATGGCTTGCAGCATCTTACTTCCTTGACCAGGGATTAAACACAGGACCCAGCAGTGAAAGTAGAGTACTAACCACTGGACCATCAGCAAATTCCCTGCACTTAGCTCTTTTTAGCCTATTTTCTCCTATGAATAGCTTATTCTTAAAAAAAAAAAAAAAAAAAAATCCCCAAGACATATAAATACTCACCTGTAAGAGCTACTGACCACGTGTCTCAGTTACTGCTTTTTGAAGTTTTAGCAGGTGTTGCCCACATACTCCTAGTCTAGGAGGCTGAGTTCCTGCCATCACTATACCATCCCCCTGCCCTTCTACTCTCTCTCTCATGATGATCACCTAAACACCCCCAGTTCCCCTTCCTCATTTCCTCCAGCCCCTAAGTGATTGGGTGGCTATCTAACAGAGAGACATACTTAAAGGCCAACCAAGATAATGGAGAAACACACGGCTAATGGAGAAACTAAGAAGAGGTGGCAAGAATACACAGAAGAACTGTACAAAAAAGATCTTCATAACCCAGATAATCACGATGGTGTGATCACTCACCTAGAGTCAGACATCCTGGAATGTGAAGTCAAGTGGGCCTTAGAAAGCATCACTATGAACGAAGCTAGTGGAGGTGATGGAATTCCAGTTGAGCTCTTTCAAATCCTCAAAGATGATGCTGTGAAAGTGCTGCACTCAATATGCCAGCAAATTTGGAAAACTCAGCAGTGGCCACAGGACTGGAAAAGGTCAGTTTTCATTCCAATCCCAAAGAAAGGCACTGTCAAAGAATGCTCGAACTACCGCACAATTGCACTCATCTCACACGCTAGTAAAGTAATGCTCAAAAATCTCCAAGCCAGGCTTCAGCAATATGTGAACCGTGAACTTCCAGATGTTCAAGCTGGATTTAGAAAAGGCAGAGGAGCCAGAGATCAAATTGCCAAATCCTCTGGATCATCAAAAAAGCAAGAGAGTTCCAGAAAAACATCTATTTCTGCTTTCTTGACTACGCCAAAGCCTTTGACTGTGTGGATCACAATAAACTGTGGAAAACTCTTCAAGAGATGGGAATACCAGACCACCTGACCTGCCTCTTGAGAAACCTGTATGCAGGTCAGGAAGCAACAGTTAGAACTGGACATGGAACAACAGACTGGTTCCAAATAGGAAAAGGAGTACATCAAGGCTGTATATTGTCACTCTGCTTATTTAACTTATATGCAGAGTACATCATGAGAAACGTTGGACTGGAAGAAGCACAAGCTAGAATCAAGATTGCCGGGAGAAATATCAATAACCTCAGATATGCAGATGACACCACCCTTATGGCAGAAAGTGAAGAGGAACTAAAAAGCCTCTTGATAAAAGTGAAAGCGGAGAGTGAAAAAGTTGGCTTAAAGCTCAACATTCAGAAAACGAAGATCATGGCATCTGGTCCCATCACTTCATGGCAAATAGATGGGGAAACAGTGGAAACAGTGTCAGACTTTATTTTGGGGGGCTCCAAAATCACTGCGGATGGTGACTGCAGCCATGAAATTAAAAGACTCTTACTCCTTGGAAGGAAAGTTATGATCAACCTAGATAGCATATTCAAAAGCAGAGATATTACTTTGCCAACAAAGCTCTGTCTAGTCAAGGCTATGGTTTTTCCAGTAGTCATGTATGGATGTGAGAGTTGGATGGTGAAGAAAGCTGAGCGCCGAAGAACTGATGCTTCTGAACTGTGGTGTTGGAGAAGGCTCTTGAGAGTCCCTTGGACTGCAAGGAGATCCAACCAGTCCATCCTAAAGGAGATCGGCCCTGGGTGTTCATTGGAAGGACTGATGTTGAAGCTGAAACTCCAGTACTTTGGCCACCTCATGCAAAGAGTTGACTCACTGGAAAAGACCCTGATGCTGGGAAGGGCTGGGGGCAGGAGGAGAAGGGGACGACAGAGGATGCGATGGCTGGATGGCATCACCGACTCAATGGACATGGGTTTGGGTAGACTCTGGGAGTTGGTGATGGACAGGGAGGCCTGGTGTGCTGTGATTCATGCGGTCCCAAAGTCGGACAAGACTGAGTGACTGAACTGAACTGAATGGAGAAACGCACAGATACTGTCCTCCACAAACTAGCTTCAAAAACAAAATCTGGCCAAATACCTGATTAGATGATAAAAAAAACTCCAAACAAGCAGACTTTTAAAATACACACACAAACATACAAGTTCCTGACATAATGTTATTCTAAAAGCAGAAGACCAAAATAAATAAATGAAATATTCATGTCAAAATCATAAGGGGTGTTCTTTTGAGAAGAGAGAACCGCTCATCAGAAATTAATGTCAGGACAGCTTGAATTCAAAGCATCAGCACAGTGGGATTGTACAAAGCCTTCTTCTTCATTTTTTTTCAACAATGCAGGAAAACAGCCTGACAATAAAAATTCCTGAATTCTTAGGAGGCGGTACAACAATGCAGTTAAGAGTGCAGACAATACTGCTGTTTGTATTAGTACAGAATATTCTGGAAAGTTATACAAGAAACTGATAATAATGGTTCACTTTAGAGAGAGGCACTGGGCATGGAGAGGGTAGGTGACTTTGTTAATTGTTTAACCTTTTGCGTTGCTTGAATTTTTTTTAATCATGTATTTTTTCAAGTAAATTTTTTAAAAGTAAAGTGATCTGGGGTCAGGGAAACCCTAGTTAGACTCTTGTCACTGCCAACTACTAGTTCCATGACCTTTACCAAGAGGCTTCATCTCTTTAGGCCTCAGTATTCTCATCTGTACTGTGGGACCAAATATAGTACCGGCCTCACAGAAATTTTAGGAGGACAATAATATGCATTAGCATGCCTTACAGGGCCCCTAGGTATAGTAGGTGCTCAATAAAGGGTTATAAAACACACCTAAAAAGTATTGATAAAGGAAACAATCCATCCTTAAAACTAAATAGTTATGCCCATTATCTTGTAAATAACCTATAAAGGAATACAATCTGCAAAAATACTGAATCACTATGCTGTACACCTGAAACCAACACAATATGATGCAGACCAACTATAAGAAAAAAAAGTGAATACAAGACAACAGTAATGCAGAAAGCGGCGGGGGATGTAGAAGGTATACAAATGCCTTTATTACAACTATCTATTTGCCATCAGCAGGAAGAGATTACGTTAAACCACCATCTTGAAAAATACGAAAGATATAAAGTCCATCTGAAAGAAAAGCTTTAAATTTCTCAAAAGCAGAGCCTAAAATCCTGTGTTTCCAAGCAGTTCCATCTGCCTGGGAAAGTTCTTAGCCAAAAAGCAGCCTCCCCTTACCCTCAGCCCAGAGGACAAAGCATGGAGCACTGTGCCAAGATGAGCAAGAAACTAAGGCTGACAGATCTCATTTTCTCCTCTCGCAGAGCTTCACAGATGCTACACACAGGAATCTTATTTCTCAGGATCTTACTGAAGTGCAGTTTCTGACTCAGCAGGTCTGGGGTGGAGGGGAGTCTGAGTGTCTGCAACTCTAACAAGCTCCCAGATGATGTCGGCGATGATGATGCTGCTACTGGTCCACGGACCACACTCAACACAGCAGGGTCCCCCTGACCCCAGGCTACAGTTCCACTGCAGGTTAGCAATGGCAGTCTTGAGTGACTCTATTTACTGTGATATTCTCTCCCCTGGTAACAATCTGACCAATTCTTCTAAAACAATGGTTCTCTCCTGGGAGCAGTTGTACCGCTCCCCCACCCCCCAACAAGGGACACTGGGCAAATGTCTGGAGACGTGTTGGGCTATCACAAGACGCAGAGAGCTACTGGAATCTACGGGTAAACCCCAGGGGTGCTGCTTAACATTCTGCAATTCACGTAACAGTCCCCGAACAAATAATTATCTATTCCTAAAATAACAGTGCTGAGGCTAAGAAACCACATAACCTCAAATAAACAGAAAACATGAATCAAGTGCTCTCAATTCACCTGGAGACTACAAATCGTAATTTTAGAACTGGGTCATCGATCCAACATGGTCCTTTCCCAGGCTAGATCTGAGGCAAGGGGTGGGGCAGTGGTGGTAATAAATTCGCAGAAAGAACAGGATGCTCTATGTAGGCAAGGGGTCACTGGGTCACAGTCTACATTTTGTTTAAGATCAAGTATATGTGGTTCAGTAAGCCAGTGGGTGACCTACTAAGCATTAAAAGCATTCTACCCATTTTTTTTTTTTGGCCACGCCATGCAGCTTGTAGGATCTTAGTTCCCCGACTAGGGACTGAACCCAGGCCCTCAGCAGTGAAAGCACAGAGTCCTAACCACTGGACTGCCAGGAAATTCCCAAACTTTCTACCATTTTGAGGAATGGAAATTTAAACAGGACTACAGCTCTATTTAAGGGAACTATAATTTAGACTGTAAGTTCACTGAAGGCAGGGCTGTATCCAGATTTGTTCATCCACAGAGCTACAGCACCTAACATACAGCACACAGCACTCAAATATCATGATGAATCCTGTAGATTCAAAACTACTACAAATTCCAAATGTGCTTGAACAGACACAGAGACTAAACAGGGGTACTATTTGTCATCACCATAACATTAATAACTATCTATCATAGAGCATGCATGGTATTGCATAAAGTAGAAAGGATTCTAGAATCACCCAGACCTCAACTCGAATCCAGACCCTCTCTCTCACTTGCTATATGACCTGGGACAAGTTACCACTGTGTCCATATCTGTAGAATGGGTACAATAATCCTTTTCTTTGAACTGTTTTGAAGTAACATAGTGTAATATATACTTAAATACTTGGTAGTTGGCACAGAACAGTTGCTACTTAACCAGTATTTCCTATCAGATTACAGGACTGGAGTAAAATACCCAGTGAAGTCTCATGATGCTGATTTCTATACACAAAAACATTTAAGAATTTCCTACCCAAGGATAGGAAGCTTTAGAATCCTTTTCCTTTAAACCAAAGGCCTTATCCCTTAGGCTTATGGAGTAATCAAAGGATTGTACACCTCCAACTTTGCAATGGCCATTAGGGGCCAGGTAGTGAATAATGATCAACAACGAAGGAGACCTCTTTGTCAGGGGACTATCTCAGGGCTGATCAGCATTGGACCACCACTGAGTCACTACTGGATGGAAATGAAATGTACTTGTGTGACAAATGCTAAGAACCTGGAAACTCAAAAGTAATTCTACAAGAACTGTGCCTTTCTGAGAAGAGTAAAATGAAGATGACTCAAAAGAAGAAGCCTGTGTCATAATCAACAGATAAAAACAAGTTATCTAGAGCATTAGCTATAGAGGTTCTAGGAAACGATCCAGAGTCAACACTCTCATTATGCATTTCTCACTGTTGAGTCGTGGTGGATTTGGATGAAAGGTGCAAGTGTGCTGGTTCTATTTACATCACTATGTCTCTGGGGGAAGATATTAAAAAGATGTGAGTAGAAGGGCACACTGGACAGTACAACTCTGCCATTGACGGAGCAGGTGCCTGATGTTGGGAAAGGTAGGCATAACCCCAAAGGCATGACAGAGGGGGACTGATTGGCTTCAGCTTTCCGGAAGCCCAGAAAATCAGGCAGAGGGCACAATCAGACTCCTGCCCAATATCTGAAACTTCACTGGAATTGCACAGCCCAGGGCAGTTAACTAGGATACTTAAGAAGCCCAATACTGAAACTTGGAAAGCAGCCTTGAAATAAGAAGCAGTAGCTAAAAACTCAACTTTACATCTGATCACGTGAGGCAGGGAGTGACACATCAGGGCAGCAGATGCACAGTGGCCCGTGAGTGTGGCAGAGCGCTCTTGACTTGCCAGGAGAACAAACATCCCAGAACTAGGTCAGAGTCTTGGTTCGCGCATTGGTGCCCACAGCAACTCCAAGGGGTAGGTCCTAAATGCTCCAAAAGACTAACTGCTCGATCTGACCTCAGGGGTCAAAACTGCTCGATCTGACCTCCGGGGTCAAAGCCAAGGCCTGGCCTAGTTTCTCCCGGTAACCACTCCCAATTCTGTCACTCATCCATTTGCCCAGATCCTTCTTAAACTGCATTTATATATCCTGCCTGGACCACCTCTTAAGATAATGAGTTTTAGAAGATTATTACCTGCTGTGTTAAGCATTACTTCCTTTCCTTGGTTATAATACGAAAAAGAGGAATTGAGGGTGAACTAGCAGAAAAGCTAATGTTTCTTTCATCAAAGGACAATCTCCTGTGTGGAAAGTGGAAATATTCAACAGCCTGGAACCACAAAGCATTTGAGCAGCAACCAGGAACTCAGGAAACCTAATGACTTCAAGTGCTTTGGTTGATGAGAGTCACTCAATGTGTGTTTATGAAAAATGGGACTGGACAAAGGCATAATTTGTGTTAGAACTACCTAGTTAGGAAATAGCTCAAATGTCATGCAGTCCAGCAATGTTTTCAGTCACAAACCCTCAGCTGATTACAAATACCCAAGGAACGAAGGTTGGTGAAAAACAGGAAAATCTGCTAGGAGACACTGCAATTAATACCACAGCTCTCTGCATAGTCAGGGGTGCCTGAGAACTACCAGGAAAAGGCCCTATCAATCCTCAGAGGGCATGGCGATCCCACTCACTGGCCGAGCTACACTAAGTGCCTCAGCCGGGATAAGTGCCATCAGCCACAAGCACTCTAATTGCAATATAGTGCCCTGGATGGATTTCTGGAACAGAAAAAGGGGCATGAGTGAGGAAGCTGGTGAAACTGGAGTAAGTCTGAAGTTTAATTAATCGTATAATCTTATTTTGACAAATGTGACGTTGTTATGTAGGATGTTATCATTAGGGGAAACTGGAAGAAGGCTATGTGGGAACTCTACTATCTTTGCAATTTTTCTATAAATGTGATATTATTCCAAAGTAATAGGGCTGTTAAAATTACTCGAAGTTCCTTTAAGGCAAATGTGTTTTATGACTCTTCAGAACCACTATGCTGGGAGTTAGAAAATAAAAACCATCAAGAGTTTCTGTCAGAATTTTAGAATCAGGATTCAGGGCAAAGGACATGAAAATACATTTCTCTGAAGAAGACATATAGCAATAACCAACAGGTGTATGAAAAGGTGCTCAGTACCACTAATCATCTGGGAAAGGCAAATCAGAACCACCAATGAGCTATCACTTCATGCCTGTTAGACTGGCTATCATCAAAAAGATAAGAGGTAATCAGCATTGGTGGAGATGTGCAGAAAAGGGACTCCATGAACACTGTTGGTAGGAAGATAAATTGGTGCAGCCACTATGGAAACAGTATAAAGGATGCTCAAAAAAAATTAAAAATAGAAATTCTTTGTGATCCAGGAATCCCTCTTCTGGGTATACAGAAGAAAATAAAATCAGCACCTCAAAGAGCTATCTGTGCTCTCACATTCATGGCAGCATTATCCACAGTAGCCAAGATAACGGCAATAACCTAAGTGTCCATCAATGGACAAATGGATATTTAAATAGGTGTGAAGGAATATTACTCAGCCTTTAAAAATAAAAAGAAGGAAATCCTGCCATTTTCAAAAACATGGATGAACCTGGAAGTCATGATGCAAAGGGAACTATGACAGGCACAAAAAGAAAACGACTACGTGATCTTACTCATACATGGAATCTAAAAAAGTTGAATACACAGAAGCACAGAGTAGAAAAACAGTCACCATAAGTGGAGAGTTGGGGGAAATGAGAACATGTACAAAGTTGGAGTAATGTAGGATGAACAAGTCCCAGAGACCTAATGTGTTAATACAGTGTGATGACCATACTTAAGAATACTGTATTGAATACTGAAACTTTGTTAACAGAGTAGATTTTAGATGTTCTCATGAAAGGAAGGGAGAGAGAGAGACAAAAGGAAGACAGGAAAGAAGAGGAAGAGGGAGGCAGGAAAGGAGGGAGCAAACTGTGAGCAGATGAATGTGTTAACTAGCGTGACTGTAGTAACCATTCCACTGTGTGGATGTAAATCAAATTTTTTACATTGTCTGTCTCACATATATACAATTTTTATTTTTAAAAATATATTTAAAAAAAGAATCAGGATTCAGCTGGGTGAGAATTCTCTCATATGAACTCTTTATGGGAAAGTGAGAAACATGTTAAAGATGAGGAAAAACTAAGCAGATATTTATTAGGATATGGAAATATTAAGCAGAGTCACAGAAGACACAGTGAGTCTTCTCACGTGAAGAGGAGGCAACAAGTGCTAAGATGGTTAAGTGTACAGTGACCTATCCCAGAATCATCTCATCCCAACGACAACCATGACTTCCCACAAGACAGACTTTGTGATGCACAGCAGGGGCCCCACAGCAGGGGCCAACACATATCCTCTCCGGGCACTGTGTACTTTACAGAACGGTACTTAGCCTCAGAAGCCCAACAAGCCTAAAACGTATAAACAGCCTGAGAAGAAAAGACTAGAACAAAATATGGGAATTCTAATACAATACCAAAACATCAGCAAGGTTTACCAGAATACAAAATAAAGTTACCTGGGTAATCAATCACCATTTGCTGACTTACTTGGGTGAAGACCACTGGCAAAGACAAGAATAAGAAAATGAGCTGCTTATTTAAGATCGGAGATAAAAAAGGTAAGGCAAGAAAAGATTAAGTATTTGGGTGGCAACAAGAAACAACTGTATCAAATCTTTCCAAAAGCAAAAAAGAAAGACTGCACTGAAAATATACTGCCGATTAAAAGCCCTGAATCGTGGAGATTTGGGGGTTGATGCCTAAAAGACTTGAAAAATATAGTAACGTGGCTACCAGAAGAGAAAAAAAAAGTTGCCACGAGAGATTTACAGAAATATGGCCTACTTACATATTTTTGCAGAGGGTTAGAGAAACCATCGAAATGGCTTTCAACTGGACAATAATGGCTCTTAACCCAACTCCTATATTTCAGCCGAAGGTTCAGAAGGTTACAGTTACAACCCAGCTCCAACTAGAAGCCTGGTTTTGACACCTAGAAATGGATTCCATTTCCCTGCCTCCCCCATCACCAAAAATCAGACACTCAACCGGGCCAATGGCTTTCCTACAGGCTCTGATCTGTGCTAATCACTGAGTCGGATTATAGATCGCATTCAATCAACACATCCAAGCATAAAAAGGTTGAAAAAAAAAAGACCAACTTGTAAAACATCAAGTATTTTGGACTTGTAGATAATAAATCAGGTCTTTGTTTTTAATGAATTCAGTTTGCACTAATTGATAACAAAGTGATGTATGAATGAATCCACTGTGCATATGCATCATACACGCTTGTGAGCAAAGACAAACATTTTAGAGGGAAACAAGCAAACACAGCAAGGCATTTATGGCTTTAGGGCAGGCTTGGCCATTAGCAGAGCAATGCTGGCACTCTGCCTAATCTCTGAGTCTTTTTCCTAATCTTGTGAACAAAATAGCCAGGTCCACTCTTCCTCTGGGAAGAAATTCTGTCAAACCAAGTGACAACCTTCAGATTCCATCAATCTGTACCTCTAATGTACTGAGGGATAATACTCCAAAGGCCACATAAACAGAGTTTGATTAATGATCCAGTTCTGCACAAATGATGTTAAAGTAGAAATATTACTCAAGACAGCTACATCATTACCCCTTTCCATTCCTATAGATAATTAAAACCTTTACTTATATGATTTATACCAGCTTCTGGGAGGCAGAATAATTTCAGATCACTCTTAAGTGTTTCTTAATCCCAACACCAGAACTGAAGGAACACAATTCTACTTACAGTTACGAATGTTACTCCAGTCGATTTTGGAGAAGAAAGGATGACAGCAAAGGCCCTCAAACTTCAGTCTCTCTTGCTGGCCACACAACAAACTCTGGATTAGATCAAGCAATTCACTGCTAACTTTGGGGTCATCTGGAAACTTCAAGAACCGCTATTTCAAAAAAAAAATTTTTTTAATGAAATATTCCCTTAGCAAATCAGCTTCTCGTATCTCAAAGTTAAAAAAGTAGTTCTCAAATAAATAAAACAAAAAAGTAGTTCTCATATATTCAAGTTTCTTTTTTTTTTTAAGAAGGAAGTTTTATGTCCTCTTAACTTTGGACTAAAGGCATGTTCCCAAAGAAGATGTGTTCTCTTCACATCAATAGGCCTAGCTCCCTTGCAAGGGTTCAATACCCTTCATGACTTGATCTCTGTACCCTCTTCCGTCTCACCTAGCTACACTCCCCACCTCACTCTTTGCCATCCAACAATGATATACTGTTTAAAGCTGCCTGAACAAATCACTCTGTTCTCTATGCTCAGAAGGCCTACCCCAACCCGTGCCCCTCCTTCCCTCCCTCCCTCCCACCTCCCTCTTCCACTCCATCACTCCCTCTGCGTGCTCCCCCTGTACTCTGCTTTTGCACATACACACTGTATTTTGATTTCCATGTGATAATGGAGAAAGAAGGCCAAGAGTGCCTTTCTCCTTGCCCATCACTGCAAACTTGGTACCTAACAGTGCCAAGGGCGAGTTACTCATTACTGAATGAATGGATGGAAATGAAGGAAACAGGTGAGACTTAAACGTCATCTCGGGGGAAATTTTAACTCAGGAGGAGACACAAGAATAGCAAGAAATATATGTATGTATTAAGGATACAAAAAGTATATTTTATATAGAAAAATATGTACTAAGCATCCCTGGAAGAAATTGGATGATACACAAAAATCTGTGAAATAAACTCTCTTTTTCCTTTTTGTTGAAACTAAAACATAGATATTTGTCATATCCTTAAGAAACAGGCTAATATAATGACAAATATAGTTTCTATACGATAGCTTTAATTCTACTTTATGTGTTTATTAGTATTTCTATCCATGTCTCTGAATTTTAACCATATTTGACAGCTGGTGGCACTAACAAACAGTATAGCATACCAAGAGCATCTATTTCAAAGCTAGACTGCCTGTGCTATTTTGGGCAAGTTATTTAACCACTCTGTGCTTTGGTTTCCTCATCTGTAAAATGAAAATAATAACAATAATACAATCTACCTCACAGGATTGCTTGAGGATTAGCCAAATTAATGAACTATATTTCATAAATCCTATGACCCCCATTTTACTCACATTTAACATCACTGTAATCAAAACATTTTATAATCAATAAAATATCCTACATTAATTGGCAGCAGTTTTTCCTTTTTAATGATACCTAAAATGATGACATAGACTTAAAATTACTGGCACCTGAGAGTCAATATAATACAATTAACAAAGCATTTAGAATTTCTTTTGGCACAGAGTAAGTGCTATATAAAGTATTTGCTATTGTTATTATCTGGAACTTCTGGTTTACATTATAAATGTTCATTCACACCATTTTAAAATGACATTTCTCAATATTACCTCAGAATCTAATAAGGGCTCTTTACCTGGAAATTCATGATGTTATTGAAGGTTTTGGCTGAGGTTCCTTCAGTGAATGGGCATCTTCCATAAACCATCTCATAAGCAATAACTCCCACTGACCACCAATCACAGTCTAGGCTATAGGCACCTTTTCCATCCCCATTCATCACGGTCAACACTTCAGGGGCCATGTAATCTGGAGTACCAACCGGGAGTTTGGCATTTACCTGGAAACCCACAAATAAAATGAACACAGCAAATTTTCAATTATCCTCAAATAGATTGCCAGCAGCCACAATTCAGACATAAGCTGATTTGCCTCTGATTACTATTCTCCCAGGCACTTGAACCTTCTGTCAAGTGGCACAGCATCAGGAAATGCAAATGAGTCACTCACTTAAAAAAAAAAAAAAAAAAGCACATAATGTAATCCAAAGGCAAAGGGGCCAGGGTTGCTGATGATATACACTATTTGATTACACAAATGAGAGTTGGGTACATACCTGGAAAGGAAGATGCCTTTCCTGATACTTCTTATTGATACAACACAACTTCTCTTACTTAGGGAAACAGTAAAATGATAATAACATCTAAAGATGAATCTAAAAGATCAATCTACCCTGTACTGGAAAACTGGCAGCTAGCTGGCAATACAATATCATAACATGTGTTCTATCTCAAGTTCAAATATTTGGAATCAATATTCCTATTCGGCGCACCCACAAGGCAATATACGATAAATAACTTCCACCAGAGGTCAAATGTTATTAATGAGTTCATTTTCCTCACTCCCAACTCCTGCTCCTCTGATTCTCTCCCCACTGTTCAGAAACACGGAGCCCTCCAATCCTATGGCACTCAAGCACATGACCTTGACAAAGAAATATCAGGGCAATGTAGCTTTGTCTCTTTATAAAGCTAAACACATTCCATTTAAGGAGCTGTCCTTATTTCTGAGAATTTGTCCTTCTGACTGGTTTATTGTTTAAACATCCTTTGTTTCTTGAAATGATGCTGATGAAAAGGTATGTTTTCTATCTCTCACTCCCACTCCTTCCTAGGCAACCTAGTAAGCTGGCAACCTTTGGGTCTTCAAAATTGTCTTGAAGTTTTATTGAGCCACGAAATCTGAAGTTGAAAGATCACCTCTCTAACCTTCTTCCCTGTTGAACGAGAGGGCCTGATACTGATCACATACTAGGTTGACCAGCTGCCCAATAACCCTATATCTAAAAAGGATCCTCTCATATCAGTAGTTACAAGGTACAAAAGAACTCTCCCCCCATTAAAGGGTATTCAGTGCCCCTATTTGAGCTAAGAGATTCTATAGGTGTGACCACACATCTTTAAGGCTGGGCTTTGTATCAAGAAAATCAATTTGCTTTGCTTTGATGTGAATAGAGATTGAGAGGAAGTCAATGTTTAGAGAAAATGTTAGGAATCTCCTTTAACCAGTGATGAAGCCCCAAGCTCTTCCAGCCTGAAACTTTAATCCTGCCCATTCCCAAAGACCCATTGTTAGAGAAAACAAATTCATTCTTCCTACTCTCTCTCTTTTCACCCCTTCCCTCAGGCCCACCACAGGTTTGTTTCAAACCCTAAACCCAGAGAACAGTGTGATATTGTTGTTCTTGAACCAGTCAGCCATTGGGCAATAGCACTTCCATTACAAACACACACTTGGGAAAACTAAATGGTCACACGACCCAAGAAACTCACAGGCCTGTGCTGACAGACCAAAGTGAGGAGAAAGGAGAAAACATTTGGTCTAAGACAGGACAACTTAAGCTTGAGCAACTGTAAGTAGCTTCAGTCAAAAGGCAACCTTGATGTCAGGAAGCCTGAGTCAAGACTTCTGTCTTTTAATGTGTGTGTAACAGAATGATCTCTGTTCATTTCCAAGGCAAACCATTCAATATCACAGTATTCCAAGTCTATGCCCCAACCAGTAACGCTGAAGAAGCTGAAGTCGAACAGTTCTATGAAGACCTACAAGACCTTCTAGAATGAACATCCAAAAAAGATGTCATTTTCATTACAGGGGACTGGAATGCCAAAGTAGGAAGTCAAGAAATACCTGGAGTAACAGGCAAATTTGGACTTGGAGTACAGAATGAAGCAGGGGAAAGGCGGAGTTCTGCCAAGAGAACGCACTGGTCATAGCAAACAACCTCTTCCAACAACACAAGAGAAGACTATACATGCACATCACCAGATGGTCAACACCAAAATCAGATTGATTATATTCTTTGCAGCCAAAGATGGAGAAGCTCTATACAGTCAGCAGAAACAAGACCAGGAGCTGACTGTGGCTCAGTTCATGAACTCCTTATTGCCAAATTCAGACTTAAATTGAAGAAAGTAGGGAAAACCACTAGACCATTCAGGTATGACCTAAATCAAATCCCTTATGACTATACAGTAGAAGTGAGAAATAGATTTAAGGGACTAGATCTGATAGACAGAGTGCCTGATGAACTATGGACAGAGATCCATGACATTGTACAGGAGGCAGAAATCAAGACCATCCCCAAGAAAAACAAATGCAAAAAAGTAAAATGGCTGTCTGGGGAGGCCTTACAAATAGCTGTGAAAAGAAAGGAAGCGAAAAGCAAAGGAGAAAATGAAAGGTATACCCATTTGAATGCAGAGTTCCAAAGAATATCAAGGAGAGATAAGAAAGCCTTCCTTAGCGAGCAATGCAAAGAAATAGAGGAAAACAACAGAATGGGAAAGACTAGAGATCTCTTCAAGAAAATTAGATACCAAGGAAACATTTCATGCAAAGATGGGCTCAATAAAGGACAGAAATGGTAGGGACCTAACAGAAGCAGAAGATATTAAGAAGAGGTGGCAAGAATACACAGAAGAACTGTACAAAAAAGATCTTCACAACCCAGATAATCACGATGGTGTGATCACTGACCTAAAGCCAGACATCCTGGAATGTGAAGTCAAGTGGGCCTTAGGAAGCATCTCTACCAACAAAGCTAGTGGAGGCTGATGGAATTCCAGTTGAGCTCTTTCAAATCCTCAAAGATGATGTTGTGAAAGTGCTGCACTCAATATGCCAGCAAATTTGGAAAACTCAGCAGTGGCCACAGGACTAGAAAAGGTCAGTTTTCATTCCAATCCCAAAGAAAGGCAATGCCAAAGAATGCTCAAACTACCGCACAATTGCACTCATCTCACATGCTAGTAAAGTAATGCTCAAAATTCTCCAAGCTAGGCTTCAGCAATATGTGAACCGTGAACTTCCAGATATTCAAGCTGGATTTAGAAAAGGCAGAGGAGCCAGAGACCAAATTGCCAACATCCACTGGATCATCGAAAAAGCAAGAGAGTTCCAGAAAAACATCTATTTCTGCTTTGTTGACTACGCCAAAGCCTTTGACTGTGTGGATCACAAGAAACTGTGGAAAATTCTGAAAGAGATGGGAATACCAGACCACCTGACCTGCCTCTTGAGAAACCTGTATGCAGGTCAGGATGCAACAGTTAGAACTGGACATGGAACAACAGACTGGTGCCAAATCGGGAAAACAGTATGTCAAGGCTGTATATTGTCACCCTGCTTATTTAACTTATATGCAGAGTACATCATGAGAAATGCCGGGCTGGGTGAAGCACAAGTTGGAATCAAGATTGCCAGGAGAAATATCAATAACCTCAGATACGCAGATGACACCACCCTTATGGCAGAAAGCAAGAAGAACTAAAGAGCCTCTTGATGAAAGTGAAAGAGGAGAGTGAAAAAGTTGGCTTAAAACTCAACATTCACAAAACTAAGATCATGGCATCTGGTCCCATCACTTCATGGCAAATAGACAGGGAAACAGTGGAAACAGTGACATACTTCATTTATTGAGGCTCCAAAATCACTGCAGATGGTGACTGCAGCCAGGAAATTAAAAGACACTTACTCCTTGGAAGAAAGCTATGACCAACTTAGACAACATATTAAAAAGCAGATCATTACTTTGCCAAAGGTCCGTCCAGTCAAAGCTATGGTTTTTCCAGTAGTCATGTATGTATGTGAGAGTTGGACTATAAAGAAAGCTGAGCACTGAAGAATTGATGCTTTTGAACTGCGGTGTTGGAGAAGACTTTGAGAGTCCCTTGGACTGAAAGGAGATCCAACCAGTCCATCCTAAAGGAAATCAGTCCTGAATATTCATTGGAAAGACGGATGCTGAAGCTGAAACTCCAATACTTTGGCATCTGATGCGAAGAACTGACTCATTTGAAAAGCACCTGATGCTGGGAAAGACTGAAGGTGGGTGGAGAAGGGGACGACAGAGGATGAGATGGTTGGATGGCATCACCAACTCGATGGACATGAGTTTGAGTAAACTCCGAGAGTTGGTGATGGACAGGGAGGCCTGGCATGCTGTAGTCCACAGGGTCACAAAGAGTCAGATATGACTGAGTGACTGAACTGGAAATAAATAACATTTTTTAAAGTACTATAAAAAATACATAAAAACAGGAGAAGGAAAACTGTAACATCCTGGTTTGACTAGGTAGTGGTAATTTCACTGTATCGTTGATTACATGCTTACCCTTTATGCCTGGTTATTCTGCAGAACCATTAAAACACAATCCTCAAATATTAATCATTTCTACATATCAGGGTTTATTTTATCATCACATTGGATTGTTTGGGAATATCCAGTTCTCCTTGCTTACAGCTCCCAGGGCTTGGTCACTTGTTCACAACCAGAGTTGAAAGAAAGTTGACCGGGTCATGTTTATCAGCATGACCCAGCAAGAGGTATAAACTGTGAATTCCTCATTTTCAAACAAAGACTTATCAGAGAGCCAGATAACTCTGCAACTGATTTCTGCTCCATAACAGGTAAGTGACTGTATACATTTTATGTCCAATAATTTTGCAAGTTTCCAAAATTTTAAGAAAAATATTCCCTAGCTTTTTTTCTGTACTACTCCTACTACAGTAATTACTATTAACAAAGACTTATAATGACAATTACTTGGGCTTCCCTGATAGCTCAGTTGGTAAAGAATCCACTTGCAATGCAGGAAACCCTGGTTTCATTCCTGGGTCAGAAAATCCCCTGGAGAAGGGATAGGCTACCCACTCCATTATTCTTGGGCTTCCCTTGTGGCTCAGCTAGTAAAGAATCCGCCTACAATGTGAGAGACCCAGGTTCAATCTCTGGGTTGGGAAGATCCCCTGGAGAAGGGAAAGGCTACCCACTCCAGAATCCTGGACTGGAGAATTCTGAGGACTGTATAGTCCATGGGGTCAAAAAGAGTCAGGCATGACTGAGAAACTTTCAATTTCAAGGACCACTAAGTTTCCATTTGTTACTGACCTCCAAGTACATTAAACCTATTCAACATGTAATCTCACAATTCCTGATAGGGATTTTGCAAGATCCTTTCACTCTTCTCTGGTGGCAATTCACATCCAGCCAATCTGGGTGAGAAGTTAAAGGTGGGACCGTGTACTAGGAGCCCAGCCTGCCTGCAGTACATCATCTAACAAGATCCCAGTTTTACTGAACTTTGATTTTCCCTGTATTGACAGGGAAGAAAGTATACAAGTTCAGGAGCAGGCAATAATCAGATGACCAGGAGACAGAAAAGTCCGTCATATTTTGGAGAGATAGAGGGGGAAGAAAGGGAGGCAAGGGGAAGGAGAGGGAAGAAAAGGAGAGAGATTAACCCAGCAGACTGTTTTAGATTACAAAACTAGCAGATTCTTTAACAAGCAAAAAGCAGACAGAGAGGAAGGTAAGAAAACCCATCTTCTTCCTCCCAATCCCCTTCTCTGAACATACTTATACAGAAAACTGTTTGAACTTAACTTTCCTCCTCTAGCTGCCCAGGGCACAGATACACACCTGCAGAAGCAGGGGAGGAAATATTCTCACTATGTTGTCCTTCTCATGGAAAAGTAATAAAATCTTTTCACTACTCCATAAATCTCAAAAAGGGTTATCTCCTATGGGTTTCCAACTGCTAAATGGTAGTGATTATCACTTAACATGCTATAATGCTCTTTACTTATAATCTCCTTACAATTGTTTTCATGAGGACTGAGACAGGTAGGAACTGTTAGCTATCTGCCATTCTCTGAGATTCTAATAAGGGGAAGTGGGTGACATCTCTGCTCAACACCCAAACCTCCAGGCAATATGGTCCACCTGTGTTCACTAACAGAAATACCCTCAAGCAACATTCTGACTAAAAAGCTTAAATAAAGACAATGGAAGGTGAGAAACTCAACAGAGCTAAGATTCACAAGTACCCAAAATACATAGACAATATGTGGCAGTGACAAGGAAAATGATAAATGGATTTGGGATAACATACAATAATTCCAATGAGTGTGTGAGTGAGTGAGTGAGTGAGAGAGAGAGAGAGAGAGAGAGAGAGAGAGAGTGTGTGTGTGTGTGTGTGTGTGTGTATTTGGGAGCGGGGCATGCCATGAGGCATGCAGTATCTTAGTTCCCTGACCAGGGATCAAACTCATAGCCCTCTACGGTGGAAGTACACAGTCCTAACCACTGGACTGCCAGGAAATTTCCAAATTATATTTTATATAGTATATTTTTAATCTAAAAAAACTTTTAAAACCTACTTTAGACCTATAAAACATCCTATTTAAAGGAAACATATTTTATCCACCACCACTGATCAAAAATACAAAAAAAAGTTTTAATTCTATATCTATACTTGACTTGATCTAGACCGCAAATTACTGATTGTTTATAACAAAAAGGCCTTTGCACTTAAAACAGTGCCAAAAATTCCTCCTCAACTGCTTTACACATTCAGGCTCTAAGAGCACAAAGCTCTGGGGAGAAGATTCTCTAAGAGGAGAGGAGCTACAGCATTTTCAAGTGAGTAAAACTGAGGGTCATTATCTCCTTGACCAAAAAAAATCAGGGTTTGACCACTGAGCTGCAAATAAACCTGAGTTCATTTGCTCCTAGGCTGATCACCTGGAAAAGGCGATGGCACCCCACTCCAGTACTCTCGCCTGGAAAATCCCACGGATGGAGAAGCCTGGTGGGCTGCAGTCCATGGGGTCGCCAAGAGTCAGACACGACTGAGCAACTTCCCTTTCACTTTTCACTTTCATGCATTGGAGTAGGAAATGGCAACCCACTCCAGTGTTCTTGCCTGGAGAATCCCAGGGATGGGGGAGCCTGGTGGGCTGCTGTCTATGGGGTCACACAGAGTCGGACACGACTGAAGCAACTTAGCAGCAGCAGACTCATCACCTGAAGGGAATGTTGCTACCATCTGAAGACCTGAAAAAGGCAGTTTGCAGCACTGGAAAACAGAAATCGGAAATGAAAAGCAGTCCCATCTCCACCGAGGGCTCTGAAGAGAGTAACTTCAGATGCAGAGACCTTACTCTGCTTTTTTCTTGTTTGTACTGTGTCTTCATTGTGATACGTGGCCTCTATTTTCTCTAGTTGTGGCACAGGGGCTTCTCTTGCTGTGGTGCACCAGCTCAATTGCCCCACAGCATGTGGGATCTTATATCCCCCACCAAGGATGGAACTGCCGTGTCCCCTGCACTGGAAAATGGATTCTTGACCACTGGACCACCAGGGAAATCCAGGACCTTACTCTTTATTCCCATTTGTTTTCTAAGCAATGACTCTGGATCATGATCCAGTTCTCCAAGTAGGCTTTCTAATCAAACACATATTGCCAGCTCTGTTAAGCCTCCTGATGTTTCTCCATCTATGGCAGAGGTTTTCCACCAAGGGTGATTCTGTCCCCCAGTGAACACTGGGCAATGTCTGGAGTTACTCTGGGTTGTCACAACTGGAGGGGAGGCTACTGGCATCTAGCGGATAGAGACCAGGGATGCAGCTAAACATCCTACAATATACAGGACAGCCTCCACCACAGAGAATTCTCTCGATTAAAATGCGTGTGGCTCTGACTACATACCCATGCTTCATTTTATTTCTAGATGCCTGAGTTTATTAAGATCACTAATGCAAGGCATAGGTTTTCGAATCCCAGATGGTAGAATTTTGTATAATTTAACTTTTTTTCCTGTACTTTAATCCACTAAATCCAACACCTAAGTTTTCATGCCTGTTTCCAAATTATACATAATTTTTGGTGGCTCGGACAGTAAAGAATCTACCTGCAATGCAGAAGACCCAGGTTCAATCCCTGGGTCAAGAAGATCTGTTAGAGAAGGAAATGGCAACCCACTCCAGTACTCTTGTCTGGAAAATTCCATGGAGAGAGGAGCCTGGTGGGCTACAGTCCACAGGGTCACAAAGAGTCAGACACAACTGAGCAACTAACAATTTCACTTCAAAACATAAAATTCTTTGATACTCTCATTATTAATGTAATGATCAAGTAGAAGAGATTATAAGCACATAATCTGAAGGGAGGACAACCAATGCTGAGGCTGAAAAACCCTGACCTCACACAACATAAAGAGCCTATTTTTCCAAGAGCCTGAACCTGAAAGAAGTTACGTCAAATAGGCCTCAAATCTATAGAAGAGGGAGGTGAAACCCTGGAATGCAAAGAGTTAACACAAACTTGAGCCTTTTCCAAATATAATAATACCCACCTGCCCTTTATAAGGACTAAACTCTCAGAGCCAGGGGGTATTTTGAAGAGCAGGCCCCCCTTCATTTCTGCATTTTAACTAGAATCAGTATATTCTGTAGAAAGAATAAAAGCCCAAGTTCCTAAGGATTTGTACAGGTCACCAAGTAATTCAGTTGGGAAATGAGTCTTAAAATCTAAGTCGATTTTCTCTTAGACTTAGCATTTTTTGCATAGTTGACTTGAAAATTTACATTTTAGCATGTGCCAACTTGATGAGGTTTTTAAAATCTAATTTTCTTTTACTTTGTCATCTTTTTCCTAAAGTATTCTCATTCTTGACCTCAATAGCTACCCTCTTGCCTTCCTATTAGCACATGGAATACAGCTTAATAATAATTAACATGTGGAATACAGCTTAATTTTTACCAAAGGTCCAGGACTTAGAATTGACATTTTGAGCACTTGGTTCTTAATGCTTGGTTCAAATGCTCTAGTGATTAATTTTCATTGCACTGCATATGAAGTAGAGGATTTGAGATAAATAAGGTTAAATTTCATCAAAATATTTAAAATGAAAAAGAGAATGTAACAGAAGACAATTAATAAGCAAGGAAAATGAAGGGAAAAACAAAGTATTTCCCCCTTTTTTTTAACCAAACTACAAGAATGTTCCTTAAAATGTTTTGTAGAGTATTAACAGGTATTTTACATAAAAGGGTCTCAGGTCAAGTAAGTCTGGAAAATAGCTCTGTGACCCATCCCCACCCACCCGGCAGAGAAATCATTTCACAGCTGGCAGATGAAGGCTTCAGAGTGTCACTCAACTTTATCCCATATTTTCCAAACTTATGAGGACCTCATAACACTTTGTAGTATAAGTTCTATTAAGTTAACTTATTCTATTTTGTTACCATCTTATTTGAGTTCATTTTAGCAGCTGATCCAAAATCCACCAGCTTGATGTGTCCCGTTCGGTCAATGAGGATGTTCTCGGGCTTGATGTCTCTGTATGGAAATCAAGGCCATAAATTAGTGTTGTCTTCTCCATGCCAATCATCAAGCAACTGCAGACCCAGGATCGTGATTCGGCCAAGAATCTTAGTGTCTATGGTTTTGCCATACAGACCTCCCTACTGATGGACATATGTAATAAGCATTTTAAAAAACAAATTAAAGTAAAAGAAAGAGAAAGAATAGAGGGAGGAAGGGAGGGAGGGGGAGGGAAGCAGAAAAGGAAAGGGAACAAATACCTGTTATTAGATGGATTAGTTCTCCTCAAGACACACATTTCATATTACGAAAACTAAGGCCACAAGACGCTAAGGGGTTTGCTCATGGTCATATGGCTAGTCAATGGGAAAAAAAACCAAACTCTATTCAGGATTTTGTGGTTCCTGGACTAACGAGCATTCCATTCCCACAACATTCTCAGATGCTCATAAAATTTACATTTTAGTGAAGATGTAAAGAAACACTTTTCAATTGAGGATTTGGGAGAACACATTTGTCGATTACTAACAAGCGAGGTAAGAAGACTACATTGTCTTCTGTTTCTGTGTGGTAGGCCACTTCCTTGTGCAAATTAAATTTGGTTTTCCTACCATAGCATCCAAAGAACTTAAGAGCTCCTTTTATTAGGCACATTAACAGATCTGACTAGCAAATGTAAGAACACTCAATTTTAGATCTATTTCATTGCTGAATGGGGAAGCAGAAACATCTGCCATTTTGCACAATTTGCCTTAAGCCAATTATTGGTGAAGACTGGCTAAAAACTGGATGAAGAATTATTTTGATGCTGAAATCACTCACTCCATTTTAGGAAGTCTTAGGTGATACAAGTAAATTCTCAGTAGACTACCAGAGTCTCACTTACCGATGTACATAGCCCATCTGATGAACGCTGTGGACAGCCAAAATCAGTTCAGCTAGGTAAAACTGAATCATATTTTCATCTAATTGGTCCTCATATCTATTCAAAAGTGACAGCAAATCCCCTCCAGGCTGATATTCCATGACCTGTACAGAATGCCAAAGTTATTCATTCTTCATACACCCCCCCCAAAAAAAGGAAATGTTCTCAATTAGATCCTCAAATACTGCCTGACATGTTATAATTACAATGTCTTCACAAAGCTATGAAGATGTGTGAGACACACTGTAAGTCTCATGTAGGATGAGGTCCCTGCCCTAAGGAAATTACAGCCGTTACCCAAGAGAATCAATACAATAAAGACACCTCCTAAACACCATGCACAGTGTTTGCAAGGCAAGTTTGAAAAGCTGAATTAAATCCGCCCACTCACCCACCCACCCAGGTCGACACCCCAGACAGTCCCTAGGATTGATTAGATGCACAGCATAGATGGAGACTCCTGGAGGGCAACAAACCCTCTTTCTGCAAACCTTTCTGCATTCCTCTCAGCACCAGACAGAATATAGAAGGTAGACAATAAACATGATACAATCTTTTCCTTAAACAGTTTGGAAGGTAATCTGACCACTTCTGTTAAAAATTTAACTCTCAAACAAGGGCTCTGTGACAAGCTAGAAGGGTGGGATGGGGAGGGAGGCTGGGGAGGGAGGGGACATGGGCATACATATGGCTGAATCTTGTTGTATGACAGAAAACCACAAAATTCTGTAAAGCAATTATCCAATTTAAAATTTTTTTAACTTTTAAATGTAAATATATACCCTTTGAACCAGTAATTCTATTTCTGACCGTTTACTTCATAGGAATTTGCAACAGTTTGTCAATAAAGAGATTCATTGCAGAATTGTTTGTAATATGGGAAAAAGAAACCCTGGAAATCAAATAGCCATCACTAAGAGACTGCTAAAATATGATACATCTAAACAATAGGTTAAGATGCAGATATTAAAAATGAATGGATGGGACTTCCTTAGAGGTCCAGTGGTTAAGAATTCGCCTTCCAGTGCAGGAGGCGCAAGTTTGATCCCTGGTTGGGAAGCTTAGATCCCACAGGACTTGGAGCCAAAAAACCAAAACAATATTGTAGCAAATTCAATAAAGACTTTAAAAATGGTACACATACCCCAAAAAAAGAAATCTTAAAAAAAAAATGGATTTGATCTAGTCATTCTGCCATGGAAAGCTACCCATGATAAGTGATGCCCTAAACAGGATACACTAAAACTTTTTGTGATTGAAAAAGTATTTGTTACATTTGTTATTATATACATAGGGGGGAAAAAACTGGAAGAATATAAAGTACAGCCTTAGAGAAAATGTTTCATTAGCAAAAAATGTCTTCCACCTGAAGAAACCAAAATTCTTCCACCTCCTGATAACAGATTGACATTCCAGAGGCTTTAAGGCTCGTCCCCAGCAGGTTTCAAGTCTCAGCCCAGTGACTCTCTGCCTTTCAGTTTTGTCCTCTGTAAAATGGGGATAAGACTGTGCCTAGCGCCCACAAGATCCTCCACTACCATTCAAGTCCTTTCCTTGCCCTGAATTCATGGCACTATCCTTTCCACTCCGGCTAGGAGAAGCTGGGATCCATTTTGACCATCTTTGCAATCATGCCAACACTTCCTAAGCTCTCCTTCTGTCCTTTGCTCTGATTTCCCATTTTATCTATATATCTATATATATGTGTGGGTGTGTGTGTGTCTTTCAAGTTGTCTCAAACCCTTTCTGGAAAGAGGCAAGTTCTTAAAAGCTTTTAAAAAACACTAAATTTCTCAAAGGCTTACCAGGTGGCACTGGTGGTAAAGAACCTGCCTGCCAATTCAGGAGATCTAAGAGATGCGCGTTCAATCCCTGCATCAGGAAGATCTCTTAAAGAACGGCATGGCAACCTACTCCAGTATTCTTGCCTGGAGAATCCCATGGACAGAGGAGCCTGGGAGGTTATAGTCCATATGGTCACAAAGAATCGGACATGACTGAAGCAACTTAGCACACACGCACACAAATCTCTCAAACCACTGCATTATAGAAGCCAACTACAGGATGTGAATTATCTCCATCCTCCTCCAAATTTCTGTTTGCTTTCAGTCCAGAATTAGAAGAAGGCTCTAGCCAAGTCAGACATGGAGCAGCTGCATATGTCCCCAGAGGCCTCAGGCTGGTCAGTACAGTCTCTGCCCAACACCAGGTCAACAGACACCAGGGACCTCAGGAGGAACCAGGAACTTGCATGTCCTCCCCAAGGGCCCCTCGTCACCTGGCATCTTACACGTAGCAGATACTCAACCAGATACTGGACAATTTGAAAATGAAGTTTCCATTATGAACTAACAAGGACAGCAACACTGAGAATGAGCATCAGCTAAAATGCAGACTTTATTTCCCCCAAATTCTAGGCAGATGTAAGCTGCTTGTCCCAATCCTCGAAGAGCCCGCGGAAGGCACCTGGCTGCCTACTGCTCACCCACACATCCCAACCTGCTTCTCCACACGCTCTGGGCATGTGGGTGAATGTTAATTTTTTTACGTCTGTTTTAAAAATATATACTGCCATTAAAAAGGTCTTAAATATCCACATGCAAAAAAATATTGCAGATAATAACCGAAGTACTCATGCTTTTAGCAAAACGTCTTAAAATAGGAACAATGCGTATTTATGACGACATGGTGCACTTACAAATTTTCTGATCCGGCTCTATTAAAGACGTGAAGAAAATAGAATGGATTGCAAGTTTAAGACTGAGAAAGTCAAACACAGAGCAGCTGCTGGCCACTAAGATTCTATCTGTGGAACTTCCCTGGTTGTCCAGTGGCTAAGACTCCACACTCCATTGAAAGGGGCCCAGGTATGTATGATCCCTGGTCAGGGAACTAGATCCCACATGCACTAATTAAGAGCTCAAGTGCTGCAACTAAAGATCCTGCATGCTGCAACTAAGATCTGACACAGCCAAATAAATATTTAAACAAAAGAAAATTCTGTCTGTAATGACAATGAAAAGTAGTTCAGACAATCAGAACCATCTCTTAGAAAGGCAAAAACATATGTAAGCTTTGCTTCTATTCAGAAAATCCAAATTCCTGAGCTGAAAATCCCTTCCCAAATTAGATTAGTCTTTTCTACTGGTCAAACAACTTTCCATTTCTTGAAAACGGCTCATTAAGAAAATAAGCAACAAAAATGACAACAGCTACTAGGCAGGAGGCTCTACAGCATGAGGTCAAGAAAGTCACACTAAATAACAAAACTCCTTATCAAAGAACCTAATCAAATTTGACCTTCCAACAAGATTCTGGACTGCCAGAAAATTACTGAACATCCCAACTGCACACCATCAGAACTTAGTTTAGGCACTTACTGACTAAATTTGGCTACCCACGATGTGACCCCCATCCCCAAACTATCCTACTGAGGTATAGTCACTCATCCTGGGATGAATGGAGCCCAAGGGAAGACAACTTGTGTGTGGTGATACCAAACTTCATCAGTTTTGCTCTTGAGTCTAAAGAAATAATAAAGAACCAGGACTTGGACACTTTCAGAAAACATTTTTAGACTTTCAAGTCAGTTCAGTCACTCAGTCGTGTCTGACTCTTTGTGATCCCATGGACTGCAGCATGCCAGGCTTCTCTGTCCATCACCAACTCCCAGAGCTTGGTCAAACTCATGTCTGTCAAGTCAGTGATGCCATCCAACCATTTCATCCTCTGTTGTCCCCTTCCTGTCCTGCCTTCAATCTTTCCCAGCATCAAGGTCTTTTCCAATCAGTCAGTTCTTCACATCAGGTGGGCAAAGTATCGGAGCTTCACCATCAGTCCTTCCAATATTCATTCAGGACTGATTTCCTTTAGGATGGACTGGTTGGATCTCCTTGCAGTCCAAGGGACTCTCAAGAGTCTTCTCCAACACCACAGTTCAAAAGTATCAATTCTTCGGCGCTCAGCTTTCTTTATGGTCCAACTCTGACATCCATACATGACTACTGGAAAAACCAGAGCTTTGACTAGATGGACCTTTGTCAGTAAAGTAGTGTCTCACTTTTTAATATGCTGTCTAGGTTTGTCATAGCTTTTCTTGCAAGGAGCAAGCGTCTCTTAATTTCATGGCTGCAATCACCATCTGGCAGATTCTTTACCAGCTGAGGCACCAGGGAAGCCCAAGAACAGTGGAGTGAGTAGCCTATCCCTTCTCCAGCAGACCTTCCCAGCCCAAGAATCAAACAGGAGTCTCCTGCATTGCAGGCGGATTCTTCACCAGCTGAGCTACCAGGGAAGCCAAACACCAATACAGTATATTAACGCATATATATGGAATTTAGAAAGATGGTAACAATGATCCTATATGAGACAGCAAAAGAGACACAGATGTAAAGAACAGACTTTTGGACTCTGTGGGAGAAGGCAAGGGTTGGATGATTTGAGAGAATAGCATTGAAACATGTATATTACCATATGTGAAATAGATGGCCAGTACAGGTTCGATGAATGAGACAGGGCGCTCAGGGCCAGTGCACTGGGATGACCCTGAGGGATGGGATGGGGAGGGAGGTGGGAGAGGGGGTTTAGGATGGGGGACACATGTATACCCATGGCCGATTCATGTGAATGTATGGCAAAAACCACTACAATACTGTAATTAGTCTTCAATTAAAATTAATTAATTTACAAAAAAAAAATAAAATGATACCAAATCAAGAGTTTCCAGAAAGGGGAACCCTTCTACACTGTCGGTGGGAACATAAGTTAGTGCAGCTACTATGGAAAACAGTATGGAGGTTCCTCAGAAAACTAAAAATAGAGTTGCCATATGATCCCGCAATCCCACTCCTTGGCATATATCCAGACAAAACTCTAATTCAAAAAGATACATGCACCCCTATGCCCACAGCAGCACTATTCACAACAATCAAGACGTGGAAACAACCTAAATTCCTGTTGACAGATAAATGGACAAAGAAGATATAGTGTGTGTGTGTGTGTGTGTATACACACACAATGGAGTACTGCTGCTGCTAAGTCAGTTTGGTCGTGTCCGACTGTGCGATCCCATAGACGGCAGCCCACCAGGCTCCCCCGTCCCTGGGATTCTCCAGGCAAGAACACTGGAGTGGGTTGCCATTTCCTTCTCCAGTGCAGAAAAGTGAAAAGTGAAAGTGAAGTCGCTCAGTCGTGTCTGACCCTTAGCATGGACTGCAGCCTACCAGGCTCCTCCGTCCATGGGATTTTCCAGGCAAGAGTACTGGAGTGGGGTGCCATTGCCTTCTCCAACAATGGAGTACTACCCAGCTATAAAAAAGAATGAAATAATGCCATTTGCAGTAACATACTAGAGATTATCATACTAAGTGAAGAAGTCAGTCAGACAAAGATGAATACCATATGATATCACTTATATGTTGAATCTAAACTATGACACAACTAAACCTGTCTATGAAACAAATACAGAATCATATTACATAAAGAACAGAATGGTGGTTGACGTGCGGTGGGGGAAGAGATGGAATGGGAGGTTGGGGTTAGCAGATGTAGGCTGTTATATATAGAATGGATAAATAACAAGATCCTATTATATAACACAGAGAACTATAGTCAATCCTATGATAAACCATAATGGAAAAGAATATTATAAAAATGTACTCTGTACATAAGTATAACTGAATCACTTTGCTGTACAGCAGAACTTAATACAACATTGTAAATCAACTACACTTCAGTTAAAAAAAAAAAAAAGGAGCTCTGAAAGCATCATCAAGTCTCACACCAAGAGTTTTCAAGTCTTCATACCAAATGACATACTATAAACCAAAGACCAAGGTCAGCAGAACAGAACACAATGAACACGTTAGACCAAAGTCACCACCCAGGTTGTACCAAACAGATCATTCACAGCATCCGAACTTGTCCCCTAAAAGGACTCCATCTCTGACTTTTACTATTCAGAGATGCCCAGAGAGACATGGATCCTCCCTGGAAAAGTGACTTCTAACCCAAGAAAAAAACTGGCAAGTCCTCTAGGGCAGGGCTTCTCAAGCCTGTCTATACACCAGAATCACCTGGAGAAACACTTTTTTTAAAAAAGGATAAAACACATTCATCCACATAAATATCTGAGTGCCTATTATGTGCCAGGCACTATTCTAGATATTATTAATAGAAAAATAGCAGTGATAAAAACTGACAAAAATCCCTGCCTTCATGGAGCTGGAATTCAGGTAGAATGAAAAAGAACTGGAAAAAAAAATTCAGTAATACTAACGGGTTTATTATAAAGTATGTCTCTTTCTCATCCCAACCATTGAGGAAGCTTGCCAAAAAAGGTGGATTCCATGGATCAACTTCTTCATGGATCAAGCTCCACAGGTGGGGGCCAAGCATCTGCATTTCAAGGAGCTTCTGGGGTGACTGCAATGCAGCACTGTATTAAGACCCGCCGCTGACGAGGCTGCAGGGGCAACATGGGTCACTACTCCAACCGAGTGAGAAGATTCTACAGAAGAGACGCCCTGGTATGAAAGCTGGCTTGAATACAGCCCTCACTTCTGCTGCTTATAATTTTCCAGCGGTTACCTGGAGCCATTCCGCATATTAGGACAAGATCACTGAGAGCAAAGGGCTGAAACATGACCAGTCCACCCGCACTGAAGCAACCATCCTACATCCCTGCAAAAATAGGAGATCTCCCTGCAGGTCACCTCAACAGTGATCACTAAGGCATGGTAATAGAGGCCAGGGAGCCAGGAGGATGCAAAAAAGCCCTACAGTAAAACCACCCTGAACACTGTGACAGCCCTGTGGATGGCAGAGAAAGCACAGCAGCTGACAGACCAGCCTGGCTTGGAGCTATAATGGACTTGCTCTTTTAAAGCAAAGACATCCCGGCCGACAGAGACAGACCTTTCTGATGGCAGCAGCTGCAGATGCTAATTAAAGGGCAGATCTTACATGTGTTTAGTTTGGAAGGAGCGGCAGCTTCTCTCTTGGTGTGTGCATCTCTACCCAAGTGCTGGGATGGCAATTCCCATCAGTTGCACTGTATTTGAAACAAAGGAAAAATGTGTATGCGTGCATACACACACATACGCTTGCATGTATGTGTGTACATATGGGGGTAGATTTATAATAGTTCTTTGCATTCTATCCCAATTTGCATACTGGTGTCGTTAAAGGCATACTGTGCTGGCCGCCTCTTAGAATCATGTCCTTGAAATGCCTGCACTACAATCAGCATGACTGCAAGTGCCATGAAAATGTTAAGGTTGCTGCTGGCATCGTCACCCGCCCTGCGCAGTGTTCCTGATCTTTGGCTCAGGGGAGGACAGGGTGGATACTCTAAGGAGAGAAGCCCCTGGCACAAACCCTAAATTCTTCTTCTTGAAGGGCAAGGTGACCAAGAGAAAAAGAGAGAAGGCCCTTTACGTCAGAAAGTATGAATCCCAGCCTGAGTCATCCTTCTATTCAAAAAATCCTCACTGAGCATCCAATCATCCAGAGTCTTGGCAGGAAGCTGACCCCATACTCAAACTAGGTGATTTGAGGTCATGAACTGAGGAAAGGGCTATGTGTAGAGGTGTGGGAAGGGTTAAAGGAAATGAACACCAGATGCTGAACACCCCGGGGCGAGCAACAGCAGGGGAGTAGGCACCATTCGTTGGCCTGAGAGGGTAAGGAAAGGGGTCTCGGATGTGTACACTATGACTAAAGAAGCACAAGGAAGAAGTGGTAACCAGAAACTAGCTATGGCTGTAGGTCATTGGTTCTCAAAGTGGGGTCTGGGACCCGATGAGAAATATGAACTCGGGCCCCACCCCGCAAGACCTACTGGATCAGCAATGCTGAAGACTGGGGCCAGGCAAATCAGGACAACGTAACTACAGTCTCCAGAATGGTGAAACTCTAAATGCACGTCTCTGAAATATGCCTCAAAAGACCAACATGCAGAACCACTACTTCAAAGGCACTGAGAACTCAAAGAACCCCCTGAGGCAATAACACACTCAGCAATCGAATTGGAGTCAATAAGACGTATGAATATCTCATTTCGCCAATGAGAAAATTGAAGCTGAAAAGGCCAATGACTCCAGAGAGACCAAGCAAGGAACAGAATAAAAGGAACCTATATTCTAAATAACAGCTTCCTTCTGATGGGCAGCTGGCTTGTGAAGCGGCAGCACTGGTGAGTTTTGAGACATGCCTAAAACTGGATCATCTTACCCAAGAGATCAAAACAGCACATGTCTCGCTGTCAAAATGATCCTAAGCTGCCGTATTTCACTCAAATAAAATAAACAAAGAAGCAGTATTCGTTAACCCTCTCCCACCCCCAATGATGGCAGAGGCTGGTGATCAGACAGTCCCTGGGGCCACTGCCCAGAAGAGCCCCCCTTCAAATGACTCCTACGTAGGAAGGGAAGTATCCACAAAATGGTATCCCCATGGGTTAAAAGCAAGACAAGAAATGTAAAGAACTAAACCCAAGCAGGACATCCGAACACGGTTGTGTTAGAAACAGTTTTGGATGTGACAGTATAAATGTAATAAGGAAGACACGGGAGGTGGAGCTTGGGGGCCTCATGTCTAACCCCATCTGTTAATCTACAAAAGGAGCTGTTTTAACCTCTGGGCCAGACTCTAACTGATCCCCCAAATCCATTCTTTTCTTCTCCCACAGCAGTAAGAGGCCACGCGGTGAGACAGTACAGACGTGTACAGTCATGACAAAGTTCTGGTCAACAAGACGTAAGAGGAAGTGATGTGTCCCACTTCTGCATCATACTGTGTAGAAGGAGTCTGCTTGCTCTGCCTTTCTGCTCTTTTCTCCTCCCAGCCACGTGGAACATATAGACATGAGATGGTCCAACTTTAAGTGTGTCAAAGAAGACAACATCCTAAGGCGCAGGAAGACACAGAAAGGAATCATCATGTACAACAGGCTGCCCACCAGTCTGGACTGTATTTGAGGGTTTCTTTGGTATATGACCTTAGCCTATACCTTAACTAATAAATCCCTGTGTGCAACTAGGGGGAAGAAAACTTTGGGAATGAACAGAAGGAAGCTCATGTAAGGTCACAAAAGGGAAAATAGATTCGTGAGTCAGTAATAGGCTCAGAGCATGGGCAGCCTGAAAAGACCTACAGTATGAAAAATATCAGCACAAGTTAGCAAGCTTTACGATTCGCACAAAGAATTTAGATACAATACTACAAGCAATGAGTTGCAGAACAATGTTTTCTTTGTGGAGACCGGCAGCTCCTTCATGGAAGGACATTGGGGAAGGCATCTGTTAAACAGAATGGAACAGATTTCATCATGAACCAGATCAACAAAGTACAGCTTCTGTGGGCCACCTGCCAGGATACGCGACTTGCCTTGTTACATGGAACCAGACGTTAAGACGGACTTTGCTAGGATTTTCTATAGTAAAACCTGGTAAGCCACGCTCACTGGTGTGTAACTATGAATGGGAAATTTTTAACCATCAAAACTCAAAAAGATCCAAGTTCAATTTCCTTGCGCTGCAAATCAAATTTTAAAAAATTTCAGTGGACCTGTCTTCAACAGCATACTTCGGAGAAAAAAAACTCATACTATTAACAGGTTTCCCAAGTGACTTAGGAGTAAAGAATCCACCTGCCAGTATAGGAGACACAGGTGTGATCCCTGGGTCAGCAAGATTCCCCTGGAGAAAGAAATGGCAACCCACTCTAGTATTCTTGCCCAGGAAATCACATAGATGGAGGAGCCTGGCAGGCTACAGTCCATGGGGTTGAAAAAGAGTCAGACATGATTCAGGGACTGTGCTGTGCTTAGTTGCTCAGTTGTGTCCGACTCTCTGTGATCCCATGGATTGTAAGCTATCAGGCTCCTCCATCCATGTAATTTTCCAGGCAAGAATACTGGTGATCAGGTAGCCACTTTCTACTCCAGAGGATCTTCCTGCCCAGGGACTGAACCCAAGTCTCCTGCATCTCTTGCACTGGCAGGTGGATTCTTTACTGCTAGTGCCACCTGGGAAGCGACTAAACAACATTAACATAATACAACTTCCATAGTGCTGTAAGTACACGGTCTGTAAATCAAATTTCTATGAAATTAATCATGCAGCCAACCAATAAATATTTCTTAAGCAACAACCTGTGGAAGCTCTACTAGAAGCCAGGGAGATATCACCACTCTGATGGAGGCTGAAGCCTGGTGGAGGCAACTGCCACCCACTCACCAAGAGCAAGTTCAGGCTGCTCTGAGCACACAGCAGAGGGGTGTCCCTCCCACAGGTCCAGGAAGGGGTTCTGGAGGAAGTAACATCTGACTGGAGCCCAGAAGGAGAAACAAGAGTTAACAAGGTAAACAGGGAAAGAGGCGAGAGCGTGGAGAAAGTATACATATTTTTTCAGATCCTTTTTCATCATAGGTTATTATAAGATATTGAATATAATTCCTTATGCTATACAGTAGGTCCTTGCTGACTATATATTTTATCCATAGTAGTGTGTATCTGTTAATCCCAAATTCTCAGTTTATCCCTCCTCTTCCCCCTTCTCTTTTGATAACCATCTTTGTTTTCTGTGTCTATGAATCTATTTCTGTTTTTTAAATATGTTCATTTGTACCATGATTTTAGATTCTACTTAGAAGCAGTAACATACAATATTTTTCTTTCTCTGACTTATGTCACTTAGTATGATAATCTCCAGGTCCATCCATATTGCTGCAAATGACATGATTTCATTCTTTTTCACGGCTGGATAGTATTCCAGTGTATACACACCACGTCTTTGTCCATTAACCTGTTGGTGTACATTTACGTTACTCCCAGGTCTTAGCTATTACAAATAGTGCTGCTATGGCACTGATTTTAAATGTATCTTCAGTTAAACTCCAATTGCATTATACATTAATATTTAACTGCCAGGGGAGTTTACTGTGATTTGTAGGTCTCCCCAAATTTCAAAAGTTTAATCATCGATAGGCACAGGGGAATTTCAGTGCTTTACAAAGCAAATACAGATCCCTCAGGTAGGACCTGGGATAGCACCCTGTAATCACACAGATTCATACTTTGCAGCAAAATGGATGAATAGTTGCACTAAAGGGAATAAATAGGAGTTCGGGTCAAGTTTTGCTACAGAGTTCAAGTCAGGTCTTCTGACAAATAAGCAATAAAATAACCTGAGGTTATTCAGAGCACTGGGTATTTCAGAATTGCAGATAAGAGATGGTGGATCTATCATATCTTAAGTCCTATGCTAAGCTTGGATTTCTCATATGAAAACTGTACCCTTAGCAAGCATTTTATTTCAAAGTATCAAAGTGCTGGAAAAGAAAATGTAGGCAAGGAAATAATTACCAGATTACCAAATACCCAGCGATAATTATACCTAACGGAGCTACTTAAGAATGGCATAAAAACGTTCTTGTAGGTAGGTATTGAGGTGCTGAGGCAACCAGAACTTCAGAAAACAGTCACTTTGAGATCAGTCCCATCTTGCAAGATGGTGGGCAGAAAAACTGAGAAGACCATCTTCAGCTAAGAATGTCAATGCTGGTGTCATGATCCAGAGGGAAGCCCCAAAACCTGAAGACCCCCACCGACGGAAGGCTGTCCTAGCAGAGGAATGGTAGATATCCCCAATGCACAAGGTATTCCAGACAAGCTATAGCCAAACAGAATCCACAGCAATTAAATCCATAATTAAGGAAAAAATGGGAAGGTTCTCACTACTGTAACAGAGCCAATTAGTAAGGATAAAAAGACTGAAACCAAAGAGTTTAAAATTCTCAAAATGCCCAAATGTTACCCCCTTAAAGATGTGCTGTAAAAACTGTTGAGTGGTGGGGAAAGAAAAAAAACAACTACAATCAACGTGAAGAAAACTACAAATGTTACTCCCAGGTCCCCGCTGATCGTCCTCACCGGCCATTCCAGAGACAAGCAGAAGATGGCTTCCCTCCAGAAACAAGCAGGGACTTGCCATTTGGGGCTGAACCACTAGTCCTCACTAATGTGAGTTCCTTTACCTAGAACACTCAGAATCTGTCATCACCTCCACCAAAACTTACCATAATAGTGTGAAAGTTCCAAAGTACTTCAACAGTGATTACTTTTTTTTTTTTTAACAGTGATTGGACATGGAACAACAGACTGGTTCCAAATAGGAAAAGGAGTACATCAAGGCTGTATATTATCACCCTACTTATTTAACTTATATGCAGAGAACATCATGAGAAATGCTGGGCTGGAAGAAGCACAAGCTGGAATCAAGATGGCCAGGAGAAATATTAATAACCTCAGATACGCAGATGACACCACCCTTATAGCAGAAAGTGAAGAAGAACTAAAGAGCCTCTTGATGAAAGTGAAAGAGGAGAGTGAAAAAGTTGGTTTAAAGCTCAACATTCAGAAAACAAAGATCATGGCATCCAGTCCCATCACTTTATGGGAAATAGATGGGGAAACAGTGGAGACAGTGGCTGACTTTATTTTTCTGGGCTCCAAAATCACTGCAGATGGTGACTGCAGCCAGGAAATTAAAAGACACTTTACTCCTTGGAAAGTAAGTTATGACCAACCTAGATAGCATATTAAAAAGCAGAGACATTACTTTACCAACAAAGGTCCGTCTAGTCAAGGCTATGGTTTTTCCAGTGGTCATGTATGGATGTGAGAGTTGGACTATAAAGAAAGCTGAGCACCGAAGAATTGATGCTTTTGAACTATGGTGTTGGAGAAGACTCTTGAGAGTCCCTTGGACAGCAAGGAGATTCAACCAGTCCATCCTAAAGGAGATCAATCCTGGGTGTTCATTGGAAGGACTGATGTTGAAGTTGAAGCTCCAATACTTTGGCCACCTGATGCGAAGAGCTGACTCATTTGAAAAGACCCTGATGCTGGGAAAGATTGAGGGCAGGAGGAGAAGGGGACGACAGAGGATGAGATGGCTGGATGGCATCACCGACTCGATGGACGTGAGTTTGAGTGAACTCCGGGAGTTGGTGATGGACAGGGAGGCCTGGTGTGCTGCAGTTCATGGGGTCGCAAAGAGTGGGACACGACTGAGCAACTGAACTGAACTATTAAGAAGTTACATGAGACTGGAGATCAAAAAGGCTGAGCTCCAAGAGAAGCCACCGCCATGAGAAGCATGCACACTGCAGCCAGAAAGTAGCCCCCGCTCACCACAAATGGAGAAAAGCCTGCACAGCAATGAAGACCCACCACAGTCAAAAAATAAAATAAATAAGATTTAAAAAAATAAAATAAAATAAAAAACAAAAAGGTTGAGCACTTCAACTCAGAGGAAGAGAATGGTAAAGTTTTTGGAGCAGTGCAAGGCAGACCAGAAAATTGTGGATTCTCAACTTTCACCAAAAATTAGAGCCCTTCCCAGCTCTGGGACAGCCTGTGTGGCCTCAGAAACAAAACTTATGCTCCCGAGCTGATGTTCTGTATCATTTGCAGAGCTCTAGTTAAAAACATCCAAAACAACAATAATCAACAAAGAACCTACTGTGTCAAAGGAATTGCTTTTCTAAAAGATAACGAGTAAATCTGTTAATACGTCCAAATACGAGGGGCTCCACAAGACATACATAGCACAGGACAAATATTACCATATCCAACAAATGTCCTAGGACACCAGTGAGCCTAGAAACACACCAAGGTCATTTGTAAAGGTCAGGGCTTCAAGCTCCAGGTTTCAAGGAAGGAAAGCTTCCAAGACAATATTCAAGAAAAAGAAGTTTCAGGACATAGAGCCATAGGCATGGTGATAGCTCTGAAGGATCGCATGGTGAGCACAAGGCCAGTCTCCCAGCATATCCATGTGAGAATACCTTGTCAGAAGGCAGGGTGGGACCAGAAAGAGCCTCCCCACTGGTACTGGTTCCCAACTAAGATGAAACCAAGGCAAATAAACTGTTTATTCCAGATCAGAAATAAAGGTGGTGAGTTTTCCTAGTGTTAGTTGCTCAGTCGTGTCTGACTCTCGCAACCCCATGGACTGTAGCCTGCCAAACTCCTCTGTCTATAGGATTCTCCAGGCAAGAATACTGGAGTGGGTTGCCAATCCCTTCTCCAGGAGATCTTCCTGACTCAGGGATCAAACCCAGGTCCCCTGCACTGCAGGCAGATTCTTTACCATCTGAGCCACCAGTGAAGTCCCCCTAAAATGCCCAGTGAAGATTCAAAACAAACAGGCATCCGTCTCTTACCCTCTTCTCTGATGTGAGCTCTATAAAAGTTTATCTCCATTCAACGTAATAGGATAGTCTTGTTCTAAGGGCTGAATCCGGAACAAAACTTGCTTCTGCTGCTGCTGCTGCTGCTAAGTCGCTTCAGTCGTGTCCGACTCTGTGCAACCCCAGAGACGGCAGCCCACGAGGCTCCCCCGTCCCTGGGATTCTCCAGGCAAGAACACTGGAGTGGGTTGCCATTTCCTTCTCCAATGCATGAAAGTGAAAAGTGAAAGTGAAGTCGCTCAGTTGTGTCCAACTCTTCGAGACCCCATGGACTGCAGCCTACCAGGTTCCTCCGTCCATGGGATTTTCTAGGCAAAAGTACTGGAGTGGGGTGCCATTGCCTTCTCCGAAACTTGCTTCTAAGATACCTTTAACTTTAGGAATCTAAATCCCTAAGAACCTAAACAACGCCCCAAAATGAATTTTAACATTCTGTAAGTTATGCTACATGCACGTCAGTGAAAACCATGGTGCTGCTTAAAAGAACAATGCAGATTTGCATGCACTGACATGAAAAGATGTCAGGGAGAAATTACTGAAAGGCAAAAAGCAAGTTGAAGAGCAGAGTAGACAGTAACACACCATTTTTGTGAAACAAACTATATACATGTGTGATAGGCACAGGCACAGAAATATTCTTTCCACAACTCATGGTTAAGAGCCAGAACGAACATACATAACCATTAACATGTGTTTCCCAGGGGACAGCGATTAGAGAGAAAGGTCAAGCATGTTCTCTTTTATTTCATACATTTCCTCAGTGTTTGCATTTTCTTATAATAACCATGCTCTATCTCAATTTTTAAAATTTAAAGTAAGATTTTGTTAAAGGTACTATCAGACTATTGCCAATAAATGACTTCTCTTTATTGCCCTTTGAGCCATAGCTGCAATATCCAGCAATAAATGGGGCTGTTTCTAAATGGATCAGGTCTTCATCTTTAGGACAAGAACAAGAAGACACCTGAAAGGCAGGAGAGCATGAGAATGAATGAAGTGTCATGGGCCATGTGGCCAAGAACCACATTCAATTACACAGCCGTGCTATCTGATTATTGCCAACACTAGGCTAATTCTACAGAGATGGATGGAAAGACTCACCAGATAAAGGTTATTTTTGTCCTGAAAGGCATACTGCAACTGGGGGATCCAAGGACTTGTACTCCGAGATAATATGTTCTGTTCTTCCTCAAAATATGAGACCTAGGAGGAATAGAAACTATTAAGACAATTATAAAGAACTAAGTGTGATGGGGGAAATGCTCTTTGTTCTCCCTTTAAGCTTAAACTGATACCTAGTTTTGTTTCTTTTTTAAAAAGCCATCACATAGTCCAACATTCCACAAATCTCATTCTTATGCCTACTTTGCTCAATTTTTGCCAGATCCATACAATAGTGTCCAGTTATTTACTTAATGTCTTTCTTCAAAGTCGACCAACATCTTTGAAATTTAAATCTTTCTCTTCATCTTCCCTTACTGAGCAATTCAGTCCTAAAACCATGAGATGGACAATAACCAGATAAACATCCATGACAAGTGACAAGGAAAGCCATGGTAGTCCAGAACAGGGTGACAGGTCCGAGCAGGGTGAGGAGGGAAGCAACCACATGTGGAGCAGACCAATGTGGGGTATCAAAGGCTCACATATGGTGAGGAAGTCAATCTAGGTCTAGATGACCTAGAGCATCCGAGCCAGTCAAGGTAGAGTTGACGGATGGACACAGGTGCATTAAATAAGTAAAAAACATTGAGGGTGATATCAGAGTTACAAACATGGAAAGGGTGAAAATGATAACAAACCTTATGAAGCTGGAGAGGACTTGGAGATGCTGATGTGAATACATGGTTTTCAACATACACAAGTAGATACAGAAATAAATACAGATGTTAATGTTCGTGTGTATGAGGTAGGTATGCTGCATACACGTACATGTATTTCCTGGCCTTGTCCACTGAATGGAGTCTGGCAGCAATGACATCCTGATAGCAAAGAGAACACCTCGTGCCCAGACCTTGGCCTCTAAATACTGTTTTCCACTTAAAAAAAATAAATAAATAACAAAATGCAGGGCTCCCAGAGAAATGACTGACTGTGGGGCTGAGGCAAGTAAAGTGAGTTTAAGAGCGCAAACATCTTGTATCAGAAAGTAACACAGAATTCAAAGATGGGGAATATGTCAAAAGGATATACAAAAGCCAACCTGAAGAGATTCTCATTGGCCAACTTGGGAACAATTTGAGTATAAAAACATATACTGACAGGAATGGATTGTAACTCATTGACAGGCAAACGCAAGTGCATACAGATGTAAATAAATGGATGGGTTGAAAGTTTTATCAGAAACAGGTACTTCCCCAGTTTGAAAGTATCTCCTTCCAAAATACCTATGCAATTACAAAGAGGAAAGGAGTAACTTGCAGTGAAAGGTGGCAGATACCAACGTGACATCCTCAGGAACGTGACAAGCCGCAACTGAGACTCCCCTGTTGGGATGCAATGAGAGGAACAGAGCATCCTGTCTGTGATAGTCCTGCGTGGCTCAGGTAACTAACGCGTGGGTGGCTTTAATTAGCTCCTGGATATGTGAGATTTTTAAATCCCCCAGCATATACCTCACACGGGGTGACTCAAGTCATTCACCCGGAGGAGCACACCTGGGCAAGGGTCCCTATCCCTCACCTGCAGTATGGGATGTGCTGAGTGAGGGTCTCTATCCCTCACCTGCAGTATGGAATGTGCTGGATTCATTTCCTTTTCTATGCACCATTGCCCATATGAAATATAAGGAGCACAAGGCTACATCTAAGGCCTCTTCCAAGGACCTAGGACACACCAGACCCAACAGGTGCTTGGTAGGTGTGGCCTGATGGCAGGTGCTTCTTAGGTGCTGGGAGGCTCAGTGAGCATCTTCCACACCTCTCTTCCAAATGATCTGCAACATCCTGTCATGTAATCATTCTATGAAGTTGCCCACATTTCATTCCTGAACAAAAGACACAGCATTCTCAGATTCTGACAAGCAGCTTCCTGCCCTCTGCTGTGTCTTTGACCAGAGGTCACACAGTCACTGAAGTGCTGAAACCCCGATCCCAACCTTCTGCTTCCAAAAGCCTATGTGAACCCCAAGCATCTCACAAATTAAATTCCAACTCCAAAAACCGGTTCTTGGGGGAGATGATGAGTTACCGTTTAATGGGTACAGAGTTTCAGTTTAGGATGATGAAAAAGTTCTAAAGGTGGACAGTGGTGATGGTGACGCAACACTGCCAATGTACTTAATGCCACAGAACTGTACACTCAAAAATAGTTCAAGTGGTAAATTTTATGTGATGCATATTTTATCACAGTAGCAAGAAGGGAGTTCTTGAGGTTTCCTACCAATCACCTCCTCCCAACTCCCATGTCCTTACTTCTCCTCATTTTCCAGTCTATTTGTTCTAAACTTCTAAACACACACAAACACATACATCTGCATAGCATTCTAGCACTTACACCTCCAGAACAGCACACTTCTACCTGGTACATTCTCGTCACTTCTCCCTGCCCAGAACCCATGTTCCCTCTCAGCAGTGTGAACCTGCCCTGTCTCTGGCTCACCCACACCTTTCCTCATTCTGTCGTTTGTGAATTTGCTAACTGCTCCCTCTTTTGTGATGCTTTAGCTCCTAAGGGCCTGCTTTATGGATCTGCCATTTTTCCTCAACTTTCCAAGGCTGTGCTGAAACCCTGAAACTAACAGCCACGGAGCTTTGATTCCTTTTGCAGACTTCCCACAGAGCTGGGTCCATTACCGGACACATGATGTGCTCTCGAACATGGGTAACTAATAAATTGCTCTCCGAACACCAAGGCTGATGGCCGTCGCTCTAGAAACACTGCAAATGAATCAATAACGTCTGGGAGCAGCAGCCTTGTTTAAAGAGAGAGAAAAACACCACAACCAGAAAGATAACTTCTCACCTCCTCTCAGACTGGCAACTCCCTAGCCACAGAACAATTTAATTTCTTCAGAGGCCTCTTTTAAAACCAAATACCAAAAAAAAAAAAAAAAAATCAAGTACAGAGGCCCCCAACACAAATATATAAGATGTGTACAAAAGCAAAGGCTATCTAACTCACCGCATGATATGCACATCTCTGAATTCCCAGTGGATGGTCACAAAAGATCATCTCAAATTCATTAGTGAAAAGGCCAAGTTGGTTCTGAATAATATGCAACTATAAAAACATGATCAAGCAACCCAAGGGAGCTTGTCAATCTTCAAAATTAGTCAATATCAGTTCAAGAAAGCATGCTCAGACCTTCCTGGCTACGCCACAGTAATTAAAACTAGGGATGCAGAGGAAAACCGGCTCCATCCCAGGTGTCAATTCAGCAGATTCTCATCTCTGCAATGAACCTGCTGGTTCAGACAGGGGAGGCTGGATGTTAAATGCTCCTACCTGCTCCTGGGCCAACAAGGCCTTCTTCTTCATGACTTTCATGGCATAGACATCCCCAGTCGCTTTCTCTCTGACCACCTGTACTTCAGCAAAGTGACCGCAGCCTACGACACTTCTCACTTCAAAGTCCTTCACTGAAGGCTGGAGCTCTTGCAACTCAGCTATGATATCGGAATCTGCAAAAGACGGAAGAGTGACTCCTGGATCCATAACGTACTTCAAATACTCGTATCTTTATGAAAGCAAGAAGAAAGGAAGAAAGAAGAAAGCGTTGCTGTGTCTTCCTTCACTGTCAGGAGACATTTAGTCACTTTCTCCTTGTCGTGAATAATTATAAAATCAGCACAAAAGTGTTTTTTCTATGCTAAGTTAAAATTAAGGGCTCCAGAAATTCCAACGCACAGTTTCCATGGCAGCTATGATCTGAATCCTGTAGATGCAGAAAACAGGGGAAGGAGAACAGAAATCATGCTTTTCCTCCCCCTCTCCGGGGGCTGCAGGGCAGTGAGTGTGGTCAAACATGTCATCAGCATCTGGACTGGTTTATAATGGGATATGAGCAATGTGATCCCCATCCTTAGTTGACTTTAGGGTTGACTTCCAGAACATTCCATCCTGATTCCATATGTTCTACTCAGTTTTACTCCATTAGCCCAGGTCTTATCTCCCTTGCATCATGTCAGTAAATACCATCCTTGCCATACATAGTATGTAGCAGCACTACCACGGGAGAAAAAGCCTGAGCTTGAGGAACCAAGCAGAGGCCTGACCTTGGCCCTGCAGAGCTGACGTGTCACACAGCTTGATGGGTTTGCAACTGTCTCTTTTCTAGGCATAGTTTTACTCCTTTTCTGAATGCAATCTCTCAGCCGGTGTCTTCCTCCATTCTAAAAGCTTTAACAAAAGCATCAGACACACAGATAAAGCACTTTAAACAATAGACATTAATTTCTCAAAGTTCTAGAGCCTGTTGAGAACCCACTTCCTGGCTGACAGGCAGCCCCTGTATTTCTCATGTGGTAGAAGGAAAAGGAGCCCTCGTCTCTCTTCCTCTTCTTCTAGGGACATGAATTCCATCATGGGGCCTACCTTGATGAATTCATCTACATCTAATTATCTCCCAAAGGCTTCACTTTTGGGGGGTCAAAGCCTCAACATATAAATTTGGGGAACTGGAGAAGGAAGCAGAAGGTTGGTAAAAACATTCAGTTCCTAACAGTCAGAGATTCTCCGTGTTTAAAGTATGGACTAAACAGGTAGCAAATTTGGAATCTAACATACATTTATTAACAACATTAAATTGGGGCATCACAGGGTAGATATATAGTGATTCTAATGATCTAAAGAATAGAATGGAATGTAAATATTAGAGAAATGCAAATCAAAATTATGAGGTACCATCTCACACTGGTCAGAATGGCCATCATTAAAAAGTTGACAAACAACAAACGCTGGAGAGGGTGTGCAGAAAAGAAAACCCTCTTACACTGTTGGTGGGAATGTAAACTGGTATAGCCACTATGAAAAACAGTATATAGGTTCCTCAAAAAACAAAAAATGGAGCTAACATACAATACGGCAATTCCACTGCTGGGCATATACCCAGACAAAATTGTAATTTGAAAAGATGCATGCACTCCCATGCTCACAGCAGCACTACTTACAATAGCGAAGACGTGAAGCAACCTAAATGTCCTCTGACAGATGAATAGACAAAGAAGATGAGGTATATACATACAGTGGAATACTACTCAGTCACAAAAAAAGGATGAATACCATTTGCAGCAACATGGACAGACCTCGAGATTATCATACTAAGCAAAATAAGTCTGGCTTCCCTGGTGGCTCCGACAGTAAATGATCCACCTGCAAAGCGTGAGACCTGGGTTCATTCCCGGGGTTGGGAAGATCCCCTGGAGGAAGGCACGGCAACCCACTCCAGTATTCTTGCCTGGAGAATCCCATGGGCAGAGGAGCCTGGTGGGCTACAGTCCATGGGGTCGCATAGAGTCACGTAGAGTCAGACACAACTGAGCGACTAAACAACAGCAACATACACACACAAGCAAAGTAAGTCAGAAATAGAAAAACAAAATATCATATAATATCACTTACACATGGAATCTAAAATACAAATGAACGTATCTATGAAACAGAATCACAGACAGAACAGACTTCTGGTTGCCAAGGGGGTTGGGTGGGAGGAAGGACTGGGAGCTTGGGATTAGCAGATATTAACTGTTATTTATAGGATGAAGAAACAACAAGGTCCTACTGTGTAGCACAGGGAACTATATTCAATATCCTGTGATAAACCATAATGGGAAAGAATATGAAAAAGAATATATATATATACATGTATTATATAACTGTATTGGTGTACAGCAGAAACTAACATAACATTAGTAAATCAACTATACTTCAATAAAATATTTTTTAGAAAAAGGAATAGAGTAGAACAGCTGTGACTGACCAAGTCCTTCAGTCCTGTCCATTACAGGGAAACTGCACCATATACAGGGTTATACTCCAAAGGAAGACAACAGTAATATGTCACCAGAATTATCCTGGAGAATCCCTCAGAAAGATGTCATGGTGAAGACCAAGGGACTCTTGAAATCCCACAGGTGCACTGGAGCCACTTCTGTGGGAGGGCACCAGGCAGAGCTGGGAGCTACATTCATTTGGCAAGTTGTTCACACAGCTAAAGGAACAGAGCCCAACAAAGGGCAGAGCCATTTCATAACCACGGTCATTTGGCAGCACATTAATGAATTAGCCAATGCAATTTTAATTGTTGTTACCCACTCCCTTTCTTGGTTGCATGGGTGGAGTTGAATTCATTTGGATCAAAGGCACATGTGATGAGCACCACTGCACTAACAACATCTCTTATTTGTTATCCTAAAAACATCTTCTTTGTTCCCTTGAGGAATCAGGCAAGAGGGGTGAGTAGATTCACTTCATTTCACTGTGGCCATTGTAAAACAAAAAAAATAAATCTAGAGCGCCTTCAGGGAGGATTCCATGCAGAAGCAGAACTGAATGTGGCATATTTTCCTTTTGCCTTGACATCACTGTGTCAAGCCCAGTCTTTCTTCCCTGTCTTCTTCCAAGTTTCTCTCAGACCTAGTACTTGAGTTTTTGAATTATTAATTTCCCAAATATGCTGACTTGCAATTTTCTGACTTGAACCTGATTTCATTACTGCTTGCACACAAGGCCTCTCCTGATTCTTCTGTAAGGCCTTGGGCCCCCGCGTTGCTTACAGCACTGTCCAACTTAATAACTCTGGGTCTGTCTCCAGCAACCAGCAGGCATCTCAATCACCCCAGCAGACAAAACTGCTTGCAGGCAAAACCACCATGACACTCTCAGAATTCTGAGAAACCACTCCAAGTTGCAATGTTGTTATTCAAAGACTTTGGGATTATCAAGGTCAACAGGTGAGATGCTAAACTCGTACCTATGACTGTGAAAAATAACCCTGCACAACTTCTCTTCCCACCAGCAACTTCTGTGACTACAAAACCACATCAACCTTCACCCCCACCCACTATGAACACGGTGGGAACTGACATTGAGGTAGAGCCCAAAGCATGAAATGAAAATGCAGTCAGAGAATGATCTTCCCAGATACATATATAGATCCAGGGAGCAAAAGCCACCACAGCTGAATGCTGCTTCCTTTGTTAAAAGTCAGTATTACAACACTTCACTGTCTAGGAATGCATCCTTCACAGAAATGTTCAAAAGACACACATATCAAGATACACATCATAAGATGGGCACTGCTTGTTACAGAAAAATCAGAAACAATGTAGAGGTCTACAATTAAGAGGAAAGTGGAAACAGCGTAAGCGTTCACTCACAGAAAAGAATACTAGACACATATTTAAAAGAATTAAGTAGCTCAACCTCCACTGGAGTCTCTTTAAGGACAAGGATTTGCTTCTGTTTTGATCACTACTGTAAACCCAGTGCTCAAAACAGCAGCAGGCACATAGCGAGCACTCCACAAATATTTGTTAAGTAAATATATTGCTAGGTGAGCAACGCTAGTGGCAAAACATTATCAACATACAACCCATTTTGCATAAAATTAAACCAGAATAATGTTAGAGCCTCTTGATGAAGGTGAAAGAGGAGAGTGATAAAGCCGGCTTAAAACTCAACATTCAAAAAACTAAAGATCATGGCATCCAGTTCCATCACTTCATGGCAAATAAATAGGGAAAAAAATGGAAACAGTGACAGATTTTATCTTCTTGGGCTCCAAAACCACTGCAGATGATGACTGCAGCCACAAAATTAAAAGATGCTTGGGAAGAAAAGTTATGACAAACATAGACAGTGTATTAAAAAGCAGAGACATCACTTTGCCAACAAAGATCCATATAGTCAAAGCTATGGATTTTTCAGTAGTCATGTACTGAAGTGAGTGTTGGATCATAAAGAAGACTAAGCACCAAAGAACTGATACTTTCAAACTGTGGTGCTGGAGAAGACTCTTGAGAGTCCCTTGGACAACAAGAGAGATCAAACCAGTCAATCCAAAAGGAAATCAACCCTAAATATTCATTGGAAGGACTGATGCTGAAGCTCCAATACTTTGGCCACCTGGTACAAAGAACCGATTCAGTAAAAAAGACCCTGATGCCAGGAAAGACTGCATGCAGGAGAAGGGGGTGACAGAGGATAAGATGGTTGGATGGCATCACCAACTCAAAGGACATGAGGTCTGAGCAAACTCCAGGAGATAGTGAAGGACACAGGAGCCTGGTGTGCTGCAGTCCATGGGGTCACAAAGAGTTGGACACGACTGAGCAATTGAACAAAAAAATGTTAGAATACACATGGTAAAGGGTTCATTGTTCAAGCTACTTGATTGGTATGTGGGGGTTTATGACACTTGTCTCTTTACTGTTAAGCTATGTTTGAACAATTCCACAATAAATATCTTATAAGGACAAAAGAAAAGTTGCAATACTATGCACTGAACCATTAACAGTGGTTATCTTAAGTAAGATTTTGAGGGATTTTCCTTCCATTCTGATCTTTTATATTTAACTTTGTATTTTTTTTAATTTTTATTGAAATATAGTTGATTTATAATGTGTTTTCAGGTGTACAGCAAAGTGATTCAGCTACATATATATATTTTTAAGATTCTTTTCCATTATAGGTTATTACAAGATAATGAATATAGTGAATATATAATGAATATAGACCCTCTGCTATAGGTCCTTATTGGCTACCTATTTTATGTATGAGTGAGTGAAGTGAGTGAAGTCGCTCAGTCGTATCTGACTCTTTGCGACCCCATGGATTGTAGCCTACCAGGCTCCTCTGTCCATGGGATTTTCCAGGCAATAGTACTGGAGTGGATTGCCATTTCCTTCTCCAGGGGATCTTCCCGACCCAGGGATCGAACCTGGGTCTCCTGTATTGTAGACAGACACTTTACCGTCTGAGCCAGCAGGGAAGTCACCTATTTTATGTATAGTAGCGTGTATATTGGAGAAGGCAATGATACCCCACTCCAGTACTCTTGCCTGGAAAATCCCATGGATGGAGGAGCCTGGAAGGCTGCAGTCCATGAGGTCACTGAGGGTTGGACACGACAGAGCGACTTCACTTTCACTTTTCACTTTCATGCATTGGAGAAGGAAATGGCAACCCACTCCAGTGTTCTTGCCTGGAGAATCCCAGGGACGGGGGAGCCTGGTGGGCTGCCGTCTCTGGGGTCGCACAGAGTCGGACACGACTGAAGCGACTTAGCAGCAGTAGCAGCAGCAGTGTGTATATATTAATCCCAACTCCTAATTTATTCCTTCCCCACCTTACACTTTGGTAACTATAGGTTTGTTTTCTGTGTCTGTAAGTCTCATTTCTGTTTTGTAAATAAGTCCACTTGTATCAGTTGTTAGGATTCCACATGTAAGTGATATCATATGATATTTGTCTTTCTCTTAGTATGATAGTCTCTAGGTCCATCCATGTTGCTACAAGGAACTTTGTACTATGCTTACAATGGTGGGGGGCGGAGGGCGGCGCGGAGGAACTTAAAAGTAGTATTTTGCCCAAAGTACTAAGATTGTGAACATACAGAAGAGTTTGCCTGCAGTGAATGTAGCTGAAAGAGGGTAAAATTTCAGCCACTGTCAAATCACCGAGAAAAGTCCAACTTTAACAATTATCAACACTTTTTTTTGTCTGTATGTTTTAACATCACACTTGTTTATTTTTTACACAAAATATGTGATATACTGCTTAACATTTTGCTATTTATTCTGTTTATCAGCAATAATCAGTCAACCAATATTTATTAAACACCTTCTGTGTGTGTCCATGCATACCTGGTCATGTCTGACACTTTGCGACTTCATGGACTGTAGCCTGCCAGGGTCCTCCGTCCATGGAATCTTCCAGGCAAGAATATTGGTGTGGGTTGCCACTTCTTTCTCCAGGGGGGGTCTCCCCGACTCAGGGATCAAACCCATGTCTCTTGCATCTCCTGCATTGGCAGGAGGATTCTTCACCACTGTACAACCCGGGAAGCCCCACCTTCTGTGTACCAGACCCAGTTTTAGGCAAAAAGGCTAGCTTAGCAATTAAGAAACAAAGAATTCCTCCCTGATTCCCAAATGCCAGCTCCCTGCCCTCCCTTGGCCCAAACTAGGGGCACTGCTTCAGGGCTGTATTATTCTGTCTCACTTCCTCCAACAGTCCCAGAAGAAATTTTCCATCTCTATGGCAAGCCTCAAGAAACTTATGTGGTAACAGCTGTTGGACCCTTCTTCCCACAGAAAAATGAAGCTTACATTCTAAAACAGAAACTCAAAGGGGGGGGGGGGAAACATACTAATGCAATCACCCTTTTCCAATCATAATCTCTCAACCATCCTCTCCAGGAAGCCTCTTTAAAAATCTGAAACAGTTTCCTGAAAGAGAAATCTATTAGAAAAATCTACATTTCACAAGTCTAGTCTCCTGATTACTGAATGAGTCTAGAAGATCCACTGCTTTAAAGGATGATCCTAACTGGAGGGCAATCTCGAGAAGGTGCATGTTGAAAGCTCAGTAAATTAGTCTTGTCACAAGCTTCTCCTTCCCCTCCTACTCCCTATTTGAGAGTTTAAATACTCAACAAAATAAGGTGGGAGCTTATTCAAACAAATACAGAATCATGAACAAATATGCCAAGTGCATTTTAAAGTTAAAGGTACACAATATGTTAAACATTGAGGTTTACGGTTATCATTATTGGGCAACGTTTACTGAGTGTCTCTACGTGCCAGGCAACATAAGCCTGGACTGTGCACTATCTCATTCAATCCCTGTATCAGATACGCCATTTCCCCTATCGTTCAGATGAGGACACTGAGAACAAACAAGTTACATGTAAACACCGATGTCACTTACTAGACATACATTGGTTTCATCCATTCAAAACTCCCAGGTCCTTTAGGTAACAGCACATCCCCCATTCCATGAGGTCCCAGTGATCATGGTGCCCCGGACCCCTGGGCACCTACATGAGGCCAATCACAATACTTCACACCCTGGCCCAGTGACTGGTCAAGGGATGGGCAAGTGACCCAAACCAGAGCCAATGAGAATCTTCCCTGAGATTGCATGAATAGAGACAGTACACGATACACGTTGGGTGCAGTGGGGCAGCCAGCAGCCAAAGACAGTGCCCAATGCGTGTGCTTTGTTGTTCCCCGGCACAAGAAATCTGGGTGGCCCCACTGCCTCACTGCAACCCATGGAATGCAGCCAAAGAGATTCTATGTCCCTTCCAGACCTAAGCCCTGAGAAGGCCTGGCAGCTTCCACTTTTGTATTTGGAAACCTTGAGTTGCCATGGAGGACATCTAGACATCTCTGCTAGAGTGACAGCGTAGACCATGGGTCAGCTTTGTCTCAAAGGGTCAGACAGTAAACATTTTGGGCGTTGTAGGCCATATGGTCACACCTACTCAAACGCCTTGTGATGTGACAGCAGCCATAGGGAACAGGTGAAGCTGCGTTCCAGGAGAACTCTGTTTATAAAGCAGGCATCCCAGGCTGTAGTTGGCTGACCCGTCATGGAGAGACCACACAGAACAGCCATATGGAGAGCAAGAAGCTCTGAGACTTCACAAAGAGAGAGACAGGCCTACTAGTCTCAGAGTCCTGGGGGAGCCCAGCCTTCTAGGTAACGTGCCAGACAATGGGTGGGTCATCCATTCCAGCCCAGATGCCCACAATCCTGACCCATGTCACATGGAATGGAAGAATTCTCATCGAAGCCTAGTGGACCCACAGAATCATGATTCTTGTTTTAAGTCACTAAATTTTAGGGTGGTTGGTTACACTGGAAAGTCGTGTGAGACGTGGTTTTCACAAGCCTTTCAGACTTGGCACTGTACGCCTTTGAGGCCACATAATTCTGTGTGGTGGGGGCTATCCTGTGCATTGCAGGATGTTTATCAGCATCTTTGGGCTCCACTCGTTAGCTACCAAGAGCACCCTCCCTGCCAGCTGAGACAACCAAAATTGTCTCCAGATACTGCCACATGTCCCTGGGGGAGGAGAAATCGCCACTGGTCAAGAAACACTGGAGGCAGGTAAAAAAATACAAAACTAGGAACCAGCAAGCAGCCAACTTCCCCACCACGTGCAAGTCAGGTAGAGTCAAGAACAGGGTGAGGGCAGGGCCAGTTTATGACTTTCGTAGTCCCTAGGCACTTGCCTTCATCAGCCCCTTGCTCCATTAAAAAAAAAAAAAAAATTTTATACAAATATATATATTTTTGTGACCACATTGGTATAAAGATGAATATAATCCAGAATCATTATAGATTATTACACCCATATTTTTTATGATTTTAAAATAAAATTAAACTAATTACAATAATTGTGAATACTGTAGATGCTAAGCACTGTGTTCACAATGCCTAATGAATAATCAGCCTTGAGTGAATACAATGAAGGAGCCAGAGACATTTAAGTCCTTGGAACCAGCCATGCCTACAATTTGACCCATTCCTGGACTCTCAGTTTCATGAGCCAAAAAAATTTACTTTTGGGGATAAACAACACGGTTCTACTGTATAGCATGGGGAACTATATTGAATATCCCATGGTAAATCATAATGGAAAGGAATATGAAAAAGAGTGTGTGTGTATATATATATATATAACTGAATCACATCATTGTACAGTAAAAGTAACACAACATTGTATATCAACTATACTCAATAATTTTTTTTTTTAATTCACTTTTTGGTCTAAGCTAGTTTGAGATGAGTTTCTATCACTCACAATCAAGAGGCCTGATTCATCCGGTCTCCTAGCAACGGCAGGTGGAAGCTGACCTTGAAGTTGGGTCCATCTAAAGCAGAAATTCCTACCCACTCCCTCCAACCACAAACGCATCCCACCTCCAGTATCCTTCTAATTCTCACTAAGCAGGACAATTTTCAAGAAAAAGTTCTCCCCACACTTACACTTTTGGACAAAGTTGCTCACGTGCTTAATCTTCATCAGAGCCGGCTGACTGCATTCTTTAAAGAGAACAAAGAGGGCATCTAATATCGCTTCTCGGGAAAGAAGAGACATCTGCTGTTGAGTCATGGAGGGTGGTTTCCCCTAAAAACAGCAAACAGCAGATGGAGACACTGTCAATAATGAAAAGCTTTGATCAATAACATCCACGCAGAGTAAATTGCAAGCCACCAACTCAACTAACTGCTCACGACACACGCTAGCAGCGGAATTTGGTGGCCTCATCCTTTAAAGTGACGTCCATTGACAGTCATTAAGTTATCACTTGTATGTGGGCTTCTTCCTCCTGCACCTGGGGAGAAAAACTTCACCAGCACGCCATGAATAAGAAACAGTTCCTCTGTCTTAGTAGTCTGAGGCTTATGGGGACATTTACTCTGGACCCTGCTGGTCCCGTCACATCTCCGTGCCTCTTCAGGAAGACACAATGAATGCCTCTTCCTCCCTGTGTTCCTACAGGTTTGTTTAACATAACTTCAGTTTCTTTAATTCATTCAAACCATAAAGGGTCGTGTGAATGGAGTGACTGCACTGAAGCTGAATTTATTCATGATCTCAGGCAACAGTTGCAAACTGGCAGACTGCATCTAGCCCACAGACATGTTTTGTTTGGCCTGTTATATTTAAAATAATTTATCTGCCAATATTGAAAAATCACGAGATTTCACACCAAAAGAAAAGGGGCCGGGGGAGGGGATTTCTGGCTTCTCATGATACAACTGGCAACACCGTACCACATTCCTGCCTGGGGAGGCTGAGCTGCAGCTGAGGAGCACTGCCCCTCTAGAAAGTGGATGTGTTCGGCACTTCACTGCAGACTCGACTCATAGCTCTTCCATCTGGCCCATCTGACTCCTTTACACTCACTGTCTGGCCACCCAAGACATGAGTTCACACCCCTGGTCTAGAGGAATGAATCCCATGTGCCATGGAGTATATGCAGTTCTCTCTGCAAAGCTGGCCACCAACAATTCTAACTCTAAAAGCACTTGCCACTGCATCCATCAAGCGTCAGAGTCTATTTCCTCTTCCCATGAATCTGCTGTCGCCATGACTCATGTGAAACAACAGAACATAACACAAGTGACCCAGTGCCAGTTCAAGATGCAGCCCTTAAGAAGTCTGGCAGCTTCTACTTTTGTTTTTTGGGGGAAGCCAGCTGCCAAGTTAAGAAGCTTGGGCTAGACCACGTGACAGTCAAATCTCACCCACTGTCTGTTTTTATAAATAAAGCTTTATTGGAACACAGCCATGCCTATTAATTTACACATCATCTATGGCTGTGTGTGTGTGTGTTAGTTGTTCAGTCTCATGCAGCTCTTTGCGACCCTATGGACTGTAGCCTGCCAGGCTCCTCTGTCTGTCCATGGAATTCTCCAGGCAAGAATACTGGAATGGGTTGCCATTTGCTTCTCCAGGGGATCTTCCAAACCCAGGGATTGAACTCAGGTCTCCTGCATTGCAGGCAGATTCTTTACTGTCTGAGTTTCTGTGCTATAAATAGAATAGCAGAGTTCAGTAGTTGCAGCGGAGACCTTAGGGCCAATGTACTATTCACAGAAAAATTACAAGCCCCAGGTTAGACTGAGTGAGTAACAAAAGACTTTGGAGAAGAGGTCACTGGACGAACTGAGGCACCCCAGTCCGCAGTCGGCACCCAGATGTTTCAGTCCCAGCCAAGCTCTCAACTAAACACAACCCATGAGTGACCCCAGCAGAAGAATCCCCTAGTTGCATGCAGGCAACCAACAGAATGGTTAGAAAAAGTAAATCATGGCTGCTTTAAACTTTGTGAGCGCTTTGTTACACAGCCCTGGATGACAGAAACAAACTGACTGTAACAGCCCAATAGCAGCCTCCTCAGCCAGAACCAGAAGCGTGATGAGCCCTTTCCTGCCCGCTCCCCGGCACTGGCCAGCACACACCATTAAAGCAGGGGTCACCCCACTACACCTCTGCACGCGGCTGAACCTAGCCCACCAGGTCGGTCCACGCCCACCACTAACCCACTGCCCAAGTGGCAGACGGGAGCTCCGCTCCCAGGATGCCTGCTCCTGAGCCACCTCATCAGTCACAAACTGACCAGTGAAGCCAGCTGAGGCCACAGAGTCTGCCGCCTCAGATAACCAGGCTCTACTGAGAGCCGGAGGACGATACTAGAGCAGCCCAGACTTCCTCAGACCCTGCCGCTTTCTTGTGTTGTGTGGCACCTTCCTACTCTGGGTGCAATAGCTGAGAGGCAGGCACAAGCTATAGGGGCCCTACTCAGCACCACAGTGGACCTGCCCCCAAGCAAGCGACCAGTTGTGGTCCTGCTGACCATTGGTCAGTGCCACAGTGGGCCCCTCCCCCAAGCAAACAACCGTTACTGAGCAACTGTCAATCAGCCACTGTCGGTGGTCCTGCTCAGCCATTGGTCAGTGTCACAGTGGGCCCCTCCCCCAAGCAAGCAACCGTTAGTGAGCAACTGTCAACTAGCCACTTTCGGTGGTCCTGCTCAGCCATTGGTCGGTGCTACAGTGGGCCCTTCCCCAAGCAGGCAACCGTTAGTGAGCAACTGTTAACCAGCCACTTTCGGTGGTCCTGCTCAGCCATTGGTCAGTGCCACAGTGGGCCCCTCCCCCAAGCAAGCAACCGTTAGTGAGCAACTGTCAATCAGCCACTTTCGTTGGTCCTGCTCAGCCATTGGTCAGTGCCACAGTGGGCCCCTCCCCCTCTTGTATATAAACGGGGCCAGAACTCCGACTGAGGGAAGATGGTTTTCTGAGATGCCAGTCTGCCATCTTCTCCATCTGCTAGCTTTCCAATTAAAATAGTTATTCCTTGTTCCAACAACTCATATCCTGATTTATTGGCCTGCCCTGTGGCAAGCAGAACAAGCTTGGGCTCAGTAACACGACTACTTTTGAGTCACCTGGAGAACTTAACTAAAAACCAAAAACCAGATTCTCAGGTACCATCCCCAACTTACTGAATTAGAATTTACCAGTCTGTAGCTAAGAATATATTTCAGTAACACCTCCTCCCAAAACAGTCAGACCTCAGCCAGGTTTGTGAAGCACTGAGTCAGACCACACTATCTGTCACTGTAGAGTTCTGCCACTTCCTGGGAAAATAAGATTCCTAGTTTTTCTCTCCTCTGTTGAGTTTAGACTAAGCAGCAGTTCCCAAATACAGTACTGAGTCTTAACAAAGTTTTCACATCTGTCATAAAGTAAGAAAAAGTGAACACTGCATGATGACTCTTTTATAAAGCTAAGTGTATTCAAATTGTAAAATGGTCCTTTATTCTGAAACAACATCCTTCCCCTCTTGGTGTTTTTTTAAAATATCCTCTCTTTATGAAATAAAAGGACCAGAAGATAATAGCGTTTTCTTTTTTGTGTTTTTTTACATCCCTTACTTAGCAAAATACAAAGTTGGCAAACCTCAGTCAGCCTAGCAAATTTGTAAAATTTTGCTGGCTCAAAAATCTAAAAGACTGCCAACCACTGACCTGGAACTCTTGGGGAGGTACTTACTGTCAAATAGAAACTGAGACCCTATCTACATGGAAAACAAAACCACTACTCTCTAACCAAACCTCATTAAAAGGACACTGGGATAGGGATAAAGTGGGATAATCAGTTAGTTTAGAAATCCCACAAGGGGATTAAAGACAAGAGGGAATTTTAAGGGCATTTGGGAGACTGTTATAAGCTAATGATCACGCTAGAAAAGAACCCAGTAACCTAGCAACAATCTCCCCTGATGGCTCAGATGGTAAAGAATCTGCCTGCAATGCGGGAGACCCGGGTTCAGTCCCTGGGTTGAGAAGCTCCCCCTGGAGAAGGGAATGGCTACTCACTCCAGTATTCTTGCCAGGGGAATTCTACGGACAGAGGAACCTGGCAGGCTTCATACAGTCCATGAGTCACAAAGAGTTGGACCCAAAGGAGCGACTGACACTTTGACCTCAGTAACAATCTACACTACCCTGAAGGAAGACCAGATGCATCCATTTGCCAGGCACACTCAAGCCACAGGTGCCAATAGTTTAAACACAAGACAATAGATATCAGGTCTGAATCTTGTTACATGAAGTCAAGGAGTTAATGATCCTTGAAGAACAGCATTTCTCCAGGTAGTCAAGACAGGAAGAGAGGGGAAAAGGGAAAGAAACTAGGTCAAAGGGGTCATATCAAAACCTGAGATGAATTACCATATTTTAGTATATATTAAATGACCTTTCTTCTGTTAACATACATATGATTTAAATAGCGCCCTGACAGTCCTCTTTAACCACACAGGGTCAAAGGAGAACTAAAGACCTAAGCCTTGAACTCTACCCCAAAATAAGGAAGGTGGTCTACTCCACTCCCCACTTTTTCTTTGACTATAAAAATATAGCCCTCTTTGTTCTCAGTGCTGTGCTCCCCTGCCAGACTATCTGTATCTCTCACAAGCATCCTCTGCTAATAAACTCACTCTTTGCAATTTTCATGCTGAAAAGAACCTGAGCTTCAGAAAGTTCTGACACAAGGTGAGCAGTTTCCATTAAAAGACAATGACTTTGACCCCCACACTGCAAAAGAAGACCCAGTGCAGCTGAATTAAATCTAAAACAACAACAGTGCGTTCAAGTCCCCTCCTAACTCAGGAATGATGGATTCAAGTCCCAATCTGAGTTTTGGCTAGGTCCAAGTCCCACCCAAGAAGGAGTGGGGTTTCAGCTGGATGGGGGGCAAAAACAGTATCCTTATTCTGCTAATATTAAAGCAAGTGCTAGGGTTATGCTATGCTTTCAAATAACAGCTTTTCAGGGCTCAGGGTGGAACTTGTTTAAAAAAAAGGATGAATTGGGGATTTACACACAATCTTTGCTGGTATAATGACATTTAAATACAAGATACACTTACTAAACTCTGATATACACTGGCAATGTTGCCCAGCAGTTACACACCCACACTAAAAATGGGGTATGCCTTTGTCATTTAAAAGCTGCGTGATTCTGAGCAAGTCTATGTCCCTCTCCATATCTGCACATTATAAGAATTTTGTCATAAGTTGGAAGTTTGGGAGTAAAACAATTAATGGGTTAAAAAGTGGTAGCACTCCAGTCAGGTGAGCTTAAAAATAGACCATTCATAAGAGAAAAATACCTCATGACTTAAATGGTGACCCACAGAACAACCTAAGCTTTCACTCTGTCCGCATTCTGATCTGTTTGAACATTCCCCAATACCAATATCTTCAGGAAAATGTCCTCAAGAACATATTAGTAGTGAAACTAATATAACATTGTAAATCACCTTAGGTTTATCATTATACAGATAATCCTACCAAAATGCCTTATTTAGTAGTTACTGCTAAGTGAACATAAATTTATTATCACCGTAGCTAATACTATTTCTACACTCATCATTAATAATCGCTATCATTTATAAAGGGCTTACCAAGAGATGGGCAAGAACTAAGTACATGAATTATCTCATTTAATCCTCATAACTTTGTAAATTAGGTGCTATAACTTCTATTATAATACAAAGAATGAAAAATGGATCTAGAGAAGGCAACTGATTCACCCAAGGTAACACAGCTAACACATTCTGAGGCCAGGATTCAAACCTAAACCTTCACCACTATCTGTATTTTCTCTTTGACTTATTAAACAAGGATTTCTACAACAAACAAAAGAATTAGAAATCTACTTGGGAAAAAAATCTCACAACATTAAGTTTTAATCCTTTTGGGGGTGATGGAAATGGTCTATATCTTGAGAGGAATGTGGGTTGTACAGGTTTGGTATTTACCAAAACTTTTTTAAAACATAAACATCCCTTGAATGAAAAAGATTTCTGTATTTCTATAGGATTACACCTATAGAAATTCCAGTCAAAAGAGCGTCTTTGTTCATTTACTTTTCCTTCTTTAATAAAAGGGCAAACTTTAGTGCAAAAGTGTAACATGTGTGAAATCCTCAAAAAGGTCCCCCTTCCAGGGCAAGTTCAGCTACCCATTCCTGGCACAATGGCTCCTCTTTCCACAACTTTCAGCATATATAAAAGACCAAAGGAGATTTCTCCTAGATTCGCCTCAGTCCTCTAACAAATTCCTGTAACTTCTGAGTCACAAAGAGGTTCCAAGGAACCACATACAGGTGAGTGAAGTTGACAAACCAGTCTGTTACCTGGAAGAAAAGATTCAGCCTGGAGGCCCGGCTGGCAATGGATTCAACAGTACCAGCGTCCAGTAGATTCCGTGCTCCATACTTGAACTTCAACATCTCCCCACTGGTGATGAAAGTAGACAGGAGGAGGTTAGTGTGTTCTGCTGATTTGAGCAGGAAGGGTTTGAGAGATCCTGAGCTTTCCCTCAAGATATCAGGGGTAGGGAGGTGAAAAATCAGCCACCACTGGGTCTTGGGAAGCTCAGTCTGGTGACACAGATTAAAAATCAGACTTTTATTCAACGTAATAGGAGTAACACTGCAACACTGACCTGACATACTCACTTACTTAAAATTTGTTTTATAACTGCAGACAGTGACTGCAGCCATGAAACTGAAAGATGTTTGCTCCTAGGATCATGGCATCTGGTCCCATCACTTCATGGCAAATAGATGGGGAAACAGTGGAGACAGTGGCTGACTTTATTTTTCTGGGCTCCAAAATTACTGCAGATGGTGATTACAGCCATGAAATTAAAAGACACTTACTCCTTGGAAGGAAAGTTATGACCAACCTAGACAGCATATTAAAAAGCAGAGACATTACTTTGCCAACAAAGGTCCATCTAGTCAAGGCTATGGTTTTTCCAGTGGTCATGTATGGATGTGAGAGTTGGACTGTGAAGAAGGCTGAGCGTCGAAGAATTGATGCTTTTGAACTGTGGTGTTGGAGAAGACTCTTGAGAGTCCCTTGGACTGCAAGGAGATCCAACCAGTCCATTCTGAAGGAGATCAGTCCTGGGATTTCTTTGGAAGGAATGATGCTAAAGCTGAAACTCTAATACTTTGGCCAATTGATGCGAAGAACTGACTCACTGGAAAAGACCCTGATGCTGGGAAAGATTGAAGGCGGGAGAAGAAGAGGACGACAGAGGATGAGATGGTTGGATGGCATCACCGACTCGATGGACATGAGTTTGAGTAAACTCTGGGAGGTGGTGATGGACAGGGAGGCCTGGCATGCTGCGATTCATGGATGGGGTCACAAAGAATCAGACATGACTGACAGACTGAACTGAACTGCTCCTAGGAAGAAAAGCTATATGACAAATCTAGACAGCATATTAAAAAGGAGAGAGATCACTTTGCCAACAAAGAACCGTATAGTCAAAGCTATGGTTTTTCCAACGACTTCCCTGGTGGATCAGACGGTAAAGCATCTGCCTACAATGAGGGAGACCCAGGTTCGATCCCTGGGTCAGGAAGATCCCCTGGAGAAGGAAATAGCAACCCACTCCAGTACTCTTGCCTGGAAAATCCCATGGACAGAGGAGTCTGGTCGGCTACAGTCCATGGGGTCACAAAGAGTCGGACACGACTTAGCGACTTCACTTCACTTCACGGTTTTTCCAATAGTCATGTATGGATGTGAGAGCTGGACCATAAAGAAGGCTGAGCACCCAAAAATTGATGCATTTGAATTGTGGTGATGGAGAAGACTCTTGACAGTGCTTTGGACAGCAAGGAAATCAAACCAGTCAATCCTAAAAAAAATAAACCCTAAATATTCATTTGAAGGACTGATGCTGAAGCGCCATTACTTTGGCCACCTGATGCAAAGAGCTGACTCACTGGAAAAGACCCTGATGCTGGGAAAAACTGAGGGCAGGAGCAGAAGGGGCAACAGAGGATGAGATGGTTGGATGGCATCACTGACTCAATGGACATGAGTTTGAGCAAACTATGGGAGAAAATGAAGGACAGGGAAGCTTGGCAAGCTGCAGTCCATGAGGTCACAAAGAGTCAGACATGACTTAATCACTGAACAACAACAACCCCCCTTAGAATATAAGCTCCACCAGGGCAGGGACTTTTATTCTAATATAATGGGGACATATATAGCCTGGGACATAAATGCTAATAAACAGTTATTGAACAAATGATTGAAAATAAGTAAATTACATAATACAGGTATGTTGGAAGCTATGGGGTTCAAAAAAAATAATAAAAAACAAATGGAGGAAAAAAAAAAAAAACAAATGGAGGAATTGGGGCATGGTGGTGTGTGTATACAGAGAAGGCAATGGCACCCTACTCCAGTACTCTTGCCAGGAAAATCCAATGGGCAGAGGAGCCTGGTAGGCTGCAGTCCATGGGGTCGCTAAGAGTCGGACACAACTGAGCGACGTCACTTTCACTTTTCTCTTTCATGCAGTGGAAAAGGAAATGGCAACCCACTCCAGTATTCTTGCCTGGAGAATCCCAGGGACGGGGGAGCCTGGTGGGCTGCCATCTATGGGGTCGCACAGAGTCGGACACGACTGAAGCGACTTAGCAGCAGCAGCAGCAGTGTGTGTGTAACAGTGTAGTCAGAGTAACTTCACTGTTCAGTTTAGTCGTGTCCGACTCTGTGCGACCCCATGGACTGCAGCCCACCAGGCTTCCCTGTCCATCACCAACTCAGGGAGCTTGTTCAAATTCACGTCCATCGAGTTGGTGATGCCATCTAACCATATCATCCTCTGTCGTCCCCTTCTCCTCCTGCCTTCAATCTTTCCCGGCATCAAAATCTTTTCTAAGGAGTCAGTTCTTCGCATGAGGTGGCCAAAGTATTGGAGCTTCAGCTTCAGTCCTTCCAATGAATGTTCAGGATTGATTTGAGGATTGAGTAGTTTCATCTCCTTGCAGTCCAAGGGACTCTCTCAAGAGTCTTCTCCAACACCACTTCACTGAACAGGTAACATTTGAGCCAAAATCTGAAGGGAGTAGCAGCAAGCCTTGTTGATATTTGGGTAAAGAAAAGTATCCTGGGGTCAGAGGGAACAGCCAGAGCTAAGGTTCTGAGGCAAGACCTGGGCTTCTCTAACAGTAGCTGGGAAACCACGTAGGGCTGGAACAGAGTGAAAGAGGCAGAAAGTAGGCGGTGTCGGGCTGGGGCGAAGAGTATGAAGACACCAAAGTAAGTTAAGGTCACACAGATTCTAAGGCGCTGCCGGCCCCGACTAGCAATACCGACAGGAGGCAGGGCAGAAGAAACACAGGACCCCACCCAGCTGGAGAAAGGAAATTCCTCTAGCCGCAGCACTCCCCAGCCAACACTTCGGCTCAGACGGGGATATGCCCTTGCACCGCCAGCCTGGAAGACCTTCCCGACCCCCCGCAACCCTCAGGGCGGGACCGCCGCTCTCCCTGCCGCGAGAGGCAAAGCCGGGGTTGGTGTGGTGGAGGAGGCCCTTCCCTTGGTCTGCAAAGTGGGGAGAGGGAGAACTGGGCTTGGGGAGACCAGACTCACCGCTCAGCGTACCTCGCTGTCTGCGCACCGCCCTGCCCAGTACCTCCCGCGTCAGCGTTTGAACACTGGGAACGGCGTGGGTGAGGCCAGCCACGTCTAGACCAATCAATGTTCCCGCCCGTATGATGGACAGTTCTATCTCAACCAGGTCCTGCCCAAGTCCTTAAAGGGACCGGGGAAGTGAAAGAGAGGGCCAATGAAATTGTTTCTTCCGCCGGCAGGGCAGGTCTTGGAAGTTTGAAATTGGCGGTTAAGCAGAAGGATACAAGGTTTGAGGACGCGTCTGTTTATGTCTGGGATATCTGAGGAGAATGCTGGGGCAGTGGCCCTTGCTCTCATGGCCACCTGCAAGGAGGAAGGCAGCCCAGCCCCTCTGATTGGTGATCTTGTTCATCAATCCTGGCTAAGGTAAAAGTACTTGTTACTTTGTTAAATAAACCAGCTGGTTCTCTGCTAACAGGCTACAACTGAGGCTTTGAGTTTGAGATTCCACCCGCCTCAATGACTGGTTGTCGACTGCAACAAAAAGCCGATGATATTGAAACTGTCTCATAGAACATTTTAAAGCAAAGACAAGAGACCTTGTCGAAATCCAAAAGGCCAACAAATACATGAAAAGGTCTCAACATCACCAGGAGACATGTACAAGAATGTACAGATAGTAACATACAGCATCATGGAAAAAAAAAAAAAAAACTGGAAGCAACCCAAATATCCATCAGCAACAGAAAGGATAATTTTTTATATTGCAGTGTTTTCATACAGCAATAAAAAAGAACTACAGCTGAACACAACGACATAATGCGTTTCAAAACAATCCTGAGGGAAGAAAGCATAACAATAGAATAAAGTATGTTTTCTTTTTCTTATTGAAGTATATAGTTCATTTACAATGTTGTGTTTCAGGTATACTGCAAAGTTATTCAGCTATACTATATTCTTTTTCAGTTTCTTTTCCCTTATAGGGTATTAAAGTATGTTTTCATTAATATAAATTTCAAAAGCAAAACAAAATAAAATATTTAGTGAAGGATGTACCTACAGGTGATAAAATCAGAAAGTAAAGCAGATCTCAGGTTAGTAGTTATCAAGGGGATGGTGTCCTTTCAGGGAGTCAGGATGCTGCCTGCTAAGTCACTTCAGTCGTGTCTGACTCTGTGTGACCCTATAGGCTGCAACCCGCTAGGCTCCTCTGCCCATAGGATTTTCCAGGCAAGATTACTGGAGTGGGTTGCCATGCCCTCCTCCAGGGGATCGTCCCCACCCACGAATTGAACCTGCGTCTCTTACGTCTCCTGCATTGGCAGGCAGGTTCTTTAGTGCCACCTGGGAAGCCCCAGTTAGGATGCTACTATGATCTAATTCTTAGCCTGACTATAGTAATAAAATAGATTATTGTTTTATAATTAGTAAGTTGTGTGTATATTATATGTTCTATTTTGGAGAAGAGAATGGCAACCCACTGCAGAATTCTTGCCTGTAGAATCCCATGGACAGAAGAGCCTGGTAGGTTACAGTTCATGGGTCGCAAAGCGTTAGACACAACTGAGTGACTAAACACACACACGTGTTCTATTTACATATATTTTTAAAATTTGAAAGGGAGGCAGTCCTTTCGGTACTTTTATAATCCCTACACTACTAGAACTAGAAATGTATTATCATATGCAGGCCCACACACTCATGCGCACATCAGTACAAAACAAAGTACAAACTTGCTTAATACACTTTTTTTCCCCAGAAACATAATTTGCTATTCATCCCTGGGACAATAATGACAGCTACAATTTATCAAGCCCCTTCTCTCTTTTTGTCTTTATCAAGTACATCTCATTTAATCTTTGCTAAGTCACTTCAGGCATTTCCGACTCTGTGCGACCCCATAGATGGCAGCCCACCAGGCTCCCCCATCCCTGGGATTCTCCAGGCAAGAACACTGGAGTGGGCTGCCATTTCCTTCTCCAATGCATGAAAGTGAAAAGTGAAAGTGAAAAGTGAAAGTGAAGTCGCTCAGTCGTGTCCAACTCTTAGCGACCCCATGGATTGCAGCCTAACAGGCTCCTCCGTCCATGGGATTTTCCAAGCAAGAGGTACTGGAGTGGGGTGCCATTGCCTTCTCCGATTTAATCTTTACTATAACCTAATACTGAGAGGAAGGAATTATAATCCACATGTTATAGATGGGGAAACTGAGTCTGAAAGATACTCCATGAATAATCTGGAGTTGATTTTCTCTAGGTGATGAAGCTAGGTTTGGAAGTCCTGGACTATCTGACTCCTAATCCATTTCTTTATATGAAACCTGCCTCTCAGAAGATGTTAGAAATTTTCCCATCCTCTGCTTTTGTCATGTTGCAAGGGCTGACCCAGTCCAGAAAAATGTATGAAAAAAAGAATTACTTCTAGGGACTTCCCAGTAGTCCAGTGGTTATGACTCCACTCTTTCACTGCCAAGGGCCTGGGTTCAATCTGTGCTGGGGGAACTAAGATCCTGAGAGTTGAGTGGCTTGGCCACATTTAAAAAGGAAAGCAGGAGGGGAGGAGGGAGGGAGAGAAAGAAAAAGAAAGACTTCTAATGATATAAGAACGTTAGCAAAAGTTCGGGGATGGTAAGTTGAGGAAAAATGCAAAGTGGGTCTTAGCCACTTTTGACTTGATAGAATCTCAGAAAGATGTGATCTAATGATATAAGAACGTTAGCAAAAGTTCGGGGATGGTAAGTTGAGGAAAAATGCAAAGTGGGTCTTAGCCACTTTTGACTTGATAGAATCTCAGAAAGATGTGAATGTGGATCTAGTCAATGCTTCTGGTTTTTCTAATGTTGCTGGTTTTTCTAATCCAGGCAAATCTATTAGTTTTCAAGTGTCAGAAATAGGCTTTACCCGAATCGTGGGACTTGTTTATGCTAAATTAGAATACAGTGTTAACAGCATGATTTTATATTGCCCTGAATCCTGCCTACTAATATCCTATTAGAACAATTGCTGGTCTTAGGAAAACCTGTGTGAAACCGAAAAAAGAATACATGATAAATAAGAAGAATAAAGAAACATAAAGCAAAAACCACAGGAACTCCACCAATTTTCTTTCAAAAGTAGTAACTAACTGCACAGGAAACATATGAGGAAAGAGAATTAGGAAGGACCAAGAATGGTGGCCAGTACTAAAAGGTAAGACTGCAAAACAGAATTAACCATCAGTAAAACTAGACTGACGGGAAAGCTGGCGCCTTCTCTTTGTTCTTGCATAAAATGAAACAGTTACTAGTTCTGTGCAGAATGTGAATCCCTGAGGAATACTGTGATGGAGATTCTGGAAGAACATCATTATAACAGAGTTATAATGAAGGACATTATTATGTTCTTACATTCAATCTTTCGTTTGTTTTATCTTTTAAAAAGCATTTATTGTGCCAAGCACCAGGGATACCAAAAGGAAACAGATACCCTCCTTGTCAGTTTTTGAAAAGTCAGTTACAGTGGGGAGATAGAGCTATGGGCAAACGATTGTGAAACTCTGTGATAAGTTCCTGTAACAGTGGAGATGCCAGAAGACTGTGGCAATAAGAGAGGGGAGGGCAGGTGGTATATCACAGCAAATACCCAAAACATGGAGACAAAAGAAACGTGGTTGCCCTCAGAGCATTCAACTGGACGATAAGCAGAGATCTCCAAGGCACCTTAAAGAGATAAGGAATGACCGTAAGACTCAAACTAGACTTAGTGGAACATTAAGAACTGTATCCTATTTGTAAAGCAGAAATAGAGACACAGGAATACAGAACAAAAGTATGGATACCAAGGGGGCTGGTGGGGTGGGTGGGAAAAATTGGGAGATTGGCATCGACATACATATATACTATTGATACTATGTATAAAATAGATAACTAATGAGAACCTACTCTAAATAGCAAATGGAACTCTACTCAAAGCTCTATGGTGACCTAAATGGGAAGGAAATCCAAAAAAGAGGGGATACATGTATATGTATAACTGATTTCACTTTGCTGTACAGCAAAAACTTATACAACATTGTAAAGCAACTGTCAGTTCAGTTCAGTCGCTCAGTCGTGTCCGACTCTTTGCGACCCCATGAATCGCAGCACGCCAGGCCTCCCTGTCCATCACCAACTCCCGGAGTTCACTCAAACTCACGTCCATTGAGTCGGTGATGCCATCCAGCCATCTCATCCTCTGTCGTCCCCTTCTCCTCCTGCCCCCAATCCCTCCCGGCATCAGAGTCTTTTCCAATGAGTCAACTCTTCGCATGAGGTAGCCAAAGTTCTGGAGTTTCAGCTTTAGCATCATTCCTTCCAAAGAAATCCCAGGGCTGAACTCCTTCAGAATGGACTGGTTGGATCTCCTTGCAGTCCAAGGGACTCTCAAGAGTCTTTGTACACACCATCCCCTTGAGGGACAGAAAAAGTATCTGAGAAGCTAACCCCATTCTAGGTATGAAGAGACAAAGTTATTCTGGTCCCTTTGGCAAGAGTTCTTCAAGCTATTTTGGCAGTGGGTAACTACTAAGTCATGTTTCTAGAAAGCAGCATTAGCTGAGTGCTTTCTCAGAGCAAGCCATATCCCAGGTATGACCTGTTTTCCCCACCACTGATATGAAAGACGCTTCCAGGTCATATACGAATGTCACTTATTTTTTAAATTATACATGTTACTGAATGTTAGGAAAAAGAATAGCTAGTCCACCAAACCAGGTATTTAGACTACTTAACAGTATCCTGGCTTTTACCCTGTCTACTAGCATACATTCCCAGAGGTTACAATCAAAAATGTCTCCAGACTTTGCCAAATGTCCTCTGGAGGGCAAAATTGCCCTGAATTGAGATGTTTGACACGAAAATTTCCAATGAATACATCTTTGAAATTATTTTACTTATTTATTTTGGGGCTTTCTCCAGTTGCACCAAGTGTGGCTGCCCTTCTTTGCGGTGCGTGGGCCTCTCACTGTGGTGGCTGCTCGTTGCAGAGCACAGGCCTTAAGGCATGCAGGCTTCATAGGTGGGGCACACAGTCTCAGCAGTTGTGGTGCGTTGGCTTAGTTGCTCCAAGGCATGTGGGATTTTCCCAGACCAGGGATCAAACCCGCGCAGTGCAGGAGCAGGATTGAACTCGCATTTTCCCCTGCACTGTGCCACCAGGGAAGTCCAACTTTTTATTTTTATTTTTATTTTTTTACCTTATGGCATGTGGGATCTTAGTTCTTCTACCAGAGATCAACCCACACCCCTTGCATTGGAAGTCAGTCTTAATCACTGGACTCCAACAGAGCTCCCAAACAAATCAAAATACATTTTAAATGTTTTGACATTTTTAACTGATTGTTAGAACTTCATTCTGACACCTTCATTTTCCAAATGTTTTCTGCAAGTTTGTATGAGTTCCCATCTATGTTTTTGTGGGTGTTTTTTTTTTTTTTTTTTGCCTTCTTTGACCTTAGACACAGTGTCTAACAAGGAAGAATAAATTTTCAAAATTCAATTAAACAACAATTAGCCTTTCTGCCATTTAATCCTAGACATTTTTTCTATAACACTGGGGCTTATCAGTTAATTGTGTTGCTTCAAAAATGTCATAAACTGTAAAACATACCTCTAATCCTTCAGCCCACTGATTTCAGGAGTGTTTATAACTTTCAATCCATTTATAATACAAGAAATTTAGGCACCTGACTCACAACAACTCCTTTCCAAGGACAACTAGAAAAAAAAAAAATGACATCAAATCCCTACACTGTTTAAGAGAATTAAAATAGAAACCACAGACTGGGAGAAAAAAGATATATCCAATAAAAGACTGCTATTCAAAATATACAAAGAACTTAAAACTTAACAATAGGAAAATAAGAAATTTGATTTTAAAATGGGCCAAAGATCTTAATAAACACCTCCTCAAAGAAGACACACAAATGGCAAATAAATACAGGAAAAGATGCTCCCTGTTATATGTCATTAGGGAAATGTGAATTAAAACGAGATATCACTACAGTCCATGGGGTAGCAAGGAGTCGGACACAACTGAGCGACTAACACACACACATCACTACATACCTATTCAAATGGTCAAAATCCAGAAGACAAAAACAAATGCTGGCGAGAATGTAGAGCAAGAGGAACTCTGCTTTGTTGCTGGTGGCAATGCAAAATGGGACAGCCACTTTGGAAAGACAGTTGGGCAGTTTCTTACAAAAATAAACATTCTTTTACCATATAATCCAGCAGTCACTCTCCTCAGTATTGACCCAAAGATGCTGAACACTATTGTGCATACAAAAACCTGCACACAAATGTTTATAGCTGCTTCAATCATAACAGCCGAAACTTGGAAGTAACCAAAATGTCCTTCAGTAGACAGATGGATATAAACTATGGTACATTCCAGGCAATGGAATATTATTTGGCACTAAAAATAAATGAGCTATCAAGGCATGGAGGAAACTTCAACGCATATGGCTAAGTGAAAGAAGTCAATCTGAAAAGGCCGAATGATACTGTTCTCTTTATTTCTCAACTTCTATTAAAACACCTGGGGATACGGCACTATAAATCCTTTCAGTTCTTCATGTGCGGAAGATACTATCCAGCCTTGTATAGCTCTTTTATTTTTCACTTATTTTTACTTGTGGTTAAGTATACATAACATAAAAGTTACCATCTTAACCATTTTAAAATTTACAATTTGGCAGCATTAAGCACATTTATGTTGTTAAGCAAACATTACCACTGTCCATCTCCAGAGCTCTTTTCTTCTTGCAGAACTGAGACTCTGTACCCATTACATAGTAGCTCCCCACTCCCTCCTCCTCTGAGCTTCCTTATAACTTCTATTCTTTCTGTCATTATGAGTTTGCCTGCTCTAGATACCTCAAATAAGTGAAATCATGCATTATATATCCTTTTGTGTCTGGTTTATTTCACTTAGCATATTGTCTTCAAGGCTCACACATGTCATAGTATGTGTCAGTACTTCATTGGTCTTTATGGCTGAATAATATTCCATTGTATGGATATACCACATTTTGTTCATCCATTCATCTGTTGATGGACACTTGAATTATTTCCCAGTTTTTGGCTATTATGAATAACACTGCTATGAACACTGGTGTACACATATCTCTTTGAGTCTCTGCTTTCAGTTCTTCTGAGTATATACCTAGGAGTGGAATTGCTGGATCATACAGTAATTCCATACTATTTGAAAAAGTGACAAACTGTTTTCCACAGGAGTTTCACCATTTTACATTTCCACTTACAAGGCATCAGGGCTCCAATTTCTGCATGTCTTCAACACTTGTTACTCTCTGCGATTTTTTTTGTAAATAAAAACCACTCCTAGGGAATTCCCTGGTAGTACAGTGGTTAGGACTTTGTGCTCCCGCTGACAAGAGCCCAGGTTTAATCCCTGGTTGGGGAACAAAAATCCCATAAGTCTCGTGGTGCAGCCAAAATAAAAGGAGATGGGGAATATAAACCTGCCTCAGGAATGAGCAATACCATCTGATATGTGTTTACTAAGGAGAAATAAAAGCATGTCCACAAAAATATTTTAAAATAATAATAACAACCACTCCAAGTGGGCATGAAGTGATTTACTTTTTTTTTTTTTTACTTTCTTTGTTTAGCAATAGAAGATTTTCATATGAAATGCAGGCATCTCTCCAGATCACATTCATTCCACACTGTCTAATGAATCCTATATTTCATTTCTAATAACCTTTAGGCTCTTGCCTTGGAGACTACTGGGCTTCCCCTGTAGCTCAACTGGTGAAGTATCTGCCTACAATGTGGGAGACCTGGGTTCAATCCCTAGGTTGGGAAGATTCCCAGGAGAAGGGAAAGGCTACCTACTCCAGTATTCTGGCCTAGAGAATTCCATGGACAATATGGTCGGACACGACTGAACAACTTTCACTTTCACTTTGAAGACTACTACCTACTTCCACCCGTGGCTTCCTCATCTCTAAAGTAGCTAAGGCACCATTGCTTACTCTCTATTTGCCGCACCAGAGCAGTAGCGCCATCTAGTGGTCATGACAGGTAGTTGCAGGAGCAACTCCCAATATTTCACTAAGACTTTATTATTATATACCTGGTGATGCCCATCTGGTATTAGCATGAAAAGCGAAATCGGATTCGAAAAATGGTGACTTTTACAAAAATTATATAGATGGGCTTCTCCCCAAATGACAAAGCCTTCTCAGTGTCCTTTTAATTACACCCCTTCCTAAAATAGGAACAATAGGAATGCAGCTGACATTTTAAATGCAACTGGCTTGTTGAAAAATCTGTCCAAAAAAGAAATACTTTTATTTTTTTTCAATCTCTTCTATCAATCATCTTCTATCGAATCTCCCTTTTCAACCTTTTAAAGACATCTCTTCAGTTCAGTTCAGTCGCTCAGTCGTGTCCGACTCTTTGCGACCCCATGAATCGCAGCACGCCAGGCCTCCCTGTCCATCACCAACTCCCGGAGTTCACTCAGACTCACATCCGTCGAGTCAGTGATGCCATCCAGCCATCTCATCCTCTGTCGTCCCCTTCTCCTCCTGCCCCCAATCCCTCCCAGCATCAGAGTCTTTTCCAGTGAGTCAACTCTTCGCAGGAGGTGGCCAAAGTTCTGGAGTTTCAGCTTTAGCATCATTCCTTCCAAAGAAATCCCAGGGCTGATCTCCTTCAGAATGGACTGGTTGGATCTCCTTGCAGTCCAAGGGACTCTCAAGACATCTCTTGGAAACAGTCTAACTTTCAGGTTTTTTCAAGTTTTCACAGTTTCTAGCACCTCACCCTTCTCCTCCCTAGAATAGGAGCTTTGGAGTGGGGTGGGGGAGTGGTCTTGTCTTTATGCTGTTCCCACCCCTCCTTCTTTCTTTAACACTTCTCTGATGTTGAAAACAGAAACTAGAAATTATGGAGAAGGCCCCACCCTACACAATTTTCTAACATAAGAAATGGGTCCCTTTTCCAACTACTCGCCCCCCAGCTCACACCCCTAACTAAGTTCTAAGGTATCTACTAATTTCATCTGTGCCCACCCAACATCAAGAGTTCAGGCTGCTTCATTTATTTTATTATTATTATTTTGGCCATACCACGAGGCTTGTGGGATCTTAGTTCCCTGACCAGGAATTAAACCCAGGCCTTCAGCAGTGAAAGCACATCACAGGAATAAGAATGAGAAACAAGTATCACTCTTAGAAAATGAGATGTTATCATTGGACAGGACTGTAAACCTGAAAAAAACCAAGAGGCTCAACTAAGAAACTATTAGAGCCAACAAGAAATCTAAAAAATAGCCCACTATAAGATGAATGTTCAGAAAAATCAATAGCTTTCCATTATACCAGCAGCAACCATTGAGCTAAGGTTAAGGAAAAAAAAAATTCTATTCCAGTAACAACAAAATATCAAGTTCCTAGAAATAAACTCAGTAAGAGCAGAGGCCACATAAAGAAAACTACAAAGCTTGACTACAGATGTAACAACAAGATTTGAGTTAAAAAAAAAATGAAGAGGCATAGCTTGTTCCTAATTAGGAAGCATCAACATTGTAAGAATTTCTTTTCTTTTCAAATTAACATAAACATAAAACACAGGATAAATAAGCTACAGCCTATCTGAACAATGGAATCCTACCCAGCAATAAGAATGAAAGAATGATTGATACACGTAAGGACACGGAAAAATCCCCAAATCATTAGGCTGAGTAAAGGAAACCAGATACAAAAGAGTACATACTGTGTGATCACATTTATGTAAAATTCTAGAAAGGAGAAAAAATGATAGCAGATGGAATTGGTAGTGGAAGTGAGGATTAAATGTGAAAGGGCGTGAGGGACTTTTCCAAGACTGTTGAGAATGTTCTATGTCTTGATTGCACTGCTGGTTACATGGTGTATACATCTGTCAAAACTCATCTAAATGTATCCCTAAAATAGTACATTTATTGTATATGAATGATACCCCAGTAAAGCTGAAAAAATTAAATGCAATTCCAACTAAAATGCAACTCAAAAAAACCCAACTTTAGGGTTTGGGGGAAAGGTGTGGCAGAGGCTTAAGGCACTGAAAATAAAATTTGGGGGGAAGAATAACTGCATGAGGCCAGCTAAGAAAAAAAAAAAAAAAAGGCATGGATGCATGCAGAGAGTCCTTCATCAGCAAGTTCACTGACCATCCTGGTCACTCTGGGAACAAGATGCCTTCAGCTCCTCCGTAGTCCCCTCCATCACTAAGAGAGTTTCCCCCATGGGAAGAGAAGGAACAGTCTCACCCCCTTGCCGTATCTCCACCCTATACAGCCTAGCATCAGGCTGCAGATAGCAAAGGAGTTTGATTCCTTTTTACAGAAGAGGAGGACCTCAGCTGTTTTCTTCTCTTTGAAATGTGGGGTCCATGAAGCTATTTTCATTCTCAGCTTTCCAGATGCCCTTTCCAGAGTTGTCCTATTACCAAAAGGCCAACAAGAGGTTTAAATTCCTTTAGGATCCCCCCTTTATCACAGAGGGCTCCAAGAATATATAATTTCATGGCATAAAAAACAGAGCCACCTGTAAACCAAAATACATTCTAGGGTTTTAAGAGGAGAAATGTGCAAACATCAGATGGTAGATTCCACCACACACTAAGCAAGAGAGACGAGAATAGGCATGAATTGGTTTTGCAAACTTCAAGGTTGGCTGTTATTTAGGATGAAGCACTTGAGAAGGGAGAATGATGGGTTGATGCATCAGGATCCTTTGTGTTGGCTGTAGACAAAAGTATGACAGCGTTTTAATATAACTAGGTTTTTGGGGCATAAAAATTTTCCATGACCATTAAGACATTTCTCTTTCAATTGGTGTGCTTGGAGGTTTATTTTTAGAAATGAAATTTCTCATTAAGGAGTGATGTGGTTTGAAGATGATCACTCTTCCAAACTAGTTTTCTCGCCGCTCTCCATTAGCAGGGTCCAAAAAAACCAAATTTGGCGGGGGAGGGAAAGGCTTTCTGCCTTCAGGAGCATGATTTCTAGCTCACTTTTCTTTGCCAAGTAACAAAAAGGCAATACACCTAAGATCCTCTGCCAGTTTTTCATTCTGTGTAGCTAAGATTCTGCAAAGATTAAGAAATCATTAAGATCTGAGATCTATTGGAAATATTCGTGGCAGCCAATCAATGACAAAAATTGGGGCCTATCTCTCCATGGTAACTGGTGGAGATAGTTTTCTGTTTTCTGAGCCACTGGAGTATCTCTTTATTCACTGTTGGTCAAGAAAATGAGAACAACCCTATAAGGTGCTCTCTACACCTGTTGCAAACTAAATGGACCATATCACTCAGGCCCGTCTCTATCAGTTATCTAGTGCATTACCACAAACGTAGAGGTTTATCATCTCGCCGTTTATAAGTCAGGAGTCCAGGCACACTGAGACAGAACCTCTGCAAAGCTGCAATCGAGGTTTCAGTCGTATTCAGTGGTATCATATCAAGGTTTGACTGGGGAAGGGTTTGTATTTAACTGCACGTGGTTGCTGACAGCATTTGGTTCCTTGAAAGCTATAGCTGTAATTTCCTGCTGGCTGTCAGTGAAGGTCACCCTGTTTCCTGTGATGTGGTCTTGTTCATAGAGAAGCTCACCAAGCTTATTTCCTCAAAGCTAGTACAGAAGAGAGTCTTGCTACAAAACAGACATTACAGTCTAACATAATTTAATCACAGGTGTGACAGCCCATCACTTTTTTATTAATTAATTCGTTAAGTTTTTGGTTGCACTGGGTCTTTGTTGCTGAGCACCAGCTTTCTTCAGTTGCGAAGAACAGGGGCAACTCTAGCTACAATGCAGGGGCTTCTCATTGAGGTGGCTTCTCCCGTTGTGGGGCACAGGCTCTAGGGCACATGGGCTTCAGTAGTTGCAACACTCAGGCTCAGTGGTTGTGGCTCATGGGTCCTAGAGCACTGGGACTTCAATAGTTGTGGCTCATGGGCTTAGCGGCTCCATGGCATGTGGAATCTTCCAGAACAAGTGATGGAACCCGTGTCCCCTGTGTTGGCAGGCAGATTCTTATTCCACTGTACCACCAGCCCATCACTTTTGCCATATTCAAGTCCCAGGTCTCATCCACACTCAAAGAGGGGGTCACACAGGGACAAGAGCACCAGGAAGCCTAGGTGTTGGGAGTGGCCTTAGAGTCTGCCCTCCACATTGTCCAGTCTGGCTGCCTATACCACCTTAATTTAAGTGAGGATGACTTGGATTAAGTGGGGATTACTCCATCCCCAGTGACTGACAGATGGACCGCCCTCTGCCATAACTCCTTCAAGAACAGCATCCACCACACAAGTAAGGGCAATCTCGGGCGATTCTCTCATCTCCTTACCTCTACTTCTTTGTCCTTCTCTTGTCTAGCTCCCCTCCAAATACTGAGAGACCACACGGCTACTCTCCTGGAGGGCACAGCCAGGATTCCCACCCCGCCCCCCAGCGGGGACTTGCCTGTCTCTGAGAATGTAACCGTGTGTGTATGGAGGTCTCCACCACCACCCCTGTCATCGGCACAGTTGCTCAGTGCCAGGAAATGCAGAGTGTTAGCCACGAAAGATGATGAGAAGAGTAGGAGGCATGACCTCAAGACGTTCACAACCCAGATGACCACTGTTCTGCAGTCTTACCCAAAGAGTGTAAGAAAAGGGTTTTAGTGCACCACTCCTGTCCACTGTGTTTGAATTTTAAAATAATGAGCATGCAGTGTTTGTGTAATCAACAGCAAAAAATGTATAAATTGTCTCCAACTCAGAGCATAGCTAGGAGTTGAGAGTCAGCATCTATGCAAACAGAATTGCAAGCATCCTTTGTGAACCCCACCACTCTCTCACACATCCTCTCAAACAGATGCTTTAGACAAAAGTGATCTAAGCCTTCCTCCAGAGGTGGGTCTGTATATGGCATCAGTCAATCAGTCAAAGGTTTATCCATACCTTTGCGCTACAGTGACTGGTAGGGGCAACCCAACCAAAGCCAATGAGACATAAGGAGAGGTTTACTGTGATCTCTGGGATAGAAAAGGCCCCATCTTTAGGGAACTTCCAGGAATCTCTTCCCTTGTACCAGTGCTAGTCAAAAGGAACATAAGGTAAGTTTTTACATATGATTTTTTTTTTCTCCAAGCCCTTTAATATCACTTGAACAGTTGAGGCACAAGCAATAATAAAACTCCATTTTTATGTTACAAGAAAGAAAATTTTGTATATCTGCATGATAGACCAATTTTCTCAAAATTCTCTTCTGCAGTGAAATAAACAAACACTCTGGTCCACAGGTTGATTCAACAAGGTCAGAAAGGCAGACGAGATGATAAACTCCCAAACTTAATGAGAAGTAGGAGGACTCAGATGTTTACTGACTGCCCATCACATGCTGCATCGGGTTTTGCACACTTTACCTAAGTAAGATGTGAACCTAAATTCCATTTATCTATTAACAGAACAGCCCTGATACCACCAGGTAAGGCCCCATTTTAGATGTACTTCAAGGACAAATAATTCTTAATGTTCTAGTAGCTATATATTTTGTTTTTTAATTTTCTTTTTTAAAATTTGTTTTTATTTTATTTTTTGGCCATGTTGTGCAGCATGTGGGATCTTAGTTCCCCAACCAAGGATTGAACTCTGGAGTCTTAGCCACTGGACCACCAGAGAAGTCCCTAAAATTTATTCTTATTTATTTTTTACTTTTGGCCTAACCACACAGCTTAGAGGATCTCTCAGTTCCCAGACCAGGGATTGAACCCAGGCCATGACAGTGAAAGTCCAGAATTCTAATCACTAGATCACCAAGGGACTCCCCTGGGTATGTTATTCACTCAGTCATGTTTGACCGTTTGCTACCCCATGGACTGTAGCCCGCCAGGCTCCTCTGTCCATAGAATTCTCCCAGCAAGACTACTGGAGTGTGTTGCCATTCCCTTCTCCAGGGAATCTTCCCAACCCAAGGATCGAACCCACGTCTCCTGCATTGCGGGCAGATTGCTTGTCATCTGAGCCACCAGGGAAGCCTAGTAGCCAAATTTTTAAAAGAAAAAAATGAAATTAGTTTTAATGATATAGTTCCATTTAACTCAGCATATCATAAATGTTCTCATTTCAAGATTAAAATGGTTATTTTACTTTTTTTCATTCTAGGTCTTAACTGTGCGTTTATACTTACAGAGTGTGTTGATTCAGACTAGGCACCATTCTCAAGAGCCACAAGGGCCTGGTGGCTACTGTCTTGGACAGTGCAGTCCTGGACAGGACAATACAAGGATGTTAAACTGGATCTGTACCTGTCTTGACTTCACAACTATGTGTGGGAAGGGGAGCTTGTGCTAAAATTGACTGCACCTAGGGAAGTGAATCGGAGAAGGCAATGGCACCCCACTCCAGTATTCTTGCCTGGAGAATCCCATGGACGGAAGAGCCTGGTAGGCTGCAGTCCGTGAGGTCGCTAAGAGTCAGACACGACTGATCGACTTCACTTTCACTTTTCACTTTCATGCATTGGAGAAGGAAATGGCAACCTACTCCAGTGTTCTTGCCTGGAGAATCCCAGAGACGGGGGAGCCTGGTGGGTTGCCGTCTATGGGGTCGCACAGAGTCGGAAACGACTGAAGCGACTTAGCAGCAGCAGCAGCAGCAGCAGGGAAGTGAATTGGAAATTAACTGGGACCTTGGTGATATCATTTGAGTCACCAGTGGAAGCATCGCTTAAAATGAGCATTACCTCAGGACATTTCAGTTTTGTGAGTGTATAAGTTTCCTTTAGTATTGAAACTAATTCAAGTTGAAATTTCTGTCATTTCCCATCAAATGAATCTCAACAGAGGGTAATTAATAAAATCAAGCAATCTGTATTGTGCCGGCACTAGAAGCATGGACAGTAGGCATAAGGATTTCAGAAGTTCCTCCCTAGAAGGCAACTTGACAATAGCAGGGTTTCTCAAGCTTGACATTTTGACCTGTGGGGCTAGATTGTCTGTTGTTGTTACCATTTATTTATTCAGCTGCACTAGCACTCAGGATCTTCAGTTGCAGAATGCCAGGTCTCTAGTTATGGCATGTGGAGTCTAGTTCCCTAGCCAGGGATCAAACCCAGGCCCCTTGCATTGGGAGTGCAGCCTTAGCCACTGGACCACCAGAGAAGTCCCTGGATAATTCTTCATTGTGAGGATCTGTCTTGTGCGTTATAGGATGCTTACCCACTGGGTGCCAGTAGCACCATTTACCTCCAGTTGTGATGAATGAAAATATCTCTGGATATGGCCAAATGTCCCCAGTTGAGAGCTACTGAATTAGAGAGGGGATTTGCAATAAATCTGAAAGAAGAGGTGGGAGGTATTTATGTGGGGAAAGCATTTCCGTTGTAGGTAATGACATGAATAAAGGAATCCGGCAGAGAAAAAACAAAAGGCTCAAGAAGAAATCAATCAAGTCGTCACTGTTGAGTCCTAGCTGTGGCTGCCAACAACAATCAGAGCATTCAACTTTATCTGGAAAGTCATTTTTTTAAAAATTCTATCAGACATTGTTAGTAGAAGCCTAAATCAGCACAAACCTTTTTGGAGGGCAATTTGGCAATATCTATAAAAATGAAAAATGTTTTTACCCTTTGTCCCAGTAATTCTTCCTCTAGGAATTTACAGAAAAAAAAAAAGAAAAAACTTTACCTATCAGAAAATAATAAAAATAATGATAACTGAAAAAGACAAATCATCATTAATTGGGACATGACCAAGTTAATTATGGTAAAGCCACACAACTGAATACTACACAACCGTTTTAAAAATTTGATTTTGTGTGCACGAAGGAAAATGTCCAAGTTATCTTGTTAGATTAAAAACAAAGTAAGATTAAAAACAGGATGTACAGCATAATCCCATACAAATATAATAAGAATATCTGAGGTGCTTGGAAAAAATAAAGTATATATAAAACTTTTTTTGAGAGAAAATATTTTTTTAATTTATTGTAGCGTAATTGCTTTACAATGTTGTGTTAGTTTCTGCTGTACAACAAAGTGAATCAGCCATATGTACACATATAACCCCTCCGTCTTGGACCTCCCTCCCACCCCAGTCCCCATCCTACCCATCTAGGTCATCACAGAGCAACAGGCTGAACTATACATTTATCTTGGGGAGAATGCATGATAGAGAGGGGAAAGAAATAACAGTTATACTTTCTATATTGTTAGAAAAAAATTCAACCAAATAAATGTGAAGATCTAATTAGCTGGTTTCAGCAACTCAGGAAATCAGGCAGCATGGCATCTGGCACCTAGAAGGGCACTCCTAGAGACTGTACAAAATGGGAGGATTTTAGAAGGAAAAAGGAGGGGGAAGGGAGCGATTAGCAGGAAAAAATTAAGGATCACTGTATTTTCAAGCTAGGATATCTTTTTGGTCAGGACATCATGTGGGTTACCTTCTCATCCTCTGTGGTGGGGGGCGTGGGGGAAATGGAGAGGATCCTCATAACAGATTACCTCATTGCTGCTAATTAGAAAATCCCGAACTGTTTAATTAAGGTTGCACTTCTAGGGCTTCCCTGGTGGCTCTGTGGTAAAATCCGCCTGCCAATACAGGAGACACAGGTTCAACCCATGGTCCTGGAAGATCCCACACGCCTTGGGGAACTAAGCCTGTGCACCACATCTACTGAGCGTGTGCTCTAGAGCCCTCGAGCCACAACTATTGAGCCCACAGGCCACAATTTGTGAAGGTGTCGCACCCTAGAGCCTGTGCTCTGCAACGAGAGAAGCCACCACAGCAAGAAGCCCGAGCACGGCAGCTGGAGGATGGCCCCCACTTGCCGCAATTAGAGAAAAACCCAAGCAGCAATGAAGACCCAGCGCGGCCAAAAATAAATAAATACACTTATTTTTAAAAAATGTAAAAAGATTGCATTTCTAGGAACTCCCTGGCAGTCCAATGGTTAGAACTCAGCACTTCCAGTAGTGTGGGCTCAGGTTCAATCCCTGGCCCAGGAAATAAGATCCCACAAAGCACTTCCCAGGTGGCTCAGTGGTAAAGAATCTGCCTGCTAAGCGGAAGACCCGGGTTGGATCCCTGGGTCAGGAAGATCCCCTGAAGGAGGAAATGGCAACCCACTCCAGTGTTCTTGCCTGGAGAATCCCATGAATAGAGGAACCTGGGGGGCTACAGTCCATGGGGTCAGAAAGGGTCAGAGAGGACTTGGCGATTAAACAGCAGCAGCAGAAGAAAGTTGCAGGACAGGACAAAGAGACTGCATTTCTGGTGAGGGTCAAAACTGCAACTCAATTAGGTATTAAATCTAGGTCTGGAATCATGGACTTTAGCACAAGTAATGCCATTTGGGGCCAGTGGTTTTTCTCTTAAACAATATATATTATACGTGTGTATGTGTGTGTGTGTGTGTGTGTGTGTGTGTTAGTCACTCAGTTGTGTCCAGCTCTTTGTGACTACAGCCTGCCAGGCTCCTATGTCCATGGAATTCTCTAGGCAAGAATACTGGAGTGGGTAGCCATTCCCTTCTCCAGGGGATCTTCCCAACCCAGGAATTGAACCCGGGTCTCACTCATTGCAGGCAGATTCTTTACTGTCTGAGCCACCAGGGAGGCTCCAACAATATATACTATATATGCAATAATATGGAGAAACCTGTTTTATTTAAAGATTTATGTTATGTGGGCCATTTTTAAAGTCTTTTACAGTGTTTGTTACAATATTGCTTCTGTTTCATGTTTTGGTTTTTTGGCCACACGTCCTATGGAATCTTAGCTCCCCAACCAGGGATTGAACCCAAACCCCCTGCATTGGAAGGGAGAGTCTGAAGCACTGGACCACCAGTGAAGTTCCTCTTATTTTCTTGACATCAAAAATTATCTTCCACCCCAACCCAAACCCATGGCACTGCCTTCCACTAGCCTACGAAGGAGCTTGGCTGGGAGGGTTAGGTGTGATTTATAGTATTAGCAAATTTCTGTTGGGTAAGTGCTACAACCACAGCTACCACCATGATTTCATGGACTGGGAAACTGGAAAGAAACACACACTATTGGGTTTTTCAAGCGAGAAAAACCCAACTCCAGTGCCCATTCCCAGCCATTCTTGACAAATAATTGGAGAGTGAGCTGATTTCTTTTTTAAAGGGTTTGGAATACCATCAACCAACTACTGAGCTTTTCTCTTTTTGAGTGGGATAGACAAGTTGAGAGCCAGAACTGAGTTATTCCAGACCATTGAGAGGAATTTGTGCTGTGATAAGGAACCAAGACACAGAAAGGGAAAGAGGAGGCGGAGCCGGGAGAGGAGGCTGATATTTAGAGAAGAAATTCTGGTGGAATGAAGATGTTTAAAGGGAATCGCTGTGACGTTTGCTACGTGGTGTGCAATATCATCCTTTTTCCACACCTTCTCCAAAAAATCCTCAGTAAAACTTATTGCTTCATCATGTACAGCAGATTGGAACTGATTTTCTAGCACTGCATTTAAGCCAGGAATGCAACCTCAAAGTGGACCGAGTGTGAGAGCTTATGGTTACTGTCAGGAGCCTTGCCACATCTAGGTTATATATTTTCAAACATGACCATGTTTGATGATTTTTAATAATTAGCATGCATTATTCGAGTTATCAGTAAAAATACTTTTTTTAAAGTTACCTACACTTAAGGACGTGGTAGCTTGAAACACCAATACTTTGGCCACCTGATGCGAAGAGCTGACTCATTTGAAAAAACCCTGATGCTGGGAAAGATTGAGGGCAGGAGGAGAAGGGGACAACAGAGGATGAGATGGTTGGATGGCATTACCGACTCAATGGACATGAGTTTGGGTAAACTCCAGGAGTTGGTGATGGACAGGGAAGCCTGGCGTGCTGCGGTTCATGGGGTCGCAAAGAGTTGGACATGACTGAGCGACTGAAGTGAACTGAAGGACGTGGAGTTGAAAGTTATTTTCTTACCTGACTCAGTAGAACATGGCATAGAGACCTTTGCACTTGTTTAAGGGAATCGAGTCCTGGAATAGAATCTTAAACCACTGGGTCTATTTAGAAGAATGTTTTGTTATAGAAAAGAATCTCCCAAAAATTTGTGTGCTTGCATTGTGTTTTTATTACAAACCTCTGGCAGAACTTCAAACACGCTAATAAGCCTCTCAAACAGCTATATAAAGAGAAGACATCTGTGCAGAATGGCCCTGTGATTCAAGTTTCTGAGATCATGGTGATCCTGTGGATGAGAAACCTGGAAGGAAAGCATTTGAGTCTCTGGCATGTTCTCCAATGAAGTACAAATATGGATTCCTATTATTGTCAAGGCCTAGGAATTCAACCCTGAATGCTCATTGGAAGGTCTAATGCTGAAGGTGAAGCTTTATGTCAGTGGTATCTCACAAGATCACCCTCTTAGCTGCTCCCATTAGTGGATACTCCTGGGGCTGGCACCCATCAAACCAGTCTGGGAGAGAGATGCCCAAGTTTGCTGCAAAAGTACGCAGACTTGATGCTGTCTGGCTCCATCAGTGCATTTTCTAGCTTCCAGTCAGCCACCCAGGCTTCACCACTTCCCTTCTTTTTTGCCTTCTAAAGTTCCTGCCTTCCTAGTCCCTGCAAGCCAGCCTAGACTGACACACAGCCTTGCCTGGGTCCCCTGCTGCAGCTGCGGGATTCCATCTCACGCTTGCTGCCTGGGCCCCACCCCCTGCCTGAGCTCCCGGCTGTGGATGACTCCCAAGACTACAGCTCCTCAGCGCAGCCCTGATGGCTATTGTCACGCTATTTTGCTAAGTCAAATCACTTCCAAGGGCTAAGTCATTATTCTGTATCCTCTTTCTCTCAAATTGGCCTAATTAGTGCATCCAGAAGGGGCATGTGGAGTCAGCACAGAATAATGAGTAAAAAAGCACAAGCTTGGACAGCATGTGCATGTAGAATGCAATGTGAATTGCGCCACCTGGAGGAAAATTCCAGCGCTGCAGTCCACATGAATGATTTCCCCTGCATTTGCCCAGGCTTGTGTAATGGTGGGATCTTACAAGCTGCGTGGCTCTGAACAAATCAATTCATCTCCCAGCGCCTCGGTTTCATCATCTATAAAATGGAGCTCATATAGAGTACCTAGATGGGAATACCAGACCACCTGACCTGCCTCTTGAGAAACCTATATGCAGGTCAGGAAGCAACAGTTAGAACTGGACATGGAACAACAGACTGGTTCTAAATAGGAAAAGGAGTACATCAAGGCTGTATATTGTCACCCTGCTTATTTAACTTATATGCAGAGTACATCATGAGAAACACTGGACTGGAAGAAACACAAGCTGGAATCAAGATTGCCGGGAGAAATCTCAATAACCTCAGATATGCAGATGACACCACCCTTATGGCAGAAAGTGAAGAGGAACTAAAAAGCCTCTTGATGAAAGTGACAGAGGAGAGTGAAAAAGTTGGCTTAAAGCTCAACAGTCAGAAAATGAAGATCATGGTATCTGGTCCCATCACTTCATGGGAAATAGATGGGAAAACAGTGTCAGACTTTATTTTTTGGGGCTCCAAAATCACTGTGGATGGTGATTGTAGCCATGAAATTAAAAGACGCTTACTCCTTGGAAGGAAAGTTATGACCAACCTAGATAACATATTGAAAAGCAGAGACATTACTTTACCAACAAAGGTCCATCTAGTCAAGGCTATGGTTTTTCCTGTGGTCATGTATGGATGTGAGACTTGGACTGTGAAGAAAGCTGAGCACCGAAGAATTGATGCTTTTGGACTGTGGTGTTGGAGAATACTCTTGAGAGTCCCTTGAACTGCAAGGACATCCAACCAGTCCATCCTAAAGGAGATCAGTCCTGAATATTCATTGGAAGGACTGATGCTGAAGCTGAAGCTCCAATACTTTGGCCACCTCATGCAAAGAGTTGAGTCATTGGAAAATACTCTGATGCTGGGAGGGATTGGGGGCAGGAGGAGAAGGGGACGACAGAGGATGAGATGGCTGGATGGCACCACCGACTCGATGGATGTGAGTTTGAGTGAACTCTGGGAATTGGTGATGGACAGGGAGGCCTGGCATGCTGCAATTCATAGGGTCGCAAAGAGTCGGACACAACTGAGCGACTGAACTGAACTGAACCTCACAGGATTGTTGTAGGGAGAAAACAAAATGCTAGGCAAACACAGCATAGTGCCTGGTACATTAAAAATGTTCTATATGAATTAGTGAAGCACAAGCTGGAATCAAGATTGCCAGGAGAAATATCAATAACCTCAGATATGCAGATGACACCACCCTTATGGCAGAAAGCAAAGAAGAACTAAAGAGCCTCTTGATGAAAGTGAAAGAGGAGAGTGAAAAAATTGGCTTAAAACTCAACATTCAGAAAATGAAGATCATCGCATCTGGTCCCATCACTTCATGGCAAACAGATGGGGAAACAGTGGAAACAGTGACAGGTTTTATTTTGGGGTGAGGGCTCCAACATCACTGCAGATGGTGACTGCAGCCATGAAATTAAAAAACGCTTGGTCCTTGGAAGAAAAGCTAATGACCAACCTAGACAGCATATTAAAAAGCAGAGACATTACTTTGCCAACAAAGGTCCGTCTGGTCAAAGCTATGGTTTTTCCAGTGGTCATGTATGGATGTGAGAGTTGGACGATAAAGAAAGCTAAAGAATTGATGCTTTTGAACTGTGGTGTTGGAGAAGACTCTTGAGAGTCCCTTGGACTGCAAGGAGATCCAACCAGTCCATCCTAAAGAAAATCAGTCCTGAATGTTCATTGGAAGGACTGATGCTGAAGCTGAAGCTCCAATACTTTGGCCACTTGATGCGAAGAGCTGACTCATTTGAAAAGACCCTGATGCTGGGAAAGATTGAACGCAGGAGGAGAAGGGGATAACAGAGTATGAGATGGTTGGATGACATCACTGACTCAATGGACATGAGTTTGAGTAAACTCTGGGAATTTGTGATACACAGGGAAGCCTGGCGTGCTGCAGTCCATGGGGTCGCAAAGAGTGAGACATGACTGAGCGACTGAACTGAACTGAACTGATATGCATTAGTAGGGCTTCCTTGGTAGCTCAGTGGTAAAGAACCTGCCTGCCAATGCAAGAGACACAGATGTAGGAGATGTGGATTTGATCCCTGGATCAGGAAGATCACCTGGAGAAAGGAACCGCAATCCACTCCAGTATTCCTGCCTGGAAAATTCCATGGACAGAGGAGCCTGGCAGGCTAGAGTCCATAGAGAGCAAAAGAGTCAGACATGACTTCAAGACTAAACAACAACAACAACAAATATGCATTAGTAGCTGTTATTTTCCAAGTATAAACCCAATGGCCAATCTTCTTTAAGCTTAAATGTCATCAGAGATGCTGTCTTTCTACATATTGCTGGGACTGGCAAGCAATACTGCAACATCCTGTCAGTATATGTGTAGCTGAAAGGGGGATCTGGCTGCTCGCTGCTCAAAAGTCAATAAAGAGGCAAGGTTGGAAAGGAAAATGTGCTTTATTTTGAGTGCTGGCAACCAGGGAGGGGGGTGGATGGGAGGGAGGGGGAGGGAAGAGGGAAGATGACTGCCTGTACAAGGTCTGACTCCCCGCCTCCACTGACAATTGGTGGCAAGAGATTTTACAGACTGAAGGAGAAGGTGACATATAGATACAGTACAGTGAGCTCTGAGAGTCAACTTGAAATTGGTCATTGGTGGTCTGACCACTATCATTTTGATTGTTTTAGTTACAGTTCATCTTAGTTCCAATGTCGCTCCCATTTCCTTGAGCCCATTTCTCAGAATTGAGGTAGCTTATGTCATGGCTACAGTCTGGGTATCATGTAACTTCTGGGTAACTTCTATATTAGGTTAAGGGGTTTTGGTATCTATAAGGCAGCTTACAGGATATGCGGGCTTCTCAAGTGGCTCAGTGGTAAAGAATCTGTCTACCTATTCAGGAGACGCAGTTTCGATCCCTGGGTCAGAAAGATCCCCTGGAGAAGGAAATGGCTACTCCAGTGTTCTTGCCTGGGAAATCCCATGAACAGAGGAGCCTGGTGGGCTACAGTCCATGGGGTCACCAAGAGTTGAACACGACTTCGCAACTGACCATGCCCACACAGGTTATGGCTCAGAATATGACCTAGAGCACTTGAAAAGGAACTAAAGGTCCTAGACTTTGCTTAATAACTACACTTATTATTTGGTCTCCTTTGACTGCTTTTCTTTGTTTCTGCATTTTCTCGCTGCTCTGATTAAACTTATTCTTCGGCTAACGTTTTCCACAGACAAAAGGCAGGCAGGAGACATGTGTGTTGGGGGGTGGGGGTGGGCAAGGACCGTAGGGTCCTGCTCCATTTCATGTGGACTGGAGCCTTTTTTTTTATAAATTTATTTTTTTGGCCCAAAGTTATACTTGGATAGGTTTGGGTTCTGTACATTTTGGCCAAGTCCCAGTTTAAAAGCAGTACTTCTTAAACTTCAATATGTGTATCAGTCATGTAGGGGTCTTAAAAATGTAGACTCTGAATCAGCAGGTCTGGTCTGAGACCTAAGACTTTGCTTTTCTAAGGAGCTGATGCCAAGTAATGCTGATGCTGCTGGTTCACGGACACATTGTGAATAGCAAGGTTTTATTGAGGTATGATTACAGATCATAAAATTCACCTGTTCTGAGTGTATGGTTCAATACTTTTTGGTAAGTTTATCATTCTGTGCCACCATTCTTATAACCCAGTTTAGGAATGTTTTCATCACCCCAACAATATCACCCCTTTTACAGTTAATCCCTGTTCCTACCCCCGGCCCCAGGCAACTGATCTACTTTCTGGTTTTATAATTTGCCTTTTCTGGGTATTTCCTATAAATGAAATGTTGCAGTACATGGTCTTTTGTGTCTGGCTTCTTTCAGAGAATATAATGGTTTGGGGGTTCACCCAGGTTGCAGCAGGTGTCATCACTCCATTTCTTTGTATTGCTCAGTAGTATGAGCAGACCATATTTTGTTTATCCATTCACCAGTTTGGGGGTTGCTTTCACGTTTTGGCTATTATGAATAATGCTGCTCTAAACATTCATGTGCAAGTCTCTTTGTGAAAGTATGTTTTCATTTCTCTTGAGTAAATGCCTAGGAGTGAGTTTGCTGGTGAGAAGTAAGGCTTTAGAGCATCATAAGATGTCAGACAGTTCTATGTTAAATAACAGGGCTTTGTTGATATTTGTGACTATTTTCAGGCCCAGGGAGGTGCTTACAACTCATGGACTATCTAGTAATTCTATTTTCCTTAAATCGGGGTTCCTCAACCTCAGCACCTTTGGGAATTTCCTGGCAGGCCAGTGATTAGGACTCCATGCTTTCACTGCCTGGGTTTGATCCCTAATCCAAAAACAGATGCCGCAAGCCATGTGATCCAGCCAAAAAAAAACACACCAAAAACAGAACCTCAGCACTGTTGATATTTTAGGCCAGGTGATTCTTTGTTGGGTTGAAGGGAGGGTGTCCTATGCATCGTGGGATGTTGAACAGCAGCCCTGGTCTCCACCCGCTCAAGGCCCCTAGCACGCCCACCACTAGCCCCCAGTTGTGATTGCTAAAGTTGTCTCCAGACATTGCCAAGAGTCCCCTGGGAGGCAATATCGCTCTGGGTAAGAATCATATATTAGGGTTTACTTAATAAATTTGTTCCAATCGTGCTTCTGACCTAGAGGTATTTAGTGGTCGAGTACATGGTCAATCCTGTCTTCCTTACTCGGAGAAGGTGTGTGGGTCCTGTCTTGGAGCTCTCAGCGTTGACATCCTACACGCTGCTTTATTTAATTTGTTCTAAATCAGTAGTTCTCCTGTGGTTCGGTGTGTATGCATTTGTTCTCAAATTGGGCCAAGAGAAGAAATAAAGGATTGCAGATGGCACAGGCTGTAGTCTCTGTCTATTTAATTCAGATGAGTCCAGCCTGATGGGACTTATTCCAAAGTATGTGCTTGAGGCATACCTAATACACATGCAGTAGGTATTTTGAGTTATTCAGCTCTGCTTATAAGAAACACAAAGGAAAATAGAGTGGATGTTTGTTGTTTTTTGACTGCCGGGTATACATTTCTTGCTTCCAAACAGCTTCCTGCTTGCATTTTGAAGAATTACTTCTCCCTGACTGTAGGCGCTTGGTGAGACAGAAAATCCAGGATGCAACTGAGGAAGACAAAGGGCTTCCTGGAGCCCTCCCCCACCTCTCGACAAATCCTTCCTATCCAACTCTGGGAGGGGGAGTGTTTCAGTTTTTCTATTGCTATGAAACAAACAACTGCAACCTTAGAAGTTTAAAACCACAGTGATTTATAATTTCTCATAATTATTCTGTGGGTTAGTTACCTGGACAGATCTGCTGGTCTCACCTGGGCTCATCCACGTGGCTACCTTCAGTTAGAAAGTTGGCTTGGCCTGGATAGAAGACTCAAGATGGTCTCACTCAATATTTGGTAGTGAGTGCTCCTCCACGTGACCTCTCATCCTCCAGTTGCCAAGCCCTACAACAAGACTCACGTAAGATCTATTTTCCTCTTACCTGAATGGTGTGGCATGAAGATATGAGATGTACTAAAAGTAGCAGAATCCAGAACAGCCATAGGACTACTGGGAAGATTGGAAATGATGACTGTAGGAGTTAGAAAGGAGATGCAGAAAGAAAGACATGACATTCTTGGTGACATTCTGTAAGCCACTGGATCAAGCCTTACCTGAAGCTGAAGACTACATATAGACTTCAGTTATGTGAGCAAATAGATAATAAATTTTCAGTGTTTTTTAAGCCATCTGGAGTTAGCTGCAATCAAAAGCATCCTCACCAACAACTATCTCTTATAAGAATAACCTGCTACTTCTTTAGAGGGTAACAGATGGAGGAACTTTAAGCTGTGTATCATTGAAGAGGACCCAACTCCCAAAGCAAGCTCTATAGTCTCTCTTGGCACTTTAAGGGGTATTCATAGATCCTCCTTGAGCCCCTTCAGTTATAGATACCATATGTCTGCATCCTCCAATAGCATCTTTTAGAGTGTCCTATGTAAGCAAGAAAAGCAATTTGCAATTGAATGGAAATTTTCTTTGCAATTTAGTCTTTGAAAGTTTTTCCTATAGTCTAGGTCTCTAAGTGTGAAGAATTTGGCAAGAACAAACAGAGCAAGTGTCTTGGGGCTCATTCTGGGCTGTTAAAACCCATATTAAGCTCAGAAGATCATTTATTTTCCACCCCTGGCCATCTCAACCTGCAGGATTCAGAAATAATTTGGTACTTCCGAAAGTGACCAGAGGAACAGCCGAGCTTGTGGGAGCCAAGCAGATAATTCATCTTATTCTCTCACTGCTGCTAACATGTGAAAAGGAAGTGTGAGCTCCATTTTCCAGATAAAGCAAAATTGAAACATGTGGAGGTGATTGATTCAGCTATGGCTTAAACAAGCATTATCAAGGGTGCTTACATTTGATGCTGGCAGAGCTCCTAAATAACCTTTGTAAATCACATGTTATCCACCTGCCTGTGTGTGTGTGCTAAGTCACTTCAGTCGTGTCTGACTCTTGGCAATCCCATGGACTGTAGCCCACCAGGTTCCTCTGTCCATGGGATTCTCCAGGCAAGAATACTGGAGTGGGCTGCCATTCCCTTCTCCAGGGGATCTTCCTGACCCAGGGATTGAACCCGCATCTCTTATGTCTCCTGCACTGGCAGGCATGATATTTACCATTAGTGCCACTTGAGAAGCCTAGACACCTAAAAATAGAACCAGAATTCTGAGGGAGCAGTCCCCCCCAAAAAAATAAGAAAAAGAAAAGGCCAGAGGCATTTCAAAATTATAAATCTAGTTTAAATGAGCAGGACATGCATTACAGTGACACAGTGCAAGGACCTCATTAGTGACTGACTTTTAGGGAGTTATTAGAATTGTCCAAAAATGAATACTGATCCTTCCACAGTTTCGTGGGTAGAATCAAATGCCATGAGTAAGTATGCAAATTAGCAGATGCCCACATGTCCAGAGTCTAAAGAAAATAAATCAAGAAGTTATCCAAAGAAACACATTCTTCCCCTTTATTAGCATTCGGTTTAGTTCAACAAGCGTTTATCGGATGCCTACTCCATGCCCAGCACTGGTCATTTCATTTCCATTCATATGATGGTCAGCTATCATTTTCTCATTTTCCTCATCAAACTCTTCCAAATAGAACACTGTGTTAGTTTCCTAAGGCTGTGTCGACTAAAAAATATAGACACAACCTGAAAGTCGAGAGTTATTTTATTTGGTGGGAATGTTTAGGAGTCCAGGCCTGGGAGAAGGCGTCTCAGTACCTCCGAGAAAACTGCTCCAAGGAAGCAGGAGGGGAAGTCAGGCTATATATAAGTTTGCAATAAAGGGAACAGGCACCCTGAACATCAAAGATCAGCTATCAAGTTAAGGAATTGAACATACTATGTGGAAAGATGCAAACCTCTGGGCTCACTGAATTCACTCCCTTCACCTCAGCTTTCTGGGGCCAATCCTGTCTCCTTGCTCATCTTGCTTCTTGCATTCCCCCAGCCCCTTAGCAATCACCGTGGGGGATGACAGTGTCCACTGGATCAGAGTGTTGGGAGCCCTCATTCACATGTGGAGGCCAGAAATTGCTGATGACTGTGACATTTCTTGTTTATCGATATGGCAGATGTTTTCATCTCACAGCTGCCATAACAAAGTACCACCACTGAGATTAAACAATAGAATTTAATTCTGTCACAGTCCTGGAGGCTGCAAGTCCCCTCTGCTGAGCCATCTTCTCTCTGAAGGCTCCAGGGGAGGACTCTTCCTGCTTCTTGCAGCCTCTGGTGGTGCCAGACTTTCCTTGGCTTGTGGCCACATCACCCCAATCTCAGTCTCTGTCTTCATGTGGCCTTCTTCTGTGTGTGGGCCTCCCTGTATCTTCTCCTCACCCTATAAAGATGCCAGTCTGTGGATTTAGGGTCCAGCCTAAGTCCAGGATAATTCCCTCTTGAGATCCTTAACTGGTTAGATCTGCAAAGACTCTATTTCCAAATAAGGTCACATTCTGAGGTTCCAGGTAGGCATGAATTTCAAGGGGCAGGGGTACACCATTTAACCCATTATAAATGCTGTCTCACTAAAGCCTGAGAGAGAAATGCTGATTCCACCAAAGCTTTTGAAAGGGAGGAGGAGAAGGTTCAGATTACTCACCCTACAGCCGACATCCATGAAATCCCCTGTTGCAGGTTGAATAACTGGGAAGCAGAGTCAGGTGAAGATTAGCTTGAAGGGTGTTTATTAAACAGTGCCTTGGGACTTTCCTGGTGCCTCAGATGGTAAACAATCTGCCTGTAATGCAGGAGGTGTGGGTTTGATCCTTGGGTTGGGAAGATCCCCTGGAGAAGGGAAAGGCTGCCTTCTTACCTGGAGGATTCCTTGGACAGAAGGGCCTGGTGGCTACAGTCCATGGTGTCACAGAGTCCAACATGATTGAGTGACGAACACTTTCACTTTTGGGATCCTAACCCTTGGAGAGGGAGGGAAAGAAAGCCAGACTGGGGAAACTTGAGCTATGATGCAGTCACCCCAAAGTCTGACACCCACCATGAAGAACTCTGGAGCTGGGATGTCCTTCAGAGCTTTTCTGTCCCCATCCATTACTGGGTGTAGGATTCCCAGGGATGGGTATGACCTTGGGTGAAGTGGGTATCTTTTGGAAAGGCAGTCCCCATAGTGGGCTGAAAGCTGAGGACTGCCAGCCAGTAAAATGACCGGCAGCTGGGGGAGTAAGTCCTTCATCCTTGAAGGGGGATCTGGACAGTGCATCACAGTATCTATAGCACTGCCTTAGTCACTGCTCTCTTTCTGCAGCTGCCATGGAGGAGATTTTCCTGTCTCCATGAGGTGCTGAGGACCCCTCACAGTCCTTGCCCCCACTGAAGCTTCCTTCTCCAAACTTGCAAAGTTTGGAGTTTCCATCCACAAAAAAGGAGTCTGAGAATTACCTCTAAGGGTTACCTCCTTAAAAAAAAAAATATTAAAGAGGTAATAAAGAGCAAACGACATGTTTGTCAGTATTGCATCATGGACTATGTACTGGATTTTGAGTAAGAAGACATAGATTCAATAGGTAGTTCCACCACTATCTGTGTAACCTTGAGCAAATCACTAGTTTTTTAGAAGAGAGGGCAAGGAGTGTGTCTGCTTTGTTTGTGACCGATAATGCAAAACCTAGGGTACTACTTTACACTTTGTAGGTTTAGTAAACATTCCCCACGTACATGAGGGAATTAACAAGCTTTGCCTGGGCTTTGGTTTCTCTGGGATAATGTTGATTTGGTAAGGAGAAGCGAGGTCATGATTCCCCAAGTGTGGTGCCTGCAGCAGCAGCGGCAGTATCCCCTGGGAACTTGTTAGAAATGCAAATTATCAGGCTCCACCCCAGCTGTGCTGAATCAGCAAACCTAAAGGAGGGGCCAGCATTTTGTGATTTAATAAGCTCTTCCGTTGATTCTGCTGCCTGCTCAAGTTCAAGAACCACTGGGCTAGGTTACACCAAGGCAACAAACTCAAAATCTCAATGGCTTAATATGGCAAAGGCTTATCTCTTGCACACATTAAATGCCCATCTTCTGTTGACAAGGGGCTCAGTTCATCATGGTCACCCAGGGATTCAGGCTGATGGAGCAGCCGGCATCTAGAAAGCCATTGGTGGTCATGGCCAAAGAAAAAGATGTGGGGAATCACAAACTGGGTCTTTGAAGCCCCACCAACATGTGCTGTCATTTCTGCTCACAATCCATTATCCGAAGCAAGTCGCAGGGGCACATGCAACTGGAAAAGAGTAGAGAAGGGCTTCACCCATTGTGGGATTGTTGGGAGGATCAATTTAAGTAGCAGATAGGGAAGCCTTTGGAGACCTGTTAAAAGCTATATCACTTGAAAAGATTATTTCTATTACTTCTGCTCTTGGTATAAAAGTGTTGGCCCCCCGGCTGTTTTGCTCCTTGTCACCATTATTAAGTGATGGCTGAGAATGGGGACACAATGATGTGGAATTCTAAAGCAGGAAGTCACAACTATATAAGGTTATGTTCAAAATAAGTTTATCAGATTTTTTTTGAGATGCTGGCTTTGAGGAGACCAAACGATAGAAACATATAAAAAACACGATGCATACTTCACGTGGCATGTAGAATGTATTTGATATTTTCTTAGGCAAGTGAATTTTTCCTACTGTTCAGATGAATTATTGTGACAATCTCACAGTTACAAAGACTGGATTGGTTTGGAACAAGCTTTTTGTTTACTGGTCACATTAGATGTAGGGTTCATACAGCTGGTTCACAGGGTAGTTTATAGAGGTAGGGGTCCATCCAGAGTTCAAATCTCAGCTCAGCTACTTATTACCTGTGTAACCTGAAGTCAGTTATTTAAGCTCTCTGTGACTCTCTTTTCTTCTGGGGAAAAAATGAGGCTCATCATAATTGATACCTCACAGGGTTATTGTAATGATTACATGAAATAATACCTATAAAATGCTTAAAACAGTATCTGCAACATAGCAGGTACATAATACATACATGAAGCTATTGTACTGTTGTTGGTTTTTACATTTTTAATTCTAAAATCCAAACTCTTCATCAATAAATTTCAAGATTCTGCTTGAACTCTGTCTACCTTCTCCACCTCACCTGCTCCTATACTCCTCACTGACTTACCTCTTGAAGACCACACTGGCCTTTTCCTTTCTCAAATACGCCAGGTTGGTCCCTGCACCAGGGCCTTTGTCGGGAAGCTTCCCTGTAGCTCAGATGGTAAAGAATCTGCCTGCAATGCAGAAGATCTGGGTTCGACCCCTGGGTCAGGAAGATCTGCTAGAGAAGGAAATGGCAGCCCACTCCAGTATTCTTACCGAGAATCCCATGGACAGAGGAGCCTAGTGGGGTACAGTCCATGGGATCACAAAGATCACAAGGATCCCAAAGTTGAACATGACTGAGCAACTAACACTTCTACCAGGGCCTTTGTACTTGTCATTCCCTCTGGCTTGGCTCTGTCAGCAGCTTTGCAGATGGCTAGCTCTATCTTATAGTTTATTTCTTGGTTCCAATTAGTCTTGTTTAGGCTTCAGAGATGAAGCAGAGCAGGCCTCTGACCTTACTTCTAACCTGCCTGGACACTGCCCTGGCTGTGAGTGACTACGTACTATGCGGCACCATAGATGAGATAGGGGACGGATCATGAGATAGTTGAACCCCTGGGAGGGGGTCAAGCCAACCTAGCCCTGGGCGTAACAACATTCCAAGTCTTACAAGACAAAATAAACAGCATTAACATGAAGCCAGAGCTGCAACTTGCTCATGGATTGATGATGATATCAGTTTGCATTCTGGGATTATAAGCAGGAACTCAAGCTGCAGTTTTTGAAGTCTCACCCATGGAGCGGACGTGCCGCCTGGGAGGTTTTCCCAAATGGGACTCCAGATGTGCCATGTCACAGGACTTCGAAGTGCTAAGTCTGGATGTTTGTCAAAAGCCAATTTAGTGATGTATCCTCTGCTGTTTCTATTTCTCTTTTAATGTTAGTATATTGAAAGTAAGCTAGATAATTCTCTAATAAATACTGGTATTATTTGTTTGTTTAGAATGAGTGGCTTATTTTGGTAACAAATCCTTTGAACCTGAGACGAAAATGAGAACTTACTCCAAAACAAATGTACTCTTCTACATGGGTGACCACAAAATCCAAAATTAGCCACCCTTACAGGCTGATTTAGTTTTTCTCCCCCACCATCCTGGCATTTTTACTCTCTGTAACCATCTTGTTCATCAGTTTACCAGCTATATGTCATTTTCTTAAGAGCAGGGACCTTGAATATCTCCTTTATCCCTGGGACTCAAACTTCTAAAACGATGCCCAAGACATAAGTCAGCACCCTATGAATTGTTGAAAGAAGGGTTCGGGTGGATAGATCAGCACTCTAACCCATGAGAAGAAACTATCTTCTCTTGAAACTTGAGATGACAATGATTTTCTGCAGCAGAAATGTTTTTCATGTTGAGTGGATCCAAAAATGAAGTGCTTCTGGAGCCATGTGGGGAGGAAATGCTGTTTTTAACAAAGGGCCGACACGGTCACCATGCCAGCTGATCTACTTTGCCGCCTCACCATGGATGAGGCAAAATATTGTACTCACGGCCAAATGATTTTTGTACATTACTACGCTAGAGCTATGTGCTATGTCCTAGCAGTTGGGTGTACACATACTTTGGGGGAGAAAAATAACATGTATTGCAGGCTTCTTTAAAAAAAAGTTCTAATCTCAGAAAAATCACAAGCTCAGTGTAGAAATTTTGGAAAACAGAGGAAAGTAGGAAGCACACAGAAAAATGTGAGACTTCAATCAGCTTTCCAGTCTTTTTTCTGTGAATGTTTTAAAAATGAGTCTGCATCACATAAACTGTTTTAGAGTTGAACTTTTCATAGTGGCATATCATGGGTATGATTATTTATTTAACATTCTCCTACAAAAATGTTTATTGGTTATAATAGATTTAAATAAATTTGAATATCTAAAATACACACTCATGGTGAAAAACAAAACAAAACAAAACTCAGATAGTACAGGGGACTAGGAAAGAAAAAAAGCTTCTCCTACTGCTAAAGGTATCTGGCAATTCCTTCCAGAATATTCTATGTTTACATATACATAAATGGAATCATTACATTATGGTTTCACAACTTATTATTTAACAGTATAACTACGCTTTAGATATCTCTCCATAGTTGCATGGTGTTCTGCATTGTTTATTGCATAAATATGTGGTAGCTTTTTTAACTACCTCTACTTGGACACTTTTGTAATACTTAGTACTTTGATGTTCTACACAATGATTAAATTCTCTCTCTTTCTCTCTCCCTCTTCTGTCTCTTTTCCTTCTTTCAATAGATACATAGACAGATGGGTATATAGACAAGTACATAGACAGTTAGATTAAATAGATAGAGATACATAGATATAACTGCTTAGAGTAGTGCCCACATATGTGTGTGAGTGTATGCATACCTCCTTTGACTTATAAATTCTTTATACATTGCAAATCTATACATTTTTAGGATCAATAACATATTTTAAATTTTGTAAGATACTACCAAGTTGCCCTCCAAAGGGATGTACTAGCTTCCAATTTCACTGAGAGTTTTTGAAAGTATTTTTCTACCCTTTCTCTACCCTTTTGCCAACATTGTTGTTGTTATGTTAGTTACTGCTCCAGGCAAGAATACTGGAGTGGGTTGCCATTTCCTTCTCCGGGGAATCTTCCCGACCCAGGGATTGAACCGGGGTCTCCTGCGTTGCAGGCAGATTCTTCACTGTCTGAAACACTAGGGAAGCCCTTTGCCAGTATTAGATAGCATCATTTTTTTTTAATTTGTTAAACTGTTAAATGAAAAATTATACTCCATGGTTGTTTTAAATTTGCATTTCTCTAATTGTTAGTGAATTTGCTCTATCTTTCTATGTGCTGCTGCTAAGTCGCTTCAGTCGTGTCCGACTCTGTGCAACCCCCCAGGCTCCCCCGTCCCTGGGATTCTCCAGGCAAGAACCCTGGAGTGGGTTGACACTGCCTTCTCCCTATCTTTCTATGTGTCTATCTGCCCCAGTTCAATTCCTGTGTTAGGATGATCCCCTGGAGAAGGGATAGGCCACCCACTCCAGTAGTCTTGGCCTTCTTTGGTGGCTCAGCCAGTAAAGATCTGCCCGAAATGCGGGAGACCTGGGTTCAATCCCTGGGTTAGGAAGATCCCCTGGAGGAGGGCATGGCAACCCACTGCAGTATTCTAGCCTGGAGAATCCCCATGGACAGAGGAGCCTGGCGGGCTACAGCCTATGGGGTCGCAAACAGGACTAGGTGACTAAGCACAGCACATACGTACATAGAGAGATGTCAATATATAGATATTTATTGCTTGTTTGTTTATTTTTCCTGAGAATTGCCTTTCATGTCCTTTGTGCGGTTTTCCACCATTCCTCTTTTTCTCATTGATGTCTAATCTCATATGTTGTTAGGAAGGAAATCGTATGTTGCTAGGAAGGAACAAAATTCATGTAACTAGTGTCTTGGTATTAATTATGTGTTGTTTTCAATTTTCTGAAAACATTGGAGGTTCTCAGCTCTGCTCTGTTGCATCACCTGAGAGGTTGTTGGTTTTGCTTAAATACTGATGTTCTCCCTCAAGAGATCTTGATGTAGTTGGTCTGAGGTGGGGCCCAGACATCAGTGTCCCACAGGGTTTCTTAATCTCAGCACTACTGACTTGTTGGACTAGACAAATCTTTGTTGCAGGGACATACTCTGTCCTCTGTTGGGTGTTTACCAGCATCCTGGTCTCTACCCCTGAGATGCCATTCCTCCACAGTTGTAACAATCAAAAATATTTCCAGGTAATGCCACCTGTCCCCTGCATGCAAAGCGCTCCTCTACATCTCTACTAGCCTTCCCCTGCAACCCCACACTTGGTTGAGAACCACTAATACATTGGCTTTAACTCCCGAGTGAATCTAAAATGCAAGCAGAGTTGAGAACCTCTGGTGTAAATAATGCTGCAGTGAACATCTTCAAGCATATGACGTAGCCTACATCTTTAATCCTCTCCATGGGTCACGGACTTATTGTGAAGGGGCTTGAGTAACTCAATGAAGCTATGAGCCATGCCTTGCAGGGTCACCCAATATGGACGGGTCATAGTGGAGGCTTCTGACAAAATGTGGTCCTCTGGAGGAGGGAATGGCAAAACAGTATGCTTTCCATGAGAACCCTATGAACTGTATAAAAAGGCAAAAAGATATGACACCAAAAGATGAGTCCCCCAGGTGGGACAGTGTCCAATATGCTACTGGGGAAGAGCAGAGGACAATTGCTAATAGCTCCAGAAAGAAAGAAGCAGCTGGGCCAAAGTGGAAATTATGCTCAGTGGTGGATGTGTCTGGAGAAGGAAATGGCAACCCACTCCAGTGTTCTTGCCTGGAGAATCCCAGGGATGGGGGAGCCTAGTGGGCTGCCGTCTCTGGGGTCGCACAGAGTCAGACACGACTGAAACGACTTAGTGGCAGCAGCAGTGGATGTGTCTGGTGATGGAAGTAAAATCCGGTGCTGTAAGGAACAGTATTGCCTAGGAACTTGGAATGTTAGGTCCATGAATCAAGGTAAATTGGCACCAATTCTAATGGACATGAATTTGGGGTAACTCTGGGAGATTGTGAGGGACAGGGAGGCCTGGCGTGCTGCAGTCCATGGGGTTGCAAAGAGTCAGACATGACTGAACAACTAAACAACAACAACAACATCTTTCTTTCCTTAGCATAACCTCAGGAAGCTGGCACATCTCAGGGCTTCAGACAGAGTTTGGCCAGTTGCCCTTCAAAAAGATTGTAATAGGTATCGACTCTCTCATCACCAGTGCCTGAGAGCATCTTATCCCCCTCACGCTTGCCAGTTCTGAAAATTATCAGCATCCTTCTCATCCAGTGTGATATGCAAGAAATATTATCCCGTGTTGAAGCTGATGTTTTGTAGGCTGCCTTCAAAACTGGGTTTTCACCTAATGAAGAATGTGCAAAAGGTGACCTTAAAATCAATCTTTTTCATCATGTTGGCTAGTTGATTTCACCACTTGTGAAAGCCTGAAGGATTTGGATAAGTTTTGATGCTCATCTAGCTGTGGTATCTTTGTAAATGTTTAATAACTGGCTCTCTAGAGGTTAAAAATAACAAACAGACCCCCTCAAAAAAAAAAAACTGTTTGCCAGTTTCTGTGATGTACGTACACCCATTGTGGTCAGTTTCAAGTTATCAGTGTGATGCCATTGAATACGCAGATGGGAGGAGATGTACACAATTGGTTGTTGGTGGTTGGTTGTGCCTGGTTGCAGCTCACCACAGCCTTGTATGAAGGTCAAAATAACTGTATAATTCAGTTCTGGGTCCTATATCTCATAGTAAGAATTTAACCTATTCCTGTTAGATTAGGTGTAAGTTAGCAAAGTGGACAAGCGAATAAGTGACAAATCTAGCCCATGAGTTCAGCTTGCATAATGAAAAATTTGAGAGAAAACAAGGATAGTAGGTGAAGACAAGGGTCTGTGTCATCCAGGACTTATTCTAAATACCCAGTGGGCCTAAATATTATCAGCTTGCCACTCTACGTAGAATAACCTGACTTCAGAGGGTCTATCCTTGGCTTTGACACTTGCAAGATGTCCAGCCTTAAGCAGCCTCTTTAAATTTCTGTGCCTTATTTTTATCCCATGAATTGAGAAGGACTGTGCAACGCATCACCAGGGATGCAGTAAGGCCATCGCCCCACTGATTAACATGAAGCCACAAAATGACAAGTCAGCTGACTTCAGCTCTGCGCACTCAAGACAGTTTCAGAGCTTAATAATCATCGTGTCCAGCACAGAATCAAAATGCATGACCTGACTTGCTAAGCAGTTTCCCAGTGACAGCAGTCAAAATAAGAATGAGTTTCCCTTCTTCCCAACATAAAAAAACAGCAACGTATAAGGTCAGATTCCAGAGAGAAAATGACCTATTAACTTCAGTAAACATTCAGCTCCACTGTTCAAGGACTATTTTAGCAGTTTAAGAATTTCTTAAACTAGTAGTTCACAATTCTGACTGCAAATCAGACTCATCAAGGGAAGTTTTAAAAATTATGAATGCCTAGGCTCCATCCATAGGGATTCTAGTTTAAGTGATTTGGAGCAGGCTCTAGCACCCTGAGTTTTTTAAACTCTCCAGGTCACTCAGCTGGTAAAGAATCTGCTTCAATGCAAGAGACCCCGGGTCGATTCCTGGGTTGAGAAGATCACCTGGAGAAGGAATGGGCTACCCACTCCAGCATTCATGGGCTACCCTGGTGCCTCAGACAGTAAAGAATCCACCTGCAATGGGGGAGACCTGGGTTCCATCCCTGGGTTGGGATGATCCCCTGGAGGAGGGCTTGGCAACCCACTGCAGTATTCTTGTCCGGAGAATCCCCATGGACAGAGGAGCCTGGTGGGCTATAGTCCATGGGGTCACAGAATCAGATATGACTGAGTGACTAAGCACAGCATAACACAGGTCATTGTAATGTGCAGTCAGATCTGAAAACCACTGACCTAAGTCAGTGGTTCCTAAGCTTGAATCTGTATCAGAATCATTTGAGAGAAACGTTTAGGCAGACAGGGACCTGGGTAGGAACTTGGTAGGAATCTGCAGAGATTCTAATTTGGTGAACTTTGTCTCTGCAGTGCGACCCTTCCCTGGTGATCCAGTGGTTAAGACTCTACTTCGTCTGCAAGGGGTGAAGGTTTGATCTCTGGTCGGAAAACTAAGATCTCACATGCTGCTCTGTGTGGCCAAAAAAAATTAAGGTATACTTTTAACAAACTCCTCACCTCAAGACTCACTGTTAATTTAGACAGTGGGGAATGCTCCAAGGATTGGGCAGTGATGGGGAACGATCAGATCAGATCAGGATATCAGCAAAATGACTGGAGAGAGGAGATACAGGATGACTCCTTAGGGAGCTGTGAAAGAATTCCAGGCAAGTGACTCTGATCTGAAGTAAGTCAAGGGCATTGGGGATGGAGGGCAGGCACTGGACCTTGGACAGACTTGGGAGGTGGTGTTAGGAGGATTTGGTGATTGATTGGATGTGGAGAATGAAGGGAGAGGAAAAAGTCACAGATGACCACCAGGTTTCTCCATTCATAATCGGTTGGATGGTGGTGCAAATAAGGACATAGGAGTCACAGTAAATTTGGAGAGAAAAGCAATGTGTTCAGTTTGGGACCTGATACATTTGAGATACTTCTGGGACAGAGAGTGCATATATTCAGTGGCTAACTAGATAGTTATCGCTGCCATCAAGAAAGATAATGGGGGAATTCCCTGATGGTCCAGTGGTTAGGACTCCACACTTTCACTGCCAAGGGCTGGGGTTCAATCCCTGGTCCAGGAACTAAGATCCCTCAAGCTGCATGGCCAAAAAAGGAAGAAAGATGATGGGCTTTCTTAGTAGTAACAAAGTAGTAACAAAGGTGATGGAGACCTGAGTGTTATTGATGAAGAAATGGAAATGAATGAACTGTCAACAGTTGAATGGATGCATTCACTCAAGGCCAACTTCTCCATTAGGCCTAGCAGGCTCAGGGCCTAATGCCCATAAAAAATGTTTTAACTGCTTTTAAAAGCAGAAGAAAGCAAATAAATCTAATAATAATAGTGAACCCAGTCTGGATTATTTGCATCTTTATATGCACAAAGTCATAAAATATAATTTTTAATATCTTATATAGTCAAAACTATGGTTTTGTCAGTAGTCATATATGGATGTGAGAGTTGGACCATAAAGAAGGCTGAGCACTGAAGAATTGATGCTTTCGAACAGCAATGCTGGAGAAGACTCTTGAGAGTCCCTTGGACAGCAAGGAGATCAAGCCAGTCAATCCTAAAGGAAATCAACCCTGAATAGTCATTGGAAGGACTGATGCTGAAGCTCCAAAACTTTGGCCACCTGATGTGAAGAGCCGACTTATTAGAAAAGACCCTGATGCTGAGAAAGATTGAAGTCAGGAGGAGAAGGGGACAACAGAGGATGAGATGGTTGGATGGCATCACCGACTCAATGGACATGAGTTTGAGCAAGCTCCAGGAGATAGTGAAGGACAGGAAAGCCTTGTGTGCTATAGTCCATGGGGTAGAAAAGAGTCAGACACGACTTAGCAACTGAACAGCAAATGGAGGGGGCCCTCTGTAAACAAAAGTGCCTTGGGCCCACAGAAGTCATCATGTGGCCCCAAGTCTACCAGGGAGAGGAGAGCTGAGACCAGGCTGAAGGAACTCTTGGGTTTCACAGAGATTTCTCCCCTCCCCTGTGGGTGGAGTCCCTTGGGCAGTCTTGTGAAGCTGAGGGACCTTCCTTAGGCTTTTAAATGTCTAAGATAAAACACAAAGCTACCAGGGAACCAATTATGTTGAAAAGTGAAGTGAAGTGAAAGTCGCTCAGTCATGTCCAACTCTTTGCCACCCCGTGGAGTGTTCATGGAATTCTCCAGGCTAGAATACTGGAGTGGGTAGCCTTTCCCTTCTCTAGGGGATCTTCCCAACCCAGGGATCGAACTGGGGTCTCCTGCATTGCAGGTGGATTCTTTACCACTGAGCTATCAGGGAAACTCTAAAGAGAATCATCAAAACATTTTAAGAAACCAATTTGGTATATAGTAATATGTTTGTGTGTCTTTACTGAGGCATTAAATAATAAGATTCAGCAGCAAACCTAAAAACTCCCGTCATTTCAAAGTAGTAACAAGTGTTAACTTTGAAATAACAGCAACAGCTATAGATGTAAAATGCAAATATCCGTGACTTGTCCTGGCAAAAAGGTCACAGGCACCACTGACACTCCTGTATTTTGTTGCTTACATCCATAAGGGAAGGAGAAATGCTGACTCTCATTCAGAAATGGATGAAAATAAAGTGACTTTCTCCCAGTCAAGTTCATGGATGCCTGAATTCTATCCACAGTCTCCCTGAGGGTCTGTAGATTCCAGTTAGGAACTCCTAGTCTACAGGGAGAGATCAGAGGAATATGAACAGATCCAAGAAAAACATGACCCAAATGTGGAGTGTTTAATAAGAGCTGCCCTGAAGTGTTAAGACAAAAGGTTGGTATGGGGCTGGGGGTGGGGGTGAAGATAAATAAACTATCAGCACCTTGAGGACAGAGATTGTATCCTGTATTATCCAGGAGTCGGAGGGTCATGGAGTTATCATAGGGACCTGTGAAATTAATGTAACCCATCATCAGCTACAGACTGAAAAAATGTTGCCTCCTACATATTAAATACAAGAGAAGTTTTCAGTTATGTAAAAGTGATGCTGCAATAAATAAAATAGAAATCTGTTAAATGTCCTTGAATCCTGGTTTCTTTGAGTCAGTATGTATTTCCTCTATGGGAGTGCTCTAAAATTATATGGAGATCATTGAGCCATCAACTACGCTGTTTTCTCTGCTGAGAGGGCTCTTATCCACTCTCTCCCCTACTTCTTTGCCAAGACAGCTCTTACTCCTCCTTCGGTCTCAGTTTAAACATCACTTTCCCAGGGAGGCCTCTGCTGCGCCCTCCAAAGATGAACTCACCCTATTACTCATCTCCAGGGTTCCTAAACGGCTAATTAATAGCTCCCATCACATGTGTCTCACAGAATTGGACACGACCTAGAGACTGTACAACAAATCACATGTATAATTAATTAGTTGTCCAATATTTGTCTTCGCTTTCTCCCTGAGGATTGGGATTGCACCTGAATTCTCAAACCAGGAATGAATGTTTGTTGCCTGGATGGTGAGTGAAAGGCCCATGGGGACAGGAATTTAGAGAACAAGGAGTATGTTTAAATATTTTCCTTTTTCCCATTGCCTCATCAGTTTTCACCGATTTTGCCTGCCATTTATATCATAACTCCCCTAGGTTTAATCTCAGTTTAATTTCAGTTTAATCTCATTTTAACTTTGGAGTCTGAACTCAAAGACTTCTGTCACTTCCAGTTTACTTCTCAATGGATTTAAGGGGCAAGGGAAAGAGGCAGGAAGTTACTATTCCCATGATAGAAAGAAAAAAAGACAGGTGGGTGTTTTGGGAGTAGGGAAAGTTTGAGGAGGCAGAAAATGAATGAAAGAAGGTATCAACTTGGTAGAAATTGGGGAGAACCATCAGCTGCCTCACTCCCCCCAGAAACTGACCAAAGGAGCCTCTGACAGGAAACTTGCATTTTGGTGCCATCTGGTGGCTGATATTGGAGCAGTTCCCACAGGAAAAAATTCTACCCTACAATTATGAGGCATCTATTGTGTTCAATGTGCCAGGGAATCTATAAGCAATTCCTTACTTTTTTATCCTCCTTTACCAACGACAGAGCATTTTTATAACAGGGAAGAGCAAAATCTGACTCCATGTTGGATCTGTTTCTTTTAGTTTAACCTTTGCTTTCATTGATTTGTTACTATAATCTCCAAAAGGATGCTGTCTATAACTGTAAGCACACGTAATGGAACCCTGCCCCCCTGCTTGAATGTTAAACTAAAGGGCCTTTGTTCAGCTCACAGGGAGACATTCTGACCCCTGCTCTGCCTGTGAATGGCTGCAGTAAAGAAGAAATTAACATATCTCCTCGATGGTGCTGGCCAAGCTGGGAGATATTTTGCAAGATTTACGGCCTTTTTGCTTTACCTCCTCACCCTCTCCCCCTCTTTAGTCTATAAAACAAATTGACATCCAGACCCCAGTAAGATGATCTCTAAGGCTGTAGCTCGTCATCTTCTCTTAAGCTCAGCTTTCTGAATAAAGTCACTATTCCTTGCCTCAACACCCCAGTTATTGGCCTGTGGTGTGGTGAGTAGACCCCGCTTGGATTTGGTAACATTTTCACATACAGTATTGCAACTCGTTCTCATAGCAACCCCAAGAAGGAGGCCCTAAGCAAGTGAAATTACTCCCATTCCCATTTTGCAGATGAGGAGACTGAGCCCCAGCTTGCACAGGCCCTTGCAGCTGGTCAAGAGCAGAGTTCAGATGAGCCCAGAACCCATATTATTGACTCTTATTTCACTGACTACAACCACATTGATATTACTTCTTTAGTTCTATTCTGGGTAGAAGACAAAAAATGAAACAACAACAACAAAATCTAAGTTCTCCTGCAGTGAAAGTGTATAAACCTGGAAAGAGACAAAGAAAAGGAAAATGAACCAAGAAGAGAGAGAAGGAAGAAATGGCATCTCTAAAATTTTTTCCAGCTCTTAATTTATTAATTTCAAGTAGTACCCCCAAAGTTTAAGGCTTCAGATCATTGAAAGACAAATAAGAAACAACAAAAAATAACAATACAGTATTGTATAAATGAAAGTTGCTAATGAGTCTGGGTGAACTCCAGGAGTTGGTGATGGACAGGGAGGCCTGGCGTGCTGCCATTCATGGGGTCACAAAGAGTCGGACACGACTGAGTGACTGAACTGAACTGAACTGAAGAGAGTAAATCTTAATAGTTCTTATCACAAGAAAAAGAACATAATTATGGGAGGTGATGATTATTAACTAAATTTATTGTGGTAATCATTTCACAATTTATACATATATCAAACCATTATGTTGTACACCTAAAACTAATACAATTTCATATGCCAATAATATCTCAATTGAAAATAATTTAAAATAACTTTAAAAGAATAAAAAGGAATCAATTAAGATCTTCCCTTGAAGTTTGGCATTAGAAGGAACCCTGAAAGTCACATAAATTACTCTTCCTTGCAAAGCAAGTGTTCTCTGCACAGTATCCTCCAACCTTACTAAGCATGCAAACTCCCTGGGGATTGTGCTAAAATGCAGCTCCTGAGGCAGTCGGTCTGGCATAGGGCCTGAGACTATACATTTCAAACCGGTCCCCAATTGATGCTTGTAATGCAGGTCTGCAAACTGCTACTTTGAGCTGCAAGAATCTAGAGCAAAGGCTGGCAAACTTGCTCTGTGAAGGATGAGATACTTGAGGCTTTGCAAGTCATATAGCCTCTCTTGTAACTGTTCAATCCTGCCATTGCAGATTCTCCATTCTGCACAATAGCACAACCTTAGATAATGCATAAAAATGGGTGTGGCTGTATTCCAAAATAACAAAAAGTTTACTGGATTTGGCCTGCTGGCTATAATTTGCTCACTCCTGCTCTACTTATTTCTATTCCTGGATGAGTTTTATGTATGTATGGAAAATGTGTTGGTGGGGTTATGTGTGGGGTACTGTCCCTGGTGATTCAGCAATAAAGAATCCGCCTGTGATGCAGGAGACATGGGTTCGATCCCTGAGTTGAGAAGATTCCCTGGAGAAGGAAATGGCAACCCACTCTGGTATTCTTGCCTGGAAAATCCCATGGACAGAGGAGCCTGGTGGGCTAAAGTCCATGGGGTCACAAAAGAGTCAGACACAACTTAGCAACTAAACAACAACAAACAACTGTCCAGCAGTCGAGATTTCAGGTTCTTAAACTCAAGGACTGTCACCACCACTCCTTAAGTTGTTCCCATTCATTTGAACCTTCATACTGGGTATTGGTCTGACATCAGGTTTCCATAAAGGAGTAGAGAATGGAAGGTAATATTACTGACACTTACAGAGGGCTTGTTATGTTCCAGACGCTGTTCTAAGTTCTTTGTATATATTAACTATTTAACCCTCACAACAACCTTGTTAGGAAGCACAATTATCATCTCCAATTTACAGATGGAAAAACTAAGTTTGGTTAAGTTATTTGTCAGAAGTTGCACCAAATAGTAATTAACAGCTGGGCTTTGAATTGAGGGAAGCCAATGCCAGACTCCCTACTCTCTCTTTTTTTTTAATTGACAGACTTTTTTTAAGTCTTTATTAAACTTGTTACAATATTGCTTATGTTTTGATTTTTTTTTTTTTGGCTGTGATGCATGTGGGATCTCAGTTCCCCAACCAGGGATCAAACCTACACCCCCTGCATTGGAAGGCAAAGTCTTAACCACTGGACTGCCAGGGAAGTCCCTAGACTCCTTATTCTTTATTGCCTCATTATACTACTCCTGAAGAGAAGCAGCAGGTGGTTTACCATTAGTTGCGATAAATGGGTGGAGGGAGACTGAGTTACATGGAGAAAGATGCAAAATAAAGAAGTTGAAATAGAAATAGAAATGATCTTCTGTTGCCTAATTTGCTGTTATTAGTTTTCTTACGTTCTATTTTGTCATGCATTAAATTCCTTTAATGATGGTATATAGCTATTATTTTCCAAGAGTAGGAATAGAAATGGTCATTTTCACATTCAGCTGTAATCCCAGCTACCCTTCTCTTGCTAACGTGCTTTAAATACATGCTATCCTTACAACAAAGGGTCAGGCAGAGTTTGAGAGAGTGAATTTTCCAAGGAGGTTAGCTGGGCGCTTTGAAAACTTTTACCTGCCATGTTCAATGGCCTCCTCTGAAACTGGGAAAAGAGGACTTCAAGGGTACCTCACTATGCCAAGACCAGCCTTAGAGGGTGCTGTCAAAGTTTTCTGTCGAGGCAAGTCTTCTTGTCGAGACTTCTTTAGATGCAAAAGTAAAAACCAGACCATATCTGTTGGCACAGATTAGAGGTTCTCAACCCCAGCATTGTTGAGATTTTGGACCAGATAATTCTTTGTTGTGGGCGAGCTGCTATCTGTGCATTGCAGGATGTCTAGCAGCATCCTGTCCTCCCCACCATGAGAAGCCAGCAGCATCACCCCAGTTTGTGACAATCAAAAATGTCTCCAGGAATTGCCGTCATCCCTGGGGAAGTCACAGTCACTCGCAATTGAAAACCACCAGTACAGATCAATGACAGTTTACAATTCAAGAGTGCCCACCACCATCTGTGCGTGGGAGTATATATTGGCACAAACTTTTTGAAGAGTGATTTTGAAAGTGGCTTTGGAAAGCAATCATTAAAATATTCAAAATATTTGCATTTGGAAGGAAATAGAAAGGATTTACTATTTATAGACCTGGAAATGTAAAAGAGTCATTAGGAATAAAGATTTGACAATCTACAAGATTTTATTTTCCTTGAATGATAGGCACAGATCTGGAGGCTGCCAGCTTCCAAAAATCCCTAAAGCAACTGTGTGCATGATAAATCCTTGGATAATTGATTGGAGGTGTGGGCATCTGGCTTAATGTGCTTAGTCTACACATTTCCAGGACTGCTATGATTGGTCTAAGGCTGAGCCAAACAGAGTACTTCCTAGGGTGCTCCTTACCAACGTGATGGGGCAGCAGGGGGCACAAGGGTTTCTCTCTAAGATCACAAAGCAGTAAAGATGGGAGCCCAGCATGCAACAGCCATGCCCCCACCTAGTGAAGTCGCCGTTCTGAGAAAATGAAGCCAATTAAGTTAGACAGCAGCAGAGGTGAGAGGTACAGACAATGCTAGCGATGTTCTACTCTCAGCTTCTGGCCATCCCCATGACCAGCTCCAACCAGGACATGCCGGTGATTTCATCATGTGAAACAACTTATTCAAGCTAATTCATATTGGAGTTTTGTCTCTTGCAACCACTCGGTTTTTACTGAGGTACCTTAACAAAGATGTTAAGAGAATCCATACAATGGCCAGAAACATGTATAAAATGTTGACTCATAAATCTCTTAAGGCAAAAAAATCCCTGTGCAAACCAGATAGGTGCACATACATCTATTTTGTCAATTCTGGCATGGCTCTAGAACATTCTCAGCAGATATGGCTGCTTCTTTTCACATACAGATAATCACAATGGCTTCCACGGGTTAAAAGGATTTATACTTCCCACGGCTTTCACATTCATTATCTCCTTTGCCTTCCACAATAATGCAATCAGACAGGGAAGGAGATTTTAGCATCCCTGTTTCCAGGTGAGAAAATGGAGACACCATGTGGCTAAATGACTCTTTTATGTAATGTAGGGGTTTGGAACAAGATCAGCTCTTCTCGAATTCAATCAGTCACGAACTGTGTCATGACTGATTTGATGCTAATGGTTAAAGTACCAGAGCTGGAGAATGATTCATCTTTTTTAAAATAACACATTATCCCTGTAACAACCTAATTCTCACCAGCATTCAATATGCATTCCCAAGTAGGAGAAAAGCAGTGGAGTTACACCTGGCATATTGGGAATTCCCATGGGAGTGTTATTCATGTGACTAACCAAGCACGTTCTTAGCAACAGAAAAAAACAAGGTTGAGAGTCAGTGGATTAGCCAGGCCTGGAACTTGTTTCCAGCTCTAAAACTGGATGATTCACCCAAAATAAATGAGTTAATAGTACTTGAGAGTAAAAAAACCACTTTTCCTTGCCCGCGGATCTTAATCCATGACTTAGCAACTGAACAGCATTTCAAAGAGTGGTAGATTGATCATAAAATGTATCATCCAAACCAGGGTAGTTTTAAGAGACAAAGGAGCATCTATGGAATGGAACATCAGGGCAATAGATTAAACAGGAATTGCATTGAACAAACCAGAACTTGAATCACTCTAACTATATGTAACTCAAGACAAGTATGTTTATATAACTGGAAACCACGAGACGTGGCCTGAGGAACATCACTCTGAAGGTGAGTTGGATGTGTCTTGGTTTCAGTTACCCCCAAAAGCAGACTTTAAAGCAAGGATTTTTTGGTGTGAGTAGTTCACTGAGGAAGTTCGAGAGAGTGAGGAAGTGAGACAAGGAAAGAAAGACAGACAATAAGAGTGTGCTGGACTTCCTTGGCTGTCCAGTGGTTAAGACTCCCAGCTTCTGATGCAGGAGACATGGGTTCAATCCCTGGTCAGATAACTAAGATCCCACATGCCATGAGGTGCAGCCAAATAATAATTTAAAAAATATTCTAATGCCACATGGGAAGACATTAAAAAAAGACTGTGTTCTCAAGCCAGCAACTGCTGAAGCCAGCTGGAATGGGACCCCCTGAGGCGATCAGAGAGATGTGCCACCCACATTTCCCCTTAAGGAAAGACTTGCTGTCCAGCTGCAGGCAGTGGGGTCTGCAGACCCCACCTCACCCCCACCCTGGCCCCACTCTTCAGGATCTGCCTTAGGAACAAACAGCTGCCTCACTCAAGGTCATGCCCTTCCCAGAGAAGCCTGTACTGTTGACCAAGCAAGGCAAAGCTAGAAAGGTTGTCCATTTCCTCCAGCTGTGGGACACTCTAACGGGCAGTCCTCACTCCAGAGTTTCCCTTGGATTGGCCAAGTGTTGGTCCAGCTGGTGTTCCAACCAGACTTTTCCTTTCCTTTCAGAGGGGTTGATCCCTAATAAGCATTTTGTATCCCAAGCTGCATACAAGCTTCTGCTTCCAGAGAAGCTAGCCCCAAACCATCCCTCTGGGGAAACTCAGGGTATTGATTATGTTTTTTATTTTCTGTATCTTATGATATTTTGACACTTTGAGGGACCTTTCAGACCTGAGTAGAAACTGCACCTACAGGGCCATCTAGTTCCTAAGGGTGGTGGACTGTTTGCTTGGAACATGTCTAGTCATGAGCAGACCCCTTGATCTGCTGCCATGTCCCCATCCACCTGTTTATCTAACTCAAACACCAAGCCAATATTTCCTCTGCCCCAATCACCCCAGAATCAGATGCCTATGCCCCAGAGCCTACTTGAATTATTCATAGGTGCCCATCCTAAACTATTTACAGTCTCTTTTTCTGCAGAAGCTTAGGCTTTCCCGCTATTACTGATTGTGTTTCCTGATCAAAATCTGATGCCTCCCTCGTGGCCCTGAGTGGCATGCTGTGTCCCTGTCTCTGGGGAATGTAAGTAATAAACAGTTGTTCAATGGCCTTGGATTCTTCATGTCATCACTCAGACAGAGAATGCCTATAGCACCTTTATTTATAACTGCCCAAATCTGAAAGCAACCAAGATGTCCTTCAAAAGCTGAACAAGCAAATGAAAGCAGCCACTCTGAAAAGGCTAAATACGGTATGATTCCAACTACATGACATTCTGGAAAAGACAAAACTATAGTCAAAAGTAAAAGAGGATGCTAATAAAAAGAGGCAGGAAGAGGTGGGTGGTTTCCACACTTTGGGGGAGGGAGGGAGAGATGAATATGTAAAGCATAGAGGATCTTCAGGGCAGTGAAGCTACTTTGTATGATACTGTAATGACAGATATAGGACATTACATATTTTGACAAAACGCATACCACTGTACAGAGCTTCCCAAGTGGGTTCGCAATCCCTGGGTCAGGAACATCTCCTGAAGGAGGAAATGGCAACCCGTTTCAGTGTTCTTGCTGGGAGAATCCCACGGACAGAGGAGCCTGGTGGGCTACAATCTATGGGGATCACAAAGAGTCGAACACAACTGAGCAACGACACACACGTGCACACGTGCACACACACCATGGTACAGCATCAAGATGGACCCTAGTGTACATAGGGACTTTAGTTAATAATAATACATCAACACTGCTTCACTGATTGTAGCAGATATATCATACTAATGTAGATTTTACTAAAAATGTTACTAAGAGGGGAAACTGTGGGCAGAAGAAAAGAGGATAAGGCAACTCTGTACTCTCTGCTCAATTTTCTGGAAACCTAAAGCTGTTATAAAACCAAGCCAAAACAATAAACTGTGTGAAAGAAGAAAGATGGGGAGGGAAATGGATGGATGCTCCAGATAGATATATCTGGGCTCAGCCAGGACAGGGTGAAATTTAAACTTTTCAAAAAATAATAGATATAAGCCACAAGATGCCACTTCACACCCATTAAGGTGGCTATAATTAAACACACACAGAATAGCAAATGTTAGCGAGGAAGTGGAGAAACTGGAACTCTCATATATTGCCAGTGGAACATAAAACAGTGTAACCACTTTGGAAAACAGGTGACTCTCACATGACCTAGCAATTCCACTCCTGGGTATATACCCAAAGGGATTAAAAATGAGGACTTGAACAGAGCTGAGTATGCCTGTGTTCACTGCAATATTATCACAGTAGCCAAAAAGTAGAAACAGCTAAATGTCTATTCCTGGATAAATGGATAAACAGAATGTGGTGTATCCATATACCAATGGAACATTCTTCAGCCATGACAAAGGAAGTTCTGATACATGTTACAACATGGATGAAATTCAAAATCATCCCAGTAAGTGAAAGCAGCCAGATGGGAAAGGTCACATATACGGCGTGACTCTATATGAAATATCAAGAATATGTAAATCCATAGAGACAGAAAGTAGATTAATGGTTGCCAGAAGCTGGGAAGAGGGAGAAATAAGGAGTGACTGCTAAAGGATATAGGGTTCTTTCTGGGATGATGGAATAGTTTTGGAGTTAGATAGTGTTGATGGTTTCATAACACAGTGAACATACTGAACACCACTGGATGGTTCACTTTAAAGGATGAGTTTTATATTATGCAAATTATATCTTAATTTAAACACACATAAATAACACAAGTGCCAAACTATTTCTCGCTCCTCCTTTGCTAAGATCTACATGAAAACAGAACTTCCTAGAAGTAACCTACTTATGGCTAATGCTGAGTGGCAAGAATTTGTCTTTCAAAGGCTAGATTTTTTTCATTTCTAGTTACTGCTTATTAAGTAAACCTATTGTGCTTGCCACTTAAGGGGAAAGTATTAAAACAACAACAAAAAAAACACAAAAACCCAGATACCTTCATGCCTGTGACCCACCGCCTAAACAATAATTTCTTTCTGATTCGTGGGATGTAAGGCATTCACTCAGTTTCCAGCATCTGAGACTCCTGGGGAACCCAGTTTCCAACATTGCTGGTAATTCTTTTCTCAATAGGGGTGTTACTGAGAACAGTTTTCCAGGACACCTACAAGCAAAGATTAGGCTTATAAACAGGCTGCATTTGAACTACCATTGGGTGTTCTGAGATGCACGTAGCCTGCTGGGTATACATTTTAAAATGCCATCTCTGGAGCTATCTTTAGTCTTTGCCTTGCAGCTTCTGCTCATGAAAATAAATACGTCCACAAGACAGTGGTTTCAGGAGCAACTTTGACCTTACAAACACAATTGCAGTGCGGTGGTAGATCTCTTCGTGATCTACGGGAACCCTTATGGATGGAGGTCCTCTGAATTTCGTTCTTCCATTTAACAAATATTTACTGAGCACCTGCTATTAACATGTGCAGGCACTGTTCTAAGCCCTGGGTTCAAGAAAGAAGGGGCCAGAGAGTCCTCTGCCTCTGTACCTGCTTCTAGTCACAGAGTTGGTTTATAAACCAACTGTACATCTCTGCATATCTTTGTTCTGTATTATTCTACAGAGCAATAATCAAATGCCTTCAATGTGCCCAGCACAGTGCTCAAGGCAGGTGAATGAGGCTCTGGTCCAAGAAGTTCACAGAAGGGAAAAAAAAAATTGTTCAATAAATAAAGGAAAAATGTTAAAACTTGCTCGTGTTTATTTATTTATGGGTTGCTGTGTTCCAAAAAAAGATTCAAGGCTGCTTACAAGGATACATAAAACCCAGCCAGATTGCATAAATTTTAAATAGGAGAGAAGGGAGAAAAAGAAAAACAAGAATGAGGAATGAAATGGGGCCAGGAATGAGACAAACACAAAGATAAACATGAGAACTTCCTCTATGCCTGACGCCCGGCTGTAGTCCCTTGTATAGTAGACGCCGCCGGGGCCCTGCCCAGAGTCCCTCAGTACTCTGCTCTGTACACACAAGGGTGCTCATTGCTACACTTGGCACTTTCTGAATAAGGGCTTTGTTCTGGTTGTGGAAGCACACCTGGCGAGCAAGCAGGATGGCCTGGAAGTCCCAAAGAGTTTGTGTCTCTAGAAACAGCCCCACCCAGTGATGGATGGGAGTTGGTAGACGAATATCCCAGCTTCCTCTCCTTCCACTGAGATACTGTGAGGCGTGTTCTCCACAGCCTCCCAGTGCCCCCTGGGGATGCTGAGATCCACTTGCCCATAGCGATAACTCACTTGCCACATGCCCTTTATTGGCCATCTTCCTTTCTGTGTCTCCCTTTCCCTCTCCCCATGCTGTTATTTCCTGGCTTCATCTCCTAAATAAATTACCTGTCCTTGAATCCTTGCCTCAGAATGAACTTCTTGGGGAACCCAACCGACGATAACTCACCAGACCCTCATCTGCTATTTTTTGTAGAACTCCAGGTTCCTGCAAGCATCACTCCCAGAATCTCCTGGGATGCCCAGGAAGGAGTTGCACATGCTCAGAAACAAGTCTAGTCAGCTAAACTACCAAGTTTGTACATTTTTCCTCTTTTTCTACTTTTCTGGACACCTCTGCATCAACCAGGCATGTTGATATTTCTGCTGCTTATGACTACCTTGGTTGACTGCCACTTTATCCAAGAGTCATCTCCACTTTGCATCACTGGGCACCTTTTGTACCAGCCATGCTGCCTCCTATTGGATACCAACTAACACTAGGGTACCAACTAAGGTACCAGGGGCCAAAGTAGTTAGATGTCCCATGGTGATGTTCAGTAGAGGAGAATGCCTCGCCGCACACTGTGTTTGACATTGTGGATGCAATGCCAGAACAAAATTGTTTGAGAGCCAAAGAGAGGTTTTCATTAAACAATCTCCTCATTTTTTACTTATAGCCATAGCCACATAAAACTCAGGCATGGTAAGTCCATAAGGACTAGTTGTTAGAACAAATCTGAGTGAAACGTACATCACTATCTTCAAAAATCACCCATCCAAACCTTAGCCAAGTATAAACCTTGTTTTAAGGCTATCTTGTTTGATCTTGTCTTCCTGTTGATGAGTTATCTCCTGGGAGGTCCTTGGGCCCCTGGTGCAAATAAGATACATGCGAAATGTACACGGTGTCTTGGTATCTGGAGTTAGTAACTTAAATACCACTGAATATTGGAGGACATCGACTCAAACCAATCAGTTCTTAGTTCTTCTTTCTGGTAATTGTAGAACAGAGTCACCTATTTATTGAAGTTACTACAGGATCATTTGTATATGTGTGTGTGTGTATATATATATATACACACACACACATATTTTAGCATCTGGTTACTCGTGCGCTCTGAAACCATCATTGGCTCCCCATTACCCTTAAAATAAAATGTAGACTTCTTAACATGACCTGTTTGGTTCCTGTTGGCTCCTGTTTGCCAACTCCATCTCCTATCCCTTTTCCTTTTGTATGCCACATCCTAGTCATATGACTTCTTTTCTGTTGTTCCTCAAACACATCAAACTGTCAACTGAAGTCCTTTGCATCTGCTGTGCCTTCTGTCTGGATTGCTCTTCCCGTGGCTGACTCCTTTTTCTTCAAATGTCAATTCAGATGTCACCTTCTCAGAGACTACCAGTTACCTTACCTAAATTAGAGGCCCCGTACACACTCCCCACCATTTGATAAAATTACTCTTTACCAAATCATTATATTAATTTTTGTCATAGAACGTGTCAGAATCTATGATTATCTTATTCAATGGTTTTCTTTCTCCTTTCACTGAAATATAACCTCCACGAGGACAGGCACCTTGTTTGGCTTTTTCTCCTAAATACTCAGTACCAACCACAGTGCACCCAATATCCACCCAATACGTTGATGAGTGAATGTATGTAAATAAGTGCTCATTTTCTGTTCTCAGTAGCAGAAAGGTACATACTTGGGTTTATCCAAAATTAATGGCACATCATTAAAGTATGACTTAAAAAGCAGGGAGGCCAGCAAGCATCCCTTACTTTCCCTCAAGACTTTTCCTAGTGACTCTGATCCTGTATGAGCATCAGTGACTGGCAGGAGAGAAGGAAAGCTTCATCAAACTCCTGCGATTAAACCCATAACCAATTTCTGGTCCCAGTTAAAGGCTAAGGAAAGGTCAATAAAATTGATAAACATTACTTTTAACTACATTTTTCACATGACAGCAAAAAAAAAACACAAACATATATATATATATATATATATATATATAAAAGTTCATGTTAGGTGCTCAAAAATAAAAACAAACAATTGAAATTAATTTTAGTAGTATATTTTATTAAATTTAATGTTTCCAAAATGGTATCATTTCAACGTGTAAAGAGTATTTTTTAAAAAGATAAAACAGATCTTTTACATCCTTATTTTTCCTACTAAGGCTTTGAAATCTGCTGTAAATATAATTTCATACTTACAGCATATCTCGGTTGGAATGATAAATTTGAATTGCAAATTATGGCTCTGGATTTAGATTTCAAAAATTTAGAGCTGAAAAAGTAGATGCATATACCCAAGGGATTCCAAACATACTTAAGAGTTTTTCCAATAATGGAGTCAAGAATCGGTTTTAAAAGTTAACATGAAGATTGATGACTTTATGCTAAGTGAGAGAAACCAGACACAAAAGGTCACATATTATATGATTATTAAATCCATGGAGACAGAAAAACTAGTGGTTGCCAGGGGCTTGGGGGAGGGGAGAGTGAGGGTAATTGTTTAATAGGTACAGGGGTGTTTTGCGGAGTGATAAAAATGTTTTGAATTAGATAGAGATGGTTGTTACACAACATTGTGAATGTACTAAATGCCATGAAATTGTTCATTTTAAGATGTTTAACTTTGCATTGAGTTTAACCTTGATTTTTAAAAACTGAAATTAATCAAATTTGATTCAAGTTACAACTTCAGTTCCTCCATCACACTAACATGTACATCACAATCTGTGTACTCAACAGCCCTAGACCATGACACTGTCCAACACATGACCAAACTACTCCTTTGCAGAGACCTGAGCTTCTTAAATCATTTATTTCTGTTTTTACAGAACACGGCTTCCCTGCGCTTAGCGAAAGCTTTCAAGGTGAAGTGTCCCAGTTTATTTAAACACCACCTGGCAGCCGCTGAAGTGGTACGTTTCTATTTCATGAGAGCCAGCCATGAATCTGATTGCTACTGTTCCACATGATTAGCACGTTTGGGGTGACAGATTGTTAAGGGCTGTCACCTTTTTGAGCATGTTGTGATTCTTTCATAGTTTTTCTGAAGGGCACCAGGCAGCATTCAGAAGCTTGCGGTCTGTGATAATGGTTTCCAGCAGCCCTTGCCTCCAGGGAGCTAGAGGGGAGCAAGGAGGAGATGAGTCACAGAGAGCAGGCACTGTGCCGGTCATGACACATGTGAAAGGGGCAGTTTAAATGATTAAGGGTGTAAAACCTTCAGAAACCTGAGGATGACTCATAAGACGCTGAAGGATCTGATGAGTTCACCTTGTCCATCCCAAATGAGTATAAGGAACTTGCTCTTTTCTTTCAACTCCCCAGAGGTCCACAACCATTTCTGTTTTCTTATTGCGCTGAATCATACCTCTCTGGTATTAAGACGTGTTCCTCTAAGTCTTTCTTATCAAAATCTCTCCTGTTAGTTTATCATTTAAACCTCCCAGTTAAGCCTGATATCATTCAGTGATGGTTATTTCCTGAATATCAGGACCTTTACCTGGAAATATCTCCTTAATATTTTCTCATTTTTAAAAAAGTATTTTTATTTATTTATTTAGCCTCACTGTATGGCATGCAGGATCTTAGTTCCCCGACCAGGGATTGAACCCATGCCCCCTGCATTGCAAGGCGGGTTCTTAACCACTGGATCACCAGGGAAATTCTGTGTTTTCTCACTTTTGATGCTTCTATATTCTAGTATGATTATTCAGTTTTTAGATTGCCTGGACTTTTTCTTCTCTCTCTGTCTTCTTGCTGCCCAGTGCTATTTTCTTTCTTTCTTTCTCCTTTATTATATTGAAGTTGTTCAGTTGTGACTCTTTGTGACCCCATGGACTGTAGCCTACCAGGCTCCTCAATCCATGGAATTCTCCAGGCAAGAATACTGGAGTGGGTCGCCATTTAAGAGAAAAGTAAATAAACTTTTCACTGATCAGTTTTTCTTGGCCAGTCCAGTAGTGGAAATATATTCAAATTATATTCAAATATATTCAAATTCTATCTTTCTAATACTAAGTGACAGCTATCACCATAAACCTATGCCTCTTATTTATTTATAACACAGTGGCCTCTTATATTTATATAATTTATTTATAAGACTGTGGTTAGTTTCTTTCAACAGCAACAACAAAATATATGCCATGGTGACACTTTCAGTCATACTGCTGATAAAAGTGATAGCTTTCATGGATGTCTCAGAAGAAATGACAGATATTCCCCCAAAGAGTTACCCCTTCCAAGGTTACACTTGGCTGAATGCAATGTCTTGTCCACAAAATTTTGATTGCAATGAATGGAAGTGTCCTATGGTTAGCATAAACCAAAAAATAAAAACAGGGAAGAAGAGGAAGTTAATGAAAGGAGGCTGGGGATATTTGTGGCTTGAAAATAGGAGCTGAACATGGGACTTCCTTGGTGGTCCAGTGGTTAAGAATCTTCATTCTATTGCAGGGGGTGTGGTTTCAATCCCTGATCAGGGAACTAAGATCCCACATTGCCAAGGGGCAACTAAGCCTGTGTGCTGCAATGAAGACCCAGCACAGCCAACAAAAAAAGAAAAGATAATGGCAAAACTATTTTTTAAAAAGAACTAAACACCTAAGGCTTAGAAAAAGAAGAAACTAAGGATGAGTTATGAGAATTCAGTAGCAGTTCACAAACTTTTTCTCCAGAGCACTGCCATCAACATCACTTTGTTCCAGGTCTCCTCCTACTTCTTTCTTTTCTCTTTCCAATTTCAGATTCTTGGGAGAGAGCCCAGGGTGGGTCAGGTGACCTTCAAGATACTTGGTGCAAGTGAAAGATGAAACTAATGTTTAAAAGGATGAGCTCAAATGAGATAACACACATAAGGTGAATTATGTCTTCCAAAGATGACCAGAGCCATATCTCCCACCCCCACACACTCTTCTGCAACATGACCTTGTCACTCCCTCACCAAGAGGTGTTTGAATCTGGGTTGCCTTAATGGCTCACCTGTAACCAATGCAAAAAGACAACAGTGGCAAACATGACAACACTCCTTGTGGCCCATCATTAGTGCTGACAGACAAAACACAGGACATATGGCTAGCTTTGAATTGCAGATACCCAACAAATAATTTTCAGATAGACAGTGAATATGTACAAATGGAATATACTTATACTATTAACAAACATGGTTGTTTATCTGAAGTTCAAAATTAACTGGGATTACTATGTGCTAATTCTGGCACTCTTATCCAGTTTCTATTCTCCCTTTCAGAAATAAGAACACCCCACCCCAGCAGTTTTAGCCCAGCTAGAGACTGTTTCCATGCCTCCCTTGCACTAGGAGTGGTCATATGAGTGGTTCTTGTCAGTAGAATGAATGGAAGTAAAAATGTGCCACTTCAGCCCACAAACTTTCTCCCTTTCCCTCCTTCCATTAGGCTCAAATGCTGATACAGTGCTGGAGAGTTGGCTTGTACTGTGTTGATAAAGATAGTACCCAGCTGGTACAGCAGAGCAACAACACAGAAGGAGCCTGGGGCCCCTTTCAGTGTCTTGTAGCAGAGCTGCCTAATCTCCTTAGACCAACTCCTACCTAGGGCTTCCCAGGTGGCGCTAGTGGTAAAGATTCTGCCTGCCAGTGCAGGAGACATAAGAGATGTATGTTCAGTCCCTGGCTTGGGAAGATCCCCTAGAGGATGGCATGGCAACCCACTCCAGGGTTCTTGCCTGGAGAACCCCATGGATAAAGGACCCTGGCGGGCCACTTTCCATAGGGTTGCAAAGAATCAGACATGACTGAAGTGACTGAGCACAGCACAGCATAACTCCTACCTGTAGACAAGAGCGTGAGAAAGAAGGAAAAGTCTAACTTGATTAAACTCCTATATTTTGGGGTCTGTTACAATAGCTCATTCATGAAATAATAGAGCTGGGATTACTGCACTGGATCTGAAGGACTTTCCAGTTTCTGCCTTCAATCTAATCACTGGGAAACCCAACAAGATCCAGTTTTCATACATTTAGGAAGACTGAGTTGTATGCTTTTATCTGGATTCCCATGAGTCCTGGCAGCCTTTTGAGATCTCTGCTTTCCTCATTTCCATTCATATGTTCATAGTAATAAGAGGCCATCTGTTTCTTGATACCAAATCTCCTAGGAAAATTTCTCCCCTTTGATTCTGTAATTTTCATTTATATGTGCCCTTTCTGTCTTCCCTGATAAATGTGGGATCCATGAGAACAAGGATCATCATCCCTCTTCCACTCCTGTTTCCTCAGTACTTAATGTGGTACCCAGCCCATAGGGGGTGCTCAATAGAAGATGGATGGATAAAAAACTAGACTGTAGTTTATATGAAGGAAGACTTAATGGAATTTTTCCCTCAAGCTCTGAATTCCTTCTGTCTTGACATTCTCTGTGTCACTGTGACATTTGAGTAGGCCACATTCCCTTTTTTATCTCCAATTGTAGAGGCTTGCCTCAACAGAAGTGTTAAGTCAGGAGAGTATGCCTTTAGGACCTTTCTTTCTAGTGTTTTCTATGATCTTACCACCTTCTTCCTAAGCACCCAGAGGCCTGATATTATGGACCTTCCCCTTTATCATAATGAAAGATTCCTTTCTTTCATTCCTCTAGAAAAGAGACTGAGACCAGGATTAAAGGACTAACATCTTATTTAGGAGGTAAAAGCCTACAGAGGTGAAGATGTTAGGGGAAAAAGAAAGAGAGAGAGAAAGAGAAGGTGAGGAAAGATGCAAAGCAACGTGATGCAGTTCCAGTGTTTGCTTGACAGTCTTTTCAGAGAGGCCACAGGAGAGACCACAGCTAATAGTGGGTCTGCAAAGGGGAGGAAAGAGATGGGTCATATCTGGTCAGCTCTCTCTCATCTCCCACTTTCTAGCAGTCAAGACCCGTCGGTTGGGAAACTAACTTCCCTTCACTTCTTGGTTGTGTCACCTGGCACCTTGCAGCCACCCAAGCTGAAAAATTCCCATGGCATGGTATTGCATCAAGACCAGAAGTAGAAAGACAAGTCAGTGTCTTGACAGATCAGACAGAAGACAAGACGAGACAAGGATGGGGAGCTGACCAGGAGAGGAGAAAGAAGATGGTAATTGAGGAATCTGGAAAGTTTTATAAGGTGCAAATCTGGAGACTTCCCTGGTGGTCCAGTGGCTGAGACGCTGCACTCCCAGTGCGGGGGCCCTGGGTTCAATTCCTGGACAGGGAACTAGATTCCACATGCTGAAACTAAAAGATCCAAACTGCAACTAAGACCAGTGCAGTCAAATAAATAAATAAAATGTTAAATTATTTTTTAAAAGATAAAGTGTAAATCCCTTGCATAACTCATGTCTACTCATGTCCTTCCATAGGATAATATTGGGCCACCACTGGGTCTGTAAGAACCACATTGCACTTACTTTCCCAAAGAAGGGGGAAACAAATTCAGTCCGTTATAGAGCTTGTCTCAGGGATGTGGCAGTCACTAATTCCAGGAAGGCTAAGACAAAGGCCTCAGTGACACAACCTACAGTCTGTGGTAGAAGGAATAATGTCCCATCTCCCAAAGATATCCATGCCCTAAGCCCTGGAACCTGTCAATATTTATCTTACAAGGCAAAAAAGGTTTTGCAAGTGATAAAGTTGAGGACTTGGAGATAGAAAGCACAGCCTGGATTATCTAATCACATTACTCTTAAAATCAGAGAACCTGTCCTAGCTGTAGTTAAAGAGAAACCCAACAGCAGAAAGATGACAGTGATGCTACATTGCTGGCTCTGCAGTGGAGAAAGGGGGCCACCAGCCAAGGAATGTGGGCGATCTCATGTGAGGCTGACCCTCAAGGAGCTGACAGCCGGAGCCCATCTGCTTGCTGACTGCACTCTTCACAGCTGGGCAACAAGTTCTTCCTTGAAGAGGGACTGGAATGGGACATCTCTGTGTCTACCAGAGTCCACCTCTTGCTCTGCTGGGATCCTGTCTTCATGTACTCTCCTCCATGGCCCCGTGGGTCTCTTTCTGAGCGAGAACTCCGGAAAGGAAATTAGTCAGAGGAGCCATTAATTAGCCCCTGCTGCTGCAGTTGGTCTTAAGGCTACAGCTGACACTCCTTCACTTCCTCCTCCACTACCCAGGCTGGAGTCACCTCCACCTCAGCTACCACCTCAGCAGGCTTTGGTGTCTTAGCTGGTGATGTGATTCAGACCCTTATTGCTAGAGCTTGGCAGGCAGGAAGTTTACTAAAGAAGGCTCTCAGCGTCAACACCTGGGGGGCAAATGAAAGAAGTGAGAATGGATGCAGAGAGAAGTTGTGAGGCAGTCACAGCAAGATTCCAGCTGACCCCACAGGGAGCTCCACAGCTGGGCTCACTCTTCAGAGAGCCATCCCCAACTGGGGCCAAGAAGACTGGCCCTTTTCTGCTCCTGCTTTGACCTCTGCTTGAATGGGAACTGCCTCAGGAAAGTGGGTGTGACACAGGTAGGATGGCTTTCTTCTGCAGAGGACGATACCCACAAAAGGCTGGCGGCTGAGGGCTGGTAACTGGAGTGTGTAGTTGCAGCAAGTGTCCGTCAGTCCTGAAGGGGAATGGGGTGGTGCTAACCATGCTAGCTCCATCTGTGTCCAGGGCCCAATGCTTGTCTCTCCCTATCACAGTCTCAAACTTGGCATCAAAGTTGTTTCTCATTGACTCCTCTTTCCAGGATTTGTTATCATAGTAAAACTACCAATAACAGAAAATTTACCGTCTTAACTATTTTTAAGTGTACATTCAGTATTGTCAAGTATATTCACAGTACTGTGCAACCGATCTCCAGAACTTTTTCATCTTGCAAGATAAACTCAATAGACAGCCATGAAGTAACTCCTTCTTCTTCCTCCTCCTCCCCAGACCCTGAAAACTCAACTGCCATTTGGCTTTCTGTCTCTAGAAATGTGACCATTCTAAGTACCTTACATAAGAGCCTTTTGAGACTGGCCTATTTCACTTAGCATAATGCCCTCAAGATTCATCCATGTTGAAGCAAAAAACAAAACTTTCTTCCTTGGTAAGGCTGAATAATACTCCATTATGTCTATATACCACATTTAGTTTAGCCATTCATCCATCAATAGATACTTAGATTGCTTCCACTTTTTGGCTATTGTGAATCATGCAGCTATGGACCTGGATATACAGATAGCTCTTCAAGATCCTACTTTAAATTCTTTGGGATACACAGCCAGATCTAGGATGTTTTTATCAAAGATATTTTTAATCTCTCATGGCTTTAACTCCTTCTAGACTAAGACAGAAGCGAGGGTGAACCACCTACTGTCTTCCTGCTGCTGCTGCTGCTGCTAAGTCACTTCAGTAGTGTGACCCCATAGACGGCAGCTCACCAGGCTCCCCCGTCCCTGGGATTCTCCAGGCAAGAACACTGGAGTGGGTTGCCATTTCCTTCTCCAATGCATGAAAGTGAAAAGTGAAAGTGAAGTCTTCCTAGGGAGGCAAATTTTATAAATCAGAGCACCTCCAAGGTTAGTTCATCACAAGCAGGATTTTGAGAAACAGCCTCTCTGATGAAAGAAAATAAGGTTAAGAGGCAGGCATGGAGCCAGCTCATTACCATGCTGAAGCTGGTGAGGATGTCTTTGTGATGAGGAGGGGAAAGCAGGGGCTGACCAGGGAGAGGTAGATACTGTCGAAGCAAAGGGGCTCAGGGGAGGTTGATGAGGTTTAAAAGACTTTTTTGCCCAGGAACGATCAGTACATCAATTTATTGGCCTGGTTATTTCAGTCTAAGCAATACCTGAGATATCAAACAGCAAAAAGGACAAGTGCATTTTTGATAAATTATTAAAAATAACTCAAGCTTCTCATCTCAGACCTATAAATTTGGATGAACACATACACTCAGAGTTTATTTCCTCTGTTTTCATTAAAGTTAAATCTAATCTGCACGACTCAAGCCAAAAGTTAAAAGCAGCATCAGACTTCTTTTGCGCTTTTCTTCACCCCAGGTAGCCAGCTAAAATGAGAAAGTGATAAAAGAAACCTTAAAATTCAGAGTTCATTTTCTTAAGAAAATTCTCAATGCTGAAACACACCCACTCAGAGCTGTGTGCAAGTAGATAATTGATACTGAATACATTAATGGCAAAAATCATATGTACGTTTACTAAAATAAGTAGAACTGTTCCATGGTGGTTGGGAAGGAGGCTTAAAAAGTAAACAACAGTAAGAACTCCCTACCATAAAAGACTCATTTTTAACCATCACTTGAAATAATACCTGTTGGCTATGCTGCTGCTGCTGCTGCTAAGTCGCTTCAGTTTGTGTCCAACTCTGTGCGACCCCATGGACAGCAGCCCACCAGGCTCCTCTGTCCCTGGGATTCTCCAGGCAAGAATACTGGAGTGGGTTGCCATTTCCTTCTCCAATGGTTGACTATGCTAGACACTCCCAAGAATGTGTCTGGAAAAGACCAATCAAACCTAAAAGTTACATTGTTATGGTGCAATGTTTAGCTAGCTTTAGGATAAAGTTGGTAATTAGGATAAAGTTGATAATTTTATCCTCTTGGGACATGCCCATCTTTATGAGAGTAGTTGTATGTAATACTGTATATGTTCTCAGTTATGTATTAATACAATGATTCTATATCTTAAATAACTTCCCTGGTCATTTCAAGGAGAAAAAGAAAATGGCCAAAAAAAATCCAGCACCTCTCTGACTTTTCTCCATAATTCTTCTTTTAATTGGTGGAAACACGAACAAATCTAAGCCCCCCTTTTCCCTTATTCTCTTTAGCAAGATAAGATTATCTATAATTTCCCAAAGAAGCTTCACTAGAAAACACAGAAAGTACCAAAAAACAAGAAAAGAAAAAAGCAAAATTGAAAAATATAGGTTTTTGATTTTCTGATTCTATAAAAGCTTACTGAGACAGCTAGCTCTGATCTGACACCCTGATCAAACAATTTCCATGCTTAATTTTTCCATTCTTTCTCCTCTGGCTTCTTCTTCTCTCTCCTATATTTGCACCCACCCAAAAGGAGGTACCAGTTACTCAAAACTTCAAGGGAAAAGTGAATGGAACGTAAATGAGGTTAGTGAACCAAACCTGTGTGAACAATGGACTTTCCATTCTTCTTTACGTGGCTTTGACACAGAAGGGTGTTCCATCACCTGAAAACGGTCATGAATTCATTTCTTAGAGTAACAGTCTGTGGTTACACCTAATTTGTAATATCTATTCCACAAGAATCTAATGAGCTGCCTTAACCCAACTTCAGGCCTGTAGACTTAATTGTAGCTCTAAAGTCAAATTCCATTTATGGAAAAGAAAAGTAATTTTTATCATGGAAGTCACAGCTGTCCTTGATATAAAATGGTATCCTTCTCTTTTTACTGTCAAAACTGTCCACAGCTGAAACAAACCATCCTGATCTATCTGTAGACATCTCAAAGAAGTCCAGTTACCATAATTTAACCTAAGTGTTAAATTAAGGGCAAGAAATTTTTGGAAATGTCACAAGTTGACATATATGACCAACATAGTGGGTTTAGGTTTACTTTAGGTCAGCGCACACTAATTTCTGTTTTTACGGTTAATAGAATAGAGTAATAAAACAGAAGAATAAGTGCTGAAGAATTGATGCTTTTGAACTGTGGTGTTGGAGAAGACTCTTGAGAGTCCCTTGGACTGCAAGAAGATCCAACCAGTCCATCCTAAAGGAGATCAGTCCTGGGTGTTCATTGGAAGGACTGATGTTGAAGCTGAAACCCCAATACTTTGGCCACCTGATGCGAAGAGCTGACTCATTGGAAAAGACCCTGATGCTGGGAAAGATTGAGGGCAGGAGGAGAAGGGAACGACAGAGGATGAGATGGTTGGATGGCATCACCAACTCAATGGACATGGGTTTGGGTGAACTCCGGGAGTTGGTAATGGACAGGGAGGCCTGGTTTGCTGCAGTTCATGGGGTCACACAGAGTTGGACATGATTGAGCGACTGAAGTGAACTGGAACTGAACTGATGTGAAGAACTGACTGATTGGAAAAGACTCTGATGCTGGGAAAGATTAAAGGCAGGAGGAGAAGGCGACGACAGAGGATGAGATTATCGGATGGCATCACTGACTCAATGGACATGAGTTTGAGCAAGTTCTGGGAGCTGGTGATGGACAGGGAAGCCTGGTGTGGGGCAGTCCATGGGGTCGCAAAAATCGGACACAACTGAGTGACTCAACTGAATAAGATAGAATAAACAAATAAAAGTTCATTTTTGTATCATTTATTCATCTTTGATGTTCACCATGGCCACCTCCAAGCCATCTTAGCCCACCTACCCAGTTTTTCAAAGTATCTCAGAGTCTGTAAACTTAGTAAATGATCCCAGAGTCAGGCAACCAGCATTTTCTGAAAGTTTTCTTTGATACTTAAAGAAAATCCTCAGTGCAATTAGTAGGCAATTGATCCCCACTATTATGGTTAATTTTATGCAGCAACTTGACTGGGCTGAGATGCCCAGGTAGCTCATGAAACACTGTTTATGGGTCTGTAGGTGAGGTGTTTCTGGAAGAGACTGGCCATTTCAGTCAATAGACTGATAAAGAAGTTTGTCCTCACCACTGCAAGCAGGCATCCTCCAATCCACTGAGGGCCTGAATGGAATAAAAAGGCAGAGTAAGGCTCTATTTGGTTTTTTCACTTGAGCAGCTGAACACTGACTTTTTTTTTTCCTTTTTGTGGCCACATCGTGCACCCCGACCAGGGATCGAACGTGCACTCACCTACAGTGGAAGTGCAGAGTCTTAACCACTGGACTGCTAGGAAAGTCCAGGCTCTTAGACTTAGAATAAGACTTACACCAGCAGCTCTCCTAATTTGTGGGCCTTTAGACTTGGACTGAATTACCCCGCCAGCTTTCCTGGTTTGCCAGCTTGCAGACGGCAGATCGTGGAACTTCTCAAGTCTCCACATTCATGTTAGTCAGTTCCTATAATAAATCTTCATATCTCTGGCTAAATCATTTTATTCATTCATATTTTTCTTTGTTAGTTCTGTTTACTAATTGTTTGACCATATTTTGTGATTCTCTGAACCATCTGCTGGTCTTGGTTGCATCCTGACTTAGAAAGCAGAAATGTGAATGGTGGCTAGTCCATCTCTTTGCTTCAGGTCCCCTGGATCAAGACTAGTTTGCTCCATAAGAAGCAATGTCTGTCCTAGGCTCAGACCAGTTCTAGTTCATGGTATTCTTCTGTACCTGCCTCCAAACTAAATTATACTTACTATTGTGCAGCTCACCCACACCTGGAAGCTCCTATTTCAGCCCAAGAATTTCCGCGTCTCACCCACTGTCCTTCAAATCTCATAAAACCCCTGGAAAATTAGAAGTCTGATTTGCCAGCACATCAAGAGCAGTTCCATATTTTAGAATTGGACTTACATTAATCAAGATTACTAAGTCCAGTGTTCAAAGCAGGACACCAAAGTATTGATTTATGATGAGAAATGTAAACTCTCAAACACCACAATGCCAAGGTTCACATAACTAAAAGCATTTTCCCTTTATAGGCAGAGAAACCAAATTGCAAGCAGAACACAGATTAAGGAGTTTATAATTAGAACAAAGAGAATTAGATGCACGAGCTAAAGGAGCATCCCTCAGTTTAGAAATACTTTGCTCTTTCTTGCCAATGAGTCAGTAATACTAGAAGTCCCTTGCTGAGCCATATTTGAATAGGACTCTTGATATTTACCCCTGTGGTGCTCCTTTTTCTAACTCTTCCAATAGACAAACTTCTCTTCTGATGGACAAAATTTTTTGAAATTGTGTTAAAAAAACCCAAAATTTAAGCCTTGCTCTGGCTTAGAGATAACTGTGTCTCTCTATTCTGTTACATTGTATATTTATTTTATAGATCTCTTTTGTGCCACCAAATAAGTCTTATTTATAAACTTCACAGAACCTAGCATAGTCATTATACAAGGCAAGTCCTCAGTTTGTTGAAAGGAGAGTGAAGGAATGAATGAATAAGTATATTTCAATGACAGATGACTTTAAAATAGCTCTCTATCACTGTGGAAAACAGAATGGCAGTTTCTCAGGAAATTAAAAATCGGATTACCATAAGATCTGGCAGTTCCACTTCTGGGTACATACTCAAAAGAATTAAAAGCAGGGACTCAAAGAGAAATTTGACCACTCATGTCCATAGCAGTATTATTCACCATAGCCAAAACGTGGAAGCAACCCAAACTTCCACCAATAAATGAATAACTAAACAAAATGTGATGTATACCTGCAGTGGAATATTATTTGGTCTTTAAAAAGAAGGAAATTCTGACACTGCTGTGATATGTATTAAGCTTGAAGACATTATGCTAAGTGAAAGAAGCCAGTCACAAAAGAATGTATACTATATGATTGCAGAAGTTACCTTGAATAGTCAAATTCATAGAGACAGAAGGTACAGCGGGAGTTGCCAGGGGCTGAGGACAGAGAGGTTAGGAGTTCGTTTTTAATGGGTACAGAGTTTTAGTTTTACAAAAAGAGTTCTATGGTTAGATGGTGGTACAACAATATGATGTACTTAATGCCTCTGAACTGTACACTTAAAATGGTTAAAATGGAAAATGTTATGTGAATTTTACCACAACTGAAAAATAATGGCTCATCTATGCTGACTCATGGCTTATGTTTTTAAACCTAAGTTCTGTCTCCACAAAACCCATATATCAGTTCTATTTCATTCTGTTTGGGGCTTCCCGTTACACAGTATCACTGTATTATCCATGCCACTGAGTTGTGCAACACAAAACACAGCATTTCAAAGGAAAGCCATAAACCATATTGTCACTCTTGTCAAATTAAAAGAACAGACTTTCAATCAAAAAGATAAACACATTATTTGTGGTAGATAAGACAATTTGATATGGGGTTAACATCAACTTAGACAATATTATACTTGTTTTTTAAGATCTGCAAGAAGCAAACACATGAGCTGAATGCAGTTGAACCGAATGCAATGAGCTGAATGCATTGTAGGATTAGCAGTTTTCTGACCCACTTACTAAAAAAAAAAAAGCTGAATCACTCAGTTGAGACCCCAGGGAAATGCAGATTTATGCCTTTGAAATATTGCTTGGTTTTTCTTCAGTTAAATTCAATTCCGTGACCAGTTTTTGAGTCCTTGGCATCTTCTTTTCTTTCAACTGGTTGATTTCCTATGCCTTCTGGAACACAAGCCTTTGCAAATTCTTGATTTTTGTAAATGCAAATGTACAGTAAAACCCCAGACGGCTTTCCTCTATGCAATTATTTTCTAAACCCATCAGGAGGGCTGCTTCTCTCCCTAATCCTTTCCTTTATTAGACTGGGGCTGAATGGGTGGGGTGAGTTGTCAGGAAGAGAAGGTCAATGCTCTTTGCTTGCACATGGGAATGAGGGAAGATGGGGAAAATGGTCACTTCACCTGCAGCCACAGTGGCCCTTAAAAGAGAGGTGCTTCCATTCCCACAGGCATGGAGCCATAGCCAGCTGTTTCCTGTCTCCTGGCCTCGATTAATTCTCTTCCAAATGTTAGGTAGAATAGGGAAAAGGAGTCCAAAATGGCGGTGGCTAAAAGACAAGGAGGGAAAAGCCCACGGAAATAGAACAAAAGAAGGTCCGAGGACCGGAGTGAGGACCTCAGGTAAAACAAACAACACTCCTGGCTAGCCCAGTTTACATAGGACAGGCCCAGGGAGAGATAAACATATAAACAGAGGAGCCAAAGTTAGCTCTCTCTCTCTCCCCTTCTCGCCCTGGGGCGCTCTTCTCCTGGTGTCTTTGGATCGACGTGCCCTCACGCCTTGAAGATAGATTTTCCTGCTATCTTCTAAATAAAATAGAGCTGTAACACTGATTTGTCTAAGAGCTATAACATGGTCCATTCGAGACCTGAGATCTATAACACGGTCTATCCGAGACCTGAGAGCTGTGACACGCCGAGGGGGCTTTAATGTCCGTCACTCCAAATCTTTGTTGTGACAAGACAAAGAACCGAGGAACATACACTCGTGTGACACAAACAAGAGAACCACCTTTGTCCTCTTGTCAAGTACTCGAGCCCTTCTCTTCTATCCAGTGCAGCTTCCTTTAGGAAGGTTTCTTTCATATGAAGAAATTCTTTTCATTTTCAAGTCAAGTGAAAGGATTCCTGACCAATATCTCATCAACAGTTCACTCTTAGAATTGCTATGTTTATACTGATTAGTTGCTTGTCTTAGTTCCCTGTACAGGCCAGATGTCCTTGGCGATGGCCAAATCAAAGGGCCTAATTGTGTGATTCTCTCTCTTGTTTCTGGCTTTTTGTTTCTGGCAATAGTACCATCATTCTGTTGCCCAGAATAGTAACCTCAGAGGAGTCCCTGCATCCTCCTTTTCCCTCATTCCCACTCCCTAATCAGTCTCCAAATCCTAGTAATTCTGTTTTTTCAACTTCTCAGACATCTTTACTCAGTTTCCATTATCTCTTTCATCTAGACCAGCAGTCCCCAACCTTTCTGGCACTAGGGACCAGTGTTGTGGAAGGCAATTTGCCCACAGACTGGGGGGTAGGGGATGGTTTGGGGATGATTTAAGTGTATTACATTTATTGTTCACTTTATTTCACTTGCATGCCCTCTGCTCACTTCCTGCTGTGCCGCCTGGTTCTTAACAGGACAGAGATGGGTACCCTGATGGGATCCCTGATCTAGACTCTTCCAGCAGCATCGTAACTGGCCTCCCTGATTCCCAGCTCCCACTGTGAGCTCATCCTTCAGAGCCAGATGCATCTTTCTGAACTACAGCTTTATTCAGATCATGATTTAAAAAAAATCTCTGATGGCTCCCCATTGACTCAAGGCTATCATAGGTGGAAAGACCACAGGTTTTATAAGTAATCTGATCTCTGTTCAAATACCAACTCTACCCTTTACTAGTTGCAGGCTTTAGGGCAAGACCCTGATCCTCTCAGAACCTCAGTTTCCACATCTATAAAATGGCAGTCATAACCCATCTGGAAAGATTATTAAAAGGTTTAAGCAAATTAACATAAACCAGTCCTTTGACTGCCCGTGTTGTTGTTTTGTTGTTCAGTCATGTCTGACTCTTTGTGACCCTATGGACTGCAGCACTCCAGGCTTCCCTGTCCTTCACCATCTCCTGGAGCTTGCTCAAACTCATATCCATTGAGTTGGTGATGCCATCCAACCATCTCATCCTCTGTCGTCCCCTTCTCCACCTGCCTTCAATTTTTCCCAGCATCAGGGTCTTTTCAATGAGTCAGCTCTTCACATCAGGTGGGCAGAGTACTGGAGCTTCAGCCTCTGCATCGGACCCTCCAGTGAATATTCAGGATTGATTTCCTTTAGGACCAACTGGTTTGATCTCCTTGCAGTCCAAGGGACTCTCAAAAGTCTTCTCCAACACCACAGTTCAAAAGATGCTTGCTCCTTGGAAGAAAAGCTGTGACAAACCTAGACAGGTTTGAAAAGCAGAGACATCACTTTGCTGACAAAGGTCCATATAGTCAAAGCTATGGTTTTTCCAGTAGTCATGTATGCATATGAGTGTTGGACCATAAAGAAGGCTGAGTGCTGAAGAATTGATGCTCTTGGCTGCCCATAGTAGGTATTCAATAAATGGCATTTTTCCTTCTTCTGCAAGCCCATGCCAAACTATCTTTACTTTTACAACTTTATTCTCCTTCCTTGATTGTTCTCCAAACACAACTTCCTGCCCTCTGTGTCTCTGGAGAAGTTGTTCTCTCTATTTGCCTTCCATCTTTGCTTATGGAATCCCCAATGCCCTGTAAGAGCAAAAGTCATGTCATAAAGTGTTCCTTGATCAACTCTGTCAAGTATTGTCAGTGGCATAACAAGGGGGAAAGTGAGAATATGTTGTCATTGATAGTATTTAGAACTGCAAGCTCAGAGTGATAATAAAAAGCACACAGACTTTTTATTATTTTTTTAATTGAAATACAGTTGTTTAAGCACCTAGAGTTTTAGTTTTATGTTACTATATCTAATATTGCCCTTCTCTGAATTCCAGAAAAACACATGGCATAATTTATCAGGTATTTAATGTACTGTTTAATATAAGTCAATATGGTTATAATTATAGTTTTTTCTATTCATGTTTTCTGTTTATTTATTAGATTATAAACTTTTTGAGGGCAAGTATCATAACATACACACCTTTATTTCCCCTACATAATATCCATTACTATAATTTCTTGCAACAAATGTTCTGGATAAATTAAAAGGTTAGTGAAGTGAAAGTCGCTCAGTCGTGTCTGACTCTTTATGACCCCATGGACTATACAGTCCATGAAATTCTCCAGGTCAGAATACTGGAGTGGGTAGTCTTTCCTTTCTCCTGGGGATCTTCCCAACCCAGGGATCAAACCAAGGTCTCCCTCATTGCAGGCAGATTCTTCACCAGCTGAGCCACAAGAGAAGCCCAAGAATACTGGAAAGGGTAGTCTATCCCTTCTCTAGCTGATCTTCCCAACCCAGGAATTGAACTGAAGTCTTCTGCACTGCAGGTGGATTCTTTACCAACTGAGCTATCAGGGAAGCCCAAATTAAGAGGTTAATACCAAGTTAATATGTAACACATCTGGCATTCTGAGGTCAAGGTTGTTTTTTTTTTTTTTTTAATATCTAGAGTGAGCACTGACTATGTGCTAGGCAGTGTGCTCAGTGCTTTATATACATCATTCATTAATTTTAAAAATATTTATTTGGCTGCACCAGGTGGTAGTTGCAACAGGTGGAATCTTTAGTGGAATCTTGATTGCAGCACATGGGATCTAGTTCCCTGACCAGGGATGGAACCAGCCCCCTGCCTTGGGAAGCAAATTCTTAACCACTGGGCCATCAGGGAAGTCCCACACCATTCATTATTAAATTATATCAAACCTACTATACCCTGTGCATTGTGTTAGGCCTTAAGAATGCATTCGTGAACAAAATTAATTACTTACACAATGCCTGGTCAGAGACATTAACTAACTTACTCAGGGTTATTTAGCTAGTAACTGGGGGAGCCTCAACTTGAAACTGGTTTACCCTAGAAACTATGTGGTCAATCACTATATTACATTTCCTCTGATGTGAGCTATAGTGAAGCCATAGGAGACTGGTGATTGCCCAGTTTGGCCATACTCTTTTTTAAAAAAAATTTTAATTGTAGGCTAATTACAATACTGTAGCAGTTTTTGCCATAATTGACATGAATCAGCCATGGGTGTACATCCTGAACCCCCCTCCCACCTCCCTTCCCATCCCATCCCTCAGGGTTGTCCCAGTGTACTGGTTTTGAGCGCCCTGTTTCATGCATTGAACTTGAATTGGTGATCTGTTTCACATATGGTAATATACATGTTTCAATGCTAGTCTCTTAAATCATTCCATCCTCACCTTCTCACACAGAGTCCAAAAGTCTGTTCTTTGTATCTGTGTCTCTTTTGCTGTCTCACATATAGGGTCATCGTTACCATCTTTCTAAATTCTATATATATGTGTTAATGTCCATCTTTCTAAATTTGATATACATGTGTTAATGTACTGTTATTGGTGTTTTTCTTTCTGATTTACTTCACTCTGTATAATAGGCTCCAGTTTCCTCCACCTCATTAGAACTGATTCAAATGTGTTCTTTTTAATAGCTGAGTAATATTCCATTGTGTATATGTACTACAACTTTCTCATCCATTCGTCTGCTGATGGACATCTAGGTTGCCTCCATGTTCCAGCTATTGCAAACAGTGCTATGATGAACATTGGGGTACACATTTGACCACACTCTTTTACACAGGCAGTGATGGAAATCTTCTCAACGATAGCAATTTGTGTTTTCCTAAATCCTAAATGGCTTTTATGATGTTAAGTCTAAATCCATACCAACTTCTGATGGATACTTAATAAATACTCACTAGCCAATGGCCTTGATAACTATACAATTCATTAGGCTTCTTTACAACTTGAGAATTTAAAAAAATTAATTCTCCCATAAAAATTTAATCACCAGTAAGAGCTTATTTCTCCCAGACACCGTCAGGGATAAATTAAATTACCAGTATTAACTGGTGCATTATTCCATCTATCTTTCCAGAACACTTAACATGCCCACATATATACCCATAACTACACTGTGCAATACATGCAGTTAAACCTTGACTCTTCAGAAAATGACGAGTCCTCCTATCATAGAAAGGCACCAAGAAGCCCATATAGGCTTTTTACCCAGAGCAGGAAATGTAGTAGTAACAATGACAACACAAAATATGAAAAATAGGTTAAAGGCATTTTACCTAACCACCAGCAAAAGTTTTCAGGTGTCCTGGAAACTGGATGATATACTACTTCCTCAATCAGTTTACTCTGAAATTAACAAAGAAATATAAAGAAAAAATGGGGGAGATTCACTTAAGGAATCAGTGCTACCATATGTAAAATAGATAACTAGTGGAAACCTGCTATAACGCACGGGAAGCTCAACTTGGAGCTCTGTGATGACCTAGATGGGTGATATGGGCATGGGATGGGAGGAAGGTCCAAGAGGGAGTGCATATATGTACACATATAGCTGATTCACTTTGTTGTACAGCAGAAACTAACACAACACTGTAAAGCAATTATAATCCAATTAAAAAAAAAAAAACAGTGTTACTATGAGCAGTTATCAATAGATATAAATAACTTGCCTGCCAACAGATTAAATAAAAGTGTGATGCAGAAAGAACAAGACAAAACAAACGTTTGGCAAATTCTTGAAATAATAAAACCAGGAAATGTCTAAAAATAGCATCAGATGAATGATGTATGTACAAAACACATCAGTAGTGAGTTTAGGGCCAAGATTATTGAAAAGAAGCAGGAAAATGTGAACACAGAAAATTGAATCACAAATCTTTCTAGATTTGGGCATTGGAAGAACCAAAAATAGCCAACTCTTGAATATAAATTTAGCAGTTGTTTTCTGATGAATATGAGCAGTGGAGACCGCCAAATCTCTCAAAGAGGGAGTGGGGAGGAGGGAACAAGTTAGTCAATGTTGGAAGCCAGTCAGCCTGAAACAGAAGGGTTTTGTTGTTGTTGCTATCTATTTGTTTGTTTGCGTAAGTGGTGTATGGCTCTTTATGAGCTGGCTTCCAGATGGGAATTCCTAAGAGCAAGTACCCTTGGACTCACATCACAGCTTCTCTTGTGTATAACCCATTCGTATATTTCTCAGGCAACAGATCCCATTGTCAGGTTGTAGAAGCCTATTGTTTTACATCAGGATTTCTCAATCTTGGCACTACTGGCATTTAGGGACAGATAATTCTTGTGGGAGGCTGTGCTATGCATTGTAGAGTATTTAGCAGCATCTCTGACCTCTATCACTTAGATGCCTGTAGCAACCCCCATTCCCAGTTGTGAAAACCCAAAATGTCTCCAGATATTGCCCAATGTCCTCAGGGGGCAAAAATCAGCATTAGTTGAGAACTGCTGATTTAGAGAATAAAGGCTTTTCCAGCCCAACCATGCACCATACAGATGACGAAACCAAAGCTCAAACACACTGAATGCCTTGCTCAAGTGTATACAGCTGGTTAACGGTGGATCTAATCCAAGAACAGAAATCTGTGCTCAGTTATTTTATGTATTTATTGATTTGTCAAGCACCCACACTGTGCCTACCATGTGCCAGGCATCATTTTAACTACCATACATACATGAAATCTTTTTTAAATTTTATTTTATTTTATTTTTATTTTGGCTGTGCTGGGTCTTTGTTGTGGCACAGGGGCTTCTCTTTCTGTGGCTCACAGGCTCTAGAGCCCAGTAGGTGCGGTGCTCAGGCTTAGCAGGATTTTAGTTCCCCAACTCGGGATTGAATCCAAGTCTCCTGCATTGGGAAGTGGATTCTCAACCACTGGACCACCAGAGAAGTCCTAGGAAATCTTTTTATCTTAATAACAACTGAAGGGGAAAGGGGAGTGAAGGGTGGGGTTGAGGTCCAGGAGAGGACCCTGGAAGGGTGAAGGGAAAGGCGTGAGGGGGCTGCCAAGGAAAGAACCTAGATTTGGGAGGGGCTGGGAAAGAGGTCCCAGCAGGATGAGCTGGGGCCCTAGTGACAGGTAGCAGAGAAAGCTCACTCCTACATCAGACAGGGCAAGGTATGCGCTAAAGACTGATGCCACTGAGCATGAGCCACAGAAGTTAATGTTTTTCCCTTAAAAACCAAGTTGAGGATCACTGGAGGTATACACATCACATTTCACAAAAATGTTGACTCAGTTCATCTCTAAAAAACATAAAATGTTTTTGGGTAACATTTTAGGAATTTTTGAGACTTATGTTCCTGTGACTAGTTCATAAATAAAATATAAAATTAAAAGCACACACACTTATAATTGCTGGATGAAAATACCAAATGTGGAACTGCTTTATCACATGTTTTGCCAGCTCCTCATGTTTCTTCAACACGACTTTTCAAAAACAAATTTTCTGGAAAATATTTACACTTACCAGTTTCCACAGACCAAGATGCTAATAAAAATAAACAACTTGAGGAAATTCAGTGAGTGTTATCATGTTTGGAACTATCAGGATTTCTAAGAAAGAAAATTTCATGCTTTGCCCTTAAAGATGTGACAGCACTTATGTGGAAACCTATCTATGCTAAGATGGGTCATACCTAAGAGGTCTGACACAATGTGGTCCACTGGAGAAGGGAATGGCAAACTACTTCAGTATTCTTGCCTTGAGAACCCCATGAACAGTATGAAAAGGCAAAATGATAGGATACTGAAAGAGGAACTCCCCAGGTCAGTAGGTGCCCAATATGCTACTGGAGATCAGTGGAGAAATAACTCCAGAAAGAATGAAGGGATGGTGCCAAAACAAAAACAATACCCAGTTGTGGATGTGACTGGTGATAGAAGCAAGGTCTGATGCTGTAAAGAGCAATATTGCATAGGAACCTGAAATATCAGGTCCATGAATCAAGGCAAATTGGAAGTGGTCAAACCGGAGATGGCAAGAGTGAACATCGACACTCTAGGAATCAGTGAACTAAAATGGACTGGAATGGGTGAATTTAACTCAGATGACCATTATATCTACTACTGCGGGCAGGAATCTCTTAGAAGAAATGGAGTAGCCATCATGGTCAACAAAAGAGTCCGAAATGCAGTACTTGGATGCAATCTCAAAAATGACAGAATGATCTCTGTTCATTTCCAAGGCAAACCGTTCAATATCACGGTAATCCAAGCCTATGCCCCAACCAGTAACGCTGAAGAAGCTGAAGTTGAACGGTTCTATGAAGACCTACAAGACCTTTTAGAACTAACACCCAAAAAAGATGTCCTTTTCATTATAGGGGACTGGAATGCAAAAGTAGGAAGTCAAGAAACACCTGGGGTAACAGGCAAATTTGGCCTTGGAATATGGAATGAAGCAGGGCAAAGACTAATAGAGTTTTGCCAAGAAAATGCACTGGTCATAACAAACACCCTCTTCCAACAAGACAAGAGAAGACTCTACACATGGACATCACCAGATGGTCAACACCGAAATCAGATTGATTATATTCTTTGCAGCCAAAGATGGAGAAGCTCCATATAGTCAACGAAAACAAGACCAGGAGCTGACTGTGGCTCAGATCAAGAACTCCTTATTGCCAAATTCAGACTTAAATTGAAGAACATAGGGAAAACCACTAGACGATTCAGGTATGACCTAAATCAAATCCCTTATGATTATACAGTGGAAGTGAGAAATAGATTTAAGGGACTAGATCTAATAGAGTGCTGGATGAACTAGGGACAGAGATTTGTGACATTGTATAGGAGACAGGGATCAAGACCATCCCCATGGAAAAGAAATGCAAAAAGCAAAATAGCTGACTGAGGAGGGCTTACAAATAGCTGTGAAAAGAAGAGAAGCGAAAAGCAAAGGAGAAAAGGAAAGAAATAAGCATCTGAATGCAGAGTTCCAAAGAATAGCAAGGAGAGATAAGAAAGCCTTCCTCAGCAATCAATGCAAAGAAATAGAGAAAAACAACAGAATGGGAAAGACTAGAGATCTCTTCAAGAAAATTAGAGATACCAAGGGAACATTTCATGCAAAGATGGGCTCAATAAAGGACAGAAATGGTATGGACCTAACAGAAGCAAAAGATATCAAGAAGAGGTGGCAAGAATACACAGAAGAACTGTACAAAAAAGATCTTCACGACCCAGATAACCACGATGGAGATATCCCGGAATGTGAAGTCAAGTGGGCCTTAGAAAACATCACTACGAACAAAGTCAGTGGAGGTGATGGAATTCCTGTTGAGCTATTTCAAATCCTGAAAGATGATGCTGTGAAAGTGCTGCACTCAATATGCCACCAAATTTGGAAAACTCAGCAGTGGCCAATGGAAAAGGTCAGTTTTCATTCCAATCCCAATGAAAGGCAATGCCAAAGAATGCTCAAACTACCGCACAATTGCACTCATCTCACACGCTAGTAAAGTAATGCTCAAAATTCTCCAAGCCAGGCTTCAACAGTACATGAACCATGAACTTCCAGATGTTCAAGCTGGTTTTAGAAAAGGCAGAGGAACCAGAGATCAAATTGCCAACATCCGCTGGATCATGGAAAAAGCAAGAGAGTTCCAGAAAAACATCCATTTCTGCTTTATTGACTATGCCAAAGCCTTTGACTGTGTCGATCACAATAAACTGTGGAAAATTCTTCAAGAGATGGGAATACCAGACCCCCTGACCTGCCTCTTGAGAAACCTATATGCAGGTGAGGAAGCCACAGTTAGAACTGGACATGGAACAACAGACTGGTTGCAAATAGGAAAAGGAGTACGTCAAGGCTGTATATTGTCACCCTGTTTATTTAACTTATATACAGAGCACATCATGAGAAACGCTGGGCTGGAAGAAGCACAAGCTGGAATCAAGATTGCCGGGAGGAATATCAATAACCTCAGATATGCAGATGACACCACCCTTATGGCAGAAAGTGAGGGGGAACTAAAAAGCCTCTTGATGAAAGTGAAAGAGGAGAGTGAAAAAGTTGGCTTAAAGCTCTACATTCAGAAAACGAAGATCATGGCATCTGGTCCCATCACTTCATGGCAAATAAATGGGGAAACAGTGTCAGACTTTATTTTGGGGAGCTCCACAATCACTGCAGATGGTGACTGCAGCCATGAAATTAAAAGACGCTTACTCCTTGGAAGAAAAGTTATGACCAACCTAGATGGCCTATTGAAAAGCAGAGACATTACTTTGCCAACAAAGGTCTGTCTAGTCAAAGCTATGGTTTTTCCTGTGGTCATGTATGGATGTGAGAATTGGACTGTAAAGAAGGCTGATCACCGAAGAACTGATGCTTTTGAACTGTGGTGTTGGAGAAGACTCTTGAGAGTTCCTTGGACTGCAAGGAGATCCAACCAGTCCATTCTGAAGGAGATAAGCCCTGGGGTTTCTTTGGAAGAAATGATGCTAAAGCTGAAACTCCAGTACTTTGGCCACCTCATGCGAAGAGTTGACTCATTGGAAAAGACCCTGATGCTGGGAGGGATTGGGGGCAGCAGGAGAAGGGGACGACAGAGGATAAGATGGCTGGATGGCATCACTGACTCGATGGACTTGAGTCTGGGAGTTGGTGATGGACAGGGAGGCCTGGCGTGCTACTATTCATGGGGTCGCAAAGAGTCGGACACTACTGAGCGACTGAACTGAACTGAAAGCAATATTGATGCAAGCGTATTTTAAAGGAATAAAAATGATAAAAAATATGATGCTTAGTAACTAAAAGCAAGCACTTTAGAGTTGCTGCTGCTGCTGCTGCTAAGTCGCTTCAGTCGTGTCCAACTCTGTACGACCCCATAGACGGCAGCCCACCAGGCTCCTCCGTCCATGGGATTTCCCAGGCAAGAGTACTGGAGTGGGGTGCCATTGCCTTCTCCTACTTTAGAGTTAGGTAGCATCATAGTATCATGTCATAGTACATACTATTGTTATATACGAGCATTGTAAAGTTACTGTGGGGATTAAATGAGATGTTATACAAAGGATTTAAGGAATGAAATGATACATATTTTAGCCACTATTATTTTAGCATGAAGCAGAATAAATTAAATAATAGATTTCTTAGAAGTCTGTGGGTTTTCATATCTTTGCTTTGTGTTTTGAATCCTGGCACTAATTTCCACAGCAAACCTAGCATATATGCACGCACCAGGTGCTTCAGTGTCTGACTGTTTATGACCCTACAGACTGTAGCCAGCCAGGTGCCTCTGTCCATGGAACTCTCCAGGCAAGAATACTAGAACGGGTTGCCATGCCCTCCTCCAGGGGATCTTCCCAACCCAGGGATCAAACTCCACCTCTCTTATGTCTCCTGGATTGGCTGACGGGTTCTTTACCATTAGTGCCACCTTGAAAGCCCGACAAGCCTAGACAGCATATTAAAAAACAGAGACGTCATTTTGCCGACACAGGTCTGTTTAGTCAATGCTATGGTTTTCCAGTAGTCATGTATGGATATGAGAGCTGGACCATTAAAAAGACTGAATGATGAACAATTGATACTTTTAAATTGGGGTGCTGGAGAAGATTCTTGACAGTCCCTTGGACAGCAAGGAGATCAAACCAGTCAATCCTAAAGGAAATCAACCCTTTAGGAAGGACTGATGCTGAAACTGAAGCTCCAATACTTTGGCCACCTAATGCAAAAGGCAAACTCATTGGAAAAGACCCTGATGCTGGGAAAGGTTGAGGGCAGGAAGAGAAGGGGCCAAAAGAGGATAAGATGGTTAGATAGCATCACTGACTCAATGGACAAGAATTTGAGCAAACTCCAGGAGACAGTGAAGGACAAGGAAGCCTGGCATGCTGCAGTCTATGAGGTCTCAAAGAGTTGGACACAGCTTAGTGATTGAACAGCGACAACAACTAAGTGCCATGTGGGAAGGTATTTTTTTCATTCTTCTTAGTTTAAGGTTGACTCGTCTTGAATGGTTCTAAATCAGCAATTCTCAGCATGGTTCATCAGCTCCTGAGGTTCTAAAGACCTTTTCAGAGGGTCAGCAAAGTCAGCACTATTTTCATAATAATTGCATTGATAGTAATTCTAACGGTATCAACAACAGTAAAGCTAATTTCATAATCTTGTATTTTATTTCATAATTTCATGTTAGTAAACATAATACTAACTGTATAATACTATTTTTATTTTTCACTATGTTGGTCTTGGTGGTGTGAAAAGGATAGTGTGGATAACATTACTGATTCCTTAGCATGATTCATGGCAGTGGTACCAAAGTGTACTCATAGACATGTTCTTCTTCACTACTATTTGTTCACAAGAAGAAGAAGCTAGTTTCATTTGAGAATGTGCGTGATGAAACATAACTTTTATTAAATCCCTTCCTTGAGTAAATATCTTTTTAATACTCCATGTGATGAAACTGAAGTACCCATAAAGCACTTCTGTTGTATAGCTAAGTACATTGTTGTTTTGAGATAAAACCTTTGTACCACTGTTTGACTTAGGAATTGAACGAATCATGTTTTTTGGGGAACATCATTTTTCCTTAAATGAATGACAGACTGTGGTATTCTGATTTGGGTATTTGGCAGATATTTTCTCAAAAACGAATGTAGCAAGACTGTCACTTCAAGGAAAACAGTAGAAACTATGGTTACCAATGATAAATTTGGAGCTTTCCAGTGAAAATAAGAATTTTGGAAAACTCATATCAACCCCAGTGAGCTTGATAGCTTTCCAATACTTAAAGACTTCTGATGAGATCAGTGGTGATATTAATGAATAGAATTTTGAAATACATAAAGACATATAACAGTATTTGGAAGATCTGCATCACTCAGTGAACCATTATTTCCCAAATACTGATACATACTGTTAAAGAATCAATCACACACACACACACACACACACAAAGAATCAGTCACATATGGGTAAAAAAGCCATTTGTGGAAGAAAGATGAGTGGATTTCCTTCAGGTTTTAGATTTCACATTGCAACTAACCTATAAGAAACTATCTCTTGTTGAATTTCAGTATATTATCAAAGAAAAATACCCTTGACAATCATAAAGGGCTATGAGAATATTCCTCATTTTCCCAACCAAATCCTTGGGATTTTCTTCACATATTTCAACCAAAACAAAACATCACTACATTGAATGGAGAGGCAGATATAAAAATCCATTTTCTGCTGTTAAGTTAAACGTTAAAGAGATTTGCAAAAATAAAAAAGAATACCATTCCTTTTGTTCATTTATTTTTTGGCTTGGGAATATTTAGTTGTTTTTCATTAAATACATTATGTTAACACATAATGGGTTTATTATAAGTATTTTTAAAACATTTAATTTTTAATACAGTGAATGTTGATATCTAAACCTGTATAAACTAAAGGTTTTTAAGAACTTTATTTTTTAAGAGTGTAAAGAGGTTCTGGGACCAAAAATGTACGAACAATTATTCTAAATAGTTCTCCGAACTTGGGCTGGTCTCCTTTGACTATTCATGGGAAACTAGTACCTAGGGCCAAACCTGCAGCAGAAAATGATCGCTTCCTAGTCAGGTTAGGCAAGGAAATATTGTGAGGAAGGATCTTCAGAAATAAGAATTATTATTAGCATTGTAATAGCTCATTTTCACAGTATCAGGCAAGTCTAATAGAGTAGGTCCACTGAGTTTAAGGAAGGCAAGACAAAGACCTTTGGGGAAAGATAGGCTGCAAGTCTGCATTAAGAAAAAATAAATAGCTGAAACCTCTTTTGATTAAGAATTCTATTTGCTCTTGTCCCTAATCTATTTTTAGGAGTAACTTCTCCTTTCCTGATCAAAAAAGACAAAAGGGATTTGCCATTGGGTTTCACCATGAGCCCACGATTTCTGCTCAAGGGAATATAATAAAAAGTGTTAGAACAGTGCTTTGTTGGAATGGTACCACGGTCAACTCTCAAAGCTTACTCTCAGATTGATGTGGGAAACCCTCTATTGTCTGTCTCCTTTTCAATCCACAGGAGAACAAAGACAGATCTGAGGCTCAGGACCTTTGGGATTCTCTCCTTCAGTCTGAGGGTAGAAAGTGATGCATATACCTGAGTATTGTTAGGCTCTGAATTTAACAATGAGAAGAAGTTAGGACAAATCATTTGATTCATTTCAGCTGAAATCTCCATCCTATTGTGATAAAAAGAAACAAAGTGTGGTCTAACTTAAAAATGGGTTGTCCAAGAGGAAAGGAACCAATTCTAGCCTCAGATGAGACTGTTTCTGAAGATGGGAGACAAAGCATCACCAATGACGTCAAAGCCAGAACTGACTGGCATCACCTAGTAGACTCTTAAGTCCTTGGTTTGGTTACTGCAGGAACCTTTCCTGATATCACCTTGAATATCGACCCCGGCCCTCTTGCTCACGATTACCATTTATCTTCCTCAAGATTTATATCTGAGGGAAGTAAAGAATAACAATATATGCAAACCCTGGAGTAAGTCTGCCTGGATCTGATCCGATCTCTCAAGCTCTCAGTTTCCTTCTCTGTAAAATGGGAAGAGTGACTTTATAAGATTCTTGTGAAGATAATGCGTATTTAGCACTTAAAACAAGACATGGCACATAATAAGTGTCTAATGGAGAGGGCAATGGCACCCCACTCCAGTACTCTTGCCTGGAGAATCCCAGGGACGGCAGAGCCTGGTGGGCTGCAGTCCATGGGGTCGCTAAGAGTTGGACACGACTGAGCGACTTCACTTTCACTTTTCACTTTCATGCATTGGAGAAGGAAATGGCAACCCACTCCAGTGTTCTTGCCTGGAGAATCCCAGGGACAGGGGAGCCTGGTGGGCTGCCGTCTATGGGGTCGCACAGAGTCGGCCACGACTGAAGCGACTTAACAGCAACAGCGAACAGAAGTTATTATTGGGCAGAATGTTTGCTTCGTATTTCCCACCTGCGAGCGGTTTTCCCCATTATTTCTAAATAGAACCCCTTTCTTTCGGGGTTGCTGGTTTCCAAAGCATCTGATCCCTTGTATTCCTGCGTCATCATCGAGAAGCTGGGATAATGAAGTCATCTCTTCTATTGCTCTCTAGCGCTCCCTCTCCTGACTGCTTAACTCTCACAGGGAATCAGACCCAAAATCGTGGCTGGAGAAATGTCCTCAGTTCCCTTGGAGACCAACTAAGTCTGAGACCCACTGAACACACAGAAACTCCTAAACCCGAAATAGGAGTGAGGCCAGGCTCTCATAGGCGCCCAGAGGTGCGAACGAAGCTGGGAGCGGGGCCGTGCTCCGAGGTTCTCGCGAGGCCACACCCCGAAGTGAACGTGCTAGGGGCGGGGCCATACCGAGAGGTGGGTGTGAGGCCGGGGGCGTGACCGCACCCGAGAAGCGCCAAGACCGTTAGGAAGGCAACAGCGGTCTCCACAGGTAGCGCGCCCAGGAGTTCAGGCCGCCAGCGTCGCCTGGGCGCCGCTGAGGAGATGCATGAACCGGCGAATCGCTCGCGGACGCGGTGAACAGGTGTCCGCGCGCGTCCTGTGCCGGTAAGGGGCGGGGAGAGGGGGTGCGGCTGGCCGGGAGAACTGGAGGAGCTGAGGAATGCAGGGAGGAGCTCGCGGGGCTGTGCTGCGCGAGACCTGGAACCGCTGTCGCTGCTGCTGCCGCCGAGCCAAGGGACAAGGAGCTCGGTTCCATCAAGCGTCGCAGCGACAGCAGAGCGCCCCGCAAGGCGTTGCCCGGGCGACCGCGGCAGCCCCACCTAGCAGCAACAAGGCGACTGAAAACCTGGTGGTTCCCCCTCGCAGCCTTCCTCCTGCTTCCTGTCTCCTCAGTCTCCCCTTCCTCATCCTTTGTTACCGCCTCCTCCCCAGCAAGCGCCGACCCCCTGAGCCCGGGATCGGCGGAGGGGCGCGGCCGGCCGGCGGGTCGGGGCCCCTCCACCCTGCCGGCCGGCCAGCCGCACCGCTGAGGGCTCCGCGCAGGCCAAGTCCGCCCGCCTCCTGCCTGGGCCTGGCGGCCGCGCTTCAACACCCGCCAAGCTGAAGAGCGCCTGCTACGCTTGGCTGCTTGCCGCGGCTGAGGTCGCAATGCTGTCGCCGCCCTCAACTTCTTTCCCGGGGGCCCGGCGGAGCTGGAACTGGCGCTAGAGGAGGAACTGGAGCTGCTGGCGGCCGGGGAACGGGCTTCCGAACCCGGGGAGCATCCCCAGGACAAGCCCAGGGAGGGTCGGACTGCAGCCACCGCGCCCGCCCAGAATCCGGCAGAAGGATCTGGTGTTAGCGACCCGAGGGGGCACGGCATTGCTGAAGAGGAACCGGGACAAGAGTCGGCAGGATGAGCAGATGCACAAGGAACTGACAGATAAGCTGGAGGTGAGAACGTCTGTCCGGCGATGAGTGAGACTGAGTGGTGACTCCTGGGAAGGCACCTGCCCGCTGGGTAGCTTTGGGAGCCACTCACTCCTCTATCCCCACCCCCCAACACACCCCGCCCCTCCCCGCCCCCCTGCTTCCCTCCTCATCCTACTGTTACCAAATCTCAAGTGCACGTGCCCTAGGCACAGTGAGGCCAATCAATAATAAAACATAGAGTTTGAAACAGAGAAAGGTTTATTACAGGTTCATACAAGGAGAGGGTGGCTCATACCCTAAAAACCCCAAGGTTACTGAAAGCTTTCAGCAAGCCCCTTCAAAAGCCAAAGGTGAGGGTGGGCTGTGGTTAAGTTGTTGCAGACTTCTTGGTGTCAGAGCCTTTGTTCTTCAGGTCAGGTCATGGTCAGGTAGCGATGTTCCTGTAAATCTCTACCAGATGAATGTTATTCTCTGTCCTGACAAGAAAGAGCAAGGTCCCAAGGCACAACTTGCACCCTCCAAGGTCCCAGTCCTGGCTAAGAGGAGGCAGATCTCAGGTCACAGCTCCCTCAGGGCCAGGTTCCCACACCCCGCCCAGCTGTCATCCCTGAGGGAACCAGGCACCCAATCCAACTGGCCCTCAGTCTCCTAAGGCCACCCAAATAGGGGAGACCAGGTCTGACAGACCGTGACCCACATAGTCGGCCACTGCTAGTAGGTCGCAGAGACAGGGATGGGGGAGAGGTTCACCAATGCCTCAAGGCCTGGGCTAGTGGAGGCCCTTAGTCAGGGCTCTGGAGCAGGACATAGTCCCCGGTCTGTTTCCTGGGCCCTCCAGCTCACCTGCTGGCCTAAGGCTGAGTGAGCTTGAGGGCCTCCAGGAGAAGGCCTGAGGGCCTCTTCACTGTCTACCTGATGATCTCCACACCACTAACCCTTAGCTGAATCACTTACCTAATGGTCCCTCACTGACTGTTACTTGTGGGCAGAGTCCACTGTGGCACTGACCAGTAGCTGAGCAGGACAACTACGGTTTCTCATTGACAGTTTGTGGCTTATGGGCAGAGCCCACTGAGGAACCAGACCAATGGCTGAACAAGACCTGTTGCCTAGTAACAGGGTGTGGAGTAATGAGGCCCAGCAGTGGCTGCCTGCTAAGTGATGTGCCCATCCTTCTGTGTTACACTACTTCACAGAAAACTGCCTGGAAGGGGGGTGGAATGGACCGTTTGGGATCATCAGAGAAGGGCATTCATTGAGCCCACTTGACTTTCCCTCACTACTCACAAAAAATGGGTCCATGCAGGATTTCAAACACCGTGGGCCATTCTAGATATGTACTGTTCAAAGCATCTAAAATAGAGCATACCTATGGCTAAGCAACCCACTCCAGTATTCTTGCCTAGGCAGTCTCACAGACAGAAGAGCCTGGCAGGCTATAGTCCATGAAGTTGCAAGGGTTGGACATGACTTAGTGACTAAACCACCCCCACCACCATGGCTACTTTATATAGCACTGAAGTGATGTTTGCACACAGAGTAATTAAAAAGCAGCAAAGCATTTAAAATATGTTCCAGGTTTTCAGAGAAGTAGTGAATCACTAATCAGGGTGTTATCCTAAAGCTTTTCAGCTGTGTTAAGGCCTCCAGGTAGCCATGTTTTAACTTCCCACATGGAAGGAAACAACTGCCTTAAGGGAGCTTCATATACCTTCAAGTACTCAAGAATTAGGAAATATGGTTCCATTGCAGAAATAAGGTATGCCTGTGCTCATCATGTGACCATTGGTTAAGTATTTAATTTGGACTGTAGTATATTTCGGAGAAGGCAATGGCACCCCACTCCAGTACTCTTGTCTGTGGGGTCACACAGAGTCAGACATGACTGAAGCGACTTAGCAGCAGCAGCAGCAGCAGTATATTTATATGTATTTAAACAGTACTTTTCTGTTTGTGTTCTCAGTCTCACACATGCAGTTGGATGGCCAAATGTAACCTATGAGAACCATATAACTTGTTGTCCTTTTCTGCCTATACATTTGCTGCTGCTGCTAAGTCACTTCAGTCGTGTCTGACTCTGTGCGACCCCATAGACAGCAGCCCACCAGGCTGTCCCGTCCCTGGGATTCTCCAGGATATTGTTACCCAATTTGGTTGCAGCTTTCTTTTTACTCTTACTTACAAGAGAATAGTACGGTCCTGAATAAGGTCTGAAATTGACCCTAGTCTGGTCCCATATTACTGCTACTGGTTGAACAGTCAGAATACAGATTCAGAAACTTTTCTGTAGTAAAAAGTGTGTTTGTAGTCCAATGACATATCAAATCAGAGAGGAAAAAAAGGAAACCAGTGAATGCCCTGCAGTTCAGTTAACTGCCTAGTTGTAGTTAACTAGCTAAGCCAGTTGATGAACTCCTGAGATACCGGGGTCCAGCCCCAGTTGGATCCAGGGATTCCCTCGGGAGGATGGTGTTGGTGAATAGGATAGCAAAGCAGAGAGAATCAGATGCTCATTATAATTGGTTTACACGGAAAATCAATAAAACCCGTGACACCAGGTTTGCTCTGACCACAGAGGCCTCAGATGCCCTCTCAAATAGCGGAAAGTGCCCCACCTTAGGCACCTTCTGGAGTGGGTCTTAGAAGCCCAGGCAAGTAAGTGGTCTCAGAGGGCCCCCGCGCTCCAATTATTTTGGCCTGAAAGAAGAACAGAAAAGAAAAGGAGAGAAAAGGAAGCAAGAACGACACGGGGAGACCAAGCCTGTTGAGCAAGGTCTGTAGCTTTATTTTCAAAAGGAGCTTTTATACCCTAAGTTGTGCATAGAAAGTAATAGGGGGTGCAAAGTCATGCAAGGTCAGCAGTCCTTGACCCTTATTGAAACCAGGCTTTTTCCTGCAAACTTATCAGATACAAAGGCTTTAGGTGATTTACATCATCTTCTGGTCAGGAGACCTGCTAACATTTTTCTTCTGATAAGGGTTAGTCAACCAGAAAAACTTATTTTCTCCAGAGGTGATTTTTCTTAAAGTTTGGTGCTACTCCCTGAAAGCACTAGACAGAGTTGCATTCCTATAGGGCAAAGGTGCAGTGGGGATAATCAAGGGAAGAATTTATTAGCTCAAGGGTCTAGGGTTAATATTAACATTAAGGCTTCTACTTATATTTCTATATACCAACTATATTAATCAATACACTCCCAGGGACACAGTGGGTAAGGGATATGGAAACTTGGCAGCAGGCATTAGCTCAACAAAGAAATCCTCTATTAGTTCTATTTTAACAATTTCTAACTCCCCAAGAGGCTCTGCATTGTTAGAATATTTTAGGCCTCCCATGTCTCTCATGGTTGGGAGGCTGCAAACAATCGCATGCGTAGCTGTAAGAGTCCGGAAACCTGTCAGGCAGGTTAGAAAGCTTTCTGAGGGATTTGAATTGGAACACACCTTATTATACCCTGGAAATTTATTAACTAGAGCTCAAAGTTGATTTTCTTACAGAGAAAAGTGGTCGGGGATAGCCCCCCGTGACTTTCAGAGGAGTTGGTGAAAGTAAAACAGACAGATTCTGGTTTTGGGGTAGACGCTCAGGCAGGTCCGGGGGGAGCCCTCAAGCTCTGACTCGCCTTGCCCATAAGAGCTCTCCCGCATGACCTTGTCATGGGTGGGGACTCCCATACTGGCTCCTGGCACTGAGATACCACTCTGAAAAGTGGTTTGTGAAACCTATAGGTAGACTGCCAAAAAACAACTCCATGAATTGAATTTTTAAATTTTCACTTGAAGGCAAGCAACAAGAAATAAAAGGGTGTCTTTAAAAAGATTCAAAAATTAAAAAGAGATTTGATTATATAGAAGTATTACTGCAGAGATGTATGCTTGTGATTTGAAATTCCTTCAGTGAGGGATTTGATTAAAGAGACAGCTAACCTGAAAGAAACATCCTATCAGTCAGTTTGACTGGTAATAGATTTCAAGGTAATCCTCTGTGTGCAGTTACAAACATTCTGGGTTCCATTTGGAACCTTTGTACATGTCTTCAGCAAAAGAAAATGATTTTCAAATTCTATAATGAGAAAGCTTCTGGCATTTTGTTTGTGAAACTGACCTTCCCTTCTCTGGAAGAAGGGAATATTTTTGCAGTTGTGAAATGGGCAACTTTTCCTATATGGCAGTGTTTTGTTTTGACTGACAAGGGAAAAGAAAAAGAAAAAAAGGCTTTGGAATTTTTAGACCCTGATGCTGGGAAAGATTGAAGGCAGGAGGAGAAGGGGACAACAGAGGATGAGATGGTTGGATGGCATCACCGATTCAATGGACATGAGTTTGAGTAAACTCGGGGAGTTGGTGATGGACAGAGAGGCCTGGCATGCTACAGTCCATGGGGTTGCAAAGAGTCACACATGACTGAGCAACTGAACTGAACTGAAATTAAATCCTTTTCACCCAGCAATTAGAACAAGAGAAATGTGAAGGAAGATGATTTGAAAACCAAGAAGGGGAGGGCGTGTGTCTGAGCTGGAGAGTGGTGTGAACCAGCTTCAGTTTGAGTTGGAGAGTCAGCAAGCCAGGAAGCAGATTGAGAAGAAACATGGACTGTCCAGGAATTATCAGAACAGAACCAAAGGTTATTGGATCAACTCAGCAGGGTGAGTCACAAGTTAAGAATTTGTGGAATACAATTATAAAAGTTGAAACAGAGCTTTTGTGTAACGTCAATTGTGTATATGGTAAGATTAGTTCAGATTTTTGTTGCCTTTGTACTGATATCAACAAATGAAGTGTTTTTCACCTATAAGAATTCCAGTTTTCAGTTGTCAGGAGCAAAGACCCTTGCCTGTCATTAGCCAGCTGTGAGACTTTGGCAATCACTTGGGAGTTTTCTCACCATAAAAATGAAAGAGTTTGCTTAATGATTTCTGGTGTTTCTTATAGCGTTTGTTGTTGCGCTTGTTCTTCAGTTGCTAAGTCGTGTCGGACTCTTTGCAACCCCGTGAACTGCAGCATGCCAGGCTTCCCTGTCCTTTGCTATCTCCTGGAGTTTGCTCAAACTCATGTCCATTGAGTCAGTGATGCCATCCAACCATCTTATCCTCTGTTAGCCCCTTCTCCTCTTGCCCTCAATCTTTCCCAGCATCAGGATCTTTCCCAGTGAGTTGGCTCTTCACATCAGGTAGCCAAAGTATTGGAGTTTCAGTTTCACCATCAATCTTTCCAATGAATATTCAGGGTTGATTTCCTTTAGCATTGACTGGTTTAATCTACTTGCAGTCCAAGGGGCTTTCAAGAGTCTTCTCCAGCACTACAAATTCAAAATCATCAGTCCTTCAGTGCTCAGCCTTTTTTATGGTTCAATTCTCACATCCATACATGACTACTGGAAAAACCATAGCTTTGACTATACGGACCTTTGCGGGCAAAGTTATGTCTCTGCTATTTAACATGCTGTCTAGGTTTGTCATGGCTTTTCTTGCAAGAAGCAAGTGTCTTTTAATTTCATGGCTACAGTCCCTGTCCGCAGTGATTTTGGAGCCTAAGATCTTAATAAAGTCACTGTTTCCACTTTTTCCCCATCTATTTGCCATAAAGTGATGGGACCAGATGCCATGATATTAGTTTTTTTTTTCTTTTTAAAAAATTTATTTATTTTTTGATTGAAGGATAATTGCTTTACAGAGTTTTGTTGTTTTCTGTCAAACCTTAAAATGGATAAGCCATAGATCTTAGTTTTTTAAATGTTGAGTTTAAGCCAGCTTTTTCACTCTTCTCTTTCACCCTCATCAAGAGGTTCTTTAGTTCCTCTTAACTTTCTGCCTTTAGAGTGGTGTCATCTGCATATCTCTAAAAGTACATGATTCTTTTACCTAGAGAAAATCTTTCATTGATAAAATTCTGTTAATGCTTTTAGCGTAAATGTTAAACAGTGCCATCTTTAAAAGGAAAAGCTTGGGGGGAAATTTCTAGAGCAAATGGTTTTCATTGATGTTACATTTGTGACTGTATCAATACATTTCTTCATATTATTTAAACATGAAAGGAGGTATGTATATCTATATTTAAAATTTGTTCTCTTTATTGCCACATTAAGTAAAAGTTCTTTTTTGTAGACTTTTAAGGTGTTGTCATGGAAGTATTAATTAACCAAAGTCAAGACTGTAAAATCATTGCAGAGAAGGAGTTTGAGGGTTGAGTAGGTAGAAATCTAGTTTAAATACAGAATATACCTTTTATAAATGCAGAAACATTATTCATGCCCTGGTCTCTAAATCGACTTACTTTTGAAAATTAAGAGCTGGATTTATTATTGTACCTCAGCCCTTCTTATGTGTTGAAAATGAGTTCAATTACCAGAGGAAAAAAGAACTTCTACTCTGATCTCATCCCTAAGCACAAATGATCTCAGGAGAGCACTGTTCTTATCTGCACGGTTAGTGTTTGGTGCTTAGGTCTCTGGGAAAGGCTTAGCTAGAGCAGCATGTGAAGTTATTTCACTATTTTGTGTCATAGTTGCTTCCTATAGGAACCCTGAGACAGGTCAGAACCGTCGTGCCTTACCAGGAAGTGCGAAGTAAATGCTCCCACTAGAGAAAAGAAGAAGAAGAAGGAGAGGTATAGAAGGAGAGAGTGGAACCAGGGGGCTGGGGGAGATGAGGGGCAGTGGAGAGACAGGAGAGAGGTGGGAAAAACTTGAAAAATAGCTAGTTGCAGGAGGTATTGAATGTATGTGAAGGTGAGAATTCAGTTGGTAGGTGGAGCTAAAACTAAAGATCTGGCCTACTGGTTTCTTTCTCGTCTAGGGAATCAAATCACCATTTGATTTGCTGGAAAGGAGAAGCTGGACATTTCTTCAAGAAGTCATTACAGGGCCAGCTCAGTAGCCTTTCTGACTCAATTCTAAAACTTTGTTTCAGCAGTTGGGAAGGATATATTTATCCTTGTAAGACTTTATAGATTTTTAAGTCTTTGTTCACCATTCATGAAAGATTAACCAGATAGGCCTGGCTAGATTGACTTATTTGCTCAAAAACACTTTATTTAATACTTTATTTTTATTATTACAACAGTCTCTTTGTCTTTTTAAATAACTTTTTAAAGGCTCAGACAGGCTCCTCTGTCCATGGGATTCTCCAGGCAAGAATACTGGAGTGGATAGCCATGCCCTCCTCCAGGGGATCTTCTTGACCTAGGAATCAAACCCTACTCTCCTGTATCTACTATAGGCAGATTCTTTACCACTGAGCTACCAGGGAAGCCCGGTTCTCCCCCATTTAATACCTATTCTAATAAGTGTTTCTTATGGAGACTTATGAAAAGAATACAACTAACCAGAACAATTTTGGAGGAAATTATTTCTTGGGAGCTAAGTTTCTGTTACAAAATGATGTGAGCAGAAGCTGACTCAACTCTGCTTTCTGATCTGGTGAAATATAGGTGGCCTAGAGAGATGGAGTCAGAGAAGGCAATGGCACCCCATTCCAGTACCCTTGCCTGGAAAATCCCACGGACGGAGGAGCCTGGTAGGCTGCAGTCCATGAGGTCGCTAAGAGTCGGACACAACTGAGCAACTTCACGTTCACTTTTCAGTTTCATGCATTGGAGAAGGAAATGGCAACCCACTCCAGTGTTCTTGCCTGGAGAATCCCAGGGACGGGGGAGCCTGGTGGACGTCTATGGGGTCACACAGAGTCAGACACGACTGAAGCAACTTAGCAGCAGCAGCAGCAGAGAGATGGAGTAAGAAAATAAATACTAGTGTCACATAGCAAGAGCACTCTCATCTCTTTACCACTCTGGAATGGAAGTAGTGGTATTTATTCTTTGACACATCAGGAAACTGGGCATCAGAAGTTTAGTGACATTGCCCAAGGCTTTGCACAGGTTACAGGTTAACCACTGATTTCAAGAGTGGTTTTTGTATATTTTCCAGAATGGGTGGTCAGTCAGCAACAAGAACCTCACATTTATTTCCATCTTATTGGCTTATTTTTTAGTTGCTTTTGCTGAATGTTATTGTTTTGGATACTGTTTAACTTCCAAGTCACTGAGTAAAGTGAATCTAGAGGTTTGGAGTCCACTTTGAGCAGTTTGTTATATCAGGGGTGTGCTGGGAAGACAAAGAAGGATTTGTTGAGAGGCTCACTTCAGCTAGAAAAGAAAAGTAGCTTTTGCATATAGGAGCGCCCTTCTGTGAAGACAGCATTTCCAGCTTTTTCCAGATTGGTACTGTTGCTCCTTAGTAGGTTAAATACATTATTTGAACCTGCTCTTAATTATTTAGGGGCTTCCCTGGTGGCTCAGATGGTAAAGCGTCTGCCTGCAATGCTGGAGACCCGGGTTTGATCCCTTGGTCGGGAACATCCTCTGGAGAAGGAAATGGCAACCCACTCCAGTACTCTTGCCTGGAAAATTGCACGGATGGAGCAGCCTGGTAGGCTACAGTCAATGGGGTCGCAAAGAGTCGGACACAACTGAGCGACTTCACTTTCTTTCTTTAATTATTTGCCCAGAGAGAGCCATGCCTGATTCAGGAGTCCTCAGGTTGGTTCTGTTATTCAGATGTGTCACTGTGGGAGTAGATCTTCTTAATGCTGCTAGACTTAATACAATGGCAGTGGGCTTTTTTTTTTTTTTTACATTGAAATCTGAATTCCAATGGTCCCTGTAGGCAGCTTAGTATATTGCATTGGAGTAATGAAAACAGAATTAAATGAGTTGCCCCTGCCTGGTATGGGGTGAGGCCTCTAATTTTTGTACCTGCCACATGGATTGCAGGTGACAGGTTGGGGTTTACTGGCATAGAAAAAAAAATTGACTGCAAATTACACACTCTTTTGTTATTACGCTGCCTGACCCATAGTTCTGGTCCCTGAATATTGTTGCCTTGAAAAATAAAGTATCTGTAATCAGTGAGTAAACATAATCAACAGAAAAGCTGGTAATATTTGTTTTGACTCTGATAGCATCTTCTCCATTGCTCTTCATTGGTGTCCAGGACAATGATACAATACTATCATATATTTTTAGAACTGAAAAATAATTTCTACTCTAGCGGGACCAGACCAGAAAATGTTGGTAAAATGTTTTTCAGAGGTTCTGCAAATTTGATTGTGTTTTTAAATGTTTGTTACACTTTGAAGAGCCATTACCAAAAAACATCCCATGTTCTCTTGAGATGAATGCCAGTTTAAACAGGTGAAAGACCATTGGTGCCTCAGATTGTGCTGCCAGTTTATCTTGCATTTGTGCCCTCTCTTTTAACTAAATAGTATGATGCTGTTGTAACCTGAGCTGTGTAAAATCTGGTGGCATTTGTAACTTCTTCACTGGGTGAATTTAAAAATTTGTGTTCAGTATTTTAAAATCAGAGCTAAGCTAAACCCACAAATACAAATACCTACTGAGTAAAGTTACCACTATCATCCTAGTCCTCCAATTTCAAATTATTTTTAGAAGGCCTAAGATTGAGGGTGGGAGGAGAAGGGGATGACAGAGGATGAGATAGTTGGCTGGCATCACCGACTCAATGGACATGAGTTTGGGTAAATTCCAGGAGTTGGTGATCGACAGGGAGGCCTGGCGTGCTACAGTTCATGGGGTCACAAAGAGTCGGACATGACTGAGCGACTGAACTGAATTGAACTGAATTATTTTTAATGAGTTTATAAATCTTATATAGTTAAACTTATAAAATATTTAATGCTAACAAAAGATAACCTTTACCTATATCTGTTTATTGAGACTTCTTGTAAGATTACACATGTAAAAGTATATGAGTTGAGGAAAAACCTCACCAGAATAAATTGGAAAGCCATTAGTTTAGATCAGTAGTTCTCAAACTATAGTCTGAGGAGCCTTAGGTCTCCAAGAGGTGCCTCAGAATAGTTACAAAGTAGTACAATTCAGTTATTTTTAGCAAATTTATAAAATTGTACCACCATCCCTGTGAACCACTTTTAGAAATTTTTGATACTCCTGCTCTCCCTGCAAAGATTCCCTGGTGACCTTTTGCAGTCAGTTTTTAATCCCCACTCTCAGCCCCAGACAAACATTGATCTGCTTTTGATCTATATTAATGTCTTTCTTGGATATTTTGTATAAGTAGAATTGGACAACAGATAGTTTTTTTGTGTGTCTGACTTCTTTAGCATAATGTTTGTGAGGTTCACCTACATTGTAGCATGTATCAATAGTTCCTTTTTATTGCTGAATGTATCCTGTTGTGTGGATGCTGTGCATTTTGTTTATCATTTCACCAGTTGATGGACATTTGGATTATCTGCTGCTGCTGCTGCTGCTGCTGCTGCTAAGTTGCTTCTGTCGTGTCCAACTCTTTGCGACCCCATAGACTGGACTATGCAGCCCACCAGGCTCTGCCATCCCTGGGATTCTCCAGGCAAGAACACTGGAGTGGGTTACCATTTTCTTCTCCAATACATGAAAGTGAAAAGTGAAAGTGAAGTCACTCAGTCGTGTCCAACTCTTAGCGACCCCATGGACTGCAGCGCACCAGGCTACTCCGTCCATGAGATTTTCCAGGCAAAGAGTACTAGTTTTCAACTATTATGAATTGTGCTGCTATGAACATGAACTTGATTCATGTACAAGTCTTTGTGTGGACAAGTGTAACTTTTTAAGAAACTGCCAAACTGCTTTTCAAAGGACCATGCATCATTTTGCATTTCCACGAGCAATGTCTGAGAGTTCCAGTTTCAACAAAAAAAGGATCCTTTTTAATATTAAAAAAATATGGTGTATTCTCACATAATAGATGTCATTTTAGTATCTGCAGGATGATAAAAAAAAGAACAAAAATGACAGGGAATTAGTAATATTCCTAGAAGGATTTATATTCTGTAATCACAGCAGCATTTAATGACTTGATGCAGTTAGTCTATAGGCTGTACTTTGTGTGCACCCTTACAGCAATTCAGTGGCCCACAAGGATCATGGTTGGAAGCTACTGGTCCAGATGATGTGTTTATGAATGAATATAAGCCATCTTTTAATCATCTTCTATAAAATAGAGACCTACTTAATAGTTGTTTAGAAACCAAAGCATTTGGCCCATCCTAGGTGCTCAATTAGTGACAGCTGTTACTACTAGGAATTAGTGTGACTTTAAATAGCAGGAGACCTGGGTTAGATCCCTGGGTTAGGAAGATCCCCTGGAGAAGGCAAAGGCTACCCACACCAGTATTCTGGCCTAGAGAATTCCATGGACTGTATAGTCCATGGGGTTGCAAAGAGTCTGACACGACTGAACGACTTTCACTTTCACTTTTGGAGCCATACAGGTGAGAATTCTAACTTTTCTGAAGCAGGTTAAACTAATAGCAGTCTCTTCTTTATTCAAACTGACTTGGAATAGAGACTAATTGGATTTTTGGAAACACCTCTTTTCCGTACTTCTTGCTGACTTCAAAATGTTGTTTGTATCTATCCATTTTGTTTGATTTCATCTTTTTTGAATTGGAAACTCCTCTTCCCCACCCTCAAATTTATCAAAGCCCCTTAGCAAATGTTGTTACTGTATTCTACAGCTGTAATTCTCATCTCTGATATGCACAGGAATCACTTGGGTAGTTCTTGACTGAATACTGATTCCTGGGTCCCAACCCCAGAGATTCTCATTTAACTGCTCTGTGATCTGCACATCAGCATCTTTTTTTAAAAGGCAGGTGATTAAAACTAATACAATTATGTAAAGTTTAAAAATAAAATAAAATTAAAAAAAAAAAGGCAGGTGATTATAATGTATGGCCAAGGATGAGAATTATTATTCTAATATGAAACAGGATGGGTGATAGTGTTCTTGCCTACTTGAGTATCAACAGTCAGTGTTACAAGTATCTTAATTCCTTCATCGTAAAGACATTAAGCAAAATAGAGTCTCTGGGATACCCTGTTAGAATGACACAAAGCTGCTGGAGGAATCTTTCAGGTAAGGCTTTCTTCCACCTAAGTGGTACAGTCAGTGGTACAGTTGTGTGTAATGAAAACAAAAACTTTAAGCCATGCTGAAGTCAGGGCATGTTTCATTCATCATCACTTCTTCTAGGAGGCACTGTGGCATAGTGTAATGGATTCAGGTTTTGGCACTAGATGAATTTGGGTTTATTTTCGATCTGTAGATTACTATGTTGATTGAGATTCAGAGTTTGCAACTGCACATTTTTCTCATGTGGAAAAAAATAAGGATTATGAAAAACACAACAGGAATCATACTATACACCGTACAGGGTTGTTAGCATTGTAGACTATATATAAAATCCTTAGCAAACTTTCAGACTTAGTAAATAGCAGTTGTATTATATATACCATCCCTCCTCATTCTAAAGACTGTCTTTGACTTGTTTGTATCTCCAGTGCCAATCACAGTGCCCTAATGCTCAGAAGGTTATAAAATTTGATGATGATATAGAAAATCTGATTTCTTTTTTTTTAATCAATTACTCATAGGTAAATAATAGAGTTGTGGCATTATAAAATTAAAGCTCAGCAAGTAAGTGTTGCCACACATTATTTAATGGCAGTATCCCTTCATTTTTGTTTAATGAGAATCATGGTCAAAGTCATATAGAGTCATACAATCCATGGAAAAAATAGTAGCACCTCAGTATTTAGCAAGTGATGCTTTAGTGGCTATAGTAAGTATGATATAAACAAGAGATATGGTTGCAAGGGAAGGAACAATTATAAAAATAGACAAGAACTTAATGTCAGAAAAATCAAGAGTTAAAAAGGTTAGGACAGATACACAAGCTAGAATCAGAACATATTAGACAAGTGCAGTTCATCATGTATTTTTTTCCTAGCTCTGACTTTAGAAGGCCTAGAAGCAATGAAATACTAGCAATAATAAGTACCCCTAATGCACAGAATTTTACTTCCTAAATATCGTTCTTGACTAAAAGGGACCAGGGCTCCTTGGAGAAATTACTAATTCCAAGTTTGTAGTAGGAATGTAGGCTGAGTTTGAGACATCATTTTGTGCTAGAAGCAAGAAAGTTTTCAAAACCTAGTGGAATAATTATGTGTGTACATCAGTTTAGCAGCAAGATCTTTCTTGACCCACCCTTTCATTTAATGAAAATGAAAACAAAAGTAAACAAATAGGACCTAATTAAACTTAAAAGCTTTTGCATACCAAAGAAAACCATAAGCAAGACGAAAAGACATAAGGAAACCATAAGCAAGACGACCTTTAGAATGGGAGAAAGTATTTTCAAATGAAGCAGCTGACAAAGGATTCATCTCCAAAATACACAAATAGCTCATATAGCTCAATGTCAAAAAAAACCCCAACCCAATCAAAAAAACTAGGCAGAGACATAAATAGACACTTCTCCAAAGAAGACATACAGATGGCCAACAAACACATGAAAAGATGCTCAACATCACTAATTATGAGAGAACTTCAAATCAAAACTACAGTGAGGTATCTATCACCTTATGCCCATTGAAATGGCCATTATTAAAAATCTACAAACAGTAAATGCTGAGAGGGTATGGACAAAAGGGAACCCTCTTGCACTTTTTGTGGGAATGTAAATTGATACAACTACTATGGAGAGAAGTATGAAGATTCCTTTAAAAACTAAAAATAGAACTACCATATGAGCCATATATGAGCATATACCCAGAGAAAACCATAATTTCAAAAGACACATACAACCCAATGTTTATTGCAGCACTACTCACAATAGCCAAAACATGGAAGCAACCTAAATGTCCCATCAACAGATGAATGGATGAAGAAGATGTGGTACATATATACAATGGAGTATTACTCAGCTATAAAAAAGAAGAAAATTGGGTCATTTGTAGAGACGTGAATAGACCTAGAGACTGTCATACAGCGTGAAATAAGTCAGAAAGAGAAAAACAAATACTGTATATTAACACATATATGTGGAATCTAGAATTGTACAGATGATCTTATTTGCAAAGCCCAAATAAAGACACACAGGCTGGACACCAAGAGGGGAAGGAGAAGGGGTAGGGGTGGGATGAATTGGGAAATTGGGATTGACATATACACACTATTGATACAATGTAAAAATACTATAGGATTATTTCAAGCTGGAATCAAGATTGCTGGGAGAAATATCAATAACCTCAGATGTGCAGATGATACCACCCTTGTGGTAGAAAGTGAAGAGGAACTGAAGAGCCTCTTGATGAATGTGAAAGAGGAGAGTGAAAAACTGGCTTAAAACTCAGCATTCAAAAAACTAAGATCATGGCATCTGGTCCCATCACTTCATGGCAAATAGATGTATAAACAATGGAAACAGTGACAGACTTTATTTTCTTGGGCTCTAAAATCACTGCAGATGGTGACTGCAACCACGAAATTAGAAGATGCTTGCTCCTTGGAAGAAAAGCTATGACAAGCCTAGACAATGTATTAAAAAGCAGAGACATTACTTTACAGACAAAGGTCCATCTAGTTAAAGCTATGGTTTTTCCAGTAGTCATGTATGGATGTGAGAGCTGGACCATAAAGAAGGCTAAGTGCTGAAGAATTGATGCTTTTGAACTGTGGTGTTGGAGAAGACTCTTGAGAGTCCCTTGGACAGCAAGGAGATCAAACCAGTCAATCCTAAAGGAAATCAACCCTGAATATTCACTGGAAGGACTGATGCAGCAGCTCCAATACTTTGGCCACCTGATGCTAAAAGCTGACTCACTGGAAAAAACCCTGATGCTGGGAAAGATTGAAGGCAGGAGGAGAAGGGGATGACAGAGGACAAGATGGTTGAATGTCATCACTAACTAAATGGACATGAGTATGAGCAAGCTCTGGAAGATAGTGAAGAACAGGGAAGCCTGGTGTGCTGCAGTCCTTGGGGTCGCAAAGAGTTGGACATGACTGAGCTACTGAACAACAACAACAACAATAATAAAATAGATAACTAATGAGAACCTACTGTATAGTTCAGCACTGAACCTACTCAGTGCTCTGTGATGAACTAAATGGGAAGGAAATCTAAAGAAGAGGAGATATATGCATACATATAGTTGATTCACTTTGCTTTACAGTAGAAACTAATACAACATTGTAAAGCAACTATACTTCAGTAAAAAATTTTTAAATAAAATTTCTCTTTCTGGTAATTCATTATTACTGTACAGAAATTCAACAGATTCCTGTTTATTGATTTCTTATCCTTCAACTTTACAGAACTGATTTATTCTAATCATTTTTTGGTGGAGGCTTTAGGGTTTTCTATATATAATAATATCATGTCATCTGCAAATAGTGACAGCACAGCCCCTCCTTCCAGAGGAACCACTATCCAGACTTTTTATGATAATCATTCCTTTCCTTTGCTTTCTAGTGAGTTTTACTTGCTAATTGTACATCTGTAAATAATACCATTTTGTTTACTTGTTTTTGAATTTTGCATCAATGGAATTATACAGTGTGAATTATTTTGTGTCTGGCTTCTTTTCACTTAGCATTTTGTCTTTGTAGTTCATCCATGTTGATACTTATAGCTTAGGTAATTCATTTGCTTTGATGTATTATATTCCATTGTGTGAATATATAACATACCTGAGTCATGTACTGGTACCTTGACTGCTGTGGGGGTAGAAAGTATTACAGGGTAGGGGCCCTTCCATGTGGGCTGGAGACCTTGGGGACGCCCAACTCCAGTCTAGGAGGTTGACCTGCCTCAACCTGCCTAGGAATCTGGTCCTCAAAAGGTTGTCATGCCTCAACCTGCTCAGGGATCCGCCAGTCCAGGGGTCCCAGAAGGTTGACATGCCTCGACTTGCCCAGGGACCCAATTCTCGGGAGGCTGACCTGCCTTGACCTGCCTGGGAATTCGATCTCCAGGAGGCTGTCACTCCTCAGCTTGCCTGGGGATCCGCATCCTGACCCAGGGACACCTGGCTCTCAGGTTGCAACAGAATTGGGTAGGATAAGTTTCAAAAAGACTCACCACCCATGGAAATTGAAGGAGACCTATTAGTTTTTTTTTCTTTTTTCTTTTCCTCCCTGTCATCACTGTCTTTCATATGGTAAATAACCAATCCACTTCCTGACAGACGTCCTTGAGATGCATCCTAGATAACTGGAAGCTGTTTGATCCTCTAACTCTAGGAGAAGTTGCTTAAAATTCTTTTGTGCCACTGTGTGGCCACGGTATCCTCTGGAGAAAAAGGAACACTAGCCTGAGGATGGGAGTTTAAATTACAATACCATCCTGCAGCTAGACTTATTCTGTAAAAGACAAGGGAAATGGACAGACTTATGTCCAAATTTTCTTCTGACTAAGAGATATGAAGGAACTCTGGCCTAAGTATGGGATTGTTGTATGCCCTAAAAGTGAGCCTACTAGACAAATGGTATTAGGCACAGACAACCAAGAGAAGGTACCTGCCTGTGAAGGCTCACCTCCCATGGCTCCCGAGTTGCCTGGTGCTCCTTCCTTGTATCCAAACCATACCACCATATCTAGGAGCACCCCCTTTACAAAAGTGAACTCGAGTAAGTCCCTTAGTCGAAACTGGGGGAGTATTTGAACTAACCTGGGTCCATAAGCCCTTCTCCCTCTTAGGACTAAGACAGATCAAACAAGACCTGGGAAGCTATACAGATGACCCAGGCAAATATATAGATACATTCCAACACATTACCTTGGCCTTTGACTTGATGTGGAAGGACATTATGGTCATATTTAGTCAAACTTTATCTGACCCTGAGAATGCTAGGGTCTTAAAGGAAGCCCAAAGGTATGCTATGGGGCTTCACATGTCAAACGATAAATACCCAGTAGGGGAAACTGCAGTCCCCTCCTCAGATCCTAATTGGAATTATAATGACCCTGAGCACATCTGGGAAAGGGAACATTTTCTGATCTGTGTGAAGGCAGGACTGAAAGGAGCCCAGCAAAAAGTAATCAGCTATGCCCGGGTCTCAGCAATAACTCAGGAGCCCAGTGAGAACCCCATTGCCTTTCTGGAAAGGCTAAAAGAGTCCCTCCAGTGATTACTAGAAAGATCCTGCAGAGGAACAGGCCTCCAAACGACTATAAGGCAGGTGGTCTCCTCTTGTCCCACTTGCCAATTAAACAACCCCCAAGGAGCTTGAAGACCTCAGCCTGTCCAACGACGTGGGACCTACCCAGGAGAGGACTGGCAGATGGACTTCACCCAGATGCCAGTTTCTCAAGGGTAAAAATACCTATTAGTTATGAGAGGTACATTCACAGGATGGATTGGAAGATTTTCCACCCAGACTGAGAAGGCTGAGAAGGTGGTAAAAAAACTGCTCCATGAAATCATTCTGAGATTTGGTCTGCCCAGGTCATTACCAAGTGACAATGGGACATCATTTACTTCTAAGGTCACCCAAGGAGTCTCTAAAGCATTGGGCGTTACTTATTATCTCCATTGTGCCTGGAGGCCTCAGTCTTCAGGAAAAGTAGAAACAACCAATTCTTAAAATCAGTGATAAAAAGATAACCCAGGAGACCTCCATGGGGATGGAAGGAGGCTTTACCAATAGCTCTCCTCTGCACCCACATTGCCCCTAAGGAACATGTTGGTCTTAGTCCTTATGAGATGCTATATGGGAGATCTTTTGTTTGTGTCAATGACCTCTTCCTAGATCCAGAGGCTCAGACCCTCCGGTCTTATACCATGGCCATTGGGCAATTCCAACAGGATATATGCTTGTGGGGTGTCAACCAGGACCCAAAAGATTCTAAAGAGTCACCACTATATGCTCCAGGGACTCAAGTCCTAATTGAAGTCTGGAAAGATGGGTCCCCAAAGGCTCAACTCCAGCCCACATGGAAGGGCCTCTACCCTGTAATACTTTCTACTCCCACAGCAGTCAAGGTACCAGGACATGACTCCTGGATTCACTACTCATGAGTCAAGCTGTGGAAGAAAACAGAAGAGGACACTCAATACACCTGTGAGCCCCTGGGGGATGTCAGATACCTATTCAGAACTACAAATGAGTGCCATTCTAATGAACACCCCCAAAATTAAGTTTCTGGGGATAAGATTTCTCAGGACAGCTCTAAAGAGCCAACATAGCTTGGCAGAGGTTGTACTCCAAAACAGACAGGAGATAGATCTCCTGATCCCTTGACAAGGAGGGACTTGAGCCATCTTGAGTGAGAGGTATTATTTCTGGGTAAATACCTCCAGCTAAGTTAAAGTCTCACAGTCCTCAAGAAAAACATTCAGACCCTACAGGATCTCAAAGAACAAGCTGGAGAGTTCTCAGGGTGGCTACAATCTCCCTTTGGGGGATCCTCCTGGTGATGGGAAATTTGGAGTTGGCTAATGCCCCATGTCCAAGGCCAGAGAAGCCCCAGAAAGATGGTAGGCGCTGGAACAGTGGCTGCGTAGTTCTGGAGACTGTGAGGAGATACACCACGTCCAAGGGCAAAGGAGAAGCCCCAGCTAGACAAGGGCAGACAGACTGAAAACCACAATCACAGAAAACTAACCAATCTGATCACATGAATCACAGCTTTGGTCCTAACTCAATGAAACTATGAGCCATGCCATGTAGGGCCATTCAAGACAGACAGGTCATGGTGTAGAGTTCTGACAAAATGTGGTCCACTGGAGAAGAGAATGGCAAACCACTTCAGTATTCTTGCCTTGAGAACCCCATGAACCATATGAAAAGGCAAAAAGATAGGGCATTGAAAGATGAACTCCCAAGGTCAGCAGGTGCCCAATTGCTACTGGAGATCAGTGGAGAAATAACTCCAGAAAGAATGAGGAGATGGAGCTAAAGCAAAAACAACACCCGGTTGTGGGTGTGAATGGTATTGGAAGTAAAGTCTGATGATGTGAAGAACAATATTGCATAGGAACCTGGAATGTTAGGTCCATGAATCAAGGTAAATTGGAAGTGGTCAAACAGGAGATGACAAGAGTGAACATCAACATTTTAGGAATCAGCGAACTAAAATGGACTGGAATGGGTGAATTTAACTCAGATAACCATTATATCAACCACTGTGGGCAAGAATCCCTTAGAAGAAATGGCATAGCCATCATAGTCAACAAAAGAGTCTGAAATACAGTACTTGGATGCAGTCTCAAAAACGACAGAATGATCTCTGTTCGTTTTCAAGGCAAACCATTCAATATCACCATAATCCAAGTCTATGCCCCAACCAATAACACTGAAAAAGCTGAAGTTGAACAGTTCTATGAAGACTTACAAAACATTCTAGAACTAACACCCCAAAAAGATGTCCTTTTCATTATAGGGGACTGGAATGCAAAAGTAGGAAGTCAAGAAACACCTGGAGTAACAGGCAAATTTGGCCTTGGAATATGGAATGAAGCAGGGCAAAGATTAATAGATTTTTGCCAAGAAAATGCACTGATCATAGCAAACACCCTCTTCCAACAACACAAGAGAAGACTCTACACATGGACATCACCAGATGGTCAATATCGAAATCAGATTGATTATATTCTTTGCAGCCAAAGATGGAGAAGCTCTATACAATCAGCAAAAAAAAGACCGGGAGCTGACTGTGGCTCGGATCATGAACTCTTTATTGCCAAATTCGGACTTAAATTGAAGAAAGTAGGGAAAACCACTAGACCATTCAGGTATGACCTAAATCAAATCCTTTACGATTATACAGTAGAAGTGAGAAATAGATTTAAGGGATTAGATTTGATAGACAGAGTGCCTGAAGAACTATGGATGGAAGTTTGTGACATTGTACAGGAAACAGGGATCAAGACCATCCCAAGAAAAAGAAATGCACAAAGGCCAAGAGGTTGTCTGAGGAGGCCTTACAAAGAGCTATGAAAAGAAGAGAAGCGAAAGGCAAAGGGGAAAGGGAAAGATATACCCATTTGAATGCAGGGTTCCAAAGAATAGCAAGGAGAGATAAGAAAGCCTTCCTGAGCAATCAATGCAAAGAAATAGAGGAAAACAATAGTATTGGAAAAACTAGAGATCTCTTCAAGAAAATTAGAGATACCAAGGGAACATTTCATGCAAAGATGGGCACAATAAAGGACTGAAATGGCATGAACCTAACAGAAGCAGAAGATATTAAGAAGAGGTGGCAAGAATACACAAAACTATACAAAAAAGATCTTCATGACCCAGATAATCACGATGGTGTGATCACTCACCTAGAGTCAGACATCCTGGAATTTGAAGTCAAGTGGGCCTTAGGAAGCATCACTACGAACAAAGCTAGTGGAGATGATGGATTTTCAGTTGTGCTATTTCAAATGCTAAAAGATGATGTTGTGAAAGTCCTGCACTCAATATGCCAGCAAATTTGGAAAACTCAGCAGTGGCCACAGGACTGGAAAAGGTCAGTTTTCATTCCAGTCCCAATGAAAGGCAATGCCAAAGAATGCTCAAACTACCACACAATTGCACTCATCTCACACACTGGTAAAGTAATTCTCAAAATTCTCCAAGCCAGGCTTCAACAGTACATGAACCATGAACTTCCAGATGTTCAAGCTGGATTTAGAAAAGGCAGAGGAACCAGAGATCTAATTGCCAACATCCATTGGATCATCGAAAAAGTAAGAGAGTTCCAGCAAAACATCTACTTCTGCTTTATTGACCACACCAAAGCCTTTGATTGTGTGGATCACAACAAACTGTGGAAAATTCTTCAAGAGATGGGAATACCAGACCACCTGACCTGCCTCTTGAGAAATCTGTATGCAGGTCAGGAAGCAACAGTTAGAACTGGACAGGAAACAGCAGACTGGTTCCAAATCGGGAAAGGAGTATGTCAAGGCTGTATATTGTCACCCTGCTTATTTAACTTATATGCAGAGTACATCATGAGAAATGCTGGGCTACATGAAGCACAAGCTGGAATCAAGATTGCCGGGAGAAATATCAATAACCTCAGATATGCAGATGACACCACCCTTATAGCAGAAAGTGAAGAAGAACTAAAGAGACTCTTGATGAAAGTGAAAGAGGAGAGTGAAAAAAGCTTAAAACTCAACATTCAGAAAACTAAGATCATGGCATCTGGTCCCATCAATTCATGGCAAATAAATGGGGAGACAATGCAAACAGTGACAGACTTTATTTTTTGGTCTCTAAAATCACTTCAGATGGTAACTGCAGCCATGAAATTAAAAAACGCTTGCTCCTTGGAAGAAAAGTTATGACCAACCTAGACAGCATATTAAAAAACAGAGACATTACTTTGCCAACAAGGTCCATCTAGTCAAAGCTATGGTTTTTCCAGTAGTCATGTATGGATGTGAGAGTTGGACCATAAAGAAAGGTGAGCACTGAAGAATTGATGCTTTTGAACTGTGGTGTTGGAGAAGACTCTTGAGAGTCCCTTGGACTGCAAGGAGATCCAACCAGTCCATCCTAAAGGAGATGAGTCCTGAATATTCATTGGAAGGACTGATGCTGAAGCTGAAACTCCAATACTTTGGCCACCTGATGCGAAGAGCTGACTCATTTGAAAAAACCCTGATTCTGGGAAAGATTGAAGGTGGGAGGAGAAGGGGATGACAGGATGAGATGGTTGGATGGTATCACCAACTCAATGGACATGAGCTTGAGTTGGTGATGAACAGGGAGGCCTGGCATGCTGTAGTCCATGGGGTCGCAAAGAGTTAGACACAACTGAGCAACTGAACTGAATGCCCCTACTAGTCCCCGTCATCACATATTGATGCTGCTTATGATTGTTCCATATATTATCAATTGTCTACCCCATTTTGTCTCTGTCCAGGTCAACAAGCTACAACATGCAGTGACAGTTCAACAAGGATATATAAACCTATAGTGCACCAGAGAAAATATCACTCACCCTTAGATGGACACTGCTATAAGGACTCTGAGGCCTGAGACTAGCAAGAGGGGGAGGCCCAGTGCCCCTCACTGTCCCAGTTCAGCAGGAAGTAGCCAGAAAGACCTCAACGCCCCTATTCCCAAAGAATTGGGCCTCCCATCTCTTGAGGGGGGAATGTTAGGTAGTTAGAATAGGAAAAAGGATTCCAGAATGGCAGTGGCTAAAAGAAAAGGAAGGCAAAAGCCCACAAAACTAGAACAAAGGAAAGTCCAAGGACCGGAGTGGGGGCCTCAGGTAAAACAAACAGCATTCCTGGCTAGCCCAGTTTACACAGGGCAGGTCCAGGGGGAGGAGAAAAAATGTATAAAAAGAGAAGCCACAATTGGGCTGGGGGCCTCTCTTCTCTTCGCGTCTTTTGGGTCGGCATGCCCTCATGCCTCATGCCTCGAGAATGTATTTTCCTTTACTTTCTAAATAAAACTGAGCTGTAACATAAAGCTGTAACACTAGTCTGTCCAAGGGCTGTAACGCTGGTCTGTCTGTCCCTTCAAATTTTTGCTGTGACGAGACAGACTGAGGAAATTACAAACTCCCCCAACATACCTATTTGTCTGGAAATGGTTGTTTCTAGGTTTTAGTTAACAAATCATGGTGTTATGAACAATCCATTCTGGTAGACATTAACACACATTTCTGTAGGATATACACATAGGGAATTGCCAGGTACATAAAACTGCTGGCTTCTCTGATTATTCCTGAAGATAGATTCCTAGCAGTTAAATTAATGGATCAGAAGTTCTACACTTGGAAGAGGATTCAGGACCTCTGTGAATTTACTCCATAATCAGCAAGATAGCCTTTATCCTAGTTTAATTCTTATTTTTTTTAATTTAAATTTACTTTTAATTGGGAAGATAATTGCTTTACAATGTTGTGTTGGTTTCTGCCATACAATGACATGAAGCAGCTATTAAGTATAATATATATTCTCTTGAGCTCCCCCACCCCCACAAGTTTAATTCTTCTACAGTGTAAACTAGCTACACTTTGTTCAGTGTGGGAACAAACTATAGAATCAGTAAGCAATTTCCTTGTTGTTTTCCTAAAGTTTATATGGAACTGTATTTCTTTCATGCAGTCTAATGCCTTCCAATTCATATGGGTTTGTGTAGTGATTATGGCTGATTGACTGGAAAGCTTAGAACTGTTGAACCTCATTGTATAGAAACATCAATTAACCATGATCAAATTAATAAAGACATTGATTCAGTGTGCTTTATTTCAGGATTCACTTTCCAGAGCTTAAATTCAGTCAACTGAATGTTTTAATATATGTGCTTCTATGTTGTTTTCACTTTAGCAAATGTGAAATGTGTTTGTTCATTCACCTGTTTTGTGTCCTTCCTTGAATGCAGGGCTGAATCCTAATCAACGCCTAAAATCTTGCCTTGGCTGTGGTGGATGTTCAGTAACTGTGTGTTGGAATAGTGTTGGATTAACACATTATTTGGGGTTCCCCAGTAGCTCAGCAGGAGAAAATCTGCCTGCAGTGCAGGAAACGCAGGAGATTTGAGTTTGTTCCCTGGGTTGGGATGATCCCATAGAGGAGGAAATGGCAACCCACTCCAGTATTCTTGCCTGGAGAATCCTATGGACAGGGGAGCCTGATGTATTATAGTCCAGTTCAGTTCAGTTCAGTCGCTCAGTCGTGTCTGACTCTTTTCAACCCCATGGACTGTAGCATGCCAGGCTTCCCTGTCCATCACCAACTCCCAGAGCTTACTCAAACTCATGTTTATCGAGTCAATGATGCCATCCAACCATCTCATTCTCTGTCATCCCCTTCTCCTCCGGCTGTCAATCTTTCCCAGCATCAGGATCTTCCAATGAGTCAGTTCTTCACATCAGGTGGCAAAAATATTGGAGTTTCAGCTTCAACATCAGTCCTTCCAATGAATATTCAGGGTTGATTTCCTTTAGGATGGACTGGTTGGATCTCCTTGCAGTCCAAGGGACTCTCAAGAGTCTTTTCCAACACCACAGTTCAAAAGCATCAATTCTTCGGTGTTCAGCTTTCTTTATAGTCCAACTCTCACATCCATATATAACTATTGGAAAAACCATAGCTTTGACTAGATGGACGTTTGTTGGCAAAGTAATGTCTCTGCTTTTTAATATGCTAAGTTGGTCATAACTTTTCTTCCAAGGAGCAAGCGTCTTTTAATTTCATGGCTGCAGTCACCATCTGCAGTGATTTTGGAGCCCCCCAAAATAAAGTCTGTCACTGTTTGCATTGTTTCCCCATCTATTTGCCATGAAGTGATGGGACTGAAGCCATGATCTTAGTTTTTTGAACATTATGTTTTAAGCCAGCTTTTTCACTCTTCTCTTTCACTTTTATCAAGAGGCTCTTTAGTTCCTCTTCGCTTTCTGCCATGAGGGTGGTGTCATCTGCATATCTGAGGTTATTGATATTTCTTCCAGCAATCTTGATTCCAGCTTGTGCTTCATCTAGCCTGGCATTTCACATGATGTACTCTGCATATAAGTTAAATAAGCAGGGTGACAATATTCAGCCTTGACGTACTCCTTTCCTGACTTCGAACCAGTCTGTTTTTCCATGTTCAGTTCTAACTGTGGCTTCTTGACCTGCCTACAGATTTCTCAAGAGGCAGGTCAGGTGGTCTGGTATTCCCATCTCTTGAAGAATTTTCCACAGTTTGTTGTGATCCACACAATCAAAGGCTTTGGTGTAGTCAATAAAGCAGATGTTTTCTGGAACTCTCATGCTTTTTTGATGATCCAATGGATGTTGGCAATTTGATCTCTGGTTCCTTTCTGGCCATTACATTCCCATGCCATTACAGTCTATGGGGTCATAGAGTTGGACATGACTGAGTACACATATACACACCACATTATTTGAAATTGTTGCCTTTTTGTATTTTTGCTCTTCCTTAGTATGTTAAGTGTATTAATGATTATGATCATTTTGACTTTACAAAGCACCTTCTTTTCCCCTTAGGAGCTGTGAGGTGACAGGTTATTTTGATTCTTTTTGATTTGGAATAATTATTTTGACATTTAAATGAGCCTCTGTCTGAATGTGCCCAAATTTTCATTTCTATCTTTTTAAACTTTCCTGCTCCTCAGAATTTTCAGGCTTATAAGACTGCAGGTAATTAATAATCTCCATCACTGCATCCCAGATAGACATGGGAGTTTCCAGAAAGGAAGCAGAAACAAGTTTAAATAGAATAACGCTTAGCAGTGAGATAACATGTTATACCTGAAAGCCTTCGCAGACATTACCTAATCGATTTTCCAACACATTGGAGAAGTAGGAAATGGGTTTTTATTATATTTTAATGCTGAGAAAGTGAGATATGCCTTTAATCTCTTAACTCTTCCTGAGAAGTGGATATTCACAACTTTCTTTGTTTAAAATCATAAAGACATTTTTTTGCAGCCAGGTTTACATGATAGATTTCTGTCTTTTTAAGCTTAATCTTTTAAGAGACTCATCCCTTGACCTTCCATTTTTCTGAGAAGGAGGCAGCTGTGTCAACTTCAAAGCTTATTGATTTCATTTTCACAAAGCCAACACACTAGGCAGTTTCCAGAAGCAGTAAGCTCCTTTTGCTCCTTCACCATCCTTGGAGAAACAAGAGAATAGAGCAGATGCCAACTCAGAACACAAAGTAACATCTAATTCCCCCTGAAGGATGGTCTGGTGGTGGGTAGAGTTAGTTTGTCCCATGTGTTTGAAGGCCAGATTGCTTACGTGAGTTACTTATGTTCATCTAGTTAGGAAAGGAGTCTAGTCATAGGTGATCCCTTTCCCAATATTTTTTGGTTCTTAACCTTTTTTCCTTCAAGACATATGTTTACTTTGCCCAGAGGTCTAGCTCTAATACCTTTTCTCTTCTAGTCAAGAAAATATAGTGAGTAAATATTTTTAATTTTGTTACTACTTAAATTTTTTGAAGAAATGAAATATTTACTTCATTACTTTATTAGTAATAACAAATGATTTGCAACATATCTCACAACTAATTATGACCAAATGGTATGTTCATAGTTACAACTTTACATAAGATTTTTTAAATTAACTTTTTCAAAATAGTAAGTAGACATTGTTATCTTTTTCAGTATATTTTATTTCTTCAACAGAAACAAACAAACCCAACAGTCTTCCTCTCACTTGCTTACATAAGGTATAGTTCTTTTTATTTTTTTCACTGTTGATTTTCTTTAAGTCATTTTTGTCTATTGTGAGCCAAGCCCTTTCTGAATCCTAGAGAAGTGGCAAGAGGTGAGCCACCCTTACCTTGAATAGCCTACAATCAAGCACAAGTGATTGTTTTGAGGAAATAACTTGTACTGGGAAAATCACTTAACCTCTCCAAAGTTCAGTTTCCTCATCTAAATAGTGGATTAATAATACCTGCTTAAAAGGTATCATTATGAGGACTTAAGGAAATAATTCACATGATAGCACTTAATACTGGCACAAGGTACACACTCAGAGACTATTCAGTTTACTTCTGGAGAACCATGCAAGACACTATCATTAGATTATTAAATTATAATATGAAGGCTATTTTAAAAACATGAATTGAGAGACATAAGCAAGAACTGAGAGCTAGAATTTATTAGGAAAGGATCTGTGGAGGATATGAGGTTTGAGGAGGCTCAGAGCTTAAATGATGAAGCTGTAGGTATTATCAGGGTAAGGAATGGATTGGCTCTGATTTGGAGAAAGAGTTTGGACTCCCCTACTTAAGTTTCATCAGCTTTTTATGCCAACATTGTATCTGCATTGATTCCCAAGTGACTTCACAGAAAATAATTCTGTATTCTGTGGTAAAACCCTGAGCTAATCCTTGTTAGTGTTACTGCTATTTTCATGGCAACCATCAGATGACATATAATCTTAGTGAGGCAAGATGTGAGAAGTATTTTCATCAACAAATGCCCAAATTTACTGGTGGAATGTCCCATGGGAGATAACCTTATCACTTAGCTGCTGTCCCCCAAATCTAAACCCTGCTCTTCTACATTTCTGTGTTTGAACATTTAGGAGATATTTTTAAGAAAAAAAAATCTTGCCATGGATTTTCTCCCATAATGGAATATCATTACGCTTGAATTCTGTTTGAATAGTTTTTGAAAATTGGACATAAGTGATAAGATAAATCTGAGAGGTGGGAAAGGCTTTATATTTCATTTATAAATATTTCTGTGACTATTGATAAAGTTTTGTAACTACTGGTAATAGGTATGAAGGTAAAATTGACCTGATCATCTTTTGTTGATTTTACTGAAAGATTTAAAACTAAAATTCTTAATATTTAAATATAAAAATTTCTTGCTGAAAACTGAACTCACTCTGTAATATGGGGGGTTTTATAGAATTTATTTTGTTTTCTGTGACATTTAAGGAATATGTTATAGAGGATTTGTAAATGGACTTGATGTGGGTAGAAGGGGGAAAAGGAGAAGTCTGGGATAATTCCTTTGTGCAGGGCTAAAACTCCTAAGAATGGAGTTGCCATTTCCTAAAGGGAAGAGGCCGGAGAAACATGTTTGGGTGGAGGTCCTAGAACCAAGAGTTCCGCTTTTGTACGTGTTGAGTTTGAGATGCACATCAGCTATCCACCTGGACTTTTTGAGTAGGCAGTTGGAGGAGCCAGAAGTCAGAGCTGGGGATAAATTACAAAAGCAGTCTGAAAGCATTCAGGAAGAAGTGCTCACCGGAGACCTGGTTGTTGCTGGTAAACCTACCCAAGGTAGTTATGAGGAGGAGTCTTTTCCCTTGGGTGTGGTTGTAGAGTGGCATTTTCATTGGCTTTTGGATTAGACCTGTTTTTGAATACTAGGTCTATCATTTACTAATTAAGTGACCTCAACCATGTGAGTTAATCTCATTTAGCTTCACTTTCTTCACCTATAAAACAGGTTAACAGGACATATCCCATACCATTGTTAAGATAAAATGAAATAACATATGTTTCTTAGAGCAGTGGTTGGATGTGGTAAGTGCTTTAAAAGTATTCATTATCTTCTTTTTCTTCAGATTTAGTTTGTTGCATTCAATCCAAACTAACAAAGCATGAGCTTCTCTTCCAAAATAAAATAAACCTGAATTTAAAGTCTACTCTCACATATACTTTTGGGAGTGCCTACTTAATGATAAGTTCCAAAAAGGATTTGATTCAAATCTATTTCCTATCAATCAATAATGACGTTATAAAATAAAGGATTTTTGTGCAGATCCTCTGCAACTTGGCCTCATTAGGGTTGTCATTCTCTCCATCAATCTCTGTGCCAAATTTTCTTGGCTCTTTAAGACCAACCTGCCTTCTTTTACATTTAATCTTTTGGGCTTTCTCTGCCAATGACTTCAACATCAGATCTTCAATCCAGTTGATCTTTGAGATTATTAGAGCTATGATAGTGATGGAGACAACAAATCAGCAGAACAGTTAGCACATACAGTACTTAACTGTGCACTAGATGCTCTTCTCAGTACTTTATATAGATTAGTTTATTTCACCTGCACAACAGGCTTTTGAGGTAGCTACCACTCTATCTTCATTTACAAGTGAGGAAACTAAGGCACAAAGAGTTGAGTAGTTTTGCCTCAGGTTACACAATGCAGTAACTGGGAGAGAAGAAAGACTGTGCTCTTTTCAGAGGTTGAGTTTGGAAGACAGTTTTCCCACAAGAACAGTCTTTTTCATCTCTGTATCCTCAATTAAAAGTATAGAAAGCAAATTAAAAAAAAAAAAAAAAAGGAGGGGGGAGACCAAGTTAATCAAAAGCTCTGATTGTGAATACAGTATACTGGCAACATCTGGGGCCTGTTTTATTTTATGAGTCCTCACAGGACATTTAAAAATAAAAATTTAAAAATCTATTCTGACTTCTTCTGAAATATTTTTTATTCAACTAGCAGTAGGGATCTGACATTGAATAATGACGCTCCTCCAGAAACAAAAGCAGATTAACATTTGTCCTTTTTTTTCAATTAAAAGCCTGTGCTGCCAGATTTGCTGGTCTTTGATGCTGAAGGATTACTGTTTGTGACGTGATTAAAAGATGATAATAAAACTAGTATTGTGCTCTAATTTTAAAGTTAGTTCAAATAAAATTAGACATGACCCCTAAGGGCAGTTTTTCACAGATCCATATAAACAGGCATTCCCTTCCATGAATAATAAACATTGTTAGTAGCATCAGACTTTCCTCATTCCAGGGGATGAGTTTTTAGCATATCTGAAAGTCATCCACTCTGTGGCTTTTTGTCTAAAAGAAGAAAAATCGTATTAAAACGGAAAGAAACTGAAAATGGGAGCCAGGCACCAACCAGCTGTGTGATCTTAGACAGGACCTTACTGTCACTCATTCAAATCATATTATAGCCTATACAAGGTCATGCTGGGTTCCCACTGGTGTGCACAGTTGTGTGTATCAGTTTAGCACACACGTTGGGTCATAGGTTCTTTTATTCTGGTTTGTTCGTCTGTGGTGCTTACCATACCCCACTAGCAGTTTTCTCACCATGGCCCCCTAGTTTTAGGGGCCCTTCTTCCCCAGGCCCATCCAACTATCTCTGCTTAAGGAAATCTTTCCTACCAAGATTCAACCCAAACCCCATCTTCTAGGGAAGTCTTCAGTAATCACACCTAGCTTCTCTTAGCTGCTTTCACCAATTTTCAGTTCAAGGTCAACCGTATACTGCAGCTCAAGATTAACTGCATGTGCTGAAACCCTAATATAGCTGTGACTCCATGTGGCTCAGTCTGTCCAAGACATTAAGTACAATTTAACTTTCAACCTAGATTTCTCCCTGACAATATGTGTTGACTCCTTCTTCCACTTTACTTTCAATATGTTTTCTTGCTCTTCTGTAAGTCTTTGGTCTAATTTTTTTTTTTTAATCTTTTTCTCTAGGTACAACTTTCTCTGTTATTCTCCATTGCCCCTTGTCTGTGTGGACTCACTGCCAGGAATGACACTGACAAAAGCAAAGTATCCTTAGAGGGAAGAGGAATGAAGCAGGGAGAGGATCTAAGCAAGCAAAATGTAACATCTTCTGAGGATGCTACAGAAGGAAGAGACGTGAACACTTTGACATAAATAAACATTATCCTCCCACCATGCCGAGATCATTGGGAGAAGCTCCGAATTGGGTAAGAAACAGTCATTCACTTCCTCTAAGAAGTTACACAAAGTCTTAGCTTTGAAATATTCCAAAGCATTTTATTGTTAGGGCCCAACAGTGTTTTCAGGTTCCACCCGTTCTCTAAAATCAGTGGTAACTGAGATGTCCTTCAGGGTCATTGAATGGTGAGATTTTAGATGTTTGGTTGTTTAGTCCCAATGCTGGGATACTGACACTATCAAATGGAGGGAGTTTTCTGTTTTGCAAACTGTGTATGGGGGAAGGGGAGTAATTCGAGCAATAGTTAAACAAGAAGACATTCTCTCTCAGGAGCAAAAGGAAAAAAAGTGGTCCAGCCTGTGCATAGGCTGCCCTCTTTATTTTAGTGTGCACACATGCACACACACTCTGATGACAGGCCATCAGCACTCCATGCCCTACCTTCAGCCCTAATGCAGATGTTCCCACAGGGGCTGCCCCCTAGTAAGGAGGTACCCCCAAGATTCCCCAGCTTTGGAAACAGACTCACATATTTTATTCATGGCAGTACATGCTCTCGTTGGCTGCCTGGGACTGCTTTTTCTTCTTCCTCCTCCCCCAGGTGAGGCAGCCAGCACCTCTCAGGAAGCCTCTCAGAGATGGTAAAAATCCATGCCTCTGAGTGGAAAGAGCTCTGCAGTCTTGTGATTTAAGTTTGAATTCACTGACTAGCTGTGTGATCTTCAGTTCAGTTCAATTCAGTCGCTCAGTTGTGTCCGACTCTTTGCGACCCCATGAATCGCAGTAAGCCAGGCCTCCCTGTCCATCACCAACTCCTGAAGTTCACTCAGACTCAGGCAAGTCATTAAACCTCTTTGAACCTCAGTCTCCTCACCTCTAAAATGGGCATAAAAAATTATTTGCCAGTTCTTAACATGTGCAGTTCTTGGCACCTGCTACTGCTGCTAAGTCGCTTCAGTCGTGTCCGACTCTGTGCGACCCCATAGACGGCAGCCCACCAGGCTCCCCGTCCCTGGGATTCTCCAGGCAGGAACACTGGAGTGGGTTGCCATTTCCTTCTCCAATGCATGAAAGTGAAAGTGAAGTCGCTCAGTCGTGCCCGACTCTTCTCGACCACATGGACTGCAGCCTACCAGGCTCCTCCATCCATGGGATTTTCCAGGCAAGAGTACTGGAGTGGGGTGCCATTGCCTTCTACCTGGTAGGTACTAAAAGTGCTGTGCTAAGTCATGTCAGTTGTGTCCGACTTTATGACTCTATGGACTGTAGCCCACCAGACTCCTCTGCCCATGGGATTTCCCAGGCAAGAATACTGGAATGGGTTGCCATGCCCTCCTCCAGGGTATTTTCCCAACCCAGGGATTGAACTCCCGTCTCTTGCGTCTCCTGCATTGGGAGGCAGGTTTTTTTTACCACAAGCATTAGCCCATACCTAGTAGCTATTACTGTATCCATGTGATGAAGTGAGGGGAGTCTAGCCATTCTCCTCACTCTGCTTCTCCAGATGGGGTCCCCAAACAAACAGCAGTAACTGTTAGCACATTAGGAAGACAGGTCTGCTGAGTCACACTTGGCACTAAACCAGATCCCCAGGTTTACTCCTCTGCACATTAGCCTGTGGGAGAGCTACAGCCATGGCTAGTCCAGCTGTACTTAGTCTTGTGGGACCCCCACAGGCCTGTATCTCAAGTTGAGCATAGCCTCCTCTTTAGCCCCCTCCAGAATCCAGCCACATGACACACTGGTATGTACTACAGGCTTCATATTTAATCTTCATGAGTCAGCTCATTTTACCTTCAAACAGTCCTAGGAAGGAATGCTGTTCTCTCCCATTTTCCAAATGGGAAAACCAACTCTATAAGATGAAAATATCTTCTCTATCATCACCCAGCTCATCTGTCACAGAGGCAGGGTTGAAACCCAGGGTCATTTGAATCCAGAAGCTTAACTGACAAAGAGCCTCTCCCTGACTAGCCTCTTGCTAGGCTTCTCTAAGCACTCTTGCTGACTGGGCCTCATGCTCAGCCTACAAAAACTACAGACTCTCAGTATGAATGATGTGGTTCCCCCCTCCCCCTCAACCACATCCGAAGACCTGAACAGACACTAATAGTTTCTAGCAGCTCAAGGCCACATCCCTAGGATGGCTGGAGCCTGGCGAATGTGCCTGCCTGAGGAAACTCAAGGCTGCCAGAAGTTATTGCCAGTTTATTCCATCCAGTGCTTCAAGATAGGACCCTGCCTTCCTGTCTCTGTGGGAGGCTAGGAGCCTAGATTCTTTAAGTGCCAGTTAGCAAACCCAGATAAATTTCATGTGGACTGGTGCCCTCCATCTTCCCACTTTCTGTTGATTTAGCAGGAATTTCCCTGTGTAATCCCCACCATTGCCCCTCCCTGCTTTCATTCTCTCCCTAAGATGCCCCCTGTACAAATGGAAGCTGAGGTCAGTTCATGCTGGGCCCTCATTCTTACTGCAGTAGAGTATAACTAATATTTGTCCTTAACACTTTAGTGTCTATGTTTTTCTGTGACAGCTCTTTACCACTAGGTTATCTATCTAATACTGATAAAAATTCCCTGAAATCATTTCTCTATTCAGCCATCTTGATTAAAAGAACTCTGTTCCCAGAGTATTTGTCCAATAGATGGTCACAGGTTTGGACCACTGGTTGCTGGAGCCTGGTACTCTCCCGTTTTTCTGCTGTGATGCTTACATGCGTTGGCAAGTTCAATGGTGGGGAGAGGGCTGTAGCCTCGTGGCACCATGGAGGGCAGTATAAATACTGATCCAGAGATCCCAGAGATGCTCAACCACAACTTCAGCTCTGGGCTTGCCCCCCAGTTTCCCTGGGACTACAGAGAGGCCAGCAGCAGCATAGCCCTGGCCTCCCCAAGGCATCCCTGGGGAACTCAGAAGCTCTGGGTTGTTACAGGAGCCCCCTCTTAGATGAACACTGGGGACTCTGGAATGGGGATGCTGCCAGAGAATGCAGGAGCCTATTCTTTCAACATCACTTCCAGTGACATTCTCCTAAAGGGGCCCCAACCAGAGGAGTTCTCTGGAATCCAGTCTCTTTCTTACAGCCTTTCTAGGATTATTCTGGAATTATCTGATAGTATATGAAATCAAGGCTGGGAGGAACACAGGCAGCTGTGGATGCCAGGACCACACGTAACTGCAGGGAGCATGAGGTGGGGGAGAATGGGAAGAGAGGGCTAGACGCCCCATCACAGCTGGCATTCTAGATGGAACTCTGAGCCCTGCAACTGTCATGGGGCCACTGGGGAGGGCTCAGTCCAATGGGAATCTAGCCTCTGATGCCAAGAGATGAGCAGAGGAATTGTGTGTCCAATTGCTTTGAGACAGAAAGTCGATGTGAAAAAAAATCAGTATGTTATGATGACATTTTGTTCCCATACCCAAGACAGGCTAATAAGAAGGCAGACCCAGCCACATAGAGATGGTGGCAAGAGATTAAGTGTGCCACAAATAAAGCTGGTCAGGTACCCTCATCACCCGCCAAGCTTGTTCATGCCCAAGCATGCATGTACAACCACACACGGACTCCTACTCCAGAGAAGCACAATGCTGTCACAGCACCACATTAGTTAGCACATTTGGCCAACCAGAAATGCCAGCTGTTTGCTGAAGGTAGGGGAAAAAAGAGAGATGAAGACCAGGTTAAATTTCCTTTATTCTTCAGATTTTTTGTTCATAACTCGTTAAGACCCCTGCCCCTCATCCTCCACCTTTCCTTTTTTTTTTTAATTTTAACTTTTTTTTTTTTTTTGCAGCCCTTTGCAGCATTAGGGAACTTTGAACCAGCTCTAATCTTCCTTTATTCCTTCTTTATCCTGGTGAACTTTGGAGAGCAGAAGCAGCTTTTAAAAACTCAAAGTGTCACGCTAAGACCTAAACTTACTGTTTTGTCACATTTAGAATCAACACCAAACTCCCCACTAAAGGCCCTGAGGTCTCACATGGCCCAGCACCTTCTACCTTCTGGTATCCCACACCCAGACACACTGGACTGCCATGCAGGGCCTCTGCATCTGCTGTTCCTTCTTCTGAAGCACCCTTGCCCATTCTTATCATGCAGGTCTTGCTCAAATGCCTCTTCTGGAATGAGTTTTCCCTTCTTCAGCCCTCAGCTCCCACCCCCTAGCAGTGCCTATTAGAGCACCCACATCACCCACCACCATCTCAGATACTCGCCACCGTCCCCTACCTGAAAGAACACCCACCTGGGGCGGTTACAACCACACGCCTTCAGGGCACCAGGGGTCAGGGGGCCAAGGGACCCCTGGTGTCAGCAACTGTGCCAGTTTGTTTTCCTGCACATTCCCCAAGGCCTAGACTAGTGCCCAACCAAGAGGAAGGGTACAGTTGACAGTGGTGAGTGGAATTATTTCACAGGATGGGAGATCCTGGATAAGGGGCTGCTGGAGGCCGCATCTCTGTGAGTCACATCCTTTAAGCACGCTCACTGTCCCACCCAGGGCTTCCCCTTTCCCCACAGAACCTGAGGGAGACGTGCGGTCGCCCCACAGCTTCTATTTTCATCCCTGCAGCTGCACTAGTTAACAAGCAAGGTTAACTTCAGAGGCCATGAGAGAAACCTGAGAGTCACGTGATACACATGCCAGAGCACTTCCTTTTTCAAACCCCTCCTTACTAAGACTCAAAGCAAGAATTCAGGCTGCTAGAACCCTGCCAGTTTTCAAAAGGTTTGACAGTGCGGCTGGTGTGATAGCAATTCATTGTGGGGGAGGAGTTGAATTTAACTGTCTTTGTGAACAACAAGCAGTAGAGGAGGGCCTGCCTCCCCAGACCACTGAGGCAAGGACATCTGAGGAGCATTTTCACAAGCCCCCATGACTCCCCAATACCCTGAAGGCATGCGGTTGTAGCATCAGGTGGGTGTTCTCTCTGGTAAAGCAGTTCCTTGAGGGGGCCAGGTCTGCAAGGCAGCAGACAGTGAAGGGTGATCCCTGCCAATGTGGTCTGACCTGAAACGGGCAACTGTTGGCCACATTATCCCAGATCATGAGATTAGCAGACCAGGCCCTAAGAGCCAGTGGCTTATCTCCACCCACTGCCTGGGCTCATGGGCACCCATTCCTTGAACTCAGACCTCAAGTGAGCAAGTATGTCCACCTATCTCTGTGGGAAAAGTACTGCTCTCTGGATTGTAATGGCATATTTCCCACCACCTCCTCTCCCCACAAATATTCTGACTACAGAGCCGATGGAGGATGGCCCTCACACACCAGAATGCCATGGTCTTTTGCTGACCTTTAGATGAGTAGCATTGAGGTGGCTGGTTTGGGACCTACTATGGGTCACTGTGTCTTTGCCCTCCATGCGTACAGGGAGGCTGATGCACTGGGCAGGATCTTGTGTAAACTCAAATATGCGGAGGCAACTGAATTACTGAAACAGGGGTTGAAGTGATAGCCTTCATTCTCCATTCTTTTTATATGATATAGAGCATTCATGATGTCTCTTTAGTATACATTCTTATTCTTTCATGTCTCCAAAGTTTCTTTCTAAATTAACATTTCAGTGTTCTGTGTTTTGGATATTCAAAGAAAATCAGATGGCGGTGGCTTCATGATTTGGGTTTCATTCCTTTTTCCCAGGAGTTCTCCTACCCCAGGCTTGTAGGCTGCAGCCATCAGCTGAGAGAAGGGGTGGGGAGGGCCAGAGCAGCAGGCCCTGGGAGCAACCACAGGCCCAGCAGGTCTCCTAATACTCATGCAGATGCCCACAGCCTTTGCACACCACAGCCAGAGAGAAGGGGCCCGGCTGCCCATCCAGCTCCTGGCCTGAAGACCAGCTCTTCAGGCTCTGTGCCAAAACCCACTCAGCTCTTGGTTACTCCTCTTCCTCCTTGCCTGAAACAGGCAACTCCAGGCTTCTTACAGAAGTGTGTTCTGTGGGGACCCACCAAGGCCAACTTCACAAGGGTCCCAGGACAGAGCTGCCGGGAGGGGTGCACGGAGCACACACACCAGGCCTTTCACATTTGGGCACAACAAGGCTGGTGGGGACGATCTGGCTCCTGCGGGTCTAACTGTGGTGCTTCAGCTCCATCTTGGCCACTGCTGCTTGGTGCACCTCATCAGGGCCATCAGCAAAGCGCAGGGCTCGGGCCCCAGCGAAGAACTGAGCCAGTGGGTAGTTGCTGCTCAGCCCTGCTGCTCCGAAGGCCTGGAAGACACAGAGCAGGAGGGGAGGAAGCCCTGGGTGAGCCCTCATCCCGGAGAGCCCCACGAACAAGTGCCTGCTCCTAAGATGTGAGGACAGCTCAGAACAGCCACATTGCAAAGCTGTCCCCTGACACCTGTGTGACAACAGTGTTCTGTAAGACTCCAGGTGGGGCCTCACTAGCCGTCCCAGGGACACCAGGCTCCCCAGGTCTGCTTTGCTAGTTGACTTCTGCTGTTGGGAAGTCCTTCTCTAGGGCCTATGGATTGAGATTTGGGAAGGAGGCATCTCTGTGTGGTTAGGAGGCTGGGCCTGTGTAAGAAGGACCTAGGTTCCCCAAAATCTGAGCTCAGCTCCTTGCAAGCTGAGTGACCTTGGACAAATCACTTTGCTGTGCTTCTGTTTCCATGTATTCAAAATGGAAGCAGGAATAGGACCCCTCATAGGGTTGTATCTGGGGAGGAAAAGGACAGTCATTATGGGGGGTGTGCAACCAAGGGCGGCTGTTAGTTTACAGGAGGTTGGGCAGCTGAAGGAGAGGAATTTTGAATCTTGTGAATAATTCAGAAGAACCAGTGATCCATCATCTGTGCTCACCTGAATAGCACGATCAATCACTCGGGAAGCCATGGATGGGGCCACCATTTTAATCATGGCAATATCCAGAGCTGCAGCCTACAAGGAAGAGGAGTTGTGGTGAGGAGGGCAGACCCCAGGGCGGAATGCGTGGAAGACTGATCAGTTTCACAGGGAGGAGTAGAAACAGCAGCTCAGAATAGAGATCTGAGGTCCTGCTGGACCACAAGCCTTGCCTGGTGCATGGACCCTGCCCAGCACCAATGGGTGGAGAGGCAGTGGGGGTGACATGGAAAGTGACTTAGGATGCTGTGTGGTGTGGGAAGCTGCCTTGTCAAGGAAAGACAAGGGGTATCTTCCCAGGTGACAGGCAGCATCACTGCACACACAATGCAGAGTGGGGACTGGCCTGAGCCTCATTTGGGGTCACAACCAGCTCTGTTTCCAAAGGAAAGGTGGCATGAGGCCAGCCAGGACTCTGGGGAGTTGAAGTACAAGCATCTTCCCTGAGTTTGGGATTTCAATCAAAGCCTCTGAGAGCCCTCATACCTGGCACTAGATGACCAAGAAACTAGGAACTTGAGCCTGGGTCACCCCTGCTACCGAGGCCTCTGAGCTAAGGGTTAGAGACCCAGGAGAGAGATGGAGAAGACATCTCTCCCGAGAGATGGATGGAGAGATGGATTGACATGGCATCATGCCTGGTGTTAGGAGGCACGCAGAAAGAGCCATTTAAGGAATAATGTCATGTTGAAAATAAAGCTTCTCCTCTGGTTAACTCCCTGGCTTATTCTCAGTTTGCCTGATGCCTGGAAGACCAGGCAGGTCTGTGGCTCAGGCCAGGGCCATATGGCCCTGTCAGGCCTGCTGACAGATGGTCACTGGGTCAGTAAAACAGAAAGGTCAGTCCTCTTTATTGTATCGTTTCCGTTTTTGAAAAGCTGCCCAGGTAGTTCCAACAAGAATTGAGGCAAAGTTATTTATGTCAAGGAGCCAAGCGCTTTCTCTGTGGTTTGCTGAGTGGGGAGGGAAGAGTCAACATCTAGATTTCTGGGCTGGCATCCCTCACCGTGTCCTCTGGACCTGTCCTCTGTGAGGTCCCTCAGCCTCCTACCTTATTTCCCACCACATCCATGACATGGGCAGCTTTCAGCACCAGCAGCCGGGCCTGCTCGATCTCCACGCGGGACAGGGCAATGTCTGCCAGGACCGTGCCCTGCTCTACAAGGGGCTTCCCAAAGGCCACACGGGACTTCACCTGTGGACACAGGAGATAGGACAGGAGGCATGGACTGCCCTGCAGAGGAGAGGGTGGAAGAAGCACAGGAGAGGGCGGGGGCATGGGGGAAGCTAGACAATGTGGTGGCTGAACAAATTATCTCCAGGAACCCCTTTACTCCAGCCATTCTGCCCCATCTGGGCAGGCCTGGCCTCCAAGCAGGACAGAGCTTGATCTGAGTCGCCTGTGGCCCAGGACTACTCTGGTAACCAGGTAGTGACTGTGGGCGCCTCACACAGGCCAGGAGTGCGCCCTCTGCTGACAGAGGGCCTGCTTCACATCCTGAGGAACTCTTGGGAGCAAAGTCTGGGTGCCAGAGCCCTCTTGTGGGCAACTGTTATTGCAATGGGGATTCTATAGTCTTTGAAAACTACAATCAATCAGAAGAACTTAAGGGATCTTTTCTCTGCCCCCCTTTTTTTAACTAAAAACAGATAATGACACCAATTATATTACTAATGGCAGAAAAGTATACATTTTCAGACCAAAAAAAAAAAAAAGCATTTTTTTTAACAAAAAAATAGAATCATATCCTTTATAATGCTTTTGTAGCCTGCTTTTTTTTAATTAAGGGTTATCTCTTTACATATATTAAGAAACAGATTTCTACAGCGTTGCTTTGGAATTTCACTGCATGCCCATAACCAGGGTTATTTGACCAAGCTCTACTTGTTAGCCTCACAGGTTGTTTCAAAGTATTATAATCATGGTTGTGGTGAACCTCCTAGTATCAAATCTAATTACTCTTTATGATCAGGTCCTATGAGTGGGATGGCCACATCAATACTTGGAACCTTCTAAGACTGCTTTTGAACTGTGGTGTTGGAGAAGACTCTTGAGAGTCCCTTGGACTGCAAGGAGATCCAACCAGTCCATTCTGAAGGAGGTCAGTCCTGGGATTTCTTTGGAAGGAATGATGCTAAAACTGAAACTCCAGTACTTTGGCCACCTCATGTGAAGAGTTGACTCATTGGAAAAGACTCTGATGCTGGGAGGGATTGGGGGCAGGAGGAGAAGGGGACGACAGAGGATGAGATGGCTGGATGGCATCACCAACTCGATGGACATGAGTTTGAGTGAACTCCGGGAGTTGGTGATGGACAGGAGGCCTGGCGTGCTGCGATTCATGGGGTCGCAAAGAGTCGGACATGACTGAGCGACTGAACTGAACTGAAGACTTCTGGCATGTACACTCAAGCTGCTCTGCAGGATGAGACTAGATACTGTACCTGAGCCCTTAAAGAGAGCATTTTCTGAAATTTTTAAAGAAAATGCTCTTAAAAAAAAAAAAAACTAAAAACAAAAACATAAAACAAAGAAATTGGACAGTAAAAGGGTGTGAATCTCAGATTTGCTCAGTGATCTATGCACACATGACCATCTCTGTTCTTTGGACAGTATCTTGTGAGATATTTTGGGGGCTCAAAGGTTCCTTCAGTTTTCTTTGCAAAATTGGTATCACTGATTTGAATTACCATTGCCAGCAAGAGCTTTCATTTGTGTGGACTTGGAACCTTCCAGGGGTCACAGAAGAATAAAGTTTTAAATGTGCTGGGGGAGGAGGATGGTGCAGGGCTGGAAGCTAGAGCCCTGAGTTCTCTCTATTACCTGATTTTTAAAGATGAACTGATAGAAGAAATGGTCATCAATAGACCATGACCCTGTGGACTTGGAACCTTGCCCTCTGCTGTCACAGAGCCTGGCCTTTTCCTTCTGGTCACCTTGACAGGGCAAGGCCCATTCTGCTCTGGATTTGAAACTTTAGCAAAGTAAAAGAGGCAGAGCAAACACAAGGACACAGCTTCTTGTAAAGAACATCACCTTGCTTCACCTGCTAAGTCTGCTCTCAGGAAACAGTTAGGATTAGAAGTCTGAAAGGAAGACAGATGGGTCGTTCTGGTCCAGAGACAGGCGCAAAGAGAAGTACTTACTCGGGCCTTCATGAGCGCCAGCGCCCTCTCCGAGCAGCCAATCAGCCGCATGCAGTGATGGATCCTGCCGGGACCCAGTCGGCCCTGGGCAATCTCAAAGCCCCGGCCGGGGCCCAGGATGATGTTCTCTTTGGGCACACGGACCTGCTCGAACAGGACTTCACCGTGGCCACCTGAAAGACAGAAAGGGTACTTCGAGTGATCTGCCTACACATTTTCCTTGGATGTGTTTATCTCATCTGCTGGCAATATTTCTGCCCTTTTGTAGCCTTCTAACAGGAACGTGGTTGAACAGTGAGGGAGAACAAAATGGAGCCTATTAAAAATAGAAAATAAGTCACTAATTTACACAATAACAAATTAATAGCTTGGCATTCCTTTTCTAAAACATGACTCTAGGGATTTCCTGGTGGTCTAGTGGTTAAGAATCCACCTGCCAAAACAGGGGACATGGGTTCAACCCCTGATCTGGGAAGACCCCAAATGCCTCGCGGCAACTACGTCCATGCACCACAACTACTGAGTCTGCACTCTAGAGCCCAAATCGCAACTACTGAAGCCTGTGCACCTAGAGCCTATATTCTACCATAGGAGAGGCCACCAAAATGAGAAGCCCACACACCATGATGAGGAGCAGCCTCTGCTCACCGCAACTAAAGAAAGCCTGAAGGCAACTGTGAAGACCAGATACAACCAAAAATAAATCTTTTTTTTTTTTTTTAATTTTATTTCTAGATTTACCCTCCTCCCTCCCCCCTCCCCATACCATCCCCCTGGGCCGTCCCAGTGCACCAGCCCCAAGCATCCAGCATCGTGCACTGAACCTGGACTGGCATCTCGTTTCATACATGACATTTCACATGTTTCAATGCCATTCTCCCAAATCTTCCCACCCTCTCCCTCTTGCACAGAGTCCATAAGACTGATCTATACATCAGTGTCTCTTTTGCTGTCTCGTATACAGGGTTATCGTTACCATCTTTCTAAATTCCATATATATGCGTTAGTATACTGTATTTATGTTTTTCCTTCTGGCTTACTTCACTCTGTATAATAGGCTCCAGTTTCATCCACCTCATTAGAACTGATTCAAATGTATTCTTTTTAATGGCTGAGTAATACTCCATTGTGTATATGTACCACAGCTTTCTTATCCATTCATCTGCTGATGGACATCTAGGTTGCTTCCATGTCCTGGCTATTATAAACAGTGCTGCGATGAACATTGGGGTACATGTGTCTCTTTCCCTTCTGGTTTCCTCAGTGTGTATGCCCAGCAGTGGGATTGCTGGATCATAAGGCAGTTCTATTTCCAGTTTTTTAAGGAATCTCCACACTGTTCTCCATAGTGGCTGTACTAGTTTGCATTCCCACCAACAGTGTAAGAGGGTTCCCTTTTCTCCACACCCTCTCCAGCATTTATTATTTGTAGACTTTTGGATCGCAGCCATTCTGACTGGTGTGAAATGGTACCTCATAGTGGTTTTGATTTGCATTTCTCTGATAATGAGTGATGTTGAGCATCTTTTCATGTGTTTGTTAGCCATCTGTATGTCTTCTTTAGATCTTTGGCCCATTTTTTGATTGGGTCATTTATTTTTCTGGAGTTGAGCTGTAGGAGTTGCTTGTATATTTTTGAGATTAGTTGTTTGTCGGTTGCTTCATTTGCTATTATTTTCTCCCATTCTGAAGGCTGTCTTTTCACCTTGCTAATAGTTTCCTTTGATGTGCAGAAGCTTTTAAGTTTAATTAGGTCCCATTTGTTTATTTTTGCTTTTATTTCCAATATTCTGGGAGGTGGGTCATAGAAGATCCTGCTGTGATGTATGTCAGAGAGTGTTTTGCCTATGTTCTCCTCTAGGAGTTTTATAGTTTCTGGTCTTACGTTGAGATCTTTAATCCATTTTGAGTTTATTTTTGTATATGGTGTTAGAAAGTGTTCTAGTTTCATTCTTTTACAAGTGGTTGACCAGATTTCCCAGCACCACTCGTTAAAGAGATTGTCTTTAATCCACTGTATACTCTTGCCTCCTTTGTCAAAGATAAGGTGTCCATATGTGCGTGGATTTATCTCTGGGCTTTCTATTTTGTTCCATTGATCTATATTTCTGTCTTTGTGCCAGTACCATACTGTCTTGATAACTGTGGCTTTGTAGTAGAGCCTGAAGTCAGGTAGGTTGATTCCTCCAGTTCCATTTTTCTTTCTCAAGATGGCTTTGGCTATTCGAGGTTTTTTGTATTTCCATACAAATTGTGAAATTATTTGTTCTAGCTCTGTGAAGAATACTGTTGGTAGCTTGATAGGGATTGCATTGAATCTATAAATTGCTTTGGGTAGTATACTCATTTTCACTATATTGATTCTTCCAATCCATGAACATGGTATATTTCTCCATCTATTAGTGTCCTCTTTGATTTCTTTCACCAGTGTTTTATAGTTTTCTATATATAGGTCTTTAGTTTCTTTAGGTAGATATATTCCTAAGTATTTTATTCTTTTCGTTGCAATGGTGAATGGAATTGTTTCCTTAATTTCTCTTTCTGTTTTCTCATTATTAGTGTATAGGAATGCAAGGGATTTCTGTGTGTTGATTTTATATCCTGCAACTTTACTATAATCATTGATTAGTTCTAGTAATTTTCTGGTGGAGTCTTTAGGGTTTTCTATGTTGAGGATCATGTCATCTGCAAATAGTGAGAGTTTTACTTCTTCTTTTCCAATTTGGATTCCTTTTATTTCTTTTTCTGCTCTGATTGCTGTGGCCAAAACTTCCAAAACTATGTTGAATAGTAATGGTGAAAGTGGGCACCCTTGTCTTGTTCCTGACTTTAGAGGAAATGCTTTCAATTTTTCACCATTGAGGATACTGTTTGCTGTGGGTTTGTCATATATAGCTTTTATTATGTTGAGGTATGTTCCTTCTATTCCTGCTTTCTGGAGAGTTTTTATCATCAATGGGTGTTGAATTTTGTCAAAGGCTTTCTCTGCATCTATTGAGATAATCATATGGTTTTTGTTTTTCAATTTGTTAATGTGGTGTATTACTTTGATTGATTTGTGGATATTGAAGAATCCTTGCATCCCTGGGATAAAGCCCACTTGGTCATGGTGTATGATCTTTTTAATGTGTTGTTGGATTCTGATTGCTAGAATTTAAAAAAAAAAATTAAAAAAAAAAAAAAGGTAACTCTAACTTAAACTGGAACTCCCTAGCAGTATTGTGACTCTACAGTGTATTGACCCTATGGGAACTCTGAAGTCAAAATGTGGACATCATCAACAGAGAGAAAGAGCCCCTGTGAGAGGACCTCCAAGCCGGGAAATCGGCTTTCCACACTGAGGTCTAGAAGAGAAGGTCTGGAGGCCACTTCCTGCCTCCATTCTCTGTGGCCTTCTTACCTCCTAGACTCCTGCTTGTCTTCTATGATTAAAAGAGAAAACAACAACAACAACAGATGAATGCCTGTCTGAAACTTGCCAACATGGTTGATACTCATGAATGGAACTGAAATGCAGGAGCACATGGCCTTCCAAATTTCCTTAGACTCATAAAGGTGTTACTTTTGCACTGAGCAAGGGTTGCCCAAAGCCTTTTCCCCAGACCCAGACCCAGACCCACACAGAGAAGCAAGCTGTTCCCAAAAAGCCAACCTGGTGCATCCTCCAGCCCATACACCGTCAGTGGCCGGATGATTTTTATCCCTGGGGTATCCATGGGAACCAAGAGTATGGACTGCTGCTGGTGGCGTGGGGCATGTGGGTCTGTTTTTCCCATAAACACGCAGAGCTGGCAGCGAGGATCCAGGATGCCTGCCAGGAAAGGAGAGAGACAGACCCCCATCATCTGACACCAAGGCCATCAGCTCTCCTTAAACACTGAGTCTCCTGGCCCACAGAAGCTGAAGTCATTGAGCAGATGGGGCCCTTTAAGATGTCACGTGATCAGATGAGGACATGCAGCCCTCTGACCAGCAATAAGAGCAACTGGTTTCTGTCCCAGTGAGGAAGGAATCCAACATCCTAAGAACAGTTGATTTGTAAAGCACCACATTGGGTTGAAAATATACTTTGGAGACAAGAGTCTGAAAACTGCTACTTTATCAGTAGCAGCCTGTTCTGCTTTGTTCCCACGGGAGGTAGAAACATGCTGGCTTTGGGCACAGGCTTCAGATTCAGGCCAGCCTTGAACTCTGGGTGGTTCTCTACTTGCCAACAGGGGGGCTAGTACCTTGGGCAGTGACTCAAGTCACTTCTCCATCCTGGTTTCCTTCTCTGTGAAGTGGGGATAATACCACAGACCTTCTGGGGAAGGGTGGAGACTCAGTGAGGGGAGGTCCCCACAGCATGTACCGAGGGCCCTGGAGAGTTAAAGCCTAGTGAACGACAGGATTATCACCAGCCCTTCTGCTCTAGCACAGCTGACCTCACAAGAGGGGGACACCATTGAGGAAGTGACCTCCGGCCTGTCTAAAGGGAGACACCCACAGCAGAATGAAGAGAGTGGGGAGTGGAGGAGAGATTCCTGGAACTGTCACATGTGGGGTCACCTGGAGTCCATGTAGAACCTTTGGTTCTCTCAGGGTTTGCTGCCTCTTCTGGGAACAGAGACAGAATCTCCTTTGTGTTAACTGGAAGTGAAGCTAGTCCCTCCCACAGTTTCTCAGACAACAGCAGGGCAGAGAAGACGTGCTTGTCAGGGAAGACCCAGATAAATGTGATTGAAAAATGAATTTCAGGCCAAATACCTGTGATCCACCACTTGTGACCGTTGATGACATAGAAGCCATCTTCCTCTCGGATGGAAGACTCAATGTTGGTGGCATCTGAGGAGGCGACCTGAGTGAGAGCACATTCTGATTAGAGCTGGCAAGGGTCCTGAGTTCCCTGATGGCAGAGCCCGATGGGGCTGGGTGAGGGTCTGGCCTGATGAGGAGCGCCTGTGGGTGACCCAAGGTAGGCACCTGTGGCTCAGTCATAGCGAAACAGGAGCGAGCCTTTCCCTCCAGCAATGGAATCAACCAGCGGGCCTTCTGCTCCTCGGTGCCATATCGAACCAGAAGCTCCATGTTCCCCGTGTCTGGAGCAGAACAGTTAAAAATCTGGAATGAAGAAAAAGCATAAGAGTGACATCCACTTCCATATTTAAAATTCAAACATCTCAGAAACATGAACTCTTTCATGTCACAGGTCCTCTGACACCGTCAGGAAAGTCCTTCCTCTCCCCAAGGAAATGCAAAGACCCACAACATTCTGAATACAGTAGCTCAGAGGCCCCTGAAGCTCAACCTCAGAGCTCCTTGGGGAGAGAAAGTAGATTGGAGCTGTTGGATTGAGGCTCCACAGAAGCCAGCCAGGCTGTGCTCAGCCAGGCCCTAACTTCCTGAGAAGACGCCACCCCTGGCTCCTTTCCTGCTCTGGCTCCAGCCACCTGCCTGCAGTGTCTTTACTCATAAGAAGTCTGAGTTTGTGTCAGAGCTCCTGAGGCCAGTGCTGCTGCAGGGAACCCCATCAGCCTAGGAGGATGGCTGAACTCTCTGGAGGACAAGGATTTTCTCCCATGCTGAGGAAGACGGTAAAGAAAGTACCTCGGGAGCATACAGAGACGTGCCCATGACCTCACACAAATGTGCGTACTCCATGTTGGTCAGCCCTGCTCCGTATTTCTTCTTGGGATCAGTCTCCAGGGGTAGGAAAAGGTTCCAAAGTCCTTCAGCCTTGGCTTTCTCCTGTCATGGCAAAAAGAAATCAGGGGTTCACACAGGGTGGCCTTCATTTTATTTTGGCCCATGAAAAATAATAAGTCCTAATCATCAGGCGGGATACAACCCCACAGATCTGTGGGAGGAGAATGGGAGGTGTCTGGGGACAGCCCATTCCAAACAGGGATGGTGCAATCAGTTCACTTCCCCATGTCTACATCCCAGATGCCCCTCTAGCCCACTTCCATCACTGCTAGCATCACTACTGTCATCACAACACAGCTAGACCTCACATCATGAACACAAGAGTGTGAAGGTCCTTTAGCGAGTCTGCAGGGAACCAGCCCAGAGATGTGGCGGCAGTCTCAGTTGCTTTGAGAATAATATGATGATGATGGGTGATGAGGTACCTAAGGAAATCCCCTGTCCAGCTTTCTTCATGAGGCACAACTTTGGTCCTGGGGAAGTACCCCTAGGTTTCTGAACATAGCTCCCGACAGGGAAACCAGGGAGTCCAGCCTGGGAATCAGGAACCCAGGCCGTGAGTCAGACTGCCTGATTCAGACCCTGCCCCACCACACTTGTTGGGAGACCTTGGGCAAGATAGTGGAGCTCCCCATGACAGTTTCCTTATCCCTGACAGGGACGTCACCAACCACCCTACCAGTCACAGCTACTGAGTGAGACTAGGAATGGAGGTGACTGACTGGAAAAAGGATCCGAATGGGAAGATTATCAGGAGTTCAGGTTAGAGAAGGAGGCTCAGAAATGGATGGGAATCCAGGCAGCTTAGAGAATGGCAGCAGGACAAACACTCAGCAGTCCTGCTGTTCAGTGAGTGAGTGCCAGCTGTTTTATCTATCGAAAACTCTTCCGGTTCCAGGTAGGGACCACGGAGCTGCCCCCACGTGCCCAGTTCCTGCCCGGGTGTTGTGGGGTGGGTTGAGCTGGCACCTTGACTACAGCTCTGCCAGACTGTCCAAAGGCAGGGAGGGAGGCACGCAAATGACTAGGGTGCTACTACCCAAAGAAAGGAGAAGAGACACTAGGGAGCCAACCTATGTCCAAAACATGCATCTCACTAGATTGTTGGCAAGATTAATTAGGTAACACAGAGAACACAGAGGGTTGGACTCAGAAGCTGGGGCTACAATAAATATTAGTGATGATGGAAAGTCTTCCCACTGGGAGGGTACCACCTGGCTGGCTCTTCCATTACATGGGGGCTGCGCTCTAGAACATATACTTCTAGAATCAGCACATACACTTGTCTCATGACTGTGTTAAGCTAATTAGCTGAGACTGCAGTGACCAAGGAGAGGAAGGACAGATTAACTGGAACAAATGAAGCAGCAAAGGAAAGGAGAATTAGGAAAAGAAGCAAGGGAGTTCTGAGAAGAGGAAGAATAAGGAAATGAATAGAATCATCTCCTTGTGGGAGGGGAAAACACATAGATTTGAGCCCGGAAGATCTGCATTGAGTCCAGGTGATACTATTTCTAGTTGTGTCCCTGGACAAATTTGATTTCTTATCTTTAAATTGAGGTTCATAACGCTTAGCTCATAGGATTTGTGAGATGTAGTATAAATGCCAAATACTTCTCACTTACGAGTAGTAATGACACTTGATAAAAGCTGTGAGCCATTCTTTTACCACTCTCCCCAATAATCTTAGTTGTCCTTATGATTCCCATTCAGGTATGACCACAAGTAGAACATTCTCTAGGTTTTTCCTATACATTCACTTAGAAACTAGAAGTGTTCATGGCAATAATGTCTGCTTTCCAACACTTCTGTGCACTGGATGGGTACATTTAATGAGTGAGGATTAAGTGTGCAGGTCAGCAGGTGGGGTATAGGACATTTCATAAGGTAATGGGAGTACAGAATGGTATGCACCTTACTGATGAAAAGGACCTAAAATGGTCTCATTCAGGAATTCCCTGGCAGTCCAGTAGTTAGGACACAGTGCTTTCACGGGGCGGGGGGAGGGCAGGTCGGGGGAGGGTGTCAGGTTCGATCCCTGGTGGGGGAACTAAGATCCCGTGTGCTGTGGGGCCACAAAGCCCAAAGGCTGCAACTAGAGAAGCCAGAGCACTTTGGGGTCTGTGCGCTCTAGAGACCATGGGCCACAACTACTGAGCCTGTGTAAGAGATGCAACGAGAGGAAAAAAAAGTCAATGCACACAACTAGAGAAAGCCCATGCACCACAATGAAGACCCAGCCAGCCACAAGTTAAAAAAAAAGACACTGTAGAAACAGTAAGTGGACACAGAAGCATTCAAGCATTTGATGCACCTTGCTTGCACAGGATCCAAACCGCTTCTTATTCTGGGGTGCTCTCTCACTGTAAAAATTTCAGGGGCATCAACATGTGAGCATTGGACCTACACATGACTGGCTGAAAATTCCCACCTCAATCTCAGTGTCCTGGGGAAGCATCCAGTGGAGACCTCCTGGCCATTGCCCTAGTGACAGCTGTGACCACACTCCTGGCAGTCAGCATTCCCTTGGCTTCTACTGTCTCTTTCAGCTGGCTCTTCAGCCTCCCTGTCCATATTAGCAGCTAGCTGCTCACTCTGCTGCTTTGGTACCTGGAGTGACCTACACTGAGATCCCCACAGTGTCTCTCAGCTGGGGGCAGGGTAGCCAAATTACGGTGCACCCCCAATGTGGTCCTCTCGGGGATCCATCTCCAGGCACTGACATGGGATACATCATTAAATAACATAAGCCAGTGGGAGATTCAAATAATTGAATAAAACAGTTTCATTACAATAGGATGTGGGAATATATATATATATTTCTATATATTATAGGAATAATATATATATATATATTACTATGTACTAGAAGAATGGAACTGGAAGCCTATAAATCAAATTGTTGACAGTCACTATCTCAGAGGCCAGAGAACTTAATAGAACTCTTTCTATGTCATGAATTCTTTCTAATCTTGCCATGTTTGAACTCTGGTTAATTTGCAACAGGTTTGTTACTATGAAAGTAGAGATAATGCCAATTCATTTTAAAGTAGGTCTGGTTGCATCACAGGCAGAATATGTGCTCCTGAAGACCTCAGATAACTTAAGAACTAACACAAGCCAAGACCAATCCTGAAAAAGTACAGCAGGTATTTCCATTATACACTAAACTGATGTCACTGTGTGTCAGGAGCATAAACGTAGTTTACAGTTGATGTGGCCCTTCAGGTTTGATGTTACGGATTCTTTAAAGACAGCGTCATTTAACTGATGCAATTTATATCACTGTCTCAAATTTACATGATTCAGACATGTATAAAATGAGTCCATCTGCCTCAGAGTTAGAAGCCACAGACTTGGCATTCCTCTGCCTGCGGTGAGTATCAGGCCAGGACGTGGTCACACAGAAAGAACAATGAAGTGAAACTGAGTGATCTACGCTGGCTCTTTCTAGTGGTGGTGGCAGCAGAGACCACTGAACTCAACTCTTCCATCTCTTCACAGCCTGAGAAGGAATAGATATGGCCAGCTAAGGTTGGACGAGTTAAGCTAAGATATGGACGAGCTAAGGTTGGGCTGTACTAATGAAAGGCTGCTTTACCTTGAGATCTTCGACCAGTGGGGAGGGGGTCCACCTCTCAGCTGAGACCTGGTGACGCTGTAGCTCCGGCTCAGCGGGGTACACATGTCGTTCCATAAACTCCTTCAGCTGCTGATATAGCTCCCTGACTTGGTGGGGAAGGCCTTCTGGAGAGAAGATCAGAGCTCCCTTTGAGGCATGAGCTGGAGAAGAGTCTGTGGAGGTGACATAACTCCTCATGCCTGGGGTCCTCAGCAGAGACCATGTGTGGTGGGACCTCATTAATGGTTTGGTGGCTGGCATTTCCTTAAAAATCTGGAACCCCTCTTTGATTGCAAAATCCCATGCCAGGTTGGACATAAATTCTGTCAGCTTCCCAGTTTGTTTTGCAGTCGCCGAGCTTGCTTGCCCTAAGTAGAGGCAAAGAAAACCAGTGAGAACCCCCTAAACAACCCTTAATAGTACTAACGTATAACAGTATTGTTGTTCCATCAGCAGCAACTACAACTGCTGAGTACTTGACATGTACCAGACTTAGTGCTGAGTGTCTGATGTTCAACTTACTGAATTCCTGGAGTTGCATGACTGTTTTAATCCCCATTTTACAAAGATCAATAATCAGATTGATTACATTCTTTGCAGCCAAAGATGGAGAAGCTCTATACAGTCAGCAAAAATGAGACCAGGAGCTGACTACAACTCAGATCATGAACTCCTTATTGCCAAATTCAGACTTAAATTGAAGAAAGTAGGGAAAATCACTAGACCATTGCTGCTGCTGCTGCTAAGTCGCTTCAGTCGTGTCTGACTCTGTGCGACCCCAGAGACAGCAGCCCACCAGGCTTCCCTGTCCCTGGGATTCTCCAGGCAAGAACACTGGATTGGGTTGCCATTTCCTTCTCCAATGCATGAAAGTGAAAAGTGAAAATGAAGTCGCTCAGTCATGTCAGACTCTTCGCGACCCACCAGGCTCCTCCATCCATGGAATTTTCCAGGCAAGAGTACTGGAGTGGGTGCCATCGCCTTCTCCGACTAGACCATTGAGGTATGACCTAAATCAAATCCCTTACAATTATACAGTGGAAGTGACAAATAGATTTAAGGGACTAGATTGGGATTTAAGGGACTAGATTGGATAGACACAGTGCCTGATGAACTATGGACGGAGGTTGGTGACACTGTACAGGAGGCAGTGATCAAGACCATCCCTAAGGAAAAAAAAAGTGCAAAAAACCAAACTGGCTGTCTGAGGAGGCATTACAAATAGCTGTGAAAAGAAGAGAAGTGAAAAGCAAAGGAGAAAAGGAAAGATATACCCATTTGAATGCAGAGTTCTAACGAATAGCAAGCAGACATAAGTAAACCTTATAGCAAGCAGACATAAATAAACCTTCCTCAGTGGTCAGTGCAAAGAAATAGAGGAAAACAAAAGAATGGGAAAGACTAGAGATCTCTTCAAGAAAATTAGAGATACTAATGGAACATTTCATGCAAAGATGGGTTCAATAAAGGACAGAAATGGTAGGAACCTAGCAAAAGTAGAAGATATTAAGAAGAGATGGCAAGAATGCACAAAAAAACTGTACAAAAAAGATCTTCACGACCCAGATAATCACGATGGTGTGATCACTCACCTAGAGCCAGACATCCTGGAATGTGAAGTCAAGTGGGCCTTAGAAAACATCACTACGAACAAAGCCAGTGGAGGTGAAGGAATTCTAATTGAGTTATTTCAAATCCTGTGAAAGTGCTGCACTCAACATGCCACCAAATTTGGAAAACTCAACAGTGGTCACAGGACTGGAAAAGGTCAGTTTTCATTCCAATCCCAAAGAAAGGCAATGCCAAAGAATGCTCAAACTACCGCACAATTGCACTCATCTCACATGCTAGTAAAGCAATGCTCAAAATTCTCCAAGCCAGGCTTCAGCAACATGTGAACCGTGAACTTCCAGATGTTCAAGCTGGTTTTAGAAAAGGCAGAGGAACCAGAGATCAAATTGCCAACATCCGTTGGATCATCGAAAAAGCAAGAGAGTTCCAGAAAAATATCTATTTCTGCTTTATTGACTATGCCAAAGCCTTTGACTGTGTCGATCACAATAAACTGTGGAAAATTCTGAGGGAGATGGGAATACCAGACCACCTGACCTGCCTCTTGAGAAATCTGTATGCAGGTCAGGAAGCAACAGTTAGAACTGGACATGGAACAACAGACTGGTTGCAAACAGGAAAAGGAGTACATCAAGGCTGTATATTGTCACCCTGCTTATTTAACTTATATGCAGAGTACATCATGAGAAACGCTGGACTGGAAGAAGCACAAGCTGGAATCAAGATTGCCAGGAGAAATATCAATAACCTCAGATGTGCAGATGACACCACCCTTATGGCAGAAAGTGAAGAAGAACTAAAGAGCCTCTTGATGAAGGTAAAAGAGGAGAGTGAAAAAGTTGGCTTAAAGCTCAACATTCAGAAAACGAAGATCATGGCATCCGGCCCCATCATTTCATGGCAAATAGATGGGGAAACAGTGTCAGACTTTATTTTTGGGGGCTCCAAAATCACTGCAGATGGTGACTGCAACCATGAAATTAAAAGATGCTTGCTCCTTGGAAGGAAAGTTATGACCAACCTAGATAGCATATTAAAAAGCAGAGACATTACTCTGCCAACAAAGGTCTGTCTAGTCAAAGCTATGGTTTTTCCAGTAGTCAAGTATGGATGTGAGAGTTGGACTGTGAAGAAAGCTGAGCGCCAAAGAATTGATGCTTTTGAACTGTGGTGTTGGAGAAGACTCTTGAGAGTCCCTTGGACTGCAAGGAGATCTAACCAGTCCATCCTAAAGGAGATGAGTCCTGAGTGTTCATTGGAAGGACTGATGCTTAAGCTGAAACTCTAATACTTCAGCCACCTCATGCGAAGAGTTGAGTTATTGGAAAAGATTCTGATGCTGGGAGGGATTGGGGGCAGGAGGAGAAGGGGATGACAGAGGATGAGAAGGCTGGATGGCATCACCGACTCGATGGACATGAGTTTGGGTGAACTCCGGGAATTGGTGATGGACAGGGAGGCCTGGCGTGCTGCGATTCATGGGGTCGCAAAGAGTCGGACACGACTGAGCAACTGAACTGAACTGATAAGAAATCTACACCTCAGCATCCACTTATTAATGAAGGAAAATCATACATGGGTTGGCTGGTACAGACTATAAGTCAGTCCCCAGGCTCTGGTCACTGTTGTCCCCCTGCCAACCTAAGGATGAATGCAGATCTCCTGTGATGACATCACAGAGAGAATGCCTTTGAAACACATCCTTTTTCTCCAAAATCCACTTTCCCAGGGTAATACCAAGTATCTCTATAAGCGCTATTCACCTGAAGCTATCACAACATTGTTAACAGGCTCAACATTCAGAAAACTAAGATCATGGCATCCGGTCCCATCACTTCATGGCAAATAGATGGGGAAACAGTAGAAACAGTGACAGACTTTATGTTTTTGGGCTCCAAAATCACTGCAGATGGTGACTGCAGCCATGAAATTAAAGGATGCTTGCTCCTTGGAAGAAAAGCTATGACCAACCTAGACAGCACATTAAAAAGCAGAGACATTACTTTGCCAACAAAGGTCCATCTAGTCAAGGCTATGATTTTTCCAGTAGTCATGTATGGATGTGAGAGTTGGACTATAAAAAAAGCTGCTGCTGCTGCTGCTAAGTCACTTCAGTTGTGTCCGACTCTTAACGACCCCATGGACTGCAGCCCACCAGGCTCCTCCATCCATGGGATTTTCCAGGCAAGAGTACTGGAGTGGGTTGCCATTGCCTTCTCTGAAAGAAAGCTGAGCACCAAAGAATTGATGCTTTTGAACTGTGGTATTGGAGAAGACTCTTGAGAGTCCCTTGGACTGCAAGGAGATCCAACCAGTCCATTCTAAAGAAAATCAACTCTGAATATTCATTGGAAGGACTGACGCTGAAGCTGAAGCTCTAATACCTTGGCCACCTGATGTGAAGAGCTGACTCATTGGAAAAGACCCTGATGCTGAGAAAGGCTGAAGGCAGGACGAGAAGGGGATGACAGAGGACAAGATGGTTGGATGCCATCACCAACTAAATGGATATGAGCAAGCTCTGGGAGACGGTGAAGGACAGGGAGGCTGGTGTGCTGCAGTCCGTGGGGCTGCAAAGAGTCAGACACAACTGAGTGACTGAACAACAACAGCAATTGCCTGGCATGGTGCCTGACCTAGCAGTGGCTCTTGGGAGTGAGTGCATGATCAATTCCCCTACTGCAACTGCCCTTCTCAGAAGATTTTGACACCCTGGCTGAGAGCAGAATGCTACCAGAAAGCCTTGGGTACTGATGAGCACAAAGCTAAAATGTCCCCATAGTACTAACAAACCCACTGCTGGGCTTCTTTCTATTTGCCGTTTTAAGTTTTCATTTTGGAAAATTTCAAAGACAAACAAAACTGCAGAGAAGAATTTAATGTACCTACAGGTTTCTGCCACTCAGCTTCAACAATCATCAAAGCATGGCCAATCCTGTTTCATCCTCTGCCTTTCTACCCCTACTGCCCTGGATTTTGCTGCAGTAAATCCCAAACACCGCATCTTTATACTTATATTTCATTTATGTCTAAAAACAAAGACTTAAAAACATCCACGCAATATCATTATCACACTTAAACAGCAGTTAACTATGACACCTTAATATCCTCAACTATCTAGTCAGAATTCATTTTTCATTGATTGCCTCACAAAAATTTTTTTCAGAACATTTCTTTTTTCAAACAGGGATCTGAATAAGGTCCAAATACTGTTTTTGGTTAATGTATCTTTTAAGTCCCTGAGATAGTTAAGACTGTCTCAGAAAAATTTTTTTCAGAACATTTCTTTTTTCAAACAGGGATCTGAATAAGGTCCAAATACTGATTTTGGCTAATATATCTTTTAAGTCTCAACATCATATCACCTTTTTCACTTGTTGAAGAAACTGAATTGTTTCCCTGTGAAGTTTCCCAGAATCTGGATTTTTGTGAGTGGCTTTGTCTCAGTGGTGCTATTTAATGTGCTCCACTGAACCCTCTGTTCCCTGTAAGTTGGTGGCTGGCACTAGAGGCTTGGTCAGATCCAGGTTCAACTTTTGAGGGCAGCGTCAGGAGATATGTAATGTCTGGCTGCCTCTCTCGATTTTAGCACCATTAACACTTATTTTCCGGATGCATTCATGTACCGGGATGGCAAATTGGTGCTATGCTAATTCTATCACTGGGTCCAGGATGCTTCTCTACAGAGAAACTTCCTCATTAATCATTTGGTTAACATGACATCTAATTTGTATAGGAAAGGCAGGATAAGTGGTTGACGTTTTCCCCTTCATTTACCAATTATCAGAATAATGGGTTGCTTCCCTCTCAGCCTCCACAGTCAGCAGTGAGACTTTTAGTATCACTCTTTACTCATGGATTTAAACATACTTGATGTGTGTCATCCATTCCAGCTCTCATCCTTACTGGTGCTCAAAGTTTCCTGTCATTAGCAAGTGGGAGCCTATTCAAGTGGACTCTTGAAACAGTTAAATATGACCTTCATAATCAACAACTTCCTATCTTTCTGGTACAGGAAGATGTTCCAGATTCATCTTGTGGATTTTCTGCCCTAGACCTGAAATCAGTCACTTCTCCAACGTGCCCTGGTTCCTTTTGGTAAGAATGGAATTTATAGATGATAATGTGGATGATTATAGGTACTTAATGCTACTGGCCCAGTCACTATTGCTAAGCCTTTGGGGAAGTCTTTTGGGAGATTCTACCTTCCTGCTTTCTAATTGCTTTCCTTCTACATAGGAAACAAAATTTAATCTGTCTTTATACCTTCTTAAATAATTTAGGCTATAGATTATTTCAGTGTCTACCCTACAGAATTCAGAATGAAAACTAAATTGGCACTGTGCCATACTTGCATATATATGAACACTCCATAGGTGACACATGTATATATTGAACCATCAGTTCTAAGTAGCCAAACTTTTCTTCTCAAAAGTTCAAACTTTAAAGATACAATCTAGAAAACACTGGTTAAATAAAGTATTTTCCCATATATGTAAGAGGATCATCAAAGAAAATACAGTAATCTTTTTTTCTTCTTCAACAGTCCCCTCAATGGGCAATTTGGCAACATCTAAAAAATTTTAAATACACAAATTTTTAACCCAGAAATTCTAACTCTGGGAATTTATCCTTCAGATATATTCAAATACGAGTAAGAAACGATGTCCACCAACCACTATGTGACTGTGAAAATCTGCAGACGATCCAAAGATACATCAATAGGGTAACTGGTTAAATACATTACAGCATATCCATACAATGGAATGTACTATAGAAAGCAAAATGAATGATGTCTATACACACTCACATGGAAAGGTCTTAGTGAAGTACTGTTAAGTGGAAAAAAATAAGGAATTTGCCTTACATAGTTGTCAAATACATATATATGGCCATAATATATAAATATATATATATACACACACAATCAGTTCAGTTCAGTTGCTCAGTCATGTCCGACTCTTTGCAACCCTGTGAACTGCAGCATGCCAGGCCTCCCTGTCCATCACCAACTCCTGGAACTCACCAAACTCATGCCCATTGAGTCGGTGATGCCATCCATAGTATTTCATAGAAATTCTTTGGGATAAAAAATTTTTATATCAAGGTACTAAAAAAATAACGTAAAATGATCACACTTTTATAAAACTTGCAGAGAGAGACAGAGAGGAGAGACAACAGATATACAGAAAAATTGGGGCCCAAAACCCTTAACTTAGCTTCGTCTTTGAGGAGTGATGCTGAAAAAAAATGGAAAACGATTTTATATTCTTCTATATGATTGAGTTCTTATTATGTGTTTTTACTTTTAAAAAGTTTTATACCTTACTTTAATAATTTTTTAAAATTCTAAATATTTCTTAAAAACATATGATATACACTTGCTGACAAATGGTTGAATTAACTGAACTTTGTAGTTTGGTCATGAGAGGGTTTCAGGGAGAGAAGCCTCTTGGCTTTGACTCACACCCTGAGGCCAGCTCTCCTAGGCTCCCATTACCTGTGAGTGAACGCTTGTAGACTCCCTGCAGGATTGCGGCGATGCGGAAGAAGGAGAAAGCCATGTAGAAGTTCCAGTTCTCAATAGGAGGGATCCCCATGTGAAGACAGTACATCCTGAAATAGTCCTCTGCAGTAGGGATTCCCAGCTCAGTCAAATCACAGTCACTCAACCCTGAAGCGACAGAGCCAGAACTAGGCAATGACCTCAGCTCCCCCATGGCTCCCAATATTTGAATTCAGAAAATCATCTTGTCCCTTGGAAATAAGTTTCACAACTAGTTCAAAGGGTTATAGGTCATCATTTTAAGATGTCTGGAATCCAAGCATGAAGCTGTTCTTCATAACCTGGTTCTTAAAAGTTTTGGACTAAACTGGCAGTAAAGGAAGTAAAGAGGGGCCTCCAGGTTCCATCTGGACCACAGGTCAGGGTGGATGCATATTATTTTCTATCAGTCATTTGATAAAAAATGGTATTCAAAGAAATCTCACCAAATTATGAAAAAGATAACTGCAACAGATAAAAAATCTTACTGATTTTCTTCATTTATAACATTTTGATGGTTCAGAAGCATATAATATATTCTGTTCCAAGAATTTATCCTAGGAGTATACCTTATATACAGGCAAAGATATTACTATGCAGATATTCACTGCCCTTTTTGTGGAAGCACAGGGAAGTTAGTAAGAATTAAAAAAAAAAAACAAAAAAAAACTGGAAACAAATACCCAAATTGAAATCAAACCAAATGCCTTGAATGAGTTAATTCTTTAACAATGAAATCCTATGCTGTCATTAAAAACGATACTGTAGAAGAAATACTAAATACCTGAATTTCATGAAGGAGCCAAATCACCAACTACTTCAGCTGAGTTTGCCCAAATCTTTGAGAATGGAGGAGGCTCCATCCCCACTCCCCCAGCAGCAGTTCCTACCTGGCTGAATGGGAAAACCGGATGGCAGGTAGTGAGCCAGGCAGTTGTAGGCCACATCAGCAAGGGGGTCACCTAAAGTAGAAAGTTCCCAGTCCAGGACAGCAAGCACCTCGGCAGTTTCCGGATGGAATAGCAGGTTGTCCAGCCTGAAGGAGCCACAAGGAATGGAGACAGCACTAAGAAAACTGACCCCTGGGGAGTGTTCCATGCTGAGTGTTTATTTTGTTGGCCCCTCCAAACACACTTCCCAGCCCTCTGTGCCCCATGTGCCCAGGAGCCTGCATGGGCTGCATCCACCACCTCCCTTGCCCTCCGGCTCAGCCAATGGGGATACCAACAGGCAATGGGAAGGGGGCCTGCATATTAATTCCCCAGCCCCCTCTCAGCACAAGGCCAAGGGACAACTGTGTTCCTCTCCCAGGGGCCACAGCTTTGGTGAGGCAGCCCTCGCCACATAGAGACACTATCCAGGTTCTGGTAATTCTCCTTCCCTGAGATGGTTTTAAAACAGGTCTGCAATTTTTTGACACTCCTGCCACAAAAGGAAGAGTCTAATCCTTCACCTTTGGAAGCATCTCACTTCTAACAATTATGATGCAGGTGGAAGTGGTGCCGAGTGACTCCCAAGACAAGGACAGAAAAGGTGATCAGCTCCCGCCTGGCCCTCTCCCCTCAGAATACACACCTTTGCAGCCCTGAGCTACCAGGTAAGAAGTCCAGCTATCCAGAAGCTACAATACTGGAGAGTACGTGTGTGTGCAGTCAGTTAGTCGTGTCCAACTCCTTGCGACTCCATGGACTGTAGCCCACTAGGCTCCTCTGTCCATAGAATTTCCCAGGCAAGAGTACTGAAGTGGGTTGCTATTTCCTCCTCTAGGACATCTTCCCAACTCAGGGATTGAACCCACATCTCCTGCATTTCCTGTACTGGCAGGGAGATTCTTTACCACTGAGTCACCTGGGAAGCCCCATACTGAAAAGACTAGTTGAGAAACCATAGATATAGAGAGAGAGATTCAGGGAGCCCAGCTCTCTTCTGTCCCTGTGCAGATGTGTGAGTGAGCCATCAGGCGATTTCAGCCCCTGGCCTTAAAGTCACTCCAACAAGCCATCTTGCCCCCAGACTGTGGACTCATGAGCAAAATCACTGCTGTGGCTGTTGACAGCAATGCAGTTCTGGAGGCAGTTGTCCTGCAGTAGTTACAACTGGAGCCTGTGCTTGTGCCTTCGGACCTGGGGGTGATACTAACTCTTGCTGTGGCAAAGGCCCCAGATGTCAACAGTATCAAACCTGACAAACCCTTCCTTAAAGGCCATGCACAGGGAGATAATTGTGCATGGATAGTTGTCAGCAGTAAACTGGGGCAAGACCAGCTGCTTCTTTCCCCTTCAAATGCCCTTCCTACCACTTTCCACATTTAAATATCAACCCTCCTCATGCCGAGTTGACCTGAAGTCCCCGTGCACCACTGTGGTCCGCTGCTGCCTGGGAAGGTGGAGGGGCAGCCACTTGATGAGCCTCTCCATTGCTGGAATGGTGCTGGTTTCTGAGGCTCGATACTGCTTGATCCATGTTTGCACCTGACGTGCAAGATAGTCCCCTGAGGGAAAGAAGATTAGAATATGGTGTGCCATTTCAACAAACTCCAAAGGTTTCAGAAATCAACCACTGCGTGAAACCCTTTGTAATGTCTGAGGCATCTTCATCCCATGACTGGAGAATTTTCCACTTGATGCTCCTGCTCCCTCAACTTGGAAGCCACTGCTATTTTGTCTTGGCTGGATCTGTGTGATCTGGGCATTGTTCCCAGCCACACAGCCCTCTGAGCCTGATCTCTGGCCCTCTCAGAGATCCTGTAAGCTTCCTAACAACCTTTAATAAATCCTTTCTTAGCTAGAGGACAGTGCTTGGCTAAGAGCATGGACTCTGGGATAGGTGGTCTGAGTTTGGTTCCCAGCCCTGCCATTCTCTGTGTGGTCTCAGGTAGGTTACTTTATGTCTCCATGCCCTTGTTCTTCATCAGTGAGATGGCCCTCATTAGAGTTGTTGGGAGGATAAAATATGTAAGGCCCCTGCAACTGTTCCCAGCATGTAGGAAGTAATACATGAGTATTTGCTATTATTCAGTTGTTTATTAAGAAACCCAGAGTTACCACAGTTGAGGAACTTGCAAGTTATGGGACCATAGACTGCAAGTGAGTTCTGGAGTTACCTGTCTCACAGTTAAGCTTTTCAAATGATTTAACCTTTCTAAGCCTCCATTGCTTCATCCGTACAATCGGTGTACTGATACCTATATTCCCTAGGACCATTGTGAAGGACAAGTGAAATCCATACATAACATGCCGAACACAGAAGGCTGCTCAATGAATAAGGGCCATTATTACTGTCACTGTCATTGCTGTCAAATGACAATTATTGTCACTATTAATAATAAACAACATACCAGGTCCATGCTCTAAGTCAAGCCCTCACCCCTCATCTGAGAGAAAAATGTTTCCCAGGAGCTTGAGGACAAGGAAAGAGAGACTGGGCTCCTTCCGTGGAGTCAGCTGCACACTTGGAGCATCCATTCACCTGTCATTAGAATGATCCAGCAGAGCTGTAAGAGGCGTGATCAAAACCCACAGGAACTCAACCCAGAACAAATCAAGCCTTGAGAACTAACTTGCAGTTTTCAGAATTATAGGAAGTAGAAGTCAGCAGTAAATGAAACCATAATCAAAATAAATCTATAATACACTTACCTGGTACCTTTAAAAACTCATTTAAAAAAATTGGTGAGGGGGTTGTTTTAGATGCCTCAATCAGATCCTGATTTGGAAAACAAACCAAAACACCTCACTTATAAAAGATACAAGAGGAATAATGAGGAAATCGAATATGGACTGGGTCTTAGATAGTCTGAGAAAATGGTAAATTTTTTTGGATGTGATAATGGTGCTGGGGGATGTTGTTATTATTAGGAAATGCATACTGAAGCACTTAGGAGTCAAGTGTCAGGGTCTCTTAATCATGCAGATAGATAAATACAGAAAGAGATAAATAAATATGGCAAAAGTTAGTCATTCTTAAAATCAGTCAGGGCATATAGTTATTCACAGCACTACTGAATGTTTCCGTAAGTTTGAAAATTATCCTAAGAAATCAAATACTAAAGCCTCCAGGAGCTGAACCTTGGTGGAAGGAGCCCCTCAGGTTAATATCCTACGTGGATTTAGGATGTCCCCCCACCCCCCCATGCACACACCACCCCAGCGCTGTGCACACTCTCTTCTCATGGGAAGCAGGTACAGCTATCCCTGTGTTTCTGCTCTGCTGGCCACTGGCCTCGAGCAGGCCTGCCAAGGCACAAACACCCTTCCTTCCCAAAGCAGCCTGCCCTCTGGGATGAGAAAAGGGAATTTTGCTCTCTACAGATTCTTGGTGGAAAGTTTCTTTATGATAACTAGATTGGACCTAAGGGATCTTTGTCAAAAGTTCCTTTTCATCAGAAATCATGTTTATGTGCTTTTTTTGCCTTACAAATTTATATTTGTTCTCTTCAATAAATTATATATTCACCTGGTTCAAAATTAAAGTGACAAAAATGTGTACAATCAATCCCCTGCCCAGCCACTCAGCCCTTTCTCCCCAAAGGCAAACCACGTGACCAATTTCTTAGGCATCCTCTTGGGGATATTCTTCAAGTGTGCAAATAAATTAATTTTATTTAAATGTACCAATTGTACACAAATGGTATATTAGCTATACACAGCCTGTGCCCTGCCCAGCAGCTGGATTCCTAACATAACTTAAGAAATTACAGGATACTTGAAAAGAATATCTGATGGCCCTGTAGCTGGACCAGTGATTGTAAAATCTGAGGAAGCTGCTTTATGTAATAAGCCTCAAGACATAGCCAGCGGCCCAGGAGCCTGACCCTGAATTATATAAAATCAGACCAAATTTCTGCTTCATCTCTTTGTCAACCTAATACGTCAGTGGAAAGTATATCAGAACGATCCACTGTAAAAGGCAAAGGATCCACTCAGCGCATAGAAGAGCCCTCCTTAAACTGTTCTCTCTTCACTGTGCAATGGGATGTCACACTGCCCACTGCTTCATGTGACACACTTTGTCCATTCACAGCACTGGAACAGGTGCCATCTCTTGCTTTTCATATCAATGCTGTGAGACGGGCAGGGCAGGGCTTTTTTACTCAACCTCTATTCTTGAGAAAACTATAATAAAGTAATGGGGCTCGCCCAAGGTCACCCCACAAATCAGCACCTAACTTCTGTTCCAGGGCTCTTTCCATCCTGAAACAACAGATCAATATAGGCAACATCTGTTGTCTTTGCCTACTGGCCCTTTTACTAGTAACTAGGGCTCCAGATGAAATAGAAGATGCTCAGTTAAGTGAAATTTTGGATCAGTTCAGTTCAGTCGTTCAGTCGTGTCTGACTCTTTGCGACCCCACGAACCGCAGCACACCAGGCCTCCCTGTCCATCACCAACTCCTGGAGTTTACCCAAACTCATGTCCATTGAGTCGGTGATGCCATCCAACCATCTCATCCTCTGTCGTCCCCTTCTCCTCTTGCCCTCAATCTTTCCCAGGATCAGGGTCTTTTCAAATGAGTCAGCTCTTTGCATCAGGAGGCCAAAGTATTGGAGTTTCAGCTCCAACATCAGTCCTTCCAATGAACACCCAGGACTGATCTCCCTTAGGATGGACTGGTTGGATCTTCTTGTAGTCCAAGGGATTCTCAAGAGTCATCTCCAACACCACAGTTCAAAATTTTGGATAGACAACAAATAAATTATTATAAATATCTTCCAGTGAGACCACCAAGACGGGGAACCCCACTAAATTGGTAATTCTGTTCAAAAGTTAGCATTTGATACAGATCTGGCTACAAGTGGAAAGGGTAGAGAACTCCCTCTATTGTGACTGGGAAGTCAGCAAGCCTGCTATGTGATAGCAAAGTTTCTCAAAGGGTTAGTTTTGAGGCCTTACATCATGTGCCTACAGAGTGATAGAATTTTAGGAAATTTGGTAAAAATATGTCAGGAAGTTGATGTACATTGGCTACATACTGCAGCATTTGATACAGTCCTAGAGGAATAGGCATGCTTTAGTTAAAAGCAGAGAAAGAACAAAATATAGCTTACTAAGATTCTTTTTAACCATGGTCAGGAATGCATTAAGAGTCAGATAATTTTGAATGCTGCAGGGAAAAGTGAAACTCTTTGGTTCATGCTAAAGTATCTGCATGCAAAAGCACGGAGACAGTTGTGATGGTGGTTATAAAACTGTGTGCATTTGTCAAAATTCATAAAATGCTACCTTTCAATACAACTGACTTCCAAAAAAAAGGAAAAGGGAAATCCTGACAACACAAAGTGCTTACAAGGATGAGTAACAACTGGAGCTCTCAGACAATTAAAAAAAAAGGAAGAAAAGAGCAGCAACAAATTATACAAATACCTTGGTACAATGGCATTTAAAAAAAATTTACCCCTGTTGAAAAGAATATTTAGAGGAAATGGTAAAAACTGGAGAAGAAAATACATATCTTAAGTACTTTAGGCCAGTCGGTATCAGAAAAAAGAATACAGTGAGATAAAATTTGCAGGGAAAAGAGATTCTATAGTCCATGGATGGATTTATCTCAGGACAAAACATCTAGGTAAACAACACCTCCACTAAAATGAAAGTGGATTTCCAAGTAGGACGCTAACAAGCCCACCTCACATTTACCAATGCTGCCTTAAAACCCTGGCACAATAGAAATTATGAAAGCAGAGGATCAGTGAGGAAACATCAGCACAGAAGACAAGGGGCCCCGTGCTCACCGTGTTTCCCATAGTCTTCCAGGCCCGCAGCCTTGAGGTCCACACTGTGAATCTTGCACAAGACTCTGTTCATGGCAGTGTAGATGGCCCGCCTCTGGCTGGGCTCCAAGCCTGGCAGAGAGGGGTCTTTGTAGATGAGGCCTGGGCAGTATTCCATCAGATAGAAAGGGGTACCGACAACACTGGGAGGGACACAAACAGGGTGTTTCAGTGGCCTGTGATGTGACAGGCTGTTAGGGCACTGCTCTGTCCTGTGTGTAAGCTCTAAGTGCTGGGTGGGAGTCCAGACCCAGAGTACTGGAAACTTCCTTTTTTCTCTGCATATAAGTGGAAGTTAGAAGTACTCCTTCCCCAAACTAAGCCACACATAAACATCCCTGTCTACACTTCCTTGCCAGCATGCCTCTCTTCTCTTTGGAATCTACTCGGAATGGGATTGTGATAATATAGGAAAGCAGCATGTTGGGTCAAGGGGTGGGGGGTCAGGTCTGGAGTCACACAGAACCAGGCTTAAGTCCCACCTCTGCCCTTCCTAGAATTGTGATCCTGAGGAACATATTAAACCTCTCTGAGCATTGTTTTTACTCAATCTATAAAGCTTCAAAGAATAGCTATAAGAATTAAGGGAGCAATATACAGGGAATGCCTGGCATATGTGTCTGGTTCCATGAGGGTTTGATAAATACCCCTTCTTTTTGTTGATGTTATTTTCATCATTATTCACTGAAATGAATGGTATACAAAACACCCCAAAGTATTAAGGTGACACACCAAAATGTCATTAATCAATCTTTTCGTCACTACTAGAAATCAGTTTAGTACTCTGAAAAGTTGTTTTGAAAATTGTTATAAATATTCATCCTGACTTGAAAATTTAAATTATTTTTAGTTTAAGTATAATACTGCTGCTGGAGTTATGAAAGAAAATGTCTTTATTCTTAGGAGATATATGCTGTCTGCAACTTACTTCAAAAGGTTCAATGAATAATAATTACATACATATGAAATATACTTACTTACTTATAAAACAATTATATAATTATTAATCAAAACAGTAAATTAGAAAATGTTTATATAATTATTAACTATTTTCATAAAATTATTTTATCTATATCGTACACTTACATATACACACATACATATATATATATATACACATATACATAGAAAGCAAATGTGGCAAAACATCAACCAATGTTTTCATCTAGATGCAGTGTAAATGGGTGCTCACTGTACTGTTTTTTTCTTCTTTCAACTTCTGTGCATGTTTCAAATTTTTCATAATTAAAAAATCAGGAAAAAAGAGACTCAGAAAGTATATTATAATGCAATTCAAAAACAGTTTAGAAAGCCCACAATAAAAAAATAAATTAAAACAAACAACATGAAGCTAGATGGACGTATGCTCTTTAAATGTTAGGAAAGATGCTTCCTACCAATTCTCACGAAAGCAGGCATTTATCTTTCAGGATAACTTAAACCTCTTTAGGGGAGGTTGCTATAAAATCTCTTTTCTACTCAAATTTTACTTGTCTTTAGCAAACTAGAATTTGAGTTAATATATGGACTTTTCTGTAGCTTGAATATACAGTGGAAAAAATAAATCTGAACATTACCTTGAGTCTTCACAAAGGTCAAGAACTTTGGGGACAGGGACTCCAGCATTTCCAAGGGCTTTCATTATCCTAGCAGAACAAAGATGAGAGACACTGCTGAATTAGGTGATCAGATTTTCTTGAAATTATTCTTTGATTTTAAAATGGTACATGCAAAAATCAAAATGGAATGCTAAAACTTAAAAATTTCAATTGACCCAAGAAGACAAAAAGTCAAGGAGAACAAAAGAGAAATGGAACAAAGATCTTATAGGAAAATCATAGACCTGAGTCAAATATATTGATAATTACATTAAATTTAATAGTGTAAGCATTCTAATTAAAAGACAAAAATTGTCCTACTGGATACAAAAGCGAGACTTAATATGCTTTAAATATAAAAACATAGAAAAATAAATAAAATATGAAAGGATGGAAAGGGAAGTTCCATGAAATTGGTGAATATAAGAAAGCTAATGTAGAGTCAGGCGTGTAAACCAGCTGGAGTGGTGGCGGAGGCAGCAGCAGCAGCAGCAGCGGTAGCGGCAGGACCGCCGTGGTGCTGGGAGCAGCGACTCGGAGGGAGCGTGAGGTGACACTGGCTGCGGGCACCCAGTGACAGCGCGAGAGGTACTAGCTTTTACAGGTTTGCACCATGCATGAGTATAAGCTAGTCATTCTTGGCTCAGGAGGCACTGGAAAATCTGCTCTGACTATACAGTTTGTTCAAGGAATTTTTGTTGAAAAATATGATACTACGATAGAAGATTCTTATAGAAAGCAAGTTGAAGTAGATGCACAGCAGTGTATGCTTGAAATCTTGGATACTGCAGGAATGGAACAATTCACAGCAATGAGGGATTTGTACATGAAAAATGGACAAGGCTTTGCGTTAGTTTATTCCATCACAGCACAGTCCACATTTAATGATTTACAAGATCTGAGAGAACAGATTCTTCGAGTTAAAGACACGCATGATGTTCCAATGATTCTGGTTGGTAATAAGTGTGACTTGGAAGATGAAAGAGTTGTAGGAAAGGAACAAGGTCAAAATCTAGCAAGACAGTGGAATAACTGTGCATTCTTAGAATCCTCTGCAAAATCAAAAATAAATGTTAATGAGATCTTTTATGACCTAGTGCGACAAATTAACAGAAAAACGCCAGTGCCTGGGAAGGCCTGCAAAAAGTCGTCATGTCAGCTGCTTTACTATACTAAATGCATTGTAGCTCTGAGCCAGGTCTGAAGAACTGTTGCCCAATTCAACAGTGCCAGCATTCCAACTTTGTTAAACCTACCAACATCTTAAATGGACTTTCTGTGGTGGTACCCTTTAAGAGGCGGATGAAAACTACTACATCAGTTTGCACATTCTAATCACTTTCCAGTATCACAGAGAGATTTTTACTTATATAATAGTCCTAGAGTATGCAGCTGGTAAAACCAGAGGCTACAATCCAGTATTACTGCTAAGAGACATTTTGCATCCACCAATGTTGTACATGTATGAAAATGGTGTACTGTATACTTTAACACACCCCATACTTTGTATTGGAGAGCACAATAATGTAAATCCTAAAAGCACCACTATTTTGGCATAATAAAAGAAAGTCCAAAGAGGAGCTATATAGACTACTCCAGATAACTTTGCTTCTTTGATACTTGTAGCTTATTATAATTTTTTTTTAAGAAATTCAAGGTCATTATCATTGTATTGTACAAATAAGTGCTTTGATTAACACAGCTATATAGTTTTTTTAATTTTTAAAAAACCTGTGGAGACAGTGATCTTGTCTTTAAAATATGATAGTCCTTTCAGTATAATGTCTTAGATTAAAGACGTTGCCTTTAATATCTGTTGGGAAGGAAATGTCCAGACTTTTCAAATCTTTTATTATATGTTTCCTTTTTTGTTTACATAGGGAACAATGTTTATAGTTGTGTGTACAGTGGGGGTCTACAACAAGAAGTGTATATTTGCAAACAATTTTTTAATGATTTAACAATTTTTGTAAATCATTTTCAGGCTTCTGCAGCTGTAGATTCTCACTGTGAACCCCCTGCTTGCTCCTGCATAAGTGTATCTGCAATACCAAATACACAGGTTTAGTATTTTTGCCTGTTAGTGATTGTTTCCCATGTGTAACGTTTTGGTTGAGATGTTAAATGAGAGTACTGTGGATGTAAATGTGGGGAGTAATTTTACTCATGTGTAATTGGTCACAAGGCCTAAGTTGCAGTAACTATTGCTGTTTTATTTAACAACGCCTTGTTGCTTTGTATGCATTAACGTTTGGGTGTAAAGATTGTGTGTCTATCCAACAGGGAGCCACAGTATTTAAATTGACCAACCTAATGTTACAACTACTTTTGAGGTGGCCAAATGTAAACTAAAAGCCTTAATTAAAGTGGTGCAATTTTGTATAACTTAGCATCAGTAGTTCAATAAATTTGGATTGCCAAAAAAAAAAGAAAGCTAGTGTAACTATATTAATATCAGAAGAAGAGACTTAAGACAAAGAGAACTACTAGAGATAAAGAGGGACATTTCAGAACAATACAAGAGTTAATTCACCAGGAAGATATTATAATCATAAATGTGCATGTGCCTTAAATAACAAGGTTCTACTGTGCAGCACAGGGAACTCTATTCAATATCCTGTGACAAACCACAATGGAAAAGAATATGAAAAACAATACGTATATGTATGACTGAGTCACTCTGGTATATAGCAGAAATTAAACATAACGTTAAATCAAATATGCTTCAATTAAAAAATAAATAAAAAATAAATGTGTATGTGCCTAATAACAGAGCTTTACAATACCTAAAGTAAAAATTTCATTATTAAAGCTAGAAATGGACAAACTGACAATCATTAACTGAGACTGCAGAATGCCTTTATCATTAACTGACTTTATCAGACTAACTAGAAGTAGTAAGATAAGAACAACACTACCAACCAACTTGATCTGATGGACAGTTCTATAACACTTGCACAACATCCCCAGGATATACATTCTTTATGAGTGCACACAGTACAGTCACCAAGACTTATCATGTAATGGTCCATAAAATAAGTCCTGATAAGTTTCCAAGTATCAAAATCTTAGTATTTCCAAGACCTTAATGGAATTAAAGGAACATTAAAAAACATTTCAAACTGTAAAAATAATAATAATAATACATGTCAAAACTTGTGGGATGCAGATGAGCTTAGAAAGTGATTCATAACTTTGAAAGCTCATGTTAGAAAAGAAGGAAAATGTAAATCATTTACATTTACAAAATGTAAGGTTATAGCTAAGAAGATAAAAATATATCCACAGTAAGCAGATGGAAAGGAACAAAGCTCAGAGGAAAACTAAATGAAATAGAAAATAAACAGAAAAATTAATAAAACTAAGCATTTGTACTCGTCAACACAATGATAAATCCTTAAGTAGACTGATGAAAGAGAGAGAGAAAATACAAATTATCAGTCAATTGCAGGAATCATAAAGAGAGAACATTACTAGAAATCCTACATACAGTAAAAGGACAGTAAGGGAATATTTTGAACAATAAATTTAATTGTTCATATGAAATGGACATATCTAACTTTATATATATTTATAACAATTTTATATATTTTAAAATATAAATGGACAAATTCCTTGGAAATTACAACTTCCAAAGCTAAGGTAAGTTGAAATAAAAGACCCAAATAATCCAATATTTATTGAATTGAACCCATAAGCAAAAACCTTTTCCTAAAAAAACTCCAGGCCCAGATGAGTTTACTGGTAAATTTTATGAAACATGTAACGAAGTCTATGGGTTTTTCCAGGCAAGATTACTGGAGTGGGGTGCCACTGCCTTCTCCTAATGTTTCAATGTATAAGTCTTTACAAAAAATAAAAAAAACCAGTTAAGACATACATAGTTTGTATCTGTTTTTGCTACATTAAGATTTTATCATATACATTTTATTACAGGCATCCTTTTATTGACAGCAATCACAGTATAATCATTAAGACTGGGCTATGGAATCCTACTACCCCTGGGTGTGAAGCCAGGCTCCATCCCTCACATACTAGTTATATATCACTAGGCATGTTGCTCAGTTTTTTTAAGCTTCATTTTTCTATAAAACGGGGGTCATAATAGGACCATATCAGGGGGTTGCTGAGAATTATCTGAATTAATAATACATTCAAAGCATGTATTATAGTGCCTGACACATAATGAACACTCAGTAAGTATTAGCTATTATATTTTTGTTCCAACAAATAGAAATACCAAGGTTTGCAAAATCATTTCTTGATTACTGCAGCTATAGGTTATTTCCATTTTTTTATTATAAATGACACTGCAGTCAGCATATTAATGCATAAAGGTTTTCTCCCTATTTAGAACTATTTTTTAAAGAGAGATCCTCTATTGGAATTATTAGGTATAAAAATATGACTACCCTGAGGTTTTTACAAATTGTGTTATACCGTTTTCCCAGCTTTCCAAATTTGATTTGGCATTTTATAAGCAGATACATGTTTCATCTTCAAGTGCACATTTTATTCCTTTACTAAAATGGAAATTCTGTGCATTTTGGATTTTTGGATGTCCTTCGAACAGTCCAGAATTCCTCAGAACACTGGGAAGTTGGAGAGAGTCCCCAGGCAGAAGGCATACATAGTGGTAGCTTCACATTTCAGGGTTTTTCTTCTGTAAGCACATACTATCACATGGGCACATATATAAATATAAACGCTCACAAATAGCTAGTGGACTTCTGTGGGCTTCACAAATGAACCCCGAAGGCTTCATAAATGTCAGTCATCAGTAGCTGTAATATAGAGAGTCAGACACAAGGAACCAAAAAGTCAGAGGAGACAGTCAATAATGAGAAAGAGGCCAAGAGCTAAAATCACATTTTCCTGACTACTTGCTGCAACCTTCCTTCTGGAGAACATGACAGGCTGGAAGGAAGGTGGAGGAGGAGGCAGAGAGAGTCTTCTGGGAGAGGAAGCTCCACTCTGGAGCCCAGTCATCACGCTGTCACTCACTGTCCAAGGGTTTGAAGCTAGGTTTTTCAACCTACTGTGTTTTATTTTGTTTTGTTTAATATTTATTTATTTTGTCTGTGCTGGGTCTCCATTGCTGTGCACAGGCTTTCTCTAGTTGCAGAGAGTGGGTGCTACTCTTTAGGGTGGTGTGCATGTGGGCTTCTCAGTGCGGGGGCTTCCCTTATGGAGCACTGGCCCTAGAGTGCTCAGGCTTCTGCAGTTGCAGCTCCTGGGCTCCAGAGAGTAGCCTCAGTAGCTGTGGCCCCAGGGTTAGTTGCTTCGAGGCACGTGGGATCTGCCCAGACCAGGGATCGAACTGGTGTCCCCTAACCAGTGTTCCCTTCTTGTCCACTGGACCACCAGGGAAGCTTCAACCTACTATGTTTAAATTTTCCTATTTGTGAAGCAAGAGATTTTACTTGGGATGGGTTATAACACATTTATTGTTTTAAACATCTTATTATGAAAAATATCAAACATATACAGAAGTAAGAAGATTCACATAAGGAATCCCAGGTTTTAACAACTATCAACTCATGGATAGTTTCAACAACTATCAACTCAACTCTTTGGGCAATAGCCCCATTTAGTAGAATCTCAAAAAGTCTTGTTTCCTACAAGTTTAGATAGAGAAAAGAGAGTGAAAGTGAAGTCACTCAGTCGTACCCGACTCTTTGCGACCCCGTGGACAGTAGCCTGTACCAAGCTCCTCCGTCCATGGGATTTTCCAGGCAAGAGTACTGGAGTGGGTTGCCATTTCCTTCTCCAGGGAATCTTCCCGACCCAGGGATCGAACCCAGGTCTCCCGCATTGTACACAGACGCTTTACTGTCTGAGGCACCAGGGAAGTCCAAACAAGATAGAGAAAACCAGTTCCTAAAATCAGGTGACATGTTCTTATCTGAAATAATTATGGAGCATCATACTTATAATTTTAAATGTCTCAAGGCACTATGACGGGGTGCTGACCTGCCAGCCAGGGGCTGGGCTGAGGAGGCTGGGGACAGCGAGCACAACTCTCACCCTGAGAATTTACCTGAACTCCCTCTCTACTGCATGCGCGGATGGAAGGAGTGTCCCAGGGGGTTTCTTCCTCAGAACCAGCTGATGGTTAGCCAGCTTGACGTAGTAGGTGGGATTTGACTGCCCATGATCAAACTGAAGGAGTTCCAATGGGCCTGTAAGTTTGAAAGGAAGGAAAACTCAAACCAGCTCTGGAGGACAGATGTGGACAGAGACTCTTTCTTTCTAGTGAGTACTGCACATGGGCAAAGAGCATCCTGATCTGGAATGCACTGTAAGGAAAGCATCTCCTCCCTGGGTACCAGACATGACTGCGTCAAACCTCCAATGTCACACTATAATGTAGCAAAGGCCACTGAATTTACATCACAACAATTTTCACTTTGTGCAGGTGTCCAGTTTTGTCCTTCCTGCCTATTTCTGCTCCATGAAAAAAGCTTTATAGTTCTGTTTATCAACCACAAGCACAGTCATGGCAACCCATCTTGCTAACTGGAATGCTTTAAGCCAAGGACAAAAGGTGCCCTTGCGTGTCCCTCACCCCAAGCTTGGGCACATCACACCTGATACTAGCGTGACAGCTGAAAGCAGCTATGTAGAAGCCTGCTTTCAGGAGATGCAATTTCCCATTCCATCAAGCTAAACTGTGAGGCTCCCTTGCAGAAATAGTTTATATAGGGACTCTGCACTTCTGCTCCATTATTCTTGCCTGAAGAATCCCCGTGGACAGAGGAGCCTGGTGGGCTACAGGCCATGGGGTCACACAGAGTCCAACATGACTGAGCGACTAAGCACAGCACAGCACAGCACTTCCACTGCAGGGGCTACCAGAGGGGAAACTAAGATCCCACAGCCATAAAGCCAAAACAAAACAGCAACAAAAAGAAACAGCCTTAATAACCCTGGTCTTCCCAGTGAGATGAATTTGACACATAAGATTCATTTCACTTGATCAGAAGAACAGGCAGTGGGAGTTTGCCTGAGTTGCCTGGTCTGGTCAGAAAGGCTCCCTCAACTTTGTAAAGGCTCTACAACAATCCATCAAGGGAAAAAAATCCTCACATGAAGCTGCATACAAAGAGTACTTTCAAGGATCAAACTTTATCACCAGGTAGAAATTTCTTCAAAGGATCATGAAACTATAATAATTTAAAAAAAAAAAAAAAAAGGTATTGAAGCACCTGTTTTTCTGAGGGTGGAATATGAAAAAGAAGAGAGGGACCTTTGAAAGATGAAGACAAATTGTCTCATTTTAAACTCCTGAGACTTTTTAAGTCATCTTCACAAAACAGGCTGTCATCTCAAAAATATGAGAAAGACCCAAACACCCTAGGCACATACTGCAAGTTCTTCTCCCCTGGGTCAGCTGTTTGCAGGTGACTGCTGCCACGCCATGGTCTCACGTGGGACAAGAGCCAAGTACACTCTGGGGACCCACAGAAAAGGAGGTCAGTGCTTCTTCCCAAGCAAAACAGAGCAGCACCTGGGTCTGCAGGGCCACCTGGCTATTTTCCTCACCACACGGCATCTTTATCTCCAGCTTATTCCACTAGAAGAGAAAGTGAGAGCCAGACTGAAAGCCTAGCCTCTACCGAAATGCAGAAACTTAACTACCTGTGGGTTGGATCCCCAGTAAGTCTTTGAGGTACTTCTCCAAAGCGTCTTTGGGAATTTCCATTGTCTTTCTCACAGGGCGAGTGTTTGGAACAGCCATTCTCAATGGAAATCCCAAAAGAGTTTCCAATTCCTTTACTGCAGTCTCTGGGTCATCGACCTGGTTTCAAAGAGAATATTGAGCATGGATCCCCAGACAACCCTGACCTCTCCTCCTACCTGTTCTCTAAGAGGGTACATTTTTAGAGGGAAATATAAACAAAAGCCAGTTCTCTAAGCAAGGACTTTGGAGCCAGCATAATCAGCTCATGAAAAAGCCTCAGAATGACTTTCCTACCCCATTTAATTCCTAACCACATTAAACTCTTTTATCTGCTGGAGAGAGTGCCAGTTAAAAGTTCATTAATACTCCCTTGTACCAGGAGAGCAAAATATTGTACTAGAGTATCCATTCTGCCCCTATAGGCCCATCAGCTAATAATGAAAACCTAAACGTAGAAAGCTGAACAGAGACCACCACCCCCTCCCTCAATACACACACACATGGCTTCTCCTGTTTCAAAGCACTGAGGTGGTCCAAGTGGCTGGTAGTTGAACAGCATCAACAGGCCAGCAGGACTGCCACCCAAAATGTCTTAAGCCTGCCATTCACCTCCCTGTGTAACTCTTTTCTCAAAATGCCTTCTTACTTCCTACTGAAAATACAAGCTGCTAGTCAACTAGACCTCATACTTAAAAAAAAAAAAAGACTGTGGCAGCAAGGGCAAAAACCACCAGAGGCAACTCCAACTCTGAGTGTAAGAGGACTGCACAGAAATACTTACACTAGTGCCTGAAGCACAAAGGGGTTCAAAAAACAGTGACCATTACCTTAATGGTGTGAATGCCAAGGCCGGCAGCTGCTTTTAGATTTGGTCCAAGATCATCAAGAAAGATGGACTCAGAAGGCTGCCGGCCAAGCCGCTCCAAGCACAGCTTATACATCCTGGGATCTGGCTTGCAGACACCTTCCAGGCAGGATTCCACGACCTGAGGGAAAGGCAGGAAGGAGAGATGAACATCCCTAAAAGTGGTGTTCCCATGTTATACCCTGGTATGTTTTTTTGAAAAGAAGACCAGTGGGACAGTGGAGATTTGTCATAACAAGTAACTTAAGAATGTCATAATATAAAATGATGTTGCTTTTTTAAATGGAGTGATTTGGATATACTCATCAGGAAATTGGAAACACTGATAGCCATCTTACCCATCATAACAGTAGCTGGGAAACTTAGTGAAACTGGAAGGTATTCCAAAATGACACAGCATTCTGCTCATGTTAGGTATTGTGGCTGCATGGAACAGAAGAAAAGCTGCACATATCAGTTTTAGTGTAAGTATTTCACCATGTTTTCAGAAAGAAAGGCAGTATTTACTGTTGTGAAAGAAACATGACTTTAATATCCATATTTCAGAAGTGAAAAAACAAAGAGCTATATTCAACCTAGACAGGAGGACTGACACCAGAGATACAGTCAGTGGCAAAGACAGGTTTCATGCAAAAAGCCTCCTCTATCCTGAGAGCCTTGACTCAAACTCTATCTAGTCCAGAACTGGTGGGGCGCATCTGAAGGTTCAGGAGAACCCTGAAAAGCTGTCTCAGTGTCAGGCTACCTCTGATCCAGCAACCCCCGGAAGTCCTCTGACACTGACCCCAGGGCTTAATCTCCTGTGAGTAGGTCTAAAACAGCCATAGAGGCCTGTAACCAATACTCTCTGGGTCTGTCCTAAGAATAGAACTAAATCCCTCACTCACTCCTGAATTGACCCTTGCTCTCCAAGATCAAGGACAAATCTGAGGGCCCCTCCCTCTCCTCCAAATTCCCACTGTTCAAGGCTGGAGGAGAACTGCCCTTTCAGGTAAATAAATGTTGAGTAACTTACTCTTACTTATTCTTCCTGGTCTCCTAAGGACCTGAATGAGCTAAAATACAACAGAGAAATTCCTTCTGAAGAAAACATCAACAGTGGGCGGTGGAGAACCCAGGTGTTTCAGACACCAATGAAGGCATGACGTGACAGGAAAGCAGCACACCTGGACAGCCGGGACAAGAGGTGAGAGGGGAGCAAAGCCTGGGAATCTGGGCCACGTCTGGCAAGCAGACACCTCCTCTCAGGTGATTGTATCTGGAGAAGGGAAAACATTCTTGAGATTTAAACTGGTAAGACCCCTGGCCTTTTCCTTATGTTCTGTTTTGCAAGATAAAAAATTTCTGGGGTTCTGTTTCCCGAGAATGTGAATACACCTAATATTCTTCTGCTATATAGTTAAAAACTGCTAGAATGGTAAATCTTAGATCACATGTTCTTTGGCAATAAAATATAATGGAAACATTTTTACTTAAATTAGAGGACCAAAATTTAAAAGCCACATTCACCTCAGCAGAAACAGAATCCTATAATATTATTGAAAAGTTTAGGAACAGCCTCCAAAGATGATGGGGATCATAGGAATGGTTATATTAGCTTTGCATGCAAGCTAAGTTACTTCAGTCATGTCCAACTCTTTGTGACCCCATGGACTGTAGCCTGCCAGGCTCCTCTGTCCATGGGATTCTCCAGGCAAGAATACTGGAGTAGATTGCCATGCCCTCCTCCAGGGGATCTGCCTGACCCAGGGATTGAACCCACATCTCTTATCTCTCCTGCATTGGCAGGTGGGTTCTTTACCACTAGCACCACTTGGGAAGCCCAGCTTTACTTCTATCAAAATAAATATTTTTCCTCATAGCTTTAGAGGATAAAAACGTACACTCTTGCTCTTGAGGAAATAGATTTTCAACACTCCAGGTCACCTGCAGACCTGAAATATGAAAATGCATCAGAAAAAGCTGCCTGAAAGCACCTACCAGAGAGTCTATGAAGTCTGCATAAATGAATCCATCATGTTAAAGAAGCTCACAAGTCCTTAAACACTTGAAGGACCCGGTGTGAGCCTGGCCAACTTAGTTTGTCCAGATCAAGATAATAATCCCCATTGCCGCACTGGAAGGAAGGAATCTCTGAAAATAATCTGCCAGGCACTCTGTAAAGTGCTTTGTATGTATTATAGTCTGGAATCCACACAGCCACCCTAAAGAAAGAAAATTGCTCCTCCTGAACCACAGGTGAGGAAACTGCAGTTCAGGGAATCAGAGCTACTGCCCACAGCAAGCTGCAGACAGGATCCAAATATGGCTGAGGTCCCTGAGCCCCCAAAGGGGAGGATGCTTGGAGAAAGGCTGTGCTGTGGACAAGCCAGGAAACCAAGAGTCAAAGTGGGTAAGGAGCCAGGCAAGGGTACAGAGGGAAGAGAACTCTTATCTTGACAGGCTTTGTATAAGGATGAATGAGGAGGTGGGAGGTGAAGAGAGCATTAGGCTGGGTGGTTAATTTCCCATATTTGAACTCTGAATTTCTGCTTGTCTGTTTCACCAATTTTGGGGTTTTTTTTGGCTATGCTGCATGGAATGCAGGGTATTAGTTCACTGAATAGGGATCGAACCCACCCCCTGCAGTGGAAGCAGAGTAGGGGACTGCCAGAGAAGTCCCCTGATTAGATTTTATGTTCTAAAATATCACTATCCAATAGACATTTCTACAATGATAGAAATGCTATATTGCCCTGTCTGACACAGTAGCCACTAGCCACATGTGGCAGCTGACCACCTAATATGTGGTGAATGCATATTCCTGAGGGCAGGACTTGTGTCAGTCGCATTGAACACAGTACCCTTCATGCCTAGCCAGTGCCCGGTACATACCCACTGCTGTGAAAGAATGTGTTTTCTGACTGAAGTTTAAGTTAGTCGTCTATCAATAATTTCTATCTGTCCCAGGATAATGATAATATACTTCCTTTGAGGAAAATGGGGAGTCTTTCACAGAAGTAACATCCTGGCACAGAAGACCATCTCCTGACTCAGAATCTTCTCAGGTACTTTGATAGTCTAGCCCTTCACACACCGTCCCATACGGCAGCCCCTAGTCATATGTGATGATATACATTTCAGTTGAAATAGAATTTAGTTGCTCAGTGCCACTAGTCACATTTCAAGTGTTTAACAGCCATGTGTGTGACTGGTAGCAACTATATTAGACACTTCCTTTCCTGCAGTAAGTTTGTTTGCTCAGCAATGGTCTAAGGATTAATGCCATAGAAATAGAGGGCAATGGGGTTGGTCTTTGAAAAGGTCAAAGGGCCTATTAAAAGGTGAGAGCTGATCAAAGTACATATGTTATCTGATGCTGTTGTTGTTGTTGTGTGAGTTCAGTTGTGTGGAACACTTTTCAACCCCGTAAGCTGTAGGCTGTCAGGCTTTCTGTCCATGAAATTTTCCAGGAAAGAATACTGCAATGGGTTGCCATTTCCTACTCCAGGGGCTCTTCCCGACCCAGGGATGGAACCTGCAGCCCTTGTGTCTCCTGCACTGGCAGGCAGATTCTTTACTAACTGTGCAACCTGGGAATCCCTGATATTTGATGACTAAGGTTCAAGTTCAGATAAAAGGGAGTCTCTGAAGCTGAGGTTTCACCCAGTTATCAAAGCCCATAAATAAGCTTGCTCACAGCTCAGTGATACTTTGCAAGTCCTCTTTCCCACCTATCATGTCTAATCCTAACTCAGTCAACTGTGTGAATAAACAAACCCATCCATTCAAGACCTTATGAGAGGCAGCGTTAATGCTACATCCTAAAATAAGGACAGAGACTTGATTCAGATTGTTCTGGATCCCTGTCAGCTTACCACATCAAACTGTTTCCGGTCCAAGGGCAAAAAGCTCTTCCCATTGGGAAGATAAAAATTATTGCTCAAGACTGCAGTCTGAAGGCCTTTAGCCCGAATCTGAGTTATGGCCTCAGTCATCACTGGGAACTGCTTCGCCACTCGCTCACTGGTCAGCAGAGAGAAAAAGGAGTCCACGGGCACGGAGGTCTTTGACTAAGATTGGAGGTAGGGAGAGGAGACAACCAGCCATCATTAAGAGTAAGAACAGCTTATCACCAACACAGAAAAATACGTATTTCAGGCTTCCTGTCACTACCCCAGGCCTCTGGCTTGCTGCCAAAAGGAATTTTCTCTTTCAGCCTTGGTGCAGAACTTTGCATATAAGGTTGTAAAAAGTTGCTTAGAATTAGAATTATAATGGTTAGGGAATGGGGAAATTTATATCAATATTCCAATTAAATGAATTCTTTATTTCACTCATTCATTGTCAATTTAAAAAAGATTCTGAAGACTCTAAGAGGATACATGAAACCCTAAAAGTGAATTAAGCAGATGTAGTTTAATTTTTAATGACCCAGAGATTTGATGATTCTGCATTGTCTCAGCTTCAGCATGACAAACTGAATGTCAGTTTCTGATCAATTTTTGTAATTTTAAATTCAGTCTCTGTGGGTTTTAAAACCTCTTATTTTATCATGTTTCAAAATTTGCAATGGCAAGCCTGCTATTTTATACACACATACTCATTTTACAACAGCTTTATTGAAAGACAATTCAAATATCACAGAAGTGGCCCATTTAAACTGTAAAATTCAGTGCTTTTTAATATATTCACAAAGGTGTAAAATTCTTAAGACAATCAGTTTTAGAACATTTATGTCACACAAAAAAGAAACATCATACCTAATAGCAGTCACTACCCATTCCTCTGCCTCCCTGCCCCTGATTCCCCAATACTCCCAGTCCGAGAAAATAACAATTCTATTTTCTACTTCTGTAGATTTATCTGTTCTGGGTATTTCATGTAAGTGGAATCATACAATATATAGTCTTTGGGGCTGGCTTTCTATGACTTAGCAGAATGTTTTCTATATATATATATATAAATATTTATTCATTTACTTAAAATTGTGGTAAGACCACATAACATCATAGTCACTGTTTTAACCACTTTGGATAACAATAAGTACATTCATTGTTATCTAACCAAAAGCACCATCCATCCACAGAACTTCACTATATTTTAAATTATATTTTGGCAATTATATTGTGAAGGTATGGGAGTTAATATAAATAAAGAGCTTAGAACAATGCATAGTTCAGAGAAAGGCTCAATGTTATCACTGCGTTAAACAAGCTTTCTGATCAAAGCCATTATGCAACAATTCCAGCTTCACATAAACAATGCTAATATACATAATATTTTAATTTTTCATTCGTGCAGTTAAAATTGAGTATCTGGGGATGGAAGAAATAACTTAAAATCTTATAATGGGTTATTAGGTTTTCCCTTCTTCAATTTTAGTTTAACCAATTTAATGGATGAGTGTTGCAACCACTATTCTAGATGAAAGAATATTGAAATTCAAGTGTGTTTATCACTTACAATTTCAGAGCAAAGTCTCCCAAATTCTTGTAAGAAATCTTCTGTTGTTATCTCTGCTCTCATAAATTTCATCCAGGGCCCATTTTCGCCACCTGAGATCAAGGCCTTCACTATAGTTCCAGAAGGGATATGATTCTGTACCTCCCACTCTACCAAAAGTGAAACACATGGTAAGTGAAACGATATATGGACAAACAGCTGAAGTTTGGGGAACAGGGTAATTACCATACAGGTTCTGTGGCATCACTGTGGTGCCAGGTGGGATCTATTGGGAATTCAGAGAAATTCAGGAAATGGAAAATCTCAGCCTTAGAGCTCCCAGGGAACAGCCGTAATAATTTGTGTGACTGAGGGGACACTGCTGCCAAGCATCAGTCCATGCCACCAGCTTGAGATGATGCTGGACCCTACATTATGAATTTTCTTCCCTGGTCTCTTATTAGCTGGTTCACATGTATTAGGTCAGGTTTCCCTGGTAGTTCAGAGATAAAGAATCCACCTACCAATGCAGGAGATGCATTTCATCCTCGGGTTGGCAAGATTCCCTGGAGAAGGGAATGGCAACCCACTCTAGTATTCTTGCCTGGGAAAATTCCATGGACAGAGGAACCTGGCCAGCTACAGTTCATGGGCTCTCAAATGAGTCGAACATGACTTAGCAACTAACCAACCACAGCAACAATATATTAGGTCACTCACATGGTCCTGGCACGTGGTATGGAAGTACATGAAGGAATAAATCAAATTCTGACAAAGCTCCAAAACAAACCCTTCATTTTGTAAACTGAAGTAATCCTTCAGGGCAGTGTAGCTGGTACACTGAAACATTCAAATGGAGGTTGATGTCTTTGAAAAATAACAAAATTCCATCCGTAAAGAGCCAAAGCAGTGGATGGATTACTATTGTGTACATGGGGAATGCTGGGATAGTGGATACTTTTTCCTGTACAAGAGGGTTTTCTCTTTCTATAATATACCTGCTCATGGGGCAAAAACATATAGCATCCATAATTATATCTAAGATATAACATACTTAACACAAAGTTTTTGTTTAATGTAGTGGCTGTGCACTGAAAATATTTCAGACAACACAGAAAGGTATAAAAAAGAAAGCTGAATGACAAAGCAATCCCATTCTTCAGAAATCACCAACAGGACCAACTCAGTATGTCTTCTGAGAACAGCAGGTCTTTTAAAACTCAATCCAAATAATACCTCTTTAATTTCAGAACTAAAGTTAGAGCAATTTTTAGGATCTTAAGAGTTGGTAAGCATGCAAGGAAAGGGTCTCTCTCCTACACTGCTGATGGGGGTGTAAATAAGCACAACCTCTATGGAGTGCAACATGTTAAATGCACATTTACAATTGATGTAGCAATTCTGCTTCCAGGAATTTCTCCCAAAGATATATTTATAAATGTAAGCAAAGATTAGGTATACCACTGTTGGGCAACCACATACTTGTTGACTATTGCTATGGCTGCTGTTGGCTCCAATAGTAGAGCTGAATAGTACCCCTGACAGAAAAAGTTTGCTAATTCCTGAACTAGACCTATGCCTCCTGTTGTTGGTTAGTCACTAAGTGGTGTCCGACTCTTTGCAACCCAATGGACTGTAGCCTGCCAGGCTCCTCTGTCCGTGGGATTCTCCAGACAAGAATACTGGAGTGGGTTGCCATTTCCTTCTCCAGAGGATCTTCCCAACCCAGAGATTGAACCTGAGTCTCCTGCATTGGCAGGCGGATTCTTTACCACTGAGCTACCTGGGAAGCCCATGCCTACTGATATAGAAAATTTGGCAAGATATTTTACTAGGTCAGAAAAAAAGAAAGGTACATCTAACAGTTTGTATGAAAAGTGAGAGTATTAGCCGCTCAGCTGTGTCCAACTCTGTGATCCCATGGACTGTAGCACTCCCAGGGACTGAACCCAAGTCTCCTACATTGCAGGCAGATTCTTTACAGTCTGAGTCACCAGGGAAGCCCAAACAGTTTGTATAGCATGACCCAATCAGTGTAGACACAGTATACACACACACAAACACACACACACACACACACACACACACGTTCCTGTGTATATATTGGGAATTTTTGGAAGGATAAACAAATTTTTCACAATGATAACCAATGAAGGCTAGAACTGCGGGGAAGGGGTGGAGGTGACAATAAGAAATTGGCCTTTGTATTTTTTTTAAATCCAAAGTATTAAATATACTTTTAGCACCAACTATTTAATAAATATGGTTGGCATAAGTGAGTTTCTGAATAGAAAAAAATTAATTAAATCTCTATTTCTCACAATTACAAAAATGAATTCTCAAAAGACTAAATACCCAAATCAGGAGAGAAAAGAAAAAAAAAAAACCTCTAAAAGTTACAAAACAATATACAACATCTTTATGAATGTCAAGGAAAGAAAGACTTCCTTAGCCTAGACACTTTACACTCAAGCCATAAAGAAAAACAGAAATGATTTTGATGACAAGAAAAATGAAAATACTGGTATTGCAAAAACATTATAAGATAAAAACACAAGTCAATAACAACCACAAGCCTTACTAAGTGCTCAAAAGATTCTGGGCACTGCTGAATAACATAAAAGTATGAGCAGGATTTGAAAAGGGAGAGCAGGAAGGAAGGGTAGCTTCAAGCAGAGGGAACAGAACCTGCAAAGGCAAAGGAGTATAAACACATTTGGCAATTTTAAAGAGCATCAAGTAGTTGAACGTAGCTGAAATGTGGGCATACATGGCAAATAGTGTGAAAAAAGGACATGAGAGCTGTTTGTGAGAGGCCCTGGAACCAGGTAAAGCTTCCAGTCTTGAAGGGAAAAAAATTGCAGGCAGTCAAGGATTTGAAGCAGGAGAGGGAAGGGAGAAGATGTGATGTGTGTTTTAGAAGGGCAGTTCTAGGGGCTGTGTGGAAGGGGTGTAAAACCCAGAGGCCAGAGGTAGAATTAGCAGTTAGGAGGCTGCTGTGATCAAGCAGGTGGGAGAATTTAGGGATATAACATGTGTAGAGGCAGTAGCAGTGGAAAGGAGAGAATAGCTTCTCAAGGTATTCTGGAAAGAGTTGAGAAAATTCCTGCCAAGTGATCTTTATGTTCGCTGTAAAAGCAGAGATTCAGCTATCTGCCAAGGTTTGGTCTGGAGAAATATGATGGCTCCGAGGGGAGTTTGGAACAACCCTGTAGTAAGTTCAAGAGGAATATCAGTGGAGGAATAGAGAGCCTGAGGGCTCACTTGCAGCTGAGCTAAAAGACAAAACAGAACAAAAAATAGCCCAACGAGTTAGCAAAGCTTGGTAATTTTTCAACCAGGGGCACAGAAAACCTGACCTTGGGTTGACTTAGCATACAAAACTGCCCAATCAGCAACCACAATCTGTCAAAAGAACAGAGACCTCTGTTTGGTCCTTCCTGTTGGCTAGAATCGGAGAAGGCAATGGCACCCCACTCCAGTACTTCTGCCTGGAAAATCCCATGGATGGAGGAGCCTGGAAGGCTGCAGTCCATGGGGTCGCTGAGGGTCAGACACGACTGAGCAACTTCACTTTCACTTTTCACTTTCATGCATTGGAGAAGGAAATGGCAACCCGCTCCGGTGTTCTTGCCTGGAGAATCCCAGGGACAGGGGAGCATGGTGGGCTGCCGTCTATAGGGTCACACAGAGTCGGACACGACTGAAGTGACTTAGCAGCAGCAGCAGCAGCAGCAGTTGGCTAGAATTCACATGTGATGGCAGAAAGTGAAGCAGCCAAACCTGATCCACGAGGTGAGAGTGGAAATGGGGTGTGCTCACAGCAGAGCAACACAAGGAAAACAGCCCAGGGCCCTGATACCACAGAGCAACACACTAGCCCAAGACACACACCTGGACTTTCACGTAAAAAACACATTTAACTTCAATCTTGTTTCAGTCAATGTTTTGTTAGGTTTTCTAACACTTCAAGCCAAACAAATCAAATTAAGTCAGTTCAACTGAGTGCACAAAAAGGTAATACCAAAAGGGGCTGAAAAAGGAAGGATCAGAACCTAGAGGTTTGTCTTGTAACAAAAGCAGGTGTAGAGGGAGGTTGATGGAAGAGGAAAGGTTGTGATCACAGCGGGGAGGGCGGCAGATTTCAGCATTCACAAGTAGTTCTCTGGGAAAGGTAGTTAAATTCTACCTATAACATTGACAATAACAATGGCAGCTTGTCATTTATTGAGAATTTCAGATGAGCCAAGCACTCATTCTGCTAATCAAGTGCTTTCCATGAATAATCTCACTTAACCATCTCCTAGCACCAAAGACGTACAGACCATTAGCCCTAATTTAATGATGAGGAAACTAAGACTCAGAGAAGTGAAACCACTTGCCCAAGATCCTCAGCAGCACTACTGTTGCTTGGAATTTGATTCAAGAGCAAGAATAGCACCCACTGAGGCACACTGTCATCTCCCCTCACCACCTCCTTTCCCCCACCCCCACACACCCCAGTCTCTAAAGGTGAAGGAGAATGAAGAGCTCACCTGCAGCCACTCTCCCTGGAGAAGGAAGCAGAACTCCGCCCATGTCAAAAATCACTGCTCTGTAGGGGCCGCCTCCAGAATGTGTCCATCTCCAGGCTCCCGGGTGCCTGCCCTGGACGTGTTTCAGGAAGGCCGCCCTCCAAGCCCGCTGGAGCTGGGAGGACTGCAGAAGCTGCCTTAGGCACATGTTGGGGCCAAGGCTGTGAAGCAGAAACAGGACATGATTAGCCTTCACTGCCTCCAAGTGGACCTCCATCCTGGCACTCAGGGTGCCACCAGCACGTCTACTCTGACTTCCAACCAGCATTTCAGACACAACCAGAGCTGAACTCACTGTCTCTGCCCTCCATGACAACTCCTCAGTCTTCCAGCAAGACATCTCCATTCTGGTGCTTGGTGTGACTGGTCATTCCTCCCAAAGCTCTCCATCTACTCTCTTCACTCCCACTGCATGATCTCACCCACAGACCTTTGCAGCAGCCTCCTAAGTGGTCCCCTTGCCTCCTCATTCAAAATTTCAAATTTGATCATGTCCTACCCCCATTTAAAATCTCCAGTGACTCTCCACTGTCCTCAAGATAAACTCCCAGCTCCTTAAGCCGCCTGAAAAGGCCCTCTGAGAACTTCTTCTTTGCTCTGGGCAGCAGCTCTCCTTTGTACTTCACCTTAGCCTGGGTGATCTCGACACTCACATCCACAGCAGCTTCACTGAACACGTGATGCCCTCCTCCTGTGGCCAGGCCTTAGCATATGCTGTTGCCCTGGACTGAATGCTCCCTTCCATCCATTACCTGGATAACTGCCCATTGTCCCTCAGGTTGTAGTTTGCCTGTCACTTCCTTTGAAACCTCTTCTGGCTACCAGAAGAGACAGATGAGCAGTCTCTCCTGTACTCTCTCAGGGTGCCCTGTACTTACCTCCTCCTAGCACTCGCGATGCCACCACACTATCATCCCTCCTACAGAGCAGGGCAATGACCTCCTGATCTTCACTGCCTCTTTTCTAAACTTACTTTCAACAGTTTGGGGAAAAAAAATAACATACACACAACAGGTACCTGTATATATAGATACATAAACATTTTCACATGAATAGACATAAATGTGGCAAAATGTTAATAATTAGTGAAAGGCACATGATGAGAGGTATATGAGAGATCATTGTACTATTATTTCAATTTTTTTATAGATCTTAAATAAAAACCTGGGAAAACAACAACAAAAAATTCTACTCGCAGCCAGTTCCACTTGAAAATGTTTTAAGTTTCTCATGTGATGTCTATGGTTAAAAAACTAAGAAGCCAGTTAGAGCAAATCATTGAGGACACTGTCCTCGTCATCAAAGTGAAAGTCGCTCAGTCGTGTCTGACACTTTGCAACCCGATGGACTAAACAGTCCATGGAATTCTCCAGGCCAGAATACTGGAGTGGGTAGCAGTTTCTCCTCCTCATACTCCTGGTAATGGATAAGTCGGCAACTCTCCCATCACTGGCTTCCTTCTTCCCTCCAACTAAAGATGACGCTTCAGTTCTAGCCACGTACTCATTGCGGCTCATTTCATCATCACAGCTGTACAAAGATACTAAGTCAAGTTTACACAAAACTTAAACTCAAGGTCACGAAACTGGTAATCAGGGTCTATTCCATAATCACCAACGTATCTCTACCGCCGCAACAGAGCCTGGGCTCTCAGTAAATATTTGTTAAGAGATTAGTCCGGGAGGGGGACCCAGATGGATCTCCAGTTCAGGGCACTTAACCAGCCCACCGTCCTACCTTAACAGAATCAGAAACACTGCAACTAGTGCCAACTCCCCAGGCGGATTCAGCTCTCTGAGCCTCAGCGCACTTATCTGTAAAGCGTGGCTGACACAAAGCAACTCTGCCTACAGCTGGAGCGAGATCAAACACGACAAAAAGAGACCAGAGCTCGGGTCTCTGCAGGAAGCGGGTTCCTCGGACAATCGGAGACCTAGCGGAGCCAGAGACTCCTCGCCGTCAGATAAGGCGGGCTGAGGGCACGTCCCCTCAGGCCTGAGAGCAAAACCCACCGATACTCCTAAATAGTGTCCAAGTGCCCACGAACCCTGTGACGTGCCTCCTCCAAGTCCTCTTGGAGATCCTGACCAGTGGGCGCGGGTTCACCTCCAAGCAAACACGGCAGTCACGTGGGCGCACCCAATCAGCGAGCCCGCTGATCCGCGCTTGCGTAACCTCAAGGGTCAGCGACGGCGGCCGGCAGGCGGCAGTGAAGGTTTTGGCTGGAAGCGTTGCACGTAGAGCCGGTGGCGCTGAGGTGGCGGCGGCGGCGGCGCTACCTGCTCCGGGGCGCTCATCCTCAAGCCTCCCCTCCCAGCCTCGCCTGAGCCCTCCGGGGCCTGCGCCGGTCGGCGCCTGCCCTGTGAGCGGTTGTCATCCACCCGGAGCTCCCAGAACACTCGCGGGTCCCCGCCGACTTCAGCTTCAGCGGCTAGTCCGCGCCTGGGCCCCGGGGCTCGTCCTCTTAGAGTCTGAGTCCGGGCAGGAGCCTCGGCGAGGGCTTTCGCCTCCGGAGGAAGCCGAGAAGTCGTTGGGATCCCTCTCACTTCCCCCATCCTCAGGAGGTCCTCCCAGGTGTCATCCCTGGGAAGTCTCCCTCAGTTCCTCCTTCCTGGTGCCTTCCCACCGGGACTGTTTATATTTGGCGCATAGGTCTCTCCAACCTGGGTCAGAGCCTAGTTGTGAGAGTTGATTTCCTCTTGGCTTTGTGAAGACGGAATACCCAGCACTCTGACGGCTCCTGGGAAGGTTTAATTAAATCCTTCCTCTTTGGAAAACTTTCCATTAAGGGGCCCTGTAGCAGTAGTTAAAACTAAAATGTCTACACGTTCTGTATCTGAGCACTGTACTAAATACTTCCTGGGCACTGTTTTCTCTAATTGTCTTCATTCAACCCTACAATTAGATGGGTGTGTGAGCCTTTTACAAACTGGGAAACTGAAGTCCTGGGATTAAGCGCCTTGCCCAGGATCATGTGTCAGATGGAATTCTACCTCAGAGAGCTGGACTTGAGAGTCTGAGCACTTCATTCCCAGTCACACAGCCTCCTCAGGGGGAATGCAGATATGGCTCTGTTCCTTGAACCTCCATCAGTTATCTAACAATAACATTCATTCAAAAAATGTAATCCAGCGTGTCTGATTTCTTCCACTTTCAGTTCAGTTCAGTCCCTCAGTCCTGCCAACTCTTTGCGACCCCATGGACTGCAGGCTTCCCTGTCCATCACCAACTCGCACGGAGCCTACTCAAACTCATGTCCATTGAGTTGGTGATGCCATCCAACCATCTTATTCTCTGTTGTCCCCTTCTCCTCCCGCCTTCAGTCTTGCCCAGCATCAGGGTTTTTTCCAATGAGTCAGCTCTCCGCATCAGGTGGCCAAAGTATTGGAGTTTCAGCTTCAACATCAGTGCTTCCAATGAATATTCAGGACTGATTTATTTTAGGATGGACTGGTTAGATCTCCATGCAGTCCAAGGGTCTCTCAAGAGTCTTCTCCAACACCACAGTTCAAAAGCATCAATTCTTGGGCGCTCAGCTTTCATTATAGTCCAACTCTCACACCCATACATGACTACTGGAAAAACCATAGCTTTGACTAGATAGACCTTTGTTGGCAAAGTAACGTCTCTGTTTTTTAATACGCTGTCAAGGTTGGTTATAACTTTCCTTCCAAGGAGTGAGCATCTTTTAATTTCACGGCTGCAGTGATTTTGGAGCCCAAAAAAACTAAAGTCTGCCACCGTTTCCCCATCTATGTACCATGAAGTGATGGGACCAGATGCCATGATCTTACTTTTCTGAATGTTGAGCTTTAAGCCAACTTTTTCACTCTCCTCTTTCACTTTCATCAAGAGGCTCTTTAGTTCTTCCTCGCTTTCTGCCATAAGGGTGGTGTCATCTGCATATCTGAGGTTATTGATATTTCTCCTGGCAATCTTAATTCTAGCTTGTGCTTCATCCAGCCTGGCATTTCACATGATGTGCTCTTCCACTTTGGCATGTTTTAAAGACTCAACTGAGTAGCTCTGTGTTTTCAGAGCTTTTTCTCTTTGTGACTAGTGTTCCACTGTGTGGATGAACATAATTTACTATTCATTGATTTACTGGACGTTTGGGTTTCCGATTTTGGCTGTTTGAATAAAACTGTTAACAGCATTTGTGTAAAAGTAAAAAAAAAAATACTTTTTGAGAACCCACTCTCTGTTGGAGTTTTAGTTGTGTGTGGAAAGGGATGCCTTGCTTTAATGGCACCAGCAGTTCACTCAATTCATGGAGACGAATGAAGTAAACACTTACAGAATAAATGTAGAACTGCAGCTGTGACAAATGTGGTGAAGGAAGGGAAGATAGTTTTTAGACAGCTGTTACGAGAGGATATGTTTGATTTGGGGAGGGGGCCTGGGCCTGGTGATGTGGGGAACTTCCCTGAGTGTGTGAATTTTGGAGCCATTAATTAAAAGACTGAATATGATTTAATAGGCTACTGAGTTTTGAAAGTCAACTAAGTTGACATAAGCCACATATACACTTCTACATGGGTCAGTCATTGATTCATTAATTTATTCAACAAATCTTTAAATAGCTTCCAATATGTGCTAGGCACTGTGATGTAACTGCTGAGGATACAGTGCTGGGCAAAACAGGCATGATCTCCACTCTGATAAAGCCTATAATCACAGATTTAGGGTGTGATGGCATAAGGCTAACCCAAGGTGTTTAAGAAGACTACCCTAAAAGTTTTTTAAAGTTTCGATTATTAGTGGACTTTAGCCTTCATTTGGAGTCCAACACAGAGTGTCACTCTACAAGTGTTACTGAAATGTTGGTTCATCTGAGCATGATCACTGTCAAAGCTCTTATCTCCTTCATTTGCTTTAAAGTGCATGATTTTCACTAGAATTGCCCTGTGTTTCTGAGTTTATTGCCCTGGGCATTAGTTGACTGTCAGGTACAGCAGGAGCCCCAGAGGTGAGTGAGAGGACTACTGCCAAGGCATCTTATAGTCTTGAGGGAGGGCAGAAGAGAGAAAAGGGAAACCTGTGGATGGATACAGTGAGAGTGGATTTATCAGGTATTAATCATTCATGTATTCTTTTGTCGGAGAAATGTCTGAAGAGGAGATCCAAAAGAAGACACTAGCTTCAGTTGTAGCCTGTTAGAAGGGAAGTCACCAGGGGAGAAAGCAACAATCATACATCAGCATCTTGGTTGTCGAGAAATGACAGATGTGATCATTGAGACCATGAAGGCCAACCCAGGTATGCTTTCCAGAACCCTAGGCTATCTTCTGTAAGGTAAACCCATGGTTGCATGTGTTGGAGTGGTGTTCAGTGAGCCTGTGATTAAGACCTCTAGCATACTTAGCTTTTACTGCCTATGTTCCTTACATGAAACTGTCAGGGTGGATTTCAGTTTCTCTAAATATTTCTTCTAAATTACTCGTAACAAGCTAGGTTGACAACTCTCCTCAGTGAGGAGAGCTACTTAGCACGTAGGTCTGTGGCAATTCATGTTGAATCCAGGTAAGCACAGTGTGAGTCCCTGCCCCCGACCCCCTCCCCAGCTCACTCCATCCAGGGGAGTTGATGTGTATTGCATCTCCAGTGTGAGGAACTGGCAGGTTTGGTTTTCAAACTTAATAGTCCTGAATATTTGTCTCACTTAGGAGTATATGATAGAAGACACCTGCTTTCTTATGGTATTTCTAAACATAAGAGCCATCTCTGCGTTTGAAGGTGTTAATGAAATTTTTTTATGGGGCAGAGACCACTTTTAAGTTGAGATTCCCCCATAACTCCACTGTTCTGTGATATAGTTCTTAACATAAGACATCACAATTTCTCTGGGACCACAATGGAGGTGAACACCATCCCCATTTTCTAATTTGGATTCATTTCTGTCTGAGAACATCTCCATCAGAACCCCTTTACTTTCACAGCTTAAAATCTTCCTGACAGCTGTGGCAAACTCCAGTTCTCATTGTGTCCCGTAGGATGCTGTTTCCTATAGATGGCCTGAATTGCACAGGATAAAGAGAGTTAATACTTAAATTTCTGCCCTCTCACTCTTTTTTAAAATTCAAGTGATTTAAACCACTTTTAAAGAAATATTGCAAGGCATTTAATTTGGATCTGTGAAAACAAAAATTTTGTCCAAGTTAAAGGCTTATGGAGACCTTTTTCATTCTGAAGAACCATGCATTGGTTGACTGATTCTTTTCTTTAGATAATTATGTCCACTGACTGGCTGCAAGTAAAACAGATGAAAACTAGTACAGTATGAGGGTGATAGTTGCCCAAAGGAGAAAATAGATACCTTATAGTTAAAAGTAAGATATTTTATTAGTAATTACTAAATACCTATATCTACTGCTTTTTACTATTCCAAGTGTCCATCAACTGGATAAAGACAAATGGATAAAGAGGGTATGGGTGTGTGTGTGCATGTTCATGTACACACACACACATACACATATACACACAATGGAATATTACTCAGCCATAAAAAAAGAATGAAATATTGCATTTGCAGCAACACGTATAGACCTAGAGATTATCATACTAAGTGAACTAAGACAGAAAAAGACAAATATATATCACTCATATGTGGAATCTAAAAAATAATACAGTTGAATTTATTTACAAAACAAACAGATAGACATAGAAAACAAATGTATGGTGCAAACTACAACATTGTTCCAATTCTGGATATGTGTCATGATGTAAAATCTATGAAAAATGTATTTGCCTAATGGAAGAGATCACGAGTGACGAGAATAAAACCATTTTTTCTGTTGAAATCCAAATAGGATGCCATGTACTTACTAGAAAAATGAGGAGAAAAAGGTGGCCTGTCATGAGTATCCATGGTGACATGAGTCAACAGGAATGTGACTAGGTTGTAAATGAATTTAAACATGGAAGAACTCCTATTCAGATTGCTACAAATGTGGCCTCCAGAAGGCTAGATGTGGAAGATAGGAAATTTGTCATCAATTTTAACTACCCTAACTCCTCAGAGGATTATCTTCATCGAATTGGAAGAACACTCACAGTACCAAAACAGGCACAGCATACTTATTTTACACCTAATAACATAAAGCAAGTGAGTGACCTTATCTCTGTGCTCCCTGAAGCTAATCAAGCAGTCAATCCCAAGTTGCTTCAGTTGGTTAGAAACAGTTTCAGATCATTTCAGAGGCAGGGGAGACATGCAGGCTGAGTGTCACAACAGATACTCTGTAGGCAAAACAGATGGACTGAATCCCTTTAGAGACCAAGAAAATTATAAAAGGGGTTACACTAGTCTACTTAAGAGAGATTTGGGAGCAGAAACTCAGAATGTGGTTTATATTTGCTACAAATTACACCAGGGGGAGCTTTGGAAGTAATTTTGTGCCTGCTGGTATACAGACCAGTTTTAGAACTAGTAATCCAACAGGGACTTATCAGAATGGCTATGATACCATTCAGCAATATGGGAGTAATGTTCCATATATGCACCATGGTGTGAACCAGCAAGTATTTGCGTATCCTGCTACTGCAGCTGAGCCTATATTTGGTTATCCAGTGCAAACAGGATATTCTCAATAAGACTTCAGAAGTATGTGTAAACATCTGTTTTTTCATAATTGCTCTTTATATTATATGTTATCAGACAAGACAGTTATTTAAGAAAAGAAACATGGGAAATGCAGAAATGACTGCAGCAGTGATTATGATGCACTTTTTTGCTATTTAAGTTGGATATTTCTCTACATCCCTAAAACAGTTTTTAAGGGTTTTTTTGTACTAAAAAGGGCAAGCAGTGTTTTCCCCAAAGTTAAGTGTACAGTGATTTGAAATACAATAAATGAAGGCAATGTGTGACATTCCAATAAAAAATATTTGAAGATTAAAAAAATATTTTTCTCTATCAAACTTTATTCTTCTGACTCAGTTTTCATCTGATTGGAATCCTGCTAATTTTTAGTTTCTGAAAGATGAGCTGAAAGCTGCAATGGAAGAAAGTCTTCAGAAGCATCCCCCATTGCACCGAGAAGTAAAGGTCAAAGTAAAGAAGGTGTAAACACTGCTCCCGATTCTCCATCCAGGCAGCTTCCAGACCAGATTTCCTTCTTCAGTGGAAACCTCTCAGTTGAAACAGTTCACATATTATGCATCTATTCAAGACAAGGTGAGAAAAACACTGTTTCCTTTAGAGTTTGCCTATTTTTTGACATTGGGCAGAGAAAGTGCTCTTGCCCTGAAGGGAAGTGGATATTTTAAGCTTTGAGGAATAGAACAATATTTTGTGTGTTAAAAAATTCCCTGGTGTTTTATATTTAGCTAAATCTTGTAGATTGGGTCAAAGCTTCTTACAAAAGTAACATAGATACACCTGAGAAAATACCTGGGAAAATATTCTGAGAAGGTAGGCATGCAGGTGATTGGGAAGTTGAAAGGAAGCGATACAGGAGATAGATGGGCTCCAGGTTAGACATTTACAGCTGGCCTCCCGTTTGCATTTCATGGGGCACGAAGAGGTGGGCTTCGGGCTGGATACTTATAACTGTTAGCATTTTGTGAGACAAGAGATAGGTGGTCTCCAGTTAAGTTATTTACAGTTAGCCTCTTGTTTGCCCTCCGAAATGGAAGTAACAACAGAAACAGGGTAAATCGTCAGTTTGTCTCTTATAAACCCCTTAATTTTTTTTTTCCATCTATTTAATTTTAGCTATTTTGGTGATTGTGTAGTGATACTTCATTATGACTTTATTATGTATTTCTTTTATGATTAATGAATTTGAACACCTTTTTTCCAACTGTCCATTTGGATATCCTCATTTGTGAAGTGCTTATTGAAATGTTTTGCTGAGGGTTTTTTTTTTTCTTACTGATTTTGAAAGGTTGTTGTTGAATCACGTGAATACACCGGGATTCTTGGCCCCCGGAGGAGAAGAATTCAATCCGGGGCCAGAGACGAGGCTTGATCGCTCAGAGCTTTTGTGTAATAAAGTTTTATTGAAGTATAAAGGAGATAGAGAAAGCTTCTGACATAGGCATCAGAAGGGGGTAGAAAGAGTACCCCTAAACACCTTAAGGTCATAGTCCTGGCTATACCTATAGTCAAGGTTATAATCATGACAAGGACAAAGAGGGGCAAAACCTTGTTTGAGTAAAGGATTAAGGGATCTCCTTCCCTTCCTCTTTTGAGACAAGGGAGACACTACACATGCCAGAAAAGCTCCTTGTGGGTCAGAAGTCAGGGGACAATGCCAGGCCATAATGAGTCTTGCTCCTCCCAGATGCCTTCACTTTGAGATCCATCTTGGCTGAGGGGTATGAGTGTACCCTTAAGGGAGTGTCCCAGGTTAGGTCAGGTGTGGAAAAAGAAACCAGATAATTGAACTGGAGGAAGACAAAGACCTGGAAGAACTGACCTATATAAATGACTTAACCACCTCTTTATTGCTCTCCTCCTCATTGGGGGGATGCACGCACCCTTCGTCTCCGGGTGTGCATCTCTGCCTTGCTTCTGTCTTAACTAAGCAAACCATTTCTCTATGTGCTCTCCCACTTGTTGTACTACGCCTGTAATAATAAGCTTTGTATCTACATTTACAGTTTCTGCCTCTGTGATAAATGCACTGGGGGCAAAGATCCAAGGAAAAATTGCTTCTAGCCTGTAGCCCTTGCTGGTCTGGTAGCTGGGATTCCTGGTTTTCATTCAGGCTACCCAGGTTCAATACCTGGGCAAGGAATTAAGATCTTGCTTCATGCCACTGCTTACTGCTGCCTTGCTGAGATCAGAAGGAAGATAAAAAAGAAAAGAAAAATTATAAGTGATCCATTACATCGTTGTAGTCTCATATTCCCACCAAGCCTTTACTAAAGAAGCTTGTAGGTCAGTTAATTGATTGCAGTTTCATCATGTCTTTCAACTCCTTTCTGTGGTCCAAACAAGGCTTGCTGGAGGCCAAAGGAAAGGAAGGGTTTGGCTTGGTAATCAATAAGCTGGGCCACCAGCTCCTTGGATATTGGTAGCCGACCTCTTTAGAAGCCTTTAAAGAGGACAGTCCTTGTCCTGCCTTGCTTGCTTGGTCCCCACTGGGACACAGGATACTCAGGTAGCCATTTTGGATCACAGCTGTTGAAGTGAGTTTGCAGCATTTCAAAAGCAAATTGCATTGTAGGGGGCTTTTCTTTCCCCTCTATTCCAGCTATTCCAACCCAGCAACACTTTCTGTAATCTTCAGAATCACATCCTCAAGGTTCAGAATTCTCTTTCTTATACTTAATTTTTGGAGAAGGCAATGGCACCCCACTCCAGTACTCTTGCCTGGAAAATCCCATGGACAGAGGAGCCTGGTGGGCTGCAGTCCATGGGGTCGCTAAGAGTCAGACACGACTGAGTGACTTCCCTTTGACTTTTCACCTTCATGCATTGGAGAAGGAAATGGCAACCTACTCCAGTGTTCTTGCCTGGAGAATCCCAGGGACGGGGGAACCTGGTGGGCTGCCGTCTATGGGGTCGCACAGAGTTGGACACGACTGAAGTGACTTAGCAGCAGCAGCAGCATACTTAATTTTAGAACACAGATCATGTGTTTTTATGTAACTAATTGAGGTCTTACCTCCTTGGCAGAACCTTTGGATTTATTTAATATGTCGCCACATAGGATGTGGACGATATGTGAGTCAACATGCCTATAAGCACTTAGAGGAGACCAGCACACGTATGCCATGCAGCCCACCAACCATCGAGTCTGGGACTACACTGGAGGTGAACACCACTCTCATTTTCTAATTTGGATTCATTATGTCTGAAAACATCTCCCTCAGAACTTTCTCTCAGCCTTCTCACAGCTTGAAATCTTCCTGACAGCTGTTGCAAACTCCAGTTCTCATGGTGCCCCATAGGGTGCTGTTTCCTATGAATGGCCTGCATTACACAGGATAAAGAGAGTTAATGCTACACTCCTGCCCACTCATTTTTTTTTAATTCAAATGATTTAAACCACTTTTTAAAGAAATATTGCATGGCATTTAATTTGGATCTGTAAAAACAAAATTTTTGTTCAAGTTAAAGGTGTAATTATGGAGACTTTTCATTCTGAAGAAACATACCTTGGTTGACCCATTCTTTTCTTTAGGTAATTATTTCTGTCGACTGGTTTCAAGTAAAACAGATAGAAAAATAGTACAGTATGAACGTGAGGGTGACACTTGGCAGGAGGAGAAAATAGATGCCTTACAGTTAGAGGTAAGATATATTTTATTAATAATTACTATTTAGTCTACTATTAGTTATTAGTAATAACTAACAGTTATTACTATTAGTCTACTATTACTATTAGTCTATCTATGTCTACTGCTTTTTACTATTCTAACTTGGAAGGTTGTTTTGGCTTTTAATTTTGCCATTTGCCCTGTGTGTTAGCTTTTGTTTTTAAGATCTATATTGCTCTGAAGGATTATTAAAATATTTTTATTCCATCTCATTTTCGTCTTTGAAAGCCTAGGTTTCCTTGAGTCTTATTACTTTCAGTGCCACCTCAGTTGTCTCAAGTTCAGCATCAGGGTTGTCCTCTGTAGCTGTGATAAAACTGGAGATAAGAATCTTCCTGTTGGCACCACAGTGGCAGTTGGAAACTGAGCAGACTTGGTCAGGATGGGGAATCTCCGAAGCATCCTTCCATGCCGAGAAGCTTTTTCACATATATTGGGCTGGAGTTTATGAACTGGACCCTTATACAGATGAAGTCATTTGGGGGTATTCATATAATTAAACAACAAAATTAGCACAGTCTGATTTTTCTCACTGAAGTAATTCCCATCTACTATAAAATTGATGTGTAAATTTTATGTTAAGGGAGGAATAGTTTAACATGAGGCCTATTTTATATAAATTTCAGAATGATGGTTTTAATAAATACCTTAACCATAGGAGGAAGTGGACATTTGAAACTTGATCAACTCCAGACTTTTAAGGTCAGTGGAATGGCCTAAAATAGGGTTGTTGTTACCATTAATAAATTGTATTAATCTGAAAAAGTTCAAATCTTTAATGTTAAAGTTTTAAAGTTTTTAGACTAAGTAACTATAACATATTAAGTATGTTTATTCAGTGAATATTTATTGGGAGTTATTCTCTGTGTGCTGGGAACTCAGCACTGAATAGACTCGGTGCTGTCAGAGTGCACATTCTAGTGACACACGCACATTTTCCCAGTTGTCCTTTCTTTCTGTTACCCTTTCATTCTCTTCTCTAGCCTGCAAACATGATTAGATCGCTTCCAGTCTCCTGGAACAGTTTCCAGAATGCAGATGTGACTTGTCATCTCTCATAGTCACGTCCATTGATTGAGCTCAGCTAGACAGGGCTTGCTCATGTTGCACAGTAAAGGCACCTGGGGCCACGGGTGCAAGGTGGCTTCTTCACTCATATGTCTGACACCACATAGTTGCTTGGGTCTCCTGACTGTATGGCAGGCTCAGGCTAGTCTGACCTCTCACATGACAGCTGATTTCCCCAGAGAGTTCCACAATACCAGGGAGAAGCTGTAAGACTTCTAAGATCTAGCTTTAGATTTTGCCACCAAATTCCATTGATCAGCATGAGTCATAGGCCCCATCCAGGTTCACAGAGAGGGAGGAGAGCCTCCACTCCTGCCTGAGAGGAGCAGCAAAGAATTAGCAGCCACCTTTCCTCTACCACACTACTGTCATGATTGTTGTAAGAACCAAGTTAGATTATTCTTTCAACCACTCAACAAATTTTTAGTGAACACCTGCGATGAGCCAGGTACTGTTCTAGGGCTGAGGACACAGTGGGAATCAAACTCAGTAAAGATCTATCTCTCATGGAGCTGGTATTCTGGTTGGCATAGAAAATCAGTCAGATACACAAGACAACCTCAGACTGCAGTCGTAAGTGCAAATGAAAAAAACAGGATCCAGAGAGTACCGAATAGGGGGAAGACAGAGAAGGCTAGCTCTGTGCTGTTGTGAGGAGGAACAGCTCCCGCCTCCCGGGAGAGACTGCTGCTGGTTTAATGAAGCCAGTATCAGGGATACTCAGGCCTCTCCATTCACTCAGGGAAAGAGTCCTTACGCAAAGCCACTATTCTCGTGTCAGAGTCTCTGCTCCCAGAGCCAAGCAGTGGCCTCAGGGGAGTACAGAGGGGAAATTTCCCCTGAGGTTAAGGAAGCTGATCTCTCAGGGAGGGAGCTGAGGTCACTTTAGTCACTTCAGCCAAGGTGAAGGTGAAGGCAAGGACACCTGTCCAAGCTCTTCCTTGCCCAAGAGCTGTCTCAACATGGCTTGACCCTGGTTTAGGACTCCAGTCACTCTGGGCCAGGGTCTGGGACCTCAGACAAGATCAAGGCATGAAGCAAAGCCCAGAACTTAGTTGATGCCAGGGCCTGAGATTTCAGGGCAGCAGGGCCCAGGGAGGGCTGGCTCGGCTCAGTGGCCAAGGGTCGAGACAAGAATCAGGATGAATCTGGATCTTTTAATCACATTGCCCCATTTGTGTCACGTGGGACAAAGGACTTCCCCTGCCCACACCTTCATTTCCTCATCTGTTGAGCAGGAATCACTGTAATACCCCTCACAGAGGGGCACGTGAGAGGCTTCCAGGTGTTGCCTTGAGCCTCACGGAGCGAGCATGCAAGGCAGTGACCATAATGGTAGTGCGTGGGTGACACAAGAAGAACCGGGCAGTCTAGGTCCGCTAGGGGTCACTTTCTTAGGCTCAAATTTGGCATTTCAACACAATGCCTCCCCAACCATCACGGCAGAATCTGAGCTGTGCACCTGCAGTAAAATGCTCCAGGCCTTCGGGAAGAGAGTGTGGGTGAACATCAGCCAGGTTCTTTGGAAATGTGTGGGTTCACAATAGTTGGTTGACCATCAGTCTGGAGGGAAAAGACACCTCTGTTTCTTCTTGCAGGAGGGCTGGGAAGTGGGTGACAGGTAGTTTCCAGTGGCAGGAACAGGTGTGGCAGGAAGAGTTCAGGCTGGAAGCCAGGCAGACCCCAGTTCAAGCTGGACTGGGCCACACCCTGCCCACATGCTCCCCTCTCTGAGAATCGACCTCGCCTCCTGCTGAACGTGGAGGAGTGTGAAGCCCATGGGGAGAAGCAGAGATAACACCCATGGAGGAGGGAGGAGGGCCTGGCCCACAGTCTGCAACCACTCTGAGCATCTGTTCCATTGCCACCCTGAGTGCAGGTTCAGGATTCACAGCTTCACACCCACAGCTTCCCTGAAGCACTTGAAGGGGGAGGTCAGCTACAGGGGTGGGTGAGCCCAACTAACCTCGTACTGTTTCCTCCTCCTGACCAGGATGTCAGCACCTGGTCCCGAGAGGATGACCCACCCAAATTTGGGTTATGTACTCAACACAGATAGTTGAGTATTTCTGAACTATATTCTGGTCACAGGCCAGTATGATGCTGTTGTGACCACAGTAGATTTCTTGTCAGTCTTAATCTTGTGTCCTATCGTTTCTCTTCACCAAGGTCTTTAAGTCTGGGAGTGATGAGTTTTCATGTGTGCTTTTGAGGGGTCCCTCTAGGGACAGCAAGGAAAATCGGTCCTACAGAGGACAGGCTGCAACAGCAGAGAGCTGACGTGAGAAATGATGAAGGCCTGAGCAGAAGCAACAGGGCTGGCTGGGAGGGAGAGCATGGAGGCAGACTCGACAGGCCGCTGGGTGGAGACGAGGCAGAGGAGGAGTGAAAGATGTGTGAGGCTGCAGCTGACATACTGCGTCAGGCTGAAGTGTGAGCTTTTGTTCTCCACTCCTTGTGTATGACAGAATGTTCACAAAGTCTCTGAGACATATTTTCTTCTTCTTTGTTCCCAAAGCTCATTTCCAAAATAACATTTTAGCAATCTGTGTTTCGGATATTGAAACAAAGAAAATTACCTAGCAATGGCTTCACAATTTGGGTTTATTTCCATTCTCCCAGAGCACTCCTGCCCTGGGTCTGTAGGCTGCCACCATCAGCTGGGGGCGGTGGGGGACACAGAACAGGAAGCCACCATATCACCCTCAGATTGGGAGCAACCACAGGCATAGCACCCTGGCAGGACTCCTAATATTCATGCAGAGCCCCACAGCCAGAGAGAAGGGGCCTGGCTGCCCATCTGGCACCTGGACTAAAGATCACCTCTCCAGGCTCTTCATTACCCCCCTTCCCCCTTGCCTGAAACAGGCAACTCCAGGCTTCTTACACAGGAGTGTGTTCTGTAGGGACCCATCAAGGCTAGGTTCACAACAAGGATCCCAGGACAGAGCTGCCGGGAGGGGTGCAAGGAGCACACATACCAGGCCTTTGAAAGCACATCATTTAAAGATTTGGGCACCACAGGCCCGGCGGGGACGATCCGACTCCTGCAGGTCTAACTGCGGTGCTTCAGCTCCATCTTGGCCACTGACCTCTGGTGCACCTGATCAGCAAGGCGCAGTACCCGGACCCCCACAAAGAACTGAGCCAGTGGGTGGTCACTGCTCAGCCCTGCTGCTCCGAAGACCTGGCAGACACAGGGCAAGAGGGGAGGAAGCCCTGGGTGAGCCCTCATCCTGGAGAGCCCCACAAACAAGTGCCTGCTCCTAAGATGTGAGGACAGCTCAGAACAGCCACATTGCAAAGCTGTCCCCTGACACCTGTGTGACAACAGTGTTCTGGAAGACTCCAGGTGGGGCCTCACTAGCCATCCCAGGGACACCAAACTCCCCAGATCTGCTCCACTAGGTGACTTCTGCTGTTGGGAAGTCCCTCTCTAGGGGCCATGGGTTGAGATTTGAGAAGGAGGCATCTTTACATGGTTAGGAGGCTGGGCCTGGTGTAAGAAGAATCTAGGTTCCCCAAAATCTGAGCTCAGCTCCTTGCAAGCTGAGTGACCTTGGACAAATCACTTTGCTGTGCTTCTGTTTCCATGTATTCAAAATGGAAGCAGGAATAGGACCCCTCATAGGGTTGTATCTGGGGAGGAAGAGGACAGTCATTATGGGGGGTGTGCAACAAAGGGCAGCTGTTAGTTTACAGGAGGTTGGGCAGCTGAAGGAGAGGAATTTTGAATCTTGTGAATGATTCAGAAGAACCAGCGATCCATCATCTGTGCTCACCTGAATAGCACGATCAATCACTCGGGAAGCCATGGATGGGGCCACCATTTTAATCATGGCAATATCCAGAGCTGCAGCCTACAAGGAAGAGGAGTTGTGGTGAGGAGGGCAGACCCCAGGACGGAACCTGTGGAAGATTGATCAGTTTCACAGGGAGGAGTAGAAACAGCAGCTCAGAACAGAGACCTCAGGTCCCTCCCGCTGGACCGCAAGCCTTGCCTGGTGCATGGACCCTGCACAGCACCAGCGGGGGTGGAGGGGCAGTGGGGGTGATGAGGCAGGTGACTCAGGATGCTATGTGGTGTGGGCAGCTGCCTGGTCAAGGAAAGATAAGGGGCATCTTCCCAGGCAGCATCACCAGCACACAGGCAACACAGATTGGGGACTGGCCTGAGCCTCCTTTGGGGTCATGATCAGCTCTGTATTCAAAGGGAAAGGTGAAACGAGGCCAGTCAAGACTCTGGGGGTTTAGGTTCAAGGATCTTCTCTGAATCTGGGATTTGGATCAAAGCCCCTGAGAGCCCTCATACCGCCACTAGAAAGCCAAGAAACCAGAATTTGAGCCTGGATCACCCCCTGCTACTGAGGGGTCTCAGCTAAGGGGTGGAGACCCGTGGAGAGATGGAGAAAGCAAGGGTCAGCCTGGCATCATGCCTGGCACTAGAGGCACTCGGAGCCATTTAAGGGATAATGTCACATTGAAAATGAAGCTTCTCTAACTCCCTGGCTTACTCTCAGTTTGCCTGATGCCTGTAAGATCAGGTGGGGCTGTAGCTCAGGCTGGGGCCCTGTGGCCCTGCTGTCTTGAACCCATAAGGTCACTGGGTCAGTAAAACAGAAAGGTCAATCCTCTTTATTGTACATTTTCTGTTTTTCAGAAGCTGCCCAGGTAATTCCAAGGAGAATTGAAGCAAAGTTATTTATGTCAAGGAGCCAAGCACTTTGTGGTTTGCTGAGTGGGGAGGGAAGTCAGCATCTATTAATAGATTTCTGGGCTGGCATCCCTCACTGTGTCCTCTGGACCTGTCCTCTGTGAGGTCCCTCAGCCACCTACCTTATTTCCCGCCACATCCATAACGTGGGCAGCTTTCAGCACCAGCAGCCGGGCCTGCTCGATCTCCACGCGGGACAGGGCAATGTCTGCCAGGACCATGCCCTGCTCTACAAGGGGCTTCCCAAAGGCCACGCGGGACTTCACCTGTGGACACAGGAGACAGGACGGGAGGCATGGACGGTGCCCTGCAGAGGAGAGGGTGGAAGCACAGGAGAGGGCAGCGAGGGAAGCTAGACACTTGGTAGCTGCACAAATTATCTGCACAACCCCTTTACGCCAGCCATTCTGCCCCATCTGGGCAGGCCTGGCCTCCAGGCAGGACAGAGCTTGATCTGAGTCACCTGTGGCCCAGGGCTACTCTGGTAACCAGGCAGTGACTGTGGGCACCTCGCACAGGCCAGGAGGGCGCCCTCTGCTGACAGGAGGGCCTGCTTCACGTCCTGAGGAACTCTCAGGAGCAAGTCTGGGTGCCAGAGCCCTCTTGTGGGCAACTGTTACTGCAACAGAGATTGAGTAGAGTGTTCAAAAGCTACAGGCAATCAGAAAAAGTGATAAGGGGTCCTTCTTCCACCTTATTTTTAAAAATTAAAAACAATTACAACACACACGAATATCTCATGGCAGAAAAGAGTATACACTTTCAGACAAAATATAAACACCCAGCACCCCATTATCTAGTAAATTATACTTACTATTTGGTGCATACCCTTCTAGACTTTTTGTATATGCATATACATATATCTGCTTTTTTTTTTTAAGTCATTCTATTACTTTATAGCCTTTTTTTTCACTTAGCATATGGCAAACGTATCTCTATTAACAAATAGATTACTACAGCATCATTTTGGAATTTCACTGCACGCCCATAGCAGGGTTATCTAACCAGCCCCCAATAGCTAGCCTTATAGGTGTTTCCTAACATAATCATGGCTGTGGTGAACCTCCTAGTATCAAATTTTTTGTAGATTCCTGATTACTCCCTTTCGACCAAGTCCAATGAGTAGCACGGCTACGTCAGTACTATAGCATCTTCTAAGATCTCTGACACATTAGGTCAGATTGATCTGCAGGATGACAATGGAGACTATATCTAAGTCCTTAGAGAGGAGCGTTTTCTTTTAAACCGGCTGGTTTCAACTAAAAAGGATTTGAATCACAACTTTGCTCAGTAACGCGATACCCTGAACTGTTGCTATTCTTCATTAAGACTATCTTGTGAGACATCTGTTCAGTCTGAAGTTTCACTCTGAAATCACTTCAGAGTGAAACTGATTTCACTGATTTGAACCACTGTTCACAGCAATAACACTCTTGTATGGGCTTGCAACCTTCAAGGGGTCACAGAAGAATAAAGTTTTGGATGTGCTGGGGGAGGAGGACGATGCAGGGCTGGATGCTGGAACCCCGCTCTCCCTGTTGGCTGATGTTTAAAGGTGAGCTGGTGGCAGGATGGTCATCAGTGGACCATGACCCTGTGGGCCTGGAGCCTTGCCCTCTGCTGCCACAGAGCCCACAGAGCCCAGACGCCTTCTGTCCCCTTGGCAGAGGGAGGCGCATTCTGCTCTGGATTTGAAACTTTAACAAAGTAAAAGAGGCAGAGCAAACACAAGGACACAGCTTCTTGTAAAGAACATCACCTTGCTTCTTCACCTGCTAAGTCTGCTCTCAGGAAACAGGATTAGAAGTCTGAGAGGAAGACAGATGGGTCGTTCTGGTCCAGAGACAGGCGCAAAAGGAAGTACTTACTCGGGCCTTCATGAGCGCCAGCACCCTCTCTGAGCAGCCAATCAGCCGCATGCAGTGATGGATCCTGCCAGAACCTAGTCGGCCTAGGAGGATCTCAAAGCCCCTGCTGGGGCCCAGGATGATGTTCTCTTTGGGCACGCGCACCTGCTCGAACAGGACTTCACCGTGGCCACCTGAGAAAACCCATAGAGTACCCCTGAGCAATCTGCTTTCCTGTTTTCTCCAGATGCATTTATCTCAATATCCCTGCCCTTTTGTAGACTTCTAACTAGAACATGATTGAAGGAGGATGGAAGGCAGGAACAAGACTATTGCAGATGGAAGGTAAATTGGTCATTTAAAATAAAGGAATAGTTTGGCATTCCTTTTATAAAACGTGACTCTAACTTAAACTGGAACTCCTAGTAGTCTATGACTCTCACAGTGTAGTGACCCTAAGGAAACTCTGAAGTCAAAATGTGGACAGCATCAGCAGAGAGAAAGGGCCCCTGTGAGAGGACCTCCAGGCCAGGAGATAGGCTGTCCACACTGTGGTCTATAAGAAAAGGTCTGGAGGGCATTTCCTGCCTCCTGTTCCATCCTCTGTGGCTTCCTTACCTCCTAGAGTCCTGCTTGTCTTCTATGATTAGAAGAGAAGAAAAAAAAAAACAAAAAACAGATGAATGCTGTCTGAAGCTTGCCTGCATGGTTGATATTCATGGATAGAACTGATATGCAGGAGCACGTGCCCTTCCAAATGTCCTCAGACTCTTACAGGTGTTACTTCTGCACTGGAGCAACTGCTGTCCAAAGCCTTCTCCCTAGATCCAGACCCACACAGAGAACAAACAGACGCACAAACCTGGTGCGTCCTCCAGCCCATACACCCTCAGAGGCCGGATGATTTTTATCCCTGGGGTATCCATGGGAACCAAGAACATGGACTGCTACTGGTGGCGTGGGGCATGTGGGTCTGTTTTTCCCATAAACACGCAGAGCTGGCAGCGAGGATCCAGGATGCCTGCCAGGAAAGGAGAGAGACAGACCCCCATCATCTGACACCACGGCCATCAGCTCCCCTTAAACACTCAGTCCTGGCCCAGAGAAGCTGAAGTCATCGAGCAGATGGGGCCCTTTAAGATGTCACGTGATCAGATGAGGACATGCAGCCTTTTGACCAGCAATAAGAGCAACTGGTTTCTGTCCCAGTGAGGAAGGAATCCAACATCCTAAGAACAGTTTTGTTTTGTTTTGTTTTTTTTTTTTAAAGCACAACGTCAGATTGAAAATACAATTTGAAGACAAGAGGCTGAAAACTGCTACTTTATCAGTGGCAGCCTGTTCTGCTTTGTTCCCACAGGAGGTGGAAACATGCTGGCTTTGGGCACAGGCTTCAGAGTCAGGCCAGCCTTGAACTCTGGGTGGTTCTCTACTTGCCAACAGGGGGGCTAGTACCTTGGGCAGTGACTCAAGTCACTTCTCCATCCTGGTTTCCTTCTCTGTGAAGTGGGGATAATACCACAGACCTTCTGGGGAAGGGTGGAGACTCGGTGAGGGGAGGTCCCCACAGCATGTACCGAGGGCCCTGGAGAGTTAAAGCCTAGTGAACGACAGGATTATCACCAGCCCTTCTGCTATAGCACAGCTAACCTCACAAGAGGGGGACACCATTGAGGAAGTGACTCTAAAGGGAGACGCCCACAGCAGAATGAAGAGAGTTGGGAGTGGAGGAGAGATTCCTGGAACTGTCACATGTGGGGTCACCTGGGGTCCAGGTAGAACCTTTGGTTCTCTCAGGGTTTGCTGCCTCTTTTGGGAACAGAGACAGAATCTCCTTTGTGTTAACTGGAAATGAAGCTAGTTCCTCCCACAGTTTCTCAGACAACAGCAGGGCAGAGAAGACGTGCTTGTCAGGGAAGACCCACATAAATGTGATTGAAAAATGAATTTCAGGCCAAATACCTGTGATCCACCACTTGTGACCATTGATGACATAGAAGCTATCTTCCTCTCGGATGGAAGACTCAATGTTGGTGGCATCTGAGGAGGCGACCTGAGTGAGAGCACATTCTGATTAGAGCTGGCAAGGGTCCTGAGTTCCCTGATGGCAGAGCCCGATGGGGCTGGGTGAGGGTCTGGCCTGATGAGGAGCGCCTGTGGGTGACCCAAGGTAGGCACCTGTGGCTCAGTCATAGCGAAACAGGAGCGAGCCTTTCCCTCCAGCAATGGAATCAACCAGCGGGCCTTCTGCTCCTCGGTGCCGTATCGAACCAGAAGCTCCATGTTCCCCGTGTCTGGAGCAGAACAGTTAAAGATCTGGAAAGGAGAAAAAGCACAAAGGCCTTATCATATTCAAAACTTCAGATTCCCCAGAAACATGGATCGGGGCTCCTTCCAAGATACACGCCCTCTGACACCCTTATGAAAGTCCTTCCTCTCCCCAAAGATGTAGAGACCCAGGACATTGTAAGTATAGCAGCTCAGAGTACCTAAGCTCAACCACAGAGCTTGTTGGGAGAGAAGGAATAGAGTAGAGCTGGGGAACTGAGGCTCCACGGAAGCCAGCCAGGCTGTACTCACTCGAGAAGATGCCCACCCCCTGCTCCTTTCCTGCTCTGGCTCCAGCTACCTGCCTGCAGTATCTTCAACTCATAAGAAGTCTGAGTTTGCGTCAGAGCTCCTGAGTCCAGTGCCACTGCTGGGAACCCCGTCAGCCCAGGAGGATGGCTGAACTCTCTGGAGGACAAGGATTTCCTCCCATGCTGAGGAAGATGGTAAAGAAGGTACCTCAGGAGCATACAGAGATGTGCCCATGACCTCACACAAATGTGCGTACTCCACGTTGGTCAGCCCAGCTCCGTATTTCTTCTCAGGATCAGTCTCCAGGGGTAGGAAAAGGTTCCAAAGTCCTTCGGCCTTGGCTTTCTCCTGTCACAGCAAAAAAAAAAAAAATCAGGGATCCACATAGGGTGGTTGTCATACTATCTTGGCCCATGGAAAATAATGAGTAAGTCCAAACTACCAGGCTGGATACAACTCCACAGATATGTGGGAGGAGAATAGGAAGAGTCTGGGGACAGCCCATTCCTAACAGGGACGGTGGCAATCAGTTCACTTCGTCTGTACCCCAGATGCCCCACCTACCCGACCCCCTCACTGTTAGCATCATTACTGTCATCACGATGCAGCATAAAACTCGCTCCATAACACAGAGAATGAAGGGTCATTCAGTGAGCCTGCAGGGAACCGGCCAGGACATCTGGCAGCAGCCTCAGCTGCTCTGATGAGGAGCCCAAGGAGATCCCCTGATCGAGCTTTCTTCACGAGGCACAACTTTGTTCCTGGGGAAGTAAACCTGGGTTTCTGAATGTAGCTCCTGACAGGGAAACCAGGAAGTCTAGCCTGGGGGTCAGGAACCCAGGCCCTGAATCAGACTTCCTGCTTCAGGCCCTGCCCCACCACACCTGTTGGGAGACCTTAGGCAAGATGGTGTGCTCCCTGTGCCAGTTTCCTCATCTGTTGTATTGGGACGGTCACCACTCACCCTACCAGTCACAGCTACTGAGCAAGAGTAGGAATGGAGGTGACTGACTGACTGGAAAAAGCGTTTCCAAGTGGGAAAGTTATCAGGAGCTCAGATTAGAGAAGGAGGCTCAGAAATGGACAGGAACCAAGGGAGCGTAAAGAATGGCAGCAGGACAGATGTTCTGTAGTCCAGCTGTACAGTGAGTGAGTGCCAGCTATTTTCCCTCTCGAAAACATTTCACTCTTTCAGTTCCAGGTAGTGACAGAATATAGTGTGCCAGAAGCTGGAGCTGCACTAAATATTAGTGATGATGGAAATTCTTCCCACCGGGAGACCACCACCTGGCTGAGCTTCCTATCACACTGGGACTGCTCTCTAGACACATACGACCAGAATCAGCACATATACTTGTTTCATGGCTGTGTTAAGCTAATTAGCTGAGACTGCAGTGACCAAGGAGAAGAAGGACAGATTAATTGGAACAAATGAAGCAGGAAAGGAAGGGAGAATAGGAAGGGAAGCAAGGGAGTTCTGAGAAGAGGAAGAATAAGGAAATGAATCATCTTGTGGGAGGGAAAAACACATAGATTTGAGCCCAGAAGATCTGGATTGAGTCCAGGTGCTATTATTTCTAGCTGTGTCCCTGGCAAACTTGATTCCTTATCTTTAAATTGAGGTTCATGATGCTTACCTCACAGGATTTGTGAGATGCAGTGTAAATGCCAAACATTCTTATTTATTGGTAGTCACGACACTGAATAAAACTCATGAGCCATAATTTCACCACTTTCCCCTAAAATCTTAGTTGTCATGATTCCCATTCAGGTATGACCACATGCAGAATGTTCTCTAAAGCAGATTTTTTAATATGCATTCATTTTCGAGTCTAAAAGTGTTCACAGCATGAGTGTCTGCTTTTCCAACACTTCCGTGCATGAGACGGGTACATCTAATGGGTGAGGATTAAGTGTGCAGGTCAGCACGTGGGGGATAGGACATTTCACAAGGTAACAATGGGAGCATAGAATGGCAAGCAGCTTTCTGATATACATTTGGCAGTATTTGTCAAAACTTAAAATGGTCTCATTCAGGAATTCCCCGGCAGTCCAGTGGGTAGGATTCACTCACACTTCAGGGGCCCAGGTTCGATCCCTATTCAGGGAACTAAGATTCCAAAAGTCACGTGGTGCAGTTCAACAAAACCAACCATCCAAACCCAAAGCAAACAACAACTAAAAATGTTAGCCTTGGACCAGAATTTTTACTTCAAAGAATTCATGCAGGGACTTCCCTGGTACCAGAGGCTAAGAATCTGCCTTCCAATGTAGGGGACACAGGTTCAATCCCTGGTGGGGGAACTAAGATCCCATGTGCTGTGCGGCAACAAAGCCGGCAGGCTGCAACTAGAGAAGCCTGAGCACTCTAAGGTCCATGTACTCTAGAGACCGTGGGCCACAACTACTGAGACTACGCACTGCAACAAGAGGGAAAAAACGTCTATGTGCACCACAGCTGGAGACAGTCTGTGCACCATAAAGAAGACGCAGAGCAACAAATACTCTTTTCTTAAACTGACACTGTAGAAACAGTAAGTGAACACAGAAGTATGTAACAGCATTCGATACCCTTTGCTTGCACAGGATCCAAGCCCCTTCTTATTCTGGAGTGCTCTCTCACTGTAGACATTTCAGTGGCATGAAGATGTGAGCATGGGACCTACATGTGACTGGCTGAAAATTCCCACCTCAATCTTGGAGTCCTGAGAAAGCATCCGGACACTGCCCTAGTGACAGTCATGGCCAGGCTCCCCACAGCCGGCCTTCCCTTGGCTTCTACTGTCTCCTTCAGCTGGCTCTTCAGCCTCTCTGTCCATGTTAGCAACCAGCTGCTCACTCTGCTGCTTCAGTGACCTGGAGTGACCTAGACCGAAATCCCCACAGTGTCACTCAGGCAGGGGCAGGGTAGATAAATTACAGTGCATCCCCGATGTGGTCCCAGTGCCTGGGTTCATCTCCAAGCACTGACATGGGATACATCATTAAATAACATAAAACAACTGGAAGTTTCAAGTGCATAACACATTTTCATTACAACAGGAATGATAATAATATGTATTATTATGTACCAGAAGAAAGGAGCCGGGAGCCTATAAATCAAATTGTTGACAGTCATTATCTCAGAGGCCCAAGAATTTTAGAGAATTCTTTCCAGGTCATGAACTCTTTCTACTCTTGCCATGTTTGAACTCTGGTTACCTTGCAATAGGTTTATAACTATGAACAAAATTCAATGCCGTTTCTTTTTAATGTAGGTGATGGTTGCATCATAGGCAGAATATGTGCTCCTGAAGACCTCAGATAACTTAAGAACTAACACAAGCCAAGACCAATCCTGAAAAAGAACAGCAGGTATTTCCATTATACACTAAACTGATGTCACTGTATGTCAGGAGCATAAACGTAGTTTACAGTTGATGTGACGCTTTAGGTTTGATGTTATGGGATCTTTAAAGAGAGCGTCATTTAATTGATGCAATTTATATCAGTCTCAAATTTACATGATTCAGACATGCATAAAATGAGTCCACGCTCCTCAGGATTATAAGCCACAGATTCGGCATTCCTCTGCCTGGGCTGAGTATCAGGCCGGGACGTGGTCACACAGAAAGAGCAATGAAGTGAAACTGAGCTGGCTCTTTCTAGTGGTGGTGGCAGCAGAGACCATTGAACTCAACTCTTCCATCTCTTAACTGCCCGAGAAGGAACAGATATGGCCAGTGGACGATCTGAGGTTGGGCTGTGCTAATGAAAGGCTGCTTTACCTTGAGATCTTCGACGAGCGGGGAGGGGGTCCACCTCTCAGCTGAGACCTGGTGACGCTGTAGCTCCAGCTCAGCGGGGTACACATGTCGTTCCATAAACTCCTTCAGCCGCTGATTTAGCTCCCTGACTCGGGGGGGAAGGCCTTCTGGAGAGAAGATCAGAGCTCCCTTTGAGGCATGAGCTGGAGAAGAGTCTGTGGAGGTGACATAGCTCCTCATGCCTGGGGTGCTCAGCAGGGACTGTGGCCTGGACCATGAGTGGTGGGACCCCATTAATGGTTTGGTGGCCAGCATCTCCTTGAAAACCTGGAACCCCTCTTTGATTGGAAAATCCCATGCCAGGTTACACATAAATTCAGTCAGCTTTCCAGTTTGTTTCACAGTCGCCGAGCTTGCTTGCCCTAAGCAGAAGCAAAGAAAACCAGTGAGAACCACCCCCCCAAACAACCCTTAAGAGTAGTAATGTATAACAGTATTGTTGTTCCATTAGTAGCTACTACCACTGCTGAGCACTTGACATGTATCAGACTTGGTGCTAAGTGCCTGACATGCGTTATTATAGCTCACTGAATTCCTGGAGCTACACATGAGTGTTTTAATCCCCAATTTACAGACAAGGATCCGGGTCATATGGAGGAGATGGGTCCAAGCTTACATTCCATGGGCTGGGAGCCAGAAGTTGGACTCAGTTGGCCTGCTTCCTGCTCTTTATCTCTTCTTTTCCTAAATAAACTAATCAGGAATTCCCCAAAGCACTTCTGCTGTCATTTTGGGCTATAGGGAGCCCTGCCATGATGTTGCTAACAGTGTCACAGGGGATTGGATTAATGGCTAGTTTCTGGGCACCATTTTGTCTAGATCAACACATTTATCATCATCACATAACTCACTCTAGACATGATCTGTTTTCTTTTTTTTTTTTAATCTTTAAAAAATATATATTTATTTATTTGGCTGTCCCAGGTCTTAGTTGTAGCATGGAGGATTTTCCATCTTTGGTGTGGCAAGGTGGATCTTTTACCATGCAATGTGGGATTTGTAGTTGTCGCATGTGAACTCTCAGTTGCCATACACGGGATCTGGTTTCCTAACCAGTGATGGAACAAGGACCCCCTTCACTGGGAGAGTGGGGTCTTGGACACTGGACCACCAGGGAATTCCCATGCTCTGTTTTCTTTATTTAACACATGCATCAAGCCTTTTTAAAATGATTTTTGAAAAAAATCTAAGGTATAGTGGACATACATCCTCTTTGTAAAGTATACAATTCTGTGAGTTTAGTCAGGCAGCCACCACTGCCCTCAAGAAATGGTATATTTATTTCTATCATCCCCAAAGTTACATGGTGTCCCTTTGTAATCAAATCTTTCTCCTTTCCTCTGGGGGACAACACAGATCTATTCCTATAGTTTATCTTTTCTTGAATGCCACATAAATACATACTTTCTACTCTAGAGTTGCCTGGTTCATAGTCAGGCTGTTCAGTTGATTTAACCTCTAAGCTGCCACTGGTGCATCAGTACTATTAGTGTACTGACACCTATGTTCCCTGTGAAGGCCATATGAAGTCCATATTATAACGTGCCAAACACAGCACTGGCACAGAAGGCTTCTCAATGAATTGTGGCTGTTATTACTGTGACTGTCATTGTTGTCGAATGACAATTACTATCACTATTAATAAACAACATATCAGGTCCATGGCTCTAAGCCGAGCCCTCACCCCTCATCTAGAGAAAAATGTTCCCCAGAAGCTTGAAGTCAAGGATAGAGAGACTGGTCTCCTTCTCTGGAGTGAACTGCATACTCAGAGTACTCAGTCACCTGTCCTTTGGAGAATCCAGCAGGGCTGTTTTTTTTTTTTTATTTTTTTATTGTAACGAGTAATCTTTTAAGAACCACTTTACTTATTTGTTTGTTTATGGCTGTGCTGGGTCTTCGTTGCTCTGTGTGGGCTTTCTCTACTTGTGGCAAGCAGGGACTGCTCTTTGTTGCAGTGCCGGGGCTTCTCATTGCAATGGCTACTCATTGCAGACCTTGGGCTCCAGGCACTCGGGCTTAGTAGCTGAGGTTCTTGGGCTCTAGAGCACAGGCTCAGTAGCTGTGGCACATGCGCTCAGTTGCTCCGAGGCACATAGGATCTTCCTGGACAGGGATCAAACCTGTGGCCCCTGCATTTGCAGGTGGATTCTTAACCACTGGACCACCAGGGAAGTCCCTATGAAAGGTTTTAACTCAAAGTAAAATCAAGCCTTTAGAACTAGAGTTCAATTTTGGGAATTACAAGAAGTCCATAGTAGTAAATGAAACCATAAGGTAATAATCAAGACAAATCATAAGACAACTGACTTGGTCCCTTTAAAAATTCATTAAAAAAAAAAAAGAGGGGGTACTGTTCTAGGTTCCTTGATCAGATCCTGACTTAAAAAAACAAACCAAAAACAAACCCACCTCACTTATAAAAGATATAAGGAGGGAAATGAGGAAATCTGAATATGGACTGGGTCTTAGATATTGGGGAAAACGATGAGTTTTCTTGGGTGTGAAATGGTACTGTGAAATGTTCTTATTATTAGGAAGGCATAATGAAGCACTTAAAAGTCAAGTGTCAGGGTCTGTACCACTTTGTTAATCATGCAAATAGATAGATGCAGAAAGAGAAAGATAAACAGACATGGCAAAAGTTAATCATTGTTAAAATCAGTCATGGGCATACAGTTATTCACAGCACTATTGAATGTTTCTGTAAGTTTGAAAATTATCCTAAGAAATCAAATACTAAAGAAACCAGGAGCTGAACCTTTGTGGAAAGGGCCCCTCAGGTTAATATCCTACGTGGATTTAGGATGTCCTCCCGCCCCCCATGCACACACCACCCCAGCGCTGTGCGCACTCCCTTCTCGTGGGAAGCAGGTGCAGCTGTCCCTGTGTCTCTGCTGTTGGCCACTGGTCCTGAGCAAGCCTGCCAAGCACTAATGCCCTTCCTCCCCAAAGCAGCCTGCCTTCTGGGATGAGAAAAGGGAATTATGCTCTCTGCAGGTCCTTGGTGGAAAGTTTCTTTGTGATAACTAGATTGGACCTAAAGCATCTTTGTCAAAAGTCCCATTGATTAGATCATTTCGTGTACCTAAAAAAATTTAAATGTGTTCTCTTGAACAAATGATACATTCACATGCCTTGAAATTACAGTGACAAAAGGGGGTGTGGGAAAGGCTCTCCCACCCCTTTGCTCAGCCACTCAGCTCATTTCCCTAAAGGCAACCAACATGACCAGTCTTAGGTGTCCTTTCAGAGATTTTTTTCACTTCAGCAAACAAACATTTATATTTATTCAAATTTTAAGTATACTCATTTTACACAGATGGCAGATTAGCTATATATAGCCAATGCCCTGCCCAGCAGCTGGGCTCCTGACGTAACTCTAGAAATTGCAGGATTCTTGAAAAGGAAGATCTCATGCCCCTTTAGCTGGATCAGTGAATGTGAAATCTGAGGAAGCTGCTTTATGCTGTCAGGCTGAAAACACAGCCTGGGAGGCTGGTCCTGAGTCACAAAAAATGACACCATATTTCTACTTTGTCTCTGTCACACTAATAGGTCACTATAAAAAGCACTTTAAAACTAAAAGGCAAAGGATCCACTCAGCACGTGGGAGAGTCCTCCTTAAACTGTTCTCTTTCCATTGCAGGATGTGATGTCACACTGCCCATTGCTTCATGTGACAGGCTTTATCTGCATTCACAGCACTGGGACAGCTGCCATCTCCTGTGCTTTTCACACCAGTGCTGTGAGAGGGGCAGGGCAGGGCTTTTTTACATAACCTCTACTCTTGAGAAAACTATGACAAAATAATGGGGCTTGCCCAAGGTCACCCCACAAATCAGCACCTGACTTCTTGTCCAGGGCTCTTTCCATCCTGAAATAATGGATCAATATAGGCAACATCTGTTGTCTTTGCCTACTGGCCATTTTACTAGTAACTAGGGCTCCTAGACAGAGGATGAGATGGCTGGATGACATCACCGACTCGATGGACATGAGTTTGGGTGAACTCCAGGAGGTGGTGATGGACAGGGAGGCCTGGCATGCTACGATTCATGGGGTCACAAAGAGTCGGACACGACTGAACGACTGAACTGAACTGAGGGCTCCTAGATAAAATACAGGATACTCAGTTAAATTTGAATTTCAGATAAATAATAATAAAAGTTTTATTGTAAATATTTTCCATTGAGACCACCAAACAGAGGCAACACTGACAGAGTTTGTAACTCTGGTCAACAGGTTAAAATATGGGAGGATGATATGGGTCTGGATGTACTTGGAAGGTGTGGAGAACCCCCTCGACTGGGGCTGGAAGTTGGCAAGCCTGCTTTGTGGTAGCAAGTGTCTCAAATTTTGAGTTTTGGGGATTCAGATCATGTGTCTATGGAGTGAAAGGATTTTAGGTAAGTTGGTAGAAGTATGTCAGGAAGTTGATGTACACTGAACACATACGGCAGCCCTTAATATGATCCTACAGAAAACAAAGGTGTTTTGGTTAAAAGCAGAGAAAGAAGAAAATACAGCTTAGCTGACAGATTCTTTTTGACCACAGCTAGGAACGCATGGGCTTCCCAGGTCATTCAGTGGTAAAGAATCCTGAATGCAGAAGACACAGGGGACACAGGTTCAATCCCTGGGGTCAGGAAGATCCCCTGGAGAAGGAAATGGCAACCCACTCCAGTACTCTTGCCTGAAGAATCCCATGGACAGAGGAGCCTGGCGGGCTACAGTCCATGTGGTGGCAAGGAGTCGGACACGACTGAGCAGTTAACCACAGCCACAGGAATGCAAACTGCTCAAGAGTTAGAAAATCTTGAACTCTGCAGGGCAGAAGTACAATTTTTTGGCTCATGATAAAGATTCAACATGCAAAAGTATAGGGACAATTGTGATGTTGATTATAAATTATGTGTATTAATGGGGGATTTCCTTGCAGTTCAGTGGTTAGGACTCCAGGCTTCCACTGCAGGGGATATGGGTTCAATCCCTGGTCAGCGAACTAAGATTCTCTATGCTACTCGATGCAGCCAAAAACAAACCAACCTACAAATCGTGTCCATTTGTCAAAATTCATAAAATGCTACACTTCAATAAATCTGATTTTTTAAAAAAGAAAGCAAAAAACCTGATGATAACAAATGCTCACAAGAATGAGCAGGAACTCAAATTGAGATACAAAGAAAAGAAAAGAAAAAAGTAGAAGCAAATTATATAAACAAATATTTGGCACAATGGAGTTTTTAAAATCTATCCCTGTTAAAAAGAATATTTATGGGAAAGGGCAGAAAACGAAGAAAGTAGGTATCTTAACTACCTTTGGGCAGTATCAGAAAAAAAGAAAGGTTTAAATGATAAAGTGAGATAAAAATTGCAGGGAGGAGAGATTCTGTAGTTCATGAAGGTATTTATCCCTGGACAAAATGTCTAGGTAAGCAACACCTCCACAAAATGAAATGGGCTTTCCAAGCAGGAAACTAACAAGCCCACCTCACAATTAGAAAAGGCTGATGCGTTAATACCTTGATACCATCCAAATCCAGAAAGCAGAGGACCAGTGAGGAAACGTCAGCACAGAAGACAAGGGGCCCCGTGCTCACCGTGTTTCCCACAGTCTTCCAGGCCCACAGCCTTGAGGTCCACACTGTGAATCTTGCACAAGACTCTGTTCATGGCAATATAGATGGCCCGCCTCTGGCTGGGCTCCAAGCCTGGCGGAGAGGGGTCTTTGTTGATGAGGCCTGGGCAGTATTCCATCAGATAGAAGGGGTTGGTGACGATGCTGGGAGGGACACAAGCAGGGTATTTCAGTGGCCTGTGATGTGCCAGGCCGTTAGTCAGGGCACTGCTCTGTCCTGTGTGTAAGCTCTGAATGCTGGGTGGGAGTACTGGAAGCTTCCTTTTTCTTCTGCATATAAGCAGAGGTTAGAAGTATTCCCTCTGCAAACCAATCCACACACACACACACACACACACACACACACACACACACATCCCTGTTTACACTCCCTTGCCAGCATGCCTCTCTTCTCTTTGGTCCACTTGTAGAAGGTATCAGAATGGGATTAAGTGTGATAATATAGGAAAACAACTGTTGAGAGGGGGTCAGAGTCACACAGAATCAGGCTTAAGTCCCACCTCTGCCTTTCCTAGCGATGTGATCCTGAGGAACATAGTAAACCTCTCTGAGCTTGTTTTTCTTAATCTTCAAGGGGCAGTTATAAGAATTAAGGGAGAAAATTTATATATGGAGTGTCTGAAATGTGTCTGGCTCCAGTGAAGATTCTATAAGTATCCCTTCCCGTTAGATATAATTTCATCATTATTCAGTGGTTTGAATGGCATACAAAATGTCATTAATCCATCTCTTCATCATTCCTAGAAATCAGCTTAGTACTCTAAAAAGTTGTTTTGAAAATTCTACCATTAGGACTGTTTATCCTGACTTGAACATGGATAAGATATTAAGTTATACAATTCTTTTTAATTATCTTAAATGTAATACTGCTATGAAAGAAAATATCTTTATTTTTAGGAGATGTATGCTGCCTCCAGCCTACTTCTAAAGGTTCAATCTTATTTATATACATTTATTAAAAAGATACTTATTGGGACCTCCTTGATGGTCCAGTGATTAAAAGTCCATGCTCCTAATGCAGGGGGCACAGGTCTGATCCCTGGTCAGGGAACTAAGATCCCACATGCCATACACCACAGCAAAAAAAATTAAATATATATAAAAACAAAAAAATATATATATATGTATATATATGCATACATATATATATTTGTTTACAAATTAATCCTTTATAATTATTTAACAAAATTATTAATGTTATAAGACAATATTATCTTATAAAATTATATTATGTAATTATTACTATTTCTATAATATTTTATATATATAAAATACACTTACATACATACATACACATATATAGAAAGCAAATATGGCAAAATGTTAACAATGTTTCCATCTAGCTGAAGTATAAGTGGGTGCTTATTATGCTATTTTTTTTCTTCTTTCACCTACACTGTAAGTTTCGCATTTTTCATAATTTAAAAATTGAGAAAAAAGACACAGACTTAAAAAGCATATTACAGGGACTTCCCCGGTGGTGCAGTGGTTGAGAATCTGCCTGCCAACGAAGGGGACATGGGTTCGATCCCTGGTCCTGGAAGATGCCACAGCCGTGGAGCAATCAAGCCCAGGTACCATAACTACTGAAGCTCACATGCTCTGGGGCCTGAGAGACTCAACTACTGCAGCCCGCCCCCTAGACCCTGTGGTCCACAACAAGAGAAGACATCGCAGTGAGAAGCCTGTGTGCCGCAACTAGAGAGCAGCTCCTGCTCTGCAACTAAAGAAAGACCGGGTGCAGCAACGAAGACCCTGCGCAGCCAAAAATCAATCCATAAAATTATTTTTAAAAGCATACTACAAAGCAACTTTAGAAGTTTAGAAAGCCACAATAAAAAAAAACTAAGAAAAACAAACAACATGCAACTTGATGGAAATATATTTCTAGAATGTTTAAAAAAAAAAAAAGATGTTTTCTACCAAACAGGAGGTTCCTATAAAATCTCTTTTCTCTTCTACCCAAATTTTATTTTTCTTTACTCTAGAAAACTGAAATTAGAGTTATTATATGGGCTTTTCTCTTCTGTACCTTGAGTATACAACATAAAAAGTAAATCTGGACATTACCTTGACTCTTCACAGAGGTGAAGAACTTTGGGCTTATGGGCTCCAGCATTTACAAGGGCTTCCATCATCCTGCCAAGAAAAACGAATGAACTTCTGACTGAAGTGATGAAATTGTCTTGAAATTATTTTTCTGATTTAAAAATTAATAAATGCATAAATTAAAATGGAACTCTTAAAAAAATTCAATCGACCAAAGAAGGCAAGGAGAACAGAAAAACAAATGAGACAAACAAAAAATGGTTCATTTACAGACCTAAGTCAAACATACTGATAATTACATTAAATTTAATAAAGTAAATATTCTGATTAAAAGATGAAAATTGTCCTACCAGATAGAAACACAAGACCTAATAGGTACTGTTTATAAGAGACATTCTTTAGGGACTTGCCTAGTGGTCCAGTGGTTAAGAATCTGCCTGCCAACTCAGGGGACAGGGGTTCCATCCCTGGTCCAAGAACTAAGATCTCACATGCCTCAGAGTAATTAGACCCACACCCCAGAACTACGGAAGCTCACGTGCCCTAGATAGAGCTCATGCTTTGCAACAGAAGAAGCCACTGCAATGAAGAGCCCGTGCGCCACAGCGAAGACCCAGTACAGCCAAAAATATAAAATAAGTAAATAAACTGCATAAAAAGTACCTATGTGTGTGTGTATATACACTGAATAACTGAATCACTTTGCTGTACCCCAAAAACTAACACAAGTAAATAAACTATACTTCAGTTTTTTTAAAAAAGTAGAGGTATTCACATAATGAATCCCCCAGTTTCAATAACTGTCAATTAAAGGCCATGCTTCTTTGGGCTAAAGCCCCACTAACAGAATTCCAAAAATTTCTAGCCTCCTAGTGGTTTAGACGGAGAAAAGAGAAAAAACAATCTCCTGAATAAAATTAGGTGACATGTTCTTATCTAAAATAATTTTGGAAAGTCATACTTGTAATTTTAAATGTCTCAAGGCACTTCGATGGGGCACTGACTTGCCAGCCCAGGCGTGGGGCTGTGGAGGCTGGAGACAGAGCACACCCCACTCCACACACACACCCTGAGAATTTACCTGAACTCCCTCTCTACTGCATGCACAGATGGAAGAAGTGTCCTGGGGGGTTTCTTCCTCAGAACCAGCTGATGGTTAGCCGGCTTGACATAGTAGGTGGGATTTGACTGCCCGTGATCAAACTGAAGGAGTTCCAATGGGCCTGTAAGTTTGAAAGGAAGGAAAACTCAAACCAGCTCTGGAGGACAGATGTGGACAGAGATTCTTTCTTTCTAAGGAGTATTGTACATGGACACAGAGCATCCTAATTTGGAATGCACTGTAAGGAAAGCATCTCCTCCCTGGGTACCAGAGATGACTGCATCCCAGGCATACCCCCCACCCCAGCTTCAGTCCAGAATGTCACGCTGCAGTGTGGCAAAGGCCACTGGATTTACACCACAACAATTTTCACTTTCACAAGTATCCAATTTTGTCCGTCTTGCCAACTCCTGCACCGTAAAGAAAAGCTTTATAGTTCTGTTTATGAACCATAAGCACAGTCATGGCAACCCATCTTGCTAAATGGAATACTTTAAGCCAAGGATGAAAAGTGCCCTTGTGTGTCCCTCACCCCATACTCGGCCACACCACACCTGACACTGGTGTGACAGCTGAAAGGAGCTATGCAGAGGCCTACAGCTCAAACCACAGCAGCTTTGGGGAGATGTGATTTCCCACCACAAAGATTAAACTCTGAGGCTCCCTTGCAGAAACAGCCTAATTAACCCTAGTCTTAGAATGATATGAACTCTACACACAGATTTGTTTCACTTGGTCAAAGGAGCAGGAAATGGGAGTTCGTCTGAATTGGCTCAGTTCAGTTCAGTTCAGTTGCTCAGTTGCATCCGACTCTTTGCGACCCCATGGACTGCAGCACGCCAGGCCTCCCTGTCCATCACCAACTCCCGGAGTTTACCCAAACTCTGGTCTGATTCAAAATGGTCCCTCAGCTCTGTAGAGGCTCTAGGAACAATCCGATCACTAGAAAACATCCTCACATGAAGCTACATGCAAAGAAAGAGAACTTTCAAGGATCAAACGGGAGGCCAAATTTTATGCCCAGGTAGAAGTTTCTTTAAAAGCTCATGAATCACCTGTTTTTCTGAGGGTGGAATGTGAACAATGAGAGAGCAACCTATGAAGAGATGGAGACATGTTCTCATTTAAACTCCTGCAACTTTTAAGTCACCTTCACAAAATAAGCTGTCATCTCAAAAATATCAGAAAGACCCAAACACCCTAGGTACATACTGCAAGTTCTTCTCCCCCAGGACAGCTGTTTGCAGGTGACTGCTGCCATGCCACAGTCTCACGTGGAACAAGGGCCAAGTACGCTCTGGGGATCCGTAGCAAAGGAGGTCAGTGCTTCTTCCCAAGCAAAACAGAGCAGCACCTGGGTCTGCAGAGCCCAATGGCTATTTTCTTCACCACATGGCATCTTTATCTCCAGCATATTCCACCAGGATAGAAAGTGAGAGCCAGGCTGAAAGCCTAGCCCTCTGACAAAATGCAGAGACTTAACTACCTGTGACTTGGGGCCCCAGTAAGTCTTTGAGGTACTTCTCCAAGGAGTCTTTGGGAATTTCCATCGTCTTTCTCATAAGGCGAATGTTTAGAACAGCCATTCTCAATGGAAATCCCCAAAGAGTTTCCAATTCCTTTACTGCAGTCTCTGGGTCATTGACCTGGTTTCAAAGAGAATACTGAGCATGGATCCCCAGACAACCCTGACCTCTCCTCCTGCCTTTTCTCTATGAGGGTACTTTTTTAGAGAGAAATATTTTTTAATAGCCTGAGCAAAGACTTGGGAACCAGAAAGTCAGCTGATGAGAAAGCCTCAGAATGAGTTTCCTCCTTCCATTTACTACCTAACCACGTTAATCTTTCTTATCTGCTGGGAAGAGTGACGGTTAAATGTCCATGATACTCCCTTTTGCCAGGAGGACAGAATATTGTACTGTAGTGTCCACTCTGTCCCTATGGACCAGTTAATAATGAAAACCCAAATGTAGAAAGCTGGATGGAGACCCCTTCTCACATGGTTTCTCCCGCTTCAAAGCACTGGGGTGGTCCGGGTGCTGGTAGCTTCTGGGTCCCCACCCGAAACAGCATCACCAGATCAGCCTGTCACCTGAACCATCTTAAGTCTGCCATTCACCTCCCTGTGTGACTTTTTCTTGACTGCCTTCTTAGTATGTGTGTGTCTTACTTCTTATTGAAAATACAAGTGACTAATCACCTAAATTTCCTAATTAAAAGGTAAAAAGACTGTGGCAGCAAGGACAAAAACCACCAGAGGCAACTCTGACTCTTGAGTGTAAGACGACTGCACAGAAATGCTTACACTAGGACTCCCTGGTGGTACGATGGGTAAGAATCTGCCTGCCAATACAAGGCACACAGGTTCGATCCCTGGTCTGGGAGGATTCCACATGCCTTAGAGCAACTAAGCTGGTGCAGCACAACTACTGAGCTTGTGTTCTAGAGCCGGGGAGCCACAAATACTGAGCCCACATGCTGTAGCTACCAAAGCCTGTGTGCCTAGAGCCCCCGCTCCACAACAGGATCAGAAGCCCCTGCATGGCAATGAAGATTAGCCCCTTCTCGCGGCAACTAGAGAAAGTTCACATACAGCAACAAGACTCAGCACAGCCAAAAATAAAATAAATAAATTTTTGTAAAAAGAAATACTTACGCAATTGTCTGAAGCATACTTACACTAGTGCCTGAAGCACAAAAGGGGTTCAAAAAACAGTGACCATTACCTTAATGGTGTGAATACCAAGGCCGGCAGCTGCTTTTAGATTTGGTCCAAGATCATCAAGAAAGATGGACTCAGAAGGCTGCCAGCCAAGCCGCTCCAAGCACAGCTTATACATCCTGGGATCTGGCTTGCAGACACCTTCCAGGCAGGATTCTACTACCTGAGGGAGGGGCAGGAAGGAGAGATAAATGTCCCTAAAAGGGGTATTCCCGTGTATACCCTGGTATGTTTTTTTGAAAAGAAGAGCAGAAAAAAAGACAGTGGAGGTTTGTTATAACAAATAAAGAGTGTCATGATATGAAATGATGTTGCTTTTTTACTGGAGTGATTTGGAAATACTGGGATGCAACCTGAGGGAAGACTCAGAAAACCAAAGTTCTGGTTCAGACATGGTGAGTGACCTTGTACCAGCAGTGAGGCCATGAGGGACTGCAGGTTCATCGTCAGGAAACTGGAAACACTGATAGCCATCTTACCCATCCTAACGGTGGTTCAGACAGTAAAGCATCTGCCTACAATGCAGGAGACCCGGGTTCTATCCCTGGTTGGGAAGATCCCCTGCAGAAGGAAATGGCAACCCGCTCCAGTATTCTTGCCTGGAAAATCCCATGGACGGAGGAGCCTGGTTGTCTACTGTCCATGGGGTCGCAAAGAGTCGGACACAACTGAGTGACTTCACTTAACTGACTTAAGACCCATCTTAACAGTAGCTGGGAAACTTAGTGAAACTGGAATGTGTTCCAAAACTAGGTATTGTGGCTGCACAGGACAAAAGAAAAGCGGCACATTTCAGATTTAGGGAAAGTATTTTATGGTTTTCTCAAAAAGAAAGCAGTGTTTACTGTTATAAAAGAAACAAGACTTTAATGTCCATATTTCAGAAGTGAAAAACAAACAGCTATATTCAACCTAGACAGATAAATTCCACAGAAGGGCTGACACCAAAGAGATCCTCAATGGCAGAAACATGGTTCCTTTCTTTTTTAAAGAACTTTTTTAAAAAGACTTTTTTGATGTGGACCATTTGGGTCATGGTGGAGAGATCTGACAGAATGTGGTCCACTGGAGGAGGGAATGGCAAACCACTTCAGTATTCTTGCCCTGAGAACCCCATGAACAGTATGAAAAGGCAAAATGATAGGATACTGAAAGAGGAACTCCCCAGGTCGGTAGGTGCCCAATATACTACTGGAGATCAGTGGAGAAATAACTCCAGGAAGAATGAAGGGATGGAGCCAAAGCAAAAAGAATACCCAGCTGTGGATGTGACTGGTGATAGAAGCAAGGTGCGATGCTGTAAAGAGCAATATTGCATAGGAACCTGGAATGTCACGTCCATGAATCAAGGCAAATTGGAAGTGGTCAAACAAGAGATGGCAAGAGTGAATGTCAACAATCTAGGAATCAGCAAACTGAAATAGACTGGAATGGGTGAATTTAACTCAGATGACCATTATATCTACTGCTGCGGGCAGGAATCCCTCAGAAGAAATGGAGTAGCCATCATGGTCAACAAAAGAGTCCGAAATGCAGTACTTGGATGCAATCTCAAAAAACGACAGAATGATCTCTGTTCATTTCCAAGGCAAACCATTCAATATCATAGTAATCCAAGCCTATGCCCCAACCAGTAACGCTGAAGAAGCTGAAGTTGAACGGTTCTATGAAGACCTACAAGACCTTTTAGAACTAACACCCAAAAAAGATGTCCTTTTCATTATAGGGGACTGGAATGCAAAAGTAGGAAGTCAAGAAACACCTGGAGTAACAGGCAAATTTGGCCTTGGAATACGGAATGAAGCAGGGCAAAGACTAATAGAGTTTTGCCAAGAAAATGCACTGGTCATAACAAACACCCTCTTCCAACAACACAAGAGAAGACTCTATACATGGACATCACCAGATGGTCAACACCGAAATCAGACTGATTATATTCTTTGCAGCCAATGATGGAGAAGCTCTATACAGTGAGCAAAAACAAGACCAGGAGCTGACTGTGGCTCAGATCATGAACTCCTTATTGCCAAATTCAGACTGAAATTGAAGAAAGTAGGGAAAATCACTAGACCATTCAGGTATCACCTAAATCAAATCCCTTATGATTATACAGTGGAAGTGAGAAATAGATTTAAGGGCCAAGATCTGATAGATAGAGTGCCTGATGAACTATGGACAGAGGTTTGTGACATTGTACAGGAGACAGGGATCAAGACCATCCCCATGGAAAAGAAATGCAAAAAAGCAAAATGGCTGTCTGGGGAGGCCTTACAAAGAGCTGTGAAAAGAAGAGAAGCGAAAAGCAAAGGAGAAAAGGAAAGATATAAACATCTGAATGCAGAGTTCCAAAGAATAGCAAGGAGAGATAAGAAAGCCTTCTTTAGCAATCAATGCAAAGAAATAGAGGAAAACAACAGAATGGGAAAGACTCGAGATCTCTTCAAGAAAATCAGAGATACCAAAGGAACATTTCATGCAAAGATGGGCTCGATAAAGGACAGAAATGGTATGGACCTAACAGAAGCAGAAGATATTAAGAAGAGATGGCAAGAATACACAGAAGAACTGTACAAAAATGATCTTCACGACCCAGATAATCATGATGGTGTGATCACTGACCTAGAGCCAGACATCCTGGAATGTGAAGTCAAGTGCGCCTTAGAAAGCATCACTACAAACAAAGCTAGTGGAGGTGATGGAATTCCAGTTGAGCTATTCCAAATCCTGAACGATGATGCTGTGAAAGTTCTGCACTCAATATCTCAGCAAATTTGAAAAACTCAGCAGTGGCCACAGGACTGGAAAAGGTCAGTTTTCATTCCAATCCCAAGAAAGGCAATGCCAAAGAATGCTCAAACTACCGCACAATTGTACTCATCTCACACGCTAGTAAAGTAATGGTCAAAATTCTCCAAGCCAGGCTTCAGCAATACATGAACCGTGAACCTCCTGATGTTCAAGCTGGTTTTAGAAAAGGCAGAGGAACCAGAGGTCAAATTGCCAACATCCGCTGGATCATGGAAAAAGCAAGAGAGTTCCAGAAAAACATCTATTTCTGCTTTATTGACTATGCCAAAGCCTTTGACTGTGTGGATCACAATAAACTGTGGAAAATTCTGAAAGAGATGGGAATACCAGACCACCTGATCTGCCTCTTGAGAAATTTGTATGCAGGTCAGGAAGCAAGTTAGAACTGGACTTGGAAAAACAGACTGGTTCCAAATAGGAAAAGGAGTACGTCAAGGCTGTATATTGTTACCCTGTTTATTTAACTTATATGCAGAGTACATCATGAGAAACGCTGGACTGGAAGAAACACAAGCTGGAATCAAGATTGCCGGGAGAAATATCAATAACCTCAGATATGCTGATGATACCACCCTTATGGCAGAAAGTGAAGAGGAACTAAAAAGCCTCTTCATGAAAGTGAAAGTGGAGAGTGAAAAAGTTGGCTTAAAGCTCAACATTAAGAAAACAAGATCATGGCATCCGGTCCCATCACTTCATGGGAAATAGATGGGGAAACAGTGGAAACAGTGTCAGACTTTATTTTTGGGGGGCTCCAAAATCACTACAGATGGTGACTGCAGCCATGAAGTTAAAAGACGCTTACTTCTTGGAAGGAAAGTTATGACCAACCTAGATAGCATATTCAAAAGCAGAGACATTACTTTGCCAACAAAGGTTCAACTAGTCAAGGCTATGGTTTTTCCTGTGGTCATGTATGGATGTGAGAGCTGGACTGTGAAGAAGGCTGAGCACCGAAGAATTGATGCTTTTGAACTGTGGTATTGGAGAAGACTCTTGAGAGTCCCTTGGACTGCAAGGAGATCCAACCAGCCCATTCTGAAGGAGATCAGCCCTGGGATTTCTTTGGAAGGAATGATGCTAAAGCTGAAACTCCAGTACTTTGGCCACCTCATGTGAAGAGTTGACTCATTGGAAAAGACTCTGATGCTGGGAGGGATTGGGGGCAAGAGGAGAAGGGGACTACAGAGGATGAGATGGCTGGATGGCATCACTGACTCGATGGACGTGAGTCTGAGTGAACTCCAGGAGTTGGTGATGGACAGGGAGGCCTGGCGTGCTGTGCTTCATGGGGTTGCAAAGAGTCAGACATGACTGAGCAACTGATCTGATCTGATTTTTTAAGTCTTCATTGAATTTGTTACAACATTGCTTCTATTTTATGTTCTGGTTTCTGGGCCAAGAGGCATGTTGGATCTTAGCTCCCTGACCAGGGATGGAAGTCACACCCCCTACACTGGAAGGCAAAGTCTTAACCACTGGATTTCCAGGGAAGTCCCAACACAGTTCCTTTCCTGCAAAGAGCCTCCTCTATCCTGACAGCCTCGCCTCAAACTGTATCCAGTCCAGAACTGGTGAGCAGCAGCTGAGGGTTCAGGAGAACCCTGAAAAGCTGTCTCAGTGTCAGGCTACCTCTGGTCCAGCAACCCCCGGAAGTCCTCTGACACTGACCCCAGGGCTTCATCTCCTGTAAGCAGGTCTAAAACAGCCATTGAGGCCTGTAACCAATACCCTCTGGGTCTGTTCTAAGAATTGAACTAAATCCCTCACTCACTCCAGAATTGACCCTTGCTCTCCAAGATCAAGGACGAACCTGAGGGCCCCTCCCTCTCCTCCAAATTCCCACTGTTCAAGGTTGGGGAACTGCTCTTTCAAGTAAATAAATGTCCTGAAAAAACTGGACCTCTCTACTTACCCTTCCCCGTCTCCTTATAATTTGAATGACAATTAAAAAAAAAAAAAAAAGAGGCTGCTCCTTCTAAAGAAAATGTCCACCATGGGCCGTGGAGAAGCCAAGTGTTTCTAATCAACAGACGACCTGGCAGGAAATGAGCACAGCTGTACCAGCTGAGAGAAGAGGAGAAAGGGTAGCAAACGCAGAGGCTCTGGGCCACGTCTGAGGAACAGACACCTCTTCCCATAGGTGATTACATGTGGGGAAGTGAAAAAAAAACACTTGAGGTTTAAATTGGATGAGATCCCTGGCCTTCTCTTCTGTTTTGCAAGATGAAAAAGTTCTGGAGATGAGTTTCATCACAATGCGAATATACTTAACACTAATAGAACTCTACAGTTAAAAATTGGTAGGATGGTAAATCTTATGTTCTTTCACAATAAAAAAATGTTGAATTTTTAAAAATATTTATTTTTATTTATTTCTTTGGGTGCACCGGGTCTTAGCTGTGGCACCCAGGATCTTTTTTTTTTTTTCTTCAGTTGTGGCATATGAACTCTTAGTTGTGGCAATGTGGAATCTGGTTCCATGACCAGAAATCCAACCCAGGCCCCCTGCATTGGGAGGGTGGAATCTTAGCCACTGGACCACGAGGGAAGTCCCCATCAATTTTTTTAATTAAAAGAAAATGGGGGGGGGGTGTGGAAATGGGGCTTCCCTGGTGGCTCAGTGGTATAGAATCCACTTGTTAATGCCAGAGACATAGGTTCGATCCCTGGTCTGGGATGATCCCACGTGCCCCAGGGAAACTAAGCCCTGTGCCACAGCCCTAGCACCCATGCTCCGCAACAAGAGAAGCCACCGCAACAAGAACCAGCAGCACCACCACCACCCGCTCCCCGTACCTCAAGTAGCACCCCCCGGCCCAGTCATAACTAGAGAAAAGCCCGCATGGCAACAAAGACCCAGCACAGCCAAAAATATATAAATAACATTATATTTTTTAAAAAAGAAAGAAAATGGATGAAAACATTTTTGAATGTCATATACACCGCAGGTCAGGAAGCAACAGTTAGAACTGGACATGGAACAACAGACTGGTTCCAAATAGGAAAAGGAGTTCGTCAAGGCTGTATATTGTCACCCTGCTTATTTAACTTATATGCAGAGTACACCATGAGAAACGCTGGACTGGAAGAAACACAAGCTGGAATCAAGATTGCCGGGAGAAATATCAATAACCTCAGATATGCAGATGACACCACCCTTATGGCAGAAAGTGAAGAGGAACTAAAAAGCCTCTTCATGAAAGTGAAAGAGGAGAGTGAAAAAGTTGGCTTAAAGCTCAACATTCAGAAAACGAAGATCATAGCATCCGGTCCCATCACTTCATGGGAAATAGATGGGGAAACAGTGGAAACAGTGTCAGACTTTATTTTTGGGGGCTCCAAAATCACTACAGATGGTGACAGCAGCCATGAACTTAAAAGACGCTTACTTCTTGGAAGGAAAGTTATGACCAACCTAGATAGCATATTCAAAAGCAGAGACATTACTTTGCCAACAAAGGTTCTACTAGTCAAGGCTATGGTTTTTCCTGTGGTCATGTATGGATGTGAGAGTTGGACTGTGAAGAAGGCTGAGCACTGAAGAATTGATGCTTTTGAACTGTGGTATTGGAGAAGACTCTTGAGAATCCCTTGGACTGCAAGGAGATCCAACCAGTCCATTCTGAAGGAGATCAGCCCTGGGATTTCTTTGGAAGGAATGATGCTAAAGCTGAAACTCCAATACTTTGGCCACCTCATGCGAAGAGTTGACTCATTGGAAAAGACTCTGATGCTGGGAGGGATTGGGGGCAAGAGGAGAAGGGGACTACAGAGGATGAGATGGCTGGATGGCATCACTGACTCGATGGACGTGAGTCTGAGTGAACTCTGGGAGTTGGTGATGGACAGGGAGGCCTGGCGTGCTGTGCTTCATGGGGTTGCAAAGAGTCAGACACGACTGAGCGACTGATCTGATCTGATCTGATATTCCTATAACATTGAAGAGGTCAGGAACAGCCCCCAGTGATGACACAGATCGTAGGAGTGGTTACACTATCTTTACCCCCATCAAAAAAAATTTTTTTTTCGTCTTATAGCTTTAGAGAACAAAAACATAAACCATGCTCTTGAGAAAAAGGATTTTCGACACTCTAGGTCTCTTGCAGACTAGGTTTCTTGCAGAACAAAATTATGAAAACTCATCAGAAAAGCTGCTGGAAAGCACATGCCAGGGAGTCTGTGAAGTCTGAGTTAAGTCCATTGTGTTAAAGAAGCTCACAAGTCCTTAAATAGTAGAAAGGCCCAGTGTGAGCCTGGCCAAGTTATTTATCCCCATAGGCGCACTGGAGGGGAGCAATCTCTGAAAATAATCAAAGTGTATTGAATACTTACCTGCCAGGCACTCTGTAAAGTGCTTTGCATGTATTATGCTGTGGGATCCACATAGCCACCCTAAACAAAACTGCTGTTTATGAACTACAGATGAAGAAACTACAGTTCAGGGAATCAAAGCTATTGCCCATAGAAAGCTGCAGAGACAGGGTTCAAATCTGGCTGAGGTCCCTGAGCCCCTAAAGGGAAGGGTGATTGTAGGAGGGTTGTGCTGTGGACAAGCCAGGAAACCAAGAATTGAAGTGGGTAAGGAGCCAGGCAGGGATGTACAGGGAGGAGACTGTATTTCAGCGGGCTGTGCACAAGGAGGAATGAGGAAGTGGGAGGTGAAAAAGAGTATTAGGTTGGGTGCTTAATCTCCCATATTTGTGCCTGTCATCCGACTAGATTTCATGTTCTAAAATAGCACTATCCAACAGAAATTTCTATAATCACGGAAATGCTATACTGCCCAGTCCGACATAGTAGCCACTAGCCACATGTGGCAACTGACCACCTAAAATGTGGCAAACATATATTCCAGAGGGCAGGGCTTATGTCAGTCACATTGAACACAGTAGCCCTTCACACCTAGCTAGTGCCCAGCACACAGCCACTGCTGTGTAAGAATGTGTTTTCTGACTGAATGAAGTTTAAGCCAGTCATCTATCAATAATTCTTATTTGTACCAGAATAATCATATACTTCCTTTTAGGAAAATGGAGAGTCTTTCACAGAAGTAACCTCCTGGCACAGAAGACCATCTCCTGACTCACAGTCTTCTCAGGTACTTTGATAGTCTGGCCCTTTATGCACTGTCTCATATGGTGGGATGATTTACATTTGAGTTGCAATGAAATAGAATTCAGCCTCTCAGGGCCACTAGCCACATTTCAAGCATATAACAGTCATGTATGATAGTAGCAACCATACTAGACATTTCCTTTGCTGCAGTAAGTTTGTTTGCACAGCACTGGTCTAAGGATTAATGCCATAGAAATAGAGGGCAAGGGGGTTGGTCTTTGAAAAGGTCAAAGGGTAAGGGCTGATAAAGTGCATGTGTTATCTAATGACTAGGTTCAAGTCCAGAATGAAAGAGAATCTCTGAAGCTGAGGTTTCACCCAGTTATCAAAGCCCATAAATGACCTTGCTCACAGCTCAGTGATACTTTGCAAGTCCTCTTTCCCACCTATCTGTCTAATCCTAACTCAGTCAACTGTGTGAATAACCGTCCCATCCACTCAAGACCTACTGAGAGGCAGCATTAATGCTACATCCTAAAGTAAAGACAGAGACTTGATTCAGATTGTTCTGGATCCCTGTCAGCTTCAGTTCAGTTCAGTTCAGTCACTCAGTCCTGTCTGACTCTTTGCGACCCCATGAATCGCAGCACGCCAGGCCTCCCTGTCCATTACAAACTCCCGGAGTTCACTCAGACTCACGTCCATCGAGTCAGTGATGCCATCCAGCCATCTCATCCTCTGCCTGTCAGCTTATCACATCAAATTGTTTCCAGTCCAGGGGCAAAAAGCTCTTCCCATTGGGAAAATAAAAATTATTGCTCAAGACTGCAATCTGAAGGCCTTTAGCCCGAATCTGAGTTATGGCCTCAGTCATCACTGGGAACTGCTTCGCCACTCGCTCACTGGTCAGCAGAGAGAAAAAGGAGTCCACGGGCACGGAGGTCTTTGACTAAGATTGGAGGTAGGGAGAGAAGAGCAGAGAAGGCAGTGGCACCCCATTCCAGTACTCTTGCCTGGAAAATCCTATGGATGGAGGAGCCTGGTAGGCTGCAGTCCATGAGGTCGCTAAGAGTCGGACACGACTGAGTGACTTCACTTTCACTTTTCACTTTCATGCATTGGAGAAGGAAATGGCAACCCACTCCAGTATTCTTGCCTGGAGAATCCCAGGGACGGGGCAGCCTGCTGGGCTGCCGTCTATGGGGTCGCACAGGGTCAGACACGACTGAAGCGACTTAGCAGCAGCAGCAGCAGAGAAGAGAACCAGCCATCATTAAGAGTAAGAACAGCTTATCACCAACACAGAAAAATACTTATTTCAGGCTTCCTGCCACTAACCCAGGCCTCTGGCTTGCTGCCAAAAGGAATTCTCTTTCAGCCCTGGTGCAGAACTTTGCATATAAGGTTGTAAAACATGAGTCATTAGGGAATGGAGCTATTTACATCAACATTCCAGTTAAATGAGTTTTGTAAAATAAGTATTTCTTTACTTATTTGGCTGCATCGAGTCTAGTTGTGCACTGTGGGCTTAATTGCCCTGCAGCATGTGGAATCTCTTCTGGGACCAGGGATCGAACCTGCATCCCATGTTGCTAGGCAGATTCCCTATTACTGGGCCATCAGGGAAGTCCCTAAATGAGTTCTTCATTTCACTCACTGACTGTCAATTTTTAAAAAGATTCAGAAGACTCTAAGAAGATACATTAAACTCTAAAAGTGAATTAAGCAGATGTAATTTAATTTTTATTTGATTCCTTTGGGGAATTCAGAAGACATTTGATGATTCTGCATTGCCTGAGCTTCACCATTATGCACTGAAGGTCAATTTCTGATCACTTTTTGTGTGTCCAAATTCTATCTGTTTGGGTTTTGAAAACTCTTACTTTATCATATTTCAAAATCTGCAGTGGTGAGTCTGCTATATTATACATACACACACACACATTTCACAACAGTTTCATGTTATTGTTAAGTTACTCTGCTGCTGCTAAGTCGCTTCAGTCGTGTCCAACTCTGTGCGACCCCATAGATGGCAGCCCACCAGGCTCCGCCGTCCCTGGGATTCTCTAGGCAAGAACACTGGAGTGGGTTGCCATTTCCTTCTCCAATGCATGAAAGTGAAAAGTGAAAGTGAAGTCGCTCAGTCATGTCCGACTCTAGCGACCCCATGGACTGCAACCTATCAGGCTCCTCTGTCCATGGGATTTTCTAGGCAAAAGTACTGGAGTGGGGTGCCATTGCCTTCTCCTGTTAAGTTACTCAGTCATATCCAATTCTCTGTGACCCCATGGACTGCAGCATGCCAGGATTTCCTGTCCTTTACTATCTCCCAGAGTTTGCTCAAACTCATGTCCATTGAGGCAGTGATGCCATCCAAGCATCTTAACCTCTGTCATCCCCTTCTTCTCCTGTCCTCATCTTTCCCAACAGCTTTATTGAAATACAATTCACATATCACACAGCTGACCCACTTAACTGTAAAATTCAGTGCTTCTTAATATATTCATAAAGTTATACAACCATCACCACAGTCAGTTTTAGAACATTTTTATCACCCTAAAAAGAAACCCATATCCATTAGCAGTCACTACCCATTTGGTGCCTCCACCACCCCAATACTCCTAGACCAAGAGAATAACAACTCTACTTTCTGTTTCTAAAGATTTACCCGTTCTGGATACTTCATATAAGTAGAACTGTATATTATGTGGTCTTTTTGTATTGGCTTCGTTCTATCACTTAGCATAAGGTTTTCTATGTATATTTATATATTTAAATACAAGCTTATTTAAATATTTAAATTATAAAAACACATAACATCTAATTTAGTATTTTAAGCCCTCTGAGTGACATTAAGTACATTCATTGTTGTGCAATCAAACCCACCATCCATCCATAGAACTTGACTATATTTTAAATTATATTTTAGCAGGGTTATTGTGAAGGTATGTGAGTTAATATAAATAAAGAGCTTAGAACAATGCATAGTCCAGAGAAAGGCTCAATGTTATCACTGCGTTAAATAAGCTTTCTGATCAAAGCCATTATGTAACAATTCCAGGGTCATATAAACAATAGCTTATGGAGGGGCAGGGTATATAATATTTTTATTTTTCATTCATGCAGTTAAAATTGAGTACCTAGGGGTGGAAGAAATAGCTTAAAATCTTATAAGGGGTTATCAGGTTTTCTCTTCTTTGTTTTTAGTTTAACCAATTTAATGGATGAGTGTTGCACCCACTATTGTAGACGAAAAGAATATGGAAAATATGTTTATCACTCACAATTTCAGGGCAAAGTCTCCCAAATTCTTGTAAGAAATCTTCTGTTGTTATCTCTGCTCTCATAAATTTCATCCAGGGCCCATTTTCGCCACCTGAGATCAAGGCCTTCACTATAGTTCCAGAAGGGATATGATTCTGTACCTCCCACTCTACCAAAAGTGAAACACATGGTAAGTGAAACAATATATGGACAAACAGCTGAAGTTTGGGGAACAGGGTAATTACCATACAGGTTCTGTGGCATCACTGTGGTGCCAGGTGGGTTCTACTGGGAATTCAGAGAAATTCAGGAAATGGAAAATCTCAGCCTTAGAGCTCCCAGGGAACAGCCGTAATAATTTGTGTGACTGAGGGGACACTGCTGCCAAGCGTCAGTCCATGCCACCAGCTTGAGATGATGCTGGACCCTACATTATGAATTTTCTTCCCTGGTCTCTTATTAGCTGGTTCACATGTATTAGGTCACTCACATGATCCTGGCACATGGTTAGGAAGTACATGAGGGAATAAACCAGATTTTGACAGCACTCCAAAACAAGCCCTTCATTTTGTAGGCTGTAGTAATCCTTCAGGGCAGTGTAGCCGGTACACTGAAACATTCACTTGGGGGTGTTGTTTTGTAGAATAAAGAAGAAAATTTTGGTCCACAGAGAGCTAAGGCAGTGGGTGGTGAATCGGTATTGTTTCTACTGTGAGCATTTGTATAGGAGTTGCTTTTTTTTTTTTTTTTTAACAAAGATGTTTCTTTCTACAATACAGCTGCTATGAGGCAAAAATATATATAGCATTCATAATGATATCTAAGACCTAGTATACTTTATACATTTTCTTTCAATAAAGCAGTGCCTTGCATTGAAAATATTTCAGACAATATAGAAAGGTTTAAAAAAGAAAGTAAAATGACAAAGTAATCCCATTCTTCAGAAATCACCAATGTGACCAACTCAGAATGTCTTTTGAGAACAGCAAAACTTATAAAACTCAATCCAAATAATAATACCTCTTTAATTTTAGAACTAAAGTTAGAGCAATTTTTAGGATCTTAAGAGTTGGCAAGCATGCAAGCAAAGGGGCACTCTCCTATGCTGTTGATGGGGGTGTAAATAAGCACAACCTCTATGGAGTGCAACATTTTATTTTACTTTTAAATATTTATTTATTCATTTGGCTATGCCAGGTCTTAATTGTGGCACACAGGATCTTCATTGTGGCAGGCAAGATCTTTAATTTTAACAGGCCAACTCTTAGTTGTGGCATATGGGATCTAGTTCCCTGACCAGGGATCGAACCTGGGTCCCCTGCATTGGGAGCACAGAGTCTTAGCCACTAGACCACCAGGGAAGTCCCGAATACAATATTTTAAATGTACATTTACATTTGATTTCGATAATTCTGCTTTCAGGAATTTCTCCCACAGATGTATTTATAAAAGTAAGCAAAAATTATGTACATGGCTATTGGGCAGAACTGCTCATAACAAAAACTAGAAACTTACATGTATGTTAATAAAGGGCTGGTTAAATCAACCATGGTACACCCATATAATGGAATACCATGTAAATGTTGAAATGTATAAACTAGGCCAAAGGTCAGAAAATTATGACCTGGGGGCCAAATCTGTCTCCCATCTGTTTTTTTGTAAATAAAGTTTTATTGGAACACAACCACACCTACTTGTTTACCACTGTCCAGGGCTGTTTCTGGCTCTAACACTAGAGCTGAATAGTTGTGATAGAGCCATTATGGCCCTGAAAGTCTATCTAGTCCTTGACAGAAAGAGTTTGCTAATCCCTGAACTAGACTTATGCCTACTGATGTGGAAAAGTTGCAAAGATATTATACTGAGTCAAAAAAAAAGAAAATGTACCGAACAGTTTGTACAGTATGATTCAGTTTTGGTATGCACGTTTTCCACACACACACACACAAACACACACACACCCATTCTCAAATACATAGATGAAATTTTTTGAAATATAAACAATAAACTTTTCACAGTGATAATGAATGAAGTCTGGAACTGATTGAAAAGTAGTGGAGGAGCAAGCAGGAAATTTATCTTCATAGTTTATATACTTTTAGAACTGACTATTCAATAAATGAGACTGTCATAATGAGTTTCTATAAGGAAAAAATTTAATTAAATCTCTTTTTCATACCACCACAAAAATTCCCAACAGATTAAATACCCAAATCAGAAAAAACTCCAAAACAATACAGAACATCTTTATTTGAATATATTTTTCTTAGCCAAGACTCATAAAACTCAAGACATAGAAAAAAACAGATGATTTTCTTGATATCAAAAATGAAAACTCTTGTACAGCAAAAACATTATCATAAAATAAAAGAGAAGCCCCAGAACAGAGAAATATTTGTATGTGATATGACAAAAGTTTATTATTGCAAATCAACAATAAAAATGAGCAATTCACAGAAAGGGAAAAATGACCAATTAATATACAATAAAAGCATTCAACCTGAATATTAAAATAACATACAGAGGGGAAAAAACACACAGAGATAGCCTTTTATCCATCACACTGACAAAAATTAAGCAGTCTGATCATATGACACTCCCTGAATGCTATGCTAAAATGTTTGGGCTGTACTCTTATTTAATTTTTTGTGTACACTGATTTTATAGTAAACTAATAGCTGAAATCAGGGCCTTGCAAACTTTGTGAGAAGGGCCACAGATGGACACTATGTAAATGAATGAACATGGCTGTGTTCCAACACAACTTCATTTTATGGAAACTGAAATTAGAATTTTGTATAATTTCCACATGCCACAGAATAATATTCTTGTTTTGACATTTTTAATTATTTCAAAACATAAAAACCATTCTTGGCTGATGAACTATACAAAACCATACAACAGACCAGATTTGGTCCACAGGCTATAGCTGACTGACTGACCTCTGGCTTAAATGTAAAAAAAAGTATGCCATTAGAGGTGATCTGAATTCTAGTACTTGCTGCTCCAGTGACCCTTGATATGGGTCATTTTGTTTTATCTGGGATGGCAGTTTTTAAAAATTTATTTGTTTATTATTGACTGCATCGTGTCTTACTTGCGGCAGGCGGATCTCTGTTGCAGCACTTGGGGTTAGTTGCCCTGAGGCATGTGGGGTCTTAGCTCCCCGACTGAGATCAAACCCAAATCTCCTGCATTGTAAGGCAGATTATTAACTACCACTGACCACCAGGAAAGTCCCATAGGCCTTTTTAATGAATAAATAACATTAGGAGTTCCAGTCAAGAAAAACAACAAGGAGAAAGTAGAAGGCATTATTATTTCCTTCTTTATCCATCCAACAAACCTTTACTGAATGAACACCTGAACCAGCTCTGAGCTGACACTGGAAAAGTGAAGTTAACACATCCCAGACCCATGGTCCCCAATTCTAACTGCTCCACAGAGGAGATAGGAACACATCCCATAGCCAGCTAAAACACCCCTTGGTGTTAAGCTGAACTGGAAAGCTGCTATCCAGGGACATTCTGCCAGGGAAGGAGGTCAGAGGAGTCTTGACAGAAGAGAAGTCAATAATAACAACCATCATCTGATTTACTGAGGGCTCAAAGATTTTAGGCACCATGCTGAACACCATACCATTTAACTAGTCATTAAAGTATAGGTAGGATTTGAGCACACAGAGGATGCAAGGAAGGGTAGCTGCCAGCAGGTGGAACAGAACTTGCAAAGGTGCAGGGGTGCAGATGTGTTTAAAGAACATCAAATGGTTGAAATGTGGGCACATGTGGGAAGTTGTGTGGTACAAGGGTATGTGGGCTAATTGTAAGAGGCCCCTAATGCCAGACAAAAGCTTCCCAACTTAATCTAAGAGAAAGAGTGCAGGCACTCAAGGATTTGAAGCAGGAGAGTGAAGGGGTAAGATGTGTGTATGTGTGGGGTTATTTTGGCATCATGTGAGATCTTGGTTCCCTGACCAGGGATCAAACTCTCACCCCCTGCAGTGAAAGCATGGAGTCCTAACCTCTGGACACCGAGAGAAGTCCCGGATGCATGTTTTAGAAAACTAATTCTGGGGGCTGTGTGGAGGGTGGTGCAAAAAAGCCAAAGGACCAGAGTCATAGAGAGGACGCAGGTAGCTGATATGATTTCAAAGGTAGAACAAGTCGGGGATTTAAACCTGGGCAGAGGCCATGGGAGTGGAGAGAAGCAAGTAGCTTCTCAAGATATTCTGGAGAAAGTCAAGAAAACTCTTGCCCAGTGATCTTTATGTTTCCAAGCAGGAAGGATTGGGGTAGGGGAGTACAATGACTCAGGGAGTGTGGAACAGGCCTGGAGTAAATGCAAGAAGAATAAGAGTGGAGGAAAAGAAAAGCTTAGGGCTCAGCTTAGAGCTGAAGCAATTAGAAGGAAACAAAAAAGGCTCACCTCAGCAGTTTGTATACCCAGGTAATTTTTTGACCAAGGTCACAGAAAAACTGAACTTAGGTTGACTTAGCATGGAGAACTGCCTAATCAGCCAGCAGTACAAGTCAAAAAGAAATGTCCATCTCCATTCCTGCTGGCTGTAATGATAATGTGACAGCAAGAGATGAAGCAGCCAGCAGAGACCATAAGGTAAGACTGGAAATGAACAATACCCATAGCAGAATGACACTATAGAAAGAGCCCACAGCTCTGATATCATATAGCAACATACTAGCCCAGACCACATACCTAGCTTTCATATACAAAATAAATCAACTTCTGCCTTCTTCAGTCACTATTTTGTTAGGAAGGACAGATAAAGAAATGATCAGAACCTATAGGTTTGATTTTATAGTAATAAAAGCAGGTGTAGAGGGAGGTTGGTGGAAGAGGAAAGACTGCAATCAAAGCAGGGAGGGGAGATTACAGCATTCAGAAGCAGTTCTCAGGGAAAGGTAATTAAATTCTACCCATAACAATGACAGTTCGTCATTTACTGAGAATTTCGGATGAGCCAAGCACTCATTCTGCTAATCAAGTGCTTTCTATGAATGATCTCACTTAATGCTCCCCAAACCCCAAAGAAGTATGTACTATCATTAGCATTAATCTAATGATGAAGAAACTGACTCAGAGAAGTGAAATCACTTGCCCAAGATCCTCAGCAGCACTACTGTTGCTTGGAATTTGATTCAAGAGCAAGAATAGCACCCACTGAGGCACACTGTCATCTCCCCTCACCACCTCCTTTCCCCCACCCCCACACACCCCAGTCTCTAAAGGTGAAGGAGAATGAAGAGCTCACCTGCAGCCACTCTCCCTGGAGAAGGAAGCAGAACTCCGCCCATGTCAAAAATCACTGCTCTGTAGGGGCCGCCTCCAGAATGTGTCCATCTCCAGGCTCCCGGGTGCCTGCCCTGGATGTGTTTCAGGAAGGCCGCCCTCCAAGCCCGCTGGAGCTGGGAGGACTGCAGAAGCTGCCTTAGGCACATGTTGGGGCCAAGGCTGTGAAGCAGAAACAGGACATGATTAGCCTTCACTGCCTCCAAGCAGACCTCCGTCCTGGCACTCAGGCATGTCTACTCTGACTTCCAACCAGCATTTCAGACACAACCAGAGCTGAACTCACTGTCTCTGCCCTCCATGACAACTCCTTTCCTAGGGTCCTTGGCCCAGCAAAGGGCTCCACCATTTCCCCAGCAACCCAAGCTAGACAGTTAGACTCACCCCAGTCCCCTAGTCACACACCTCCATTCTGGTGCTTGGTGCGACCAGTCTTTCCTCTGGAAGATTTCGATCTACCTCTCCACTCACTGTGTGATCTCACCCACAGACCTTTGCAGCAGCCTCCTAAGTGGTCCCCTTGCCTCTTCATTCAAAATTGCAAATTTGATCATGTCCTACCCCCATTTAAAATCTCCAGTGACTCCCCATCGTCCTCACAATAAACTCTCAGCTCCTCAAGCTGCCTGAAAAGGCCGAGAACTTCTTCTCCCCTTTGGGCAGCAGCTCTCCTTTGTACTTCACCTTAGCCTGGGTGATCTCGACACTCACTTCCATGTGAGGCTGTTGCCCTGGCCTGAATGCTCCCTTCCATCCATTACCTGGATAACTGCCCATTGTCCCTCAGGTTGTAGTTTGCCTGTCACTTCCTTCATGAAACCTCTTCTGGCCCTGAGAAGAGGTAGATGAGCAGTCTCTCCTGTACTTTCTCAGGGTGCCCTGTACTCACCTCCTCCTAGCACTCACGATGCCACCACACTATCATCCCTCCTACAGAGCAGGGCGATGACCTCCTGATCTTCACTGCCTCTTTTCTAAACTTACTTTCAACAAGTTCAGGGGAAAGAAAAACATACATATAACAGGTACATGTATACACAGATATACAAACATTTTCACATGAATAGACATAAATGTGGCAAAATGTTAATAATTAGTCTCAGTGAAGAGCGTGTGATGAAAGGTATATGAGAGATCATTGTACTATTCTTTCAATTTTTTTTAGGTCTGAAATAAAAACCTGGGAAAAAGAACAACAACAAAAAATTCTACTTGCAGTCAGTTCCACTTGAAAATCTTGGTTTCTCATGTGATGTCTATGGTTAAAAAACTAAGAAGCTAGTTAGAGCAAAACAGGTTGGTAAGACAGCCTGCATGTTCATGGGAGTCACCTCAGTGGACCGTAAGGACTAAATAAAGTATGAAGAATCTAAAGAAAGAACTCTTAGGAAGTAAAAGTTCAAGATGATATAACGTGTTTCTTATGTAGTTGGAAATTTGCTGGATTGGGGCACGAATGCTGAAATGAAAAGGTAGATTGATTTGCATTTTGGGTTTTACTTATGTTCTGTGCCAAGGCCAAAGTCAATGACGGAAGGAGAAATTTATTTATAGGTTCCAAAAGTGTTAACAAGTTCTGTATGAGGGCTTAACAGAGATGAAAAGGGCTGACTTTCATACTGAAGGGGTGACTTTTATTCTCATTGAAGACACTGTCCTCCTTACACTCCAGCTAATGGATGAGTGGGCTCCCACAACTAGCTGCTTCTTCCTTCCAACTAGAGATGATGGGCTGTTCTTACTTCCCAGTGCTCTCTTCAGAGCAGGAAAAGGTTGTGATTTCTCATACCATACATCCTGGTAACTCCGTGGTACCTGCCCACTGACTGGAACGCCTCTGCCTGGTTTGTGTGTTAATTGCTCAGTTGTGTCCAACTCTTTGTGACCCAATGGACTGTAGCCTGCCAGGCTTCTCTGTCCATGGAATTCTCCAGGCAAGAATACTAGAGTGGGTTGCCATTCTCTTCTCCAGAGGAACTTCCCAACCCAGGGATCAAACCCTGGTCTCCTGCATCACAAGCAGATTCACCATTTGAGCTACAGGGAAGTCTGCTTTATTTGCTAGTAAATTTCCACTCATTTTTACATCACAGCATCAGCTTTATCTCCTCTAGAGAGGCTAGTCTTTCTTTTTCTTGGAAGACTCTGATACTAATTTTTTTTTTCCACTTTCACTGCTTCTTATCCATACCTTCACTAGACAACTTACCCCATCATAGTTCTTTTGACTCTATCTACTCCTCTAAATGTAAACTTGTTAAGGAAAGGCCTTATTTTATTTTCATGTCTATCCATCCCCTAGGACCTGGCATAATATCTAGACACGTTGCAGGTGCTCAGTAAAAACATGAGTTGGAGGAGTTCCCTTGGCTTCCCTAGTGGCTCAGACAGTAAAGAATCTGCCTGCAATGCAGGAGACCTGCAGATCCCTGGGTTGGGGAGATCCCTTAGAGAAGGGAATGGCTACCCACTCCAGTATTCTTGCCTGGAGAATCCCATGGTCAGTGGAGCCTGGTGGGCTACAATCCATAGGGTTGCAAAGAGTCAGACACAACTGAACCAACAACACTTTCTTTCACTTCGTGGGCACCTAATAGGATTTCCGGCTTTCACTGCTGTGGCCCTGGTTCAGTCCCTGGTCAAGGAACAGAGATCCTGCAAGGTGTGTGGCAAGGCCAAAAATCAGAATAGAAATATGAGTTGGAAGGATGAATAAACTGGATGAATCAGAAAACAGGGGAACACAGGTGGCAGGCATAGTATTTGGCAGCTACAGAGTACTGTAACAAGCCCATTTTGCCCATCTCTAGTGAGTAGTTCTCTGGAACTGGCATCTTCCTTCTCCACCGTAAACAATCTTCATCTTCTCTCTCTCTGCCTCTCAGTATGTGTAATGTAGATGTGCTACCTAAATTATACTTTCATAAATATGCACACAGTGTGAAAAAGTGAAAGTGTTGTTGCTCAGTTGTGTCTGACTCTTTGCAACCCCATGGACCAGGCTCCTAAGTCCATGGGATTCTCCAGGAAAGAATACTAGAGTGGGTTGTCATTCCCTTCTCCAAGGAATCTTCCCAACCCAGGGATTGAACCCATGCCTCCCGCACTGCAGGCAGATTCTTTACCATCTGAGCCACTAGAGAAGGCCAGTTGTTGCATATTAAAGAGGTGGTTTAGTAGAGATTGAGTGTTGGCTCTGGAATCAGATTCCCTGCATTCAAAGTCTAGCTCTGCCGCTTACTTACTTGTGAGATCCTGAGCAAGTGACTCTCTCTGAGCCTCAGGTTCCTCCTCCATAAAATGGGAAAAATTATAGTATCTCTCTCATGAAGTTATTCTTACTACTACATAGAGATAAAGTATGTATTAATAAAGCACTCAAGTTATTACCTGGCACACCATTAAATGTTATCTGCTACTGTAATATACTATAAAAAAAAAGTTCACATGAGATCTCATATATTATATACATATAGTGGGATGCATATGACATATACAGTTCCACAAAAATCAGCAACTGCCACTGCGGGGAATTTTGGCCCCAAGGGGACATCTGGGAATGTCTGGAGACATTTTGGTGCTCACCAGTTGGAGGTGCTACTGGTACCTAGTAGGTCAGGCCAGGGATGGTGCTAACTATTCCATTAAATGTAGGACATACACACAACCCAAAGGCTTAGTGAGTTCAATAATGTTAACAGTGCAGAGGTTGAGAAATCATGATATAAAGTGTACACTGAAACTAATTCATAGTGTGCAGTCATAATGTATAAACATCAGGTGGTCATGATATGGATTTGTAGTCCACACACCTACATATGTCCAGGACACAGTGTGTCCTATGACACACTTACATGTCATGATAACATATACCGATTAGCATCCTGTCACATATATGCTATATATGTATTGATTGTGGCCCTCCATGTTCACGTGCCCAAGGCAAGTCTGTTGTTCAGCGGCTAAGTCCTTTCGGACTCCTTGCTACGCCATGGACTGCAGGATACCAGGTTTCCCTGTCCTTCACTATATCATAGTTTGCTCAAACTCATGTCCGCTAGGTCGGTGATGCATCCAACCCTCTCATCCTCTGTCGCCCCCTTCTCCTCCTGTCCTCAATCTCAAGTCTGGGATATTGAAAAGAATGCGGACTCTCAGAAAAATTAATGTAAACAGAGTCACAGCCTCTACTTGCTTCATCCTCATAGCTGTATAAGGATATCACACAATTTTATGAAAAACCTCGCTCAAGGTCACACAACTAGGGACAAGATCAAATCCATAAGAACGGGAGTTGGGTGTTCATCTTATTCACCAATGTATCCCCACCACCCCAACAGTCCCTACTCCCTATTGGCCCTCAGAGAAAGAAACGGATTCATCTCTATGCCTCAGAGCACCGATCTGTAAAGCGTGGCTGACCCAAAGCAACCCTGCCTACAGTTGGAGCGAGAGATCAAACAGGACAAAAAGAAGCCAGAGCTCTCTGCAGGGTGCGGGTGGCTCGGACAATTGGGAGACCTCGCGGAGTCAGAGACCCCTCGCCGTCAGATGAGCTGGGCTAAGAACGAGGTCTCTCAGGTAGGCTAACTCAGGTCTGGACGCAAACCCACCGGTCCGCCCAATGAAAGCCCAGCTCCCGAGATTGCCGTGACGTGCCTCCTCCACGATTTCTTCCAGATTCTGTACGCAGGGTTCAGGCTCACCTTAGCGAAAACACCAGTCACGTGGTTACCGCCACACCCAATCAAAGAGCGCGCAGGCCCGCGCATGCGTAACCTCATAGGACAACGACGGCGGCCGGGAGGCGGAAGTGGAGGTTGTTGTGGCTCAAAGGGTTGCTCGCGGAGGTGCTGCTGCTGCTGCTGCTGCTGAGGCGGTGGCGGCGGCGCTGAGGCGGTGGCGGCGCTGCCCGCCCCGGGCCTCTCTACCTCTAGGCTCGCCTCCCAGCCTCGCCTGAGCCCGCCGGGGCCTTCACCGGCCAGCGGCTGCCCTATGAGTGTGTCACTAGTTGTCATCCGCCTGGAGCTCGCAGAACACTCGCCGGTCCCCGCCGGCTTCGGCTTCAGCGCTGCCGGTGAGTCCGCGGCCTCGCCGCCTCCCCCGTGGCCCGCGCCTGGGCCCCGGGGCGCGTCCTTTCAGAGTCTGAGTCCGGGCAAGGGCCTCCGCTTCAGGAGGAAGCCGAGAAGTGGTTGGGATCCCTCTCATCCCCCCACCATCCTTGGGCAGTCTCTTCCCAGGTGTCACCTGTGGGAAGTCTTTGCCGGTGCCTCCTTCCTGGTGCCTTCCCACTGGGACTTTGTTTATATTTGGCGCGTCGCACTCTCCAACCTGGGTGAGAGCCTAGTTGTGCGAATTGATTTTCTCTAGGCTGCCGTCTCTGGGGTCGCACAGAGTCGGACACGACTGAAGCGACTTAGCAGCGGCAGCAGCAGCAGCAGCAGGCTTTGTGAAGGCAGACAGGGAATCCCCAGCACGCTGACGGCTTCTGGTTTAATTAAATTCTTCCTCTTTGAAAAACCATCCATTTGGGCGCCCTGTGGCAGTAGTTATAACTGAAAATATGTACAGTTCCTATATCCAAGCACTGTACTAAACACCTCATGTGCACACTTTTCTATATCTTCATACAACCCAATTAGTTTTATGGGTGGATGAGGCTTTTACAAACTGGAACTGAAGCCGTGGGATTAAGTGCCTTACCCAGGATCATCTATCCGTGGCAAAACTGGATTTCTACCTCAGAGAGCTGGACTTGAGAGTCTGAGCTCTTCATTTCCAGTCACACAGCCTCCTCCTGGGAAATGCAGGTATGGCTCTGTTCCTTGAAGAGCCAGCAACGCATCATTCAAGGAATACTTTATGAGTGCTTACTCTCTGTTGAGCTTTAGTTTTGTGCGGAAAGAGACTTGGTCCCTGCTTTAAGGGCACCAGCAATTCACTTCAGTTCATGGAGATAGATTAGGTAAATAATTACAGGATAAATGTAGGATACAGCTGTGACAAATGTACAGTAAGGGAAGGTAGAAAGCTGGAAAGGAGTTTGGAAAGCTATCGTGAGAGGATGTGTTTGGTTTGGGGAAGAGGCCTGGGGCTGGTAGGGATGGTCTTGTGGGAAACTTCCCTGAGTGTGTGAATTTTTGAGCTGCAAACTAAAGACTGAATATAATTAAATAGGCTACTGAGTTCTGAAAGTCGAATTAATTGACATAAGCGACATATACATTTTTACATGGGTCAGTCATTGAGTCATTAATTTATTCAACATATCTTTAAAGAGCTTCCAGTGTGTGCCAGGCACTGTGATGTAAGTACTGAGGATACAGTGATGGGCAAAACAGGCTTGATCTCTCTTCACATAAAGCTTATATTAAGGATATTTCTGTCAAATCTCCAAATTTATTTTTCATTTTTGTGTGTTTTAGTGATTTAAGAAAATGATCACAGTTTTTCAGGACAAGGTGGGATTAGGCTAACCCAGGTTGTTAAGAAGACTAACCCTAAAAGTTTTGTTGATTAGTGGACTTGATGCCCTAATTTGGGGTCCAACACAGTTTCACGTACAAGTGTTACTAAAATGTTGGTTCATCTGAGCAGGATCACTATCAAAGCTTTTATCTCCTTCATTTGCTTTAAAATGCACGATTTCCACTAGGACCACTATGCATTTCTGAGTTTATTGCCCTGGGCATTAACTGACTGTCAGTACTGCAGAGCCCCAGAGATGAGTGAGAAGGACCCTGCAAAAGGCATCTTATAGTCTTGGGGGAAGGCAGCAGAGAGAAAAAGGAAACCTGTGGATGGATACATTGAGAGTGGAAAGAGGCTTGTTTTATTATCAGATATTAATTATTCATGTATTCTTTAGTCGGGGAAATGTCTGATGAGGAGATCCAAAAGAAGACACTAGCTTCAGCTGTAGCCTGTTTAGAAGGGAAGTCACCAGGGGAGAAAGCAGCAATCATACATCAGCATCTTGGTCGTCGAGAAATGACAGATGTGATCATTGAGACCATGAAGGCCAACCCAGGTATGCTTTCCAGAACCCTAGGCTATCTTCTGTTAAGGTAAACCCATGGTTGCTTGTGTTGGAGTGGTGTTCAGTGAGCCTGTGATTAAGACCTCTAGCATACTTTAGCTTTTACTGCCTATGTTCCTTACATGAAACTGTCAGGGTGGATTTCAGTTTCTCTAAATATTTCTTCTAAATTACTTGTAACAAGGTAGGTTGACAACTCTCCTTAGTGAGGAGAGCTACTTAGCATGTAGGTCTGTGGCGATTGATGTTGAATCCAGATAAGTACGTTGTGACTCCCCCTGCTCTGCCAGCTCACTCCATCCAGGGGAGTGGATGTGTATTGCATCTCCAGTGTGGAGAACTGGTAGGTTGGTTTTCAAACTTTCAAACAGCCCTGAATATTTGTCCCACTTAGGAGTGCATAGCTCAGTTGGTAAAGAATCTGCCTGCAATGCAGGAGACCTGGGTTCGATCCCTGGGTTGGGAAGATCCCCTGGAGAAGGGAGAGGCTACCCACTCCAGTATTCTGGCCTGGAGAATTCTATGGACTGTATAGTCCATAGGGTCACAAAGAGTCGGACACAACTGAGCAACTTACACTTTCAGAAGTGCATGATGGAAGACACCTGCCTTATTATGGTACTTCTCAATGTAAAGTCAACATCCTTCAGTTTCTGAGGGGCAGGGAGAGTGGGGGCAAAGAGTACTTTCAAGTTGTGATGTCCCCAAAACTCTGCTGTTCTGTGAATGCAATTCTTAATGCAATTTCTCTTTCACTCTGACTTAAAATTCTCATCTAATTGGAATCCTTCCACATGTTTCGTATCAGTTTATAATCTCCTAACTTTTTGGTTTGTGAAAGATGAGCCAGAAGCTACAGTGGAAGAAAGGAAATCTTCAGAAGCATCCCTCACTGCACAGAGAAGTAAAGATAGAAGTAAAGAAGGTATAAATGCTGCTCTTGATTCTCCATCCAAGCAGCTTCCAGATCAGATTTCCTTCTTCAGTGGAAACCCCTCAGTTGAAATAGTTCATGGTATTATGCATCTGTACAAGACAAAGTAAGAAAATCCTTTTCTCTTTTGAGTTTGTCTGTTTTTTGCCATAGGGTGGAGAAAATGTTCTTGCCCTGAAGAGAAGGATTATTTTAAGCTTTGTTCAAAGGGTTAGTACTTTCATATATTGTGTGTTAAATTCTTAGATATTTTCTTAAGAATTCTTAGATATTTTATATATGGTTAAATCTCATAAATTGGGTAAAAGAGCCTTATGAATGAATCATGCAGATTCACTTGAGAGAATACCCAAGAAAATATTCCCTGAGAAGGTAGGCATGCAGGTGATTGGAAAATTGAAAGGAAGGAAGAAAAGAAAAGAAAAATTCTAAGTGATGTATAACATAGATGTAGTCTCTTATTCCCACCAAGTCTTTAGTAAAGAAACTGCTAAGAAGTCACTTAATGGGTTGCCATTTCATCATATCTTTGAACTCCTTTTTGTGGTCCAAACAAGGCTTTCTGGAGGCCAAAGGAAAGGAAGATTTTGCTATATAATCAACATAGCTGGGCCACCAGCTCCTTGAATAATTAGTTGCTGATTTCTTTAAAGACTGTCCTTGTCCTAAATTGTTTGCTCAGTCTCCACTGGGAAAGAGAATACTCAGGTAGCCATTTTGGATTGCAGCTGTTGAAGTGAGTTTGCAGCATTTCAAAAGCAAATTGCTCACCTGAAACTACCACAACATTTTTAACTGACTATATCCCAATACAAAATACAAAGTTTAAAGTTTGAAGAAAAAAGCAAATTGTATTGTGGGTGATTTTTCTTTCCCTTCTTTTAGCTATTTCTAATCCAACAACACTTCCTGTAATCTTCAGAGTCACATCTTCATGATTCAGAATTCTCCTTCCTATATTTAGAAGTCTTTTCTCTTCAAAAACCTTCAAGAGAAGTCTATGGACTTCAAGAGAAGTCCATAGTTAGAGTTGTTCTTCTATTGTTATCTAAGGATGGTGATTATTAAAAAACGAATGAAAGCAAAACACTGCAAATTTGCCTGATGTAGGTTTATAACCATTAAAAGCCTTTAACTGAAGATTAAAAAATATCAGTGGTGGGTATCATGTAGAACATTTCAAAGGTTACCTTAAAGTCCGTTGCTGATGTGTTTAAGCGGTTCTCCATTTACCCAGGTGAGTATTTTCCAGTAAGATAACAAACTGTTTAAATTGATTTATAAAGTATTACATTTTGTTTTTCCTTGGACATAAAAGTTGTCTGATTAGTGTTGCTTGAACTAACCATACCTCATCTATTCAAGACAGTCTAATTATTGTCTTATTAGTAAGATGACCTCCTTAAAAGAAGATGTGAGGCGTAGTGCCATGCTGTGTATTCTCACAGTCCCTGCTACAATGACCAGTCATGACCTTATGAAGTTTGTCGCCCCATTTAATGAAGTAATTGAACAAATGAAAATCATCAGAGACTCTACTCCAAATCAGTATATGGTGCTGATAAAGTTTAGTGCACAGGTAAAAGTTAAGATATTAAAAATCTGTTTGCCACAAAAACTGTGTTTTTGAAAGTGTTTGATACTAGCCATGTTTAATTTACTACGTCTTCCATTTAGAAGTATTGATATCTTCTAGAGTATTAATGTAATTCTAGAAATACTGCTGAATTCATCAGCAAACACACAATTCTAATTCATAGCTGTTATTTTTTATAAATCAAATTGAGTGTGAAATCTAGGGTTGTGTGTGTTTGTTTATCCAGTAGTAGCTATTCTAGTAGAACAGTAATTCCCAACCTTTCTTAACGCTGTATTGTTATTTGCCATTATAAAACTGTGCCCCTGCTTCTATCATTCTCTTTTTAGTAGATATTCTTGGGCACATTCTATAAAATCAAATAAAAATTTTTTTGATGATGAAGGGTTTTGTGACATTCCCTGAATTATTAAAGATGCTTTTGAGTTCTAACTGGAAATCACTGCAATAGAGAGACAAACTCAAAGAAAGCTGATATTAAGTATACTTGTGTGTTGTAACAATGTTTAAGAAGGTTTGGCCATCCAGTCCATTTCCCTTGTTGCATTAAGCATAATTTTGCATGTGCCTCGGTTCTAAAGATGTCAGAAAGATATTCTCTTGGTTTTGTATTTTCATTCTTAGGAGTCTGCGTGTTTCTATGTGAATATAAAAATGAGGTAAGCTTTAGGTATTATGCAGGTTAATAGAGGACTACCTTGTCCATAGGTTTTCTTTAATTTGTTTGTATTTTTTTTTTAATAACCTGTTACATTTTGAAATTTCATCAGGTTGTGAAATGCAGCTTTGTCAAAGTTAGTTCTTTCACACCTCACTGATAAATAGCCTTTCTGAGTTTGCCCCAGATAAGCAGTTCCAACTTGCAAAGAAATGAATGTGCCTGTAGGGTCATTTGTCATTGCGTCTGACCAATCACCAAGATCTGTGGATAATAGAACCTCATGACACAATGCCCATTTGTCACCTCCTCATTATGAAAAGCTAGAGTTGACAGCAGTAGTGGCCATTCATTGGTTGTAGGTAGAGAATTAAGAGAAATAAGAGTTGAATTGTATTTGTACCTGTTCATTGGGCCACCAGAAGAAAAAGAAAACAAAAACTTAGTGTGCATTTCTGAGTCCAAGAAAGTACACAATTATCTTTAACCTTTACAAAGCACTGCACCTTTGAGGGAGACATTTAAAAAGTATTTCAATGGCCCTATGAGCTTAGACTTCACAAGTTGACACTGAGAACTGAAAAGCATCTAACAGCTGGTTTCACTGACTGTCAGAACACCGTCTAAGGTCACTGAGACACTTTGCGAATAGTGGGCAAGTGGTATATTAAATCTTTTAAATGTAATAGTGAGGTTAGTGATAATACGCAACCTTTATTGACTGCTTATTCTGTACCATTCACTCTGCTAAGTGCTTAATGGGCACTAGCTGATGTAATCCTTACTATACCCCTATGGGGTAGACAGGTACTGTTGTTACCCTAGTTTTACAAATGAGGAAACCAGCTGCAGAGCAAGGTTAGTGATTTGGCCACGGTTATACAGCTAGAAATAAGTGACTGGGAATTAAGCTGGGAATTAAGCCCTCACTTTAATCCCTAGGGTGTAGTCCTTGTCCAGCAGGAGCAGGATGTGGGCAAGGGAAGATACTGTTCGCCAAGAATTGTGTCCTGACAGTATTTCACTTGTAGCTTCTACTGAATGGGCAAGGGTGGTAAGCAGGTAACACAGATAACGTAGAAAGGGATTGGGAAAAAAATGTTTGAGAATATATTAGGCTTTTTATTTAGTCTGAGGTGTATTAAGCCCACAACAGTAACTTGTCTAAAAATCCCATAAACGTCTCTGTAGCACATGCCACCCTTCGCAGTCTGCAGATGATGCTGTGGAATTTTTCTGCTACTCTTAATGGATTTTCTTTGTAAGATTTTATGGAAAAATCCAAATGAACTTTTTGGCCAATCCAATACTTGTTTCTCCACCTCTGTCTTTTGACCACATGTAAGTTGCTTAAGTTGACAGATGTTTTCTAGGACTGTAACACAGCTTTCTTAGTGCTCTTTGAAGATAGACCCCTTGACCTTGGTATTGTGAGTTGCATTTTTTATCTGTAATGCTAGATCTTAAGGTCTAAGGCTCATTCTATCGGGGATTTTCTAAGGCCTAAAACTACCCTCTTAGTATAGGTCTCGAAGATGTTTAATTAATATTGGGCTCTAATGAGAGTAGACTCAGTAGGCACCAAATCTGGATCACTTACTGGATGCCAGGTATTAGCTTCGCATGCATTAGTTCCTTGAGTCCTCTCAGATATGTCATGAGGTAGGTGTCATTATTTTCATATTTTATAATTGAGGAAACATACATGAGTGAGTCAGTTGCCCAACGGTACACAGCTAGTGTCAAAGAGTTATGATTCAAACACAGGCAGCCTGACTCCATGGCCTGGGCAGGTAACTGTATTCTTACGCCTTTCTGTTTCTTACCAGAGAATTTTTATTAAGAACTAACAGACCTATTTTATGTCTTTTATCATTTTTTGAATCTCTATTGGCCTCATCTTTCTTTATGCTGGAGGTGTCAGATGTGCCTACAAAGTTGTACTGTGCCCTTTGATGAATTAATTTATAATTCAAGGTACAGGGAGGCAGAAGGGGGTTCAGTTTTGTAGTTCTTTGGAACAGAAAAGGACAGATAACCTCTCAATGGAGTATGTTGGCTCATTATCACTTGTAGGCCTAGGCCAGCCTACTTTTCTTTTGAGAAGTAAAAAATACGTTCTTAGCACTGGTTGATCACTAGTAACAACTAGTTACTAGTTGATTACTTTGCCTGGAGAATCCCATGGACGGGGGAGCCTGGTGGGCTGCAGTCCATGGGGTCACTAAGAGTCGGGCACGACTGAGCGACTTCACTTTCACTTTCATGCATTGGAGAAGGAACTGGCAACCCACTCCAGTGTTCTTGCCTGGAGAATCCCAGGGACGGGGGAGCCTGGTGGGCTGCCGTCTATGGGGTCGCACAGAGTTGGACACGACTGAAGCGACTTAGCAGCAGCAACAGTTAAGAAACATTGATTATGATAGTTTTTTCTTTTTCGGAGTTAATCCTGAGGAGAGAACAATCAAATCAAAGGACTAGAAAAAAACAGAAGCTGGGTTTCATTAAATTTGGGGCTCTATATAGTACAGGCATTTTAAATGAGTTGTTTCTTCTGTGTGTTTTGCAGTTAGCTTCAGGCTTTTGTTCAGTGCATCTCAGTGCTGGGTTGAAGCAGGAGGCACATGGATTTTGCTCCCTGCTCTTGTCCTTTGCATATACAGTACCTGGCATGCATTGGGTGTTCAGTAAATATCCCAGCCAGTAGAGCTACATTTCCAATATCAAGATTTTAAAGAAGAGAGCAGTGTGTTCAAAAAGTATACACCTTTGGTCCGGGTGACTCCCCCAAGAAAGAAAGGATTTATCTGGGATTGAGTAGATTTTGTCACATTCCCAGTATTACACACCTTTTCCCTTCCCCTGAGGAGGCTTGGGCGCTTAGGGAGCATCTACAGAGCTGGAGGTCTTTGGCCGGGTCTGCTGTTCTCGGCAGCCACATCTGCAGCAGTTCTGGTGGTGATGGCAGCCCTGAAGAGCTGGCCGTGGCCCACTGGCCCTTGATGCGTGAGTCCAGCGGCTCACTGTGCTGGTTATTCATCCAAAAGCATTTCAAGGCAAAGCCACTGCTCTTGAAAAATGGGAGAAGCCATTTGGGGCTGCTGCTGCTTAGTGTTAAAGATAATTTATTATCCAGGAACTGACTTTTAACATTTTAATTTCAAATACCCTTTACCCAATATACAGGTTATTTCCCAAAGGAAAAGCCTCCCCTTCTCCACCAAAAAGTCCCTGCAGAATCTATGTTCAGAACTGGTCATCCTCCCTTAGTGGCTTAGCTCTCTTGGTCATATTAAGATAGCATAGATAATATAAGAATCCACACTTGAATTACATCATCCATGTGCAGACTCAATGGACATGGGTTTGGGTGGACTCTGGGAGTTGGTGATAGATAGGGAGGCCTGGCGTGCTGCATTTCATGGGGTTGCAAAGAGTCGGACAGGACTGAGTGAGTCAGACAGGACTGAGTGACTGAACTGAACTGGGTGCAGTGAAAAGCTACTGAAAATCTTCAGTGGCTCTAAGATTCAAGACCCCGTGAGGGTAGACAGCCAGGACTGTTTTTGCCTGATACAACTCAAATCTCGACCTCAAGGTTGATGGTGCGGCATTTCCTTTTGCAGAACACACTTCCTCTCTTCAGGCAGCTTGTCTGTACCGGCAGGGCCAGAGCACGTAACTTCCTATGTTGGGGCTAATGCCTGTGTGGGAGTGAAATCCACACAAGCCACAGCCTCTCAGCTGCCTCTAAAAATTGCTGAGCTTTAAAAGCTGGAATTGTCTCTTTGTTACTTCCTACTGAGGCTAGACTGGAAGATTGGATTTACTTGTGTTCTTATCCACAAATGCACATGTGCTTTCTGCAGGGGACTGATTTCCCCTGGTTTTATCTGTCTTCCACTCCAAGGGAACAAAACTGTTAGAATTTTAAAGGCTACTTCATCTTGGACCTCTTGACCGTGGCCAAGAGTTTTGCTTTTGGTATTGTACACTAGGTTGTTTAAAACCTCCTGACAGGATCCTGGTCTAACTATCATGTATTAATTACTGTTATTATTTGGCTTATTGAAAAAAAGGAATTGGCTTCTCACTCCCTGCTGGTTTCACTCGTCCTCTTATTTTTTCTCACCTAGATGCTGACATTTGTTTTAAAAAGCTTCTCCATAGGGAATTCCCTAGCAGTTCATTGGTTAAGACTCAGCACTTTCACTTCTGGTGGGCCCAGGTTCAATCCCTGGTTTGGGAACTAAGATCCTGCAAGCCCCAAGGTGCAGCCAGAAAGAAAAAAAGAAAAACTCTCCCGTTAACAGTCATCAGTTATGATTTGGTTCCAAATAGAACTGACCTCAGCTGCTGTGAAAGTGCTGACTAGAGGCAAAAGGGGAAAAAAATGATATCAAGGGAAACATTGACCATTGTTGGTTGACTATGTATTAAAATTGTAAAGTGTTCATGGACTGTTAGCATTAGAAGCAGACTGTGTCCCCAAATTCTAAAACAGCAGCAAATGATGTTGCTTGTATAAAGCCTAATAATAATTTTTAGACTAATTTCCACGGTGCCCTGTTGGCATTAGCACTACCATTGTACCCTGCTGTATAATAAACAATCTTAGACATTTATCAACTGTTGATACAAATGTTAGTCCCTAACCACTTTTTATATGTTTTAAATTTTTGAAATTCAAGTGTACCTGCCGTAACAAAATAAACAGTAGACTATCATATTTTGAATGAAAAATAAATAAATAAATAAAATTGTAGGAGCCATCAGTTTATTGCACTTCAGTAGCTTCTGATTATTCAAATAAAACTACCATGTATCAGAAAAAATTGTCGAGTAGGATATTGACCTGCAGGGTTCACTTAGCCTCTCTCCTAAGTATAACTTTTAAAAGCTGATGAAGAGAATAATTGAAGCCATCTTGAATAGAAAGCACATTACCATGATCGCTCTCTTAATTTTTTCCCTTTCCGCCCTGGTTTACCTAGGCTGATGCAGATAGTTTTTACATGGCATGCAATGGCCGCCAGTTCAACTCAATAGAAGATGATGTTTGCCAGCTGGTCTATGTGGAGAGGGCAGAAGTATTGAAATCTGAGGATGTAAGTGCAAACTCTGTTTGAAATAAATGTATCAGAATGGTATAAAATTGAAAATTAAGATACCTGTGGAAATGTCCAGAATTGGCCAGTCCATAGAGACTGAAAATAAGTTAATTGCCAGAGACTGGGGGGAGATAAGTGAGAAGTGACAGCAAGCACATGGTTTCTTTTGGGGGTGACAGAAGTGTTCTAGAATTAGATAGCAGTGTGACGGTTATACAACTTTGTGAATATACTAAAAATCACTTGAAAATGGCAAATTTTATATATGTGAATTTTATCTCAACTTTTAAAAACTGTCCAAAGTATTTTTTTAAATAAAGAATATTATTTGTGTTATTGAAGTTGAGTATGTATCTATTCCAGATGGATGAAACTGTGCCTGGAGCCCCAAAATGAATATTTTTGTTTTAAATATTAACCCTTAATCCTTATCCTAATACTTAATTCCCTTTTGATAGCAATTTGTATCAGTAATTGCTCTGATCTCCCACCCTCAATGAAGCATTCCTATAACATGTGCTCATTTGAATAAAGTAGTAGATCCAGCTCTGTTATACTTTTAATATTTCCTCTTTTAAAGTAGCCATAAAGGTCTTTTCACATTGAATTCCACTTGATAGGAATAAATTCAGATTAGATTGTTCTGTCATTAGATTAGGTAAAATAAAAATTGGCACAGGGGACTTTCTCTGGTGGTCCAGTGGTTAAGACTCTGCTCCCAATGCAGGGGACCTGGGCATTCAGTCCTTGGTTGGGAAGCTAAGATCCCACAGGCTGAGTGGCGTGGGCCAAAAAAAAAAAATCAGTCTACTCTTTTGCCGGGTACTGTGCAAGGCCTCAGTGTTAGGAATTCCTTTCTCTAAATGAACACGGCTTCTTGAGAGATTTTCAAATATCTACTCTTCAGGGACTGCAGATTAATGTGACTTTTCTTGGTGTGTTCTTATTTATGTGCCTCACCTTTGCCTCAATAGTCCCCTAGTTGGCAGGGCTTGGGTCAGACATTTCTGTGTTACAGGTGTTTTTTTTGACCACCTAGATCCTTATGCCCTTCACACTGTGTTCTTTCACAGCCATTGGTAATTACAACCATTTTACAAGCATTGGTAATTAACAGTTTTTAAAAGTTTGGAGTTTTGCGGGACTGCCCTGGTGGTCCAGTGGTTAAGACTGTGTACTTCCAGTGCAGGAGCCCTGAGTTTGATCCCTGGTCAGGGAACTAGATCCCACATGCCACAACTAAAACCTGCCCTGGCCAAATAAATAAATAAATATTTTAAAAATAATAATACATGAAAATTTTGAATTTTGTATCTCTCTCTACTAGAGGCTAAACTCTGTGAGGAAAGGGACAGACTTTGTGTTTTGCAACTTAACTGAATGTGTTTTTGCTCACCGTAGTCCCACACCTAGAACAGTGTCTGGCACACAAAGCAGGGATTTAATTTAATAAGTATGTACTAAATAAATAAAAATCACTGTTGTTGATACTATTATCACATAGTAGAAAGTGTTGAGTTTTAATTTAATCTGTGGAAAATCATTCAGATACACTCCTGCCTTTTTTCCTTTGTGTTCTGTTATGGTCATGGCCATTTACAGTTAGAGCTAGGAGTCTGGTAACATGAGATTCTGGCAGCAGTCTCCCTTCCTCCAATGTCAGCACTGTGAGGGCAGGGATCTTCGTCTGCTTTGTTCCCCTTGGTATTCGTAGTGCCTAGCACAGTCCTGGGACTCTAGGAGGCGACCAATTAATATTTGTTGCATGGATGAAAACCTCACCAAATTAGGTTGTTTTCACAAAGCAATAATATTGAGAACATCCTACCAGGAGTCAAAGAGTATCAGGAAAACTATTGCCTTAAAAAAGAAAAATTAGAACCTGTGGATGACAAGTGAGGCTCATTCAAGTTGTTTCCCTGTAGGGCGCCAGCCTCCCTGTGATGGACCTGACAGAGTTGCCCAAGTGCACCGTGTGTCTGGAGCGCATGGACGAGTCCGTGAACGGCATCCTCACCACCTTATGTAACCACAGCTTCCACAGCCAGTGTCTGCAGCGCTGGGACGACACGACGTGAGTGCAGGGGCGCATCCCCCTCCCTGTCAGAGCTCGTTATTACTCTTTCCCAGAATTAAAAACAGCACCCTCCAGAAAGAACCACTCCAAGTATTTGATTTTATAAACCTGGGTACCACAGTGGTGAGGAGGTCACATGGAAGGGCCTTCTGTATTTCGTCTTTGCTTTTCCTCAGTTCACATGGGGTCAGCATCTGTAGACCAGTTCCTTTCTAATGTGCTGACTAATATCCTTGTGGAATGTCCCAAAGCAGCATGAATCGTTCTTTCCTTCCAAGAGCCAGAGAATGAAAGGAGTGGGGGGTGGGGGAGTAAAGGTTAGCTTTTAGGCTCCTCTACTTAAAGGGCATCTAGGTCTAAAATCTTATTTATCACTTGCATTTTATGTCTACCGTTGACTTTGGCTTTCTTATCAGAGTGCCGGGCTACACCAATTGGACGTTTTAGATTTATCATTATCGATGGCTTGGTGGCCAGTAGTAACAACAGGCACTAAGTAAGAGGCACACACACACCTATGGTGTCCTGTTTCCTAAAGCAGCACAGACCCAGTTTGTATGAAAGGGAGCACTGTGCAAAGAACTGAGGTGTAACCTGTACTTTTATTTCCTCTAGTCAGAAGTTGCTGCTCCCTTCACAGACTGCATTGTGAGTCTTAGCTAGAAAGGTAGATCAGACTGGCCACAAGGGTTTCCCAGCAGAGAAGAAGGTGCAGAATCAAATAATCACACAGATAAACGAGGTTACAAAGGAACAGTGTTGCAGCACCGTGACTAGGGAATAGGGCCCTGACCCCACCAAGCTTGTCCGAGAGGCATCACTCAGGGAAGAGGAATAGGAGTTAGCCAGGTGACCGGTGGAACCCAAGAGAAGATGGTGTGGGGGAGAGGTGTAGCCAGGGAGCAAAAGGTCACGTTCCAAAGCCCAAGAGTGAGGAGGGGTGAAAGTCTACGGGAGTCTCGGTTCTTTGCCCCCATGTGGCCAGCCTTCCAGAGCAGGGACCTTGTCTGGCTGTTCTCTGCTGTGCCCTCCATACTTAGGGGGAGATGTAGTACGTAGGAGGAGCTCAGTAAATATCTCTGAGCAAATATATAGACCCTGGCTTTCCTGTGGCTTGTTTAACCAGAGAATAATTTTGCCCCAGTTCTGTAGAGTCCTTAGTCAATTCTGTGGTATCATTTAGTTCTTCAGAGAATTGTCCAAGGTTTAAATTTGCCTGGAATAAAGCCACTCTGAGGTGTGTGCATTCCACAAAGTATTAGTGTGTATCTTGTGTCCATCTGCTACCCCATTTAAGTTCTGGATACTTCTCTGTTTCCCACCACTCCAGTCTTACTCTCAGTACACGTTAACTTTTGTTTCGGTTGCAGTGGGTCTCTGTTGCTGCATGCGGGCTTCTCATTGCGGTGGCTTCTCTTATTGGAGAGCACGGGCTGTAGGCGTGTAGGTTTCAGTAGTTGTGGCTCCCGGGCTTAGTTGTTCTGTGGCCTGTGGGATTCACTTGGACCAGGGATTGAACTTGTGTCCCCTTCATTGGCAAGCGGATTCTTATCCACTGTGCCATCAGAAAGTCCCACATTAATTTTTGTAAAACCATAGCATTTTCACGTTTCCTTAGGGACCATCTTGTCCAACCTCCTCGTTACTTATAGAGGAGGAGACTAAGGCCCAGAGGTGATGGTTGGCATGCTTAGAGTGTCAGGACAGAGAATGCCAGAACTGGGACCAGAATTCAACCCACTGGGCAACTGCCTTCCAAACCATACAGTGTCTTCAGCAAGTGGGTTTTAAGCGTCTCTATATGCACAGTGCTGAGGGGCAAAGAATCAGAACACAGACTCTCTTTACGGACATTGAGTCTCCTAAGGGAGAATCACACATGTATGCGTACAATTCAAGGTAGAGATGAGAGATCGAGCTGGTTCCTCCTCTGGGTTGGTCTGGAAGGGCTACTTAACAGAAGACAGTATTGGTACCAGGCCTTGAAGGGTACTTTCTTGTCAGGGAATGACATTCTGAGAGGGTTTCCCCAAGTATCTCCTCAGGAAAATAAGGTAACAGCTCGTAATTATTTTTGAAGGGAAAGCAGGAAGAATTAATGAACTGTTATTTTTTAATAGACAGATGGGATGATATATCATGGAGTTCTAATTGTATAGTACAAATAAGTTAATTTTTGTAACTTCCCCTCTTTTCTCCTTTTTGATTCTCAGGATCATACATTTCAAAAAATCATTCTGGCACAGTGTTGAAAGTTAGATTTAAGAATTCATTTGTTTTTTTTTTTTTTAATTATATTGATTTTTGACTGTGCTGGGTCTTCATTGCCACGTGGACTTTTCTTTAGTAAGGCACGGGCTCTAGGGCACGTGGGCTTCAGTAGTTTCAGCGTGTGGACTCAATACTTGCGGCTCCTGAGGTCTGGAGCAGAGGCTCAATAGTTGTGGTGCGTGGGCTTAGTTGCTCCAAGGCATGTGGGATCTTCCTGGATCAGGGATCGAACCTGTGTCTCCTGCAATGGCAGGTGGATTCTTTTACTACTGAGCCACCAGGGAAGCCCCAATTGTTGATTTCTTATCCCACAATTACTATAGCCACCACACAGACTGAAGGGATGACACAGAGCTAGTTCCTACCTTTGACAAGACCGCTTGCGAGATCCTACCGGCAACTTGTGTTGTTTTTTCAAATTTCTCCTGTCTTCTCTTTTGATCCTAGAAAAAGAAACAGACTAAATCCTTTAGTTTTCTCTTGACAAACATAGTCCTTATCTGTGACAAGCACTTAGCGTTCTTCCTGCATATTTCCTTTCCTTGGTCTTATTTATTCAGTTGAGTAACAGATTGATTCTAGTTATATCTTGAGCATTGGTGGTGCTAGTTCACTTAGCCTCAGCTGTAACCCTCTTTCTATCATGTTTGCCCATCAGACACAAATATTCATGGCTGGCACTTAGTATTACTTTGTCTTTAGTTAAGGGTTAATAGATTTTTTTTCAAAAATGTTTTTAGTTTTATTGAAGTATAATTGACAGTCAAAATTGTATATATTTCTTCTTTTCCAGTCTGGATTCCTTTTATTTCTTTTTCTTCTCTGATTGCTGTGGCTAGGACTTCCAAAACTATGTTGAATAATAGTGGTGAGAGTGGGCACCCTTGTCTTCTTCCTGATTTTAGAAGAAATGCTTTCAGTTTTTCACCACTTAGGATAATGTTTGCTGTGGGTTTGTCATATATAGCCTTTCTTATGTTGAGGTATGTTCTTCTGTGCCTACTTTCTGGAGAGTTTCTATCATAAATGGGTATTGAATTTTGTCAGAGGCTTTCTCTACATCTGTTGAGATGATCATATGATTTTTATCTTTCAATTTGTTAATATGGTGTATCACATTGACTGATTTGCACATCTTGAGGAACCCTTGCATCCCTGGGATAAAGACCAATTGATCATGATGTATGATCTTTATAATGTGTTGTTGGATTCCGTTTGCTAGAATTTTGCTGGAATTTTGAGGATTTTTGTATCTATGTTTATCAGTGATACTGGCCTGTAATTTTCTTTTTTTGTGGTATCATTGTCTGGTTTTGGTATCAGGGTGATGGTGGCCTCGTAGAATGAGTTTGGGAATTTTCCTTCCTTTTCAATTTTCTGGAAGAGTTATAGCAACATAGTTGTTAGCTCTTCTCCAAACTTTTGGAAGAATTTGCCTGTGAAGCCATCTGGCTCTGGGCTTTTGTTCATTGGGAGACTTTTGATTACAGTTTCTATTTCTGTGTTTGTGATTGATTTGTTCATATTTTCTATTTCTTCCTGGTTCAGTTGTGGAAGGTTACACTTTTCTAAGAATTTGTCCATTTCTTCCAACTTGTCCCAATTTATTGCCATACAGTTTTTCATAGTAGTCTCTTATGATCCTTTGTATTTCTGTGTTGTCCATTGTAACTTCTCCTTTTTCATTTCTAATTTTATTGATTTAAGTCTTCCCCCTTTTCTCTTGGTGAGCCTGGTTACTGGTTTGGCAGTTTTGTTTATCTTCTCAAAGAACCAGCTTTTAGTTTTATTGATCTTATATGAAGTCTAGAAAGATAGTACTGATGATCCTACGTGCAGGGCAGCAGAGGAGACACAGATGGGTTAAAGAGAGGGTGGGATGATTTTAGAGAACAGCATTCAAACATACACATTATTACATGTAAAACAGATAGCTAGTGGGAGTTTGCTGTGTGACGCAGGGAACCCAGCGCCAGTGCTCTGTGACAGCAGGTGGGCTGGGGGGCACAAAGGGAGGGGACAGTTGTATATCTGTGGCCAATTCATGTTAATGTATGGCAAAAACCATCACAATATTGTAATTAGCCTACAATTAAAAACAAAATATAAATAATTTAAACATTGTATGTACTTAAGGTGTACAACTGGATGACCTGATATACATCAACATTGTCAAATACACATCACAACCAAGCAGTTCAGCATATCCGTCACTTCACACCTTTACCATTGTTCTTTTCTTTCCTTTTTTAGTTTTCTATTTTTATTTTACGGTGAGACCACGCTCCGCCCTCTACTAAATTTCAGGAACACAGTATAATATTATCAGTTACAGTCAACATTAATGTACACCAGTTCTCCAGAACTTACTCATCTTGCATAACTGAAAGCTTGTAACTCTTGACCAGTATTTCCCCATTTCCCCCTTTGCCCAGCCCCTGGTAGCCACCTTTCCTCTCTATGTATCTATGAGTTTGGCTTCTGTGCCATTTTTATTGGCTTTTTGTAAATCGAAACAGTACTCTCAGAGCACTGATACCTTCTTCCAGGTGAACTTCATTGTATGATAAAATGTCATATGCATTTCATGAGTACATTAACATTTTTGTTTTAATTTAGTGAAATTTACTACAGAATTTAATTTCAACTCTTAGGAGCAACCTTGAGAGGACAAGGGTACATGTTGGATGATTTAAAACTTTAGGAAGTGAAGATAAGGTAGATTGCAAGTAAAAATACATTATGGGTAACCAGACATGAAAAAAATAACTTGTCTCAAGTCTCTAATTGTAACCTGTAAATATTTAGTTCTTTGATTACCTCAGCTTTAGGCAGAAGACTGGAAAAAGATATGGGGCATATCAAGATTTCTCCCTTTTCTTCAGCTTTATCAAGATCTTTTTTTTTTTTTCCATTTTGTTTGAGAATAGCTTGGAAGTGTTTGTCTTTTGAATGATAGCCTTAGTTATAAAAAATATTATGTAAGAGAGGGAGTATATAAAATTGAATTTTTGACTTTGGGGTTCTGTAACAGCTGTCTTTTACATTTAATCTGTGTCATTATTTTTTTGGTGCCCTTTATAGATGTCCTGTTTGCCGATATTGTCAAACGCCAGAACCAGTAGAAGAAAATAAGTGTTTCGAGTGTGGTGTTCAGGAAGTAAGTAACAAGTGGTGGAAAAGAATAATGTACACAGCTTTAATTGTCTGGGATTTTCTTCTGCCCATTGTGACTTAAATTCTTTTTAATTCTTTTTGAGACAGATTTTTTTTCTCTCTCTGTTGAGGATCAGGCAAAAAAAGAAAAAATTAAAATACACAAACTATTTTACTCCTACACAAAATACTTTATGCTTTCATTCTTTGGTGTTTGAAAAGGCTGAGATTTTTGTTGATAAATTATTTTTCCTTGTTGTTTACATAGAGTTCCATAGAATCCAGAGTGAAAAACTTAATTGACCCATAAAAGCATCCTTGTTGGGTGTTTTTTAAAAATATTTATTTATTTGGCTGCACTGGGTCTTAGTTGCAGCACTCAGGCTTAGTTGTTGGTTACTCAGAGACATGTGAGATCTTAGTTCCGTGATCAAGGATCCAGCCTGAGGACCCTGCATTGGAAGGTGGATTCTTAACCACTGGACCGCCAGGGAAGTCCCCTGGTTTGAATAAGGGGACTTATTTGAATGTAAAATAACTTGAATAAGTTTGAATAAGTCTCCTTATTCAGAACTCCTGTAGAAACATCTCTAAACCTCATCCTGTGTCAGGCCCCTCATACACCCCAGTGTCATACACCTCATACACCAGGTCATGTAATTTTACATCACTAATGAAGATCTTACCTCCTTCCTGGCAGAACCTTTGGATTTGTTTAATATGTGGCCACATAGGATGTGGACGATATGTGAGTCGACATGCCTATAAGCACTTTGAGGAGACCCAACACACGTATGCCATGCAGCTCACCAACCATCGGGTCTGGGACTACGCTGGAGGTGAACACCACTCCTGATTTCTAGTTTGGACTCATTCTATCTAAAAACATCTCTGTCAGAACCTCTCCACTTCCTTTCTCACAACTTGAAATCTTCCTGACAGCTATGGCAAACTCCAATTCTCATGGTGGCCCATAGGGCCCTCTTTCATATGTGAATGGCCTGCATTGCCCAGGTTAAAGAGAGTTAATACTTACACTCTTGCCCTCTCACTCTTTTTTAAAAATTCCAGTAATTTAAACCACTTTTAAAGAAATATTGCGCAGCATTTAATTTGGATCTGTGAAAACAAAAATTTTGTCCAAGTTAAAGGTTTATGGAGACCCTTTTCATTCTGAAAAACCATGCCTTGGTTGACTTATTCTTTTCTTTAGATAATTATGTCCATCGACTGGTTGCAAGTAAAACAGATGGAAAGCTAGTACAGTATGAATGTGAGGGTGATACTTGCCAGGAGGAGAAAATAGATGCCTTACAGTTAGAGGTAAGATATTTTATTATTAATCACTAAATACCTACGTCTACTGCTTTTTACTATTCTAACTTGAAAGGTTGTTTGGGCTTTAATTTTGCCATTTGCCCGGCATGTTAGCTTTTGTTTTAAAGATCTATATTGCTCTGAATATAATTGCTCTGAAGGATTCTTTAAATATTTTTATTTCATCTGATTTTCTTCTTTGGAAATCTGAAGTTTCATTGAGCCTTATAATTTTCAACATTATGTTCCTAGTTGTCTCAGAGTATTAGGGTTATCCTCTGTAGCTGTGATAAAACTAGAAGTTAAGAATCTTCCTGTTGGCATCACAGTAGCAGTCGGAAATGGAACAAACTTGGTCAGGATGAGGAGTCCCCAATAGCATCGTTCCATGCCGAGAAGCTTTTTTGTATATGTTGAGTTGACATTTAGTAATTGATAAAGATAAAGCCTTATATAGATAAAACCATTTTTGGATATTCATATAAGTGAAGAAACAACAAAATTTGCCCAGTTGGTTTTTCTCATAGCAGTAAACTTTATATAAACTATAAACATGATATGTAAATTTTATATTACGGAAAGAAAAGTTTAACATGAGTCCTATTTTATATAAATTTCAAAACAATTACTTTAAAAACAAATACCTTAACCATTGGAGGAAGTGGACATTTGAAAACTTGCTCATCTCCAGGTGTTTAAAGTCAGTGAAATGGCCTAAAATAGAGCTGAAGTTGTTACCATTAATATATTGTATTGACATGAAAAAAGTTTCAATTTCTAGTGTTAAGTTTTTAGTAACTCCTACAAATTAAGTATGTTCATTCAGTGAATACCTATAGAGGGTTGCTGTCTGTCAGCTACTCTTCCATGTGCTACTTGTCCATTTAACTTAGCATTAAATGGACTCCCTGCCCTCCTGGAACATACATTCTAGTGACATACATTCTCTCAAATTGTCCCTTCTTTCTGTGGCTCTTTCATTCTCTTCTGGGGCCTGCAAACATGAGTAGATCTCCAGTCTCCTGGAATGATCTTTTCCAGAATACAAAATGTGATCCTGACACTCTTTGGCTCACATTTCTAGATGTGATACCCCGGAACTTTGCATAGGCCCCATCTCACCACACCCTATACTCCAGGCTCACTGGTCTTACTTCATGGCTGCAATAATCCTAAACGTCCACAGCATCACATTTCTCTGGAATCTTTCTGTCTCCTCCTATCTGTCTGTCAAGGTGTCAAGGGTCCTCTCAAATCTCACCTTCTGTCAGAAATCCTATCGGATCCTACCGTCATAAGCCATCTGTCCTTTCTCTGTAGTTACACAGCACTGTTCATTCATTCATGCACTTGGGTAGCAAACTTTTCTTGACATCCAGGATGTGCCAGGCACCGAGGGCACAAAAATAAAGATATAGCCTTGCTTTCAAAGAGTTCACAGTCCAGTCAAGGAGAGAGCCTGGTAAATGGCTGATTAAGTGCTAATGTCATAAGTGCTCTTAATGATGGGCACAGTGGGAGCCAAGAGGGGCAATTAACCCGAGGCTGGAAGTGATAGGGACAGCTTCCTGAAGGGGTAGCTGGATGAGCTGATTTGAGTTATACTCGATTTAAAACCATGTGGTTCTTGAAGTCAGCTTGAACAGAAACAAGGGTTTTTTAAATTGTACATTTCTCTGTTTGTCCCTAACTAGATTGATTGTAAGCCCCCAGAGGGGACTGAAGTGTAATTGTCATCTCTGTGTTCCCCTAATTATTGAGTAGAGTGGAACCAAGATGTAATATACATTCTGAATGTTCCTCTTACTCTTCTTAAGGTCATTAAAAATCAGGTTTTAATTGACTTTTAGAGACTGACAACAGTAACTTATGTTTTGGTGTCCATTCTCTGTGTTGACAACAGTAACTTATGTTTTGGCGTCCATTCTCTGTGTTTTTATAGTATTCATATTTACTAACAAGCCAGCTGGAGTCACAACGAATCTACTGGGAAAACAAGATAGTCCGGATAGAGAAGGACACAGCAGAGGAAGTAAGTCTCTCATTTGATGACTGCTAAAATGCCACGTGCTAGGACAGCCTGCTGGTGGGGGAGAAGGCGGAGTACAGGGGAAAAGGGATCCCACAATCTTTCCTTTGAGTCTCATCTATAGGCAGAGAGCTGGTTTACCTCTAAAAAAGAAACCTTTGTTTTAGGTCAGTTAAATCTCAACAAGGGTGGAGGCTAGTAAGGGTAGAAAAAAGAAAGGATTGGAATCGCTTGGCTCACTCCAGTGACCAAACTCTTGATCAAGGTTCCAGTAAACACCTGACTTGCCATCATACTGTAGACTTAGCCTCTGAAGGCTGTATCAGGAAACAACTTCCAGACAACAATGAGAGTGAAAGTAGTCAAAAAGAGGAAAAGGAAGAGACAAAAATACACTTACTGCAAATGTAATCAAGAGTTGACTCATTGGAAAAGACTCTGATGCTGGGAGGGATTGGGGGCAGGAGGAGAAGGGGAAGACAAAGGATGAGATGGCTGGATGGCATCACTGACTTGATGGACGTGAGTCTCAGTGAACTCAGGGAGTTGGTGATGGACAGGGAGGCCTGGCATGCTGCAATTCATGGGGTCGCAAAGAGTCGGACATGACTGAGCCGACTGATCTGATCTGAAGCATAATTGAAGAGAAGGGAAGTGGACATATTCTCACCTAGGATTAATAAATCAAGATTTTATTGTGTGCTCATCTCTGCACACAAGCTTATTGTGTGCTGAGCCCTATTCTATACTAAGTTAAAGAAGAAATCAGACACTTGGTATGTACTTAAAAAAAAAGAAAAGAAACCTTGGATTTAAAGCCTTAAGTATTTTGGTATTTTGAGGTTGGGATGTTGTTTGTTTGTTCACTCAGTCAGGTTTTCTAGTGGCTTGTGCAATTCCATTTAAAAAATAGAAGTATGTGCATGAGAGTTTGTAATTTGAGTCAGCCAAGTGGTTTGTCAACTTGGGAACAGCTGCTTTGGGGAGCTGAATATGGGCTCCTAAGGCAAGAGGATGGTGCTTTAAAATTGAAGGGAATAAAATTAGGCAGAGATGCTAGAGTGGTCAGCATGGCACCTTGTTGGTCTCAGGCAGTGGTCTTGAAAATTTAACAAGATAATCCTTTAAAGAAGAGGCCATTCACTATTCCAGTGGGTAGAAGAGAAAAGTGATGTGATTTGGCGGAAGCCCAGCCCAGAGTGGCCCAGAGCGAGCGGCCCAGAGCTCCACCAACTTGGTTTTCCCTTTGTCTCCAGCATGTACAAGGAATGCTGAGAGTACCAGAGAAAGGAGTTTGAAAACCATTGAGCACCTGAGTGTTCATGTATATGGGGCTCTGGGAACCATTCTCAGGATCTAGGGACAGTGATTCCCTTAGTCTTAAATAAAGGCTTTTAAATTTAAATCATTGATTTAAATGGTTATTTTAAAAATGCTTATTTTAGTAACTGAATCTCCACCAGTAACTAGGTCTTCAGATGGGGAACTGCAGAGCCAGATACGGGGTTCACTTCTGTGGTAGCTGGTATTATCCTGGAGCTTAGCAGGCAAGGCCAACCTGTCACTTTATGCCAGGCTCAAGGGTCCCAGTTTCTGAACATGCGTACAATTGAGAAGAAATCAGGTCTCTTTCATTAAGGCGTAGTGTGTGCGTGCTCAGTCGTGTCTGACTCTTTGCAACCTCATGGACTGTAGCCCACCAGGATCCTCTATCCGTGGAACTTTCCAGGCAAGAATACTGGAGTGGGTTGCCATTTCCTATGCCAGAGGATCTTCCCAATACAGGGATCAAAGCTGCATCTCCTGTGTCTCCTGCACTGGCAGGCAAATTCTTTACCCATAGCAGCACTTGGGATGCCCCCAGCTTTACAATAATCTCTCTCGAAAAGTTCATGATGCAGTTCTTACAAGAACCTTCTAAGCAACGGCAGTGCCTTTCTAGAGGGGCTTGATTGGAGTCCACATGGGAAGGAGGTACCTCTGACAGCACTCGAGAGGCAGAGCAGGGGTTGCTGCCACTCGGTGTGAAGTTTGGGTCTCCCCAGGAGGAGCACCAGCAATGCCATGCAGCCTCACTAATGAGTTTTTCTATGGCTGTCCCAGTGTGACCACCTAAAGTGCTTTGTACAGACCCTTGAGAACTTAGCTCAGGATCCTCTCTGCCTTTTAAGATTCTTGAGGATTAACTGCATTCCCTAACACATGCCAATGGAAAGCAAATCAGAGGGCAGGAAAACTAAAAATGTGAAACTCTGTTTACTTCGAGGTAGGGATAAGGTGGCGGCCAAGGCAGCCGTAAATACAAAACCTGGAAAGGATATTTTGTGTTCTAGTAAAAGAGGTCAGTTAATGGGTGATGTAAGCCTTTTGTTCCTGCCTCTGTCCTTCTCCTGACCAGTCCTCTGTCCGTTGGCACACCCAACCATGGTGCACGTGCAAGGAGAAACGGTGATCATGAGTTTCACGGGCAGAGATTCTTGGTCATGGGACTCATAGAAAGTTAATGTAGGGGAGCAGAGGGGCTGAAGATTGAAATTCACTGTGGACTTCAATTACAATACTATTCCAGTCCCTCGATGCCTTAGGTAGTGCAGTTATTACAGCGTGAGCAATGGAAAATGAAGCTCATACCCATTTGAAGGTTCCTAGTGTTAGTGGGCCATGTATGAAGAGCATAGAGTAGGTCATCTATACAAGTGAATTCTCCTAGATACCACTTTTTTTCTGGAATTCCCTAAGTGGTCCAGTGGTTAGGACTTGGCAGTTTCACTGACAAAGGGGATGGGTTTAATCCCTGATCGAGGAACTGAAATCCCACAAGTTGCATGACATAGCTTAAAAAAAAAAAAGATAAATCTTTTCTTTTAAGCCTATAGCTCCATATATAAATTGCTGTTTTCCAGCTATAGATTGTGAACTGAGTTTGGTGGGCCACAGCTGGTATTTTTATTAAACAGCATGGGATAGATATCAGAGTGAATCACATTTAATATTACTTTGTGAAACTTCTGTTTCAGGAGTGTGTGTGTGTGTGTGTGTGTGTGTACACAAAGTGTTTCTTATTGCGGGCTAATGGTCAGAAATGGTTTTTAAATCACTGGTTTAAACCATCATAACATTTGTCTCTAGCAATATTAAAAACCTTTTTGAGGTCAATTAGTATTTTTCATCTTGATTTAAATGTGTTTGGCTTATTGTCTTTAGTCACCAAAACATTGGTTTGGTTTCTTTTGATGGTTATTTCTGTCCTTTCCAGTTTCCCTGAACTGATTGGAGTAACTTTAAGAGAAAAAGGTCAAAAGGATCTTGTGGTCTTATTTTAAAAACAGTATTGAGGAGAAAATTAATAGTGAATAGAATTAGAGTAATTTGAAAGCTATTTTTATTTTTATGACATAGCAGAACTTTTAGAAATCTCCTTTTAATTGCATGTTCTTCCAACTTAATAATGTTGGCTCTAAAGTTAATTACTACAAAGCCGTTATTCTTATTTAAAAAAAAAAAAAGGGAGCAGTGCAGTTAGAGACCTGCTAGGGAGGCCATATGGCAAATGTTTAAAAAGAAAGCATTAAAAGTAGTGAGCTTTTTTCTGGCATGATGGATGTTGCATGAATGTATGCTGAGAGTTTAGATCTTGCCCAGAGGTCACTTTTCCTTTGTTATTGAGCTTTGGCCCACTGTCTGGTGCAGAGAGAGTTTTAGAACTTGGCTTTGAACCCAGACTTGGGGTCCAGTCCTGGACTCACATCACTCTAGCTGGGTGACCTTGGGGTGTATTGCCTCACCTTTCTCAAGCCTCAGTTTCTGTAAAAAGTTTATACACCTAAGTCATAGGCTTGTAATAAAGAATAAATGGAAAAAAGGGAATAAATGAGATACTACCTATAAGACACCTAGCCAATGCCTGAGCCATAGGATTTAAACTCTCAGTCACTTCCATTTCCTACTTGACCCACCTATCATGACCCACCTATCTTCTTCCTGTCTTTAGACCAGTGGTATTGAGGCATACGTTTTTAAGACAATGTAACATGAATTCTTTCTGTAAATTGCCTCTATATAAACTCAATAAAATAAGAACTGCTTATGTTGCATGTGACTTCAGAGTACATGAGAATATTAATAGTGAGTTTGGAGGGGAAAGAATACCAAATAGCTAGAATCACCTGTTACAAGTACCTTTGGATTATTTGGATAATACAGTTGACCCTTAAACAGCATGGGTTTGACCTGCACTTACATGTGGATTTTTTGCAACAGATGCCTACTATAGTACTATAGGAACCACAAGTGGTTGAATCTGCAGATGCAGAACCTCAGATACAGAGCACTGATGATAAAGTTATACTCGGATTTTCAACTTTGAGGAGGGTTGAGTTCCTAACCCCCACGTCATTCAAGGGTCAAGTGTAATTTTAGAATATGATCTCAAGAGGTAAAAAACAGTAGTGAGTTAAGAATGGGAGATTCTTGTCCTCCTACACTGTTGATAGGAAAGTAAATTGGTGCAGTCACTATGGAAGACAGAATGGAGGTTCCTTAAAAAAATTTAAAAATAGAGCTACCATATGATCCTGCAATCCCACTCTTGGACATATATCTGAAAAAGACATAAACTCTAATCAGAAAAGATAAATGCACCCTGGTGTTCATAGCAGCACTATTTATAATAGCCAGTACAAATAGAAGAAACCTAAATGTTCATCAACAGATAAATAGATGAAGATGTGGTACATATATACACTGGAATACTACTCAGCCATAAAAAAAAGAATGAAATAATGCCATTTGCAGTAATATAAATGGACCTAGAGATTATCGTATTAAATAAAGTAAGTCAAAGAAAGACACATATTGTATGATTATCAGTTACATCCAAATCTTAAAAAATAATACAAATGAATCTATTTACAAAATAGAAACAGGCTCACAGATATGGAAAATAAATTTATATTTACCAAAGAGGATGGGAAGGGGAGTGTGGAATTAACTGATAGACACTACTGTATTTGAAATAGATAAGCAACAAGGATGTACTATATAACACGGAATCATATTCAATATCTTATAATAATTTATAATGGAAAATAATCTGAAAAATATATATGTATTACTGGATCACTTTGCTGTACACATGAAACTACCACAGTATTACAAATCAGCTACATTTCAATTAAAAGAAAAAAAAGAATGGGAGGTTCTGGTCTGGCTTCTTACAAAACCATCTCCTACTCTGTAGCCTGAAGCTCTTTACCTTCTAGCAGTTTCACTCAACATTCAGTAGCTTTTGATCCCTCTTCATCCTGGTTGAGAGAAATGGTAAGAAAAAAGAGAGTTCTCAAAATATTTACTCCTGTTGCAGAAATTCTTTCAGATAATGGTCTCACCTTTTCTAAGTTTGGTTTGTCAAAGTTAAAGACAAGTAGTCGGGAGGTGAAAATTGTAAAGTTAGCCCCAAAGGCCACACAGCTTTCTCTTTGAAATAAAACTGATCTCTGTTTACTATTTCAGATTAACAACATGAAGACCAAATTTAAAGAAACAATTGAGAAATGTGATAGTCTGGAGCACAGACTAAATGATCTCCTGAAAGAAAAGCAGTCTGTGGAAAGAAAGTAGGTATAACTGACCTGTTCTTTTAATTAGCTGTTTTACCCTGACAGGCTCCATAAACAGAGAATCTCCGTTATTCCCAGGGACACACACCCATTATTGTCAAGTGTGTGTGTATGACCAAGTTTTCAAAGGTCTCTCTATATATGGAGCAGACGTACTGTGACTTCCTATTTACTAAAAAATTCAGTGTTTCATGCCAGATGGATGCCATGTGGAATACAGGGCTCTCTCCTGATGACAGTGCTTATGCTTGCACAAGTGTCTCCTATTTTTGCCTGTAGAAAGCTATCTCCCTTTGCCCAGAGCTTCTCTGAGCTGTGGTGACTGAGAAATGGCAGTTAGGAAAGATACTTAAATCTAAGCTGGAGATGGTGTGTCTTCTGGCTTTGCTTGGGAAATAAAGGCCAAAGATACTGAATATGGAGCAAAAAGCACATCAACATCATGGCAAGAACATTCTCTACTACTATTATTTGGGAAGATAATTGCTATTAAATGAAACTACTTTTCTAGCTTAAATTAGACTCACAAAAATAATTGGATTTTTTGCCTCCAGACAAATGGATAAAAAATAAAGGGGATAATTGTCCCTTAAGAAGGTTTTTTGGTTTGTGTTTTTTTAATCTTTTATTTTGGAATAAATTAAGGTTTACAAAAAGGTTGCAACGATAGTTCTAAGAATTTCCATACACCTTTCACCTGTTTTCCCCCATAGCAAATAACTGAATATTTTTAGTAGTGTGTGGGGGTGTAGTGTGGGGGGGTGTGTGTGTGTGTGGTAAAATCTGTGTTACTTAGATTTTGCCATATTAATCATTTTAAGTATACCAGTGTGTATACTTAAAATGTGTGTATACTGTGAGGTGTCTTCACGGTGTGTATACTGTGAGGTGTCCTCACAGTGTGCAACTATGATTCTAGAATTTTTCATCACTCCAACAAAAACTCTTCACCAAAGGGGTTAACTGTTGCGAAAACAATACTACAACATAAATAGAAATAAAAATTAAAAAGTCTCTTATACTTTCAGTGCCCTAACTAATTGAACTGTTCCAAAGAATTTAAAGTTAAAACTGAAAGTTTTCTTTCACTCCCAACCTCTAGGATCTAATGCCTGATGATATGAGGTGGAGCTGATGTAATAATAATACAAAAAGTGCACAGTAAGTGTAATGCACTTGAATCATCCTGAAACAATCTCCCCCGTCCCCCTTCACTTCCTGGTCCATGGAAAAACTGTCCTCCATGAAATCAGTCCCTGGTGCCAAAAAGGTTGGGGACCACTGATCTAGAGGTTCTTAATGGCACCAGTGAATACTTCTTGTTCCAGCTCTTTTACTGTACCTGTATAAACATCTCACATACATCTTTTTTCTACAAAAATTGAATAATATTAGGTATTCTCTTTGGTAAAATATTCTGTTTGGGAGGGTTTTTTTTTTTCGTTTGGACTGGCGCAACTAGATCTATACCTTGTAACATGTATGAAAATCATAATAATTTTAACCAGTTCCCCTTGATGGACATGTTTTACTACTATAAACAATGTTGCAATAAGCACCTTTCTCCATATGTCATTTAGTGCAACCCTGAATATATTTATTTTATAGGATAAATTCTTGGAAGTAGAATAGCTATGTCAGAGGGCAGGTGAAATTTTAATTTTCATAGATGTTGCCAAGTTGACTTCCATTGAGTGTGTATCAGTTCACACTCCAGTGCCACCATGTGGGAGTGCCCCCTTTTCTCACATCTGAGCATTCTGATACATAAAAATGGTATTTCAAGTGGTGTTTTAATTTGTCATTCTTTACTTATAAGATTGAGCATCATATAAGGCACTCCCTCTTCTTGAAGACTCTTCTCCAGCAAATGCAGTGAGGTCAGAGCACTTGACTCTTTAAGAATGTCACTTTTCCTCATAACTTCTTTATCACAGTTATCATCTCTAAGCCACTCATGTAAACAATACAGAGAAGCAGTAGACATTCTATCATGAATCACAGAATAGTTTCTGTGATTGAAAAATCTCTGATCCTTAAATATTGTCCTGAAGCTACACTTGAGTTAACCGAAGCAGAATTCTGATTTCAGGTGGCTGTTGCAATGGCAGCAGACCCCTTGGCCATGGGAGCGAGGGGTCTGCCGTAAGTGGATTCTGAGGTCATGTTCTCTGTTCAGTCCCAGAGCAGAAAGGGAACTCTGTCAGCAAATGGAAAATGTCCATTGTCTCCCTTTGTTTTTGTGAAAGGTGCACTCAGCTAAACACTAAAGTGGCCAAACTCACCACGGAGCTCAAAGAGGAGCAGGAAATGAACAAGTGTTTGCGAGCCAATCAAGTTCTCCTGCAGAACAAGCTGAAGGAGGAGGAGAGGGTGTTAAAAGAGACCTGCGACCAGAAGGACCTGCAGATCACCGAGATCCAGGAGCAGCTGCGGGATGTCATGTTCTACCTGGAGACGCAGCAGAAAATCAACCATCTGCCCGCTGAGACCCGGCAGGAAATCCAGGAGGGACAGATCAACATTGCCATGGCCTCAGCCTCCAGCCCCCCGTCTTCTGGGGGCAGTGGGAAGCTGTCCTCCAGGAAGGGTCGCAGCAAGAGGGGCAAGTGATCTTCAGAGAAGTGCACTTCCCCAGGACTGTTCGCCCTGGCAGAGCGAGAGCATGCTGGGGCCTTCAGCTAACTATGAGGGTGGACCCTGAATAAGTATAAGTCAGGATCAAGCCACAGTTGTTCTGATCTTTCATTTGCTAGCGTGCGGTGTAACGACCGTAGAGGGCTGACGACCAGGAGAGTTGAGGGAAACAGGCAGTGTTTTCAAAGGTGGCTGCTTTTCTCAACCATGATAGTTCACTAACCTCAGACATTCTGATGACCATTTTGCCTTCATACTTGATAGATGCCCCAACGCTGCTGTGCATTTTTCCGTTGTATTTACTGAGTTGGTGTATTTGACTTTCAGTTAAGAGCTTGGATTTTTTTGTGTCCCCTGAAAGGTAATATTACCTCGCCCTAAGGCACCAAACCTGCCAGAAGTCACAGCAGTTGCTTGAGAGAGAGGCTCCTGTTGGCCACTAAGGATTTATGAAAACGCCCTAGCATTAATCTCATATCATTGGCATCACTTCTTGCCTCTGGGGAATTGAAGAAATAGTTAAATGTTACATGAAAAGAGGCTAGGTCTGTAAACCCAGCACTGGCTTGTCACCAGCAGCCATCTCCTCTTGCTCTAGGCCTCGCCAGGAAAAACAAACAGCCCCCGGGCAGACTGAGTAGACCCAGTGTAGGAAAAATGGTGACGTCCCCACTTTGTTTATTTTTGATGCCTCCACAGCTCATTATGAACCTCAGAGAAGGAGGCTTAATTTTTACTTTAAGACTCAATCTCAGTGGATTTCCTAGCATCGCAAGAATAAACAGGCAGATTTATCGTCGATGTGAAAAGGTATGAGCAAGGCCTCTGACTGGCTGACTGTATTTTGTTGGGATCAGTATTTTCTGAGTGTTTACAAAAAACTGGGCTACGTGTTTAGGTTGTGACTAGAAGAAGCTTGGGCAGATCTGCAGTTATGCTTTCAAGATATATCCAAAAGGCTGTTGCTAAATTCAAAAATTAGAATTTTAACAGAGGCCCCTTTAAAACAGTCATGTAATGCTTATATGGGCCAACAGAGGGTCTGTGTACTTTTTCTAGAAACAGAAATGTCAAAAAAAAAAACTCACAATATGTGATAATTAAACAAAATTAAAGTAAGACCCGTGTTGGAATTTAGCTTCCAAAAGAGGTGGCTGTATAGGTTAACAAGAGACACTGTTAAATGACAGATTTTCTTTTCTGTTTTTATAATTAGACAAAGTTTTCAAATGATCACACTTCAGAACTGGTTTTTAGCCTAGGATTAGGCCTCATCCTCCAAAAGTCTTCATGTCACCTGTTCACACACCAACTGTATGGCTAATCACCATGCGTTTCTGTGGGGTCTGCCACAGCATTTCCCAAAGAACCTTCTCTGTAACTCTGCAACATGAATGTACTCAGACATTCTCAATTTCTTCTTAGGGCAAACCAATTCCACAAGTCCCCCTTGGACTTTATATATATATATATACACACAGGTATCTTAAAGCAAAAGTGGGAATGGGAAGCTAACCTAATTCTCTTTCCTATAGAGATTCTATTTTATTTAAAATCTATTTTTACACTAGTTAGAATCCTGCTTTTTTGACCAAGTACTTGTCGTGCATGTCTGACCTTGCAGAAGCTGGGGTGGATCGTAGCATACTAATTAAGAGAATTAGAAGTAGTTGACAAAGCTTGCTTGCTCCTCATTTCTCTGTGATCACCTCTTGTCAAGCAGCTCTACCACCACTGGGAGAACAGAGATTTTTCTCAGTAAAGGTGAGATAAACACTCTGAAAGGCTGTGCCCAGAGGAAGGAGCAAATAGGCAAATGTTTCCAAACTACTTGAAGGTTTAAAAAAAAAATGTTCCAGAAAAAAATCTTGTCAAGCTATGTAAAGAAAATGTTTTAAAAAAAAACAGTCAATGAGTCATGTTTGAATTTGACAAAATTACATAAGGTAGAAACTCTTAGTGTTTTCTGCAGGATGGAAATGAACCACTTAACATATCCATACTACCTTGAAATTGCATTAAAATAACCAAACTTGGAAATGATCCTGCCATGTGTGAAATCTGTGTCTCTCTGGTGGTTATTTTGCTTGGGGGCTTGTACCTGAATCATCTAAGAAAAAGTAACTGAACCAGATAGAGAAGAAGGTTCTCTGAATTGGGAGGCTCGGGTTAAGAGAAGACCCAGACGCACCATTCTCTTGCAAACTATGGTAAAAAAAAAAAAAAACAACAGTCAATTTCTACACCCAAGACTTTTTTCCAGGCCCTCTACAGAGCTAGGGTGGTTTTGTTATTGAAAACTGTCATAAACGTGACTCGTTTCAGGATCCACCGTGTAAGATAAAGCACTGAAGCGACTCCCCGCTCCCTGCTTGCTCAGTAAAGTTGCTCTCGGCTGAAAAAGGGATTTAAACGGGCCAGTCAGTAAGAATGTGGAGAACTTGGCAAATCACAAATGAATAACCTTCTGTCACTACTTGGAAACCTCTCTCCTGGTGCACTCGGGGTATACAAGCTACAAATACTACCCGTAAAATTTGGCTGCAGTGTATGAGGCCACATTGCTTGGGCTGGTGGCAGATTTTGGCTCGTTGTGATAAAGTCCATGGGCTAATCTGGAAACGAAAAGTCACTCTTACAACATTTGAGGAAAGCTGTTTTGTTTCCTCCAGGATAAAGCTGATTTAACTCTATTGCAGTGATTCTGCTGTGTTACTTCCCTCTTGGCAGCAGAAGAGAAGATTTTCAGGAACTTCTCTTGAGATCTAGCTCCTGTTCTTTAATGGCGCTGGGGGGTACATCTAAACCACCCAGAGACCTGGCCAGCATCTGAAGCAAGTTTAGGAAGCCACCGAGTGTTCTCTGGCAGGCCTCTGCTGCTGGCCAGTCTTCATTCTTGCCTGTGAAAATTCCTGAAATGGGAGTCCTAGAATTCTCTGTAGTGGCTACACCAACAGATGCAGCTTTTAAAGTTAAGATTTTTAAATGACAGAGTAAAGTCATAATAGCCTGTCCTCTGAGGAACCCTGAGTTCTACCCCAGAGCCAAAGCCCAATCTCCTCTGCGATGTGAAGTTATCTCCCCCCAAGGCAGTACTGTGGTCAGCCTGCAGCAGGCAAAAAGCATGCTTTGCATTTGTGCAGTAGGGCACTTCAGGGAAGTTATATAAGACTTTTTACTTTTTTGGGGGGCAGGGGGAGAGAGTGTGGTCTCTTTATCCTGATTAATGTCATAACTTCTTTACACCCTCTTCTCATTTTCTGAAGGTAGTGGTAACCATTTACCACCTGATGGTAACCCTTTTTCTTGCTTCCCTGAAACTTACGAGCCCTCCCCAGAATGCTGTCATTTAGGACAACAGTTTCTATCAGACATGAATTTTGAAAGCTGGACTTCTAGAGGCGAAAACTATTTCAGAACCATTTTAGCTAGTGTACCTTTCCAGGGCATTGAGCAGCCTCTCACTGTAATTCTGGAAGCTTATAAGAGCCTGAAAGGTGGTCTGCAGTTGGTTTTTAATCTGGATTTTGAATTCTTTCTGCCTTAAGGCCAGGAAGAGATGAACAGTCTGTTGTGTTATACACAATGACTGTGGCCTTGGGGGCCTAATATTGAACTTCTTTGGGGCAGAAACTTCTCACTAGAACGGAGCTGCACTGGTGCAGACACTTGTTACCCTAAGGCTAATTACCATTTCCGTAGTGTAGTGGTTATCAAGTTCACCTCACAAGGCTAATTACCAAGGACACAACATGAACTAAATCAGCTTTGCTTCTTTTCAGACTGTTCTAAATCCTCAGTCCAAAACTCCTTTCAGATCCAGCATATCTTGAAATAAGAGAGGTTTGTCTGGGACTGGGGAAAGGGAGGGTCCATCAAAGGGTGAAATCACCAGCAAAATCTTGGACCATGAAGGTGTTTGACACCTAGGATGAATCTACCCTAGCACAACACAGCTGACTCTAAAAAAAAAATCAAAGTGAGGGACTTCCCTGGTGGTCCAGTGGCCAAGACTCTGCACTCTCAATGCAGGGGGCCTGGGTTCGATCCCTGGTCAGGGAACTAGGTCCCACAAGCCACAACTAAAAGATACCACTTGCTGCAACAAGTTCCCGTGCAGACGAAAAAAAAAGTGAGTCTATGGCACTGAATCGGAAAAACAGTTCTGACTTGCCCTCTGTGGAGACGTCTTCTGCCATCTTCTGCTGGGAAGAAGCTGCAAGTCCCAGAACAAACCTACTTGATTTGTTTCCTCATTTAAAAAGAACAATTGAGATCCCGCCAGCTATATGGATTCCTGATTCTAAATTCTTCATTCTTTGGTTGTGGCCCAACGGGCTAAAAGTTCAGACTTTTCCCTGGAGGGCCGAGAGAGGGCGAGTGCCATTAAGAGAAGGTGTTTCCACCACTTGAGAAACTTGCTTGTATCACTTACATCATTACCATTGTGCTTAACACCAGCAGGCTGAGGTGCTAAATGGAAAAGAAGGAACGCAAGCTAATTTCTGGGCAGAAGAACAGATCACAGAGAAAGACCTAGAAGTGAAGAAGAAGAAATGGAAATTTTCAGAAGGAATCAAGAGAGTTGCTGGCTTGGAGACACTCCAGCGGACAGCAAATTGGAACTTATCGCACAAAGCCAGCGGGTCTTGCAGCAGCATTCTCCTGGAATTATCTTTTGTGAAGAATCTAGCCTTCATCGTAGCCGTGTCCACTCACACATCCTGATTAGTTTATGCATGCTTGGAAACTCTGAGCCCAAAACCGCTCGCCAAAGTGACCGCAACAGAAGAGCCACGTCATGACTCCCCCACCTCCCCACTCCACCTGTCCTTGGGGAAACAAATGAAAAGCCTGCTTTCGAAACGCACGCCCCAGGAAAACAGCCTTTCGGTTGCATTTGTTTCTATGCTGTGCAAAATCAACACTGACTGGCTTTGATCCCAAACAGGGCCAACTGCGGACACTGAGATTTCTGCAGCCTTCGGCAGCCCTCCCCACCCCCAGCACATTCAACTTCAATTACGTGGGAACAGGCCCGGGGCCGGGGGCTGCCGCCAGATTCTCCTGGCCCAGCTTAGGAGGCCCCGTGCTGTGGCCCAGAATCTTTCCTAAAAGTCTCTGCAGGATTGCTCGGTCGCTGCCAATCCTGCACTTTCTGTTTGGCTAGATTCCTGGCTCTGTTTGATCAGAGTCAGGCGAAGGCTCTCTCCTGCTCCTTTTCCTCCTGTATGCCGGGATCTCCTCTCCCTGCAATCCCACGGCCTCTCACAGTTTTATGTAAATAAAGACATCCTGCTGCTTTTCAGAAACAGAATAATCCCCCAAAGATGACCCACACCATGCAGTCCTCAGCAAAGGGCTGCCTTTTTGGTGAACTCTGTTCAAACACTTTTCACCTGCTGAGATAATATTCTTGTACAAAGGGAGGTAATTAATGTCAAAGAATCCTGATTGGATTATTGTTGGCTCCTGTGAACCCAAGTAGACAGGGAAAAACCTAAAACATTGTAAAGTTTAAAAAAAAAATTAAAAAATGAATTATGGTAGAAAAAAAAAAAAACATTAAACTAAAACAACACCCCTCTGAGAGACCTCTTTTCCAGCCCTGGTTACCCCAAGTAGAAATCCAGAGGGGCAGACCCCAAATCTGTTTTCTTTGGTAGGACCCAGAGCTGACAGAGTCACTTTGCTCTTGCCAAGAATCAGAAGCGGAAGAAAGTCCTGTCTTTGCTGAGGTGTTTGTTTCCAAGGCAAGCTCGCATTTGTTGAATTCCAAACCATGTACCAAATTACAGTTGCTGTGTCGGGTGCTTTCCATGTACTCAGCGTGCGCCTGTAAAGTAGGTAGTTACCCCATTTTACAAATCAGGAAACCAGGGCTCAGCGGCGGACATTTCAGCATTGACATGAGGTGACATAGCTGATACACGTGACAAGGGCAGCTCCCCATTTCAGCACTGTTTGACCCCCAAATCTGGGCTCCTTGCCACTCCTCTCCACTGCTCCCCTAATGTTGGAAATTGGGGACAAAGGACATGGCCCCCAATTCCTGTTTTGTGGTTGCCTTGGGAAAAGAGCAGAGTATTGGCTTAAGACTACTTTTGTGTGAGGACTGTAGTTCTGTCCGCCCACCCTCTGCAAGCCTTGCCCTCTCCTCATGGAACTGTCTGACTTCTCTCTGGCTCTCTCCCACTCCAGCCGGGCCTGAGCCAGAGCTGATAAAGGAGAGAGAAAACTTCACCAGTACTTCCCCTCATTCCACCCAAGGGCAGACTCTGGGAAATTGCCTCTCGTGGCCCTCTTCATTCAGGGGGCTCAGGGCCCAGGCCACACCAAGCAAGTAAGCTGACATCTCAGTTCATTTACATGGAGCTTCCCTAGCTGGAAAAGTTGCTTCTGGAACAAAACTATCTAGACCCTGAGGAGTCCTTTCTTTGAGCGTGTAGACTCAGTTACTGCCCCCAAAGGCACAGTCAGACAGGCATAAACAGGCTAACTGGAAACTTTAAATTCTGGAGGGATCAGCTTAATTTGTGGCTTCGATTTATTACAGAATAAATAGGAGAGAGAGAAAACCTAGAACAAGATTTTTATAAACTACTGAGGGATATAAAGCAGTGTTAATTTGGTAGGTATAGACTGATGTGTGTACAAATGTCTTCCAAAAGCTTTTTCTGTTTTTTTTTTTCTAATTGAAATATAGTGATTTACCATGGTGTGTTAATTTCTGCTGTTCAGCAAAGTGATTTATACATATATGCATTTTTTAATACTTTTCCATTATGGTTTATCTCGAGGTATTAAATATAGTTCCCTCACTTTCACTTTTCACCTTCATGCCTTAGAGAAGAAAATGGCAACCCACTCCAGTGTTCTTGCCTGGAGAATCCCAGGGATGGGGGAGTCTGGTGGGCTGCCGTCTCTGGGGTTGCACAGAGTCGGACCCGACTGAAGCGACTTGGCAGCAGCAGCAGTGCAATATTATACAATAGGACCTTGTTGTTTATTCTATATCCAACTTTATTTCTTTTATATTATCACAAGTCAAATTCAATTTGAGAGATTCAATACCAATTTTTGTTATGTAACTCACATCTCCACTTATTTCTACTTATCCTATTTACAATTATGTATTCTAAGTGCTATAAAACAATAGTAAGAGCTTTCTCTTTTAAAATACACAAGTAGGGGACTTCCCTGGTTGTCCAGTGGCTAAGACTCTGTGCTCCCAATGCAGGGGGTGCACGTTCAATCCCTGTTCAGGGAACTAGATCCCATATGTTGCAACTAAGACCCAAGGCAGCCAAATAAATAAAAATAAAAACTAAATATTTTTTCAAAAGAAGATGAATTGGGAAGGGCAATAAGAAGAAGGCACAGAAATGCCGCGGGATTCAGAAGAGGGCAGGATAACTGGGCATGGAGAGGCTGTGGGGACAAGGCCTTGGTTGAGATGGACCTTGCCTACCCTGCACCCTCTGTGGAGCTCTAAGACCAGTGTGGAAAGTGTTGTCTTGAGCAAATTCTATCTGAGTTACAGGAGAATGAGGATGCCTCCAGCTACAAGTAATAGAATCTCAACTCAAAATGGCTTACACAATAAGAGATTAATTATTTCACAAAACAAGGATGGAGGCAGGTCAAGTTCTGGATTGGTTAATGAGCAGCTCAACAACCTCACCAAAGAACTGGTGCAGAAGCCCTCCCAAGAGACTCCCCCAAACTCCTTGAGGACAATCATGATTTACCTCCCAAGATTGGGGGTAGGCCTCACCAGCCCAGAAACTCAAACAAGGTGAATATCTGGATAACTGTACTGCTGTCTTAGCAAAGAGATGAATCATGATTGCTCCTAGTTGATGGTACCAATCCTATTCCCTTGTGCAAGAGATTGGTCAGAGATGGTCATGGGACTTGATTTTGGCCAGTGAGATGGAGAAGGAAATTTTCCAGAGATTTCTGGAAAAGATTTTACCCTCTGAAATGAAAAGCATGAAAATGAGAAAGCTGTTTTTGCTCCTGCCCTCTTCCTTCTTTCCTTCCTTCCTTCTGAGAATGCCTCTGTGTGAGGATATGACACTTGGTTTCACAGCAGCCAGTTTGTGACCCAGAGGGACAATGTTGCTGACATGCTGAGGATGGCAGAGCAGAAAGAGAGAAAGAACCTGGGCCCCTAGCATGCAGGGAGAACCAACCTTGGAATTACTTATCTTTAGACAGCTAATACATGCAATAAACAACTTTGACCTTGTAAGTCCCACTAGTAGGGTGTTCTATTACTTATAGACAAATGCCTTTCTAATAGATAAGAGTCTCCAACTCTCTGTCTAAACTTATTGCCCTGTATATATCACACATTCCTTCTTTGCTGGTAATAAATACATTTGGGGCTGGTGGTGACCATCTTTTCTCCCATGTGGAAAGAGACCACATGAGAATAAAATCAATGCAGAAAAAAGCAAAGGCGGGGGTGGGGGGGGCCAGTCCCTGATGTCACTGTCTGAGCCTCTGGATTAGCTGTGCCTGAAGTCAGCCCTACTCCTGGACTTCGCAGTTACATAAGCCAATAAATTCCATTCCCTTATTTATCTATTCTCTCAATCCAGGTCCTCTTGATTTCCTGTCACTGAAAGAGTCTTGATTAATATACAGTGCCCCGAAGTGCCACTTCAGGGCCTTCCCTCACATCACAGATGATCATAAAGTATTTGTCAGGGAGATGAATTCACTACTTTCTCTCCTCATCTCTGCTTTCCAGACTTCTGAATGCTAACCCTGTCAGTATCATCGGTACCGCCTCCGCAAAAGTAGGGCAGGAGAGCTGGAAGGAGGAGATGCCTGGCACTTCAGGGCAGTGAGAAGTCACCTTCCTGGGTTTCCATAGCATAAGGAGTGTTACATCATGACGCCTTACAGAGGTAAAACCAGCATTGAAAAGCATTAGTTGCTCAGTCGTGTCCAACTCTTTGTGACCCCATGGACTGTAGCCTACCAGGTTCCTCTGTCCATGGAATTCTCCAGGCAAGAATACTGGAATGGGTTGCCATTCCCTTCTCCAGGGGATATTCCCAACCCAAGGATTGAACCCAGGTCTTCCACACTGCAGGCAGATTCTTTACCATCAGAGCCACCAGGGAAGCCCAAGGCCAAGTTCAGGGGTGGACCTTGGGGACTGTTGTTCCACAACTACCATCTCACTAACTGCCCAGAACTTTCTGCCTGCAGTTGGGTTTCTTCCAGGTGGAGGGGGATGGGAGCCCCAGGGCCCCAGAGAGCCCCAGGCGCTGCCCACACCAACTCTTGGGCGCCTTCTCTCTCTAGCCTCCATGAAAAATCCCAGGATTTCATTCTCTTTAGCCCAGGCTGGACCACACGCCCCTATCTGCAATGACCACTCTGGCTCTGACTGGCCAGACCTATTCCATGTGCCAGGGTGCTGTGGTCTGTGGGCCCTTGTCACCACCTTGTGTGGGGAAAGGGAGTTTCCCAAAGGAAGGCAGGCTGGGAGCTGTTATGCAAACAAAGGGTCAGGAATGTCCACTGGGTAGATGAAACAGCTGACATCCATCATAAAGCCAACCCTCTACAAACTGGAACTTAAGAAATCTTAATGCATTTCACTAGCAGTTGTTGGATTCAGCAAATATTATTTTTTGCACTCCATTAAATGCCACAAGTTATGTGTTAGGAGTCTGGGGCAATAAAAATGATCAAAGTCTTCAAAGACTTCAGGTGATCAGATCAAGTGATCAAACAAGTGATCTGATAATGTAAACCAGCTACTGTGATTCACTGTCATAAAATGCTATGCTCTGGAGACAGGAAAAAAAGGGTGTGCTTCATTCTACTTAGTTTGGGGGTGAAGAGAAGCTACAAAAAAGAAGTGCAATTTGAGACAAGCCTTGACATTAAAGCGCACAGACTGGCAGGGGAAAGGGATAGGCTGGGGTCCTTCAGCAGAGAGCAAAGGAACAGAGGGAAGGAAGTGCCTGGTAGATCCTGAGAACAGCAGGGGATGCCCAGCTGCATAGAGCAGGTGTGCCATGTGTTTGGGTGACATGTAGAGTAGTGGGCCCTCGAAGATGTCCATAATCTAACTCTGAACCTGTGTAAGTCACCTTATTTGTTAGGGACTGTTATCATCTCCATTTTATAGATGAGGTAACTAAGAAATTCAAGAGTGAGGAGCTCCCTCTCAGTGGTCCAGTGGCTAAGACTGATGCTTCCCATCCAGGGGGCATGGGTTAGATCCCTGGTCAGGGAACTAGATCCCACATGCCACAGAGTGGGGTCAAAAATACATAATAAAGAAAAATGAAATAATTTGTCCATGATCACCTGGCTATCAAAGAGTAAAACTAGCATTCAACCCAGGCAACCTGGACTTGGGAATGAAGTGATGCTGGCCAAGGACTTGCAGGTCTGAAGGTTCTGTAGGAATTCTAGTGGAAATGAGTGGCAGGCAGCTGATGGGATGAGCCCTGAGCTCAGAGCAGGAAAGATTTGGGGATTCTTCACTGTACATGTGTGGCCAGAGCCATGGGTATAAAACTGTGGTGTTAGAGAAGACTCTTGAGAGTCCCTTGGACTGCAAGGAGATCAAACCAGTCAACCCTAAAGGATATCAACCCTGAATGTTCTTTGGAAGGACTGATGCTGAAACTGAAGCTCCAATACTTTGGCCACCTGATGAGAAGAGCTCACTCATTGGAAAAGATCCTGATGCTGGGAAACATTGAAGGCGGGAGGAGAAGGGGATGACAGAAGACGAGATGGTTGGATGGCATCACTGACTCAATGGACATGAGTTTGAGCAAGCTCCGGGAGATGGTGAAGAACAGGGAAGCCGGGCGTGCTGCAGTCCATAGGGTCACAAAGAGTCAGACACAATTAAGCGACTGAACAACAACCACAGTGGGTGTAAAAAAGAATGCCCGAAAGAGAATGTAGATGTGAGATGACGTGAAGGCTTAAGACAGAGCCTGGATAACAGTGGCAGTTGGGCAGGAGTGAAAGAAACAGGAAAAGAAGATCCTGAGAGGTCAGAAGAGGCCCAGTTGGATAGATGTCCAGAAACCACTCTTATCAGGGGAACAGGAAATGGTGGTCAGCGGTATAGCGCGTAGGCAAGAGGCCAAGAAGTATAGGGACAGAAGGAAGGCCACTACACTAGGTATTGGGGCACTGATGGCCACTGGAGCCCTTTGAGTGGACTGGCAGGGCTGGAGGCCTGGTTATCCAGGACTGAGGAGGGTACAAAAAGTCAGGAAGTGGAGCAGGCCATGTAGACTAGAATTCTGGCAACCAGAGGAAGGAGAGTGATCTGCAGAAGCTCAAGGGAGATGAGAATGTTTTGTCGTGTTTGTAGGTTGGAGGAGACTTGGACATGTTTACAGGAAGCAGCAAGAGATGTAAAAAGTTAGGTGGAGATATGTTGCTTTCACTTTCTTCTCCTAAGTGCAGTTTTCCTTTGGGGAACTGTATTTCCCTCACTTCTTCATCCATAGCCTGCTCCTCCTCTCGAAGTAGTCATGTGACTCAGGCCTGGCCAGTCAGGATGTTCTAATCTCCCAGCCACAGTGATAGGTTCATGAAAGAACACGTGACTCAGTTCTGCCTGATAAGCATTGGCCCCAGGACTTTTTTAATTAATTTTTTTATTGAAGGATAATAGCTTTACAGAATCTAGTTGTTTTCTGTCAAACTTCAACGTGAATCAGCCATAGGTATACATATATCCCCTCCCTTGTGAACCTCCCTGCCATCTCCCTCCCCATCCCACACCTCTAGGTTGATATACAGCCCCTGTTTGAGTTTTCTGAGCCATACAGCAAATTCCCATTGGCTATCTATTTTACATGTGGTAATGTAACTTTCCATGTTACTCTTTCCATACATCTCACTGTCACTTCCCCTCTCCCCACGTCCATAAGTCTATTCGCTATGTCTGTTTCTCCATTGCTGCCCGGTATATAAATTCTTCAGTACCTTTTTCAAGATTCCATATATATGAGTTAGAATATGATATTTATCTTTCTCTGACTTAGTTCACTTTGTATAAGAGGTTTTAGGTTCATCCACCTCATTAGAACTGACTCAAATGCATTCCTTTTTATGGGTGAATAATATTCCATTGTGTATATCTACCACAACTTCTTTATCCATTAATCTGTCAATGGACATCTAGGTTGCTTTTATGTTCTAGCTATTGTAAATAGTGCTGCAATGAATACTGGGATACATGTGTCTTTTTCAATTTTGGTTTCCTCAGGGTATATGCCTAGGAGTAGGATTGCTGGGTCATATCATGGTTTTATTCCTAGTTTTTTAAGGAATCTCAGCCCCAGGACTTTTGCTAGAATCCTGTCTTCAGGGATTGCCAAGCTGGTCAGAGTGAAAACCTGGATCTACAAGGGGTCATCTTTGCTACCATGGAAAGAGGACCTGCCTGGGAGTGGAGTCAACACAGATGATAACAGAGCTGAGAAATGGAGAGGGACTAAGTCCCAGTGACACTGTTTGGGACCCCAAGTCTAAAGGTCCATATAGTCAAAGCTATGGTTTTTCCAGTAGTCTTGTACAGATGTGAGAGTTGGACCGTAAAGAGGCTGAGCACCAAAGAATGGATGCTTTCAAATCGTGATGCTGGAGAAGACTCTTGAGAGTCCCTTGGACAACAAGGAGATCAAACCAGTCAACCCTAAAGGAAATCAACCTTGAGTATTCATTGGAAGGACTGATGCTGAAGCTGAAGCTCCAATACTTTGGCCACCTGAGGCAAACAGCTGATTCACTGGAAAAGACCCTGATGCTGGGGAAGATTGAGGGCAAGAGAAGGAGAGAATGAGATGATTGGATAATGGACATGAGTTTGAGCAAATTCCGAGAGACAGTGAAGGACAGGGATGCCTGGTGTGCTGCAGTCCATGGGGTTGCAAAGAGTTGGATGTGACTTAGCATCTGAACAACAAACGCCAGTTTGTTCTGGATTTCTGTGCCACTTAAAAGCGAATCCTGCCTTCAATAGGGAAGGTGTGTGAGTTGTACTGCACTGGAGTGACACCTGTTCTCAAGCTCACTCACATGCTTGTTGGCCTCAGTTTCTCACTGGCTGTTGCAGGAGGCTTTGGTTCCTTCCCATGTGGGTATCTCCACAAGTTTTCTGAGTGCCCTCTTGCCATGGCAGCTGGCTTTCCACCAAGTAAGTTGTCTGAAGAACAGACAACTCAAGATAGAAGCTGCAGTCTTTTAAATAACTAAATCTTGAAAGTGACATATCATCATTTTCATCACATCCTTGAAGTCTGTCACTAGGTCCCGCCCAGTTACAAGGGGACTAGAACTAAGCTCCACTTAAGGGAGGCATGTCAGAGAGTATGTAGACAAATTTTTTAAACCACTATACTATCATTGGTAAGCTTTCCCCTGATATATCATTCAAGAGATTTGGGTCACATGGTTATATTTGAGCCAGTCGCTGGTAAGGGGAATGGATTATTGTAAGATTAATCACTTCTGGGGTTGAGGACAACTTCCTGGAGGCTCAGAGCTATGTGGGGGAAGGGAGATGCCTGAATGAAATCTGGGAGAAAGGAAAGAATAGATGCTGGTGAGGAACCAACAGTGAGTGTTGTAGGCAGTCCCCTGGCGGTAAGCAACTGTGATAGGAAGGGAAGATGTTTCAAAGAAAGAGGAGCTATATTTAATACTTAATTAAGTCCCAGATTCTTTAGTAGTATATATTTATCAGAAGGAGAAGGAGAATAAGATGAATGGAGTTTCCTTTCTGACTTGGAACTCTGTTTTGTCCCCTCTGCCCTAGAAATGTTGTAATTTGTGTTCTCTACAGAGACATGTAATCCTTTTCATCCTAGGTCTTTGCAAAAATGCTAACTATTTCATAATGAAAGTCAAGGTTATGCAAATTAAAGGATCTAACATGAAGCCAAGATAGGTTTGTTTTTTTTTTAATTGAAGTGAAATTCACAAAACATAAAATTAACCTTTTTTTTTGGCCACACCATGCTCTGTGCAGGGATCATAGTTCCCCAGCCAGGGATAGAACCCATGCAGTAGTAGCTCAGAGTCGTAACCACTGGACCACCAGGGAAGTCTGTTGAGTGGCATTTAGTACATGTATAATGCTGTAAAACTTCCACCTCTGTCTCATTCTAAACCATATTTGTTATCTCAAAAGAAAACCCAGTGCCCATTAGCTGTCACCCCCCACCCAACCTTCCGTCCCGCCCAGTCCCTGGCAATCACCAATCCGCTTTCTGTCCCTATGGATCTGTCTATTCTGGGTATTTCATACATGTGGAATCATACAGTCTACGGCCTTTTGTGTCTCAGTTCTTTCCCTAGAATGATGTTTTTGAGGTTCATTCATGGTGGTATGTATCAGAACTTCATTGTTTTTAATAACAGAATAATATTCCATTGAATGGATATTACATTTTGTTTATCCATTCACCCAATTATGGACTTTTGAGATGTTTCTACCTTTTGGTTATTGTGAAGAGTGCTGTTATGAACATGCATGAATACATATTATTTTGAGTACCTGTTTTCAATTTTGGGGGATTATACCTAGGAACAAAATTGCTGGATCATATGGTACTTCTATGTTTAATTTTTTGAGGAACTGTCAAGCTGTTTTCTAAAACAGCTCCACCACTTAGATTCTTACTTTCTAAAACAGCTCCACCACTTAGATTCTTACCAATTCTTAGCAATGAACAAGGGTCCCAATTTCTCCATATCCTTGCCAATGCTTGTCATTTTCCATTGTTTTGAATGTGGTCACCTTAGTGAGTGCAGAGTGACGAGATGGATTTTAGAAGTGATGGTACCCCACTCCAGTACTCTTGCCTGGAAAATCCCATGGACGGAGGAGCCTGGGAGGCTACAGTCCATGGGGTAGTGAAGAGTCGGACATGACTGAGCGACTTCACTTTCACTTTTCACTATCATGCGTTGGAGAAGGAAATGGCAACCCACTCCAGTGTTCCTGCCTGGAGAATCCCAGGGACAGGAGAGCCTGGGGGGCTGCCGTCTATGGGGTCGCACAGACTCGGACACGACTGAAGCAACTTAGCAGCATGGCTCAGGTGGTAAAGAATCTGCTTGCAGTGCAAGAGACTCAGGAAATATGGATTTGATTCCTGGGTTGGGAAATCCCCTGGAGTAGAAAATGGCAACCCACTCCAGTATTCTTGCCTGGGAAATCCCATGGACAGAGGAGCCTGGCGGGCTACAGTCCAGGGGTCACAAAGAGTTGGATACAACTGAGCATCCATGCATGATGATCAATTTCCTAATTATCTATTTCAACAGGGTCAAAATCTTGCATTTCATTTTCTGAAAAGAAAACAAATGCAAGGAAGAAAAACCAAGACTTCTATTTTTCATCCATTCCAATAAAACTTGGGTTTTGAATAATTTGAGGTTGGAAATAGCTTAATAAATTCCCTTATAAGATTAAATTCACTGCAGTGTACTTAAAAACAAAACCAACAAAAGAAACAGTGGAAACCTATACTGACAATTCTGAACCAGGTTCCTAAATACTATCAGAAAAGTGGAAAGAACTGTGATCTTGTTACAACTGAACAAAGCAGAAAAAAAATCCAGAAGCCAACCTGTTACATGTTTTTGTACTAATTTGACCATGATCAGAAGAGTTTAATGAAAATGGACTCAGATGTATCTAAAGTATGTATTTATCTGCTTATCTATATAAATATGGATAGCTATAGACATAGATGCAGATACAGGTATAGCTGTATCTGGGTCCATTTCCATTAATCTCTCTGTGTTCTCTGTATTTATACAGACAGATAGATGGATGTAGATATAGATACAGAAATATACTTTTTTTTTTAAACCTCAAGCATTTCTCTGGTTCTCTGGGAGTGCATTCAAAAAGCACAACCCACATACACACACCACACACATAACTGCATTTAAAATCCATAATTTAAGCATTCATTAACTCGCTAAAATATTTGTTGAGCATCTGGAAAGTGTCAGGCAGTATTCCAGGGTCTGGAAATGGATGCAGGAAAGTTCCTGCCCTTGCTGGGCTTACTTTCTAGCGGGAGGCAGCAAAAGATAAAGAAACGACCTAATATATATTTAGTAGTGATAAGTGGTATGAAGAACACTGTAGCAGGTTAAGGGGGTACAGAGTGATGAGGCAGGTGCAACTGTATATAACAGGTGCTCAGGGAAGACTTCTCCAGTAAGAAGAAGCCAAAATGAGGTCAAAGATCTGAATGAAGGGCTTAGCCACGTGTATACCCAAGGGAAGGGCATTCCAACCAGAGGGAGAGGCACATGCCAAGGCAGGGGTGACCTTGGCACTTTGGAAGACACTCAAGGAGGCCAGAGTGTCTGGGCTGGGGTGAGCAAGAGGAAGAGTGGAAGGAGCGGAAGATGGAGGAGGTAGTGAATGCTTGGATACTGGAGACCTTGGAAGTGAAGGTGAACCATGTGGCATTTACTCTGACGTGGGAGCCAATTGAACATTTTTGGCAGGGGAGCCACACACCATGGCTTGGGTTTTTAAAGTATTGCTCTGGACATTATTTGGAAAATAGTGTTAACAGAAGTGGAAGCAAGTAAACACGTCAGGAGACCCCAGCAACCACAAGGATGAGAGATAATGGTGGCTTGGATTAGGATGTGAGTGATGGAGGTGGAAGAAATAGCAGGCCCTGAAGAAGGAGCCAGAGGATCTACTGATGCATTGGAGATGGGGAGTGAGGAAAAGAGGAGCCAAGGACGGTCCACTGTTGGTGGTGGTGATGGTATGTCTGAGCAGCTGAAGATTGGAGGCAGAGTTTCAGGAGGTGGGGGAACTGGGGCTGAGCTCTGGCAACATGCTGAGTGTGAGAAATCCATTAGGAATCTCAGCGGGAGATGTCAGGTAGGCAGCCCAGAGCTCAGGTGGAGTCAGGGCTGGAGGAAACAACATGGGAATCTACAGGGGCTTTGTGGTACCTGAGGCCTTGAGAGTGATTGGATGAGATATGATCGAGGGAGTGTGGGGGCTGAACCGAGGGTGTGTCCATGCTGAGGGGTCAGGGAGGGGAGGAAGGACTCCTGAAAGGGATGGAGCAGGAGCCACCAGTGAGGGATCGAGAGGATCACGTGAGAGTCAAGGCCAAGGAGCCTGGTGACCAAAGTGTCTCCAGAAGGAGGCAGTGATCAACTGGGACAAAACTGCTGGTAAGTCCAGTCAGATGATGCGTGAGAATCGGCCGTTGGCTTTTGCAGTGCAGCAGCCATTTCACCAAATGCTTGGTGAAAGCATTTCTTTGAAGCGGTGGGGCTCAGAAAAAAGGGGAATGGAGGAAGGGGTGAGAGGGGCAGACAACTGTTCACCCAGTGAAGAGCAGTGTAGGCACAAAGGAGGTGGTGGCTGGAAGGGAGTGGTCAAGAGAGGATTGCCTTTGTGGAGATGAGAGGTACTGCAACATGTTAATTGCCTGAAGAGGACTTACAGAGCACTGGGGATGCCCCTCGGTGGATTAGAGATGGCGGGATGTAGATGCAACACAGGCAGACTGTCTATTACAAAAGTGGACACTTACAAGCACAAATAATTTTCCTGTGAATGAGCTGGCTACTGAACTTTGACTTTGAACCCCTTGGGGTTTGTGTAATAATCTAAGAGCATTTCCCATATTCTCTCAGCCCCAAGGCCTTCTGACAGTAGTTCATTATTTATTGCTACTTTAAAAATTGTGATAAAGTGTTTAGTAAAAAAAAAAAAAAAAGTGTTTAGTAAAACTTCCATTTTTAACCACTTAAGTGTAGAGTTCATTGGCATTAATTACATGCAAAGTTTTGTACAACCATCATGACTATTTCCCCAAATTTTTCATCACCCCAAATAGAAACTCTGCACACACTGAACTCTAATTCCCCATTTCCTGATCTTCTCAGCGCCTGGCAACCACCATTCTATGTTTTTTTTTTAATATTTCTTTCTTTGGCTGTGTCAGGTCTTAGTTGCGGCATGAGGGACTTTTGTTACAGCGCACAGGCTCTCTGGCTGTGGCACACGGGCTTCAGAGGACACGGGCTCAGTCGCAGGGGTGCACGGTCTTAGTTGCTCTGAAGCACGTGGGATCTTCCCCAACCGAGGACTGAACCCGAATCCCCTGCACTGCAAGGCAGATTCTTAACCACTGGACCATCAGGGAAGTCCCACCATTCTGCTTTCTGCCTCTGTGAATCTGACTGCTTTATTCATTTCACCTAAGTGGAATCACACAGTGTTTGTCCCTTGGGGTCTGTCTTCTTGCAGTTAGCATGATGCCCTCAAGATTCATCCCTGTTGACTAACATATAAAATAAAAAAGCTACAAAGATATATTGTACAGCACAAGGAATACAGCTGGTATTTCATAGTAACTATAAACGGACTATGACCTTTAAAATTGTGAAGCACTATGCTGTACACTTCAAACATACAGTAAACCAATTATACCTTAATAAATTAAAAAATTCATCCATGTGTCAGAACTTCTCCCTTTTAAAGACTGAATATTATTCTGTTATATGGCTAGACCGCATTGTGTCTATCCACTCATCCATTGATGGACATTTAGGCTGTTATTTCTAATTTTTTCACTTAAAAAAAAAAAGTAATATATGGGCTGTGGGATGGATTACAAAGGGCACAAGAAAACGTTAAAGGTTGGTGAATATGTTCACATCTGGATTGAGGTGATGTTTTACGGATGCATGGTAATCCAAGCCTATGCCCCAGCCAGTAATGCTGAAGAAGCTGAAGTTGAACGGTTCTATGAAGACCTACAAGACCTTTTAGAACTAACACCCAAAAAAGATGTTCTTTTCATTATAGGGGACTGGAATGCAAAAGTAGGAAGTCAAGAAACACCTGGAGTAACAGGCAAATTTGGCCTTAGAGTACGGAATGAAGCAGGGAAAAGGCTAATAGTGTTTTGCCAAGAGAACGCACTGGTCATAGCAAACACCCTCTTCCAACAACACAAGAGAAGACTCTACACACGGACACCCCAGATGGTCAACACCGAAATCAGACTGATTATATTCTTTGCAGCCAAAGATGGAGAAGCTCTACACAGTCAGCAAAAAAAAAAAAAGACTGGGAGCTGACTATGGCTCAGATCATGAACTCCTTATTGCCAAATTCAGATTTAAATTGAAGAAAGTAGGGAAAACCACTAGACCATTCAGGTATGACTTCAATCAAATCCCTTATGATTATACAGTGGAAGTGAGAAATAGATTTAAGGGACTAGATCTGACAGACAGAGTGCCTGATGAACTATGGATGGAGGTTCGTGACATTGTACAGGAGACAGAGATCAAGACCATCCCCATGGAAAAGAAATGCAAAAAAGCAAAATGGCTGTCTGAGGAGGCCTTACAAATAGCTGTGAAAAGAAGAGAAGCGAAAAGCAAAGGAGAAAAGGAAAGATATAAGCATCTGAATGCAGAGTTCCAAAGAATAGCAAGGAGAGATAAGAAAGCCTTCCTCAGCGATCAATGCAAAGAAACAGAGGAAAACAACAGAATGGGAAAGACTAGAGATCTCTTCAAGAAAATTAGAGATACGAAGGGAATATTTTATGCAAAGATGGGCTCAATAAAGGATAGAAATGGTATGGACCTAACAGAAGCAGAAGATATAAAGAAGAGGTGGCAAGAATACACAGAAGAACTGTACAAAAAAGATCTTCACAACCCAGATAATCATGAAGGTGTGATCACTCACCTGGAGCCAGACATCCTGGAATGTGAAGTCAAGTGGGCCTCAGAAAGCATCACTTCGAACAAAGCTAGTGGAGGTGATGGAATTCCAGTTGAGCTCTTTCAAATCCTGAAAGATGATGCTGTGAAAGTGCTGCACTCAATATGCCAGCAAATTTGGAAAACTCAGCAGTGGCCAATGGAAAAGGTCAGTTTTCATTTCAATCCCAAAGAAAGGCAATGCCAAAGAATGCTCAAACTACCGCACAACTGCACTCATCTCACACGCTAGTAAAGTAATGCTCAAAATTCTCCAAGCCAGGCTTCAGCAATATGTGAACCGTGAACTTCCAGATGTTCAAGCTGGTTTTCGAAAAGTCAGAGGAACCAGAGATCAAATAGCCAGCGTCTGCTGGATCATGGAAAAAGCAAGAGAGTTCCAGAAACACATCTATTTCTGCTTTATTGACTATGCCAAAGCCTTTGGCTGTGTGGAACACAATAAACTGTGGAAAATTCTGAAAGAGATGGGAATACCAGACCACCTGACCTGCCTCTTGAGAAGCCTGTATGCAGGTCAGGAAGCAACAGTTAGAATTGGACATGGAACAACAGACTGGTTCCAAATAGGAAAAGGAGTACATCAAGGCTGTATATTGTCACCCTGCTTATTTAACTTATATGCAGAGTACATCATGAGAAACGCTGGGCTGGAGGAAGCACCAGCTGGAATCAAGATTGCGGGGAGAAATATCAATAACCTCAGATATGCAGATGACACCACCCTTATGGCAGAAAGTGAAGAAGAACTAAAAAGCCTCTTGATGAAAGTGAAAGAGGAGAGTGAAAAAGTTCGCTTCCATTCAGAAAACTAAGATCATGGCATCTGGCCCCATCATTTCATGGCAAATAGATGGGGAAACAGTGGAAACAGTGTCAGACTTTATTTTGGGGGGCTCCAAAATCACTACAGATGGTGACTGCAGCCATGAAATTAAGACGCTTACTCCTTGGAAGGAAAGTTATGACCAACCTAGATAGCATATTCAAAAGCAGAGACATTACTTTGCCAACAAAGGTCTGTCTAGTCAAGGCTATGGTTTTTCCAGTAGTCATGTATGGATGTGAAAGTTGGACTGTGAAGAGGGCTGAGTGCCGAAGAATTGATGCTTTTGAACTGTGGTGTTGGAGAAGACTCTTGAGAGTCCCTTGGACTGCAAGGAGATCCAACCAGTCCATTCTGAAGGAAATTGGTCCTGGGTGTTCATTGGAAGGACTGATGCTAAAGCTGAAACTCCAATACTTTGGCCACCTCATGCGAAGAGTTGACTCATTGGAAAAGACTCTGATGCTGGGAGGGATTGGGGGCAGGAGGAGAAGGGGACGACAGAGGATGAGATGGCTGGATGGCATCACTGCCTCGATGGACATGAGTCTGAGTGAACTCCAGGAGTTGGTGATGGACAGGGATGCCTGGTGTGCTGCGATTCATGGGGTCGCAAAGAGTCGGACACGACTGAGCGACTGAATTGAACTGATGTAGCAGAAGTCATCAAATGAAACACCTTAAATATACACAGTCTGTTATGTCAGTTATGCCTCAATAAAGCTGTAAGGAAAGGCAATACTTAAGTAATTCAAATAGTTCCAAGGGGTGCCCTGTAAATTATAGTCTCCCCTTTTCTAAGTTCCAATCTTCTTTCCCAGGGAGCAACCGCTGTGATCAGCGTGTTGCCTTCCAGAGGTAGTCTAGGCACATATGAGTTTGTTGTTGTTGTTCAGTCGCTAAATTGGGTCCAACTCTTTGCAGCCCTATGGACTGCAGCACACCAGGCTTCCTTGTCCTTCACTATCTACCAGAGTTTGCTCAAATTCATGCCCCTTGAGTTGATGATGCCATTCAACCATCTCATCCTCTGTCATCCCTTTCTCCTCCTGCCTTCAATCTTTCCCAGCATCAGGGTCTTTTCCAATGAGTCAGTTCTTTGAATCAGGTGGCCGAAGTATTGGGGTTTCAGTTTCAGCATCAGTCCTTCTGGTGAATATTCAGGGTTAATCTCCTTTAGGATTGACTGGTTTGATCTCCCTGCAGTCCAAGGGACTCTCAACAGTCTTCTCCAGCACTACAATTCAAAAGCATCAATTCTTCAGTGCTCAGCTTTCTTTATGGTCCAACTCTCACATCCATACATGACCACTGGGAAAACCATAGCTTTTTTTTTTTTTTTTAATTAATTTTATTTTATTTTTAAACCTTACATAATTGTATTAGTTTTGCCAACACATGTATACCTGTGGTGGATTCATTTTGATATTTGGCAAAACCATAGCTTTGACTATATGGACCTTTGCTGCAAAGAGATATCTCTGCTGTTTAATATACCGCCTAGGTTGGTCATAGCTTTTCTTCCAAGGAAGAAGTGTCTTTTAATTTCTTGGCTGCAGTCACTGTCCGCAGTGACTTCTGGAGCCCAGGAAAATAAAATCTGTCACTCTTTTCACTTTTTTCCCATCTATTTGTCATGAAGTGATAGAATTGGATGTCATGATCTTAGTTTTTTGAATGTTGAATTTTAAGCCAGCCTTTTCACTCTTCTCTTTCATCTTCATCAAGAGGCTCTTTAGTTCCTCTTCCCTAGAGTGGTATCATCTGCATATCTGAGGTTGTTGATATTTCTCCCTGCAATCTTGATTCCAGCTTGTGAGTCATCCAGCCTAGCATTTCGCATGATGTACTCTGCATGTTTATGTTATTTCCTGCCCCACATTTTCAAAAACCTTAATGTCAGCAGCCCACACTCATTGTCTTGTATTTTATTTTTTCCTCTTGATAACATCTTGGAGACCCTTCCTTATTTATCCAAATAGAGGTGTTGCATCATTTGCCACGTGTGCATCCTATTTGGTTGTTGGGGCATCTTACACTGTGCCTAACTGGTCCTCTGCTGATGAGCACTGACGTGGTGCCCGGTTTTGGTTATTGCAATGCTGCAAGGAATATCTTGGTGCAAATGTCTCTTTGTACCATGGGTACAGAGGAACTCAGAAGCAACCCGTGTTCACACCAAGACTATACTATTTGCTGGCTGTCCCCTTGAGTGAGTTACTTAACCTTCGTGACTGAGTTTTCTCCTCTGAAATATGGGGGAAGAGTGGGCTATGATATATACACAATGGAATGTTATTTGGCTTCAAAAGGAATGAAGTTCTGACACATGCTACAGTATGAATGAACCTTACAGACATCATCAAAGTGAAAGAAGCATGAAGAAAGTCACATACTGCATGGTGAGGTCCCTAGAGCAGTCATATTCATAGAGACAGAAAGAGTGGTAGGTGTTAGGGGCTGGGGGAGGGGGAAATGGGTAACGGTATCAGTTTGGGATGATGAAAAAGCCCTTGAAACAGATAGTACTGATGCTTATAAAACAATGTGAATGGACTCAATGCCAATGAACTGGACCCTTAAATATGGTTAAAATGGTCAATTTGGGAGGACTTCCTTGGTGGTCCAAGACTCCATGGTTAAGACTCCATGCTTCCACTGGTCAAGGAACTAGGATCCTGTATGCCACACAGTATGGCCAAAAAAAGGAAGGTCAATTTTTTTGGTAAACTTTATACAATAAAAAATAGAGTGGATTGCAAAGATTAAATGACATCATTTATCTGAAGCACTTAGAAGAGAGCTTGGCAGAGCATATCAATACAGATCAAAAGATCAACCCTTGTTATTTGTTGGATGAATTCCTAGTAGAGGATGGTTCTGTTATTTCATGTTCCCTTATCCTTTGCAATGAAAAAGGCAGGTTATGGTTTGCATATTTTTGGTCATTCTGCTCCAACACTAGTGTAGAATAAAGGGGGTAGAGGTGAGTGTGAGGAGCACCCAGTGGAAGCAAATGAGGGTGTCACTATTACAAAGAACAACCGCCAATATGTGAACCTCCTTGCACAATCCCCAGGGCAGCCTATTCAAAAGCAGTTCACGGAGGTTGCTCCTGGAACTGAAGCAGCTCATGAACGCCAGGCTTTGGTTGGGGGTTGAGAGTTTTGAACCTGCCTCCTCAGTTCCTGGCTATGGAGGGTTTTCTCAAGAGGCCCAGTTGGCACCAGCCATGCCTGTGTTTGGCCATTGGGAGCGGGCCTCTCACCTGAGTCACTCCTGTCTGCATGTAGAATATGGAACAAAACATTTTGAAAGCCAGGACACGCACAGCCTCTCTGGCCCAAATGGCAAAGGTCAGAGGGCCTGGCCCTGAAGGGGACGTGCAGGAACAGGCCACCTGACACCCCACCACCTCTCCCTTCCCTGGAACCCCTCCCGCCTTACTCTCCCCCAGAGTCACACAGGATACAAAGGCGTAAGCTCAGACTAAGTCTGATTTTTTGTTTGGAAGGAGATGGAGATGTGTGAATGAGTCTAGTACTTAATTACTAGAGGTCAGTCTAGAAAAACCACTCTCAAACCTTGGCATAAGATAGCCTTAGTTAAAATATAATCTACCTACACATTAGGGGACTATTCAGCCTCAAAAGAGAAGGAAAGGGACTTCCCTGGCAGTCTGGTGGTTAAGACTCTGTTTCCAATGCAGGGGATGTGGGTTCAATCCCTATGTTGCAGTGTGACCAAAAAAAAAAAAAAAGAGAGAGAGATAAAGAATGACAGAGAGAAGGAAATTTTGACACCTCTATAACACATATGAACCTTGAAGACACTAAAAGAAGCCAGACATGAAAGGACAAATACTGTATTATTCCACTTATATGAAGTCTTAAAGTAGTCAGAATCAGAGACGGAAAGTAGACTGGTGGTCACCAGGGGCCAGGGGAGGAGGAAATGGGGAATTAGTGTCAAATGGGCAGAGTTCAGTTTGAGATGATGAAAAAGTGCTGGAGGTAAATGGTGGTGATGGCTGGACAATAATGTGATGCCACTGAACTGCACATTTAAAAATGGTTAAAATGGGGACTTGGCTCCAGTGGTTAAGACTCTGTGCTCCCAATACACAGGGCCTGGGTTTGGTCCCTGGTCAGAAAACTAAGAACCCACGTGCTTCAACAACGACTGCGTGTGCAGCAACTGAGACTTGGTGCAGCCAAAGACATCTTTTTAATGGTTAAAAGGGCAAATTTTGTTATATATATTTTACCACAATGAAAAAGAAATAGCCCCAATATCAGAAAATAAACTAGTGGTTGCTAGGGACTGAGGGAAGTGGGGGGATGGAATGATGGCTAATGTGTATTAGATTTCTTTGGGGGACAATGAAATGTTCGAAAATGATACTCTAGTGATGGTTATACAACTCCGTATATACTAAAAACCAATGAACTGTACACACTTTATGTGTTTATTTTTATTTATCTGTATGATTTCACTTTTCTTCTTTTAATTAAAGTACAGTTGACAGACATGTGGCCAGTTGTCCTTATCATCTGCAGCTGACATAAAGCCAACTGCCAGACATGTCAGTGAGGCCATCCTAGACCATCCAACCCCAGTCAGACCAGCCCAGAATGGAAGAGTTATTCAGTCAACTGTACAGTCTTTTTAATTTTATTTTTTGATTGCATTGGCTCTTTGTTGCTGGGCAAGTGGGGGCTTCTCTCTAGTTTTGTTGCTTGGGCTTCTTATTGTGGTGGCTTCTCTTGCTGCGGAACATGGGCTCCAGGCGCTTATCTTCAGTAGGTGCAGTGGCGGTGTGCTGGCTCAGCAGTTGTGGCTCATGGGCCCTAGTTGCCCATGGCATGTGGGATCTTCCTGGACCAGAGATTGAACCCATATCCCCTGCACTGGCAGGCAGATTCCTATCCACTCTACCAACACCTCTAGGCAAGTCCATCTACCCATACAGTCTTAAAAAATTTCTAAAAGTTTATTGTTTCAAGACACTATGTTGGGAGTGGTTTGTTACACAGGGAATACTGACTGATACACAAATACTCCAGATGTCTTTAAAAGGATTACGTGACTTAAAAAAAATATATAATGTGTCTACATCATAAGAAATTGCAGTAACAGGATTTCTGAGTCATTTCCAGGATACCAGAAGCCTATCAATTGCTTATTGCTGCATGAAGATTTGTCCTGTATTGACCCTCTGATGACAGAAATGAGCCACACGTGCAATGGAAGAGAACCTCGATCAAAGGAGAGTGAAACCAACTCTCATAGGGCCTCAGCTCTGACCTCCTTCAAGCCTGCAGAAGGCTGGGGACTTAGAATAGTCCCCCAAAAGGCCCCTCCCTCATGGTTTCTTGGCTCCAGTGCTTATAAGACCACATCCAGCTATTAACTAGAAGAGAAGTTAGCTTTATTCAGTGAGTGAATGCAAACTGTGCAAACCACATATGATGGAGATATGTGGGTAAGGAAGGCTGGCTGTTCAATCAATGGTCCCCCCTCACTGCCTAAAAATGCTTGGGTCATTAGGGAGTGACCTTGGTCATTAAGGGCCATCAATATGGCCCATGGCTGGTAGCCATCAGCCGGTATGAATAGGAAGCATATGCCATTTCAGGTTCAAAGAAGCAAACGTGAATAAACTGAGAATAAGTCTCTATCAAAATAAACCAACTTAGGTTTATTAAGTTCCTGCCACATACAGATGGACTCTGTACAGGTGGCAGGAGTAAAGGGTTCTACCTGCTTCTGCAGCTCCTGTATTTGACCAATATTGCACTTAAGCAGAAAACAGTACAACATGGCAGAATGGGATCAGCTCAGTTCAGTTGTTCAGTCGCGTCGGACTCTTTGCGACCCCATGTACTGCAGCACACCAGGCCTCCCTGTCCATCACCAACTCCTGGAGTTTACTCAAACTCATGTCGATTGAGTCGGTGATGCCACACAACCATCTCATCCTCTGTCATCCCCTTCTTCTCCCGCCTTCAATCTTTCCCAGCATCAGGGTCTTTTAAAATGAGTCAGCTCTTCCCATCGGGGGGCAAAGTATTGGAGTTTCAGCTTCAACATCAGTCCTTCCAACAAATATTCAGGACTGATTTTAGGATGGACTGGCTGGATGTCCTTGCAGTCCAAGGGACTCTCAAGAGTCTTCTCCAACACCACAGTTCAAAAGCATCAATTCTTCTGCGCTCAGCTTTCTTCACAGTACAACTTTCACATTCATACATGACTACTGGAAAAACCATAGCCTTGACTAGACGGACCTTTGTTCGCAAGGTAGTATTTCTGCTTTTGAATATGCTATCTAGGCTGCTCATAACTTTCCTTCCAAGGAGTAAGCGTCTTTTAATTTCATGGCTGCAGTCACCATCTGTAGTGATTTTGGAGCCCCCAAAATAAAGTCTGACACTGTTTCCACTGTTTCCCCATCTATTTGCCATGAAGTGATGAGGCTGGATGCCATGATCTTAGTTTTCTGAATGTTGAGCTTTAAGCCAACTTTTTCACTCTCCTCTTTCATCAAGAGGCTTTTTAGTTCTTCTTCACTTTCTGCCATAAGGGTAGTGTCATCTGCATATCTGAGGTTATTGATATTTCTCCCCGCAATCTTGATTCCAGCTGGTGCTTCCTCCAGCCCAGCGTTTCTCATGATGTACTCTGCATAGAAGTTAAATAAGCAGGGTGACAATATACAGCCTTGATGTACTCCTTTTCCTATTTGGAACCAGTCTGTTGTTCCACGTCCAATTCTAACTGTTGCTTCCTGACCTGCATACAAGTTTCTCAAGAGGCAGGTCAAGTGGTCTGGTAGTCCCATCTCTTTCAGAATTTTCCACAGTTTATTGTGATCCACACAGTCAAAGGCTTTAGCATAGTTAATAAAGCAGAAATAGATGTTTTTTTGGAACTCTCTTGCTTTTTCCATGATCCAGCGGATGTTGGCAATTTGATCTCTGGTTCCTCTGCCTTTTCTAAAACCAGCTTGAACATCTGGAAGTTCATGGTTCACATATTGCTGAAGCCTGGCTTGGAGAATTTTGAGCATGACTACTAGCGTGTGAGATGAGTGCAGTTGTGCGGTAGTTTGAGCATTCTTTGGCATTGCCTTTCTTTGGGATTGGAATGAAAACTCACCTTTTCCATTGGCCACTGCTGAGTTTTCCAAATTTGCTGGCATATTGAGTGCAGCACTTTCACAGCATCATCTTTCAGGATTTGAAAGAGCTCAACTGGAATTCCATCACCTCCACTAGCTTTGTTCGTAGTGATGCTTCCTAAGGCCCACTTGACTTCACATTCCAGGATGTCTGGCCCCAGGTGAGTGATCACACCTTCATGATTATCTGGGTCGTGAAGATCTTTTTTGTACAGTTCTACTGTGTATTCTTGCCACCTCTTCTTAATATCTTCTGCTTCTTTTAGGTCCATACCATTTCTGTCCTTTATTGAGCCCATCTTTGCATGAAATGTTCCCTTGGAATCTCTAATTTTCTTGAAGAGATCTCATCTTTTCCATTCTATTGTTTTCGTCTATTTCTTTGCACTGATTGCAGAGGAAGGTTTTCTTATCTCTCCTTGCTATTCTTTGGAACTCTGCATTCAGATGCTTATATCTTTCCCTTTCTACATTATACAAAATATCTTACACATTTATGTTTTATTATTTTGTTTCATTTTTTAATTTTCTGGTTTTTGGCTTAACAACAGGCTTTGGCTTCCCCTCAGCTTTTTTGAGATATAACTGACAAATAAAATTGTATGTATTTAAAGTGTACAACAAGATGACTTTACATATGTAGACTTTACAAAGTGATTACTACAGTCCAGTGTATTAACATATCCATCACCTCACATAGTTGTCTTTTTTTTTAACAATCGATCTTAAAGATCCTTTCAGATCAATGCAAAGATCTACGTCTTTCATTAAACAGCTGAGAATGTTCTGTATTCCACTGTATTTGGGATACCCTACAAGGCATTTAACTGTCTGCCACTGATGGAGTTTCTATTCTTTGTTCCAAACAACACTGCAGTGATTATCCTTGTACATTCATCTTTTCACCCTTGTTGCATCAAGAGGAAGGTGCAGTTTCAGTTTTGATAGGCACTGCCAGCTTGTCTCCTGCAGATGGTGACTTTTACAATAGCCAGTTATTTCTCTAATCAAGAAACAGACAGTAATCTGTGGTGCAAGCTCTCTAGAAGTTTGTATTTGATGAAACCAAGGAAATTAGTTTATTTTTCCAAGACAGCCAGCTTGGGCCATCACTATTTCAAATAGCAAAGTGGTTTAGAATCCACATGTTGGGAGACACACTGGCTGGTTTTAAATCCCAGCTCTGTTACTTAATGAGTCTGACTTCAGGCAAGGTGACTTAAATTCTCCATACTTCAGTCTCCTCATCTATCAAATGGGAATATATAATAATCCTGTCTGCTTCATAGGGTGACTGCAGGGTTTGTCAACCAACCTCAGCGCTACTGACATTTAGGGCTGGATAATTCTCTGGTTGGGGCTGTCCTGTGCATTGTAGGGTGTTTAGCAGCATCCCTGGTCACTACCCACAAGATGCCAGTAGCATTTCCCCTTCAATTGTGATATCCAAAAATACCAGTGTCCTCTAGGGCGTGAAGCAAAATTCTCCCCTTCTAATGAGAATCAATGGATCGCTGTGAGGATTAAGTAAGTTACCGTATAGAAAGAACCTAGGACAGAGCTGGGACATGGTATTTGCTATAGAAGGGACCACATTTATTAACATCATTATCATTCTCAAGCCCTAGCTTACCTTATGGAAAAGAAATGATTTTGAAAATATGGGGGCTTAAGGAAGACAGTTAGTATCTGTTCTACTTCCATATGAGAATCCAAGTCTCTCTTCTAAGATCATAGGTCAGCAATGTCAGTATTAATTATAGTTTGATCCCTCTAGGGTTCCATTGTAGGGCTCACTGTATCCGGTAGCAAACTAAGACGACTGCATGCTAAGGGCCAGCTCAGCTGTCACCGGTGCTGCCTGCATCCGTTTTAAATCCCCTCCTGCATTCTCCAAATGGTGCATACCTCACATCTTTCGCCTTCCATAAATCTGTGGCCCCTGAAATAACAGGCTGTCCATGAAATTCACCTCCCCAAAGGAGGGTAAATGAAAAGAAAAAGGGAGAACCAGAAAAAACCAAAGGTTGAGTTTCTTTAAATTTCTGGCTCTGCATAGCACAAGCATTTCCAGTGAAAAATAAAGAATTCTTTCTTCTGTGTCTATTTCAGCTGGCATCCAGCTCTTGCCTTGTGAATAATGTCACTGCATCATTATTCTGTCCCACAAGGTAAAACAAAACGAGCAACTTAACAAGCAAAAGTGTGCTTGTATGGAGGAAATGGCTCATTTAAAAGCTTTTCAAATAATGTTGCTGTGTTCCCTACTATTTTGTCACACCCCTCTCAGTTTTTTCAAACCTATGGGAAAGTCGTTACTTTGCACACAAGGTGTGTAAATAATGCCCTCCTGGAAGCATCACACCACACACTTTTTCCTTTTTTAATTGCCTTTAGCCTTTTGGGATTCCTGGAGTGTCTACAAATAGATTAGCCTCTAAGAATTCTGAGTAACCATGGTTAGGAAAAAACACTTGTTTAATTAGCCATGGTCCTATTTTTGAAATTACATCTGCTCTTTTTTTTCTTTTTTTTAAAAATGAGGGTTGGTCTATGCAAAAACTTAAAGAGGATGGATTTTGGGGGTGCACATTAGTTTTGATGTGAATTAATCTTCCTGCTTTTGAAAGTGAAATCAAGAGTATTGAGTGAATAATGTATCATCATACATTAAACATGTTCAAATGAAGAGAGCTGAAAAGAAATGATTGCAGGGAAATGAATTGCTGGAAATACTGGATCATCTGATGTGTGCTGCTATACTGAGTGATCACAAATCACTCTTCTCATTTCTGCTTTGCATGGCTACATCACTTTTTCATCTCCAAATCCTCAGACTTGATTAATCATTGCTATGTTGAAAATTAAAGGGCCATGTGGCTCACTGAAGGGTCACTGAAAATCAGAAAGCAAGTATAGAATCCACAGGACTAGATTCCCAGGTTTGAAAGTCTTTATATGGTTTTCACTTGATACTTCTTTCATTTCTTTTAAAATTATTTATTTATTTGGCTGCATCAGGTCTTAGTTGCGTCATGTGGGCTCTCTAGCTGTGGCACGTGGGCTCAGTAGCCCCGAGGCATGTGGGATCTTAGTTCCCCCACCAGGGATTGAACCTGTGTTTCTACACTTCAAGGTGGATTCTTAACCATTGGACCACCAGGGAAGTCCCCTTCTTTCATTTCTGAAATAGTGGTTGAAATGGCCACAGCTATTTTTGAAATATTTGAGCAATATTTCTCTATACCTGAACTTTTTCAGGACAACACTCTTCATTGTCTTTGATGACAGCTCCTCAATGACACTTGTTGGTTTTGTTGAAATGGCTGCCTGAAAATCATCTGGGGAGGCGAAACATTTAAAAATTCAACTTCTACTGGATATACTACTAGTTCCTGACTTCAGCATTTGTCTTTAAAGAATTCTGAATCCACATGGAAATCACAGGAAATGAGAAATGTACTTTTTTTCTGGGGTGGTCATGTGTATTAGTTAGCTATTGCTGCATAACAAATTTCGAAAAACTTAGTGACTTAAACAACAAAAGAGTTAAAGGAGTCTGGTACAGTTTAACTGAGTGTCTCAAGCACAGGGTTTCTAACAATGTCTAATAAGGTAGACTGACCAGGGCTACAGTCATATCAAGGCTTGACTGGAGGATGATCCTCTTTCAAGCTCACTCACAAGGCTTGTTGGTGGTCATGAGGTTCTCCCTCTGGCTGGAGCCATCAGTTCCCTGCCATGTAGGCCTCTCCATAGGGCAGCTCACAACATGGCAGCTAGCCTTCTTCAAAGTAAGTGAAAGCAGGCAATCCAATACAAAAGCCACAGTTTTTGTAACCTAATCTTGGAACTGAAAAGCCATAATTTTTCTCCAACTTTTTGTTAGAAGGAAGCCACTAAATCTCCTTCATATTCAAGTGAAGGGGATTTTGCAGGGTCTGAACACCAGGAATACATGATCATAGGGGGTCACCTTAACAGCTGCCTGCCACACTATTTTATCTTTTTTTTTTGTTCCCCAAGATTAGTTCTCGGACCAGGGATCAAACACAAGTCCCCTGCAGTGGAAGCATGGAGTCCTTACCACTGGACCACCAGAGAAGTCCCACATACCATTTGTCTTAAGGTGCATTATCCTGGCATTTTCTTCTAAAGCTAAAGCCCTCTGACATCACAGTTGTTGTTAAATAACCATGTCTTCAGAGATCCAGAATTCAGACAAAGGGTTTGCGATAAGCGCTAGTCCTTCATTTTGGATGGTGAGCCTCCTTCCACAAAGAAAAAAAAGGAAATTGTGTAGAACAGAATCAACAATAGAGGTTCCCTTGGTTTCTATTTTAATATAAAAGCAGAAATTAAAAAAAATTTTTTTTTGGTCTAGTCTCATGGCTTTTAGGATCTCAGTTCCTTAGGAACTCAGTTCCCCGACTAGGAATTGAACCCAGGCCATGGCAGAGAAAGCCGGGAATTCTAACCATTAAGCTGCCAGGGAACTCCCAAGAAATCAAATTTTAATGATGAACTCTCAAACACTGCAGATGTGGATGTAAAATGGCATAGTCACTTTGGGGAAGAGTTTGACAGTTACCTTAAAAATATAATAAATCATCCAATATTCCATTACTAGGCATCTGCTCAAGAGAAGTAAAAACATATGTCCACATGAAGACATATGTTTACAAATGTTCATAGCAGCATTATTTATAATAGCCCCAAACTTGAAACAATCAAAATGTCCACCAACTGGTGAGTAGATACACAAAATGTGGTACAGTCATCCTTCAGTATCCTCAAGGGATTGGTTCCAGGAACCATATAGGTATCAAAACCCAAGCATGCTCAAGTCCCCTATATAAAATGGTGTGGTATTTGCATATAACCTATAATACAGACTTCTGATTTAAAGTATTTTAAATCACCTCTTGATTACTTATAATACCTAATACAATGTGAATGTTAAGGCAATAGTTGCCAGAGTTGGCCAATTCGAGTTTTGCTTTTTGGAACTTTCAGGAGTTAAAATTTTTTTTTTTCTGTTTGGAGGGGGGATTCTCTAGCAATCCAATGGTAAGGGCTTGGCTCTTTCACTGCCAGGGCCTGGTCAGGGAACTAAGATCCCACAAGCCACATGGCACAGCCAAAGAAACAAAACAAAACGTGTAAAAAAAAAATTTCTTTCAATCCATGGTTGGTTGAATCCAAGAATGCATGAATCCCGTGAATATGGAGGGCCAACTGTATATCCATATAATGGAATACAACTCAGTGATAATAAAGAATAAAAACCCTGACATGCTATGAACTGGATAAGCCTCAAAAACATTGTCAAGTGAAAGAAGGCAAAAAACACTTTCTGTAAAATTCCCTTTATATGAAACGTACACAGTAGATAAAGACAGAAAGTAGATTAGTGGCTGCTTGTGCTGAGAATAGGAACCAGGAGTACCCTGCACAAAGGACCCTTGGGAGACAGAAATGCTCCATAATTAACTGTGACGGTGGTATAACTGTGTAAATTACTGAGAATCACTGAATTGGTGAATTTCATAGTATGTAAATCACACTTCAATAAAACCATTAAAATATAGTTTCAATAATAATAGAAGAAAACCTGAGCTTTCTCAGCATAAATGAAATCAAGTTCAGCTACCTCAGCTTCAGGTCTTCTTATTCCGCTTTCTTTTTTGCTCCCACATGTCTGGAATTTGGTCCTAACATTGAATTTTAGGACCTTGGTCTCAGATATGGCTAACTGTCAAATCATTAAACCAGAGAAAGTTGACTGTATTTCAATTTCCCCTTCCCCCAAATCCGGCTTTTTTAGTCTGTTTCCTTTGGTTTAATTTTTAAAGGATTTTGCAACTGTTGGTTTAAAAGAATGCTCTTTCCTCTCTCAACCTCCTTTTTACCTCAGATGGAAGATAAAATTGATATCCCACTTTTCACATGTTTGTAGAATATGATAACCACTTTTGCCCCACCTACGAGATTAATTTCAATTTGGCTACTGGAAGTTCACAGTTTAATCATTTTCTAAATTTTTAAAAATATCTTTACCTTTATCTGACAATTCTGGAAGACTGAGGTAAACTTTTCTTGTTTCTTCCCTACCATTTCCTGAAGTAATTTCAGTTCTTAAAAAACTAAAAAACTTTTAGTCACTCTCCCCTAAAAGTTATCTGCTTCCAGTTTAATTGAAACACATTAAAAAACAAAAAGAAAGAAAGAAAAGGAACAGGGACTACTGTGCTGGCTACCAGGCTAAGTTAAAGTAAAACTTCTAAAGGGGCCAAGATCTAAAGTTCGCACATTCTTGTGAGGTCTGTTCTGTCTACACCGAAGGAGACCCCATTATCCATAGCTCTACCAATCATGTACAATTTCCTTTTGAGTCTCATGAATGAGGAAAAAGAAGTTCAAGTGAGGGAAACTGGGTTCAAATGAAGGTCAGATACCCAAGAGTTTTCTGGTTAGTGTTGCTGGGGTTGAAAAAGTGGGGAAAAGGTAACCAGATGTGGGTGGCCCCGGGAGGTTGTTCGATTCCAACCGTGTAGGTCTTGGCAAGGAAAGACAGGACGGCCTGTCTTTGACACCTGGCTGACACAGTGAGAGCCTACGGTGTGTGAGGTGCCGGGGATACAAAGAAAACTATGGCATGCTTGTGTTCAAGCTGATTTATATGTAGCAAGACAGTCTCGTCCTGAAGACACTCGCAGTCCATTTTCGAACTTGCATCAGGTGGGGCCAAACACGGATTTTCCTAGCAGTCTAAGAACGTTGAACGCTTGAGGGGGGCGGGGCAGAAAGGCTTCGCTCCGGTCCCCTACCCTAGGCCCGCCCTTCAGGCGAAGACAGACACGCCCTCTCCGAAGGGCAGACCCGCCTCGAGGAGGGCGGATCCGGGTAGGGCCGGCGGTCGGGGCCTCACCCGACCCCCGCGAACGCGACCCAGCGCGGCGCCCGCTCCTCACGTGTCCCTCCCGGCCCCGGGGCCGCCTCACGTTCTGCTTCCGTCCGACCCTTCCGACTTCCGGTAAAGAGTCCCCACTCCATACCTCCGCGCCCACCCGGCCTCGCCACGCGGCACCTCTGTGCCCGACCCCCGATGCGCCCGACGGCCGCAGCTCCTCGGGGCCCCGCGGCGGCTATCGAGCCTCGTCGCTTCGCTGCGGCCAGGTGGCCCGGGCGGCGCTCGCTCCCGCGGCCGGCGCGGCGGGGCGGCGGCGGCGGGGCTCCGGGACCGTATCCATCCGCCGCCCCTCCCCCGCCCGGCCCCGGCCCCCCTCCCTCCGGGCAGCGCTCTCCTCCCTCCTCCTCAGACTGTTTTGGTAGCAACGGCGGCGCGGCCCGGCCCGGCTCCCGGCGACTTCTCGGTTTCGGCGGGCCTCCCCGCCCGTTCGTCGTCCTCCTTCTCCCCCTCGCCGGCCCGGGCGCCCCCCCGGCCGCGCCAACCCGCGCCTCCCCGCTCGGCGCCCGCGCGTCCCCGCCGCGCTCCGGCGTCTCCTCGGCGCGCCCGGCTCCCGGCTGTCCCCGCCCGGCGTGCGGGCCGGTGTATGGGCCCCTCACCATGTCGCTGAAGCCTCAGCAGCAGCAGCAGCAGCAGCCGCAGCCGCAGCCCGCGGCCGCCAATGCCCGCAAGCCTGGCGGCGGCGGCGGCGGCCTTCTCACGTCGCCAGCCGCCGCGCCGTCCTCAGTCTCGTCGTCCTCGGCCGCGGCTTCTTCCTCCTCCTCCTCAGTGGCGGCGGCTAGCACAGGCGGCGGGCGGCCGGGCCTGGGCAGGTGGGTGTCGCGCCTCAGCCGCCTCGGCTCGGGGCCTGGACCAGCTCGAGCCTGAAGTCCCCTCCCCCGCGGCCCGCACCGCGGTCCCCGCCCCGTGACCGGCGGGACTGGGGGCCTGCAGTGGGGGTGGGGCTCCGGTCTAGAGCCGGGGGGGGGTCGGGTGAGGGGGTGTCGTGGGATCCCTCTGGGAATGGCGATGTCTAGGCTTTTGCAACATCCCCACCCCCTTCCGCCAAACGGTCAAGATGGAAGGACTGGGCAGCCTCCCCCTCTCCATTTAAGTGTTTGGGAGGGGTTCACAGGTCTCGGCGATTGTCAGCCCTTGATCACCTTCTTTAAGGTTCCTCCGCCCCCAAACGCGGGGACGCTTGGGCACAGCTCCCATCCCCTTTAAATGTTAACATGGAAGGGTCTTTAGGTTATCTGCCTAAACTTGCCAACTCCCCCGTTTGGGAATAACGATGGAGGGGGGGAAAGTTAGGGCAGCATCGTCCCCCCACCCCGGCCCCCCGCCTGTTAAAGGGGCAGCCGCGGGCTTATCTGAAATCATTAGGGTCTGTCCAGTCTTCTCACCCACCCGCTTCCCTGCCCAGGGAGAGATCGAAGGACCGGGTTGAGGTGAGTGGACAGGGACCCCCCTCCACCCACCCCTCCCCATTTAAGTCTAAGGCGGCGGCCGGGGGCTCCAGAGCTGCTCTGAAATTGTGGGGCTCAGTGCAGTCTCCCGCAGCGTCCCGCCCGCCCCCACCTAAGGAAGGGGTGGGGAATGTCCGGCCCCCTCCATGCCTCCCTCCTTCCCCCGCAAGGCCTCTCCGGCGCGGGTGGTGGCTGAGCCGCATTGCTGTTCGAGGCCGCGGAGAAGGCCCCTTTGAATAGTGGTGGGCGAGGGCTGGACTGGGGACTGAGGGGGTGGTGGTGGCGGCGGCGGCAGGGCGCGGGCACGCTGTGTATTTTTCCTCAACCCTTGCCCCAATTTATACATTTCAAGAGGAGAGGAATCGCAGCAGGAGATACGGTGGGGTTCCGGAAGGCAGAAATGCGGGTGTTTACTTGCTTGGTCTTACCCACTCCCCACCATGACCCAGGTTTGTGGTACAGACTGGGGGCTCAGCGTTGTCTCAGTGACGTGGGTCTGGCTCTGGAGTGGATGTGTGTGTGTATGTGGGGGGGTTGTCCGTATTTCACGAACTAAGAAAATGCTTAGTGTTCAAACGGAGTAGCAAATGTCAATAGACTCCATTCCATTGTGGCCAGTGTCCTTAACTTGGGGAGTGCCGCCAGAGCTCACCAAGGGCACGCAAGTCCGTTTCCCCTGTGCCCCATCCATGTTGCCGGCACTGCCATGCTTCCCTTAGGCCTAGGCGGGGTTGGCAGGCTCAGATAAGGGTCCTCCTTAGATCTCCTGCCTTTAGAAGGTGGGATAAGGGGATTTTTTCATGCAGAGTTTTCTTTTTGAAAAAAGGTTTTTAGCAGTCGATTTCCAAACAATTTTCATTTGTGGCAGAAGTTATCCATCAAGATGATTCGGAGCTGATTTTTTAAGGAATTCTGCCTCCATGCGGGGCAATCGGGAACATTGATTTACTTGCTTTCTACCCTACCCACCACCCTTCCTCCCAGGTTCTCCTTTGAAGCATCTACAGATGCTTCCTATCAAAACTAGTTCAAAAAAGTGGGGGAAAATGCTTATTTTCCCAGTTCTGTCCATGTAGGGTTCTGTAACTTCAGTTCCCCATTTTCCGTGTCATCCATAGGAAAAAAAAAAAAAGGAAAAAATTTAAACATAATTTTTATAAAAAAGGGTGCACTGTTTTTTCCTTCTTGGGTTCAGATAGGAGTCTGGGGATTTCCCTGGTGGTCCAGTGGTTAAGACTTAACCTTCCAATGCAGGGGGTGCAGGCTCCATCCCTGGTTGGGGAGCTAAGATCCCACATGACTTGGGGCCAAAAAAAACAAAACATAAAACAGAAGCAATGTTGTAACCAATTGAATAAAGACTTTAAAAATGATCCACATCAAGAATCTTAAAAAAAAAAAAAAGGAATCTGGCAGATGTATTCAATTTGTTCAAATAATTAAAAATTAAAACAGGATGCATATGCTTTCTTAGGCTTAAAAATTATAACAATTTGTTCAAGAGTGGCTTGAGTGATCAAAACTATTTGGAATGTTTTCCTACCACAGATCTTTTTTTGTTCTTGAGACTTTATAAACATTTAAGATTTAGTTTCTTGTTTTAAGTTCTTTTATTTGAGGCATGAATTATAGCCCTTATTTTTGTTGATAAATGTGTGACATTTCATTTAATGAGTTGAATTCATATAGTGTGAAATTTTGTTCTTTTGCATGTTTGATGTACTTGTAGAATTCCTTTCAAATTTGAATCACTGTTACTAATGTCTTTGTAAACTAAGTTACAAGTTATACTTGTGTGTATCAGCAGTTAAAATGTGTTTCTGGGACCAAAGGTGAATTAAAAAAAAATGCAGCCTTGGGTTTTTATGTTTAGAGACAATAAAATATTCTTGAATGTCTAGAAATTCACGTCTGCTTTAAATAGTACTACATTTCATCATATTTGACCTTTTTTCTGTTGTAAATAGTGGATTTTCATGGCTTTCAAAAATTCTCTTTGTCATATGTTTTAAAGGTGGCTGTTTTCTCTTAGAAAGTTTGATTATAATCTTACCTTAATCCAATTCTTATTTTTGCCACTTTGATTTTTATATAGTTTTAGTAATTGTGTATGTTATTTTGTATTGAGCTCTTTTCTTCTTTAACACCACATTATGAATTTTTTTAAATTTTTGCTTAACCATTCTGTTGTGGGGATTTGGTCTTCCACATTTTTTGCTATTGTAGATAGTGGTGCAGTAAGCATCTTTTTATTAACAGCTTTTTGCCTTGGTCTAATTATTTTCTTAGAGAAGGTTCCCAGGAGTGGTTTTACTGGGTCAAAGGGCTTCAAGTTTTTATGCTTGCTAGTGCCATAATTCTCTTCAGAAGACTTGTGTGTTAAAGAGGTGGCTCTTTTATAGAATGGTTTCTTTGTAGGTTGTTAAACTTTGGGGGATTTTCAAGGGAAAAAGTTGGATTTACTGTCAAGTGCATACACAATTTAGTGCTTTTGTTATCTGTTTATCTTGGAATTCAGTGTCTCTGAGGCTTAATAATGTATGTGAAAATGTCTTGAAAATTGTTAATACTCATGAGGACACTATTGTGCTGATGATTCTCATTAGAGGAATGACAGTCTTGAGGACCTTATTCTAAAACTTTCTCGTGTTTTGGTTAACCTTCCTTGTTCATCTCAAAATATTTTTTAATCAGCTGCTAGTTTATGATCGAAGTATTTTTGGGTAACTTTTTTTTTAAATTTTATAATACTTTTGGGAATTATCACTAGTTAAACCTTATCTTTTTCTGTTCCACATTCTCTTCCCCAGTTTTAAAAAAGAAATATGTGTGTGTGTATTTACATAGACATAGATAGGAGTTTGCAGTCCTATTACTGTATTCCAGACTCTAAATAAGGGGCTTCCTCGTTGGCTCAGTAGGTAAAGAATCTGCCTGCAATGTTAGGAGACACAGGAGACAGTGGGTTTGATCCCTGAGTTGGAAAGATCCCCTGAAGGAGGAAATGGCAACCCTCTTCAGTATTCTTGCCTGGGAAATCCCATGGACAGTAGAGTCTGGCGGGCTACAATCCATGGGGTCACAAAGAGTCGAACATGGCAGAACACTTGCACGTTATTAGAATTTCTTTGGGTACAGGATTAAGTGTGAGTGAAAATTTTTAGTAATTTTCAGTTTAGGACTTGCTTACTGCTTCTTTCTCTTAAGGCATTGTGATTTAGAAATTATGCTGCAGTTCATAGTAATTATTTATCATGTTTCCTTTTAAATATTGGTGAGATTTTCATGTCTTTAAATTTCTTATAGAAGAGCCTAAAGAAAACTGCATTCGTTCAATACATTCATTGAAAATCTGTGTACAATAGAGATGTAGGTACTTGAGATATTTATAAAAGAAAAGATAGCTCTCTCCTGTTGCTTACTTGTTGAGTCACTAAGTCCTGTCCAACTCTTGCGACCCCCATAGCCTGTAGCCAGACTCCTGTCCGTGGGATTTCCAAGGCTGGAAAACCGGAATGCGTTGCCATTTCCTTCTCCAGAGAGTGTTCCCCACCTAGGGATCATACCCTTGTCTCTTGATCTCCTGCATTGGTAGGCAGCTTCTTTACCACTGAGCCACCTAGGAAACCCTTTTACATTCTGATGTGGCATATTAAGGGAGTGTGATATGGAGTGTGGGGGAAAAGAATGGGTTGCAATTTTAAATGGATCGGGGAGGCCTTGTTGAAGAGATAACGTTTGAACAAAGTTTTGAAGGTGTGGTAGTTAGCCATTTGCTTTTAATCAAGATTAACTAATCATATGGCCTCAATTGTAGTTTATAAGGTTTAAACTGCATCATCCTTTGCTAATTCATTCTTTTATGTGGATATTGATGGTAGTCAAATTTGAAATTAATCTAGAGGTAATATAGATGGCTGTTAAATGAGTTACATTTTTGTTTTTTAGTTGGCTTTTTAATTTTACCTTATCAGTTTAATTTTCATTTTAAATATCTAGAGAAAAATACACTTAAAATTTTTTTTATTGGTTAGATAGTATCACTGACTCTATATGAATTTGAGCAAACTCCAGGAGATAGTAGAGGACAGAGGAGCCTGGTAGGCTGCAGTCCATGGGGTAGCTAAGAGTGGGACATGATTGAGCGACTGAACAATAGCAAGTTGATTTACAGTGTTGTGTTAGTTTCAGGTGTACAAATACACTTTTTAAGGTTTGGCAAAAACCTACAACAAATGGGTTATCTTTGACAAAGGTAAAAGTAAGACTATAGTTGCTTATACATTTTGCATTCTGAAAAGGCAACACAGTGCATGCTATCGGTCACCGTGCTTCTCTTTTGGTTAAATGTAAATTTGTATTTTCTCTGTTTCTCTAATTAGAGAGACAATTATACTTTTACACAGGGGATGTTAACTCATATCATAGCTATTTAATAGACATATGTTTCAACTTAAGGCAGTTTTTTTCCCTAAGTCGTTACAGCTGTGTTAGCACTTATTTTCATCATTGCAGAGTGTGCTTTTATACCTTGAGAAGGATTTTTAAGCTTTTATAAAATTTTTTCCCCTAGAATTGTAATTTTCTATTTTGATGAGATAGTAATGGTATTTTGATATCATATTAAAGGTTTAAGCCTAAAGAAAACCCTATCTTTGTAGCTATTTTAAATGATTGTGACTTTGATGGAGATACAGTTTATTAACAGGTTTACCTGCTACTGTATCTTTTTAATTGAAAGTACTTGCCTTTTTTGTTGTTTTTTAAAATATATCTGGGTCATCTATGACTGTTAACCATACCATTTTAAGAGGTCCATACAGTGATCTTTTTAAGGAAGACTGTCATAAAGAGCAGATTGCGCTTTCCTCTTGAAGTCTTTTTGCCTCCTAAGATGTTAGACTTCAAAAATAAGGATATATTCATCAGAAAATTTACTCATCAGTGAACGTGAAGCTTTTGAAAGGTTGTAGCACCTAAGTCTAGAATTTGTAATGTAGACATTTTTGATACCATAACCTTTGCTGACATTATTGATGATTAGAAATAGATTGAGCTGTGTCTTTTTTTTTTTTTTATGTATCTTTAAAGAAGAATTTTCTACTAAAAAATTTTCTTAGATATATATTGGCCGCGTGCACACACACACACACTCACTCACTCACTCACTCACTCTGCTTTGGGGCATACAGACGTATAGAATGTGGTCCGCACTGCTTAGAATAGAGATGAGAGATGTACTTAACATTGTCCAAATCAGATTCTTTCTTGAAATTGAGAAAGTCCTTGTGTATTTCCTCGTTTGTATTTGAAAGTTCTATTGTTTATAACTTGAAAAACTGTGTTTTAAAAAAAGTGCATTTAAACACTTAATTGTAGAAGAGTGCAGAGAATTTTTTTTTTAAAGTCCAAATTCATTTATTTAGCATTTAAAAAAATTTTAAACACTATTTATTTATTTAGTTGGCTGTGCCAGGTCTTAGTTGCAATATATGGGATCTAGTTCTTTGACCAGAGATTGAACCCAGGCCCCCTGCATTGCAAGCATGGAGTCTTAGCCACTGGACCCCCGGGAATTCCCCTGAATTCTTTAAATTAAAATCTCTCACAATCTTTTCTTTGAGATAACTACTGTTAGAAATTTGGTGTATGTCTTTTCAGACTTTGTGAAAACTGTTTTGGATTCAAGAGTATATATTGTCTTTCAAAATATTTTTTTCCCTAAAACAAGATTTTAGAGCATAACAAAATAACAGAAACTCTTGTCTTAGAAGGGAAGAAATTTTAACTTTTGAGAGGTTAGGGCACTTGCCCAGCGCAACCTATTTGTAGAATTTTTTTATATCTCCCTCACTTTCAATAAGTGCAGACAGAGACATAAACAAGATCATGCTGTATAGTTAAAAGAAAACATAGCCACAGTCAGTTTTTGCCTCTCAGGATATCTTTTGTAACCTTGATCTTGGCTCAATGAAATAGAAGGTCTGTTTGCTCATCTTTTTAAGAAAATACGTGATTCTGTATATACGTGGTGTAAAATCTGCTTAAATATTAAATCCTTTGTTTTGTTATTTTTAGTAGTATAGTATTGTTACAAATCTGGGTTGTTGATGAAAATTTACCACAACTATTAATCTTAGGCTTTATTTGCTTAAAATTATTTGCAGTTGTATTCATGTGAAAATTTGAAATTCCTTTTAATTTAAAATAATTCTTACGTAGCTTGCTTATACTTTAAGCCTTGAAGTTGAGTCAAGTGGCTATAAAATATCAGTTTCATGCCATGATTAGTAGCTAGCAGCATTTAGGGAACTGGATAAAATGGCATGCTATAATGGACTCTTTGTAATTCTCATCAGTTTTGTGGTGCATGGCTTATTTTTACTGAGTTTCAGAACTTCAGAATGTTGTCCTCTTGAAAGTGTTACCTTGAGACACTATCTACCAGTGTTGTCAATGTCAAATATTTTTGATTGCCACTTTGTTCGTAATGCCTTTTATAAGTCGTATGTTAAAAAATATTCTTACAGGTAATCTTTGTAAGTAATCTAGAGTAATCCTGATTATAGTCTTAGTTTTTAAAAAATAAGTCTTGTTTTGAATCAAATTGTACATTCTTCTTTTGGAGCTCATAAACATTTTTTGTGGACCTTGGGTAGTTAACTATTTTCATTCCGAAACACACTTGAAAATAAGGTAGAGAAAAGACTTAAGGTCTTTATGTTGAACCTTGTGCCGATTACAGAAAGGGGACTGCTTCAGGGCATCTTCTCACTTCATACATGCTTCTGCTTTGCTTGTTCTTTTTATATGTATATTTACATGTGTGTAAATGATTTTGTTTATTTTTGGCTGTGCTGGGTCTTCATTGCTACACACGGGCTTTCTCTAGTTGTGGCCAGCGGGGGCTGCTCACTAGTTACTGTGCAAGGGCTTATCATTGCAGTGGCTTCTGCAGAACACTGGCTGTAGAGCTCTCAGGCTCAGGAGTTGTGGCACGTGGGTTTATATGTCCTGCAGTGTGTGGAACCTTCCAGACTAGGAGTTGAACCTGTTTCCCCTGCATTGGCAGGTGGATTCTTAACCACTGGCCCATTAGCCAAGTCCTTTAGCTTGCTTTTTTGATTTACAGATTGCCAGCAAGTAGAATGTTTTAGGGCAAACATTGGTAGCAGTGAGAAGTAATAATAGTATGATAGGAAGTTAAGAGATGGGAAAATAATAAAAAACAGACACAAGACCTCAAAAGTTTATCATCATGGGTGTTTTGACTATAAATTGGTAACTCCATGCTTTTGTACACCCCAGAGGCATTACTATTTTATGGTATAATGTAGTTAATTGATGTGCTCCTAATGGTGACTCATAAGACAAGGTTAAATTGTTTTTTCATCTTTCAAAGGAGTATTTCAAACTGTGGGTGATGAACACTTAGTAAGTTGTAAGATCACTTTAGTGGATTATGACAGGCCTTTTAGAAACATTTTGAAAAAGTGCAATGCCCTGTAGTATTTTATTCTAAGGGTGAGGATTGTTTTAAGGAATTTGTTTCAATTACTGTATATATACTCTTACAATTTAAACTAATTTTTCACTGGTGTAGTCAAAGTCACTGATTTAGAGGCACCGAGATACAGTAAAAGGATTGAGAAAGTGTTTTGCAGTAATATCTACACTAAAGTTGCCAGATTTAGCAAATAAAAATACCCAGTTAAACTTGCATTTTTATTTTTAAAAAAACAGTTGATTTACAATGTTGTGTTAGTTTGAGGTGTATAGCAAAGTGATTCAGGCATGTGTATTCTTTTTCAGATTTGTTTCCCTCATAGATTATTACAGAATATTGAGAATAGTCCTCTGTGCTGTACAGTAGGCCCTTGTTGGTTATCCAGTTTATATATAGCTGTGTGTGTGTGTCAGTCCCAAACTTCTAATTTATACCCCCCCAACTGGAATTTCTGATAAACAACCACTAATTTTTTGGTATAAATAGGTCCCAAATTGCATGGAACAAAATTATTTATTATCTGAAATCCAAATTTAACTGCGTATCTTTTATCTGATAATCCTAATCTGGACTAGAATTGGAGTTCATCCCCTCGTGACTAAAATTTAAGTTCTGAGGACCACAACTTCATTTTGTTCACGATTGTGTAGTAGTCTTCTGAACCATGCTTGACACTTAAGTGGTCAGATGGTTGAGTGAACAAATGGGCAAGTTACTCTCAGGCTCAGTTTCTGTACTTATTAAAGCGGGAAAGAATACCTTCCTTAGAAAGTGAGATTCTGCATTTTTATTACATTAATATATTGACATATATTAAGCTGTCAATATTTTATGCTTTTTGGGTCACTCCCATGCATTTGTGGGATCTTACTTCTGCGACCAGGAGTCAAACCTGGGTCCTTGGCAGTGAAAGCATAAAGCCCTAACCATTAATAAGCCAGGTAATTCCCTCAGTATTTTAGAATTACACAGATTTGGAGTTGGAAGTGACTCTGGTGAGTTTTTAGTTTTCATTTTCTTTACTGTTGAAGAAATTAAGGCCACAGACATTATTTGCGAATATTCTCTCATCATTGGCTGCATAACTGACTTTAGAATCTTGTTCCCTCTTCTTTGTATTAATAATATGTTTCTTCAGAATTGTTTTCAAAATTTGATACTAATTTAGTATTCTAAGGAGAAATCTACCTATCTAGAAAAAGTTTCTCTATGTGTTCCAATTAGACTTTGCTATTTTTTGTTTTCTGACACATATAAGTGGCAAAGTGTCTCTTTAGTCCTTTTAACTTAGGAACTGGAATCCAAAGTGAAGTTCCTCTGTTTCTACCGGGCATGCTTTTCCTTTCTTGATCCTTAATCTGGCTGGCAAATAGGTTTCACTTTGTCTGTTAATTGTGATTGATAGGTGTATTGTTTGGAGGATTCTGAGATTTCATTTGGCTTTAGAGAAGAGATGTAGATAGAGAAAGGGGGTGGATTGAGTCTTTTTATCATGGTCACCAGAGGGTATTTGCTGACTGTAGCTTAGTAAACTTCCTGATTGGTTACTTCATGGCCAGATACTTCGCGCATACTCCATAGCCATGAGAATCTTTGTCACCACCTCAAAAAAAAAAAAAACAACTCTCCTGAACATCTTCAATTGTGTACTGTTTCTGTTCAGAAACTTTTAGTGGCTGTCATTTCTAGCTGAATCAAATCCAGACTATTAATGAATAGTCTGTTAGTCAAGTCCCTCCACAGATTGTGGATACTGTATTCTCTAGAATAAATCAAGTTGTGTCAGTCTAGTTATCTTGTCCTCCTAAGCATAGGTTTTTGAAGTCTTAGCCCAGATTCTCTCTTGCATGGTGTTTCACCATATTTGCCCTAGGAAAATGGGATTCTTCCTGTGCCCCTGTAGCTTTTGACAAGTTTTGTTCCTGTGGTATTCAGTGTATGGTGGGTGTTTTGTTTTGTTTTAATATTTATTTACTTATTTATTTGGCTGCATCAAGTCTTAGTTGTGACACTTGTGCTCCAGAGTGTGTGGGCTCAGTATTTGTGGCTCGAAGGCTTCATAATGTTCCATGGCATTATGTTCCCCTACCAGGCATGAAACCCATGACCCTTGAATTTCAAGGCAGATTCTTAACCACTGGACCACCAGGGACATACCATATACAGTGCCTTGTATTTAAGTGCAGCAGCTCCTCCACTTGGCAGGCTTTCTCCTTAGGATGATCTCTGAAATAGAAGCACAGCTACACCACAGAACAAAAGTGGGTTCATCCCACCAATAGAGGGCCTTTTTTGTTTTTTCCATTTTGGGGAGGGGAGTGGGTTTATCGTCATTTTGTAGTCAGTGACCCTTGTCATTTTAAACTTCTCTGTGTTTATTGTGTTTGAGCTTAGTTTGTTGTTGTTAAAGTTGTCATTTTCAGAGAGAGCAGCAGCAGTGAGGATTGATAGCTCCAGTCAGAAGAAAGCACTTAATTATGGTAGAAATGAGAGATTTTAAAAAATAAGTAGTAGGAAATGATAGCTTGGGATGAGACAAATTATTCTGAAGGACAGAGAGCAGAAAGTACCATGCTTATTGAGTCAGTAATAATCAGCTAAAGTTAAAGAGAATTAGTGGATGAAATGGAAAAACTTGGAAGTTTGCAGGTAGTAGTGTTAATTTGGGAGAAGGCTAAAGTAGTTAAAATGCTATTGCTGAAATTTTTGTAGACCTACAAACAGTGCTACAGGTTCACAGTTCATTGAATAAAGAGTCTAAGGCATCTCCAGTGATAACAGAAAAGATTATTAAGTGATTGTCTTTTGGGAAAAGATGCCAAATAGAATGTTCATATATTGGGTCTTTAAGTGTTTAAACTTTCTCCTGTCCATTTTGGACTTAGGATCACAGGGATAAACAGAAGAACTTTTTAAAATTTCTTTGCTCAGTGTGCTGTGGTTTAGCTTAAATTGCTTGACAGTTATTGTAGTAAATTGTATTTTAATTAGACATACTGAAATATAATTCACAAAAAATAAAGTTCACCCTTTTTAGTGTGGAGAGGAAAATGGCAACCCACTCCAGTATTCTTGCCTGGAGAATCCCATGGATGGAGGAGCCTGGTGGGCTCCCTTTCATGGGGCCACAAAGAGTCGGACATGACTGACTGACTAACACTTTTTAGTGTACAGTTCTAGAGTTTTGAAAAATATAGTCATAAAACTACCACCACAATCATAGTATCATCCCATAAAGTTTTCCTTCTTTTCAGTCAGTCCCCTCCCTCCAAACCTGGCAATCACTGATATATTTCCTACCATTTTGAAAGTGAAAGTCATTCAGTTGTGTCCAACTCTTTACGACCCCATGGACTATACAGTCCATGGAATTCTCCAGGCCAGAAGACTGGAGTGTCTTTCTCTTCTCCAGGGGATCTTTCCAACCCAGGGATCGAGCCCAGGTCTCCCGCATTGCAGGTGGATTCTTTACCAGCTGAACCACAAAGTTTCGTCTTTATACAACCTTTTGTGATTGCCTTCTCTCACTTAACAAAATACTTTGAGATTCATGTTAACTGCATGTAACAGTTTCTTCCTTTTTCTTGTTGAGTAGTGTTCTGTTGTGTGCAAGTACAATGGTTGTTTATCAAATGATAGACTTTTAAATTGTTAGCAGTTTTTGGCTATTATGAATAAAGCTGCTGTGAATATTTATGTACAGGTTTTGTGTGGTCATAACAATTTTATTTCTCTTGATTAAATACATAGAAAAGGAATTGCTAAGTTGTATGGCAAATGTTTATTTATTTTTAAAAGTAATTGCAAAACTTCTAAAGTAACTGATTTTTTTTTTTCGTTTGTAAAGTTCATTTTTGGCTGTGCTGGGTCTTTGTTGCTGCACGTATGTTTTCTTTAGTTGCAGCAAGTGGGGCTATTCTCTAGTTACAGTGCATGGGCTTCTCACTGCAGTGACTTCTTGTTGCAGAGCACGCGCTCTAGAGCATGGGCTCAGTAGTTGTGGCGCACGGGCTTAGTTGCCCATGGCATGTGGCATTTTTCTGGACCAGGGATTGAACCAGTGTCCCTTTTATTGGCAGGTGAATTCTTAACCACTGGACCAACAGGATAGTCCCAGTAACTGATTTCTAACTTCTCTAATTTCTTGGCAACGCTTGGTATTGTTGTTCAGTTGCTAAGTCGTGTCTGGCTGTTTGTGACTCCATGGACTATAGTGCGCCAGGCTCCTGAGTCCATGGAATTTCCCAGGCAAGAATACGGAAGGGGGTTGCCATTTCCTTCTCCAGAGGATCTTCCTGATCAAGGGATCGAACCCAAGTCTCCTGCATTGGCAGGCAGATTCTTTACTACTAAGTCACCAGGGAAGCCCAACACTTGTTACGGTAGTTTTTAATTTCAGTTATTCTGGTGGCTATGTAGTGATATTTCATTGTGGTTTGACTCCATTTCCTTATGCCTAATGATATTGAACATCTTTTCATGTGCCATTTGTTTATCTTTGGTGACAAGAAACTATTTGGGATCTAACTTCTTTGAGAGTAAAGGAACTTCTGTATTTGCATTGTCTGCCTTGTAGATTTAGAGCATCTTGAGGACAGGGACAAGTGCTTTGCACTACTTTGTATACCTAGTAAGTGGTAGATTATTTATTGACTCTATGAACATTGGTTTCATTATTAAGCAGATGAATTTACCCTACCAAGGAAAAGTTGTCACCTCCAATGGAACATGGCATTTATTTTATAGGCAAACCATAGTTAAACTTTTTGAGTACCTCGTGTTTGCTTGGTTTTGGGGAATACAGTGGTGAATAAGCCAGAGGCGGTCTCTCCCTTCCTGGAGCTTATATACTATTATTAAGGGAAACAGGGCAGAAAGTTCAAACCTTTGATTCCCCACAATATGTTTGAGTTGCTAATGCTTACTTAATGTGCTTCTGTCTTATAAAGTATTGGAAGGAAGTCTTTTAGATGAAGAGAAAAAAGGCTTATTGCTTTTTCAGAAGATCGACCCTCTTACTCGCATTCTGGTATGTTGCTAAGGGTCTTATTCCTTTTAATGCTTTTGGGATAGCCACTGATGAGTAACAGAAATCACTATGTTTGAGAAGTCTCCTGGTCTAAGCTTGTGAAAGCCGACTAGGGTCATAATTGAAAGGGAGAGGAAAATGAGCTTCCTGTTTTGCTGGGACATATACCTACCTTTTACATATATATATATATATATATAAAATATATGCACTTTTTTTTCTCATTTGATTATCACACAGTCCTGTTAGATAATCTGTTGGGCCTTCCCATTTTACCTGTGAGGAAGCTAAGGCCCAGAGAAGCTAAGTGACCTGTTTTAACTTTGCTAGAAAGTGGCAGAGATGCAGTGACTTACTATTTTTTTTTTTAGGATCTCTGAAAAAGTATATGCAAGTGAGAATAGGAGAAAACTGGTGATGAATTTAAGGAATGTTACAATTAGTTTCTTATTTTAACTGACCAGGAATTGAGTCACTAGCTTCACTGAGTGAAGGAATGTACGTAAACCACCTCCTTGGGATGAAAAGTGGAAAAGAAAATGACGAATTTACATTTGTGACAGATAAGGAATTTAGTTATTCATAATCTGTAAATGTTACATAGGAAGTCTATATATTTTTAACTCAATCTAAAAGGTTAGAGAATAAATGAGAATTCCTATTTATTATAACACTTTTTTCCCTCTGTAAAACGTGTTAGAAAAAACCAGCATTTGTGAGCCAAATGGAAGCCATTTTTCTGAAGGAAAAAGTCTATAGATATGTATATATGATGTGAAAACAGTTTGTGGAGCGCTTTCTATTTATATAATGATAGTTACCATTTATTTCATGCCTATTAGGTTTCAGGAATCATGCCAAGTGCATTACTTATATATCCTTTAATCCTTAGAACAGCCCAGCCTGTCATGTTGGTAGTGCCATATCCACTTTACAGATGAGGAAATGGTGGTTCAGACAAATTAAGGAACTTGTCCAGGGTCAAGGGCTAGGAAGTGATAAAGCTGAGATTCTAACCCTGTAAGACTTCAGAGTTTTGCTTTTAATAACTGTGCCCCACTGCTTCTAGTTTAGCTCTATGACAAAACAAAAGCAGATAAAAATCAATGAAGAAAGCAATTTAGTCATTATTAGCCATAAAATGGCTTCAATTAACCATGCCTTAGTCCTGGCAGTTCTCTTGATAAATGGATCTGATAAGCTCAAGATTTTTATTTTAAAATTTGAAAGCAGTGTTATAAATGGTGGTGCTTTCTGCATCTGCCTATTTTGTAATTGATAGTTGTTATCCATAATTAATTTGAACTCAGTAGTACCGTACTATGTTGTGGGTTAAGAAGGCATTTTTGACTTGATCTAAGAATTCCAACACCACTTACGTTTCTGTAGGAGAATTAGTGCTAGAACCAACTTCTCCACTCTGTCTTAGTCAAACTGGAGACTGCATAGCCCTGGGGCTAGAAGGATACACTGAGTGAAGCTTCAGCAGCACATATTAGTCCTTCAAAAAGAAGGGATTGAATAGTTGAAGAAATGATTCCTCTGTTCCGTGGCTTTTAGAGAAGTTTCTGGCTATGGTGCAGTTATCTGTGGGCCAGATAATCATTTTAGCTATCATATATTTTATTCATATTATAGCACATTAATTTTTCACACCTGTTTAACCTAGCCTTCCTTTTGCTATTAGATTTAAACTCTATTTTTGTTGGGCCAACTATCTGTTCAAAAATCATCTTATTCCCAAGCCTGAGGTCCTCTTCACTCTCAATCCTTGCCATAATCTAAACCAGGGGTTGGCAGATCTTCTGTAAAAAGGCAAATAATAAATATTTTGGGCCTACAGGCCTCATGGAGAAGGCAGTGGTACCCCACTCCAGTACTCTTGCCTGGAAAATCCCATGGACGGAGGAGCCTGGTGGGCTGCAGTCCAGGGGGTCACTAAGAGTTGGACACTACTGGGCGACTTCACTTTCACTTTTCACTTTCATGCATTGGGGAAGGAAATGGCAGCCCACTCCGGTGTTCTTGCCTGGAGAATCCCAGGGATAGGGGAGCCTGGTGGGCTGCCGTCTATGGGGTCACACAGAGTCGGACACGGCTGAAGTGACTTAGCAGCAGCAGCAGCATAGAATCACTGGGCACAAAGATAAAGAAAGATACAGGCCTCATACTATCTTTTTTGCTTCTTCTTCTTCTTTTTTTTTTTTTTTTTACCTTTTTAAATGTAAAAATCATTCTTAGCTCTGGGCCATGTAAAAACAGGCCACAGAACCATGGACATTTGCCAGTCCCATTTTATCTTTCTGTCATGTTTTTCATTAACTCTTCAGAACATGACCTCCATTTAAATCAGCATGGTCTCCTTTTCTCATCGCCTCTGCAGGTATCAAGCTCAGCCTCTACTCCCTGCCTGCTCTTCTATCAGTATTCTCCTTTTCCACATTCTTATACTTAGCCTCTAAGATCTGGTTCACATGTTCCATGAAACTAATTCTCATTTATTTTATCAACTCCTGCAGAACTTAGCTTGTCCTAAATATATTAGCTTTCTTATTTGAAAACATGTTCCATGTTTTACCATAGTAGCTTGCTATATATAAACTATAAGAATGAAAAGAATCACATTTCTCCTCAGGTTTTGTGGTAAATGCCTAAAGTAACACTGTTTCTTTTCACAAGTCAGTGTTCCTACTCCTCCTCCAAATCTGAATTTTAGAATTGGAAGCTTGCATTTGAGATCATGACTCATCCTCTTTATTTTACACAGGAGCAAGAACTTTAAATGGCTTGTCCAGAGTTGCACACTATTTATTTAGCACCCTGCAGGTTATTTCACTTCTGCTTGAGTTTCTTCCTCTATGAAATGGAAGTGATGAGGATTAAATGAATTACATGTGAAAAATACTTAAATCAGTGCCTGGCATGTGGTAAGTGCTTAGTAACTTTCAGCTGTTATTATTAGTGTGTTTGGAAATAAGTAAAAACGACTTGAGCAAGTAAGCTACTTGTTAATGGGTTTAGGGTAATACTAATAATATAATAGTAGACACAGTTTAACATTTCATTGAGTTGGTATGCATACTATTGATTACGTCACTAAAAGTTTGAAGCTATCAAGACTGGAATAGTTAAACAATGAATGAGCAGCTCTGCTTCCAGGTTACGCAGTGAGTGTAGTTGGGAATGGCTGGCATGTAGGGAGTGTAAACTGGTAGTACTGAGAAGCAAGTGAATGACTGCTTTGGGTGTTCAGTTCAGTTCAGTCACTCAGTCATGTCCGACTCTTTGTGACTCCGTGGACTGCAGCATGCCAGGCCTCCCTGTCCATCACCAGCTCCTGGAGCTTACTCAAACTCATGTCCATCGAGTCGGTGATGCCATCCAACCATCTCATCCTGTCGTCCCCTTCTCCTTCCGCCTTCAATCCCTCCCAGCATCAGAGTCTTTTCCAGTGAGTCAGTTCTTCGCATCAGGTGGCCAAAGTATTGGGAATTTCAGCTTCAGCATCAGTCCTTCCAGTGAACATTCAGGACTGATTTCCTTTAGGATGGACTGGTTGTATCTCCTTGCTGTCCAAGGGACTCTCAAGAGTCTTCTCCAACACCACAGTTCAAAAGCATCATTTCTTTGGCGCTCATCTTTCTTTATAGTCCAACTCTTACATCCGTACATGACTACTGGGTGAGTAGTGAAGAAAAAAACTTTAAAAAGCAGTGAGGGTTGAGATGGATCTTGAGGAATGATAAGCAGTTTCCAGTGAGGCCGTGGAAGAGAAGAGGACGTTCTAGGCAGGGAAAAGTTTGTGCCAAAGTACACAGATGCTTATAAACATGATTGTTGGCTGAAAATTTTGGTTCACAGTGTGGAAGAATTGGAGGAGATTAAGTATTAAAGCATGGAGACAGACTTGAAACTTTGTAGTCAGAGAAGAAATGAAGTGAGCTTGAAATAAGTGCTAATTAGAATTTTTTTAATGAGAATTTTTTAAAAGAAAATTTCAACATATATAAAAGGAACAATTTAAGACCCTACAGTTATCAGTGAATGGCTCATCTTGTTTCCCATTACTCCCCTCCCCGTTAGCACTTGTCTTTTGAAGGGGATTAAAGTTGTTCTGAGGCCCCAGGAAATATAAATGACTAATGGGTAAAACCACTGGGGAGAGACTTGAGTTCAGTATAAGGAAGCACTCCTGGTATACGTCAGAGGGAATGGATGCTTTGGAAAGTAGGTAACACCTACTCCTGGAGAAGCTCAAAGAAAGGACTGCATTGTCCAGTATGGCAGCCACTATCTACATATGGCTATTAACATTAAAGTTCTTTAGTGTGGCCTGCATTTTAAATTTAATTAATTTTCGGCCATACCAGACAGCATGCAGGATCTTAGTTCCCCAACCAGGGATCAAACTCGTGCTCCCTGCAGTGGAAGTGCTGTGCAGAGTCTCAACCACTGGACTGCCAGTGTTATGTCCTGCTATTTATATTTAGAATTAAGTTAATTAAAATGTAAGAAAAATCAGCTTCTCAGTCACGCTAGCCATATTTCAAGTGCTCAGCTGCCACATGTGCCTAGTGGCTACTGTATTGGGCAGCATAGATACAGAAGTTTTTAAAAAATTCATTATAGAAAGTTCTATTGGACAACACTAAACTTGAACCCCCAGGATTCCATTTTATCCAAAGTACGTGTAACTTTTGGTGTATCTAGGCCATAGGTGTATCTAATTGTGCATGGCTTTGTGGCCAAGCCTTCCTCTGAGTAAAACTAATATGAGGGAGATAATTGTGTTCACTTCAGTTCCTCAGTTGTGTCCGACTCTTTGTGACCCCATGAACCGCAGCATGCCAGGTCTCCCTGTCCATCACCAACTCCCAGAGTCCACCCAAACCCACGTCCATTGTGTTGGTGATGCCATCCAACCATCTCATCCTCTGTCATCCCCTTCTCCTGCCCTCAATCTTTGCCAGCATCAGGGTCTTTTCAGATGAGTCAGCTCTCTGCATTAGGTGGCAGAAGTATTGGAGTTTCAGCCTTATCATCAGTCCTTCCAATGAATATTCAGGACTGATCTCCTTTAGGATGGACTAGTTGGATCTCCTTGCAGTCCAAGGGACTCTCAAGAGTCTTCTCCAACAGCACAGTTCAAAAGCACCAATTCTTTGGTGCTCAGCTTTCTTTATAGTCCAACTCTCACACCCATACATGACTACTGGAAAAACCATAGCCTTGACTAGACGGACCTTTGTTGGCAAAGTAACGTCTCTGCTTTTTATTTATTTATTTTATCCTAGTCCCCCCGTCTCTGCTTTTTAATATGCTGTCTAGGTTGATCATAACTTTCCTTCCAAGGAGCAAGCATCTTTTTAATTTCATGGCTGCAGTCGCCATCTGCAGTGATTTTGGAGCCCAGAAAAATAGTCAGCCACTGTTTCCACTGTTGCCCATCTATTTGCCGTGAAGTGATGGGACCAGATGCCATGATCTTTGTTTTCTGAATGTTGAGCTTTAAGCCAACTTTTTCACTCTCTTCTTTCACTTTCATAAAGAGGCTCTTTAGTTCTTTGCTTTCTGCCATAAGGGTGGTGTCATCTGCTTATCTGAGGTTATTGATATTTCCCCAGGCAATCTTGATTCCAGCTTGTGCGTCCTCCGGCCCAGCGTTTCTCATGATGTGCTCTGCATAGAAGTTAAATAAGGAGGGTGACAATATACAGCCTTGACATACTCCTTTTCCTATTTGGAACCAGTCTTTGTTCCATGTCCAGTTTTTTTCCATGATCCAGCGGATGTTGGCAATTTGATCTCTGGTTCCTCTGCCTTTTCTAAAACCAGCTTGAACATCTGGAAGTTCATGGTTCATGTATTGCTGAAGCCTGGCTTGGAGAATTTTGAGCATTACTTTACTGGCTTGTGAGATGAGTGCAATTGTGTGGTAGTTTGAGCATTCTTTGGCATTGCCTTTCTTTGGGATTGGAATGAAAACTGGCCTTTTCCAGTCCTGTGCCCACTGCTGAGTTTTCCAAATTTGCTGGCATATTGAGTGCAGGACTTTCACAACATCATCTTTCAGGATTTGAAATAGCTCAACTGGAATTCCATCACTAGCTTTGTTCGTAGTGATGCTTCCTAAGGCCCACCTGACTTCACATTCCAGGATGTCTGGTTCTAGGTGGGTGTGAGTGATCACACCTTCGTGATTATCTGGTTGTGAAGATCTTTTTTGTACAATTCTTCTGTGTATTCTTGCCACCTCTTCTTAATATCTTCTGCTTCTTTTAGGTCCATACCATTTCTGTCCTTTATCAAGCCCATCTTTGCATGAAATGTTCCCTTGGTATCTCTAATTTTCTTGAAGAGATCTCTAGTCTTTCCCATTCTATAATTGTACTAAGTAATAATAATTAAGAATTTAGTAATGTGCCAGGCATTGTTCTTAAGCCAAACTGTTTATATGGAATATCATTTTCACAACCTTGTGAGATGATACTATTTTATTTTTTAAGACCATACTATTTTTAGCACCATTTTGTAGATTCTGAAGTTAAGATACAAAGAGCTGAAGTGAAAAGGTTAAGGTCACAGAGCTGGAAAGGGGTAGGGCCAGAATTTGAACCCAAGCAGTTTGTAGCAAGCTGAAATAAGTTCTTGTGGGGATAGTTCTTGAAGCATTGATCTAGATGATCCCATGGCTGAGTTAATCTGGCAGTTGTTCTATTTGAATTTAGAGTTGCCAGCCTCCTCAGTTTGCTAAAAAAAAAAAAAAAAAAGGGAAAAAAAGAATAATCTCATAGATACAGAGAGCAGATTGATGATAGTCATAGGCAAGTGATGGGAGAAATATATGTATTTTTTTTATTTTATTTAAACCTTTTGTGATTAGGTCATTAATCCATTTTGAGTTAGCCTTGCCAAGCTCTCTTACTTGTAGTAGGGTGTTTTTGGGTAGATTCTCTGCATAAATAGCCATGTTGTCATTTATTAAAGACAGTTTTCCTTTCTATCTAAACATTATGCCCTTTTTTTTTTTTTTAATTGTGCCTTTTATTTCTTTTTCTTGCTTTATTGCATAAGCTAGAACCTCCAATTCGAGTGTCTCATCACCTTATTTTTCTTTTACAGTTTGTTCAAATGAGAGTTCACAAGTTGTTTACTATGACTCAAGTCTGTCTTAGTCTACAGTTTCACTACAAAGTCCTTATCTTTCTGAAACTTGCTCACAGTATTGTCAAATGTACATTAGTAAAATACCTTGATTTTTTTAATAGATAAATCGCCCACAATTGAATTACATTGTAAAGCCTAAAAATAATTAAATGAGAGCAACAATACTTTCATGACATTTCTCAATTGTGTACATTAAACTTTAGTGAAAAGTAGTACTATTAAGAAGTTTCTTGTAGAAGAAGTAATTTGTGTGAAACAGCAGTAGACTTCATTTTTAAATTGCAGTTATTGATATAGCAGCCATATTTTTCAGTTCAGAGGTCAGCAGATTTTGCTTGTACTGACCCCTTTTATGAGGCATATAATTTCTCTATTGCATATTGTTCTTGGCTTTTTTTTGTTTTTTCCCTTAAACCCTTTAAAAACTTAAAACCATATTTACTCAAAAAGCCCAAACAAGAACAAATTGTGGGCTGTAGTTCGCTGATATTTGATTTAAAGAATTATTACAGATGATCCCTGACTGAGGATGGTGTGAAAGCAGTAAGCAGTCAATAGAAACCCTGCTTTGAACTTTGATCTTTTCCCAGGTTAGCTCTATGTGGTAAAATACTCTCTCATGGTGTTGGTCAGTGGCATCGAGCTGAGCTCCTAGTCAGCCACACAATTTACAAGTGGTAAGAACTTAAAATCATTCTGTACCCATAGAATCACTCTGGTTTTCACTTTCAGGGCAGTGTTCAGTAAGTTACGTGAGATGTTCAACACTTTATTATATAATAGGCTTTGTGATAGATGATTGAGTCCCACTGTAGACTAATGTAAATGCTTTGAGTACCTTTAAGGTGGGCTAGGTATATACATTTATTTTTTACTTCACCTTATACAGTGGGTTTATTCAGGACATAATCTCATCATAAATTGGGGGAAGATCTTTACTTTGAAAGTGTTCATGTTCATTTTTTTTCTTTCTTTTTTGACTGGGCTTATTCACAAAATATGTATTGTATATATCATATATGAGGCACAGTTCCTCTGTGCTGATTTTGGTAAATGGTACAAGGATGGACAAGATCCTGTCTGCCAGTATTGGTTATTCCAATTTAATTTTATTGAAGATATCCTGGCCAAGGGCATAAGTGGGTGTTGAAATCTAGGAGTTTCTTTGCTATATGATATGCCTTTTGGGACTACATTTGTTTCTGATACCTCTTAATTTTTACAAAGGCGTTGACTACTGACTGCACGGTTTTTTCTAGTGTGGGACTGTGACTTCCTGGAGGAGGCATCATTTTCTGGTCTACACAAAAACATTATGTTGTCAAATAGATGGCAGTTAGATGGGGGAAATGTAGAAATGGTAACAGATTTTATTTTCTTGGCTTCAAAATCACTGTGGACAGTGACTGCAGCCATGAAATCAACAGATGCTTGCTCCTTAGAAGAAAAGCTATGACAAACCTAGATAGCATAAAAGAAACGACATCACTTTGCCAGCAAAGGTCCTTATAGTCAGAGCTGTGGTTTTTCCGAATGTATGAATGTGAGAGTTGGACCATAAAGAAGGCTGCGTGCCGAAGAATTGACACTTTGGAAGTGTGGTGCAGGAGAAGATTTCTTGAGAGTCCCTTGGACAGCAGGGAGATCAAACCAGTCAGTCCTTAAGAGAATCATCCCTGAATATTCAATGAAAGGACTGATGCTGAAGCTCCAGCACTCTGGCCACCTGATATGAACAGCTGACTCATTGGAAAAGACAGTGGTCCTGGGAAAGATTGAGGGCAGGAGGAGAAGAGGGTGACAGAGAACGAGATTGTTGGGTGGCATCACCAACTCAGTGGACATGAGTTTGAGCACACTTTGGGAAATAGTGAAGGACAGGGAAGCCTGGAGTGCTGCAGTCCATGGGGTCGCAAAGGGTCAGAAATGACTTAGTGACTGAAAAACCACCACCACCATATTGTCAGGTGATGGCCCTGAGTTAGTGGGCATGATAGGTTCCCTGTTAACTACAGGGCAGATTATGATAAATTTCAGTCTAGCAAAGAGAGCACTGTTTGATTGGATGACATAAATCTAAGAAAGGTTTCTTGAAAAGGTAACATTTAAGGCTGGGCAAGTTTATTACAGAATTGTACAGACACTTTGGACACTAAAGTAGAAGTTAATAAATAGCTCATAGTTAATAATTTTAAAAAAATTGTTTATAAATAAAAGTTACAGTTATACAAAGAATTCTTCTGTATCCTTCATCTGTATTCCTCAAGTAGCATCTCACTCCATTTTTTCATTTTCTATTGTTAAAATTAATGTATAAATATGTATTTAATGTAAAATTTAAATAATTTTATTAAACATGAGAGACATGGTGCCCCTTAGTTCTGAATACTTGAGTGTATATCCTAATAGCAAGGATATTCTTACAAAACTACAGTACAGTTGTCAAAATAAGGAAATTAATATTGTGCCAAATTATTATCTGTCAATCTTATTCAGATTTTACTAGTTGGTTTTGTATTATTGTTTACAGCTCCCCCCACCCCTGCACTCCAAAAGAAAGCTGATCTAAGAACTAATCCAGGATTATATGTTACGTTCAATTGTCATGCCTTGTTGGTCTCCTTTAATCTGGTATAGTTCCTTAGTCTTTGATGATTTGACAATTTTTGAGTATTACAGGTTATTTTGTGGAATGTCCCTCCATTAGGGTTTGTCTTAGGTTTCCTCATGATTAGATTCAGATTATATACATTTTTGGCAAAGATATTGCAGAAGTGATAACATGTATTTTCATTGCCTGAGAGGAGGTGCATGATGTATGTTTGTCTCATTGCTCATGCTGTTAATTTTAATCACTTGATGATGCTGGGTTCCTTTTCTATAAAGTTATTTTTCACTTTATCATAATCAGTATCTTGTGATGAGTTACTTTGTGACTTTATAAGTATCCTGTTTCTATTGATACTTTATTAAACTAGCATCCATTGGTGATTTCAGCCTGAAACAGTTGCTACTATGGTGGTTACTAAATAGTATCCCTCTAATTCCATCATTCCTTCCACATTTATTAGTTGGAATTCGGTTGTCAGGTTGATAGTATGCCAAGGAGAATGGAACGTGAGACACACTCTCTAGGTGAAGGAGCAAGGCTCTGAAAGAGATCAGGTTTGTACGGATAATTTCTGTTAAGAGTTCATCTCCAGTGGCCCAATACTTCATGTGAAAAGGGTATACAGAGTCCTGGAGGAATGACTCTTCTTCCTGTTGGATTGACTTTTTTATGATTATAAAATGTCCCTTTTTAGTATCTTTTTTTTTTAATTTTAACATCTATGTTGTCTAATATTAGAATAGCCACTCTTGCTTTCTTGTTTGCATGCTTGTCTTTTCTTTTTATTTTCAATGTATTTATACCTATGCATATTAAGCATTTGCTTCCAATTCCAACTTTCCCACAGCCCCTTCTGTATCTATGAATTTGAGTATTCTGTGTCTGTGAATTTGAGTATTCTGTGTACCTCACATAATTAGAAGCATGGAATAGTTGTCATTTTGTGTATATCTTATTTTTCGTGTTGTCAAGAGTCATTCATGTTATAGAATGTATCAGAACTTCATTTGAATAATATTCCATTGTATGGGTGATAGCATACTATGTTTATCCATTTATCAGTGGACATTTGATTTTTTTCCCACCTTGAACTGCCATACTATTTTCCACAGTTGCTGCTGCTGCTAAGTCACTTCAGTCGTGTCCAACTCTGTGCAACCCCATAGACGGCAGCCCACCAGGCTCCCCCGTCCCTGGGATTCTCCAGGCAAGAACACTGGAGTGGGTTGCCATTTCCTTCTCCAGTGCATGAAAGTGAAAAATGAAAGTGAAGTCGTTCAGTCGTGTCCGACTCTTAGCGACCCCCTGGACTTCAGCCCACCAGGCTCCTCTGTCCATGGGATTTTCCAGGCAAGAGTACTGGAGTGGGGTGCCATTGCCTTCTCCGATTTTCCACAGTAGCTGCACAATTTTGCATTCCCACAAGCAGTGTACAGGGGTTTCAATTTCTCCTCATTTTTGTCAACACTTGTTATTTTCTTGGTTTTGTGGGTGTTTTGTTTTTTTTTTTGGTTGGTTATTTATAATAGTCATTGTAGTGGGAGTGAAGAGGTAGCTCATTGTGGTTTTGATTTGAATTTTCGTAATTAATGGTGAGGTTTAACATCTTTTCATGTGCTTATTGGCCAACTTATAAATTTCTTTGGAGATTTGTTTTTTGATGTTGAATTATAGGAGTTCTCTCTGTAGTTCAGATATTAACCCCTTATGAGATATATCCAAGTATTTTCTATTATTCTGTGGATTGTCTTTTTATGCTGATACTGTTTTTTGCCCAAAAGTTTTTAATTTTGATGAAATCCTATATATATATTTTAATATTGTATGCCTTTGAAGTCACAGTTAATAAATTATTGCCAAATTCAAGGCCATAAATATTTTCCCTTTGTTTTTTTCTGAGAGTTTCATGGTTTTAGCTTTTAAATTTAGGTCTTTGGCCCATTTTTTAGTTCATTTTTATATATGGTGTAAGGTAAAGCTTCATCTTTTTTTGCATGTGAGTATCTAGTTTTTCCAGCATCACTTGTTAAAGAGATTTTCCATGAATGATCTTGTTCCCCTTGTTAAAGATCAGTTGCCCATAAACATGAGGGTTTATTTCTCAGCTCTCTATTCTATGCCATTGATTTTTATAGCTGTCCTTAACGCCAGTACCATACTATTTTGATTTCTTTAGTTATGTGATAAGTTTTGAAAATTATTTATATGGCTGGGTCAGGGCTAAGTTGTGGCACTCAGGATCTTCATTGTGTCATGTAGGATCTTCCCTTGTGCCCCACAGACTCTAGTTGTGGTGTGCAGGCTAGCTTTGTCCCACAGTATGCAGAATCTTACTTTCCGGACCAAGGACCAAACCTGCAGTCCCCTGTGTTGCAAGGCAGAGTCTCTCTTTTTTTAAGCTTATATTTATTTGTTTTCAAAAATAATTCTTTACAATATTGTTTGTTTCTGCTGTACAACATTGTGAATCAACTGTTCAGTTCAGTTCAGTTGCTCAGTCGTGTCCGACTATTTGCGACCCCATGAATTGCAGCACACCAGGCCTCCCTGTCCATCACCAACTCCCGGAGTTCACTCAGGCTCACGTCCATCGAATCAGTGATGCCATCCAGCCATCTTATCCTCTGTCGTCCCCTTCTCCTCCTGCCCCCAATCCCTCCCAGCATCAGAGTCTTTTCCAGTGAGTCAACTCTTCACGTGAGGTGGCCCAAGTACTAGAGTTTCAGCTTTAGCACCATTCCTTCCAAAGAAATTCCAGGGCTGATCTCCTTCAGAATGGACCGGTTGGATCTCCTTGCAGTCCAAGGGACTCTCAAGAGTCTTCTCCAACACCACAGTTCAAAAGCATCAATTCTTTGGTGCTCAGCCTTCTTCACAGTCCAACTCTCACATCCATACATGACCACTGGAAAACCATAGCCTTGACTAGACGGACCTTTGCTGGCAAAGTAATGTCTCTGCTTTTGAATATGCTATCTAGGTTGGTCATAACTTTTCTTCCAAGCAGTAAGCATCTTTTAATTTCATGGCTGCAGTCACCATCTGCAGTGATTTTGGAGCCCCCAAAAATAAAGTCTGACACTGTTTCCACTGTTTCCCCATCTATCAACTGTAAGTGTACATATATCCCGTCCCTCTTGAACCTCCCTCCCACACCCCTAACCCCATCCCTCTAGGTTGTCACAGAGCACTGAGCTGAGCTCCCTGTGTTAGCTTCTCACTAGCTATCTGTTTTACATGCAGGCGAATTCTTAACCACTGGACCACCAGGAAAATCTCTGTGATAAGTTTTGAAATTGGGAAGACACATTTTGCTTTTCATATTGTGTATCTTCAAATGTGTAATAATTTTTCCTCTACATTGTTTTTTCTTGACATGCCAAAGTGTCATCTGTTGAGTCAAATTTACCACATTCTGGATTTAACTGACTTGTAACCTCGTGATGTAAGTTAATTTACTCTACTACTCAGTGGTCTCTGTAAATTGGAAGATCTATACACTTGATTGAATCCAGACTCCCTTTGTGTCATGTCAGAAGACTTTTTTAACTTAAGGAAATTTTGAAAAGTAAAAAGAATGATATAATGAACCCCTGCATACCACTGCACCTGGCTTCAGCAGTTAGCAACTCATGCCAGTCTTGTTTCATTTTTAACCCTGTTTCCTCCCTACTATATTATTTTGAAACAATATAAGCTCTTTATTATTATTTTGTATATTTATATTTATTTGGTATTTTGATTCACATTTTAATCTCATGTTCAGTGACGGTTGAAAATTTAAAATCCTGGATATTATTGATTTGCTAAATCTGATCTGTTGCATTATACTTACATTTAGAACTAAAATATCTTGGTTGGGTTTTTTTTTTAGATTCTTTCTTTTTTTTTTTTTTACTATATGAAATATTAGAATGCTTGTCTGAAATACCAAAGGAAAAAAAACTAAAAGTCAACCATAATCTGAGTGGATTCAAAAAGAAAAAAAACAAGAATGAATGTGGGCTTTTTATCGGTTTCAGAGAATGCTACTGTTGTATGCTAACATCCCCTTTAGGTGTCCAGCCACCTGGTAGAGCAGTGGAAATCAGTAGTTTCTATACTTTTATACCACTTTATACCACTGTGAGTCTTTGATTTTCCTGTTGACCAGGTTGTTCTACTGAGTAAACTGGATTGTTAAAACAGTTGCTCTTTATTAATCAAAAATATAACTGTGTGCACTCAATTTTTTAAAAAATGTGGTTTCTATCACGGAATTTTATGTTTTAAACTCTTTTAAGTAGCCTTGTGGGTAGAATTTTATGTTTTAAACTGTTTTAAGTAGCCTTGTGGGTACACTGCATAAATTTAAGGGCACTTAATTAGTGTCATTTGTTTAAATCTTTTAACTGTAGCATCTCAGCGACCACTAGGATAAGATAAAATGGTAATACTTAGACATTTTATAGCCTTTGGCTACCGACTACAAATAAACAGAAAAACATAATACATTTAGATGGCTTTTGAAAGATGCAGAGATTGGGCTAGGCTTTATTGTCAAGTTAATTTTTTGTGATACAATTTCAGAGAAGGAGCATAACCTAGAAATGCAAAGTCTATACTTTGGATCACCTGGTTTAAATATCTGCTCTTGCTCATAAACTAGATGACTTTGGTCAAGACATATTGCTACTGTTTCCATTTCCTCACCTGTAAAGTAGGGGTGAGAGATTTGACGTGGTGCTTACTATATACTGTCTGGTTTGTAGTACGTTTTATAAATTGCTTAAACTTTAGGACTTTGTGTTGTGTGAGAGGCAGAAATGATAAAAATGGAAGTAATCTCGGGTTATTTGGTCAAAGACGTTATTTTCTAGATGGGAAAAGGTAGATGAGAGTTAGAAACAAAACCAGTTGACCTCAGAGTACTAATATCCATCTTGCTTTTCTGGAAATTGGCACCATTCATACTGCTAGGCTTTTTCACCTGAATTGTGCTTCTCTTTGAATGTTTTTAAGTTTGTGGTTTTGAGTGTTGTGATTATTTTATTAGAATGAGATTGCAATACTCTTCCTCAAGAGTAATACTTATGAGCTGATAACATTTTACTTTATTGTGGTTTTTTTTTTTTTTTTTTCATAATAGAGGGGCTAATTTTTCCATTGGAGCAAGCCTTACAGTATATTTTGTTCTCTAAATTTACTTGATAATAGACTCCACATTACTGGAAATTACTTGACAACTGACATAGGTGTACTGCATTGTTTCAGAGGGAGTGGTTTGGCAGGGAGAGTGGTTTGGTTTGCTGTTGGACTTCCCTGGTGGCTCAGACGGTAAAGTGTCTACCTACAATGTGGGTAATCTGGGTTCGATCCCTGGGTTGGGAAGATCCCCTGGAGAAGGAAATGGCAACCCACTCCAGTACTCTTGCCTGGAGAATCCCATGGATGGAGGAGCCTGGTGGGCTATAATCCATGGGGTCGCAGAGTCGGACACAACTGAGCGACTTGATTACTGCTACTTAGATAGATCTTAACAGGAGCACTTAGTATTTAAAATGAAAATGCTTTGAATGATTTAACTTATTTTCAAATGTTTTTCTGCAGTTGTAAACACAGTACCTATTTTAAGAGGTGAGGGGAAAATGGAGGTATCTTGATGTTATTAGTCAAGTGTGTCAGTTAAATTGGGAATATAATCTGTATTTTGCTCCTGAGTAGTTTTTTATGACAGAGTGGTTAACTTTTGGAGAGGGGATTATTGTTTTTGGTATTGGTTATTTCTGTAAGTAGGTTGTTTTAATTTTTACTTTATTCACTTAATTTTGATTATGGTCACATTCTTTCCTCCTTCCTCCCTTCTCTGACCCATATCTGTTGCAGGCCTCTGAGCCTGGAAAGCACAGCAAGCGTCATGCTTAGGTAGCCCTTATACTTCACATTGGATGATCCTTCCCCACAGATAGTGTATTTTTTTTGGATGGGATTATAAGGTATTTTAAATTTGAAAAAATATTTTAGCTTGCTTAGCTTGTTGAATTTCATAAATATTTAATCTTTTCAGAGGCCGAAACAGTAGCAAAGGACTGCCTCAATCCACGGTGAGTAATTTCAGTGTTACTTGTTTGGAAAAATTGGTAACGGAAATGTGATTTCTAAATCCCACAGACCAAAAGCCAAGCCCCCCCCCCAAATTGCCTTGTATCTCAGATAACCTTTATAGATTAGTACTGCTTAGCATAAGATTATTAGCTATAACTGTTTTATAATGTGTGAAATGCAGAACTATTGTAAATAGTATTTTGATTTTTCATACTTAATAATAACTCATTTGTTTTACAAATGACTAAAGGCAAATAAAAATGATTAATGAGATGAATGGAACGCTAGGACCATAGTTGGCAAAACTTTGGCGTTTTGATTTTGAAATAAGTTTAGTTCAGTTCAGTTGCTCAGTCGTGTCCGACTCTGCGACCCCATGAATCGCAGCACGCCAGGCCTCCCTGTCCAACACCAACTCCCGGAGTTTACTCAGACTCACGTCCTTCGAGTCAGTGATGCCATCCAGCCATCTCATCCTCTGTTGTCCCCTTCTCCTCCTGTCCCCAATCCCTCCCAGCATCAGAGTCTTTTCCATTGAGTCAACTCTTCACATGACGTGGCCAAAGTACTGGAGTTTTAGCTTTAGCATCAGTCTTTCCAGTGAATATTCAGGACTGATTTCCTTTAGGATGGACTGGTTGGATTTCCTTGCAGTCCAAGGGACTCTCAAGAGTCTTCTCCAGCACCACAGTTCAAAAGCATCAATTCTTCGGCGCTCAGCTTTCTTCACAGTCCAACTCTCACATCCATACGTGACCACTGGAAAAACCATAGCCTTGACTTAGACGGACCTTTGTTGGCAAAGTAATGTCTCTGCTTTTCAATATGCTATCTAGGTTGGACATAAGTTTCCTTCCAAAGAGTAAGCGTCTTTTAATTTCATGGCTGCAGTCACCATCTGCAGTGATTTTGGAGCCCCCAAAAATAAAGTCTGACACTGTTTGCACTGTTTCCCCATCTATTTCCCATGAAGTGGTGGGACCCGATGCCATGATCTTCATTTTCTGAATGTTGAGCTTTAAGCGAACTTTTTCACTCTGCTCTTTCACTTTCATCAAGAGGCTTTTTAGTTCCTCTTCACTTTCCCCCATAAGGGTGGTGTCATCTGCATATCTGAGGTTATTGATATTTCTCCTGGCAATCTTGATTCCAGCTTGTGCTTCTTCCAGCCCAGCGTTTCTCATGATGTACTCTGCATATGAGTTAAATAAGCAGGGTGACAATATACAGCCTTGATGTACTCCTTTCCCTATTTGGAACCAGTGTGTTGTTCCATGTCCAGTTCTAACTGTTGCTTCCTGACCTGCATATAGGTTTCTGAAGAGGCAGGTCAGGTGGTCTGGTATTCCCATCTCTTTCAGAAATAATGTGCTGTCTTTTATTTCTTTCATTTTTCTCCTTTGGAAAATGGTTTTAGATGCCGAAACTTTATCAGTGAAATTGAACTATGCCCAAAGGCCAGAAGATATAGGTTCCACAAAATGCAAGAAATAAATGCAAAGCTGTCACTAATTTTTGAGACTTTGCCTTTTTTGTATATAGATTTTCTTTAGAATCAGGACACGTGCTTATGTAGTGTGTAATAAGAAGTGATGTGGTTTATTAGACCTTAGAGCAATATCATTGATTGAGATTTACTAAGAGAAAAGATAGGCAAGGGTCTTCTACAGAGGTTCCCCCTCCGCCCCTATTTATTTAGTAAGGTATATTTAACCCTATTTAGTGTACAGTTCTTTGAGTTTTGTTGTATACATTGTGTAACCACCACCACGGTCGAAATAATAGAACAGTTCTGTTACTTCCAGAAATCCCACATGCCACTTTGTAGTGATCCCTACTCTTAAGTCACTGATCTGTCTTCTGTTCTATGACTTTGTCTTTCTTCATATATGGAAGTCCAATTTTGCCTTTTTTTTTTTTTTTAATATCATAGATAGTTAGAACACTGTTAATTTGTATGATTGATTTCACCTTTGCAAACTTATACATTGTAAGGAGGAAAAGATTGTAGTAAACCAAATCTTCCTTTAATGAGTATGAGGTATAAAGCTAACTAAACATTTTATAACAGAAGAAGTGTTAACTGTAATATATAGAGAGATAAATAATGAGTGCCAATAATGTTTTTTCTTAATATTACAGATTTCTTTTGATGGAATCTATGCAAATATGAGGATGGTTCATATTCTTACATCAGTTGTTGTAAGTTTTCAGAGTATTGGGGAGAAACTGCCTTGTGAGTGGAATAAAATAATTTCTTGAAGTTAAATGTGAATGAATGATAAAAGTAACATTTCTTAGATCATGTTTAATCAGGATGATGTAGAAAACAAATTAGAACTCTATTCAAGTCATTGTAACTCACTGTAAAAGCAATCTTGTTAAGTCTGCTGTGTACAAAATATTACTAGTTGATTGTCTTTAGTGCATTATTTTGTTATTTAATAAGCTAGAGTCAAAAATACTAAATTTCCCAGTTTAAATTTATACTGCAGACTGAGCAGGACCTCCTGAAGAATTTTGAGAATTAAGTGTATTGTTAATATTTTAAAATTTTTTTATTCTGTCAGTGATTACCTAATACATTGAATGAAAAAAGTAGAATGAAAGGAGTTATTTCCATGACTGCATAGCACACTGTTTCTTTGATAAATTAATTATGTGTTTTTAGGGATCCAAATGTGAAGTACAAGTGAAAAACGGAGGTATATATGAAGGAGTTTTTAAAACATACAGTCCTAAGGTAATTTTTACTTTTTCAAAAATAATGTAAAACCCCGAGAATCACCAACTAGTGTGTATGTTTCCATGTGTCCATTAGTTTCTGATTTAGCAATTTATAGTTATGAGACAGTTACTTTTGTCACATTTTCATGCTTCGTACATTACCTTTAATGCACTTCTTAAAACCACTTTGAATGACTTTACTCTTTGGTTTCAAGTACTGATTACTTTATAGACATATTTGTATAATCAGAACAGCTTCTTGCTCTTTGTGCTTATTAAAATATTTTGGCCTTTGCAAGCATTATGGACTAGAAGAGGGGTCCTAGTGGTTTATTGTTTTCCTCTTTACTGCTGTTGTGCTTAAGGCAAACCATGGAAGCAAAGACCAACTTTTAGATGAGAGAATTTTAGAATATTGGAATACTAGATCATATTACTGAGAAAACAGTATGATTATAAGGATCTCTTGAGATAATTTTTTACCAAAGGCATATAAGAAATAGTACCTTGATGTGTAAGGGAATTCCTGTTGGATTTTATTTTATAAATGTTTTTAATTTTTTTTTTCCTCCTTAGTGTGATCTGGTACTTGATGCTGCACATGAGAAAAGTACAGAATCCAGTTCGGGGCCAAAACGTGAAGAAATAATGGAGAGTATTTTGTTCAAGTGTTCAGACTTTGTTGTGGTGCAGTTTAAAGATATGGACTCCAGTTATGCAAGAAGAGGTGAGTTTTGATTTCCTAAATATGCTTCATGGTTTATTAGATTTATTCAAGAAAAGATTCTATACTGATGGCAGAATTTTCCTTTTTTTATTTTTAAAAAGAAATAAGGCAAATGGGAATTTAAATGCATTTTTGCTGGAAAATATTTAAAACTTCAGAGGAATATTCCTTGGTACTTTGGGCAGGATAAATAATGAAGACTTGTATTCTATTAAAAACAAGTTTGTGAAGAATTTTCTGAAGTTTTACTGTCAATGCTACTAATAGTACTCAACTAAAAATTTCTTGTCCTGTTCAACTTAAATGTTTAGCTTACATATTTTTAGTTTTATAATGTTTATAAATAATACTTAAATATTACTATGTATGTTTTTCTATGCTTGTTCTATAAATAGTTTTTTAATCTGGAAAGAAGTCAAAAGCACGGAAATAAAGGAGAAAGGCAGAGAGCTATGGATGGAAAATGATTGTCTAAATGAAGTTGAAAAATGTGACTAGAACATGTATATTGGAAGAAATATTCAGAGTATGGGACTATTTTAAGAATATGAAAGTAGTGATGTAGTTATGTTAAAATTTAGTCTATTTCAGGTGTCTGTTGAGGAAGAAGATGTGGGAATTGCTGTCACTCATTTGGAGAGCATACTCTGCAATGATGAGTGTTCAATAACACATTGAAAGACTCTGTTGGGCTATTTTTGCAATGCTGAGTGTTCAGTAACACATTGAAAGCCTCTCCAGTGATTTTGAAACTGGTTCTAAAACTCTTAAAAGATTTTTTGTTGGGGAGGGCAGCAGTGGCATTGAAATTTTGTAGTCATTTCTGTTGCAGCTTATAACAATTTTTTGTTTTCATCATTCAGTCTATACCAACTGTTTTCATTGTTACACTGATACTACTTCTACACTGTTATTTCAAATTACAAGCCACCAGGAAGTTAAAGCCTTTCTATTGGACCTCTTAATAAGGTTCTCAGCTTTAGTTATTTATAGATTGCTTTTTCAGAAACAAGCTGCTCTAGGTACTATGAAACTGCTTTTGCATTGTTGATGAAAGCACTGTGCTCTGATCTTGTATCTTCTTATATTGTGTCTTTGTTTGTTTGGTTTTTTTTTAATTTTTTTTTTTTGTTGTTTAGAAGGTACTTTATTTTTTTTTTCTAATTTTATTTTATTTTTAAACTTTACATAATTGTATTAGTTATATTGTGTCTTTGATTCACAACTCTAAGAGTCCTTCAGTGGCCCATACAAGCAAACAAGTCTTTTGGCCGCCAAGGCCACTTGGGATCTTAGTTGCCCAACACTGGAAGCGCAGAGTCCTAACCGCTGAACCACCAGGGAAGTACCAACAAGTCTTTTTTAGTAATTGCCTTTGGAGTTCATCTTACTTATGCCTGCTAAGTTGCTTCAGTCGTGTCCAACTCTGTGCGACCCCATAGACGGAAGCCCACCAGGCTCCCCCGTCCTGGGGATTCTCCAGGCAGGAATACTGGAGTGGGTTGCCATTTCCTTCTCCAATGCGTGAAAGTGAAAAGTGAAAGGGAAGTTGCTCAGTCGTGTCCAGCTCTTAGCTACCCCATGGACTACAGCCTACCAGGCTCCTCCATCCATGGGATTTTCCAGGCAAGAGTACTGGAGTGGGGTGCCATTGCCTTCTCCGTTACTTATGCCTAGGAGCACAAAATTATTTATACTTAAACTGTTGAAATATTTCACTGTTTTAAATTTTAAAATTGACTTGGATCATAAATCAAAAGGAAAAATAAAATTTTAGTTGAGTTTAGCACTTAGCACTCTGGGAAAAAAGTATTGGCTGCAACAGATGTTCCCTGATCTGTTGGGTACCAGGCCATTTAGCTCGAAACCATTCATAACATGCTTTTTTAGTATTCTTAAAGAGAATTGACATTTCCTAAGTTTGAAAGGATAAATACTACTTGAAGACATTTATGTCCCATTCATTGATCCTTGTAAAAGATCAGTGTAAAAGATTGATCCTTGTAAAGGATCCTTGTAAAGGATCAATCAAGACTAACTACAAAGTTAGTCGTTAAATTTTTATTATTTTGTTTATTATTTTATTATGCCTTTATTTCTTAGGTAAATTGTGTTCATTGTAGAAAGCCAAGAAAATCCAAATCAGAGCAATAGCTTTGATAGTGTTCAGTACATTCATTAGGGGATGCATGTGTTTTACTATATACATAATAGTTTACTTGATGAGAACATTGAGTAGTGGAGTAATTTCAGGTATTTTATTTAAGGACTGTAGGAGTTTAGTGAATTATATAATTGTGTCCAGTGTATAGTGTTCTGAAAATAGTATCAAGTCATATGTTTAGGATTTCAGTTCTCTTAGTCCTGATTCTTAGCACTATCCTGGCAGAAGTTGCATCTATAAAAGTATTGTTTTGGAGATTCTATTACTGTAGAGAAGACTTTAAGAATAATTAATTGGCATGATTTATTGTTGTTGTTCAGTTGCTAAGTCGTGTCCAACTCTTTGCAACCCCATGGACTGCAGCACGCCAGGCTTCCCTGTCTTTCAGTATCTCCCTGAGTTTGCTCAGACTCATGTCCATTGAGTCATTGATGCTATCCATGTCATCCTCTGTCGCCCCCTTCTCCCCTTGCCCTCAATATTTGCCAATATCAGGGTCTTTTCCAGTGAGTCAGTTCTTTGATCAGGTGGCCAAAGTATTGGAGCTTCAGCATCAGTCCTTCCAATGAATATTCAGGGTTTATATCCTTCAGGATGGACTGGTTGGATCTCCTTGCAGTCCAAGGGACTCTCAAGAGCCTTCTCCAACACCACAGTTCAGAAGCATCAATTCTTCGGAACTCAGCTTTCTTCGTGGTCCAACTCTCACATCCGTACATGACTACTGGAAAAACCGTAGCATTCACTATATAGACCTTTGTTGGCAAAGTGATGTCTCTGCTTTTTAATACACTGTCCAGTTTTGTCATAGCTATTCTTCCAAGGAGCAAGTGTCTTTTAATTTTGTGGCTGCAGTCACCATCCACATTGATCTTGGAGCCCAAGAAAATGAAATCTGACACTGTTTCCACATTTTCCCCATCTGTTTGCCATGAAGTGATAGGACTGGACGCCATGATCTTACTTTTTTGAATGCTGGGTTTTAGGCCAGCTTTTTTGCTCTCTTCTTTCACTGTCACCAAGAGGTTCTTTAGTTCGTCGTCACTTTTGTTCCATTAAAGTGGTATCATCTGTGTATCTGAGGTTGTTGATATTTCTCCTGGCAATCTTTTTCCAGCTTGTGATTCATCTAGCCTGGCATTTCACATGATATACTCTGCATATAAGTTACATGATGATTTATTAATTATGAAAATTAAGTCATTTAGTACTGCTTTTAGATTAACATTATTTGTGTTAAACACATACTCAGATTTCTAATCTCCTTGAGTAAAGGAAGGTAGGATGTAAGCAGTGATTCTTCGTGCTGGTTTCACATTCTAGTCACCCATGGGTTTAAAAAAATACCTAGTGTTCACTTTTAGAGATTCTGATTTCATGATATTTAGCCTGGGTAAGGCTCTGAATGTTTGATTCTGAGGTGTAGTCTGGCATGTGAGCCATGAATTTCATGTGATAAGATCCTAGGAATGGCTGTGTTCTGGAGATCTTGAGGATTTGTACTCTTTCCTTACCTCACAGTGTCTCAGAATTGTACAGTATCTTGAAAAGTCCCAGTTGGTATCAGTTTGATACTACTTTTCTGCATTTTAAATGGGTAGATGGTTGAGGGTGTTTTTTTCTTTTAGAAATAATAGAAATGAATGAGTGATAAGAACAAAACTAGTATTACATTGTAGCTTCCTAAAAGAAGAGGGAAATTTATTTCCTTTGTGGGTTTTTGTCTTGTAATAAATAGTACTGTTAAAATCTTAAATTGGCAATATGTAACTAAAATTCAAGTGTCAATTCTATGTATTGGACTCTATGCTAAGTATTTTATGTGCATTTTTTCATTTAATCATCATAGCTTCTTTCTAAAGTGGGTATGATTATTATCCACATGTTGTAGGTGAGGGAACTGAGACATGGATTAATTAACTTGATGAAATGAGGACACAGACCCAAGTGCTATCTAACCCCAAGTCATATTCTTAAACATTGTCCTATAGTGACATAAATTGTGTCTAATTTATTATTTAGCTGAGCTGAATCAGAATTAATCTGAATTTACCTTAAAGAATTTCTCCACAAACAATACCAAAAATGGAGGGGAAAAAAAAAACCTCAGACAGTAGAAATATGCAGATTATTATATTGTTTGAAAATTCTTTTCCTTTTTAAATCTCTTTATTTTGGGGGAAACTTTAAAATTAGTAAGATGCGTGTGGCTTTTAAGTTTTTAATACTAACTACATTGATTTTAATAAGGTTTAAAAGTTGTCTTTCATATACATATTCAAGTGAATAATAGGCCTAGCAGTAATTGATATCTTAGGGAATAGTGAATAAGTTTCATCTGATCTCTTGAATGTTGTATATATTCCAGTTTGACTTACGGGCAAAAGGAAGAACAACTTTGATCTTGCAGGCTGTTCCTTTTGTACAAGCATAACTAGGAGAGACTGTCAAATTATCACTGGAGAATTAGTGTGTGTTTTACATGAATTCCAGTGCAGACGGATCCTGGGATGCTCTCATTTTCCTCTTCTCATTTTGCATCTGTTTTTAGAGCATTCAGCTGCCTTTTTATCTGTTTACCTTGGAATTGGCATATTATTGCTACTTGATTTTTACATGGTTTTCCTGTCTTTTTCCAACATCCCTTTCTCATCTCTTTTTTTCCTCTTCTCTTCTTACAGTTCCTTTATTCATTTTTTTAAAAATTTAATACCCTAACTCAACTGTGTTTTAGTTCTATGGCTTCTCTTTACTTCCTTTCGTACTGTTCTCAGCCTGTAGAACAGGGATCAGCAGACTTAAGGCTTATGGACCAAATCAACTCATCAGTAAATAGCGTTTTATTGAAACACAGTTAGGCCTATTTCGTTCATGCATTGTCTCTGGCTGCTTTAATGTTGTAGTGATAAAGTTGAATAATTGTATTAGAGACTATATGACCTTGAAAACTAAAAAAAAAATTTACCGTCTGCCCCTTATAGGAAAAGTTTGCCAAGTCTAAAACCTAGATCATTTTCCCTACTGCATATCAGCTGTTACGGTTATTCAAAAATACATATTGTACTGGCTGCAGTGAAATAAAACAATGTATTTTGTTGTAACACTCATCCTTTGACTCTCATCTAGTACTGTGTAATTTCACATGATTCCTTATGTCAGGTTAGATTTAGTCTTAAGAATGACTTTTGCTTGTCAGCTCCTTTGTTACAATAAGTAAAAAATAATAAATGAGAAAATTGGTTATCTTGAATTCTTCTAATTACTATTCTGTATTCCTTTCTTACCCAAACTTGTTGACTCTCATTTTCTGCTGACTCTGCATCCCATTGTTGTCTTTTTTTTTTTTTTTTTTTTAACCATTTATTTGGTTGTTTCAGATTTTAGTTGCAGGACATGGCTCCTTTCGTTGTGGTACATAGGCTTCTCTCTAGTTGGGGCGTGTGGGCTCAGTAGTTGCAGTGTTTTGGGCTTAGTTGCCTGAAGCATGTGAAATCTTAGTTCCCTGACCGGGAGTTAAACCTGGGCCACGGCAGTGAAAGTGCCGAATCCTGACCACTGGACCACTAGGGAATTCCTGTGTTCTTTGCTAACTGTTCTTAACACATGTAGTCACTTATATACTCTCATAATATCAGCTGCCAACCACATACAAGCCTCCTCTCGAATGTCTCTACATCATTTCCCTTATAGTGTGTTGTATTATATTTAGATGTTTCTGTCTCCTCCATTATGCTTTGAGTTCCTCGTGTACTGTATGTTTTTCATCCTTGATGTCTAGTATAGTGTTCTGTCACATAGTATGGTCTCAATATAAATGTCTTTTGAATGAATGAAATTAGAGCCTTCACATATTTTTAAAGGAGCACTGTTTCATGCAAAGAACAGGAAACGTATAAATAGTCTTAATGTCTACAGCCAGGCAACGAATACTTTTTGTGCTCTGGAATGTATTCATTGCTGTGCTAATTGCTATAGACAGTACAAAGAAATTCATATTCTTGGTCCCTTTTGAGAACTTAGGGATGCTGTATACCTTTACACAGAATTTTACATTTAATTCTGTGGTATTTCCTAGGAAATTCACATACTTCATGTGAATCCTAGCTCTGCTCTAGACATTTTTAGAGTTGGAGATACCAAAGCATGTGAAAGAATTCAGGAAAAATGGAAAGTTGATAATCAAAGTTTTATTTAAAATTATAGAACACTTAAACAATATAGTAGGTTTGAATGTGTATTGGGACATAGAAAAATGCTTTCGAATATACTAAAACCTTTGATTTTTTACCCTAAAGTGTGCTACAAAGCCAGTCAAAGTACTTGGACAAGCATCACTCTCTACAGATGACTGGGGTAGGAGGTAGGCTGTGGAGTTGCCTGCAGGGGTTTCCTAGTTAGATTGGCAGTGTTTTTCTTGTTGTGGCTTTCAGTTGCCCTTCTGAGCACCTCTTCCTGGCTGAGATCAGACATTCTCACATCTGTGTGGCTACAGCCAATTTTCAGGCAACAGGCCTTTTTCTTCCTTTTGTGCTTAGACTCTATCATGCCAGCAATGGCTTCTTCTTTGTAGGTGTGGCCACGTGTTTTATTTTTCACTGGTTTCTTCATTTCCAAGTGTGTAAATGGGGCAGATGAAGTCGGTCTGACTTTGAGTCACAATCATCTTCATCAGCTCCTTCTGTGCCATCATCCTGTCTGCTTGAAGACCATATTGCTTCTTTAGTTCTTTCAGCTGTTGTTTAAATTGTACATATTTTTCATTATTTTGAACGTCTACATCAGAATTCTTATTCTGTAAAGCCAAAAACAACTTCATTAATAATTTTAGATTGGATATTTTTTCTGGACATCTTCTTTTACATGGTTTATTGTACAGCCTTTAAATAATGGTTTAGTTGCAGATCCATCATTGCAAATTCAACCATTGCTTTATCCATACTGTACTCACTATTCACTTAAGTATAAGTTTTCATGAGATCCAAAGGAATGCTAGAAGCTATCCTTTCCAAAGCTGATGCAGGATTGAAAGTTTTTCAAGGAGGAGAGTGCAGATTCTCCACTCCTGAAGGATATAAAACCAGTTGAACCTGAACTTGAAGTGGAATTACCCCTGCATCTTGAAATTATTATGTGGCTGCCCAATGTAGCTGCATCTGGTTGTGCCCGGACTTCCCACACCCAGACCCTGGCTCCATCCTTAATTCCCTTCCCATGTCAGAAAGTTGAAATTGGTGGCATTAAATCCCAAATAAAGTTCAGAGACATAAAGACTTGTGTCTGTTGTAGTAGTTGGGGTAATTCGGTTTGTGAATGGGTAATGAGAGAACAGTGAGAAATAAAATTGTCTGGATTATTTTATTCTGGTGTTGAACTGTTCTGTTTTCATGTGATCATCCTATGTGTCTGATAGGGTGAGGTCCTCTGAATAACAGTGGAATCTTTTCTGAAGTGCATGACATTAGGAATGCCACGTCAGTCCAGGAAGAGGCAGGTCCCAGAGCAGCATATGGCCTGCAAAGCCTTAGATTCTGAGGAATCCAATGTGTTTCAGATTCATTCCTGTCTGGCACTCCATTGTGGTGGGCTGGCCACACAGCCTTGCAGCTGAGTAGGCATCTTGGAGCAAGGAGTACAGGAGGTTCTGTAGCTGAGCAGCAAGTGCTAACATTGGACAGGCAGGCAGGCAGCTCTAACACTGGGCAAGTTATGGGGATTGACAGCCTGCCTTTTTGGCAGGAGGGAGGATAGGCCCTGTGGTAGGTAGGCAGGTGGGGTGATAGAGGCAAGTGTTCTTATGGCTGTCTAGGAAGCTGATTGTCTTGGGCCTATGGCCATTGGAAGTAGGTTTGTTTTTTGTTTTTAAGGAAGTAGGTTTTCTAAGTCAATCCGTGTTCTAATAGTCTTCTGTTAAAACTGTACCATTATAAGGTTTACTGCCTCAGCCTTGCTGTAGGCAAGTTAGAGAAGGATGTATGTCTGCTGGGTCCAAATAGTAAATGGAGATGAATCAGCATTTACTGAGGCCAGTATGGAGGTGGTACAGAGATTGAGATTAAAAAAATTAAACAGGTATAGTGGAACAGGTGATGGAAAACTTAATACATAGGGTAGTTTGAGGTACATAATAGGGAAGTATTGCATGTTATTTCTTTGTATGTTTTTGGAGCATACACAAAGTATCTGCTGTATTGTTCATGTTTATAACTCTTCTATATTTATAACTCTTCTATATTCCTTGAAAGGAACCTACATCTGTTCTCCGTAGTGGCTGCACCAGTTACATTCCCAGCAGTTGTGTAGGAGGGCTCCCTTTTCTGCACACCCTCTCCAGCATTTTTTATTGGTAGACTTTTTGATGATGGCCGTTCTGACCAGTGTGAGGTGGTTGCTCATTATAGTTTTGATTTGCATTTCTCTAGTAATTAGTGATGTTCAGCATCTTTGCATGCCTATTGGCCATCTGTATGTCTTCTTTGGGAAAATGCCTATTAAGGTCTTCTGCCTTATTTGTTTTTTTGATACTAAGTTGTGTTGAGCTACTTGTATATTTTGGAAATGCAGCCCTTGTCAATCTCATTGCAAATTTCTCCCTTCCTGGGGGTTGTCTTTTCATTCTGCTTATGGTTTCCTTTGCTGTGCAAAAACTTAAAGGTTTGATTAGGTTCCATTTGTTTATTTTTGCTTTTATTTATATTGCCTTGGGAGACTGACCTAAGAAAAACGTTGCTACGATTTATGTTAGAATGTTTTGCCCGTGTTCTTTTCTAGGAGTTTTATGATGTTATGTCTTACATTTAGTTTTTGAGCCATTTTGAGTTTAATTTTGTGTATGGTGTGAGGGAGTGTTCTAACTTCATTGATTTACATGCAGCTGTCCAGCTTTCCCAATACCACTTGCTGAGGAGACCGGCTTTTCTTTGTTGTATAGTCTTGCCTCCTTTGTTGAAGATTAATTAACTATAGATGTGTGGATTTATTTCTGAGTTCTCTATCATGTTCCATGAGTTTATATGTCTCTTTATTTGTGCCAGCAATCTCCTAGTAGGTAATTCAGACAAGTCCAGGACATTTTCAGGAAGACCATTTACTTGATAGTATTGTGTGTAAGACTAGAATACTCAGTTACTGTCTGGTTTTAGTTTTGTTTTTTCTCTTGGCCTGCACAGTCTCAATGGAATCTTATGAATAGCGAATATATTAAAACTAGTAATAAAGCCAGGCAATGAAAGAATGTGGATGAATTGTCTCCACCTTTAATTTCTGTTCCATCTGACTATAAATAGAAATTGTTGCCTTTTTTTTACCTGGATCAGACCTCACAAAGAGTTTTAAGTGAGCATGTGCACTTGAACAGTTCTTCTAATTTATTAGAAAAGAACAGTCTGAATCTGTAAAATGTTTATCTGCCAAGGACACAGAATGGTGTTTGTATAGATGTTTAAGAATTGGAATTAGCTTTTTCTTAACCTATTTCCAAACACTTTTGTTATAGGCTTAAGAGTTAGTTGTTGTAAAAAGACTACTGTATTGCCTAATAGTATTGGAAATACAGTTCCCACATTTTGTTTTTTAATTCTTAAATATTTCTGAATTTACGTGGGATTTTTTTCTGCTACATTTTCTGCAAAAGCCCTTTCTTTCCCTTTTCCTTTCTCTTTAACTTTTGAGATGAAAACAGTACCTTTTATTTTTAAAAACTGCTCACACAAAATTAGATAATTTCATTCTTTTGGACAGCACAAACTAAAGGTTCTATTCACCCCTCAAAAGGGAGTTCTGAACCCGGAGCCTAATGGGGAAGCTGAAAACAAAGTGTTCACCTCTGGATGTCACTGCACCAAGTGTATCTTTCTGTTGAGGTTTTTGTTAGAATTTATCTTCTCTCTTTTGGAGATAGTGTTATCTCTAATTGATTTCTATCAATTAGAAATGTAACATTCTGTGGCATCTAACACCTTGTTTCTTTAAATACAACAAGCCTCACAAAGTTGCCTTCCATTTTTCCCTTGTTCTTCTGTAAGTTACATTAACCTGGATTTGCTGTACAATTTGGTGTGCATTTGGTCCAATGGAGTCTTGACTACTGATCTTCATTCAGATCTTTCAAAGGAATCTGGTTTGTAGGTTTAAATTTTTTTTCCCTAATAACTTGGTTGATATTTTGAAGTCAGATATCCATTTCAGCTCAATTTAATTTAGCTAATTTAATGTTTTAAGAAAATTACTTTTCAAATGTTAAATTCCTAATTATAGTGCCTTTTATGTTATATAATGGGCCTAGTAAAACTAAGGTGAAATATTTTATCTTAAAAATATTTTGCCAGAGTTTTAACTAGGGAATCCCAATTTTTTCATGTCACAAGCAGTTTATTAGTAGGGAAAATAAGAACTACTACTTATTCATTCATGGCTACACTGAACAGCATGTGGGATTTTAATGCCCCAACCAGGGATTAATCCCATGCCCCTTACAGTGGAAGCCAGAGTCTTAACCACTGGACCACCAGGGAAGTCACCAGAACTTAATATTTAGTAGGATATATTTTCTCTCAGGGATATTTATCTCATTTTATCATAGTATGATAAAATTTAATGATTCATTTTATATAGGAAGAATATGAGGTTTCTTCATTATTGATGCAGTCTGGTACAAGCTGGTGCTGCCTAAATGAGCTACTGGGTCCAAGTGCTTTATTCAGACTTGTGATCAAGTATATTGTAATATCAAAAGGATTTGTATGGTTGTTTATTGTGGAAGCCCGGTTGTCCTGTGCATGTTCTGAATGGTGTACTGATTGAGATGTCTGTCCTGTTTTTTAGTCATATTCTAGGCTTTTCTGTTGGTCTCCTTCAGAGGAACAGAAACATAAATTAATTTGCAAATTATATTTTTAACAAGAACAGAACTTTGGTATTTGCTTTTCTGCATCAGTTTATTCTTTCCAGACTTTGGTCAAAGGGGTATCTGGGTCAGATCTCAGAAAAGAACAAAAGAAAATGCTTTGGGTGGTTTGGTTTGATTCTAACTAGAAAACCATAGAATCTCTTTTAATATTTTTAATTAATTTTTGCACAAAGAGTGATGTTTAGACTGAAAATAGATACAGTATATCTGCTTTTCCTTAGAGTTGCTTGTTGCTCAGGAAAGAACTTTTTCAGGGGGTTACTGTGTTTCTTAGAGCTCATTACTGCTGCTTTTCCTCTCCTGTATTTGTACTTTTGAGGCTGATATCTTTGAGCTCTCTTGCCTACTTAAGCTATTCTGATAGTCTCCACATTGGTTCTCTTGCTAAAGTTTTGTCGTTTCTTCTTCCTTGAGTGGTAAATTTTCTTTGAGTTATAGGACTCAGAAACTGAAGATCACAGTCAAAATAACTATTGCTCTAGGCTATATAATTTTGTTGTCAGACATTTCATCCTGTGTTAAAAAATCTACAGTGACCACTGTTGCTTATAGAAGAAAGTTGAGATGCTATACCTTGGCATTCAGGGCCCTCCTCAATGAAACTTTTCTTTTTCAACCTCACCTCTCATTATTCCCCAATATTAATTTGCTTCTTGACCTAAGTGGCATTTTCTGCATGCTAGCCATTCATATCTTCATCTTTGAGCTCAGTTATCTCACTGCTGAATTTATTCTCCGCTCTGAATAAATACCTTTCTTCCTAACTAGAATCTTAGATACTTCTTCAAGACCAAGCTCAAATCTCCTTTCCTCTTTGGAGTCTTCGGTGACCTTTCCTGCTCACTGTGGTTGTCTTTTTTATTGTCTATGTCAATGACTTCTATACTTTTAATTTTATTTTCAGCACAGAGTAGTTTGGCGCCCCCCCCCCCCCATTCCCGAGGAAATCTCATGCTGAGTCCCACTTACAAAGTAGTGGTCGGGGAGGGGATTGGGAGTTTATGCTAGAATCATATTTATTCAGCTTTTGCTGTCTGCTGAGATACCTATAAGAAATTGGATTTCATGGAGCACAGTGGAGAATCAGTTGTCTTACATCATGTATTGAATACTCAGCTTTACAAAGTAGTGTCTTTTGTCTCTCTCAAAGCATTATAACTTTCTGGAGTTTAGAAATCATGTTTATAGAACCTAGGGATGTGTATGCCCTGTTGTATCTTAGCATAATGCCTTACGGATCCATAGTAGGTACTCAACATATGCTTATTCTTTGAACTGATATTTTTAAAGTTTTATATATTTTTATACACACTACACCCAAACCAGGGAAAAACTAGTAGGTTTTGTTTTTCTTACATAGACATTAACTGGTAACTATCATTCATTTCCAGGAAACTCAAGAAAACAGTTATTCCTAGCCAAACTAAAAGTAACTTTCCTATAACATAACATATTCAGAGTATATTTTTCTGACAAAACGTTACTTTTAGTAGGCATTTTAATACCCTTTTGAAATACAGAAAACAAAATCCCAAGTTTTACTTTGAAAACAAGGCCCAGATGATTCTGGTACAAGTGAGAAAAGTTGGAAGCACAGGTGAAGGAGTAAAGTATTAAAATATGCGTGTGGGCTATTTTGAAAGTCTTTTAAAAAAATTAAGTTGGATTAGTTGCTCTGTATGTTAGAAATGTATACATCAGTTCAGTTCAGTCGCTCAGTCGTGTCCGACTATTTGCGACCCCATGAATCGCAGCACACCAGGCCTCCCTGTCCATCACCAACTCCCGGAGTTCACTCAGACTCACGTCCATCGAGTCAGTGATGCCATCCAGCCATCTCATCCTCTGTCATCCCCTTCTCCTCCTGCCCCCAATCCCTCCCAGCATCAGAGTCTTTTCCAATGAGTCAACTCTTCGCATGAGTGGCCAAAGTACTGGAGTTTCAGCTTTAGCATCATTCCTTCCAAAGAAATTCCAGGGCTGATCTCCTTCAGAATGGACCGGTTGGATCTCCTTGCAGTCCAAGGGACTCTCAAGAGTCTTCTCCAACACCACAGTTCAAAAGCATCAATTCTTTGGCGCTCAGCCTTCTTCACAGTCCAACTCTCACATCCATACATGACCACTGGAAAACCATAGCCTTGACTAGACGGACCTTTGTTGGCAAAGTAATGTCTCTGCTTTTCAATATGCTATCTAGGTTGGTCATAACTTTTCTTCCAAGGAGTAAGTGTCTTTTAATTTCATGGCTGCAGTCACCATCTGCAGTGATTTTGGAGCCCCCCAAAATAAAGTCTGACACTGTTTCCACTGTTTCCCCATCTATTTCCCATGAAGTGATGGGACCGGATGCCATGATCTTTGTTTCCTGAATGTTGAGCTTTAAGCCAACTTTTTCACTCTCCACTTTCACTTTCATAAAGAGGCTTTTGAGTTCCTCTTCACTTTCTGCCATAAGGGTGGTGTCATCTGCATATCTCAGGTTATTGATATTTCTCCCGGCAGTCTTGATTCCAGCTTGTGCTTCTTCCAGCCCAACGTTTCTCATGATGTACTCTGCATAGAAGTTAAATAAGCAGGGTGACAATATACAGCCTTGATGTACTCCTTTTCCTATTTGGAACCAGTCCTATTTGGAACCAGTCTCTTGTTCCATGTCCAGTTCTAACTGTTGCTTCCTGACCTGCATACAGATTTCTCAAGAGACAGGTCAGGTGGTCTGGGATTCCCATCTCTTTCAGAATTTTCCACAGTTTATTGTGATCCACACAGTCAAAGGCTTTGGCATAGTCAGTGAAGCAGAAGTAGATGTTTTTCTGGAACTCTCTTGCTTTTTCCATGATCCAGCGGATGTTGGCAATTTGACCTCTGGTTCCTCTGACTTTTCTAAAACCAGCTTGAACATCAGGAAGTTCACGGTTCACGTATTGCTGAAGCCTGGCTTGGAGAATTTTGAGCATGACTTTACTAGCGTGTGAGGTGAGTGCAATTGTGCGGTAGTTTGAGCATTCTTTGGCATTGCCTTTCTTTGGGATTGGAATGAAAACTGACCTTTTCCAGTCCTGTGGCCACTGCTGAGTTTTCCAAATTTTCTGGCATATTTAGTGCAGCATTTTCACAGATCATCTTTCAGGATTTGGAATAGCTCAACTGGAATTCCATCACCTCCACTAGCTTTGTTCGTAGTGATGCTTTCTAAGGCCCACTTGACTTCACATTCCACATGTCTGGCTCTAGGTGAGTGATAACACCATCATGATTATCTGGGTCGTGAAGATCTTTTTTGTACAGTTCTTCTGTGTATTCCTGCCACAAATTTTTGGATTTAAATTTGTATCTGTGAAGAATAGTATGAAATCCACAAATTTTTGGATTTAAATTTGTATCTGTGAAGAATAGTATGAAATCAACTTTGGTTCAATTTGAAATCACATGATTAAAAGATACACCTTAGAGATTCACAGATTTTTGTGTTGACCAGGGTAAAAATGAAGCCCTTTCTACTTTTGGGTCACAAAACTCATTTTCCTTGTTCAAGTGCCCTAGAGGCAAAGATATGATTAGGTAGTTCAGTTTGGAAAAATGACATTCTTTTCTACCAAGGTAAGAAATTATTTCAAGAATTATTCAGAATTTTGAATAAAATGCAGGGTGCAGGTGTTTGGCCTATTGTTCTTAGTTAATTTTGTTGTGTTGGTCCGTCCTGTTCTGCAGGATGTTGTTAGGTGTTTGCTTACCAGTGTGTTCACCTTTATTGTCACGTCTCCATCTTATAGGAAGTCATGGTTTTATCACTGTTGGCTTTTATTTTATTTGCCCAAAAGACTTGTGTCCTGCGGCATGTGGGATCTTAGGGGGTGCATGTCCCAACCAGAGATGGGACATGTACCCCCTGCAGTGGAAACACAGTGTACTAATCACTGACCTGTCAGGGAAGTCCCTCCAAAGATTAAAGCTTTTAAAGACAGGTGTTTGATTGAGGATTTTAGCTTCTGGGACAGGAACAGATTATAAGCATGGAAGGCTCTGTTGTCTGTTTGAGGTTGAGGGGGTGGGAAGTGTGCTGCTGAGACAGATCCTAATTTCCTGTCCTGACCCTATCCCGTGTGAAGTCAGGATGGACTTGTGTCTTGTTTCGAATGTTTTACAGTATTAGTTCTTCCTGATTCATTCTCTCCTTACGTTTCTTTTTAAAGTTGAGATTTAACTGACCTCAGTGGATTTAACTTCAAAAACTTGAATTTTGTGGTTCTTTAACTCTTGTCACATGGTGTATCAAATAAACCACTTCCAACATTTTAATTGTTAAATAGTTCTGCTTAATAGGCCCAAAATTATGATTAGAAAATAGTTGTGGATATTCAGAATGACATTATCCACTTCTGCATTTTTGTCTGATTTATAGGCAAGTGCTGTTGTGGGATTTATTCTGCAATATAACTTGATATTTAGAACAGAGAGGTTATATACACTTGGAATGCGTTTACGTTTCACATAGTTTTATGACTTAGACCCTTATATCTTCAGATATTAGTTTGCAAATGGTAGATTTTGAAAAATTTATTTTCAGGTTCATCATTTGGAACGAACACTATTCCTGTGAAAATTTAGCTCTGTTACTTCAATACTGTTAATTTCCATCTTATTTTAGCAACCTGCTTTCATGACTTTGTCATCACTCGTAACTGCTTCTCTTCCAAAATCTACTACTCTTGACTATGGCCACCTTCACATTTACACCTACTTTTTTTCTTGCCCCTCACAGGGTTCTCTGACCCTTCCCTGGCCTTCTATTTTTAAACTCTCTACTGCTTTAATTAGGAAAAGGAATGTGACTGGGAAAATACCTTTGTGGTGCCGGTTAGTTAGGAATGTAGAGTTTCTAGCTCTTGCCAGAGCTTAGGCTCTACCAGACCCTTTTCTAACCTGTTTCTGCAACCTGATGATTATCCCCTGCAGTCGTTACTCTGTGTACCTCATTTCCTTTATCCACAGCAGAATACTTTTTTTTTTTCCCTGCTTTTAAGAACACATAGCCAGTGTTCTTAACCTGGTTCCATGGATTCCCCATGGTTCATGAAGATTCAGAGCATTCATGAACTTGGATAGAAAAAAATATTACATCTTTATTTTCATTAAATTTTTATTGAAATTTAGTGTTTCCTTCCATTATTAATGTAGACAACAAACCACTGCATTATCTGTAACTTCTGCACCTATAGAATTCAGTTAATTTCATACCACTTGTATAAATTTGAATATTTTTATGCTTATTACCTCTAAAATTATAGTAGGTATTAGATTTGCTATTAGATCTTACTGTTTAATGCATCAGTAAAGAACCATATATATTAACTGTGGCACAGATTGGGTTTTTCAGATTTTGATAACTGCATTTCATTATATTGCATTACGACCCCATGGACTGTAGCCTGCCAGCCTCCTCTGTCCATGGGGATTCTCCAAGCAAGAGTACTGGAGTGGGTTGCCATGCCCTCCTCCAGAGGATCTTCCCAAATCAGGGATCAAACCCAGGTCTCCCACATTGTAGGCGGATTCTTTACCATCTGAGCCATCGGAAACATCATTATAATTGGTCTCCTGTGGTTTTCTATGTATTTTTTGCATTTAAATTTGTAAGCTCCCCATATGCTGAAGGGATCCATAGATCAAAGAATAAAGGTTAAGAATTCACTAATCTAGAGACTCCCTGTGTCCCATTTCTCTGCAGTCTTTTCTTTTTTCTCTCTCTTGCCTAGGACAATGCCTCCACTTGTCGCCTTGCTTTTGTTGTTCTGTTCCACACACCCTGAGCCCTTAGTGTGTTCACTATGCCCATCTTTTTTGTTTATCCTTTTCTTTAATACTGTGTTTTTTAATAGCTGTATAATAAAATACATGATTTAGTATATATTCATAGTATAAATACTCATACAGAACAGAAGAATATAAAACAAAAATGTAATCTTATTCTGGCCTCAAATTCCATTTCCCCTGGGGAAACCCTTGGATTTGTGTACAGTTCAGAAAAATATTATTTTTTATGTTACTCTAGTCTGTATTAGGCCTCCAAGGTGGCTCAGTGGTAAAGAATCCACCTGCCAGTGCAGCAGATGTAGGAGATGCAGGTTCGATCCCTGGGTCAAGAAGATCCCCTGGAGAAGGAAATGGCAACCCACTCCAGTATTCTTGTCTGGAAGATGTGTGGACAGAGAAGCCTGGTGGGCTCCAGTCTATGGGGTCGCAAAGAGTTGGACACGACTTAGGACACATGCATGCTAATCTGTATTAGAATGCCTTTTGAAGTGAAAGTGTCGGTTGCTCAGTTGTGTCCAACTCTCTGGTCTCTTAGTTGCTGGGATAGCACCCACTGTAACTGATACTCTGTTGTGTATAGATTGGTCCATATAAAACTCATGGGACATGATGAGAAAATATGTTTTTAAAGTCCTTGAAAAAGGTCACAGTATTAATAATTGATGTATCGGAACAATATCATTGAAATAAGTTTTTTATCTGAAATTTTAGTGTTTGAAGAAAAGCAAATTTAATTTAAAGATGACATGAGTAGCTGAGGATTTTGGTGAAGCCTTCACCGAAAGCACATTTGAGGGCTTCTGATGTCAAGTCTGATAATGGTTTTTTAATCTCATCTAGTTTTATGTCATTTTGTAGTTTTAGTCAATTTAATTTTTTTTTTTTTTTAGCTTAAAATAAGTGTTACTTTTTCACCACTTTTCTGGCCATTTAAAAAATTCTTAGGCAACTTTGATTTTTTTCAGAGTCATAATTGACTGAGATGGAGGGAAAAAGAGGTCATTTCCTGGGCATGGGGCTGAGGAACAGAGGCTGCACATTGGTTGAGACATTTCTTTCTGGTCACCACCAGGTGGCACCACTGGCTCAGAAAAGGAAGGGAACGTTTGGAGGCAGGGACAGTATTACGCCCTTCCTATTTCCCCTTTGCCTAAATTGGATTCCATCAGGCAGGGAATGAAGCACATCTTTGTCATCTTTTATTATCTCATCTGATCACTTTTATTCTTTTCTTTTTATGCCTGTAGTTCTTTCAGAAACAGGTTTAACATTTTTCTCACAGTCACATTTTCTTGCATCCAGCTTTTTTAATGCTTTTGCTTCTTACCATAGAGGATAATGGGAAATTAATGCACTATGACTTTATGGCATTGCAAAATTTGCACAATTTTAATTAAATTATATTTGCAGAAATCCTAGCACTAACATTGTACTGTTTCATACCAACAGTGGTTCTTTTCAAAAATCCAAATGCAGCTGTTAATAAAATAACTATTCAGGACTTAACAGTAGTAGATATTGGTAAGAATATAGAATGAATACCCAGGTCTGGCTTCCTTCTAACTAATGATAGAATGTTGACCTGAAATACGGTGTTATTAATATGAACAGGCTTTCTCCTGCCGTCTTGACACGATAGCCTCATTTTGCTGATTCTCCACTTTGTACATCTTATGCACATCTTTCCCTAAAATATTTACTCATGTTTATACAGAGACTTTTTCTTTGGGAGAAATTTTTGAATCAAGGAATACCATTCCTCACCAATACAAACATACTTTTGTGTTTTCCCTCCCACACCTTATCTGTCCTGAAAGAAAAATGGGATGTTAAGAACTACTGTGTGAACAGTTAATTCATTTATAAGGTTGATTTAAGATAAAAATGTAGCATTTTTTTAAAGATAGGTAGTTTAATAATGGCCTCTTAATACAACCTAAATTGTAATTAGCAGAGTAAAACTTGGTTCAGTGAAGTTTTAGACTCTTGCTTTTTCACCTTGGTTCCCTCTTCAAGGATCCTTTGTGATTTTTGTTTAAAATAATACCAGTAGAAGTATATTTAAGCTGTTTCTATTGTATATTTCATTTTTTAAATTTGAGGACTGCTGACTCAGTCCTTAGTCTTTTCTAAATACTTTGACACACACAAACACCCTGCAGTAACAATAAGTCCATTTATGTGGATCTGTTTCTGTTTCTTTTTTTTAACTTTTGTTCTGGGTTTTAATTTCTAGAATAAAAAAGTATTGTCTTTAATTCTGGGTTTCCATCTGAGTAAATGCCTTATTTATTTAAATATATGCTTTTCAACAACTAGTGTAATTAAAACATTAACAGGCTCTTAAATGAGAATTAATCCCCTTGCTGCTTGTATGACTGATTTGTGATTTTTACGTAGTCTTAGTTTTCTGTTCTAATTGTGTGAGAATTAAAATAGGGAATTTCAGCCACCTATTGTGAGTTATTGTTTGATGTTTTTCTTGGAGCATTTCACATTCTTGAAAATACTCTAAGGCAAAATTAATTTTACCAAGAATTTGCATAAGTTTAAGGTGACATAGACTAGAACTTCAAATTTGTAGGGTCTTTCAGTGACTTACAGCTGAGGATGGCATTGTGAAGATAATATCAGTCTGTTAGAACCCCTAAGAGAACTTTCCCAAAATGCAGTCATCTTCCAATGAGTGCTGATCCCACTCTCAGCTGAGACCTGCTGCTTTAGGAATCCCCCTTGGCATGCTCTTGGCTTGTACAATTGCTGGCAGCAGGAGCCATGCTGCCTGATAGGGCTGGTAGCTAAGCCCATATGTGCAATTATGCTTTTATTCTCTAGTGTGCGTGAACACACACCCACATGCACTTAACCACCCCTAGTTTGAGATGAGAGGAGGTAAGAGCTAGCTAGACTTAGAGTGCCATGCCGGCTCAAGTTTCTTATTTCACTATCGCCATGCCCATTGGGTAGCCAGTGACATTTATAGAAACAGTACCAAATCAAAAATCCCCCTGGAATTGTCTCTTTTGAAGAAGACACAAGTGTTGATTTTTTTTGACTGGGAGCCAGTACTGTGGCACAGCCAGGTCAGCAGAAGTATTACTCCACAGCCTTGTGTGGTGGGGGATACACTTTAGGCCCAGAATCTAAATGTAAGCTTGTATCTCCCAAGCATTTTCTAACATTGTCATTGCCCAAGTAGACTTCTATTTAGCTGAGTCCTGACTTTGAACTGGAGAAACAGTTTCTTTGCTGGACAGCAGCCATGGGATAGATAGATCCTGCCAGTGAGCATACTGATGCCATGCCATGCTGCTTTCACAAGCTAGTGCTCCTCAGTAACATTAGCAGAAGAGGGGAGAGGATAGACAGGTGAGAAAGTGTTGACAGAAAGTCTAGGTAGGCCTTTCTGAGGACAGGTAACACAGTGGGGTCTGAATTTTGTAACAGAGTGGCTATGGGGAAATAGGGTTCTGTGTGGAGATGGGTCACTTAAAATGACGTTTGTTATTAATGGCAAGGGTATGTTAGAATATTGACCCCTGCATGTGGACATGGATTTGGAAAGTTAAAAGATCTGCGTATGTTTGGCTGCAGCAGCTCTGAGTGCATATCTAATGTGTCAATTAAACATGAGAGATCTTGTTTTAGATGAATTTGTAGAAAATTTCTGGATCAATTCTGAAACACAAACTAATAATTTTTTAATATACTTAAATTTTTATGACTCGTGTGAATACATTATAACATTTCATGTGGCTTAAAATTATATGTGTAAAACATACCTTCCTCCAGTAGTCATCTACGATGCCACTTAGTGAATCAGGTTAAGTGTTTTAAAGATAAAAGCATTAGAAGCATTACACAGCTGAAAGCATACTGTTAATGAATGCTATTTTTTCTGTATTAGAAAGTCACTTTTCATAATAATTTTTTAGCATTTTTGTTGATAATTCATGTGTGTATTCTTGTAGCCCAGTGTCTGGTTGTATGATCTTTCATCTAAAACCATCCTTTGCAGATGCTTTTACTGACTCTGCTATCAGTGCTAAAGTGAATGGTGAACACAAAGAAAAGGACCTGGAGCCTTGGGATGCAGGTGAACTCACTACCAATGACGAACTGGAAGCTTTGGAAAATGATGTTGTAAGCAAAATCTTTTCAATTAGTAACAGTATGGTCCTGTGATACGGTATGACATCCTATCACTTGGTTTTAAGTATGCTGTTGTGACTGTATTTAAATAAGCTGTTTTATTGTGTAGAGACTTCACCCTAGGCAGTATATACAGAAAAATGTTTCAGGGGATGCATATGAAGTATTTGTAGGTCTTTAAAGTGAATCCTAATAAACAACTTAAAAGTTTAGATTAGAAACCATGGGAAACTAGAAACGCCTGCATATTTAGTTTTGAATGCCCTGCAGAATAGGGCAGTCTGAGGAAAATGGTGACTTGTTTGTTGTCTTTAGCAAGAAGTGATGTAAAAGTGTGACTTTTAGGATTCTTGTCTGTCAAAGAGGTACTCATTATTAAGCTATATCATTAGGTTACATTAGAATTACAGCAAAAAGTAAGTTTCTTTATCTTAAAATTAGGAGGAAAAGGCTATTTCCAAAAGCCTTTTGACATATTATTTTTACTTTTCCCAGAACACATCATTTGTAAATCAATGCTTAATAATGACTCTGTCATTAGGATTCTTTAAATTCTGTTTCTAAACTCTGGAGATACAAGCAAAGTTTCTTGCCAGAAATGAGTGTTTAGGCAATAAAATTTGAATGAGATGAATCTTTCATTGAATCTTACAGAGAAATCTTATTTAACAAGCCTGTGTTTGATGTTAAAGTCATTGTCCAGTTGTAAAACTGGAAATTCATAGACACCATCCAGTAGTTTCCAAACTTTTTAAAGAACCACATATTACTTAATGTGAAGTTTCTCAGGTTTGTGTAGCACATCACCTCTGGAGGATAAAGAGAAGCAAGCATTCTCTGTCTCTTTTTTTTAAATTGATAGTGAAGCAGTTGAATTGATAGACACCTTCTAGAGCACATTCTGGCAATGTTTTCAAAATTTAAAACAGTTTGGTTCAGCAATTCTATCTCTGTGAATGTATTCATAAGACATTCAAATAATTATATTAGGATGTTTTTCACAGCATTTTTTTCTAGTAGTGAAAAATAGGAAATATCCTAACTGTCCGTCAGTAGGACATGGGTAATTTATTATACCTCCATTCAGTTGAAGTAGTATATGTCCTCTTGAAAGAAAGGTGTTCTGGGAAGATACCTAGAACTTATTAAAAGAAAAAGCAAGCTGCAGAACAAGAAGATCCTATTTGAATGTCTGTAAAAGAGAGCTGATGATAATAATCACATTCTTATATATGCACAAAGAATGTCTGGAATTATGCCCAAGAAGTTGTTAATGGTGGTTATCTATACACACTGGGATTGGCAGTATTACTTTTCACTGGATATGTTTCTGCACACTTTAAATTTTTCACATGAAGCATATACTAAAAGAGCATATTTTAAAGTTTCTATAGGTAACTAATTTCCTGCTCCCATATATTAGGCTGAAGTAGTTGATTGAGTGGTAGATTTGTATTACAATTCTATCTGAAGCAGCACAGAAGGAGCCACAGTTGATGGGTGATCTTAGAGGCAAGGTTTTGTCCTGAAATTGCCATCAACATTGCTCAGATGATGCTGTGCCCTCTGCTAACATGGATACTGATTATGTGCTGTATTTTACTGCTTTTTATCAATTGGACCTGATGATCAGTTCACTCAAAGAGGTTTCAGGTAAAATACCTTGTAGAAAGATCACTGTAAGGAGTAGGAAAAGGAGAGAACCCTGATCTGAGACTCATAGTTTATGAAGTAACTAAAATGTTCTGAACTTAAAACATCTCAAATAACTGTTTCAAACACAGTTGAACCTTGAACAACACAGGTTTGAACCATGCTGGTACATTTATACACTTAGGTTTTGCAATAGTGAATACTATAGTACTGTACGATTCAAGGTTGGTTGAATCTACAGGTTTTACACTTGTGCAGGGAGTTGGTACACCTGACACCCCACCCCCCGAATTGTTCAAAGTTCAGCTGTAGTTATTTACCAACTTGTAGGGGCTGATGTGTAGAAGAGAAGTTTTTCCTTAAGACGTTTTTAAAGCAAATTTTTGCCTATTTTTTACTTTTGCTAGGTTTTGCTTGAATAGTATGATAATGTAGATCTTGATTATAACTGCATTAAAGAAGACAATACTTTGTTATTTTGAAAAGTGAATTTTGTTCTCTTCTAGTCTAATGGATGGGATCCCAACGATATGTTTCGATATAATGAAGAAAATTATGGTGTAGTGTCTACATACGATAGCAGTCTGTCTTCATATACGTAAGTTTTTAAAGCTTGTTTTTGTTTTAGTGCATTTGCCTTTGATTTTCAACCACTCCAGAATTCTTGCCTGGAGAATCCCAGGGACAGGGGAGCCTGATGGGCTGCCATCTATGGGGTTGCACAGAGTCAGACACGACTGAAGCAACTTAGCAGCAGCAGCAGCTTAAATTATGTTGAATAAATGTTCCTGTTAGACTTTTTTTTTTAACTTGTTTTATTTTTTAATATTTATTTATTTGGCTGCTCAGGGTCTTAGTTGCAGCACTTGGGATCTAGTTCCCTCACTAGGGATCGAACCCAGGCCGCCTGCTTTGGGAGCATGGAGTCTTAGCCACTGGACCACCAGTGAAGTCCTCTGTTAGATTTTAAGTTAAACAATTATGTGACTATATATTATTGTTACTTCTTACACTGATAAATTCCCATTAAAATAGGTATTAAATGTAGCTTATTTATACTCTGATTTTTTTGTTCTAAATAAATTTTGTTTTATTTTTGCACTGTAAAAACTAAATTGACAAATGCAGAGGTTATGGGGAAATAGGTAATTTAACCAGTTTTGGAAATGTTATATTACTCTAAGGAAAAAGTAATAAGAAAATTCAAATTCTGATTTATAAGTAGATGACTATAGCTCTTTTTCAGTTTTTACCAGCATTTTAAACAAATGCCTTAATAGTTGATTGTGACAGATATGTAAACTATTACTTTAAAATACACACTTTGCTTTTTCTTTTCATTTGTTTCAGGGTGCCCTTAGAAAGGGATAACTCAGAAGAATTTTTAAAACGAGAAGCAAGGGCAAACCAGTTAGCAGAAGAAATTGAATCAAGTGCCCAGTATAAAGCCCGGGTGGCCCTGGAAAATGATGATAGGAGTGAAGAAGAAAAATACACAGCAGTTCAGAGAAATTCCAGTGAACGTGAGGGCCACAACATAAACACTAGGTATTTAAAGGAAATCATGATGCAGTATTTTGGATACACAACTCAAGGTCTGTGTGAGAAGGTGTATTATTATTATTGTATTTCATCTTCCTTTAACTTAGCTTAGGTAGAGAATGCAAATGGAGTTGGTTTCAGGTTCTGTTAGTGAAAAGATTATAGTACTCTTGGAAAATAGTTTCTGAACATCACCTCTGTGGAGCCAAGTGGTGGATATACAGTGACGAGCAAGCCAAGGTCTGGAAGAGCTTGTTAAAGACAAATGAACAGGTTGGGGGAGGGGTGCATATAACATAATTACAGTTCAGTGTGATTTCCTAGTTTAGAGGTGTGATCAGAGTACTAGGAATATGCAAGTGAAAAGGAACAAGCGTAACCTTGTAGGATCAGAGTATACCTAACAGATGAGGTGATATTTTATGATAGGATAGTAGATCTGTCTGTCACTCACAGAAGCATAAAACAGGAATTCCTTGCATGGTGAAGACAGGTGAAAGAACTTGTCCAACTGAGGAAAAACCTTGTTTCGTATGTCTGGAATACAGGGTGTATATTGACATTGCAGTGGTAGTAGCTGGTGATAGGAACCAAAGGAGTGAGACTCTGTGTGTGTCATGTTAAAGAGCACCTTGTAGGCAGGGTATGGGGTGAACCAACTCTGGTGACATTGAGAACTGGCTGAGACATAGAGGCCAGTTATTGTATTGAAATAGTTCAAGTGTGAGAATGAGACCAGGACCAGTGATAGAAAGGTTAGAAAAACCAGGGGTGATCCTGAGTTTATTTGATAACTAAGCAGATTGGTGGTTGTACTGGTATCAGAGACAGAAAACACCAAGCAAGCTTGAGGGGAGATATAGTGAGTCCATTTGTGCAATTTATTGCATTCGAAGGGCTCACAGATCTTTCATGAATTTATTCATAAATATGTGTTGTGAGAACCACCTGCTACATACCTGGTAGAATAAGATACACATTCTGTCCTAAAGGCACTTGCAGTTTAGGAATCGTGATTTGAATTTAAGTGTTCAGTGAGAGATACTGAGACTGTGAGACTGACAGTGTGGATTTGGGGGATTGATGTGAAAACCATGAAAAACTAATGAACAGCTACAAAGAGAAGAGATCGCAGAGAAAACCAAGGAAGAAGAGTTTCAAGAAGACAGATGATGATTGATAGAAACAGCCATAAGGAGATCAAGTAGGACAAGAATGAATGAATACATGTTTGTTTTATTTTGTCCTTAGGGGGAAAATCTGAGGGAAAAGAAAGGCCAGACCTAGAGCTTAGAGTAAAATGGAAGAAAAGGGTGTCTGGAAGTGAGGCCATTTGGTTTGTTTTTAACCTTTTAATAACAAGCGTTCCCTTCTGCCTAAATTGCTTTTAGATAAGTTTCATTGGTCTGGTATCTATTAGGATAAAATGATTTAGAGGATCTCTCATTTCCAGGGAAAATAAATATATTCCTCCTGGACAAAGAAATAGAGAAGTCATATCCTGGGGAAGTGGGCGTCAGAATTCACCACGTATGGGCCAGCCTGGATCGGGCTCCATGCCATCAAGATCCACCTCTCACACTTCAGATTTCAACCCGAATTCTGGTTCAGACCAAAGAGTAGTTAATGGAGGCAAGTATTTTGACCAAATTTGTCAATCTCATTGATCAAATATATAATTTTCTGAATATTTACAGTTTTACATAGTTGATAAGAGGATGCATACCTTTTAATGATTTCTGTGGAGTAGTTTTCAGTAAATATTTAAAATTTGCCTTTGTGGATATCAAATTAGTAAAATTGTAAAAATTAGTATGTTGTTGGCATATACAGAATTTAACATGATGAAATACTCATGTATTAAGGTAAAATGCTAAATTTAACCAAAGACATTCACTTGGCAAAAAAACACTCCACATATAAAGAAATTGGAAACTGGGTAGGTTCTCAATTTTAAAAACACTGGACGATAAAATTATTTAGACATAGTTTACATGGAAAATCCAAATCTGTGTGAAATGCTCAGTGGTTAATATAAATTCATTTTTATCAACTGTTTGTTTATATATTTATATTCTGCTTACTTCAAGAGGATTTGAGGTACCTTGCAGTACAAGACATGGCCAACAATCATGTGAAGATGGTGGGGAAAAAGTGCTTAAAAAAATAAAAATTCAATATAAAGGCAGATATTATAGTTTAGCTTAACTAAAATATGCAAATTTACATCTTTAGTAGGAAGTTTTTTTGTTTTTTTTTTTTCCTATTCTCCCTCCAGATCTAGGTTAAATATGGCTCATGGGTCATGGCTCTCTCATACAAGTCAGGGACACTGGAAACAGCAGTACCATAGACTATATGGAACTATGGTAATTAAAATATTGATGGTGTATTAGATACTAACCTGGGGGGAACAGTGGGCATTCAATTTTAGGTATTTAAGTTTAGAAAGTTAGACAAATAGAGAACACTAAGTTTCCAATTTCATTTGTTTTCATTGAGTCTTTCTCCAGAATTCCTCTCCAAATGAACACTCTTGAGTATTTTCTATACTTTGTATTGGGGTGAGATTTCTTTGCTCACTGAGTAAAGAATTTTAGTTGTTTATGAACAGAATTTTAAAAGTAAAAAACCTGAAAGGGGCTGGGAAATGTATGATACTCAAGTGTGTGGAACCCTATGGAGAGGAGACCTGGACTGTTTCCTAAGATTAAGGTAAGTGATGTCATGTTACATGTTAGCTGTATTTTGACCTGTGCATATCCCTCAGTGTCAGTTTATTTGGTGATGACTGCTTTGTAGTTGGATTGTTTATTACGCAGTCTCTTAAATGTTTCACTGCATAAGTTATTTAGAAGATACGCCTTCTTTTTCTAACTTGATAAGGTTAAAATATGTTTTTTGAAAAGGCAGTGAATATTAATCTGTCACTCCTGTGACTCTGGAAAATAGTAGAAGTAATGTTCTACTTAAATGTACCTGCTTAATGTGATTTCAAACTCAACCTTATATTCAGGTATAGACTAGAAGAAAACCACAGTTTTAAGAAACTAATATTTTTAATGGGATTATAATAGCTGTTGTTTCAAAAGATAAAACTTTAAATAAATAATTTTATCCCTGAGTTTTGTGATTGATTGTGTGAAATTACCTAGTGTATGTTATTCTCCTTTTAACAATTGATTTTCCAAAAAACAGTTATAGAAGCAGGTGAATAGGCAAAGTCTTAACTGTCTTCTTCAATAGTATGTGTAGATCCTAATTAACCCTTTGGGAACGTGTATTCATTTAAACAGACTTAATTTTAAGGAGGTTAAAGTAAAATGTGAATTTATGTCAGTTAAGTTATGCTAAAACTTATCACAAATCAAATGACTGTCCTCAAAGGGTTAAAATGTACAAGAAATCATTTTTGTCATTTTACTTTTTTTCTGTTTACTTTTTTCCCTCATTTTTTTCTTTAGTTTTTATACTTTCCTTCATATCATTTGTTCTGTCAGGTGTTCCCTGGCCATCGCCTTGCCCATCTCCTTCCTCTCGCCCACCTTCTCGCTACCAGTCAGGTCCCAACTCTCTTCCACCTCGGGCAGCCACCCCTACACGGCCGCCCTCCAGGCCCCCCTCGCGGCCATCCAGACCCCCGTCTCACCCCTCTGCTCATGGTTCTCCAGCTCCTGTCTCTACTATGCCTAAACGCATGTCTTCAGAAGGTACAATACCACAATTTGTTCATGTTTTTGTTTGTCTTTGTTTAACTCCTATGTGAGTTTATAATTACAAAATAGTTTCCTCTTCATTATTTAATAACCTATAATTTCTGTGTTTTAACTTTAGTTTATTAAAACTATTTCTATTAACCTTTTGTTTATTAGAAATTTGATAAATGCTGTATAAAGCTATGAACTATCCTGAATTGTGAGAATGGGGGTTTGTCTCTGCCTGGTAACGATGCTCTTTTACAGCCCAGGGTCTTCTCCCTCCCACTTTACAGTGTACACAGTGGTTAATGGTAAACAGTGAACCTTCTTCATACTAGTGAATCTGCTTGTTGACATTAGGTAGGAGTGGTGGTTTAATGGTCCTTTTTGAGAGGGACATTGCATATGGCTGCCTTGATATGTTTACCCTTAAATTACAATATAGAGTTTGATTTTGTGTTTGGGATTTTTTTTTTAAATTTTGTAATATTTTGTAGTGAAAGTCTTTAGAGGAAATTCTTAATCTAAGATAAAATTGTTACTGTAGAAAACAATGTATGAATCTTTAGGGGTTTTTTGTTTTGTTTTTGTTTACCCTATGAAAAGAAAAAACAGAATAAAATCCTATAATTCTCATTCATTGTAATTACAGTTGATATCGCTTATATTGAGACTAATACAGCTTTCTGGCAGAAAATGCTTCCCTGGAGAAAACTGTATTGGCTGCTTTTTAATAAATTGTTGCTGTCCAGGCAGCGAGGTCATGTGATCTTGACTGAAGCAGCTAACCTTGAACAACATGTTAGGCTGATTTTCAAGGTGACTTCCTTACTCAAGTGCCTATGATGGTGGCCTGTAAATGAGAAGTTAAATTCTGTTGACATATTTTGTTGTGGTCTGTTATTTGTGTAAGTGATGTTCATATCATGAGAATGTGTTAGATAAAATTCACATTACTGAATGTGAGCTTGTTCACCACTGTTAGATGTACAGATTCACATAAAAGTTTACCTTTTGCATGTTCAGGGAGGCTACATTATTCAGTTTTTCTTTTTAACTAATTAGAATTAGTGTTTTCTAGTCATATAGTTAGGTGACACTGAAGCATTTTTAAAATGTGAACCTCAAAATAAAACTATGAAATACAATGGTTTTCTGTGTTTAGAATAAATTTTCTTTCTATAAGTATTTCACATCTTGCCAAAAACTGAACTTTTTAAAGTTAGTTTGATTTCACTGAGCTGCGTCAGCCATCTTTCTTGGTCTTTTCCTGTAAAAGGATGTAAAAAATATGTATGAATATTTAAATACCCAGTTCTTAACTCATCTTCAATATAAATTATATCTCCAGTTAAAAATTATAGTAACACTCTTTGTAAGACTGTGCTCATGATTGTATTCCTATTGAGGACACAAATTAATTTGACATCCTAAAGAGTTTGGCAAGGGACTTACCTGATGGCCCAGTGGTTAAGACTCTGGTTTCCACTGCAGGAGGTACAGGTTCGATCCCTGGTCAGGAAACTAAGATCTCACACTCCAACGTAGCATGGGCAAAAAAAAAAAAAAAAAAAGAAGGTGAGAAGCATTGGCTTTGGCATTAAGAATGAGTTTGCCAAGTGTTACCACTGTCAGGTTTCTGTTGTAAGAGTCATTGTATTCACTGTTTTCACCTGACACTTTTGCTTCAATGCATAGTAGACTTCTTTATAAACAGAAATCACTAATGTGACAATTGATTGATGTGGGATTTTGATGATTCATATAGTGCAAATTTCTTCCCCAGATGTAAATTACTCTAGTATACAAACCAGTGCCTTAGCCATAGAAGTTTCAGTTCACAGCCTGTTTAGTCTGAGACACTCTACAGGTGAGGACTGTTTTTTGTTTTTGTTTTTGTTTTAGCTACTACAAAGGTGTATCAAAGTAGTTTTTTGTTCAGTAATTTTTTTTTCCTAGTCTTAGAAGTAATACAGCAAATTTGAGGGAGAAAGCTAAAAGTGTATGTTAAAAATTTATTTCATCATATAGCTATAACTTTATTAACATTTTGTCATACTTATTTTTATATACCTACAAATAATGGATATAGATTAAACAAATTGCTAAGATCTTTGAAGAGCTGTGACATCTTATTTGATTTCTTACCACCAACTGCATCCTTCCCTTTTTTTAAAAAAATAAAAGGGAACAAAATAAAATTTATTTATAAAATTTTATGGCATTCCACAAAATAATTCTGAAAAAGTATGGCCAAAAATATGTATGGTGCTTATTTTCTTTTTTTAAACCAAGATGGAATGAAAGAGAAAGTGGGAGAATATGTGTGTGTGTGAGGGAAAGGGAGGAAGGGAAAGAGAAAGAATGGGCTGTGTGTATTTAGCAGAAAAGTAGTACTGATGGACATTGTGGCATTTATGTGATGTTCACTGTTCCTTTCTTAGGGCCTCCAAGGATGTCCCCAAAGGCCCAGCGACACCCTCGAAATCACAGAGTTTCTGCTGGGAGGGGTTCCATTTCCAGTGGCCTAGAATTTGTATCCCATACCCCACCAAGTGAAGCAGCTGCTCCTCCAACAGCAAGGACCAGTCCTGCAGGGGGCACATGGTCATCCGTGGTCAGCGGAGGTAGGTGACACTTGGCTTGGAGTGTAATAACAGTGTTCATTTTGTTATTCTACTGGATGTGAAAAGGGCTGAGCTTGAGCTCTATGTGAGGAAGTCTATGTGTATAAAAAATAGTGGAGTAACCAGGAATTGAGAAAACTATTTTTATTTTGGGCTCTACCAGTTATTCACCATATGTTAAGGGCAAATCATGTGATCATCCTGAATTTCAGTTTTCTCAGTGAGTAAAGTAATTTTTCCCTAGTCTATTCTCTGATTTTAGGTGAGATTCATATGGGGTTCATAAATATGAATATACTTTATAGTTTTATAAAGTTCCACTCAAATGGAAGGCAAATATAGTACATAAACAACATTTGGAGGGATCATATTTCATGTCTTCTTAGCAGCCTTGTTCATTGATTCTTTCACAGACATTTATTAATATTTTGGGCTTACAGTGCTATGTATTTCTTTCCCCCACCCCCCATTCTTCCCATACATTTTTGTTGATATCCTCGTTTATACCAGGCAATATTCTGGGCCTAGGTCCTGTGGGTTTCTTTAGTATCTATATATGGCACTAATTCCTGACCATATTTCACTTGTAAGGAATAACAAACACAGGAGCCCAAATTTTCTGTGATTAGCCCGAAGAATGTGCTGATGGAAGCTATCAAAGTGTAAAAAATATACTTTGACAGGATCTTAGAATTAGGTTAAAACTGCTTTTGCTACTTAATGTATTGCTTCCATGATAACTAGAGTTTGAGCATGTAATGATTGTGTGTTTTTTGGTCATAAACTCTGTTAATCAATGCATGGGACTTTTAAAAGAAAAAAAATCTTTAAACAAACAAAAATATACCCAACTCCATTAAATATCTTTAGTTAATACACATTGCTCACCTTCATATATAATTTTAGGTTTAAGTTTACTGTAAATTCCTTTTAATTTTCTATTTTCTTATTTGGTCTTCAATTACAAGGAAATAATTAACAAAAAAATAGAATTTCTAAAATATTTATTTCTTCAGTGTATCATTATTTGACATTACTCAGATGACCCAGAAATGAATTTTGAAAGTAACAGCATTATAGAAGTGAAAGAGTAAAATCACAGTTGTTAAGAGATATGCACAAAATGGTGTTAGAGTTTACTCTATATTAATTAGAAAAAAGGTAGTTGTTAAGTAATACTTTCTTCCATGATCCTTTTGACATAAAAAAGTAAAGAACCACTAAAGTGAAATAAATTGAACCGTTTTCTCTAGATCTTTGGAATCTGAATAGGTTTGTAATGAAACATGAAACCTGTTAGATACTTATTTCAAAGTCACTGAAATATGAACCCCACCTTGGATTATCTGTCTCAGCTAAAGTGAGTTCCTGATCTCCTTAATTACTGCAACATGAATTTTGATGTGTTAAGGAGTATATAGGATTGGCTGCAAACTGCTGAAAGATGTTCAAGTTTATTATTTGAAGGAGGAACAAAGAAGTCTACTTCTTAAGGATCCCCCCAACACCTTCCTACTTTAAAGAGACAGTCTTACTTTTTAGTAGAGAGTGTTGTTATTTTTATCCTAAAAAGTAGCATTTTTCCTGCCTTAGAAATCCAGTTTCTAAATTCATTTCAAATACTTTGTTTTAAAATTAATATATTTAGTTAGAAAACTACTGTTGGACATAGGTATTAGTAATAATTGCTTTCATTTTTGAGATATTTGTTGTCTCCATCATCACCTCTATTCCTGAGACTTTGGAAAAGAAAACAGAATGATGGGATAAAGAGTAATTGGGGGAGGAGGTCAGATAGAACTCTTTTACCTAGACCTTCAGAGACACTGTTTTGAAGAAGTGACATTTAGCTTGAGAATATAATGGGTAACTTTTCTCTTTCTTGTAGTTCCAAGATTATCCCCTAAAACTCACAGACCCAGGTCTCCCAGACAGAATAGTATTGGAAATACTCCTAGTGGGCCAGTTCTTGCTTCTCCCCAAGCTGGTATTATCCCAGCTGAAGCTGTTGCTATGCCTGTACCAGCTGCATCTCCTACACCTGCCAGTCCTGCATCCAACAGAGCTGTTACCCCATCTCTTGAGGGTATGTAAGAAAGGGCTTCCAGATCCACAGTATCTTTTATGAAGTTGTGTGTTAGAGGTTTAACAGTTTACGAAAAGTGTCTGTGTTGTTTTATTCTTAGGTATGTATTTGAGAGTGACTTCCTGGTAGCTCAGTAGGAAAGAACCCGCCTGTCAGTGTAGGAGATACGGATTCGATCCCTGGATCGGGAAGATCCCCTGGAGAAGGAAATGGCAACCCACTTCAGTATTCTTGCCTGAAGAATCCCTTGGATGGAGGAGCCTGGCAGGCGGGGATCCATGGGGTCTCAAAAGAGTCAGACATGACTTAGCGACTAAACAAGAACAACAGTGTATTTGAGGGCACATTTAAAATTTTATATAAATGCAGTTAGTTGTTTAAGTAATACTACTAATCTCATCTGTTATTCTTCAATGTGTGTTGTTAAGATAGTTTACATTCCTGGGTAGTAAATATCGATATAATTAAGTTCATGTTTCTATGTCTGCAAAGTTGGAAAGCCTCTATTTAAATGGAAATGTTCTTTTGTAAAAACAAAAAGGATCAAAATTGTTGAATATTTTCTCATTTTACTTTTATAGCTTTTATCTAACTTTGAGTTTTTGTAAAATATCATTTTCTAGCTAAAGATTCCAGGCTTCAAGATCAGAGGCAAAACTCTCCTGCAGGGAATAAAGAAAATATGAAGCCCAGTGAGACATCATCCAGCTTCTCAAAAGCTGAAAATAAAGGTTAGAGCTTTAAAAAGTCTTTAGAAATAAGAGAGAATATGTTTTAATCTCATGTCCAGTATTGAGTATTTTTTGGTCAATACTTTTTCTTAGGATTGTACATATTTAAATGTGTAATTTAACATGTCAAAATCTATAATTAATATGTTGAGTTTTTTAATTATTTTAATAGTAGAATTTATTTTCATTTCTAGCATCCTATCCTAAAAGAATTTTAAGTTAGATCCAGATTTATTTCTAATCTTTAGCTTAAAATTATTTTAGATCTAACACTTCCTTAATTTTGCAGGTATATCACCAATTGTTTCTGAACATAGAAAACAGATTGATGATTTAAAGAAATTTAAGAATGATTTTAGGGTAAGTATAGTATTGACTAATGAATTAGAATTTAAGAAAAAATTTTTAAATGTACTAAAAAATGCATTATATATATACCCAGAATAATCAAACCATGTTTATAGAAAGCTAAACATTCTCATAGTTGTCTTTGCCTATGCTTTATGTGAGGTAATTAAAATCATGAGATTTGATAAGAACAACAGATACTAAATGAAAGAGAATGTACTTCTGATGTTGGAAGTCAACATAAGTTGTTATTTGATACTCATTTGATTATATTATTTGATGACAATTGGACCCTGGTTGCAGATTTATACTCGTGCACAAATGGATTGTGATAGACATCTTTCTGCAGTATCATTTCTCTAAAGACTTGCTGGATCTGATCTCTCCTAGATGACTGTTCATTCTTTTGCCTAGCATTTACTCTAACATACTGTACATATCAAGGTGTATTTTGAGACCAAATCAAGAAATCATCCTGAAACATCATGTTAATGGGGAAAAATCTGATTAATTCAGCCCCCTTTTTTTTCAGAGGCTGATAAAAGTTGAATGGATCAAAGGCAAAACCAGCCTTTTCCTAGCCTGTGTTCTGGCTTCCTAAAAATTTAAGTTTTTGCCAGTAGCATCATTCCTAACTTACTGGCACCATTCAAAATATTAAATTTAAATATTACTTCATACTTTTAACACATTTATTCTACTTTAATGCTCTTAACAGTTGTGAATTTAGTTTTTTAAGCTATAGTTAATGCATAGACACAATACAAAGAAAAATGACTGACTGCCCAGATGCCCACTACCAGCTTGATGTGTCAAGCATTCCAACAAACAGTCTCCTGTGTAGTTGCCCTCCTCAGCTGCATCTCCTGCCTAGTGAAGGGTTTCTTTCCTTGTGGTTCTTTACACTGCATGTGAATACATCCCTAAACCACAGATGGTATTATTTTGTTTAATCTTCAGTTTGATATAAATGTTATGTCCTTGCCCATTTACTTGTATTTTGTCAGTATTTTTTTTTTTTTACAGTCAGTCCTTCATTCTCTTCTTATAGTACACTTGCATGAATTTATTATGTTATGAAGGAAAGAAAATTTTTACTTTGAAGTATATGAGATAGTACTTTTTTTTAACAGTTTTATTAAAGTATAATTTATATATCATACAATTTATCCATTTAAAATATACAGTTTAGTGGGTTTTGGTATATTCACACAGTTTATACAACCATCACATAAGCCCTTAGCAGTCAGTGCTCATTTGCTTTCAAACACTTCCACCCCCTCCCACGCCCGTACCCCCCAGTAACCACTGATCTTTTTCTTCATGGATTGCCTCTTCTGGACACTTCATGTGCATGGAACCATGCAATAAATGGCCTTTTTGTGAGTGGCTTTTTCACTTACCATCATGTTTTCAAGATTTGTCCATGTAACCTATGTTAGTACTTCAATACTTTTATGAATAATATTCCATTGTGTGGATAGATCATATTTTATTTATTCATTTATCATCAGTTGATGTGTCTTTGGGTTCTTTTTGACTATAGTGAATAATGCTGCTGTGAATATTAGTATACAGTTTTTGTGTGACCATATGTTTTCATTTCTCCTGAGTATATACCTAAGAGTGGAATTTCTGTTTTGTCTGGTACCTCTGTCCTTCACCTTTTGAGGAAAACTTGATTCTTCGCCAAAGCAGCTGCACTATGTTACATTCCCACCGGTAGTATATGAGGGTTCCTGTTTCTCCACATCTTTACCAACACTTGTTACTATTTGTTGTTTTGATTGTGGTTTTGACTTGCATTTTTCTGACAGCTGATGCTATTGAGCATCTTTTTATATATGTGTTGATTGCTCATTTGTATGTCTTCTTTGGAGAAATGTTTATTCAGATCTTTGCCCATTTTAAAAATTGAGTTATCTTTTTATTGAATTGTGAAAGTTCTCTGTTTATTCTGTGTACAAGTCTTGCATCAGATATAGGGTTTGCAATTTCTTCCTTTCTGTGGGTTGTCTGTTCACTTTCTTGATATTGACCCTTGAAGCACAAAATTTATAATTTTGATGCAGTCCAATTCATCTTGTTTTTTTTCTTCTGTTCCTTGTGCTTTTGTTGTCATATCTAATAAACCATTGCCTAATCTATAGTCATAAAGATTTACTGTTTTCTTCTAAAAGTGTCACTTAGAGCTGGATTCCATTTTGAGTTAATTTTTTAAGTTGAAGTGTAGCTGATTTACAGTGTTGTGTTAGTTTCAGGTGTATAGCAAAGTGGTTCAGTTCCATATGTGTGTATTCTTTCTCAGATTCTTTTCCATTGTAAGTTATTACTTGATACTGAATGTAGTTCCCTGTGCCTTACAGTAGTTCCATGTATTTTTTATATTTCATTTTTGTAGCATTATATCTGTTAATCTCAAACTCCTTATATATCCCCTCCCTTCCCCTTTTATAACAATGAGTTATTTTCTGTGCATTTATTTCTGTAATATAAGTATGTTTGTTTGTGTTGTTTTTTTAGATTCCATGTCATATATTTACCTTTTTCTGCCTGACTTACTTCACTTAGTATGATAATCTCTAGGTCCAGCCATGTTGCAAATAATACAAATGACATATTCATCTTTTATGGCTGATTGTGTGTGTATACACAGCACACATGTTTATCCAAATGACATATTCTTCTTTTATGGCTGATTGTGTGTGTATACACAGCACACATCTTTATCCATTCATGTGTTGATGTGTATATCTAGGTCACTTATGTGTCGTGGTTATTGTAAATAGTGCTGCTGATGAACATTGGGGTGTACATATCTTTTTGAATTAGAGTTTTTATCTTTTCTGGATACATACCCAGGAGTAGGATTGCTGGTTCATATCGTAACTCAATTTTGGTTTTTTTAAGGAACCTCCATACTGTTCTCCATAGTGGCTGCACCAATTTATATTTTGAGTGATTTTTAAAACATAGTTTTGATAGGGTTTCAAATTCAGTCTTTTACCAATGGATATCACTTGTCCCAGCACCATCTTTTGAAAAGACATTGAATTAGATTGAATTGAAGTGACTTTGCACCTTTGCTGAAAATCATTTAACCACAAAGTTGGGAGTGTATAGTTATACTCACTTTTCCTGCATAGATCTTGATATGTCTGTCCTTTTTGCCAGTACCATACCGTCTATACTAGTGTTAGTGTATTTTTTTAAGTTTATTGTTTCTTCATTTAATAGAAAACATTTTGGCTCTTCATATTATCAGTTCACAACTTTCTATAAACCTTTAATACTTGACTCTTTAAAGTTCTGTGTAGTTTCAGCTTTAGAACTTATTTCTTTGGGACTTCTCAATATTTTGGGGGACCTGAAAATTCAAAAGCATTATTGAGTCTCTTATAAATAACTGTCTGGTCTGTAAGTGAATACTAGAAAGCAAAGAAATGATTGTAAAAGAATGTTTGAGGATGGGCTTTATAATTATCTTTAGATAAAGGAATGTTATTAGTTTAACTATTATTTCCTATGTATCAGAGACTGTTCTAAGAGCTTATGTAATAAATCCTTTATTGTCATCATTTTGAAGCAGGTTCTGTGTGTTTCTGAAATGTGTATATCAGGAAACTGAGGCAAAGATAAATTAACTTACCCGCATGTCACATGGCTAATAAGATAGGGCTCACCATCTGTGTGTTTCATCCTCCAGCAGTGGTTTGGACAGTAGCTAATGCATTCTGTGTGCTGCAGTGTTCAATGAATGAATCATCATAGCCACTCTCATGGTGTGCACATGGCCATAAACTATGATGGTTCACAAAATCTGTGGTCCTTCACTCAGACAGAAATAGGAGTATCCTACAGTTCTGGGGCCCCTCTGCTCAGAGTGCCATCAAGAAGCTCTAATATAGCTCAGTGCAGGGTGCTGATAGCTTTATTTGTGTAAAAGAATTGCTAATAATTCAATCTGTTACAGCTTAATGGTGTGGATTTTGGAGATAAGTATATGATCTATGTTTATATCTTGTCCTCAGTACAACATTGAGGCATGTTATCTAGATTCCCCTGAGCCCAAATGGGATAATTGTAGAACCTACTTCATTGTGTTCTTGTGAGAATTAATGAGATACTGCCTATAAACGGTTTTAATACCGTTCTTGACTCATAGTATATACTCAGTAAATATTAATTATTACCAAAATATAGATAAAGCAAAATTACACTGGCAACCATGGGTTTTTTACTGAGTCACATAAGAATTTTACTTTTCCTATAAAATACCCATTGTCCAAAGCAATCTACAGATTCAGTGCAATCCTATCAAAATTCCAATGGATTTTTTTCACAGAAAAAACACAAAAGTAGAAATTGTATGGAATCACAAAAGACCCTGAATAACCAAAGAAATCTCTAGAAAAAACAAGCTAGAAGTATCACGCTCTCAGATTTCAAACTATTGCAAACGTATAGCCTTGGTAAAACATTAAGTACCTGTATTGTGACTTAAATTCTGACTGTGTCCAAATGTTGTTATCACTTTCTGCCTTCAACTACTTGAGGCTCTGTAACTATATTAGTGATGCAGTGAAACTTGAGAAGTCCCTGAGATGTGTGGTACTGCTTGCCAGGACACCAAGGCTCCCAGTAGTGAGATTTTGACGTTGGTCTGCCTTTCTTGAGGCTCAGGAGATAGTTTGTCCCTCTCTAGTCTTACAGCCTCTTTTTCTGTGCAGTTGCTCTTTAGCTTATTCTTACTGCCTTGGGCTGTTGCTTGGATTTATTCTCATTTCCACCATTGGGACCTAATGATTCCCTTTTCCTTTTCTTTCCCTTCAGCTATCCCTGTTTTCTTTCTTCTGTGGAGTAGGGCATCTTAAGTCATTATCAGACAATAGTAGCAATGCTTGCTTCTAGTCTGCAAACTTAAAAACCCCATCACATATGTTACCAACGTGTTTGTCTTCGGCTCTTGTTGTTGGTGCTTCTGTTTTGTGGTTTCCTATACCTTATAGGTTATAAAGTCTTAACTGACCTGCATGTCTAGTCAGGTCTCCCTCTGAATCCACTTACTTCAGAATTTCCAACCCACCACTTCTCAAAGTCAAGCCCAGGTCTTAGTCCAACATGCATAACAAGTCTCTCTACACCCTTACTCAGCTTCCTCCAGTTCATTTTCCACAGGGCTGCTACACTTATCTTTGTAAACTGTAAATCTTGCTTAAAATTCTTCAGTGACTTCTGATTATCCTGAGAATTAAAAGCTAGAATCCTGAGCATAGCTTTCAAGTCCTTTTATCATCTTGTTCCTCTTGGGTGAGCTTATCGTTTCTTGACTCACTTTGTGTCCATTCTTGCTGCAGTTACCAGTACTTTTCTATTTCACATAGGGCCATCTTCTTCCTTTCCTTTGGGTCTTTAAACGTGCAGTTTCTTTTCTTTTACTTAGTGTATTACTCCCTTTTTGAAACTCTCCCCAAACCCCTAATATCTTTGCCACTTTAGATGACATTTTCATTGAGAAGCCTTCTCTTTCCATGAGTTGCTTTTTCCTCTGGAATCCCCATTTACGCTAGTTGGTTAGTGTCTGATCTCATCCAGATGGAAAGCTTTGGGAGGATAGGAACTATTCCAGCACACACAATTTCTGACACATGGTATGCACTCAGTACAGAGTTTTCAGGCTAGGACATTTGAGTGCTCACATGACTATAGTTAGGTTGTATAGACATTTCATTATTGTTGCCTTATAATGAAAACATTACTTGTAAAGTATGAACAGAACGTTACTCAGAATATTTCATGCTTACCAATACTAGTTTGTGCTCACGGGAAAAAAAATGATTACTAGAGTTATTTAAAATATTTAAGTATAATTATTTCCTTTATTTAGTTACAGCCAAGTTCTACTTCTGAATCTATGGATCAGCTGCTAAACAAAAATAGAGAGGGAGAAAAATCAAGAGATTTGATCAAAGACAAAATTGAACCAAATGCTAAGGATTCTTTCATTGAAAATAGCAGCAACTGCACCAGTGGCAGCAGCAAGCCGAGCAGCCCCAGCATTTCCCCTTCAGTCCTCAGTAACACGGAGCACAAGAGGGGACCTGAGGTCACATCCCAAGGGGTTCAGACTTCCAGTCCAGGATGTAAACAAGAGAAAGAAGATAAAGAGGAGAAGAAAGACGCAGCTGAGTGAGTAAACCTGGAATTTAGCACACCCTTTTGCTTCACTTTCCCTTAACGTGTCCAGGACCTTCCAACTCCAGAATTTATCTAGACTTTTAGACTGCTTTATATGTAACCCTCAACTTAAATACAACTGGTCTTAACAAATAACATTTTAAGTCAGTTAAGTCATTGCACCCTATACTCTTCTTCCCTCCTCCCATGTTTTTCCATCCCTTGGCAAAAAAAAAAAAACAACTCTATGCATAAATTAAGCATGGCTAATTTGTAAATATACAGGGAGTTGGAAAATTACTGGGTTTGGGACTGATATCCCCTGTATGCTAGTCAGTACCCACCTCCTTGCTGTGTTGCTAGAGCTAAGAACTGCCACTGCCAAGAAGAGAGAAAATTCTGGTGCCCCTTATCAATTAAGTGGGGCTTTTGTGGGCCAGTCTTAGAATCTAATCACACCACCATTGGCTGATTTGTTCTGCATTCCCTACAACGCTGTTAAACAGCTGAACTTTTGGAATGCAGCTTGTTGATACGTCAGGGAGCACTTATTCTTGATTTGAGGCAAAAGTTTTTATTATAGTTATGATTTTTCCCAAGATACTTTGTATAGGAAACACTGTCACAGAAAAAAATTACTACATATTAGAGACTTGATATATTAAGGATTGCTTTTAAATATATTTTAGAAGGGGCTACTGTCTTCAGGTTGTTTTTGTTGGTTGCTCAAAAGCTTTGCATATTTCACTTTTTAAAAAATTGTCTTTTTTTGACTAGCAATTACCAGATTAAGCAGTGGGAAGTATGTATGTGTGTGTTTTAAGGAAGAGAATGATCTCCTAGTGAGAATTACTTAAATTTAGCAGTTTTTAAAAAGCTGTCAGGTATAAAAGACTATAGTGGCATAAGTTCCATGCAGATTTCACTGGCCTTTATTTTTTTCTGGTGTAGGCAAGTGAGGAAATCAACGTTGAATCCCAATGCAAAGGAGTTCAACCCTCGTTCCTTTTCTCAGGTAAGTTTCTCTCTCTCTTTGTAGTAAATCTAGTCTCTTAAAAAAAAAAAAAAAATTAGTAGTAGTAATACGTCTTTTTCCATACCTGCCATCTAAATTCAGTTACAGTATGCTGAAACAACTTCTAGTTAAAGTTCCTTTTTCTTATGTGGTAATTAATATATATTTTTGAACCATAAGAAAAAAATCTAGTTTTATCAATTAATAATGTAGTCTGAGGCAAATTTTTTAATCTTTCTGACTCAGAATTTGAAGATGGTTGGCCTGCTAGGCTCTCAGGTTCATTGATATACTGTTGTTATTTTACTGACTTTGAAAGATACGTTTTTTAAAAGATTAATTTTTAAAAACACTTTTTTCCAAAACACTTAAAGATATCACTATTTTTAATAGCATTGTTGATTAATTGATATAACATTTACATTAACTTTCTACCAAGTATTTCTTTTTTTTATTTGAAACACTTGCAGGTTTATTTTCTCTGAGATAACTTTCATTAAGAGATACTAACTAACACTGAGTAAAACTGAGAAAGATGGGGAAACCAGTCCTCAGATTGCAGTAATATTTACCTTTTCACCTTAAGATAGTTGATTTTTGTTTTTGTAGCCAAAGCCTTCTACCACCCCAACTTCGCCTCGTCCTCAAGCACAACCTAGCCCATCTATGGTGGGTCATCAGCAGCCAACTCCAGTTTATACTCAGCCTGTTTGTTTTGCACCAAATATGATGTATCCGGTCCCTGTGAGCCCGGGCGTGCAAGTGAGTCATAGAATTTGACTTGTTCATTTATCCTCTGTAAGTTATTTATGTTTGACACCAAGTGTTCTGTAGGTGCGCAGTGACTTGCAGTGATGGTGTAACAGAGATATTTAAAAGTGGAGCCATGAGACTTCCCTGGGGGTCCATTGGTTAGACCTCTGTGCTTCCACTGCAAGGGACCTGGGTTTGATCCCTGGTCAGGGAACTAAGGTGCTTCCCTGATGGCTCAGACAGTAAAAAATTCTCCTGCAATAAGGGAGACTAGGGTTCAATCCCTGGGTTGGGAAGATCCCCTGGAGGAGGGTATGGCAGCCCACTCCAGTATTCTTGCCTGGAGAATCCCCATGTACAGAGGAGCCTAGTAGACTGCAGTCCGTGGGGTCGCAGAGTCAGACATGACTGAGCAACTAAGCACACACACAGGGAACTAAAGTCCCACATGCTGTGTGGTGAGTCACCCTCTCCCCCCCACCCCCCCAATTTTTCTCTAAAAAGTGGAGGCATGCAGTGTGGAATATTGTTGGTATAAGGACCTAACTATGAAAATGTTTTCTGGTCAGAAAGATGATTTAGATTTACTGTAGTTCAGGATTTGTCCTTTTAGCTGTGGGTGTGACTTTATCTTTTTAATGACTATTAAGAATCAGAAAACTTTAGAGCTAGCTCTCTAGTAATATACAACTAAGAGAAAGTGGTAAGATACATTCCTAATATCTTGAGAGCTTAATCTTCATTTTCTTTTTATTTCCTTAAGCCTCTGTATCCTATACCTATGACGCCCATGCCAGTCAATCAAGCCAAGACATATAGAGCAGGTAAAGGTGAGAATAATCCTGCCTGTGTTTGCTTGTAGTCTGCATGCTGCATGAATGAAATAACTCATTTTATAATGAGTGAATATCTGTGGTTCAGTTTTGACTTTTCATAAAACTTCATTGACTTTTGGATGTTCAACATTACATCAGGTATTTAAATGGATTTTTATGAACAAAAACGGGACGAGAAATACTCACAAGTTGTGAATTTCAAGATCCTCTTCACAAAAAATAATTTTGAATTTTGAAATATTCAATGTTAAATATGTAAAGATGGTTTGCTGAATTAACTGTTTGCTCACATTCTTATATAATATGTAATTTCTCCAAAAAATTTAAAATTTCTTTGTGAGCAGAGATGGCTCACTTCAGAAATTGTCAAAATGCTATTAGAGAAATGTTTCCTCATCTTTAAAATGAGAGTGTTGCATGATCTAGTACTCTGTGTTTGTGCAGAAGAGACTTCATTGAAAAAAAACACATACTTATCTTAAAGAGAAATACTTTAATGTTGAAAAACATTAAAGGGTTCCCCCTTTTGCCATTTAGGTAATTAAGAGCAGTCGTTTCTTCATTTTATTGAGAATAGAAAGTAGAATGGTTTGTATAATAAAGTCACTTCTCAGTGCCCAGTAATTACCTCCATCACAAAAATTTCACTTTTTTCCCCCATTATAGTTTATTGCAAGAGACTGGCTTTGGTTCCCTATGCTATATAGTAGGGCATTGTTGTTTGTTTGTTTAATATATAATAGTTTGTATCTGCCAGTCCCAAGCCCCTAATTTATTCTGCCATCTCCACCACTCTCCCACCACTTTCCTCTTCAGTCGTCAATAAGTTTGTTTTCTGTCTGAGTCTGTTTGTTTTGTAGATAAGTTCATTTGTGTCGTTACATTAGACTCTCGTATGTGATATCATAAATGTCCTTCTCTGACTTCACTGTTAGTATGATAATCTCTAGATTCATCCATGTTACCACAAATAGCATTATTTCATTCTTTTTTATAGCTGAGTAGTATTCTATTGCATATGCATAATATTTTCTTTATTCATTCACTCTTTATCAAAACACTCTTTATCCACCTGTTCTTGGACATTGAAGTTACTTCTGAGACTTTCCTGGCTGTACATTGGTTTAAAACTTGTGCTTTCACTACCATGACTCTGGGTTCAGTCCCTGGTTGGGGAACTAAGATTCCACATGCCATGCACGTGGCATGACCAGATAGATAGGTAGTAGCTCTTGTTTTCCGTCCTTAATAAAATGCTACAGTGAACATTAAGGTACATGTATCTTTTTGAATTAGAGTTTTCTTCAGATATATGCCCAAGATTGGGACTGTTGGATCATTTGGTAACTTTAAAAATTTTCACTTCTTAAATTAATAAGCTTTCCTCAGTGTTGGAAGCATGTTTTGTGCCTGTTAGTAATTAAAATTCTGTTTTTAAAAAAACATGTATGAGGGGAAATTGCCTGGTGGTCCATTGCTTAGTTAGGACTTGGCGCTTTCAGTGGCAGGGCCTGGGTTCAATCCCTGGCTTGGGAACTGAGATCTGGCAAGCCTCACAAAGCAGCCAAAAAAAACAGAATATATGATAGCCTTTGTCTTTCCTTTAGAACACTGGAACCTATTGGAAGAATTCTACCTTAGATCATTTAAAGTTATCTTGTGGGTTAATCTTATTCTGAGGGCCTGCTGTTTCATTTCTACACACTTTGGGTGTATCATATTAAAAATATGGATATTTTTATTAGGTAGCCAGAGTGCCATTATCACACTTTATAAAAATAAACTAATTCCTTTTTATCATCTAATAACCATCATAATAAGATTACCCTGATTGAGACAGGAATATATTTTTATAGTTGGTTTGTTTTGAGTGTGGATCAAAATAAGATCTTCACATTATTACATTGGTTACACGTCTTTGTTTTCCCCTATTTTTACCCCTGCTGTTGCTTTGTGACAGAAACCGATTGTTACGTAGTATATCATATATTCTAGATTTCTCTCTTCTTGTGATGTCATTGATTACATTCAGGTGTAACTTTTATGGGAAGAGATAAGAATACTTGATAGACTGGGCATACACACTGAGGAAACCAGAATTGAAAGAGACATGTGTATCCCAGTGTTCATCGCAGCACTGTTTATAATAGCCAGGACGTGGAAGCAACCTAGATGTCATCAGCAGATGAATGGATAAGAAAGCTGTGTTACATATACACAATGGAGTATTACTCAGCCATTAAAAAGAATACATTTGAATCAGTTCTAGTGAGGTGGATGAAACTGGAGCCTATTATACAGAGTGAAGTAAGCCAGGAAGAAAGACACCAATATAGTATACTAACGCATATATATGGAATTTAGAAAGATGGTAACGATAACCCTGTATGCGAGACAGCAAAAGAGACACAGATATATAGAACAGTCTTTTGGACTTTGTGGGAGAGGGAGAGGGTGGGATGATTTGGGAGAATGGCATTGAAACATGTATAATATCATATATGAAACAAATCGCCAGTCCAGATTTGATGCAGGATACAGAATGCTTGGGGCTGGTGCACTGGGATGACCCAGAGAGTTGGTACGGGGAGGGAGGTGGGAAGGGGGTTCAGGATGGGGAACACGTGTACACCCGTGGCAGATTCATGTTGATGTATCGCAAAACCAATACAATATTGTAATTAGCCTCCAATTAAAATAAATAAATTTATATTTAAAAAAAGAATACTTGATAGATATTTGTGAGTGCTCTATGTTGGATCATTTAAGAGGTATAGTATCTGGTCCTACTTTGAATTATGGTCAGATTTATTAAAGGCTCAAGTGGTGATAGCCTGATCCTCCCCTCTCCAATTGTAAAGTTTTCTGTCAAGTCTGTCATCTTATTTATTGATGATTGATACTTAACAGCATCTTTTCATTAGGGCTGTGTGCTGTCTTGTCCAACTCTTTGTGACTCTATGGACTATAGCCCTCGAGGCTCCTCTGTCCATGGTATTTTCCAGACAAGGATACTGGAGGGGGTTGCCATGCCCTCCTCCAGGGAATCTTCCTGACCCAGGGATCAAACCTGCAGTTCTTAGGTCTCCTTTATTGGCAGATGGGCTTTTTATCACTAGCGCCATCTGAGAAGCCTCTTCTTTAGAGCTGTGGTTCTCAAATTCTAGTGTACATTAGAATCACTTGGAGAGTTGGTTTAAAAAAAAAAACACCAATTGCTTGGGCCTATCCCCAGAATTTCCAGTTCAGTAGATTTGGGGCATAGCCTGAGAATTTACTTTTCTAGTGCAATTTATTAAAAAAACAAAAACACAATTCCCCAGTGATATTGTTGGTACAGGACCATACTTTGGAAATCACTTTAATTAGGAGTTTGAAAACAGTGATTTCTGAATTTCTAGCATTGCTTCTCCACTTACTAGCTAGAATCATTCAGTAAGGGACTTCTTTTTAACCAGGGCTGTTTGGGTATCTTGAAATAGTTTGTACAGAAAAGTTATGAATACATGTAAAATTTTATATATTGTTAATATATATGTATTATATATATTCTTGTATAATTTTTTACATATCCATTGTATTTCAATTAATTTTTTTTTTTTCGCTTCTCTCATTGTCCCATCTTTGATCAATGATAATTGCTTTACATTGGCTCCTGTCTCCTTTTGGTACTACTTATTTGTCTCTGATAACTTCCTTTCTGCTATGAATAAGATGTCTCAGGCTAATCTTCTAACAGTAGACCTGGATCAGTAATCCTGCAAGCAACCCTCATTTTCTTTGCTGGGAAATAGTGTTTAGAAACCATTTTCTGGTCGTTGGGTATGCTCATTGCTATTGAATTAATAATATCTGTCTTTTAACAAATTATCACAAAGCTTAGCTGCCTAAAACAGCAAACATATTTTATTTCACATGGTTTCTGAATGTCAGCAATCCAGGAGCCTTTTAACTAGGTGGTTCTTCCTTAGAGTCTCTTGCTGCTGCTAAGTCATTTCAGTCGTGTCTGACTCTGTGCGACCCTATGGATGGCAGCCCAACAGGCTCCCCCGTCCCTGGGATTCTCCAGGCAAGAACACTGAAGTGGGTTGCCATTTCCTTTGCCAGTACATGAAAGTGAAAAGTGAAAGTGAAGTTGCTCAGTCGTGTCTGACTCTTAGCGACCCTGTGGACTGCAGCCTACCAGAGTCTCTTAAGCAGTTGCAAAAAGATGTTGGCTAGAGCAGGAGTTTGGAGAAGGCAATGGCACCCCACTTCAGTACTCTTGCTGGAAAATCCCATGGATGGAGGAGCCTGTCCATGGGGTCACGAAGAGTCGGACACGACTGAGCGACTTCACTTTCACTTTTCACTTTCATGTATTGGAGAAGGAAATGGCAACCCACTCCAGTGTTCTTGCCTGGAGAATCCCAGGGACAGGGGAGCCTGGTGGGCTGCCGTCTGTGGGATCGCACAGAGTTGGACACGACTGAATCGACTTAGCAGCAGCAGAGCAGGAGTTATGTAACCTTAAGCTGGTGGATCTGCTTCCAGATGCAGAGCTGTTGGCAGGATAGTTCTGGTCATAAAATGTCATCTGGCTTTTCCCATAATGAGAAACAACCTAAATGGAAGCCACAGTTTGTTTTACAATCTAACCTTTGAAGTACCCTAGCTTCATTTCTGTCATTTGCTGTTGATTATATGGAGCAAATCTGGTACATGTGGAAGGGACTAATATATAAGGGTGTGAAAACCAGGAGGCAGAATCATTGGGGGCCATCTTAGAGCCTGGCTTACTTACATTTTCCTATAATGTGTATAAGATGTTTTCAGAATATTTGTTGTCTGTTGCTCTACAAGATAAAATTTAAGATTTCTTTAGTATCTCACTAAGAATTCTTTTAAGTGTCAGTTTTCAGAGTCAGGAATTGCTACCCATGATACTTCAAAAATACCATTTTGTGTAGTCACTGAGTTATGTCAACAATTAGACACCTAGGTAGGTTAACCTGATTGAACTTGTTAACATTTGTAATGATAAATTTTTTTATTATTTTAATTTTATTTTTTATGTCAAATATTTATTTTCAAAGTGCAAATTACATAAAAAGGTTGTTTAGAAAAGTCTTGTTTTCATCCCAGTCTCTTAATTTGTACTTTCCATCCCATTAAGTGGATTGTCCCTTTCACCATTAGCAGCTGATGATTTAAAATTAATTTCTGTTTATCCTTACAGTGTCTATTTTTACAGTTGTTTCTTTGCAGATGTTCTGTTTTTAAAAATGGCTCTATTTGGATTGTTGACCTCTCATTTATATAGTTGACCTTTGAACAACTCGGGGGTTAAGGCTACTGACCCTCTGTGCAGTCAGAAACTGAGTATAATTTATAGTCAGGGGAAAAAAAAAAATTTATAGTCAGTCCTGCATGTTCATAGTTACAGATCATCCAACAGTGGATGGTTTAGTGCTGTAGTATTTACTATGGGAAAAAAATCTGTGTAAGTGGACCCACACGGTTCAGACTTGTATTTTTCAAGGGTCAACTGTAATTCGAAAGCCATAAAATTCATCCCCTTGAAGTATATAAGTTTAGTGGTTTTTAAGATATTCTCAGAGCTGTCCAATCATCACCAGTCAATTTTAAAACATTTTTATCACTCCAGAAAGAAACCCCATATCCTTTAGGTATTTTCCTCCCACGCCATGCATGTACACACTTATATCCTAGACATGCTAATACACTTTTCTCTGTAGATTGCCTGTTCTGGATATTTTGTGTGAATGAAATCATATTGTATGGAGTCTTTTGTGACTGGCTTCTTTCATTTAGCATGTTTTCAAGGTTCATCCATGTTGGAACATCTATCAATATACACTTCATTTCTTTTTATGGGTGTGTAGAACCAGTAACATTTCACTTATCCATTCATCAGTTGATGATTCTTTGGATTGTTCCACTTTTTGATTATTATGAGTGATGCTGAACATTGTACAGTTTGTATGTGGACTTAGGTTTTCATTTCTCTCTGAGTGGAATTACTGTGTTCACAGTGTGCCACACTGTTTTCCAAAGTGACTATAGCACTTTTTATTCCTACCAGTAGTATACGAGAGTCCCAATTTCTCTACATCTTCCCCAGCACTTGTTATTGTCTGTTATAATCCTCGTGGTTATAAAATAGTACTTCTTTATGATTTTGATTAGTATTTCCCTAGTGACTGATGATGTTGAGCATCTTTTCATTGACCATTTGCATACTATCTCTGGAGAATTGTTTATTCAGATATTTGACCTAGTTTTAATTAAATTATTTGCCTTTTAATCACTGACTTGTAAGAGTTCTCTATATATTCTATATACAGATCTTCTATCAGATATAAGATTTACAGATATCTTCTCCCATTTTATGGTTTTTGGTTTTTTTTAACTTGATGGTGGGCTTTGCAGCACAGAAGTTTTTCATTGTGAAGGAACCTCAATTTATTTGTATTTTGGATTGTCACTTTTGCTTTTGGTATCATACTAAGAAACCATTTCCTGACTCAAGATTGTAGAGATTTACCAAGATTCCTTCTAAGAGTTCAGCTCTAACATTTAGGTTAGTGATACATTCTGAGGTAATTTTCCAGATGGCACTAGTGGTAAAGAATCCACCTGCCATTGCAGGTAGACATAAGAGATGTGGGTTCAATCCCTGGGTCACAAAGATCCCCTGGACAAGGAAATGGCAGTCTGCTCCAGTTTTCTTGCCTGGAAAATCCCTTGGACAGAGGAGACTGGAGGGCTACAGTCCATAGGGTTACACAGAGTTGGGCACAACTGAAGCGACTGAGCAAGCACGCATGCATAAGGATAGAGTCCACATTGATTCTTGCCTGTGTACATCCAGTTATCCTGGCACCATTGTTTGAAAAGTGTTTTTTCCTCATTAAATTGTCTTGGCATCCTTGTTGACATTTACTTTTCTTCCCTCGTATGCAAAGTGAAGCATACTATATGTACTGTGCTGCACCCATGGGGTTTTTTGTTTGAAGACATCGTATTTCCTAGAAATTACCTACATTACTGTATCAAGATTTTCCTTAGACTTTTAAAAAAAAAATATTTGTATATTTGTATATTTATTTGGCTGTATTGGGTCTTAGTTGCAGCGGGCAGCCTGTTTGTTGCCCTGTAGCTTGTGGGATCTTAGTTTGCAGGCCAGGGGTTGAACCCATGTCTCCTGCATTGCAAGGCATATTCTTAACTACTGGACCACCAGGGAAGTCCCTCCTTAACACATTTTTTTTTTGCCTGAGGCATATGAGATCTTAATTCCCAAACAGGGATATTCTGATTCATTTGGAAATTGCCATATATACAGTATAAGGTATGAATCCAGTTTATCTTGTTCCAAATAGCTCTCCAAAATTTTTAACCAGTTTTGTTATTCTATAGTTTACATACAATAAAATAAGTGTACTTTTAAGTGTACTTTTTGATGAGAACTACTCCAGTACCACCCATTGCAGGCAGCCACTGATCTACTTTCTCTTACTTTTTGACTTTTCTAGATACTTTTTAGTAAGTAGAATTGTGTGTTGTATTTCTGTGTGTCTAGCTGATTTGAGAATATTTCATATTATCATCTGCATCATTTTGTTCCTTTTTATTGCTGAACAAGATTCCATTTTTATGATTATATCATGGTTGGTTTACCCATTACCAACCAGTTCATGGGTATTTGGATTATTTTCAGTCTTTGGTTGTTTTCATAAAGCTTTGAAGAGCGTTTGTGAACTAATGTTTGTGTGAACGTTTGTGTTCATTTCTCTGGGTTAAATATCTAGAATTAGAGTTGTTTAGTTGTATGGTAAGTGCAATTTTAAATTAATAAGAAACTGATAAATTGTTTTCCAAAGTGGTTGTGTCATTTTACATTTCAGCTGATCAGCCATGAATGAGCATTATGGTTACTCTACATCCTTGCCAACTTTGGTATTGTCTGTTTTTTTAGTTTTAGCCTATCTGGTCTGTTACCTCATTGTGATTTTAATGTGCATTTCTTTGATAATTTCTGATTTTTTTTTTTTTTTAAGAAATTTTATTAATTTATTTGACTGCCTTGGGTATTAGTTGCAGCACATGGGATCTTCATTTACTCATGCAGGATCTTTCATTTTAGACTCTCTAGTTGGAGTGTACCAGCTCAATGGTGGTTGTGTACGGGCTTAGTTGCTTCACTACATATGGGATCTTTGTTCCCTGACTGGAGATCAAACCTGCGTCCCCTGTATTGCATTAGCTATACATTTGTAATCATTGCTTTAGCTGCATCCCTAAAACTTGATGTGTTGTATTTTCATTCAGAATATTTTCTGTCTTACGATTTCTTTAACCAAAGGGCTTTAAATCTTAGTAATGTGTTTGTAATCGCCAAATACTTGGTTATTTAGGGTGTATTGATATTTCTGTTTATTTTTTCATTCCATTAAGATCAGAAAACAGAGTGCTACGAAATGCCATTTTCATCCTATATTAAGTATCCATGTGTAGTTAAATCTTTATCTGGATTTCTCTTCCATTCTGTTAAATTGTCTGTCTTTAGATAGACTACTTTCCCGCCTATCCACTCCCAATATTGATTTTTTTTTTCCTCAAGTGTTTTTGACTTTTCTTTCGGTTATTTTTCCATATGAACTTGATATTCAGGTTGACTACTAAAAAATCAGTTGACTTTTTAAAAACCTTTTTATTGAGAATTTCAAACATATACATATAAGCAGTTTGAATAGTACATCAATGTAAAAGTACTCATCACTCAGGTTTAACAGTTAGAAACTCACGGTCACTTTTGTTTCATCTACAACACCTCTCCCCTCCTCAGATTGTTTTGAAGCATATCCTAGATACACTATTTTATTTGTAAGTATTTTATAATTTTTAAAGAGTCTTATAAAAACAAACATAAAACACTACAGTTCTCCAAAAGTTTCCCAGTTTTTAGAGCCCAGAAACTTGTCATCCTCTGCCCATCTGCCTGCTGTTGTCTCACTTCCATATTAAAGTCCTTTTCTAATGCAAAAAAAAAAAAAACTACAATGCTATTATTACACCAGAAAGAGTTAACCAGGAGTTCCCTAATATCCTCAAATTTCTGTGGCTTTTGTTAAAATACGTATTTTTTACAGTTAATTTGTTCCAGTTAGGATTCAAGTGAGGTTTACAAGTTGCATTTGTTTTTCATGTTTAAGCCATTTTTAAAGTTATTTTATGTTGTAAATTTTTATTATGAAAATTTAGACAAGTTTTGTTCATTTATACCATTACACTGTTACCCTAGGTACCATTGTCATTTCACTAATCAATACTTTTGTATGTATCTTTAAGAGTTGTGGACTATTTCTTTTTTAAAACCATAGTTAAGGTACCATTACCTAAAATAAATTATAAATTATTTCTTGCTATCAAATATCTAAGCACGTTTTTCTTACTGCCTTAAAATTTTTTCTTAATAGTTGGCTTGTTGAGCCACAATCCAAAATCCACACTTTTCATTTGATTGCTATCTCTGTCTTAATATTAACTCTTTTTATTTATAGTTTCCCCCTCAGGTTTTCCCTTTTACATCTTATTTAAATCCAGTTTGTTTGGCCTGTATTCTTTCCCACCATCTGAACTTCATGGATTGGATCCCTGTGGTATTGGTTAAAGTGATCCTCTGTCTGCTGTAGGTCTCTGATAGTATATAAATAAGAAAGACTTGTTAAGTTTAGGTCGTATTTTTTTTAAAACCTTTACATGGAATGTTTCATAGATAGTGTGTGTAGTTTTATTAGAAGTCAGTGTCTGATCTCCTTTTTTTTCTTTCTTTGATAGTAGGAGTAACTTGGCTGCCTTATATATCCAGGATAACATTTCATACCAGCTCTTCTCTGTTTGTTTTAGCAGCACTGGCAGTGACTATCTAGCGCTAGATTCATTATTTCACTAAGGATTGCAAAATGATGACATTCTCATTCTATCATCTCTCCTTCAGTTGTTAACTGGACTGTTTCTATAAAGAAAAACTTTTACCTTGTTAAGCTATTTGGTTACCGTGAAGTACAGCTTGTAAAAGAAAGGTTACTAAACTGCCCATCATTTCAAAGCAATTTTCAAAATAATGAGTTCGTTTCCTATTATCTCCGTGACTGATGAGAGTCTGTTGTTGTTCTGTTAGTATGAACTCCTGGATGTTAACATTTGTACCACATTAAATTTATAAATATATTCTTTAGACATTAACTTAGGGGAGGATTGTTATCTTTATCTTGTTTTCTTATGCACAAACAAATTATGCCTTTCTGCTTGTTTAAATCTGTTTCTCTGTCTTCAGTAGTGTTTTTTCAGTTTTCGCCTCAGGTAGTTTCTTTTTTTATTGTTAATGTAAACTGGGTTCATCTTTCCATTGTATCTTCTAAGTAGTTACTCATGAAGTAAATTTATGAAGTGTGGTATATGAAGGCCATTGGCTGTCTTTATGTTAACTTTATATCCTGCTACTTTACTCCATCAAATAACAAAAAATTAAGGACTTGCTTCTGAAATACAGCCATAGATCATATAGGGCATATCTTTCCTTCATGATAGTAGTACCTTTTTGCACCAAACTACCTCTCTGTCTTCTTGGTGCATGATGCAGTTCTCATTTTTGCATCCTGTGAGAAAGGATTTTGTTTGAAAATATGCTGAAGTCAGGAACATTTGGGGACAGATATTCTTGAGCGGGGAGGGTGGTTAAATAGAGTGGGATCTGAGTATTATAGGACGTTGATTAGCATCCCTGGCCTCTACCCATTTAGATACTAGTAGCTTCCTCTCCTTCCTTAACTGTGACAACCAAAAATGTCTCCAGACATTGCCAAATGCCCTTTGTGTTTTTTTTTTTTGTTTTTTTATGTCTTCTTTGGAGAAATGTCTGTTTAGATCTTTGGCCCATTTTTTGATTGGGTCATTTATTTTTCTGGAGTTGAGCTTTGAAAGGCAAATGCTTTTGAAATGCCCTTTGAAAGGCAAAATTGTTCCCAGTTGAAAACCATTGACAAAAGGAAATGGCTAAAGTATGGCCAACATAAACTGTGGTTTAAGATTAAGGTAGATTCAAACTATAGGGATTGGGACACGACCATAAAACCAGGTCTGCCTCTGTACAGATTTAAGATTGTATTCATTGTTTTTATAGTTAAAATTTTTCTTTTAGAAATCCATAAAGTTGACTAGCTTTTGGAGAGAAAAAAAAAGTGAGGATTATAAATATAAAAAGAAACAGACAAACTTTCATATGATATTTGAGTTTGGGATGGTTTTTCTTTCTTGAAGGATATGCTTTTTCAATATGAGGGAATCTCAAGATTGAATTCAGATAAATATTCTTACTAGTTTCCTCTGTTTTCAGGCTTGCTTTTCTAACCAGATAATAAGTATATATAACCAGCTTTCCTACGTATCAGCAACAGTCAAGTGTTTAGCAAAAATTTCAGATGTTTTTAAGAAAATTTCTCTCTACCTTGGCAATTCGTTCTGATGATTTTGTGAACATAAGTTACACATTCTTTGTGTCCTGTGGAATTGGTGGTTCACAGCTTTTTCCCTTGAGTGATTTAGTTAACATAGCACCATAAACCCATCACAGGCAACAGTCAGTGCTGTAATAAACATGTGAGAAAAAGGTACACAGAGCATGCAGCTTGCTGTTTTGTGGGGGACTGGGAAAGACATATTACAGAGATGGCAGTTGACCTAAACTGTTAATGAGAGCTTTAATGGGGCCGATTATAGGCAAGAACTCTTATTTAGAAACCTGCAACATGATAGCATGTGATAACTATGTTTGAGAATGAGCAAGAATTTAGTGGTGGAAGATTTTTAAAAATGGAGTTAAGATTAGTGTTGGGTCTCTTTTCACTTTTTTTGTTGTATTTTTGTTTTTCTTTGAGTAAAATTCAATGCCCTTCTCTAGCCATGGCATAATTTAGTGTATCAAACAGGGATGATCTGAGAAATAATATGGGAAATGTTTCATAGTGCTGTAAGAGTCTTATAATTACAGGGACTTGATCAACTCTGTGGGTCATCGCAGAGTGTCTCTGAGAATGTGGCTATCAAGCTGACCCCCTCAAGGACAAGTAAAAATTTTCCAACCTGACAGTAGGGAATTGGGGATTGAGGCTGAGGAATGGCATAGATGATAGGAAAACAGCCCATAGTGACGGAAGAGGGGTGGGTGCGGAATAGCATGGCATTTGAGAGACAGGCAGAAATGTCAAATCATGCAGAGCCTTATGGACCAGTTCATGTATTTTATGCTAAGGAGATGCTATTTTCTAATATTACATCATTTTTTCCTGCAGTACCAAATATGCCCCAACAACGGCAAGACCAACACCATCAGAGTACCATGATGCACCCAGCCTCAGCAGCAGGCCCACCAATTGTGGCCACCCCACCAGCTTATTCCACACAGTATGTCGCCTACAGTCCTCAGCAGTTTCCAAATCAGCCTCTTGTTCAGCATGTGCCACATTATCAGTCTCAGGTAAGCCTGATATGACCTAATAACTCTTAACTGTTGTTCCATTTAAGTAAGTTTCAGTGTGATAAAGGGGTTTTCTGTATATCTTGTGTTATGTGCTATGGTGGGGGTAGACAGCTAAGGATTTGGGGGCCCCTTTTAACAGAAAGGTGCTGATCAGTGTAGGTGTTTCAAAGAAAATAGCCAAAAACAAACTGATTTAGAATTTTCTAAATTCTGTATTTATAATTTATAAGTTTTGGAAACCTGCAAACCATGAAGTTGACATAACTAAAATCTACTTGATTATATCTGATAACTTTAATGTTTTTTCTTAATTTTTTATTTAAACACAGCATCCTCATGTCTATAGTCCTGTAATACAGGGTAATGCTAGAATGATGGCACCACCAACACATGCCCAGCCTGGTTTAGTGTCCTCTTCAGCGACTCAGTACGGGGCTCATGAGCAGACACATGCGATGTATGGTAGGAAACACTTTTTGTTTTTTCTCAGTGTGTGTCTTAATGTGTTTTAAACTTCTGTTTAAGAATAACTCTGCCTTTTATGACATTGAGGGTCAAGAATCTTAAAAAAAAAAAAAAGGAATCTGGTTCTCTCTGACCTAGTCTGTAAGTCTTGGCAAATCATTTCTGCTTCTGTTCTTGAAATTTCTCTCTTTAACTAAAAATGTAATAATGTTTGTAACAGAAGGCATCTTTTGTAGAGAAATGTATCTTCCTTCTCTTCCTCATCAGTAACATCATTTGGTATACTCTTCCTAAGGCATGCAGGAAGGTTTTTCCTTAATGAAAGCACTCTCTAGCAAGAAAACATTCTCCCTCACTCTGTATTCTGGGGGCCACTGACATTGCATATTTTTGATTGCTATTTGTTATAGTACTACTGTGTTTCTTCATTATGCTGTATTTTAAGTGGTCGAAATTGTGTCATACTAGATCTGCTTTAGACAGAGTCATACTGTAAGTGTAATCAGTATGCAATGATAAAAGTATTCTATATAAAATTAAACAATATATATAAGACTACTAAGCTAAAATTGCCATCTTAGTTTTGTGGCCAGAGAACTTTGTACAACTCAACTTTGCAGCTTTCTATAAAGTACTAAAATAATACCATTTTCAATGTTGAGAATTTAAAATAAAATTCCCACCTTATATTTTATAGAATAGGATTAATTAGTTATCTCATATTTTTCAAAATGCACCTTTAATTATTAATAGTACCAGTTTTATTGAGATCTGAATTTTGTTTTGAACTTTTTTGAGAACTCCTTTACTGTCATTTAAGTTTTGCCATTGGCATTTCAGTTTGTTTTGGAGTGGGAAAAGAGAAATTTAAATTTATTTGTACAGTTGAAAAGAGAACAACCCCTGTGAGAATGAAATTAATATTACATGCAGCTGCGTGGACCTTTTCTTTTTAAAACCTCTTTAAACTTTTTGAATGACTAAGAATGTAAAGACTTTCAGTTTTTTTAACTTTAGATGACAGTTTATAACGTTTTGTAGGTTAACAGGAATAGGACTCAGGCAGCAACAACCATTGTTCTTGTCACCCAGAACTCACTTCTAATGTTTACTTTTTGGAGCCATGCTCCTTTCCCACTGGTTCACTAATCATAGAAATTTTATGTGACATTTTTTTAATATAAAATACTTTTCAGATCTTACTTTTCCACACTTAAAATCTTTTATTGTTGATTATACTCTTTAAATTTAAATAATGTGCTTGTAACATTTTGAAAACCTTTCAAGAAACCCATCCATAATTTAATTGAAAGGTTGACAGACTAATTTGGTTTATGATTTTAGTTATGATCTCCTGTCATTGGGTTGTCTTGCTGCTGCTAAGTCGCTTCAGTCGTGTCCGACTCTGTGCGACCCCATAGACGGCAGCCCACTAGACTCCCCCGTCCCTGGGATTTTCCAGGCAAGAACACTGGAGTGGGTTGCCATTTCCTTCTCCAATGCAGGAAATTGAAAAGTGAAAGGGAAGTCGCTCAGTCGTGTCCAACTTTTTTCGACCCCATGTACTGCAGCCCACCAGGCTCCTCCGTCCATGGAATTTTTCAGGCAAGACTGCTGGAGTGGGGTGCCATTGCCTTCTCCGATTGGGTTGTCTTAACCCGAACTAATTATGTTGTGAAAAGGCATCACTGATTTATCACACTAAGTTTTACACAATTTGTATATATTTCAACAGTTTTCCAGTTTGCTAAAGTCTTAGGTGAAAAGTTCATAATGATTGTTTATACATACATTCCTGAATATATCATGATATAACAAGTGGAAAAACATTTCTTTCTTCCCATTTTCTGGCATACTCCCTTTGGAATAAGATCTGAAACTTTTGAGCTAAAATTTCCGTTGCTTTTAGAGAATAGCTATTTGTATGCCCATGCCTTTTGAGATACTGTAGTAATACTGTTGAGCAGAATCTTTCTCCTCAGTGTATTCACTCACTGCCAGCCTGGCTTTGTCTTTTGAATGGATATTCATTGGTTTGAAACATCCAGTACAGTACAGTAAATACTATATTTGAGGCACTAATGGTTTTATAAATACTTTGCAAAATATTTCCATTTGAAAAGCAGTTGGTCTCAGACTCTGAAGTCCATTCAGATGTGGGTAAACAGAAAAATACTGCAAAGAAACAAAATACTAGACCTAATGTCCAGTGAAACTTAGAATGAACTAGTCATCAAAGCTACTTATTTGATGCCAGGAGAAAGTTGGCTCAACCATATCTGAATTAACTCTCCTACGATTTACACAGATTGAGTTTTATTGATGTCTGTTGATGAGGGTAGGCTAGGGGCAGCACTGTACCTAGATTTGGTATGATTATTTTTGGTTCTCTTTTGGACACTACATACGCTGAAGAAGACACCAGGAAATGAATTATTTTGTTATTTACTGCAATAAACCATAATTTAATCTGCTGTAGCAAGTTTATTAATTCATCAGTGATTTATTTTAGGTCTTACAGATTTTTAAGTCAGACTTTAAACTTTTACAAATTTTTGTACATTTTGTTTTGTCTGTAAAGAATACAAATTTTTAAGTACATTATTTTAAACTGTAAGTTAAAATTTGCATAGAAATGCTAATTTTATACTCATTTCTCTTAAACAGTTTATATTTTATATTCCAAAAGGAACTAGGTATTTTTAGTATGGATTATTTTTTAAGCTATATCCTATCTAGATTTTTTTTTTTAATACAAACAAAAAATATGCACCCAGATGTTGATGACAGTTGTTATGTTACCTTTTTGTCATTTATTAATCATTACGGTCATAGCAAGAGCCTTTGAGAATAGAAATGACTACAAAATGAAAGGCTGGTTATTGTTTTAAAATTTTTTGGCATATTAACTGTAAGTATGCTAACAAATCCTTGAACGTTTATTTAAGGTACTAGGAGAAATATATTCTAAGTTTGTTGACCTTGTATTCTTTCTAGCTATCTTAGGAGAGACTCTGATCACAAACTTCATCTCTTTGACCTTAATTTCACTTTCATCACTGCGTCTGCCCTCTTTCTCCAAATAAGTTACTTTTTGTTTCCTTAACATCTAGTCTTAAAATTCTTCTGATTTTGTTTCATTCATCTTGTTTTGTTTTCCCTTTTAGAAATAGTAATAATGAAACTTTCTCTGCTAACTAAAGCCATCAGGAAGAGTTAAATCCAGAATCTTTTTCTTTGGGTTTATTTTTGGTAGTTTAATGCAGATAAATTCGAAAGTACAGTAGGCAGAAAGATGTAAAGTGTACCTATTAATCCTCTCCCTTACAACCTCCTGTTAATGTTTTGGTGCATATCCTTCCAAGTGTACTTATGCACCCACGCACACCCCTTTATGTAGACAGTTTAATAAGAAATGATATCACACTCTTGTTTAATATTAATATTACTATGTTTCTCAGTTTTTGGATCCATTCCCAGATGCGTAGTAAACATCTTACAGAACAAGCTGTAAGGTGACATTTCTGTTAGTAATGATTGGCAAAATTGGACTAGTCTTTTGAATGAAATTTGGTAAATATTGTTTTATATTGGTATATTTTTTATATTAGAGTTGTTCAATGGAATGCAATGTTGGTCTTTTTATTAGATAATGACTTTATTCCTTTCGTTTAAGCAAATGAGCAAGTGGAACTCGACCGCCCAATACAGAAGAAAAAAGTGTCTTTCACTTCAGCTCCATCTTACTTAATTTTGTAGTAATGTTTAAAGTGCTTGTCATCTCTTATAAAATAAGAAAAATGAATTATGCATGAATACAAAAAGAAATTACTAAATATGTCAACCTTTCCAGAAAATTAGGAAAATGCACACCTTAAAAGGCTAATTAACCTTTCTATTTCCTAAATTCAGCATGTCCCAAATTACCATACAACAAGGAGACAAGCCCTTCTTTCTACTTTGCCAGTGAGTTGGGTTTTTTATACTAATTTTAATTTGAACAGTAAAACACTTTTTAAAGAATACATGTTAAGGGAGTAGACTTGTTGAGCAATCTTTTCCTTGTGCCAGACAAAATCATTAAAAAATACATATATCTGAAAATAATTCAGAGTTTTTAAAAAGGAAGTATAACCCAGCTTAAGAAAGCTGGAGTTAATTTAAAAATTGACTTGTTTCAGAAATAAATTTTTGCATACCAAGCAAATATGTGACTGTTTCGGAATGCCTAATACATTCCTTGTTCAGAGAAAATCTTCCTGAACAGCCTTTTTTCATAGCAAAGCAAAACAAGCCACAAGTGTAAAATATACAATTTTTTTAAAAATATATATCCTGGTAAGAAAAAATCTATTCTTACAAGGATTTTTATTTGAGTAGGGTTGAAATACTACGGGAGAAGCGTTCCTGTATTTTCAATCCTTGCATGACTACAGGTTTAAAATATTCAGGTAGCAGACACCTCATGGATGTCTTGAACTTAAGCAGGAAAACATGATCTAGCAGCCACCAGAGATTACCTTGAGTAACACCAGCCCCTCTCAGCAGTGGAAAGGTAGATGATTGCTCTTAAATGGAGAAAGTCTGAGCAGGGATTTCTTTTAGAAATGAACTTGTAAGGTTTGTTTTCTCTCTTTGTAGGGAAATCTTAAGGCTTATTCATGGACTTTTGGTATTTGGAAGGGGAAGTCACTAACTTGCAGAAACGGATGATAGTGTAGTATGTGGTCACTTTATGTGAAATACTGTTTTCTCAAGACTATTAAGGATGAAAATGTTATCATAGAGACTAAATTTTAAATTATTTTGGAATAACTGAATGTCTGAATATACTAGGTGGCAAATTTTAAAAAGCATTGAGAAAACATTTTGACATTAATTGTGCCTTGGTATCCAAAAATAAGTGCGTACATATTATTTATTTGGTGCTAGGAAATGTTAACAAATTTAATCCTTTAATAGATGCTCTTTAAAAAGGAGTCTTGCTGTGTATATAACTATTGAAGGGGAATTCTGTATGTGGTATAGTATATAAAAGACAGTGTCAGTAATTCTAATGTACTCAGTTTGAGGTCTCAAATGTAGTTATCCTCACCATCTTACTGTCTCTGTTAGTAGATTTGGAGTCAGTTTCCTGGTAAGTAGCTAAAAGCTTAATCACCACACCTAAGCATTAACTGCCTTAGCACAAGTTTCCCTAAAAGAGAATATCAGTATTTTTTAAAAGAAACTAATAGCGGGGCTGCAGTTTGTGATTTAATTTGCTGCTTTATACCCCACCTCCTTCTAAATAAGCTTTTTGCCCTGTTTTTTTTTGGTCTAGTTGCCTTTTATTCCCCTTTTAAAGTTTTCCACTTTCCTTCACTTCTTTGCTTCTGATTTTACCATCGAAACTAAACGTTGGAAGATTTTGTTTCATTTTTGAGGTTTTGCCGTGCTGGTGATCTCGCATGACTTGTGCATCCAAGGCCAAAAATGAGAAAACCTAGTTAGAAATTAAATGCACAGCTCTGTGGACTCAGTTGGCTTCAGTAGGATCAGTTATGGCCTAGAAAACTTTTTGGACTGTGGTTATCTGGTGGAGAGCTAAATCAGAATTTTTAAGAAAAATCACTTTATTTTTAACCTCTCTGGAATCTTTAGCTAATGAGTATGTATAATAATAGCAGGTAAATGATAGATTTAGTTTAAGAAAGCCCAGAATTTTCTGCCTTTCACTCTCCACTTTTCCCTTTCCCTAATTCTCTTACTTTCCTCATTTACTCTAACTTGGTTCCTTTCTCTCTCTCTCTCTGCCCCCCCCACCCCAACCCCTCCTCCTCTTTTAAAAATTTCCCTTCTACCCTAGCTGTGTTTGTTACTTTCTGAAGTGAGCTTTCAAGGAACCAAAGTATATTTTTGTTATTACTATTAAAGTCTAGTTTCTACATTTTCCCCAATTAGCTACTCAGTTTTCGTATTTGAAGGGGAAAAGAATTCCTGGATAAGGTACTTGCTTAGCAAGCGTCTTTTCAGAAAGACGATAAACAGAGGAAGATATTTCTAATCAGACATGCTTACATTTTATTTTCCAGCCTATGATGTCTGTTTAAATCTGCTTAATTTTTCTTATAATGCATTGTAGTTTATTGATGTTCAGATAGGGAGAAGATGGGTTTTTTTACACATTCAGCTCGGACTACTTGAAGTATTTGTGCTATGAATGTAAATGAGATATAGATAGCCTTTTAGTATTGGCAAATAAATCCAGAGGTGCCTTTTAAAAATGCATGATAAAAAATACTTCTGTCTTTATTTTTCTCAAAGTAATATCAAGGTTTTAACATTTTTCTAATTGGTGGATAATTAGTTAATTATGAGAGTTCATGGGCATAATTATTCTTTGTAATGGCCATTCTTTTTTTTTTTTTTTTTAACGTGTGAAAATCAAATAGCACCCAGCTAGAGTTGGTTGATGTTACTTTTTATTTTCTTATTACTTTGCTTACAGAGTAATTAGAAAGGAAAGTTAAATTTTCAGTACAAAAATTTCTTGAATAAATATGGTTAAATAAGTAGAAACCCTATGAGATTCTATAGTCTACCTCTATGAAACTTTATAAATAAGAATTTGGATTTAGGAATTGCTTTCCAGTTTAAGATTTACAAGAGCAGAGGTTCAAAATTTATGTCAAGTCTTTTAGACCAAGTGCCTAGACAGTTTGTGGAGATCTGCAAGTTAATTTAAATGATGATGAATGGCCTTTTAATAAGCCAATGAAGTAGGGGAAAAGACACTATTTTCATAAATTCATGGGATTGTGAAATTCAAGAAAGCTGTTAGTACATTATTTTTTTCCACCTCCCAGGTATCAGTCACTGACTTGTTAAAAAAAAAACACCCAGAGAATATGTTGCCAGTTTTTCTTGTTAATATGTTCAATGTATGTTAACTGTTATAGTTAGGGGATTTTCCCAGTGTATAAACAGAAGTGCTTTGTTGAATCTAATCTAGATGTTAACTTAGTATATACTCCCACTAGGTGTTAGCCGTGGATGCACAGGTGATCCTAGCGCTGGCTCTTTGCCTCTCCTTCTCTCTTTAAAGGGTACCTATGCAGTTGAGGAGATAACCAGTTGGGCTGGAATGTTGGTAGCCCCTGGCCCTACAATGTCAAGTATTATAGAATTGTTTCATGTGCCTAACCTTCTGCATAACATTTACATGGGATTCACCCAGAGCCATCTCTGCTGGTGACTCTCAGCAGCCGGCCTACTAGACTACTGGAGTTAGGGTGCCTGATCCCAAAGGTGCTTGCTTCTCCCTATGAGTTCCCTGTGCGTAACATCATATGAAGAACATGAGGAAGTATTTTGAAATTGTTTCTGTGTATGGGCATAGCTTCTCAGGGATTTCAGGATTGATTTGAGAGAAGGCCGGAAGTCACACATTGACTTCTAAGAGGTATGTCTTGAGAAGACTGTCCTCAACTCATAGCCACATCATGGTTAGATTTGTATCAGTGTGCTATATTAGTAGTCACCGGAAGCAGTGAACCTGTCTTGTGCTTTTGATTCTCAGATTGCTGTATTGGGATGACATGAACAAATATCTGATCTCCCTGTTTTGTGCCAACGTATGGTCAGTGCTGACAGTTACAAAGAATTGGCTTTGCATTCTTACCTTCAATGAACACATTTTTACTTAAACTAAATCATCATATTTCCTTTGAAGTTACCCTAACTAGTAAAATTTTTTCTAAAGGCTGTGATGCTTTGAAGGGAGTTCAGTTTTCCTAAATACATAGTTTAGGTAATCCTAAATTATAAAACAAAGGTGAGAGATCTTGAGCGGGGAGGCCCAGGGAACAAACTGAGCAGCAAAGTGGCTTCTGTAATCAGCTGAGAGAGATTGTGGTCATTTGGCCCTGAAGATAGAGCCCTGACCTTGCCACACACCTTATCCAGCCCCTTCCTGCAGCTTTGATACCATCTGTGCCCATAGGACACTGCGCCAGCTCCAGGGCAGTAGCATGGTGAGGTTAGCCAGATGATGGCCTTGAGCTACTGTGTGTGTGTGTGTGTGTGTGTTTGTGATAGAGAAAGATTGAATTATTTCTGTCTGTGCTTTTAAGTTGCTTTTTCAGGAAAACCTAGTGACTGTTATAAAAGTAAATTTAAACTGATCAGATTTAGATATAGTATGTATGTTATTTGAATAAAATGCTAGTCTGATTGGTAAGCAGTAACTTGACTTCTTTTTTTTTTCAAGAAGTGGATGGATTAAATGGAGTCAAATATAGAGATGGGTTAGGCATTGAGCATCAAGAAAGCTGTTGAGCTGAAAGTTGATGAGGCATAGAAGTGCAATGAAGACTACCACACACATCAATTATACACACTCCTTTTTATTTCACTTTAGTTTCCACTGGCTCCCTTGCTCAGCAGTATGCGCACCCTAATGCCACCCTGCACCCACATACTCCACATCCTCAGCCTTCAGCTACGCCCACCGGACAGCAGCAAAGCCAGCATGGTGGGAGCCATCCTGCGCCCAGTCCTGTTCAGGTAAGACACTCAGAGGCCTTCACCAGAATCGCCGCATCGTTCTGTTTACTGAGTGTTTTTTCCAGTGCCAGGCAAGATGCTAGGTACCACGTGATCAAAACACTTAGCAGCCCTGCCTCACCTAGGAGCCAGCGTACAGCTCTGCAGGCTGTGCCCCCAGTTTTAATCACCTTAAGGTACATACTGAGAATAAGGTGGTTAGGTAAGTTCTGAAAATTTTACCAATATAGAAAATTCTAACAAGGAATTTGCTTGGAACTTTTTTAAAACTGTCATTTCTAATGTTTATGTTATACGATTTTGTTTGTTTTCCTATTAGTTTCTTTAGTTGTGCTTTTTAAGAAGGCACTTAAGGAGCTCTTTGCTCCAGTTCCCTGGAGCAGTACTCTTGGTTCCCACTGCTTGGTTGAGGGCTTGCAGTCTGACAATCAGGCTTGTATCCCAGAAAAGAATGTCTCTTAATCTGTACTCTTTGCTGTCACTTTGCAGCACCATCAGCACCAGGCCGCTCAGGCTCTCCATCTGGCCAGTCCACAGCAGCAGTCTGCCATTTACCATGCGGGGCTTGCGCCAACCCCACCTTCCATGACACCTGCCTCCAATACACAGTCTCCACAGAATAGTTTCCCAGCAGCACAGCAGACCGTCTTTACCATTCATCCTTCTCATGTTCAGCCGGCTTACACCAATCCACCCCACATGGCCCATGTACCTCAGGTAAACCTGCTTTAGCCAACTTTTTGTGAAGACCAAGTAGGATATGAAAGTTATCAGATAAGCAGCAAAGAGCCAGATGTTCTTCAAGCTAGGAACCCCTGTGTGTGATGCCATCTGCTTGTCTCTTCTTTCCCACTCAAATACATGTGATCTGGCCTTAAATGAATGTTTGTGTGGTTTTGTAATGGGATCAGTGAAGTTGCTGATTGGTCAGTCTTTTGACATTTCCCAACTGAGGCCTTAAAAATACCTTTGACTCTGGAATGCAACCTAGTTCTTTCCTTACTGTGTCTGCATTGCTCTGTTTCTGTTTATATAGCTTTCTCGTTGCTATATATACACGTATATGTACACATACTCCCCCCACACCTATCTCTCTCTCTCTCTGACACACACACACACAGGTCTGGCAAACAAGATGGGATTTTACAAATTCTCAACTCTGAGATGACTGCCCTGGGACTGTCCACTTGAATGTTAGTCACCTGAGTTCCTAAGAAATCTCTCCATTTGTTTCCCTGGCTATTCCTAAATCTGCTTTGACCATACGTTGTACTTCTTGAAAGGACTTGGCCTTGTACATTGGTGCTGTGTGATTTGAAGCTGGAAGCGCCCAGGTGTTCCCATTTTTCTTAAAGAGCAGATCCGGAAGCACTTGGGGCTCACCTCTAGCATAAGTTTCTAAAGGTTGAAAGGTGTGGTTGCTGCTGACTAAAGTCCAATGCGATCCAGGGCCAATTTGAATTGTCTTAATGAGGAGAAGGAGCTGCACTGAAGTTGGACTTTTAACACTGTCCTTTGAGGCCCTCCCTGGAGCTGTTAAGGGTGGATTGGCTGTATTTGATGTCTCTTTTTGCTGCTTTCATAACAGAACTCTCTTAGGCAGGTCTCAGCTTAAACTGCCTCACTGAACTCCGTTTCATGTCAAGCAGTGCACCCCTGAGGCTCTGGCATGGTGGGGCTGGAGATGCTGCTCAGTTGGAGCTAACTCTCAGAAGGCGACCTTGTAACTAGAGTTCCACAGCTCTGGGAAGTCTGGGCATCCTCCCCAGCAAACGGGCAGGTTCTGTAGTGTGGTGCACTGCAGTGGATGAGTTGCTTTTGATGGTGGGGAGGGGAGGTGGTTTGGTCAAGTGTGGGGCAGCATTGTTTGGCTGAATCAGGAGCTTTGTGAGACCTGGGGGCCGGTAGATGTCTAGCAGAGGCTGGTGGCTAAGTAGTAACGTGAATTTATATCTAAGTTGGGGTTCCTAAAACCTCACTTTTGTGTTTTTGTGCTGAAAGAACAAAAAGGTTAACATCTGCAGGGAAGTCCAGATGTGCCCTGGGTCTACTTGAACGTGTTAGAGTCAAAACAGGGTTTCCTTCAAGGCTTATATCATGGTGCACAGTATTGGAGGAGGAATTGAGGACTCATCCTCCTCGCTCTGCAAATCTTTGCAGAGCTGGGGTCCAGCTGTTTGGGCTAAAACCTTTCCAATTTGACAGGGAGACGTGGTTGAACTCACTATCACTTGGTACAGGGACACTGGGTTGGCCCTGATGATTTCAGATTACCCTTCCCCACCTAACTGGAGCCATTCACTGCAACTCCTGCTGCTGCTGCTTTATCGGCAGATCTTTCAGCAGAGCAAAGGAGCCTGAGAGTTTCTCACTGCCTTGACTCATTCTTCACTGAGGTGTGCTGGTGAGCAGGCGAGAAGCAGGGGAGGAGCAAAGAGAATATAGAACAGGAGTTAACAGTTCCCACTTACAATGTAATAATCTGCTTTCTTACCTGAAAGGGATAATTCAGGCCCCACATGGAAGCCAGAGTCTAGAAGCATCATTGCATGTAGCCTCCTATTAGTTTGAAAAAGCTGCGCTTGGATCAGGGATCTTCTTAGCTTTGTGAAGACCTTGCCCCATACATAGAATCCAGTCATCAGAAATGCTGAAGCCTAGGACATGGCAGCCCTGACTGTTACCAAGGCTCGTTGGGTGCCTGCCCCCTCAGCCTTGCAGAATCTGCCAAAAGGTGAAGCATGTCTATAGGTCAACTAATGGATCCAGTAGGGAATGTCCCCAGAGAAAAGAAAGGGCCCTGAGGGCCCACTGTTGCCCTTTCCTGAGAGCCCCAACCCAGTGAAAGGAACACAGTTGACATGTTGTTTAAGCTGGAGATGTTGCCTGTATGCGTAAAAGAGCTCTCTGTTTCAGGCTCATGTACAGTCAGGAATGGTTCCTTCTCATCCAGCTGCCCATGCGCCAATGATGCTAATGACGACACAGCCACCCGGCGGTCCCCAGGCCGCCCTCGCTCAAAGTGCACTACAGCCCATTCCAGTCTCGACAACAGCGCATTTCCCTTATATGACGCACCCTTCAGGTGAGGCGTGTGTGTGCAGGGGCCGCCGGGCACCCCAAAGCATTCTGCTCGCACAGGTCGAATGGCAGGCAGGGCCAGCGCTTCAAGCCCCGCATCCGAGAACTAGCAAGACCCGTCAGAGTGTGCACAGTAGGGACTGTGATGATCAGTTCAGTGTCAGGACCTGAGGCTTCCGGGAGCCTAGGCTGTGTGTGTTCTGATGGTATATAGGATCTGGCTTGATGAGAAGCAGCAGCAGCATTCTGTGTAGCTGATGCATGCTTAGGACTCAGTTGGCCTTCCTTGTTATGCTAGGCTGGACAGGGCAGTGTTTTCCTTCCTGAGTCCCAACAGTCTGGCATGTGGGGGGTTACCACCATGGCAGAGTTTGACTGTAGCTCTGGAGACTACTACTGATGAGAAAGTGCTGTGTATGGATTGGTTTTGAGTATAGAATTAGCTCCAGTCTATGCCCTGACAGGAAGAGAATGCCTGTGATTGTGCGCTAGTACTTGATGGCAGCGGCCATGGCGAGATTTCACAGTCTAACCTGTTACTCTGAAAGCAGCACTGGTGCTTGGCTATTATTTGGGGAGGGGATATGTTAAGGCCTTTTTTGTACCCCATGAACAACAACTCTTCTGGGAGTTTTATCTGAAATGGTTTTATGTCTGACTGGTCTGTTTCTACCCACCCACCTACCTCTCCCCATTTTGGTACAGATGCTGGGGGGTTGGGAGGGTACAGAGTGAATTAAATTTTGAGTCTTGTTCAGCTAGCAGAAGGATAGCTTACAGTCATGTGCTGCAGAAACACTAGGCTAATGTGCAAGTGTTGCCAGTTTTCTGTTTAAATATTCACTTTTCTTTTTTACAGTACAAGCCCACCACCAACAGCAGTTGTAAGGCTGCCCTGGAGGAACCGAAAGGCCAAATTCCCTCCTCCCTTCTACTGCTTCTACCAACTGGAAGCACAGAAAACTAGAATTTCATTATTTTGTTTTGAAAAAATATATGTTGATTTCTTGTAACATCCAATAGGAATGCTAACAGTTCACTTGCAGTGGAAGATATTTGGACCGAGTAGAGGCATTTAGGAACTTGTGGGCTGTTCCATAATTCCATATGCTGTTTCCAAGTCCCGCAAGTACCCCAGCTCTGCTTGCTGAAACTGGAAGTTATTTATTTTTTAATGACCCTTGAAAGTCATGAACAACACATCAGCTAGCAAAAGAAGTAACAAGAGTGATTCTTGCTGCTATTACCGCTAAAAAAAAAAAAAATCAAGACTTGGAACACCCTTTTACTAAACTTGACAAAGGTTCAGTAAATTCTTACCGTCAAACTGACGGATTATTATTTATAAATCAAGTTTGATGAAGTAATCACTGTCTGCAGTGGTTCAACTTTTAAGTTAAGGGAAAAACTTTTACTTTGTAGATAATATAAAATAAAAACTTAAAAAAAATTAAAAAATAAAAAAAGTTTTAAAAACTGATACCAAGTTAATGTGTGTTTGTATGAGCTATTTCCATTATAGGATACTGAGTATCAGGGCAGGAGGGCTGACTGCTTTCTTAATACCCTTGAAGGTTAGCTGTCAAATGATTTTTCTTCTTCACCTTTAGTTCTGGTTCAAGGTATCTCTAGAAAAAAGACAAGACTGAGAGATGTTCTCTGTGGTGGCTAGAGGTCTGCTTCAGAAGGAGGAAGGCTGGCCAGAGTTGGGCAGCACCGAAGGTCCCCGTCCTCAGCCTGACGTTGATTCTGTAAGCTTCCTTTTTAATATCTCCGGAACCCAGATAAGTCAGAGGTTGTCCTGATTCAGGCATCTGTGTTTTACCAGTAGGGGGCAGGAGACACACACTCACAGTTGTAATAAAGGAATCCAGAGGGCTGAAAGGATACAGCAATGCACAAGATAAACCCTAAGCATTTGTTAGGTGTCTTGGTTTTGTGGGAGGAGGATAAACTGGAAAAATAGCTATTTTTCAGAGAGTGTAGTCATAATAGAACCTTTAAATACTGCAGTTAACTAATCAAGATTCCAAAACCTGTTTTAATTCACATGTAGCAATTTGTACATTATAGCAAAATTTGTATTCAAGAATAAGTTACTTATACAGTACATAAACAATACATAAAAATTTTCCAAATAGACCTTCTGCCTATAATGATACAAGATGAATCCATTCTGTGTTGTCATCACAATGTGCTGTTTATTCCAGCTAAACACTGGGTGTCAGATGTGTCCTTGTTAAGAGGCAGTGGATAATCAACTATCAAGTTCCTCTAGCTTGTAGGAGGTGTTAGCACTCAGCCCACAAACTTAGCCCTGAATAACAGCATGAAGGAATCTCAGGCAACCCTTAGGGAAGAGTTCAAGGCCTTGATTTTAGGTTAAGAAACTGTTATGTAAAAATAGTGTTCTCTGGCTTAAGATTTTAATGATTTGCTATTCCTTTTTCCTACACGGTCCAGAAATGATCAAAGGCAGAAGATTTATGCCAGATAAAGCCATATGGATTGCTGGTCTAAAATTCAAGGCAGGTTAGTTGACTTAATTCTTTGGTGCTGGTGACTGTTAGTTTGTAAAAGTTCATTAACGTCAGGTAAAGGAAGTGATGGTGCTGGGAGCAGTCAGGCCATCCTTGTCATCATCTGTCATTAGAGATAACCAAAAGGCTGGTGATAACTCAGTGTCCGTTTGGCACTCAGAGCCTGGCTCTCAGCAGAGGCTGCCGGCGTGGTCTCTTGCCAGCAGCAGTGGTCACATTGGGGCTGGAAAGAGGGTGGTGGAACGTGCTCTGACTGCGGTGGGCTGGCTGCAGCTATCAAGGTTGCTGCCTCACTGCCTGTGAGGGCAGCACGCCCTGGGCCCCACTGCTCCCCCTTTCTCCAGCTCAACCTGCTCTAGCAGAAAGGAAAGGCATTGGCTTAGTGTCACTTCTTCCTAGGCCACAAGGGGCCTTTTTGTTGGAATGTATTTGAACTGTCCGGGTAACTCAGACACATTTAGTCAAGAAATGTTTTTCTTGAACACTTTACACTGAAGCTGTCTGGAAGTGGGTGACTATGTCACGGATTCTGAGCTTGTACTTTGCAGCCAGTCAGGCAGAGCTGTGAGCTTGCTGGGCCTGGCTAGCCTCTTGGCACTACCTGAGACTTGTATGTTGAGAGGCTGTTAGGAAATGAGTGCCCCAGGCTTATAGGTGTCATATCTCTACGTTTACCCTCCTGGTCTGCGCTTTGCTTAGCATTCATTACTCAGTAATGCTTGATGTGTAGAAAATGTGGCCCTTAGAAGTGGACCACAACCATAGATCAGGGTTGGATATGCATTACCATCTGTGAAACCACCCAGGAGTGTTAGTTTTATATACATTTTTTGAAGGATCTTAGTTCCCTAACAAGAGATTGAACCCGTGCACCCAGCAGTGGAAGTCCAGAGTCCTAACCACTGGACTGCCAGGAGTGTTGGTTTTAAAAGTAGTGAAGCGAGGTGGCTGCTTACCTCCCTGCCCCTCCTAAAGTCTGACCTCCTGGAGTACAGAGAATGGCTGGAACAGACACACCCCTCACCCCAGATAAGGCAGGCAGTAGTCAGTCTAGGCCAAGGTTTAATTTTAGCCTTTGATTGATATATCTGTAAATGTTAAGCTGTGCTAATAAAACTCCCAGTTTCCTAGAAGCCACTTGGGTGAGCCTGGCAGCTATACTGAATGGCTCTGCTGGCACCAGAAGCAGCTGACTCGCTGGGTCACTGCCTCCCTTGTTTCTGAGCCTCTGCATGAAAGTTGTGGGAGGAGCTAGCCCCCTATGAATTGTGTCACTTGTAAAAGGCAAGTACAGATGGAGATTCGACTGCAGGACCTCTGGGGATGGTAGAGGTTATGGGTGCCTGTGTATCCATGCACACATAGTCTTAGATGAAGCAGTGGTCACTGCTGGAACAGAACACCGATTGTGGGCTATTAAAGGAGTTTCTCATTAGCTGTGGCACCAGCTTCCTAGCTTCCATTTTGGCTTAAGAATGAGCCTAAAACCTTGTAGAATAATTTAATAAGCCTTTAGAGGCTTGGAGGCTCTAAGCCAGCCCTGTTGGTGAAAGATTTACTAGAAAGGGCCCAGCAGCCCTTTTCTTCCTTGCCCCTCCCTCACCTCAGTTTAACTCTCACCATAAAGCTACTGTAAACCAGAATTCAGTTTTTTTCATAAGGCACCAGGGTGGAACTGTTCCTGGCCACCCTCCTCTTTCAATAATTGCTTGGAATTTCCTTGAAAGAGTGACACACTTCAGTTCTCTACATTTAGGAAGGACAGTGTCTCCTCAGCAACAGGTGACTGTCCTGACAATGTAACAGACAAGGAAGCCAGGCATACTGGCTTGAACCAGGAACCTGGTCAGTAGGTTTGCATAGCTGTCTCTGACTATAAAAATTGCATGGGTATTAAACAGTGCAATGAAATAAGCAATGGTTTAATTTTGAAACCTGATTTCTTTGAAAAATTAATCTGAGGTAAAAATGTTTAAAATCATTTTTGACCTTTAGCTTGTCCATCTGCCAGAACTTTTGTCCTAAAGCTGAAAGTTGAAGCAGGATAGGTGTGGTCACCTGTGGCTTGGGTACAGCAGACCTACCGCATGGACTGAAGCTACAGTGGGAAAAACCACAGGAGAATCCAGGGCTTGTTAGTGTTTTGGGCTTCCTGATGGGCCCCCTCCCCAAGTAGAAAGTCTGTCAGTTGGGACAGACAGTGTCAGTGAAAAAGAGAACAAGTTTCCACTGCCGACTCCGGCCCTCCCCCTCCGCCCGCCACCTCTCAAGAGTGATGGGGCCTGGTCCTAGTGACATCCGTGAACAAGAACTACAACTGTAAACAATAAGGAGAAAGCCAGGTAAGAATGGAACTTATAGGAGGCCCTTTAACAGGCCTAATAGAAGGGTCACATCCAAACTGGAATGAGCAGTTAAAGTGTCCCTTGAATCTCTCTCTAGAAGGAAGGAAAGAAAGTTACATTCACAAGTTCACATCTCTGCTTGCTTGTGCTCCCCCGGGCAGCGTGAGGCCCATCAGAGAGGCGTGTACTGATTGTCTATGGCCCGTAGGCGGCTCCGGGAGGAGGAGTCCATTTCATAGTCTGAGTCCCGGGCTCGACTGGCGGGCTCGGGCTCCAGGTGCCGCAGGCTGTTGGCCAGTTCCTCGGGCGAAGGCACCAGGTGGAAGATCTGCTCTGGGGGAGAGGATCGGCCTGGAAGACCCTCTGGGCCAAGCCCCCGTGGACAGCCAGAAGTGCTAAGGTGGGGAAGGCCCAGCTCTGAATCCCAGTGAGAGAGGGAGAAAGGGAACAGAACAGTGTTGGAGGAAGCTGGGGGACAAGTGACCGAGAGAGAGACCACACTGTCAGTCTTATCAGGGCGGAGGCAGGTGCTGGAAGGACACAACAGGAGGTCTTGGTCCCCACCCCCTTTATCAAGGGGCATCAGGGTCACACCTGGTGGCTGGGAGACGACGACCACGTAGCTGGACAGCCGGACGTCACAGGCAGCCCCGCACTCGAGGGGGATGGGCGAGCGCTGGAAGTGGTGGAGCATGTCCACGACCGAGGGGAAGTGGAGGTGCTGCACTCGGCACTGGCCCCGCTCGGTCAGCGACAGGCGCAGGTGCTACAGGAAAGGAAGAAAGGTAGGCTCAGGCCCTGGCCCCTCGGGGCCTTTAATTTGGCCAGGGTGCAGCCCCAGCCGCCTTGCCCCGTACCTTGGCGATGCCCTGGAAGTTGAACGTGAGCACATACTCCCCGCGCCGCGTCTCGCTCTGCCGCACCAGGAACACTCCGTGAGCATCAGGACCTTGCAGCTGGACCAGCTGAGCCGCCTTCACCCGGGAGATGGGACCGTGGAACCAGGGGTAGCAGGACAGGAAGTGATCTGTTTTCTGGCAGGCTGGATCCAGCAGCACCCCAGGAGAACCACCTGGTAGAGAAGGAGATGGGTGATGGTGACCCTCTGTGGGCGCTTTATGCCCTGGGCTGGGTCCCGATGTGCTGGAGGACAGAGGCCCTGACCCCTCACCTTGGTTCAAGGAATCTGTGCTTCCCCTTGGAGAGTCAGCCGTGCCAGGTTCTATGGCTGAGGGAAAGTGCGGCTCTGGGTCTGTGGTCTCGAGTCTGCAAGAGAAGATGGGGGTTAAGGACTGGGTAGCTCAGGAATAGCAGGAAAAGCTGTGTCAAGATGGAGCCCTTGGGTCTCACCCTTGGCCTGTGCATGCCCGGAGCTCAGCCATCCATGAATTCAGCTGCTGTTCATCTCCCACCTCAAAGATGATGTCTGTCCGGTCCTTCACCTGGCAGGAAGGAAGGGACAGCTGTGTGCAATTCCTGAGATCTGTGTCTGTTCCCCACATGTGTGGAAAGCTGCCACTCACCTTTAGCACAAAGGTGTACAGGTTGTCAGGCATCTCAAGACGTGTGCATCGCCGGATCTCCTGGATACTGGAGCAGGCTGCTTGTAGCTTGGACTTTGAGCTCTAGGAGACCAATGCAGACATTCAGGGCCTGTCCCTGATGGCCCTTCACCCACCCAGGCCTCTGCTCTTCTCTGCAGTCTCCCCAGGGGCCTAGCTTGCTCAGTGGGCACCCTGATCCTGGAGTAGGTTCTAGCATTCTTCCCAGCAGAAACCTGCAGGGGATCCTCTGCCTGTAACTACAGCACTATCTCCCCCACCCAGACATAGACACTGAGTTCCCCAGCACCCAACGGGGCCTGAGGGCCAGTCTTTGCTTCACCTTGACCTGTGGACATTCTAGCTCTGACCCATTTGCTGGCTGACACCTGTTTCTCTTCCCACTGGTGCAGCAAACCCCCCAACCCATTCTTCTGGCCAGTCACAATCGCTGCTGATCACCTCATCACAGCAAACCCAGAAAGGGAAGGTGAGTGTATCCCAACCCAAGTTTCCTCTGTGGTGCTGGCTGACCATGCCGAGGGCCCAGGCCTTTCACATTGGCTTTAGCTCCTCTCCTCCCCTCCACTGGCTCCCCACCAGGACGGACCTCTCCCAGCCCAACAACAGCCCAGGAAGCAGATATTATCACCACATCTTAAAAAGAAGAAACTCAAATTTTGGAGATAGTAATTTGCCTGAGGAAGCAGAGATCAGGTTGTGAACCCCCATTCAAAGCATTCACCTGACTACTCTGTTCTGCCTCCAAGTCTCAGGAGGAGGCGCAGGTGAGGTGGCATGGTGGGAGTTGGCAGAGTAGCTTAGCTATGGGCTCTTGGGGCTGTTTTGCCAGTGTGCCCAAAGGAACACAGCCTGGCAAGGCTGGCCCTAGTTACAGCCAACCAGAGAACTGCAGGCCCCAGAAGTCTTGCATGACATTCAACACACATGGGGTTCAGAATGGGTGGGAGATGACCCCCTACTCTTTAGTCATCAAAAGGGTCCTGACTGAACCTGGCTGACCCTACAGATGTCTGTTCCCAGGGCCCAGGAGCTCTCATCACTTTCTCAGAAGGGAGAGCACCCCTCCACTTTCTCCTGTGATAAAATGGCTAAGATTGTTTCCCTAGAGTCATGACATGATCAATGGTGGCTTTCAGCAGAGGCCTGAGGAAGATAAGATGTGGGGAAGGGGCAGCCAAGACCCAACTGTGCCCTCCTCCGTTCAGCAGCTGTTTTAAGAGACAGTGAGGTGTGCCTGAAAATAACCACAATCCCCACCAAACCAGGGCTTCCCTGGTGGCTCGGTTGGTAGAGAACCTACTTGCCAATGCAGGAGATGCAAGAGACCTTGGGTTTCAACTCTGGGTCAGGAAGATCCCCTGGAGAAGGAAATAGCAACCCGCTCCAATATTCTTGCCGGGAAATTTTTTTAGAGCCTAGTGGGCTACATACAGGCCATGAGGTTGCAAGAGTTGGACACAACTAGTTATGCGTGCATGCACACACCGTCAAGCCAGCACCGGGTGAGGAGGAGGAGACGAGGCAGAAACAAAGGTGAGTTCTAGGCACAGCATCCAGCCTGTGCCCAGACGGGTATGCCAGAGTGGTGCCAGAGTCCATCCCAAAGCCATACATTCAACTGAGCTTCAGATAAACAGGTGCCAGGATTCTGGCAGAAGGATGGTGAGTGCAGGACTGGGCAGCCTGTTAGGAGAGAGGCTCTTCCTGGTCCAGGCCCACACCCAGCAGGTCTTGGAGCTGCCAGTCCTGCCCTGGTGGTTGGACACAGCAGTCTGGGATGGAGAACAGTGGGAATGCACTCTGAGAAGCTACACGACTAGTAAATCCCACCCTAAGTGACCACCAGCCAGGGCATTATCACCCTTCCAGTTCCTCTTGTATGTCCCCTACTACCCAGTTCCTCAGCCAGGGAGCCCCACCCAGCTCCCACATGGACACTGGACATGCCAGACAGAGCACAGGGAAGCAGGGCCCCCATACCCCCAGCAGCACTCTCAGCCAGCCAGCCTCTCCATGTCTATTTCCTGGCTACAGAATAGTACAGAGGGTTTGTTCCTGCGCCTGCATGTGTGGTTGGCCCTGCCTGGCTCTGGATCCACAGGATCACCGGGAGGAAGTAGACCAGGCCAAGAAGGGAATGGGCCTTGTCTCCTTTTCAGTTCCTCCCTGGGCCCTGCCCCCAGCGCTAGTGCCAAGATTAACTGGCGGCACCATGGGTTTCACTCTGAATGTGGGGCTCTCAGTGCCAGCTCCACCCCCAGCAGCTGAGCAACTGCTGACCTGACAGGCAGTGGTGAAGAAAGGATTCCCCCTCTTCAGCCACGGCGGCCAACCCTGGCTGCACAGGCGAAGGTAAAATTTGGCCCAGTTCCCCTCCGCCTGCTGGCTGAGCCCAACATGCATTCTTTGGCCGAGTCATAAACTCTAGAGGCTGAGCTAGGGGGCTGTACCCAGCTCCCCCAGTGTCCACCTACCTACCGTGCTCCCTGGTGGGGTTGGCGGCGGGGCAGAGACTCCGCCCAGATTGGAGGAGCAATTTCTCACATGGCAGGGGGTGGGGGGGCGGCGTTTGGGCCTCGAATCTGGCTGGAGGGAATGAGAGATGTGACTGGAAACATCTGGCCTCTCTGGAGGCCTTGCTTTCCCCTCAGCCTGCTGCCACTCCCTGCGCTTGGGCGTGCACGGCCATCCAGAGTGCTCCAAGGCGCCCGCTTGCACTCTGCTATGCCCCATCTTCGTTCACACTCACAGGATCCCAGCAGGGACAAAGTACATACAGTATATCACCCAGCTTCTGCCCTAGAAGGGGACAGATACCCAATGGGCAGGACACGGTAGGGGCCAGGACACATGGGTGTGCAGGCAGTGAGTGAGTCTCGCAGGTGCTGAGAGGTCCTGGGCCAAAGCCCTGAGGCACGCATGCTGTGCAGGGGTCCCCGTGGGGCTGAAGTAATCAGTTTATTCTGAGGTGGGGCTGTGGAGGTGGGCAGCTGCCTGTGTGAGTCTGGCACTCACATTAAATACTTGGGCAGAAGCCAGCCAGCCAGCTGGGCCAGACCCAGCTCTTAACCCGTCTCTTACATGGGAAATGGGGGGGGGGGGGGGCGGGCGGGCATGGGTGGAGACAACATCCAAACAGCAAAGACCTTGGCACAGGGCACCCCAGGGTGTGGGCATGCAGTATCCTCACAGTGGCCTTACTCCACCCACTCTAGGGGTCTTTATTCTTCCAGGGAAAACCAGGAGAGACCCACACCAGCCTCTGAGCAGTCTTCTCTCTCCCAGGGCTTTAGGACCCTCACTCCTCTCCTGTAAAGAGCAACCGTGGGACAGGAGGTAGGACGCAATATACAGCTGAAGGTCAAGGTTCAAGTCCCATTCCTCTGCCACAGCACTCAACGCCCTCGAGTTAGCAGCCCCATGGCCTGGAGCCAAGATGGGACAAGCCCCAGCTCCACCACCTACATGTGGAATCTTGGGCATGGCAGTGACTGCAACCTCAGTGTCCTCTTTGGTGATAGGCAGACTGTAAGCAAGATCCTGCTGACCTCCAGGCAGAGAACAGTGGGTCTTTGCTGGGGGCCTGAAAACAAAGGCTTGGAGGAAATTCTAGATCCATTCAGAAAACTAAGATCATGGCATCTGGTCCCATCACTTCATGGGAAATAGATGGAGAAACAGTGACAGACTTTATTTTCTTGGGCTCCAAAATCACTCAGATGGTGACTGCAGCCATGAAATTAAAAGATGCTTGCTCCTTGGAAGGAAAGTTACAACCAACCTAGAAAGCGTATTAAAAAGCAGAGACATTACTTTGCCAACAAAGGTCCATCTAATTAAGGCTATGGTTTTTCCAATAGTCATGTATGGATGTGAAAGTTGGACTATAAAGAAAGCTGAGCGCTAAAGAATTGATGCTTTTGAACTGTGGTGTTGGAGAAGACTCTTGAGAGTCCCTTGGACTGCAAGGAGATCCAACCAGTCCATCCTAAAGGAAATCAGTCCTGAATATTCATTGGAAGGACTGATGCTGAAGCTGAGACTCCAATACTTTGGACACCTGATGCAAAGAACTGACTCATTTGAAAAGACCCTGATGCTGGGAAAGACTGAAGGCAGGAGAAGGGGACAACAGAGGATGAGATGGTTGGGTGGCATCACCAACTCAATGGACATGAGTTTGAGTAAACTCTGGGAGTTGGTGGACAGGGAGGCCTGACATGCTGCGATTCATGGGGTTGCAAAGAGTTGGACAAAACTGAGCGACTGAACCTAAGTCATGGATAACTGAGTTCCCTCTCCTCAGGCAAGAGCCCAGAACGGATGCTGCTTGGACCAATGGATGAACAAATGGATGAAACATCATTCTGAGAAAGGCTTAATCACCTCTTATTGTATCCTATAATATTGTATCCTGCTTATTTAACTTATATGCAGAGTACATCATGAGAAACACTGGGCTGGAAGAAGCACAAGCTGGAATCAAGGCCTGGCAACTGAACTGAATTGTATACAAACAGTCTTAAAAAAAGAGAAAATGTCCTCTTTCAGATTCCAGGGATACCCAGAATGGGAATGCAGACAACCACTAGAACACAGACCTGAGTTTAACTTGCCACAGATTTGTATCTGAGCTTCCCAGCAGCCAGTGCAAAGAGGCATTCTCCAAGAAAAGGCAGCCACTTATGCATGGATCCCGTGCGCAGCAGCCATTAAAGGCTCTGAGAAGAGCTGCTGCTGCTGCTGTGTCTGCTCGGACTTCAGTCATGTCCGAGAAGAGTTGGAGCAGAGAAACCTGAACCCATGTGTTCCCCACCCAGTGGCCACCAAGTGTCCAGCTCAGAAACCCCTGTTGGGTCTGCACAACCACTGCAAGCAGCCTCCCCATCCTGAGTTTTTGGAATTAAACGTTCCTGGCCTTCAGTCCCAACTCTGCCTCACCCTCCATGGACAACTGACTTGCCTCTCCTGGCCTCAGTCTCCACTACTGTAAAGTGGGCTAATGGTGCCCCTCTACCCTCCAAGAAAATGTGGCAGTACCATGTGTATAGGCACTGTGGGGGCAAGGGGGGGAGGATATGGAAAGGTCTCAGGGGATGTCACAGGGCGGGGATGAGCACAGGGTCTTGGGAAGTCAGTCTTAGGAATACCTGGTCTGCTCAGAAGCAAACCGCTCTCCTGAGGAAACTTTCAGCTTTCATGGCTGTCCATACACACTGAGTCCGTGAGCCCGAGGCAGCCTCCCTGCTCCCTTCCCATCTCGTGCCTTCCACAGGGCACAGTCACCGGCTTTAAATGTTTGCTGAGTGCTCTGCAGAGTGGAGAAGGGGGAAGAAAAAGACACCGGAAGCCAAGAGTATGCCAGGAGCCAACAGCCAGGGACCAGTAAGTGCAGCCACATCCACAAGACGGCAGGGGAGTTGTCTGTGGCAAGAAACAGCACTAACAGGCCCCCTCACTCCACCCTTTAATGAGCACCTCCTGTGTGCCAGGCACTGGGGCCTGGTCTGTCCATCCAGGACATTTGAACTGTTGAATTCACAGGTCTGCATCATTTCCAGAAATTGGAAATATTGCAGAAAAGAGCATCATCTTGAGGAATGGAGGTACCAGGACCAAGGAAATTGGAAGGTCACCGCTCCAGGGTGAAGGCAACCCTGACATCATCTCTGAGAGCATCCTGCTCTGAGCCACTTGTCTTGTTGGAGGAACATGGTGGGCGCCTCCCCTGACGTCCCCCCAGGAGCCCACGCATGGCTGGTGTTTTATTCCCGACTTCACAAATGAGCAGCCAAGGCTAAGAGAGCCTCCTACATTACAGCCAGTGGGCCTGGATCCTTTGGAGGTCAGCCTGGGATCCATGTTTATCCTGGGTGCATCTGAAACAGCATCTTCAGATGCTGGGCAAGGAGCCATACCCCCTCCCCAGGCACAAGAGATGGGGAGGGCAGGGGATACAGCCCACCCCACAGAACACAAGAGATGGGGAGGGCAGGGGATACAGCCCACCCCACAGAACACACAGTGCTGGGCCCTGGGGGCAAGGGCTTGAGAACGAGCTGGCCTGGATTCCAGTTCTCAGCAGTTCGTACGGGGATGGGGGAGAGGGCTCTGGATTCTAGTCATAAGCAGCTCCTGCGAGCAAAGCAGGGGCGGTCACAGGGAGCCCCACTAAGGTGAGGCATCACAAAAAGGTGACATCTTGAACCCTGAGAGATGGGACGGGTGGCATGAAAACTGAGTTTGTTGTCCAACAGTCCTGTTAGCGCTCCTCCCAGACACATCCCAAATCCAACAACTCATCCCCCTCCTCTGCTCTAAAACTCTTGTGGAGACTTCCCTGGTGGTCAGTGGCTAACATTCTGCACTCCCAATGCAGAGGGCCCAGGTGGAGAGATCCCTGGTCTAGCAACTAGATCCCACATGGCTGCAACCAAGTAACTCACATGCTGGCTCTGAAGACCATCGAATACCCCATGTGCTGTTACTATGACTGGGCACTGACGGCCTGCATAAATAGAGAAAATTTTTAAAAAGGGACTTCCCTGTTGCTCCAGGACTAGGATTCCATGCTTCCAATCAGAGGGCCTGGGTTTGATTCCTGGTCAGGGAACTAGATCCCATACACTGCAACTAAGAGCTCATACAGTTAAATATTTTTTTAAAAAAACCTGTAGGCCCCACCTTGCTGGTCCTCACCGTGGCCCGTGAGATACTGCTGGACCTTGTTCCTGTTACCTCCTTAACCTCACCTACCCTCTTTTTCACCCTGTTCCGCCACACTGGCCTCCACTCTGCCTTCAATGTACCAAGCACACTCCCACCTCGGGGCCTTTGCACCTGCTGTTCTCTCTGGCTGAAAGGCAGGTTCCCTGCATCTTTACAGATCTGGCTCTTCTTGGACTCAGGTCTCAGCTCAAGGATTGCTGCCTCGGGAAGGCCTTCTCTGACCACTGAATCCAGACACACAGAGTCACCATCCCAGAACCCCCTTCACTTCACTTCCTCCACTGCCTTATCCACCTGTGAAATGTGGATATGGGGAACCTGGTCTTGTCACATCCCCAGGATTGAGCACAGGGCTGGGAGGTCGTAGATGTTCAACTTTAGTCCTCAACAAATATTCATCACAGGCCCCTTGTCTGCCAAGTATCATGTGTGTTGGGATCTGTAGGCACAGGATACGGCCCCCAACGCAGACCCCCACCCTCTCGAGGACTCTAGGGGAATGGCAGGGACTCAGGGAGGCAAGGATGGAGGACACAGGTTGGGCCTCCAGGGCCTTGAGCCAGCTCAGGGAGAGCCCTGGCTGAGAGGAAGGCCCTGGACGCCTCATGGAACACGGGTCAAGCCGACGATACAGATGGAGGAATGGGAGCCCTGACCAGCAAAATTCAGTTATCCCCAGCCATGGAGAGCAGCCAAGTGGAGCTGGGGCTCAGACCCTTGTCTATGTAGTCCCCGAGCCCACAGCACCGCTGCCATCCAGTTCACACACCACCAGACCTGATCTAAACTGCTGGTCTCAGGAGAGAAAACCTTCTCTCCTTCAGGGAGCCTTCTCTGATCGCTACGTTGTGGTCAGTGCAACTCCTGTGCCTCTCCCGCGGCACGGGGCTTATCAGACCAGGCCATAATTTCCTGATGGTGCCGCTGCCCCCACCATCTGACTGGGAGTTCCTCTGGGGGTGGGGACAGGGCACCAAGCCTTGTTTCCAGCTGGGGCCCAGCACCAGGTCCAGCCTGGAGGAGGTCGAGAGAGAGTCTGTGAGATCAATGGGTGAGGGTAGATGCCTGGGGCCCCAGCCCTCAGATGTCTGGGAAGCAGAGGCAGATGTGGAGGTGTGGCGAGTTATCTCACCCTCTTGTTCCCCTGCTCCCTTGGGGGCAAACTGAAAGCAATGAGCTCAACAAATGTTTAGCTGAACTATAGGGCACAGGTCATTTCCTTCCTCTGCCCCCAACCTGGGGGACACACGGACACACACACACACACACCCTTTGAATGCTTGCTTCCAGCTACTTTTTCTCCATGTGACCCTGAGCAAATCACTTCTCTGTGCTTTTGTTTCCTCGTCTGTAAAATGGAGATGGTGATGAGGCACATGCCCAGGGCTTCTGTATGTGCAACCTGTCAGTTGCCTGGAGTACACAGGAGTCTCCCAGGTCTCCTCCTTGGTCTGGCCCTGTTGTCTCAAGCTTCCGTCTCCCCATAAGAGAGCAGGAAAGGGACGGGAGATGCTTCTATAAAAGCCACAGAGATCAAGTCAGCTTCCCCTTTCTGCCAAGTGAGAGCCCACCAGTGCCAGAGACGGAGCTTTTCCCGAGCCGGCACTGACAGAGGGAGATGTCCCCCCTGCCCAGAGTCCCCATCATTTCGCCTCCCTCCGCTGGGCAGGTGGCACCCCCAGATCACACCCTTAGTGACCAAGCATGATTGTGGGGGCCTGTGCCCCCTCTACTTCTGGACCCGGAGAGGCCCCAAGAAGGCCCTGTAGAAGGGGTAACTAGCTAGAGGTGTTGAGAGAGACATGGGCTGGAAAGTGAAAGTCGCTCAGTCGTGTCCGACTCTTTGTGACCCCATGGCCGGTAGCCTACCAGGCTTCTTGGTCCATGGGATTTTCCAGGCAAGAATACTGGAGTGGGTTACCATTTCCTTCTCCAGGAGATCTTCCCGACCCAGGGATTGAACCCGGGTCTCCCGCATTGTAGGCAGATGCTTTACCGTCTAAGCAGGAAGCATGGGCTGGGGGCTTCCCTAAAGCCCCACCTGCAATGAGCTCCCCTGCAAGCCTGCAAGGTCCCCTCCACGTGTCAGAAATGCAGACTCACAGTGACACGGACATAAAGCCCCCTTTCAGAGAGATGGAGACCACCCCACACACAGAATCACAGTGACAGGGACACAAAGCCCCTCTCAGATGCTGGAGCAACCTGCCTCCCAGAGACAGAGATGCCCGTGGACAGAGAGAGCTCCCCAACCCCCAATATTCACAGAACCAGTCTTGGATCCCCCTGACAGCCATCCAAACCCTGAGATGCGGCTGTCCAGCTTCATACTGAGTGGCCAAGTGTGGAGATGAGCATGCACTTCTACTCTTAGGCTAGCCTTGGGGAACCACCCAGGATTGGGAGGGAGTGGCGTGTGTCTGAAGAGAGACCACTCCTGGAAGTCACCCTCCCCACACCCCGTCATGGGCGTGGATGCACTAGGGAACCAAGGTGCTTATGGACCTATGGGTATCTCATCAGCTGACCTCGCCTTGCCTTCCCCTCAGGGTGACAGCGGTCCACCCATGACCTGGCCTGGGGAGGCCAATCCTGGGATGGGGCCTTGCAGAGGTGGGAACAGAGAGGCCAGCTTCACACCGTCACAAGCCAGGCTGCGGGCTGTACCTTTCCTCTGCACAGGGCACCACTCCTGGCCAAAACTTGCAGCAGAGTAGAACCAACCACTTTCCAGAATGTGGAGCTGCTCAGTGGCTAGCCTGCGTCAGCTCCCCTCTGTCAGTTTCCTGCTGGAGGACAGAGCAGGGTCTCTGGGAGTACTGAGCCGGCACCTAGGCCTGGGCCCACTGGGGGCCCCGTCAGAAGCCCCCTGCACCCTGCCCCTTGCCGGCTGCAAACCAGCTGCCACCAGCTCACGCATTGAGCGACCACTTCCTGCTCCGAGCATCCCGCCAGTTTTCCTCCCTGCCCTATGTGGCTGCAGAGCCACAAGAGCCCCGCACCCTGTCCCCACCCACCTTCACACCGACATTGCCTTCCTCATGCGGTGCCCCTCTGGCCACCACAAGGCCAGGACACCCGGGCCTGGAACACTAGGCTGTGTCAGCCCCCAGACAAAAAGGGAAGCCGTGACTCCCAGAGGCCCCACCACCCACCCAGGCCCCGAGCAGGAGGGTCCTGCCTGGCGTGCAACCAGCCACTGCCCCAGGTCTTCCCACTGCATGGGAGGGTGTGCTCTGTGTTCTTGGGGGGAAAGCAGAGGGGACCCAGAGCTGGCTGGCCACCCCCCAGGGCCTTTTGCGCTGTGCCTGCCTCCCAGCCCTATGGTGGAGCCAGCCAGGTGGGGGAAGCCCCTTACCCCAGCAGCACAGCCCTCAGCTGCACACTGGGGCCCCTGTCAGCTCTACACCCAGCGAGGGTGGAAAAAGATGTGGTTAAGCAACAACAAATAACCTCTGTCACTGGCCTCCGATAGGGGCGTGCAGTGGAGGGAGGGGGGCTCGTCACCACCAAGATCCCCAAAAGCCCCGGACGGTGGCTACCGCCTGCCTTCGAAGAATGATGATTCAGAAAAAGAGGTGAAAGCGAGGACCTCTGGAGCTCAAGGGGGCTGTAGGGCTGCCGTGGAGGCTCAGAGTCAGCTGAGCAGAGCCTCAGGCCAGGCTGACGGGGAACCAGGGCGCCAGCCAGGAGCCCCAGAGTCGGCGGGGCCCACTGAGGCCGCAGTCTCCACCCTTCCCAGCTCAGTCTGCCAAGAGTTCTTGTCATTATCCTTAGCCCCTGTTCAGTGATATGCCTTTACACACAGCACCTCACTGACACCAAAGAACAACAGGAAATTGCACCAGCCACAAAGAATAAAAGCCAGTTGGATTAAATAATTAAATGTGAAACATAAAACCGAGACAAAACTGGAATAAAAGAACCTGAGTAATTATCTGATCCCAGCCCTAAGCAGAAAAAGCAAAGGACAAAATCATGAAGGAAAAAAATCAACCATATGTCACTGCCCAGACTTAAAAACCTTCATAGGCTGAGAAACTCAGAACCAGTTGAAAAGTCAAATAGCAAAGGAAATATTTGCAGTGTGTGACAGAGCACCAGGATCCATGTACAGAGCTCCTGCAGGTTAGCGGGGAAGAGGCAGGCAGTGCAAGAGAGGCACACAGAGAGTTAATGGTCTGTAAGTCACAGAAAATGTCTACGGCCAAGAAACATAAGAGACAGTCAAAATTCGCAGGGACAGAAAGCAGGATTAATGGCTGCTAAGGGCTGGGGACCAATGCTAACAGGTACTGGGTTTCTGAGTGAGGTGATGAAACAAGGTGGTGCAATGTTCTGGAATGAGACAGTGATGATGGCTGCATACACAGTGATATGCTAAAAACAACGAATTGTACTTTAACATGGTGAATTTTATGTCATGTGAAGTGTATCTCAAAGTTCTTTAAAAAGAGAAATGGCCCATTCTATTCATAATCAGGACAAGATAACCACTTCACCTGGTAGTTGGCAAACATTTTTAAAGTAATACCCAATGTAAGCACCACTATTTGAAGATATTTAAATGAGTATGGCTTTTCCAGAAGGCTCTTTGGAAAGGATGTATCAGAAACATTAGAAATAGCTCCTGAGCACGGAAAAAGATGCTCAACCTCATTAGCCATCAGGGAAATGTAAATCAAAACTATTCAAAACCATTGTAGGAAGGCTACAATCAAAAACAGCTATAATAAAAAGTGTTGGTGAGGATGTGAAGAAGTTAGAACCTTCATACATTACTGGTGGGAATATAAAATGGTGCAGTAGTCTGGAAAACAGTTTAGCAGCTCCTCAAAATGTTTAAAGGGAGTTACATTTGATCCAACAATTCTACTCCTAGGTACATACCCAGGGAAAAAAAAAGAAATGCGTCCACACGAAAACTTAACTCACAAATGTCTGCAGCAGCACTTTTCATAATCACCCGAAAGTGAAGACAACCTCATGTCCATCCACTGAGAAATGGACATACAAAATGCCATCTAGCCATACAATGGGAAATCAGTGGGCAATAAAAAGGAACAAAAACTGACACGAGCTCCAACATGGACAAGCCTTGAACACATGATGCTGAGTGAAAGAAGACAGTCATGAAAGACCACACACTGGTTCTGTGTACATGAAAAGAAGAGACTAAGCCAATCTAGGGAGACAGAGGAGATGAGTGGCTACCTGGGGCCGGGGGAGGGGAGGGATGAGGAGTGATTGCTGATGGCTACAAGGTCTCTTTTTGAGATGAGTGGTGGTGAGATGAGAAAGTGGCCTGTAAACCATGGAGACAGATGTACAACCCTGTATATATACTAAAAACCACTGTACCCTTTTAAACAGGTTAATTTTATAATCTGTAAACTATATCTCAATAAAGCTTTAAGAGAAAACACATGAGAAGCGCTCATGAAGCCTTCCAGCCAGCACTTCCCCTCTAGGAATGTAGCCTAAGGAAGTAATCAGAGATGGGCAGCAAGATTGATGTACAAGACGTTTGTCACAAGGGTATCTACTTGAGCAAAAAAATTAGAAATGGTTGAAACAGGAGTCTGGATAATCACAGATAAATATATCATGGCCTATGTAAATGAAATATTGTGCAGCCATTAAGACATTCTTAAAAACTTAAGAAAACATAAAAATATTCAACACATGTTAAGTGAAAAAAAAAATGTAGAATGAATGTGTTAGTCCCACAAGGGCTTGGGGTTTTGTCCAAAAGTTTCTGCCCATTTCCAGTGTGCTGGGCACACAGAAGGAGCTCCCTCTATTAACTACTGAATGAAGAATTAGCGAATGCTGATGGAGCTGCAATTTGGGGGAAAAGTTGGAGAAAGAAATACAAGAGAGGACAGAGACATTGACTGGGATTGAAATGCTCATTTTCTCTGGGTAGTTGGATCATGGGTGGTCTTTCGGTGACTGTTCTGTCATTTCTGCCCTGAGCTTTAAAACAAAACCAGAAACACCAGGAACTCAAACGTGGGGGCCCTCGGTAAGGTAGACAGTTTCCTAGATTACATGCAGATCTGAAAAGAGACACCACGGTCTGTCCTCCCGTTCCAGATGGTTCCCTGGAGAGAGGTTCTCTCTGCCGTGCTGTGGACTTCAGACTGGGCCGCAGTCAGGATTTGCGTCCGGCCCAGGAAGGAGGGGGTTCAGACACAGGGAGGGAGGACCCGGAGGCTAGATCTTGCTGTGCTGGCCCCCACCCCTATCCGCCGTCATCTATCGGTTCCAGAGACTGAGCAGTCAGTGGGGTCCATGGCCCAAGGGCAACGGTGGCCTCCACCCCAGCTCGGAGGGGAGAGAGAAAAAGGGGTGTGTGCCCCAGAAAGGAAGCTGAGGCGGCCCCTCCTGCCTTGGGGAAGGAAGCCACCCCGCCCCCACCCCCAGTGAGGGCCAGCGCTCAGAATGCAGAGATCTCTGGTGTGCATTTTGGTTTCCTTTTCCATTCACAAAGAAGTGGGTGGGGGATTTCCAGCAGGCCCAACTGGCTGTCCGCGCTGTCCGCTTTGCCCAGTTCGGGCCACTGGGAGTGGCAGCCAGGTGGTGGCCTATCCCAGGGAGGGCCTCTGGGGACCCAGCTCGAGGGTCTGTGACTTCCCACGCAGGAAGTCCCTTCTGCTGCCCCTCAGGAAGGAAACACCTCACACCTCGTGCCAGGCCCTCCAGGAGCCAGGTTTTGACTCGGTCACCCGGCGAGGGCAGGACTGACATCCCATTCTTCAGAATGGGAAACCAAAGCCAAAACAGGCCAGGTTTTCAGCCCAAAGCCACATAACAAGGACTCAAGAGCCACGATCTGAACCCAAACCTGTCCATGTGCCCTGCCCCCTGGCCACCAAGTCCACAGCGCAGACTCCACAGTTCTGTGTCTCCACATGCGGTCCCCCAACAAAGGAAAACCAAAGATCAACTTCCAAGAAGCTGACAACAGCCACAGGCCCGAGGAGCAAGGGGATGGAGGGATGATAAATGACTGTCATTTGCCACCCTCCCCCTGATGGATTCAGGGGCACTTTCCAGTCTCGGGATTCACAGAATTTGAGCTGAAAGGAAGCACACCGATACCATCTGCCCGTGGTTTCAGCGTGGTTGGGGGTTTCTTCTAAGCGGCAAAGTACTTTTCAAAAAACGATGTTACACAAAACCCCAATAAGGGGCAGACAGGGCGGCTGTGTGTGCGGTTGGGGGCCCCACGGGAGCCCTGCCTACCACCACCCCTTCCTTCCTTCCCCCACCAGCCCTGGAAGGCCCGGATCAAGCCCCTTGGTTGCCCGTTTCACAGCTCAGAGAGGCACGGGGAATCACCTGGGTCACAGCAGCCCCAGCAGAGCGAGGACAGAAACCCCATCTCACCCCAGAAGCCTTTGACGCCTGGTCCTCCTGGGAAGGTGGGATTGGGGATGCACTGGCCTTCTACATGCCTGTCTCCCCGGGGATCATTGGGGCTCTGGGCCCACAAGGGTCTGCTGGGCTATAGTGGGTGGTCTCTGTGCCTGTTTGGGGGTTGACACAAGCCCCTGACCTTGGCAGGCCCACAGCAGACTGCATTCCTGCTCTTCCACCTGCCAGCTGTGTGGCCTTGGGCAAGTCTCTATATCTCTCCATGCCTGTTTCCTCTTAAGAGACAGTGTCCTCTCTGTCTCCGCCTTCCAGTGTTTGTGGTGACTGCATGGGATGTGTCCAATGCAGTGCCCACCGTGCTGAAAATGACTAGTAACAAGTAGCAGCTGCAGCAGCTCAGCCTGGCTGAGAGCCCCTGCATGGGGCCGGCTCTCACCGCCACGGGGACAGCGGTTGGTTCACCATCGCCCTGCTGTGGGTGCCGCCACTCAGCTCTTTGTACTTGAGGAAAATGAGGCACAGGGAGGGCCAAGTGCCCTTCCCGAGGCCGCACAGTGCAGAAGGGCAGGGACGGGACTCGGGCCCAGGTCTGTCCGAGCCCCCAGGAGGCTGCCCCTCCCGCCTGCATGGCCGCTTCCTGCCCAGCCCTCCTCTTCCTCCTCGCACTCCTGCCTCCGAGAGGAAACCGCCGGCCCCCGGCGGACGTCCCTCTCTCTCTGCTTCCTCTTTCCCACACTCGGGCACGGGCTCTGGGCTCGGCCCCCAGGGTCCAGCGGTGGCTCCTTCTGCATCTTGGGGCCTCAGTTTCCCCACCCGGGAGGCAGGCACAGCGGAGTCAGGGGAGGTTGAAGGGCTAGTTGGGCAATGCCCTCACCCCCAGGCTGCGCTCAAGACTCTCAGCCCCTTCATCATCCAGGCTGCTTGCCAGGAGCACTGACTGCTCCCAGCCAGGTCCCCTGCCCACCCAGTCAGCACCTGCAGGATCCACAGCTCATGACACGTATGGGCGCCAGGACCACCCCCATTTTACAGACGAGGAAACTGAGGCCCTGTCACTTGCCCAAGGACAGCTCATAAACAGAGGAGGGAACGACTCTGAACCACACTGCCCGACGGCCCCCAGCCACCCTAAGGACCAGTCGGTCCAGCCACTGCCAACTGACCCACTTCCTCTTGGGGCTACGAGGGCTGGCAGTGCAGGAGGGAGCTCAGGGCTGTGGGCCGAGTCCCCTAGGATCCCCCACCTCCTTGCTCAACGGCTTCTCTGGGCTGAGCAGCAGAGGCCAACAGCAGGGCACGCTGTGCAAGAGGGACCCAGGGGAGTCCGGGCCTCAATGTGCCCAGCTGTAAATTGGTGGCACTGGACATGATGGCCATGGGGAGCCTTTTCAGGTCTGAGAACTCAAAACAGACACTCCCCCTACCAACCCCCACCCACCCGGGTAGGGCCCCTGGCTAACCACCACCAGCTCCGCCACCCATGATAACAGTAGATACTCTGGAGACACACTGGGCACCAGGTGCAGCCCGAATGCCCAATTCCCCATCCCGTCTCCGATGCTCTGAGCTGTGTGACTGTGGACAAGTCACCTCCCCTCTCCTAAACTCAATTTCCCCATCTGTGATATAGGGGCAATTGCTGCAGCCCCCTCACAGGGCTGCTGTGAGGGGTAAATGAAGCCCGGACAGTTAAATGCTTAGTATATAACAAGTGCCAAACAGATGCTGCCTAAAAGGGCATTTTTCAACAGCACCTACTATTAACAGAAGTCCATCAATACTCCCACAGTGCAGATGAGAGAAACTAAGGCTCAGCCCTCAGACCGAGCAAAGCTGGCCAGACTCTGAGACCCCCTCAGCCAAACCAGGCCTGGACATGTGGGGAAACTGAGACTGGAAACAGCAAAGGGCTGAGGCCATGGCCTGCCCAGATGCGCTCCACTGAAAATGGATCCCAGCTCCTAGGAGAGCCCTGCCCTCCAGGGTAGCCAATCCCAACCCCTGTAATTGCTCCCTGACCTTGGGACCCACCCCTCACCCCAGTCAGGCTCTCCTTCCGCAGGGGCCAGGCTGGGGTGCACTCCGAGTGAGCCTGGCCCAGCACTGCCAAATCCACCAATTCGTATGAGAAACCAGAAGTTGGGCTCTTATAGGAAACCTCTCCATTTTATGGTTTATAAATATTGGCAATCAATCCATCTTTCTTGTTTGTAACTGCCGAGGATGGCACATCTTAGGCCTGGCCTGGCCAGGAGCTGATGCTCTGCACCCCATGGCTGGAGGGGGGGCCGTTCAGCAGTGTGGCTGGGGGCTCAGGAGTAGGGACCCGTTGGGATCAGGGCTCAGATCTCCTTAGCAGCATGCTCCTGAGTTTCTTTGCCTCTCCTGGCCTTGGTTTTCCCATCTGTCAAACGGGCCGATAAGCTTGACCTCATGGGAAGGACTTGAGGGTCAAGTGTTTAGGGCAATGCCTGGTGAGTAATACTGTTTACTTAAGGAAACATACTGCTTCCTCAGCAGCCCCCAGCCTGAGCTCAGAGATGCCCGAGGGAGGTGCCACAGGACAAGAGGGTCTTCTAGGAGAAGAATCATGCCACATCCTCCCAGACACCGGAAGACCACAGGCAGCCCCAGAGGGTTTCTCCAGCCCATTTCCACTGCTGAGCAAGTGTCGCACCCGCCTTTGGCCCTGAATCCTTCACATGCTCCCACTGCTCTCAGTGTGAAACCTAACATCCTCACTGTGCTCCCTCAGGTGCCACCCAACCCAGCCCGGTTACCTTTCCAGCCTCACCCCTCCTTCTGCCCTCTACTCCAGCCCCTGGCTGCATGGCTGTTCCTCCAAGTCTCCTGGCTCATGCCCACCCGAGGGCCTTCCCACTTGCCGTTCCTCAGCATGGGACTCCTTTACCCAGTCTTCCAGGAGCAGCACCTTCGCTCATCCCAGATGTCACTTCCTGCCAAGGGGCTCTGATGACCACCCCCCAGGGACAATCCCCAGCCTCCCCCGAGCGCACAGAAGGAAGGGCTGTCCTGCCCCCTGTCCACCTGCAGCGATGCCACTGAAACTAGACTTTGAACTCTGGGAACGAACTATGCTTGTCTCCTCCCACCCCCGAAGGTCCACTGCAGCAGCCTGTGGCCTCCGCTTATACACTGCCTGTAATGGCCGGCTCCCTCCCACCGCAGCCCTCACGGTGCCTTGAGCCCTGGCTGCTGCCATCACGCCTACTTTACAGACAACTAGACTGAGGCTGTGAGTGGAGAATTGACCGGGTCAGGGGCACTGGTCAGAGGCGGAGCTCTGACCCAACTCCAGGGGAGGCAGACCCATGAGCTGCCGACCACCTGGCCTCAGACTTCCGGGGGGAAGGGGGGGCACACGCCCCAAGTGAGGTCCCTGGGCAGTGCCCTCTCTCAGTTCTCATCCTCCAAGCCTCTTCTGCCTGAGCACCATCCAAGTGACAGAGCTCAGGTGTGAATCCAGAGCTCAAGCCTTTGCTGTCACACCCTCCTTTGCCTTTCTTGACTCTTTGAGCTGCCCTGGCATGTGAGATCTTAGTTCACTTGCCAGAGATGGAAGCTGCACCCTCTGCACTGGAACCACAGAGTCTTAACCACTGGACCATCAGGGAAGTCACTGCCTTTGTTTAAAGTTGCTCCCATAGGGGTAGGGTGGGGGAGAGGAGAGAGAGACTCAAGAGGGAGCTGATATATGTATAATTATGGCTGATTTGTGTTGTTGTATGGCAGAGAGCAAGACAACATTGTAAAACAACTTTCTTCCAATTAAAAAATAAATTAAGAAGTTGCTCCCATAGACAACTCCAGGGTCAGAGGTCAGAGGTCAAGGCTGCCCAGTAGGCAGGCACACTTAAGACTTCTAGTCTAGGTATCTTCAGCCTAGACTGGATGATCCAAGTCACTCCAGGAAACATTCAGAAGAGCCTCAGGCTGTTCTAATCCCGAAGCTAGGACCTGCTCACATACCCTGTGGAGGGGGTGGGAGATGCCCTACCAGGGCTGCTTACTTTGTGGGGGACACCCAGGTCACACAGCAACTCTCAAGCCTGTGAAAGAGGCCCAGGTGGCCTGGGGGGAGGGGCGAGCCCAGGGACCCAGCTGCCACCCCCAGGTCCCACTTCTCCGAGGCCAGACACCACTTCTGAGCCCTAAGAACTCTGACAGCTGCTCTGACCCTGGGCTCCTGAAGAACAGGAGCCTTGATCGTGCATCCCAGCCAGGTACCAAGGGCCCAAAGCAGTAAAAAAAATCTGCACTGACTTATTACCAAATAATAAGTCCCCAAATCATTTCACTACAACAAGAAAGAACTACATTTCACTACAACAACAAGAAACACCAGAAACGCCAAGCCTTCCCTGTGCTGGGCGCTCAGCAGAGGCGCCCTCCCAGGTAACACAACAGCCACGCAAAGTGCGAGCTCTGAGAAGCTCAGCTCAATAGAGGAGGAAGCTGAGGCCCAGAGAGGTGACACCACCTGCCTAAGGATCTGCAGCTGAGAAAGAAGCGAATTCATTGTTTGAACTTGGGTCCGCCTGACTCCTGGCACTGTGTTTTCTAAGACGGTTTGTTTTAAGCAGCAGCAGTTCTTAAAAGTTTTACAGGGAATCGCACATTATCATGCAGGTAAGACCATGTATCTGGGATGTTATTTGCTTTTCATGGTGTCAGAGCCTTGAGACTTTTTAAAACAATGAATAAAGTTTTTATCTGCACTTTCCAAAAGCTTCATGTTACATCTGGAATAAAATACTAACTCTTCACAGGACCTCCTCCCCTGCGAGCCGTCTTCCCCTTCTGTGACCCCACCACGTTTCTGTGCTGCTTTCTTAAAAACATGCAAAATGCTTTCCCATCTCCGTGCCTTTTCCCTATGCTGTTCCTGAAACCCAGCGATTCTTACCTCAGTAAGATCTTAGTTCAGGGACTTCCCTGGTGGTCCAATGGTTAAGAATCTGCCTGCTAATGCAAGAGATGTAGGTTCGATTCCTGGTCTGTGAACCAAGATCCCACATGCCACAGAGCAACTAACCCTGACGCCACAACTGCTGAGACCGTGCGCTCTGAAGTCTGAGAACCTCAACTAGAAGCCCACTCACTGTAACAAAGACCCAGTGCAGCCAAAAAACAAAAGATCTCAGTTCAAAAGTCACCTCCTCAGTGGCAGCTCAGTGCTTAGGACTCCGTGCTTTCACTAACGAGGGTGCAGGGTTTCAATCTCTGGTTGTGGAACTAAGATTCCCACAAGCCTCACAGCACAGTTGGGGGAAAAAAAGTTACCTCAAGATTCACAGTTAAACTTTGGTGATTAAGACAGTGTGGTGTTGGCATAGGATAGACACACAGGCCAATGGAACAGCAGGTCCAGAAGCACACAGATGGACACTAGATTCAGGCTGACAGTAGCATCACATGAGACCCAATGGGAAAAAGAGGGTCACATCAGCATGCAGCACCAGGACTGGAAGAGCTGTGACCCCTGCCTCACACCGCAGTTCAGGGTGGATCTTGTGAAGGCCTGTCAATATGATTCAGCCCAAACAATAAAGCTTTTAGAAGACAAGACAAGAAAGATCTTCATGACCCTTGGTAGGCAAAGATTCCTTTAATGGGACAGAAAAAGCACTAACCATAAATGAAAGCAGTTGATAAACTTTAGACTACATTAAAATCAAGAACTTAGGTTCACAAAAGGATTCCATTAAAAGAGTAAAAAGATAAGCATAGTGCAGAAGATGATACGGACAAAGAAAGTGCCTTCAGGGTATATAAAGACTATAAATCAATAAGAAACAGACAGACAACTCAATAAAAATGACAAACACTTGAAAAAAGAGCCAGTCCCAATGGCCAATAAACACATGATAAAGTGCTCAACTTCATAAGTCCGGGAAATACAAATTACAGCTGCAATTTGAGATACCAGTATACATCCATTGAAGAGAAGAAAAAAAAGACTCATACACTGCTGATGAGGATGCAAAACTGTGCTGTCAATTTGTAGAAAAATTTAGAGGTTTCTTACAAAGTTAAACGTGCACTTACCATATGACCTAGCACTTCTAGGAATCTACCAAAGGGAAATGGAAGCATATGTCCATACAAAGACCTCAGAACAAATTTCATTACAGCATGATTTGTAAAAGTCCCAAAGCAGAAACAATCCAAATATCCACCAATCGGTAAACGGATAAACAAATTGAAGGACATCCATACAACAGACTGGATTTACTCAGCCACAAAAAGAAACAAATTCTAGTACATCCAAGAGCACGAGCAAATGTCTAGAACATACTGGGTGAGAGAGGCCAGACATAAAAACCAACGTACTGTGCGATTCCGGTCTTCCTAGGTTGCCCCAGTGGGAAAGAACCCGCCTGCCAAGGCGGGTTAGATGTAACAGATGGGGGTTCCATCCCTGGTCAGAAAGATCCCCTGGAGGAGGGCATGGCAACCCACTCCAGTATTCCTGCCTAGAGAATCCCATGGACAGAGCCTGGCAGGCTGCAGTCCATGGGGTCCCACAGAGTCAGACACAACTGAAGCGACTTAGCACGCACACACAGACTGTGCAATTCCATTTATATGAAGTTCAAAACAGAGAAATGCAATCCATAGGGGCATGAGTCAACGTGTGTGGGGGGGTGGGTGCTGATGTGGAAGAGGTGTGAGGGAGCCCCCCAGGGCACTGGGCCACTGGGTGTACAAACACAGAGATCCTTGTGAAGTTTCAGACGCACTTCACACGGCTCAGCATGTGAGTATGACTCCACAGAGAAGTTTAAAAAGGAAAGGTACTTCACACAAGGGGCTTCCTTGACAACATCCCATCCCACCCCCAAATTAGGACCTCCTCCCAGAGGTTCCATTTCTTTCTTTCAGAACACAAGATACAATTTATAATTCCAAGTTCATTGGTCATTTTACTCCTTCAATAGCCCCACCAGGACACCAGCTTCCCCAGCAGCTAGTGCTGAGCAGTTGCCAAACAAGTATTTTTTGAATGAATGAGTAATTGTTGGTCTCCTCCACCCAGACGGTGACCCCCGCCCCCACCCCCCAGAGCTGGGATCTGCTTTGCTCACTCTCTAGACTAAGGGCCTAGGACATAACAGAACCACAAAGAGAAGGGAATTACAGGCCACAGGATCCCATCAGCTTGACACATCTGGTCAAAGACGGAGTCCTACAGGTGTCCAGAAGACAACGAGCCTTCAGCCTCAACTGCACCACTGGAACTGTGTCCCAAAAGACCCCCCCCAAAAAAAATCTAAACTTCAAAGAAAGTAAGACATTCACAAAGCATGGAAGGCCTCTAAGGAATTCCACCACAGTTTTTAACTCCTTAGGAGAAATCCTCCTATTTGTCAGGGTCAACCTGGGTCAGGCTTTTCAAGGACCCTGAACCAGGCTGCCACCAGCCCACATGATGCCCATGTATGGTGTCCCTGGATATTCTACAAAATCCCTGACCAGTGCTGCTGAAAACTGCCAAGGCCGCTGGAAACAAGGCTGAAGAACCATTCATCACAGCCAAGAGGTGCCTAAGAACACATAACGACTACATCAAACTTGGTGTCCTGAGGCAGAAAAGGGACCTTAGGGGAAAACCAGGGGAATCCAAAGGACCCTCAGAGTCCAGTTAACAGTCACGTTCCAACGTTTATTCCTTAATTATACGACGAATGTGCATGGCATTGTAACAGAGAAACACGAAGCAAGGCTGAGTGTGGCATCTAAGGGAGCTCTGTACTACCTAAAAATGGGAAATGATTCTCTGAGGGAACAGTTTACTTTTTAAAAGTCCCCTGGGCACTCTGCAGCTACCTGCTGGGAAAGTGTCACCACCCGGAGCCACGTGCGCGCGGGGTCTTACCTTGGGCGGGTCGAAGAGCTCTAGCAGGCGGTCTGCGCCGTCGGGGCCCGTGCGCCGCAGCGCCAGCCGCCCCCGCTGCCAGCGCGCCCCGCTGTCCATGGAGGCCTCGTCGGCCAGGCTGTACCGCAGGGTCGCCTCCTTGAGGGCCTCGGGCGGCGGCTCCCGGGCCAGGCTCCAGGGCAGGAGCTTCCTGGCCAGGCCGGGCCTGGCCGGGGCCTCGCCGGCCTCCCCGTTGGTGGCGACGGGGCCCGCGGGCAGCTCGCCGGCTGAGCGGTGGCGGAAGATGTGGCGGAGGCTGTGGCGCAGGTGCCGGAGCGAGCAGGTGGCGGGCGGTCGCGGCGGGGCCAGCTCCTCTGAGCTGCGGGCCTTGGGCAGGCCGGGGGCGGGCGCGGGGGCGGCGGGGCCGGCGCCCGGCTCGGCGGGGGCCGCCTCGGCCTTGGCCGGGGACCCACGGCCCGTCTCACGGTAGTCGCGCGCGGGGGCGGCGGGGGCGGCCCGGGGTGCCGGCGGCCCGGGCGCCCGGCCCTCGCGCACTTCGCGGCAGAAGTAGCGCTGGAAGAGGTCGGTGAACTGCAGCGACACGAGCTCGGCGCGCAGCGGCGCGTGGTGCGGGTGTTCGCGGGCGAAGAGCCAGTACTGCCGGGCCAGCTCCCGGGCCGCGGCCACCGCGTGCAGCTCGCAGAACTCGCTCCAGCCCCGCGGGGACGGGGCGGCCGCCGCCGAGGTGGAGGCCGAAGACGCAGACGAGGCCGAGGAGGACTGCAGGGTGGGCCCATTCATGGCGGAGACCGAGGTGGAGTGGCCAGGCTGAAAGACACGGTGGGGAGTGCGCAACAGAGGAGGGAGTGGACGGCTGGGCAGACCACCACAATACCACTGCCAGAGATGCTGGTCACCAGGCACTACCTCAAAAAGCAAAAATTACCTTAATACCCAATGCTGGTGAAATGCAGCAAAATGAGCACTCCCCTACAATGTTGCGGGTACTGGGGGAGTACAGCCTTTTGGGCCGGCAGCTTGGGAGGATCATTTTCAGACCTAGTAATTCCCCTTGTAAGTAGTCAAGAGAAACAGTTTCCCACCTGAGCAGAGACACGTGTACAGGACAGTCCCCTTCCAGGTGTTTCCTGCCCCAACATTTATAATAGGGAAAAAGTGCTGTGCTTAGTTGCTCAGTCATGTGAGACTTTGTGACCCCATGGATTGCAGCCTGCCTGTCTCCTCTGTCCATGGGATTTCCCAGGCAAGAATACTGGAATGGGTTGCCATTCCCTTCTCCAGGGGATCTTCCTAACCCAGGGATCGAACCCAGGTCTCCCACATCACAGGCTGATTCTTCACCGTTTGAGCCAGGGAAAAGGTAAATTCAACCTAAGGGCTTCCTAGGTGGCTCAGCAGTAAAGAATCCTCTTTCGAATGCAGCAGTTGGGAAGATCCCCTGGAGAAGAAATGGCAACCCTCTCCAATATTCTTGTCTGGGAAATCCCATGGACAGAGGAGCCTGGTGCACTACAGTCTATGGGGTAGCCAAGAGTCTCACACGACTGGGCGACTAATAACAACGAATACAACCTAAACGCCTATCAGTCAGAGACTGGTGAAACAAACTGGGATACGTCTGCAGGCCAGAATGTGCTACAGCATATTCCAAAAGGAAGAAGATTGATGCTACCATCTTGGGACGTCTCCAGGGCACAGCATCAAGGGAAAAAGCAAACCACTGAGCAATACAAACCATTCATGATCCCATTTACATGAACATACAAAGCAAAACTACCAATTCTTATGTGTACATAAATGTATTTAAGTGATGGGCAAGAAAGATGTGGCAGGAGCAAACCCATGCAGCAATAGTAGTGACCTGTGGGGAAGAGTCAGAAGTTGGGGTGCAAGAGGGGAAGTAACCAAGGAAGATTTATTACTTGTCTCTAGAAAATCTGGTTAAGAACATGGCGCCTGGAGCCTAGATTCAAATCCCACTGCTTACTAGTTGTTACCCTGGGTTCGTTGATGTCTTTCTGCCTTGCTTGCCCCATCTGTAAAATGGGGAACATGTTGCACCTACCTCATAGAAGTGTTATGAGGATTCACTGAATTAAATGGAAAGGCTTTGGAACCTAAGGAAAGCCTAATAAGTCTTGTAATCAATGTTACAATAAGAGTGTATTATTGGTGTAATAAAAATAAACATAAAAGATAAAAAGGAATAAACTAACAAGACTCAAAAGGGGTACAAAGGTACTTCCTGCTCTGATGGGGGAATGTTGGGACAGGTGACCCTTGCCTGTTCATCGCAACTGGGGCTCCTACACAATCAAAGTGCAGAAGCCCCCTACCCTCTGCTGTCCACGGTGCTGAACCCTGGCCCTCTCTCCTTACCATCAGTACTGTACTTCCTTCCAACCTAGCCAGGTTGGGCCTGGGCCCCTGCTGAGGACCACACACTCATGGACGCCTACTCACCCTACCCTGATATTACTGAGGACCTACTGTGTGCCGGGCACTGTGCTAGGCCCTGAGGATACAGGAGCGAACCAGACAGAGAAATTCCTGCTCTCCTGGAGCTACATTATACACAAACACACAAAAGTACTGGCTGTGTGCCTCTCATCGGACCTCTCTGAACCCTAGTTTCTTCATCTGTCAAATGGGGAGCAGCACAGTATCCACCTTCTAAGACCTTGAAAGAAGTCCTTGTAAGGGGACTCAAGGTGAGACTCTGAACCTAGAAACTGGGGTTCTTTCTGCCCCACCCCATTCTACATCTCCATGTCCTAGTGGTGACCCTGCAGCCGATCACAGCAGCATAGCCCAGAAGGCATGCAGTGGGTGCCACTGCTTTAGCTGGGAGGGTGCTGTGCACACACTTGACAACTTTGCACACTACAGGGCCCTTGGCAGCTACACACAGGAGGCACTTTGTACACAGTGGGCAGAAGGGAAGGGAGAGGGGCCACATGTGTCCTTGGCCACCACACTCCAAGAAAACCACCCTGTCACTGAAGGAGAGGGTTTTACCTGAAAGTATGGGTAACCTGTCCTTGGCTAACCCCTTGGCCACCCCACACCTTGATACAGCACTGTGCTCACAGGTTGGGGAACCAGATTCCAGACCCAAGTGCCTGTCCCATCCACAAGACCTTGTGTGATCGGCCCTCACACTGGCTGCTGCTGGGCCACTGCATCAGGTGTCCCTGTGCCCTGCCTGCTCCCAGTCTCACTCAGAAGCCTTCCTTGAGCTCACTGGTGACTGAGTCCTGAACTTGTCTTTCAGCACACGTGCTCTCATTCAATCACTGTGATTATTTAATGAGTGACTCTCTCCCCTACCAGACTGTGAACTCCACAATGCCAGGAGCCACTTCCAGCTCCAACCCCAAGTCCTAGCATGCAGCAGGAGCCCAATAAACACCTGCGGAATGAATGAAGGTAGGAATACAAGAAGCTGGCTGGATTTGCAACCTCTGGCTCCTCCAGCAGGTGTGTGCTGGCCAGCATTCACTGATGAGCACTTCTTGCTGGGCCAACCCACTGCCTGGGCACCCAGGCCTGTCCCTTTGTCTGGAACACCTGACCCTGTCCGACCCTGTACATCAGAGACCTGAAGCCCAGCTGCAGGACCAACCCTGGGAAGAGCCTTCTCAGAACAGCTGTGCCCACTCCAAGCTCCCTCACCACTCAGGCAGGGGCCAGCAGCCCTCCTCACTGGGCCCCCTACTCCAGTTCCCCACAGGAAGAGTGGTGTGTACTCAATACTTGCTAAACATCAGGCATTTTTATAACTGCTTTTGCAAAACATTAACTTTCCCAGGCTTAACAACAGCACTAGCAGGTAGGGTCAATAATTGCTCCCATTTTACAGGTGCTTAAACTGAAGCACAGATCTCCCATGGCTAGCGATCAATGCGAACCCCACACAGAAGCCCCCCACAAAACACCTGATCAGTGCCCAAACGCACACCACAAGGAAGACTTAGTGCCCAGTGAACGAGTGTCCAGAGGAGAAGACAGAAAGGCCTCACTCAGGTCCTTCTGGTGTTCAGACAGTACAGCATCTGCCTACAATGCGGGAGACCCAGGTTCAATTCCTGGGTCGGGAAGATCCCCTGGAAAAGGAAATGGAAACCCACTCCAGTACTCTTGCCTGGAGAATCCCATGGATGGAGGAGCTTGGTAGGCTACAGTCCATGGGGTCACAGAGTCGGACACGACTGAGTGACTTCACTCACTCAGGTCCTGCTGGAGTCAGGAGGCCCCAGCGACTCTGAACAAGTGGTTGGAAAATAGCCACAGGGTGAAAATTTTAAAAACAACAATAAATGACGCTATTTCACACTATGTGCCCTGCTCTGTGCTAAATACTTTGCATTTTTTCACTTGTTTATTCCCCATCGGCAGGGGCAGTCCCAGCATTATGCCCATTTGATGATGAGAAAGCCAAGGTGGGGGAGGAATGGTCTGTCCAAGGTCACAAGGCCCACAGGGGGCACAGCTGGGATTAAAAGCCTGTTCAGTCGCAGGGAGCACCAGCCATAGTGAGCAGTACTGCTCACCGTCCATCTCCCTCAGCATCTGCCCCAGCAGCCAAGGGCCACGGCACTCCGGCCCACTCCATGGGGCATGTCAGAACAGCAACTCCAGAAATGCTGAAGTTGCATGAAGTGGTGAATTCTCAGGGTTGAGGCGGGCTGCTGTTTGACAGTCATACTCTTGCAATCATGCCCCTGACCTTCATGGACTGACAAAAGGCTGAGGGGCTTTGAGAAACCCACCACCACAAATGAGCTCACCACGGTGGAGATACCAACCAAATCTGGGTTCACATCCTCATTCTGCCACTTCCTCGCTGTGTGCTGCAGGAGAGAGGGCTCCCCTCCCCATCTGTAAAATAGGTTCATATTTTTCTCTGGACATTCACTAGGAGCATTCTAAGAACTGCTATCTGTGGGGTCCTCAGCACAGGGCTCAAGAAACAAGTGGCTGCTGCTGTTACTATTGTTCGAAAAGAGGGGTACCAGCTCCAGAGAATATCAAACCCGCCTGCTGTAAGAAGCCACAGGCAGAGTCTCACAGGCTTCACTGGCTGGGCCAGGAAGGGGGCAGGGCAGGGGGGGTGGGTCACAGAAGCCTGAACACAAGGCCTTCTCAGGGGAGAAGCATTGCTTAGGCAGCTCCGGCAGGAGCTCTGGGCAGGAAGCCACCAGCCAGAGCACTCAGCTGTGGCCTGTGTTGGGGAGGGGGCCACGCCTGGGAGCTTTCCTGGCCAGGGCAGGCAGCCAGGCCACAGGAAGGTGGTCCCCTCTTTGGGCCCTGGCCCAGGAGGTAGCATTTACTGAGTGTTTACTATGTGCCAGACACAGAGGAAGAACAACTGATCAGATCACGCCAACCCTGGGAACAGGGCCTAGAAGCTCTTGGCAGGAAAAGCAACTACTAATGACCTGTGGGTTCCCAGGAGCCCCCCAGGCTTCAGCTAGCAGGTATGAGGAGAGGGGTCTTTGGCGCATTTTTTCCCCTCCAATACCCTCCCCACCCATGGGAGCATCTAGGAATCTGGGCAACCAAAGGGATGAATAGCCGTCACAGAGGGCCTGCAAGCCCTGGGGGTCCCTCCCCACTCTTCATCCAGGGCTTTGAGAACAGGGAGTTCTGCTGGATAAGGAAGTAGGGGTCCAAGATCTCCCCAAATCCCCCAGCAGGGTAAGGGACAAGGATGAGGCAACAAGAACAGTGAGATCGGATTGCATTCTGGCGCCCCACCCCCCAATTCCCCACCGCACACCCACAGAGGTGGGGGCAGCTACTTCTGTGCCCATCCTGGGGCTCACGTCGCAGGGGAGGGGAGGTGGGTCTGCCTTTCAGGCCCCCAAGTTTAAAACAAGAGTGTCCACAGCATCCCTGCTAAGGGCAACCTGCGGCGGGCTCTGAAGCCTCAGCCAGTGCTTGGCGGGGACCCCTTGTTCAGGCAGATAGCAATGCATCCTACACCAAGCCTCAGGACCCCAGAGACTGAGGCTCAAAGCCTCTCCTCTGTCCCATCACCCCGGGTAATAATGGAATCCGGGCAAGCTAATATTTCCTGCTGCATTATCAGGCCCAGGTGCAGAGAAGGCCCTTACCCACCTGTGGGAATTTCACCTGCCAAGGCTCAGGGAGAATATTTTAAATTGTGTCAAGTGAACTTAAAATGAGCCAGTTCAGAGCCTCCATCCGCACCCAGGTCTACAGCTCACAGATGTTTAGGCAGGAAGTCTTACACCATCTGAGGAAGACGTCTCCTCCAAGGAGCCCTCCAGGTTCATTCCAGGCTGCTGGAAGCATTTCTGCCTCTCATGCCTGCAGCACCGACTTTCTCTGGGAGCCCAGATCCCCCCTGTCCAAGAAGGCCCAGAGAGTTGAGGGGATTCCAACACACAGCCTGGCAGGAGGCCCACTGCCCTTTCACACCACTCATGCTGGGTCAGACTGTAGACGAACCTATGGGAGGTTCAGAGCAGAGGTTCTGGGGCCCTAGGGAGGCTGAGAAGTGGGGTCTCTCCTAGACCACTGGGCAGCCAGGGAGCCCTGAGGCACTCTCTCTGGGGTCACCGAGTGCCCGAGGACATTTATCACACCAGCGCAGTCTGCCAGAACAGGAAATGTCCTCTGGCTTCCTCTGCCCCCACCCCCGCCTGACACCCCGGCCAACAGCCCGGCTAGGCTTCGGGAGGTGGGGAGAGCCAGGCCCATCCCGCCCCCCCCCCCCAAGAATAGGCAGAACTCTCTAAGCCACCCCCATCCCAGGACAGGACTTCTCCCTTTAAGTGCCCCTGGGTGGAGGAGAGATGGCAGGGCAGCCTGTCAGCTCCACGTGTCCCAAGGCCCCCAGACGGTGTTGCCTCTTCAGGATATCAGGACGGGAGCCCTCAAGCCCTCCCGCTCCTGTGCGCCTCTCTCCACACTCATCATCCTCTCTGGGACTCTCTTCCAGTGACATGACAGGAGTGCCAGCTCTCAAAAGGACCCATTTTGTGCCAATGGTCCTCTTTTGTGTCCACCTCCCCTAATCGCATTTCCAGGCCGCCAGCCCCTCAGGGCCAAGGCCTCCCCCTCAGGCGCCCTGTGAGTCTGCTCCCGATGAGCCGGGCACAGACTTCCTCCCCCCAGGCCTCCCTGGGGACATGCAGGGCAGTGGCAGGCTCTCCCCCGCTACACCCCAGCCAGCGGGGTGGGGGCCCACATCCGGGCAGGCCCCCAGGGGCTCCGCTGCCTGGTTCACGAGGAAGCCTGCAGCCCGGCCCCCCTAGCCGACCCCTGACAGGGTGGCGTGGGAGGAAAAATCTTCCAGCCATCTGCTCAGCTGCTGGGTTTCCGGACGGGGCGGAGCCGGGAGACACCAGGAGGACTTGCTCTCCTGGGGAAGTGCCCCTTGCCCCTGCGGTCAGGAAGGACTGAGCGGCCCAGGGATGACCATTGGGACCCCAGAGTCCCCACTGAAGAATGCTGGTCATCCAGGTTTCTGGGCCCAAGTCAGTGGTGTCCAGCTGCGGTTTGGACCTGCCCAGTCCCTAAGGGACCTCAGGCCCCGGAAGCCAGGGAGCTGGGGCACAGGGCTCCTGGGTCCAATTAGGCCTGACTCAGCCAGTGACCCTAGCTGAGTCACTTCCCCTGGGCAGCCTGCTGGCCTCAGTTTCCTCAGGGAGGGAGGGCAGCTGGGAACAGGGTCTGGCTGGGAACAAGCAACTTGTATTACACCTCTGGACTCTCTGAGGCAGGCTTCTTTCGTCTGCCAGATGGAAGCAGCTTCCTGTTCTGCCCCGCCAAAGATGCTGACCACCCCACGGCCCCCAGGGACCATTTTCCCAGGAAACCTGGCAATTAAGTGCCAGTCTCCCTCTCAGGCATTAACAGCAATAGCTCTTATTAAGCACCGACTGCATGCCAGGCACTGTGCCTGCCTCTTCTCGAAACAAACCTATTAGTGCTCTCATTCATAGACAAGGAAATCCACAGCTCAGAGAGGTTAAGGGACAAGCCCAAGGTCACACAGCCATAGCAAGTATACTCAACACAGTGTGAGTCCCTGCTCTGTGCCAGGCTCATACCCTTCACATATGAACTCACATATAGGATCATATACCCGAGAGAAGCTGGAACCCCCACTGGGCAGTTGAGGTCCAGAGAGGTCAGGTAACTTGTCCAAGGCTTCACAGCTAGAAGCTGGCAAAGCTCAGATTTGGTTCCAAAATCCATGCTGCTACTGCGAGAAGCAAGAACTGAACAGAGAAGTCCTCTCATTTGAATAACAACAACAATAACAACAACAGTGTCTATTATTAATTGAGTGCCAAGGCCAGCACTGAGTGCTTTATGTGCTCTGTCTCTCCCACTCAGGGTGGGCAGTGTGGGGGACGGGCAGCTGGAACGTCCCTCCAAGTGCCTCCAACACTGCCCCCTCTGCCCTCGAGGAAGCTCCATCCAGGAGGTGGCACAGCCAGACCCAGACACCCACCGGCGCCTACAGGCTGAACTGCTGCAGGGCTCCCCAGCACCCGCTGGGCCCAGGCTACTGCTATACTGCAGTAGTTCTACAGGAACGAATTTGTGTTAGAAAGTTCTGTTTAATGGAGAAGGATCAAGCCCAGGATTCAGAAGAATGGGGGAGGGGAAGGAGAAGGAAAACAAGCAAGGCACACACAACAAGATAACAATCATCTCTTCCTTATTACTATTCTTCCTCCCGAATTCACTCATTTATGGTTCCAATGACCCTAAAGAAGTAGGTACTAATATCACACCCACTTGACAGATGAAGAAACTGAGGCGGGGGGGTTGTTAAGCAAGGCCAAAAGAGCCGGGATTCACCAACATCTCACCCTGTCCAAGAACTCCAGAATTCTTCTCCCAGAACTCAGGAAACCCCAGAGCTGCTAGCGCAGGTGGTGCTCAAGGGAAGCTGATGAACAAACATTCCACAGCCAGTAACAATAACACTAATGATGGTAATGAGGAAAATCACCACCACCTGTAATTGAACCTTTCCATGCCAGGCTCATTATATGCCTACCACAAACCTATTATTACCTCATTTCACACAGGGGGAAACCAAGGCTCACAAATGTCACTTGCCCATGCCCTCGGCTGGGAAAAAGCAGTGGGGGTATGGAACCTAAGCTTCCACGACCCTCCTCTGTCACTGCTGAGCCCTGAAGGAACTCAGATGCCAGAAGCTGATGCTTTAGTCCAGCCCCTTCCCAGCTGGCTCCTCCACAGCCCACAGAGACTCACACGAGTTCTAGGAATGTTCACCCTTTGGCTCCAAAGGATTTTCCCTCCCAGAGGGGGGTTGTGGGAAAAAGCTCAGAAAAAGTGTATTAAAAACCCATCCAACTTCCCCAAAGGGCCCTGGCCTCTCATCTGCTGACCCCAGCCTGACAAGGGGTCTCAGTCCGCTCTCCCCCGACTACGCCTGGGTCCCTTGGCCCCAGGGGGCCTCCAGGGCTGTTTCCGGTCAGGCAGCCAGGTCAGTGATGGGAAATTCAGACACAACTCGCACCCACAACTCTGGAGATGCCTATGCCTGCCACCCTGGCAGGGGCCCTAGGGATTGGACTGTAAATGGGAACGGACTGGCTGCCCCAGCTGAGCAGGGCAGCTACTGGGTGTCGGAGGAAGCTCATCTCCCAGGGCAGATCTCCGCCCCTCCTGCTCCCAAAGCTGGTCCTTGGCCCTCCAGACTTCGTTTTGCCAGGCCCTCTGTTCAGAAACCCCCCTCCTGGAGCCCAATTTCACTTCCTCCCACTCAGTCCGGCCTGGCCATTCCCCTCCCTGGAGGCCTCCAGCTGCAGGCAGTGAACTCCTTACCTACATCATTGTGGCCCGGGAATGGGGAAGAGAAACAGGAGAATGAGGAAACTCAAGGAAAAAAAGTGGAATGGCAGGCAGGCCCCCCTCCCCAGTTCCTCAAATGCAGTCCCCACTGTTCCCAAAACCCCCAGAAACAGAATGAGGGAAGGGAGGGGATTTCTGCACCAGGCATTAAGGGCCTCTGAAATACCTTCCAGCCCTGCTGACCTATTAGGCCAATGACTTGTTTCCCTGTTTATTTTGGGTGGAAGGATTCCCCTGGAGCCCCATGTCCAGGTGGGAAGGTACCAGTCCAAAGAGAACCGAGCTCTGAAAGCCCTAACCCTTTTGAACCCCCAGATTCTGCAGCATGGGGGCGCCTGGGCCACCCCACCTCCTGAGGCAGAGAATGGGGAGAGGGGTTTCTGGAATGCTGGGGGTGGGGGCGGTGAGTGCTACCCTCTTAGCCACATGGCCTGGCCTGGGAGAGCAGGGAGAGTCCTGTGCCCCACTCCAAGAGGACGCTTCCATTCTCACGGGCTGTTTGACTACTTTCACTTTCAAGGTACTAAAGCAGTGACCCCCCAACCCCTCCTCTCGAGGCACAATTTGACTGGCTAGGCTACAATAAGAGGCAGCTGGGAGTATTAGCCAAACCCTCTCCCAGCGCCTCCCCCACTGCCTCAGCTACCCCCACTACATCCCCAACACGTGTGTGGGTGTCGGCTGAGAGGGTGTTACAGGAGCTGGGGAACGGTCACCCCTGAACAACCCCATCTGAGTGAGCAGCAGGACAATATTTTAGGCAGTTGCGGGAGTGCGCAGACACTAGGCAGAACGGGACACGGGGCCTCCCCGTTCCCCATTGAAGCCCTCCCAGCCCCGGAGGAGTGGAGCCCTGGGAAAGGCGTGCTTACCTGAGAGAGAGCGGGTCCGGGCCCGGCCAGCCCATGGCGTCGCGCGCCCCCGGCCCCCCAAAATCCCGAGGGGGCGGGCGGGCCCCCGCCCCGGGCGCGTTCTCTCCCGCGCGCCGGCTCCTGGCTCGCGGCTCGCTCGAGCGGGGCTCAGGCAGGAAACCCGGGCTCGGAAAATGGCCAGCGCCTCATCATTTCCGCCGCCAGCGCTTGACAGTTGCGGGAGGATGCGCCTCCGGGCCGCCACCGGGGAAACTTTGCTGTCTCCGACGTCGCCACCGCGGGCCGCGACAGTCCGGGCGGGCGGCCGGGCGGAGGCGGTGGCCCGAGCCCATGCCGCCCCGCGCCGTTATGTAAAGAGGAACCGGCTGTGCTAGCAGAGCCCGGCGGGGGAGGGCGGCTACAAGAGGGGCGGGGCCTGGGCGGGGCCGGGCCACGCAAAGCCCCGCCCCCGCCCGCCCGCGAGCCGGACTTGGCCGGAGGCGGTCGGGGGGCGGGAAAAACAGGGCTCGAGGGGCGGGGCTGGTCCATGCCCCGCCCACCAGCCCGATTTCTCCGCAACTGACCGAGTCCTGGGGTCTCAAACGCAAGCCCGGAGAGGCGGGCCCTTGTGAAACCACGCCCACAGCTCGCCCACCCTATGGCGTATCGCACAGTCTAAAGCAGGGAAGGAACGGCAGGCGGGGCGGGGCAACCCTGGCCCCACCCAGGGAGCGCCAGCGACCACCACGGGAGCCTCCACGCTGTGGGGGCGGGGTCGGATGAAGGAAAGGCGGGGTCTGAAGGCGGGGCCAGGCCACGGCTCCTGGCCTCGAGGGGGCGCGACCCTGCCGACTCCCTCCTGCCGGGCCTTATCTACGCGCGCCGGGCCGGTCAGTGCAATAGCGACCGCAGCTTTCATCATCACCCGGGGAAGGATCCCAACCCCGCCCAGCCCCGACTATCCGCAACTCTACTGAGCCGACCCCCCATAGCGCCACCCTCAGCTCTACCCCTGTCGTAACCCGTGGCCCTGTAGACGGGCCTCTATGGGCCCATCCATTTCCCAACTCCAGGAGGGCATCCTTCTCCAGGAAGCCCTCCTGAATCGCTGGCTCCCATGGCCTCTGGGCCTCCTTCTCTGCTCTCCCTGGAGCTATCTGAGCCATAGGTGGGATGAGGTTCACAGTGGGGTCCGCACTAGCCTGAGGGGGAGCATACACCCAGCCAGCCCTTCCTCTGACACACGGGAAGGAGGGGAGAGAGGAATGTCTGCTCTTCTCTCCCTCCCACAACAGGAAACAAGTCGCTCACACCCCCAGCTTGCAGGGGCCACATGGACTCTTTCCAGACAACACACTCTTCCATTCCCCTGCCTCCCCCTCTTACTAACCTTGGGCAAATGACTTCACTTCTCCACACCTCAATTTCCTCACCTATGAAATGGAAATAATAAGAGTACCCATAACCCAGGGTTGTTGTGAAGATTAAATGAGTTAATGCATTAAAGCACTTAGCAAGGGACTTTGCCCAAGGGGAAACACTGCTAGTGTTTGTTCAACAATCAGGCCTGAGTCTTGCCGTTGAGGTGCTACAGGAAGGGGTTCCCCCAGAAGATGGGGATTTCCAGATTTCACCAGATGGCGGAAGGGGGCCTGTCTGCTGTAGGATCCTTAGAGTTCAATAACCTTGAAGGAACTGGCCACAGACATGTGCTTTCCATAAATATGTATGTCAGGCATTGTTCAGAGTGCTGGGGACACAGCACTGAATGAGACAGACAAATATCCCTGCCTTCATGGGCATCCCTTGTCCTCAGCTGACATTCTGGTGAGGGGATGTAGAACACGAATAAATAGAAAGTGGGATAATGTATTATGAAGATGACAGAACAGTAACAGGATGGAGAGTGCTTCCCAGGCTGTCTGAGACTGGACACTTGGAGGACCTTCCAAGGAACTAATATTTGGAATGAGACCACCCCTCTCCTCCACCTCACAACAAGAAGGATCCAGGCATGATAAAGAACAGTAAGTGGAAAGATCCTGATGTGGGAATAAACTTGATGTATTCAAGGGAAGTCAAGAAAGCAGTGGTGATGCCTGGAGTGACAGGACGAGATGAAGGCAGCCCCTCACATGGAGACTTAAAGGTCCTGGTGGCAGGTCTGGGAATTATCCTGGGAGCAACAGAGCCATGGAGGGTTTTGCACAGAAGGACCTGTTGCATTTGAGCTGCAAAGTTTGCAGCTGGCAACCCATAAGGAGGTGCCCCAGTGATGTTCACACAGCAGCTGATGATGTGGGACAAAGGGAGTAAGTCATCAGGGAAGCCTAACCCGATCACCCCATATTATTATCTCTTTCTTACGTATGGGGAGACTGAGGTCCACAGAGAGCAATTACTTGCCTGCAGTCACACAGCTGCCAGGTGGTGCCAACAGGGCAGCCAGGTACACAGCAGTTGTCAAATGGTTGCTGAAATCTGCCAGCCACAAGCACTTTCCCTCTCACGGCAGCTTTGCTGACTTAAATGGAGACTTGTGGTTCTTCCCCTTTTTAATCACAGTGCAAGCCTTCCCTCGCGCCAGATTTCTCTGAGGCCCCAAGTGGTTTCCTTTCTCGTTTAATTTCTTCTCGCCACGCGTCCCCTCCAGAGTCCAGTTTCTTGTTTCAGTGCTCTCCGCGGTTGAGACTTCTCACTTCGTTTTTGTTTTTCCTTAGAAAGGCAAAGGGTTTTCAGCGAATACCCCTCCACCGCCTTGCCCTAGATTTCAGAGCATCACGGCTTAGAGCAGCGATTTCATCTTCTTCTCAGGCAGGCTGGCCGGCCTCGGCTCCTCCCACTTCACAGGTCACTGGGGCCCAAAGGGAGTAAGAGGTTTATTCGAATTCCCCGGAAACAAGCAAAGCGGTCTTGGGGGAGCCGCCAGCCCTTCTTTCTGACAGTGAAGAATGCTGAGCCGGAGCGCACCGACTGCCTGCCAAGCTTCGGGGCTCGGATACTCTCAGGATTAATAAGAGTAACAAAAGAGTAGTCGGTAACTATTAGTAAATACTTAATCGGATCACTGATAGTGATATTAACAACTGATATTAATAACAAAATTTAACCAGTACGGGGTTAATAATAAAAGGATCGATAACAATAAATATAACAATGTAATAACAGTCATGAAGTCTAACTAATAATAATAATACACGGTTAATTATTACAAGATTAATTGCAAATATAAAATAGCAATAAGATATTAGTAGTAATAATAAATATAGTAATAACAGGTCTAGGATTAATAGTATTAATGGTAGCTTATAGTAATAATAATAATGGGGGAGCTTCCCTGGTGGCTCAGTGTTAAAGAATCTGCTTGCCAATGCAGGAGACACCCATTAGATCCCTGATCCGGGAAGACCCCGCAGTCCATGGAGCAACTAATCCCCTGAGCCACAACTCCTGAGCCTGTGCTCTAGAGGCCGGAACTGCAGCTACTGAGCCGGCCGGGCTCTAGAGCCGGTCTGTGCTCCACAGCGTGAGAAACTACCGCAATGAAAAGCCCTGCACTGCAACTAGACGGGAGCCTCGCTTGCCAGGACCAGAAGAAAACTCGCGCATCAACAAAGACCCACCCAGAACAGCCAAAAACAAATAAATGAAATTATAAAGAAAATAATGGTGGTAGGATTAATAATAATAAACATCAAACAATAGGATAGTAATAAGATTAATAATAAATATAATATTGTCATGTTAACAGTTCTAGGACTAACAATAACCACTTAATAAGTAGATTACATGTTAATAATAAGTATAAAAATAATAGGCTAGAATAGGTATAAATATATATAACATACTATAATTATAATAACTAATGATCTAGGATTAACTATAACATGATTAACAAGTTTTTTTGTTTGTTTTTTAGTTATAACAGTTTATTGCTACCAACCCATCTCCCTCCACCCTCCTCATGCACGTGTGCTCTGTCATGTAACTCCATGGACTGCAGCCTGCCAGGCTCCTCGGTCCATGGACTTTTCCAGGCAAGAATACTGGAGTGGGTTGCCATTTCCTTCTCCCATGATTAACAGCTTTTGAGGCTTATTTCATGACACGTATTATTCTCTACCAGTGTCAACAAATGGAACTTTCTGTGGTGATGAAAATGTTTTATCTGTGCTGTCCAGTATGGTCGCCACATGAGGCTACTACTGAGTACCTGAAATGTGACTAGTGTCACTGAAGAAATGAATCTGTAACTTTATTTAATGTTCATGAATTAACTGCAAGGACATCCGACCAGTCCATCCTAAAGGAAATCAATCCTGAATATTCATTGGAAGGACTGATGCTGAAGCTGAAGCTCCAATACTTTAGCCTCCTGATGCGAAGTACTGACTCATTAGAAAAGACCCTGATACTGGGAAAGATTGAAGGCAGGAGGAGAAGCGGATGACAGAGGATGAAATGGTTGGGTGGCATCACCGACTCTATGGAAATAAGTTTGAGCAAGCTTTGGGAGTTGGTGATGGACAGGGAAGTCTGGCGTGCTGCAGTCCATGGGGTTGCACAGGTGGACATGACTGAGTAACTGAACTGAACTGAATGAACTGAAATTTAAATAGCCACACGTGGTGAGTGGCTACTGTACCAGCTCTGAATGTTTCACATATCTTAACTCTCACATCAGCCCTCACGTAAGTACTATTATTATTATTATCTCTATTTTATGATGAAGGAACTGAAGCACTGAAAAGTTAAATCATTGACCCTCATCAGAGTTTCTCCCCACTTCTAGGGCAGGCTCTAGGGGGTCACTCAGAGAGGTTTAGAATTTAGAGTTCATCATCTGTTTAGCTGTGGGATCACTTAGCCTCTAAGCCTCAGTTTCTTCATCTGTAAAATGGGAACAATTACAGGGCTGATCTCACTAGGTTGTGGGGGAGAATTTGACACATTAAGAGCTTGAGAGATTGGCTGGCACTTCCACATGGCATGTGCTCAATGTGCTGTGCTGTGTTTAGTCGCTCAGTCGTATCTGACTTTGGCGACCCCATGGACTGTAGCCTGCCAGGCTCCTCTGTCCATGGGGATTCTCTAGGCAAGAATACTTGGATGGGTTGCCATGTCCTCCTCCAGGGGATCTTCCCGACCCAGGGACCAAACCCAGGTCTCCCGCATTGCAGGCAGATTCTTTACCAGCTGAGCCACCAGGGAAGCCCAGGAATACTGGAGTGGGTAGCCTATACCTTCTCCAGGGTATTTTCCCAACCCAGGAATCGAACTAGGGTCTCCTGCATTGCAGGCGGATTCTTTACCAGCTGAGCTACCAGGGAAGCCCAATAGTGTTGATTATAATCTACAATGGGATGTAAGTCAAATGTCCCTCACCCTCTGGTGGCCACAGAGACAAGCCCTGCAGGTGACAGACCCTCACACCCAATTTACACATGAGATCACTGAAGTTTGAGAGTCAAGACTGTTGCCCCACCTTGGTGTAAACATCTGTAAAACATGCTTCTGCAGAACTGTCCCCTTCCTACTGAGCACAAAGTCTGAGCTGCAGATGGGGAAGAGACCTGAGTGGCTGGCTGCTCCCTAGTTGGGTAGTGACTGGTGCAATTGCCTGAATGTATGTATGCCCCCACTTTCAGGCTGAAATCCTAACCTCCCCCAAGGAAATTGTGTTAGGAGGTGGGGCCTTTAGAGGTGATTACATCTGGAGAGCAGAGACCATATGAATGGATCAGTGCCCCTGTAAAGAGACCCAGCAGAGAGCCATCTCTGCTTCTGCCTTGTGAGCTTACAGCTAGAAAACACCACTTTTGAAGCAGAAACCTGTCTCTCACCAGTCACTAGAAATAAATGACTGTAGTTTATAAGGCACTCAATTTATGGTATTTTGTTATAGCAGCCTGAACAGAGAACACTGGTACCAAGAAGTGGGGGTTCTGCTGTAACCAATACCTAAAAATGTGCAAGCAGCTTTGGAACTGGGTGATTGGTAGACACTGAAAGAGCTTGCAGGTGCATGCTAGGAAAAGCCTACACTGCCTGTGAACCCACCATTAAGGGCGATTCTGATGAGGACCCAGAAAGAAAAGAAGTTTGCTGCAGAGACCCATCCAAGTCACTGGAAGAATGACCCCACAGGCATTTTGGAGCTCATCAGGGCTGTCCTCTCATCACAGGCCCAGAGGGCGAGGGATTGGGCGGGAGGGGGATTTCAGAGGAGGGGCCTCCACTGCAGGACTCTGCTCTCCACACAAGGCGGGTGGATCTGTGCTGCTCCACAGGGCTCCAGCAGCCACACTGCAACCCGCCAAGCTGTGTGCGTGGTGGGTGGGAGTTGGAGGCAGTGGGGGGCGTGACTGCCTCTACCAGGACATTGGAGGAGCTGCAGGAGCACCATCCAGCCAGAGGGCCACCAGGCAGGTAGAGCCACCTGCGTGAAGTTCCAGTCCAGGAGCCCCTGGCAAAGCGATGGGAGCAACACAGAGTCTTGGGGTCCAGCTCCTGCCCAGCAAGGCTTTCAGGGGCAAGAAAGCCACCCTGTGTGTCCAGAAGGCATCCCTCCCCCCACACACAGACCCAGGATGCCTAGAAGGTAGAGTATCTAGCCAAAGAGGATTATTTTGGAGCCTTAAGGTTTTGGACTTGCTGGGGACCTTTCTTTCCTATTCGCCCTTTTGTAATGTGAGTGTCTGTCCTGTGCCTGTCTTACCACTGTATCTTTTTAAATATTTATTTGTTAATTTATTTGGCTATACCAAGTCTTATTTGTGGCATGTGGGATCTATTAATAGTTCCCTGACCAGGGATTGAACCCATGCACCCTGCATTGGGAGAACAACGTCTTAACCACTGGACCACCAGGGAAGTCCTCAGCACTGTATCTTGAAAACACATAACAGGTTTGATTTCACAGCTGGAAAGGAACTTGCCTCAAAATGAATTGTACTTCAAATTTCACTCATAATGTTTAGGTGAGACTTAGGGCTATAGACTTTTGGGTTGATGTTGGAAGGAGTTAAGACTTTGGGAGCTCTTGAACACATTTTGCATGTGTGAAGGACATGCATTTTGGGAAACCAGGAGTAGAATGCAATGGACTGAATGTTCATGTCCCTCCAAAATTGACTAAGAAAGCTGGTGCTGGAGTTCTCCAGGTCTGGGTTTTCATCAGCACTACTGTGTTACCTCGAGCAAGAGACTCCCATTTTCTGAGCCTCAGTGTCCCCATTCTGTAAAATGGGTATAATAGTAATGGGTAAAGGAAGAACTGTACAAAAAAGAGCTTCATGACCCAGATAATCACGATGGTGTGGTCACACACCTAGAGCCAGACATCCTGGAATGTGAAGTCAGGTGGGCCTTAGAAAGCATCACTACGAACAAAGCTAGTGGAGATGATGGAATTCCAGTTGAGCTATTTCAAATCCTGAAAGATGATCTGTGAAAGTGGTGCACTCAATATGCCAGCAAATTTGGAAAACTCAGCAGTGGCCACAGGACTGGAAAAGGTCAGTTTTCATTCCAATCCCAAAGAAAGGCAATGCCAAAGAATGCTCAAACTACCGCACAATTTCACTCATCTCACATGCTAGTAAAGTAATGCTTAAAATTCTCCAAGCCAGGCTTCAGCAGTACGTGAACCATGAACTTCCAGATGTTCAAGCTGGTTTTAGAAAAGGCAGAGGAACCAGAGATCAAATTGCCAACATCCACTGGATCATGGAAAAAGCAAGAGAGTTCCAGAAAAACATCTATTTCTGACTTTCATCTTTATTGACTATGCCAAAGCCTTTGACTGTGTGGATCACAATAAACTGTGGAAAATCTGAGAGATGGGAATCCCAGACCCCCTGACCTGCCTCTTGAGAAACCTGTATGCAGGTCAGGAAGCAACAGTTAGAACTGGACTTGGAACAATAGACTGGTTCCAAATAGGAAAAGGAGTACGTCAAGGCTGCATATTGTCACCCTGCTTATTTAACTTCTATGCAGAGTACATCATGAGAAACGCTGGGCTGGAGGAAGCACAAGCTGGAATCAAGATTGGCAGGAGAAATATCAATAACCTGAGATATGCAGATGACACCACCCTTATGGCAGAAAGTGAAGAGGAACTCAAAAGCCTCTTGATGAAAGTGAAAGTGGAGAGTGAAAAAGTTGGCTTAAAGCTCAACATTCAGAAAACGAAGATCATGGCATCTGGTCCCATCACTTCATGGGAAATAGATGGGGAAACAGTGGAAACAGTGTCAGACTTTATTTTTGGGGGGGCTCCAAAATCACTGCAGATGGCGATTGCAGCCATGAAATTAAAAGACACTTACTCTTTGGAAGGAAAGTTATGACCAACCTAGATACTATATTGAAAAGCAGAGATATTATCTTGCCAACAAAGGTCCGTCTAGTCAAGGCTATGGTTTTTCCTGTGGTCATGTATGGATGTGAGAGTTGGACTGTGAAGAAGGCTGAGCACAGAAGAATTGGTGCTTTTGAACTGTGGTGTTGGAGAAGACTCTTGGGAGTCCCTTGGACTGCAAGGAGATCCAACCAGTCCATCCTAAAGGAGATCAGTCCTGGGTGTTCATTGGAAGGACTGAGGCTGAAGCTGAAACTCCAATACTTTGGCCACCTCATGTGAAGAGTTGACTCATTGGAAAAGACTCTGATGCTGGGAGGGATTGGGGGCAGGAGGAGAAGGGGACGACAGAGGATGAGATGGCTGGATGGCATCACCGACTCGATGGGCATGAGTTTGAGTGAACTTCGGGAGTTGGTGACAGACAGGGAGGCCTGGCGTGCTGCGATTCATGGGGTTGCAAAGAGTCAGACACGACTGAGCGACTGAACTGAACTGAACTGACTGAAAGGAAAGTTAAATTATGTAGGGAGTCCCTAGTGGGCACCCAGTGAATGCTCTGTATCTGATTGTTATCAAAGGATAACTGGACCACACTGAGCTCCTCATTGTTCCTCAAATATTCCATCAGGTTGCCACTTCAGAGCCTCTGCACTGGCTATTTCCTCTGCCCAGAATGTCCTTCTACCAGATGTTTCCATCCCTCAATTCATTCACTCCCTGGAGGTCCCTGCCCACCAAACCTAGGACAGGCTCCTCCCCACTGCTGTCATGCTCTGTCTCTGCCCTGCTTCTTTCCCTTCCAGCACCTCATGAGGCCACTCAGACAGCTTTACTGGCTGGCCCACATGGTGAGGAACTGAGGCCTCCTGCCAAGAGCCAGGAAAACACAGAGACCCCCAGGCAACAGCCATGTGAGTACACCATTTTGGAAATAGATCCTCCAACCCCAAGTCAAGCCTTCACATGAAGGGAGCTCAAGCCCCTGTTTTGACTATAATCTCATGAAAGATCCTGAGCCAGACACACTCGGCTAAACAGCTCCAAAATTCTTGTAATCATATGAAATAATAAATGTTTACCATTTCAAGCCACTAAGTTGGGGAGTAGTTTAATATATAGCAATAGTAAACTAATACAGAGCTCAAGACAGCTCTAGCGTTGTCCAACCACCATGATCCCCACCCATCAGTGTCCAGCTGACACTGGGAGGTTCAGGGAAGGGTATCCCTGGCCAGAAAAGAATTATGCAACTGGCTTCTTCCTCTTTCCTCCTGGGCTGTCAGAACTCAGGGCTAGATTCCTGGGCTAGGGTCTAATCTGCTGAGCCCAGGTGCCTGATGCCATCTACACCCTCTGCTTCCTTCCCAAAGATTTAGTTCCCTTTTCAGTCCTCCCAGTGCCTTCCAGACTAAGACTGCTCCAAGCCCTTGCCTAAAAAAAGGATGAGCAGTTTTTATAATCTGGACTCCATTTCCGGAAGTGCGTGTCCAGCTGAGACCATCACAGGCAATATTTTATCCCTCCACCCCCTCCCCACTGTGAATGGTGTGCTATGAATTTCCCTATTTTTCAGATGATGAATCTGAGGCATAAGGCAGTGAAAAAAAAGCCACACAACTGGCAAGTGATTGAAGCATCTGGACTAGACTCAGGACTATCTGATTGCAGAACCTCAGCTCTTAACTGCCTATGCTACCCACGTAATAATAACAGTGACAGTAAAAACAGAATGAACTAGTATGACAGCATTATGTGCCAGGCACATTTTGAAGGCTTTCTATGAATTGAACAATCCGTCCCTCTGACAGAGGAGGAAACTGAGGGACAGAGAGGCGCAGGACCCTAGCCCGTAAGTGGCCCTGCACTGATTGACACTCAGGCTGCAGAATTCAGACCGTGACCCAAATCGTCAGCGCCGGCTGCGCGACCCACGTCCACCCCAAGGGTCTCCAGCCCAGCCCAGGGAGTTGTAAGCCGCCCCCTCTTCCGCCCGGGGAATCTGGTTTCTGAGGGGAAGTGACTCAGTGGCCTGAGGCCCCGCAGATAATTGTTCACTTCCAATCCCGGTAATTAAAGGACCTAATGGCTCCGCAGAGGACTTACAACCTAGTTACTCCAGCGATCCCCACCCCTGCCCGGGGATCAGCGTGGGGCGCCGGAACTTCCCAGGCGCGAGCTTGGCGGGAATCCCAGGCTGCGGCCCGGCGGGCAGCCGCGCGTTTGCGCGAGGCTCTGGCGCCCCCTGGTGGCCTGGATGGTGGCGGGCGCGCCGCAGTCCACCTCCTGCACCCCTCCTCCCAAGAGTCACCCTTGGATTCCCCCCAAGCCTTCCCGGAAGCCTCCCAGGCCTCAGATTTGATGCCTCCAATCCACTGTCAAATGGCCACGAAGGTCTAGAGCACGGGTGTGGGGCATAGTTTAATTTGTGGCTTCTTCCTTTAGTGCTGGGTCACTCTGGGCAAGTGACTTGTGCTCACTGAGCCTTGGTTTCCTCAAATCTGTAAAATACAGATAAAGCATGAACCTACCTCACAGGATTGTACTGAAAACTAAGTAAAATGATTAATGTAGACGTTCCTGCCACACAATAGGTGCTCAAAATATGCAATTATTATTATTATTCATTTCCAAGGCGCAAACCTGATTATGTGTCATGTTTGTGTTCTGCTTGAAACCTTCCATGGCTCCTATTAGCTTCTGAGTAAAATTCAAGCACCTCAGCCTGACATCCCAAGCCCTTTCTTATTCCTGACGACCTCCTCTCGCCACAATATCTATCAAACTCCAGACTCTCTGGCCATACCAGACTTTTTTCTGTCTCCTGCTTCATGTTTTCAGACCTTTGCCCAGACTATTCTCATTGCCTACCACTCCCTTTCTCTTTCCTCTGCTTGGCAAACTCATATATATATGTCCTTCAAAATCACCTGAAAAAAAACAAATAAACAAACCCCCAAAAGAGAATTCCCTGGTGCCTTCCATTGCAGGGGGCATGGGTTCCATTCCTAGTTGGGGAATTAAGACCCTGCATGCTGCATGATGTGGCCAAAACGAAAACAAACCAAAGGAAACCACCTGAAATGTGACCTCTGTCTGAAGTTAACTCTGGTTCCCTGGGGCATTGCGACTTCTGGCCTCCCTTTGGCTTCCTCTGTATCAAGCCTCTGAGACAGAAGTCTCGTCTGTTAGGGCGCATTCTCATTCGTCTGTGTACCTTCCAGGCTTTGAGCTCCTGGGGCGTGAGGCTGGTGTTTTGCTTATTTCTGAATCTCTGGCTCGCAGCTCTGACCTAGCAGGCATTAGGCACTCGAAGCACGGTCTGAGATAAACAATAGGTACGTCGTGATCATCAGCAGACGGTGGTTGATTCCAAAGCACAGACTTTTGATGGGAGCCTTGGTTCTGTTACCTTCATGCCGGCTTGATCTCTCTAAGCCTCAGTTTCCTCATCTGCAAAATGTACTTGTGAAGATTCAGTGAAATTCTGTGTGTAAAGAGCTTAACACAGGACACTCAATGATGCTGCTTATTATTAGCTAAACCTGTCTCAGTCCTTACTTTACCCTGAGGAGTAGATGACTGAGAACAGCTTAATACAGTAAAAGTAGCATCAACATATTAACTAAAGTATGAAGTGAAAGTGAAAGTCATTCAGTTGTGTCTGACTCTTTGCAACCCCATGGACAGTCCATGGCATTCTCCAGGCCAGAATACTGGAGTGGATGGCCTTTCCCACCTTCAGGGGATCTTCCCAACCCAGGTCTCCTGCATTGCAGGTGGATTCTTTATCAGCTGAGCCACCAGGGAAGCCCAAGAATACTGGAATGGGTAGCCTATCCCTTCTCCAGAGGATCTTCCCAACCTAGGAATCGAACTGGGGTCTCCTGCATTGCAGGCAAATTCTTTACCAGCTGAGCTACCTGGGAAGCAATTATACTCCAATATAAAATAAATCAATTAAAAATAAATTTAGAAAAGGAATGAAGTACTGAGGAGCTACCCCACGTTGAAGGTTAGGAAGGGCGGTGGTGAGGAGATACCCCTCGTCCAAGGTAAGGAGTGGAGCAATGGCTGCGCTTTGCTGGAGCAGCCATGAAGAGATACCCCACGCCCAAGGTAAGAGAAACCCAAGTAAGACGGTAGGTGTTACAAGAGGGCATCAGAGAGCAGACACACTGAAACCATACTCACAGAAAACTGGTCAATCTAATCACACTAGGACCACAGCCTTGTCTAACTCAATGAAACTAAGCCATGCCAGTGGGGCAACCCAAGATGGGCGGGTCATGGTGGAGAGATCTGACAGAATGTGGTCCACTGGAGAAGGGAATGGCAAACCACTTCAGTATTCTTGCCTTGAGAACCCCATGAACAGTATGAAAAGGCAAAACGATAGGATACTGAAAGAGAAACTCCCCAGGTCAGTAGGGGCCCAATATGCTACTGGAGATCAGTGGAGAAATAACTCCAGGAAGAATGAAGGGATGGAGCCAAAGCAAAAAGAATACCCAGCTGTGGATGTGACTGGTGATAGAAGCAAGGTGCGATGCTGTAAAGAGCAATATTGCATAGGAACCTGGAATGTCAGGTCCATGAATCAAGGCAAATTGGAAGTGGTCAAACAAGACATGGCAAGAGTGAATGTCGACATTCTAGGAATCAGCGAACTGAAATAGATTGGAATGGGTGAATTTAACTCAGATGACCATTAATTCTACTACCGCGGGCAGGAATCCCTCAGAAGAAATGGAGTAGCCATCATGGTCAACAAGAGAGTCTGAAATGCAGTACTTGGATGCAGTCTCAAAAGCGACAGAATGATCTCTGTTCATTTCCAAGGCAAACCATTCAATATCATGGTAATCCAAGCCTATGCCCCAACCAGTAACACTGAAGAAGCTGAAGTTGAACGGTTCTATGAAGACCTACAAGACCTTTTAGAACTAACACCCAAAAAAGATGTCCTTTTCATTATAGGGGACTGGAATGCAAAAGTAGGAAGTCAAGAAACACCTGGAGTAACAGGCAAATTTGGCCTTGGAATACGGAATGAAGCAGGGCAAAGACTAATAGAGTTTTGCCAAGAAAATGCACTGGTCATAGCAAACACCCTCTTCCAACAACACAAGAGAAGACTCTATACATGGACATCACCAGATGGTCAACACCGAAATCAGATTGATTATATTCTTTGCAGCCAAAGATGGAGAAGCTCTATACAGTCAGCAAAAACAAGACCAGGAGCTGACTGTGGCTCACATCATGAACTCCTTATTGCCAAATTCAGACTGAAATTGAAGAAAGTAGGGAAAACCACTAGACCATTCAGGTATGACCTAAATCAAATCCCTTATGATTATACAGTGGAAATGAGAAATAGATTTAAGGGCCTAGATCTGATAGATAGAGTGCCTGATGAACTATAGACTGAGGTTCGTGACATTGTACAGGAGACAGGGATCAAGACCATCTCCATGGAAAAGAAATGCAAAAAAGTAAAATGGCTGTCTGGGGAGGCCTTACAAATAGCTGTGAAAAAAAGAGAAGCGAAAAGCAAAGGAGAAAAGGAAAGATATAAGCATCTGAATGCAGAGTTCCAAAGAATAGCAAGAAGAGATAAGAAAGCCTTCTTCAGCAATCAATGCAAAGAAATAGAGGGAAACAACAGAATGGGAAAGACTAGAGATCTCTTCAAGAAAATCAGAGATACCAAAGGAACATTTCATGCAAAGATGGGCTCGATAAAGGACAGAAATGGTATGGACCTAACAGAAGCAGAAGATATTAAGAAGAGATGGCAAGAATACACAGAAGAACTGTACAAAAAAGACCTTCACGATCCAGATAATCACGATGGTGTGATCACTGACCTAGAGCCAGACATCCTGGAATGTGAAGTCCAGTGGGCCTTAGAATGCATCACTATGAACAAAGCTAGTGGAGGTGATAGAATTCCAGTTAAGCTATTTCAGATCCTGAAAGATGATGCTGTGAAAGTGGTGCACTCAATATGCCAGCAAATTTGGAAAACTCAGCAGTGGCCACAGGACTAGAAAAGGTCTGTTTTCATTCCAATCCCAAAGAAAGGCAATGCCAAAGAATGCTCAAACTACCGCACAATTGCACTCATCTCACACGCTAGTAAAGTAATGCTTAAAATTCTCCAAGCCAGGCTTCAGCAATATGTGAACCATGAACTTCCAGATGTTCAAGCTGGTTTTAGAACAGGCATAGGAACCAGAGATCAAATTGCCAACATCCACTGGATCATGGAAAAAGCAAGAGAGTTCCAGAAAAACATCTATTTCTGCTTTATTGACTATGCCAAAGCCTTTGACTGTGTGGATCACAATAAACTGTGGAAAATTCTGAAAGAGATGGGAATCCCAGACCACCTGACCTGCCTCTTGAGAAATTTGTATGCAGGTCAGGAAGCAACAGTTAGAACTGGACATGGAATAACAGACTGGTTCCAAATAGGAAAAGGAGTACGTCAAGGCTATATATTGTCACCCTGCTTATTTAACTTCTATGCAGAGTACATCATGAGAAATGCTGGACTGGAAGAAACACAAGCTGGAATCAAGATTGCCAGGAGAAATATCAATAATCTCAGATATGCAGATGACACTATCCTTAAGGCAGAAAGTGAAGAGGAACTCAAAAGCCTCTTGATGAAAGTGAAAGAGGAGAGTGAAAAAATTTGGCTTAAAGCTCAACATTCAGAAAACAAAGATCATGGCATCCGGTCCCATCACTTCATGGGAAATAGATGGGGAAACAGTGGAAACAGTGTTCGACTTTATTTTTCTGGGCTCCAAAATCACTGCAGATGGTGATTTCAGCCATGAAATTAAAAGATGCTTACTCCTTGGAAGGTAAGTTATGACCAACCTAGATAGCATATTCAAAAGCAGAGACATTATTTTGCCAACAAAGGTCCATCTAGTCAAGGCTATGGTTTTTCCTGTGGTCATGTATGGATGTGAGAGTTGGACTGTGAAGAAGGCTGAGCACAGAAGAATTGATGCTTTTGAACTGTGGTGTTGGAGAAGACTCTTGAGAGTCCCTTGGACTGCAAGGAGATCCAACCAGTCCATACTGAAGGAGATCAGCCCTGGGATCTCTTTGGAAGGAATGATGCTAAAGCTGAAACTCCAGTACTTTGGCCACCTCATGCGAAGAGTTGACTCATTGGAAAAGACTCTGATGCTGGGAGGGATTGGGGGCAGGAGGAGAAGGGGATGACAGAGGATGAGATGGCTGGAGGGCATCACTGACTCGATGGACGTGAGTCTGAGTGAACTCCGGGAGTTGGTGATAGACAGGGAGGCCTGGCGTGCTGCGATTCATGGGGTCGCAAAGAGTAGGACACGACTGAGCGACTGATCTGATCTGATCTGATCTGACTGACGCATGCTACAGTGTGGACGACCCTTGAAGTAATATGCTGAGTGAAAGAAGCCAGACACAAAGGATCATACTGTGATTCCATTTGGCTATGATTCCATTTACATGAACTATCCAGAGTAGGTAAATCCATAGAGACGGAACACAGACTCCGTGGTTGCCAGGGCCTAGAAGAAGAGAGAACTTGGAGAGCAACTGCTAATGGGTACTAATAGGTCTGGGTCTCCTTCTGGCGTGATGAGAATGTTCTGGAACTAGATATAGAGGTGGTGGTTGCACCACACCAAATGGACTAAGTGCCGCCGTGCCACGTGCTGTGCTTAGAGTTGCTCAGTCGTGTCTGACTCTCTGCGACCCCATGGACTGTAGCCCACCAGGCTCCTCTGTGCATGGGGATTCTCCAGGCAAGAATACTGCAGTGGGTTGCCATGCCCTCCTCCAGGGCATCTTCCCAACCCAGGGATCAAACTCAGGTCTCCTGCACTGCGGGTGGATTCTTCACTGTCTGAGCCACCAGGGAAGCCCGAGTGCCTCTGAGTTGTACTTTAAGGTGGTTAATTTTATGCTATGTGAATTTCATCTCAATTTAAAAAAGATGATGCTGTGAAAGTGCTGCACTCAATATGCCAGAAAATTTGGAAAACTCAGCAGCGGCCACAGGACTGGAAAAGGTCAGTTTTCATTCCAATCCCAAAGAAAGGCAATGCCAAAGAATGCTCAAACTACTGCACAATTGCACTCATCTCACACGCTAGTAAAGTAATGCTCAAAATTCTCCAAGCCAGGCTTCAGCAATACGTGAACCGTGAACTTCCTGATGTTCAAGCTGGTTTTAGAAAACTCAGAGGAACCAGAGATCAAATTGCCAACATCCACTGGATCATGGAAAAAGCAAGAGAGTTCCAGAAAAACATCTATTTCTGGTTTATTGACTATGCCAAAGCCTTTGACTGTGTGGATCACAATAAACTGTGGAAAATTCTGAAAGAGATGGGAATCCCAGACCACCTGACCTGCTTCTTGAGAAATCTGTATGCAGGTCAGGAAGCAACAGTTAGAACTGGACATGGAACAACAGACTGGTTCCAAATAGGAAAAGGAGTACGTCAAGGTTGTATATTGTCACCCTGCTTATTTAACTTCTATGCAGAGTACATCATGAGAAACGCTGGGCTGGAGGAAGCACAAGCTGGAATCAAGATTGCCGGGAGAAATATCAATAACCTGAGATATGCAGATGACACCACCCTTATGGCAGAAAGTGAAGAGGAACTCAAAAGCCTCTTGATGAAAGTGAAAGAGGAGAGTGAAAAAGTTGGCTTAAAGCTCAACATTCAGAAAACAAAGATCATGGCATCTGGTCCCATCACTTCATGGGAAATAGATGGGGAAACAGTGGAAACAGTGTCAGACTTTATTTTTGGGGGCTCCAAAATCACTGCAGATGGTGACTGCAGCCATGAAATTAAAAGATGCTTACTCCTTGGAAGGAAAGTTATGACCAACCTAGATCAGATCAGATTAGATCAGTTGCTCAGTCGTGTCCGACTGTGACCCCATGAATCGCAGCATGCCAGGCCTCCCTGTCCATCACCAACTCCTGGCCACCTAGATAGCATATTCAAAAACAGAGACATTATTTTGCCAACAAAGGTCCGTCTAGTCAAGGCTATGGTTTTTCCTGTGGTCATGTATGGATGTGAGAGTTGGACTGTGAAGAAGGCTGAGCACAGAAGAATTGATGCTTTTGAACTGTGGTGTTGGAGAAGACTCTTGAGAGTCCCTTGGACTGCAAGGAGATCTAACCAGTCCATTCTGAAGGAGATCAGCCCTGGGATTTCTTTGGAGGGAATGATGCTGAAGCTGAAACTCCAGTACTTTGGCCACCTCATGCGAAGAGTTGACTCATTGGAAAAGACTGATGCTGGGAGGGATTGGGGGCAGGAGGAGAAGGGGACGACAGAGGATGAGATGGCTGGATGGCATCACTGACTCGATGGATGTGAGTCTGAGTGAACTCCAGGAGTTGGTGATGGACAGGGAGGCCTGGCGTGCTGCGATTCATGGGGTCGCAAAGAGTCGGACACGACTGAGCGACTGACCTGAACCTGAAGAAAAAAAGTTAAAAAAAAAAAACAAAAACGGTTAGCTAAAGGAGTGAGGATTTGGAGGGAGTTTGGAAATGGGCTCTTTACTTCTCCTGTCCTGCCCCCAGGCTGGTTTTGACCCCAAAATGGGCTGCTCGAGGCTTCCCACCCAAGTTGCATTCCTACCCCTGACCTGGCAGAAGCTGGGGACGGTCGCACAGAGGGTGTACGAGAGTGTGGGCCACTGCACACCGGCAGATCAGCCAGGCTGGCTCTGTGATCACGGTCAATGTGCGGTGGCCATGTGACATGTAGCCAGCATCTGGTGAGTGAGCCTGGCCTCAGGGTGAGCCTAAAGGTGCCCCAGGAAGGTTGTCCAGCTGGGATGCTAGGCTCAAAAGTGGCCACAGGGCAAGCAGATCCTCTCTGGGGCCTAAGACCTTGAGATACACAGACAGGAGCAGAAAATGGCTAGCGGGCAGGAAGAAAATGGCGTCAAGAAGTAGGAGTAACCTTGAAGGCCTAGACTGCTGGCTAAGGAGGCTGCAGTGTCCTCTGCTATGAGGGCTCTCAGGACTATTTACCGTCCAGATTGAAAGGGTTGTCTCTGGAGCCTCAGGAGGCTGCGTCACTTCCCTTCAGCATCTGGCACTGGGCTGAGGGTGCCTGAGGGAAGTGCCTCAGGCTATTCCCCTGGCCAAGGGCTGGACTCCGGGGCCGTATGACCTCAGGCAAGTTACTTCACCGCTCTGAGGCAGCAGGAGCCAAAGGGCTGAGGAGAGGAGACACTGAGATCAGAAGAGGAGAGAGCAAAGTACTTGGCAACACTTTGAGAGATAGAAGTAAGAAGCTGAGGGCAGAGGGGTGTAGAGAGCAGCTGAGCCTCATATTTCCATTTTCCTCAAGCTGGTCTCCCTTCATTGCTGAGATGGTTTCCTATGATTGCCCTCAGCATGGCTGCCCGACCTCCCCTTGTCACAGTAAAATCTGGTCCTTGCAATCTTGGCTCAGGATGTTCCCTGGGGCTGAGCTTTCTCTCCTGTCTCTAAGGACTGGTGCAAAGACAGACAGGTCAACCCACAAGCCCAGAGAAACTCAGTTTCAGCTTTGTGTAGAACGGTCTGATAAGAGAAGGACTTTTTCTATTCCTCTGGAGCTGTGAGGACAGAAGTTCAGAGCTTTCAGGCACTACATTGCCCGAGAATGAATCTACTCAGAATAGAGCAAAACCCAGAGACTGGGAGAAACTGAGTCCTGATGATAATGGCTCTGCACCTAGAGCCAGCCATACCTGAAAGCAATTACTCAGGCTCCTCAGCCATGTGTCAATTAATTTTCTCTTTGGCTGAAACCTGTTTGTGTGCCGTTTTTAGCCACTTGGCAACTAAGAGAGTCCTGCCAAACACCTGTTTGTCCTCCAGAGAAGTGTATCATCCGTAGGTCCCTCATGGGCCACCCATGCCTGAAATAGTTACTAGGATATGGTCCCGGGTTGTTTGGAGCACCAGAACATTTTCTATACACCTATTTCCCCAAAGGCCCTATATTTTGATTTCCTTACCCCAAATGACACATTTCCTAGATAAGGACTTAGTTGTTTTAAGATTTTCGATTACTCAAAGATGTCTGAACTGCCAACCAAAACTTGTGAGCAGAAGAAGATAATACCTAATAGTTATTAAGCACTTACTATAGAATGGTACTGTTCTAAGAGCTTTATATTATTACCCAGAGGGGCAGCGAGGCATAGACTCCAATTCCAGACTGCCTGAATTAAAACCCACTTGTTCACTGTGTGAATTCAGGCAAGCTATTTCATCATGCTTTTAAAATTTGTAAAATGGGGATGGTAAAACTGTTCCTACTTCTTAGCATTTTCATCAGACGCAAAACACACAGCAAGTGCTTCGTAAACATTAGCTAGTATTCTTGAAATCCCTCATAACACCCTATAAGATAGGTCACTGTTATTTCTTCTGGTTTACAGATGAGGAAACCAAGGCACAGAGAGGTGAAGTGATTTGCTAAAGGTCACACAGCTTGGAAATGGCAGAGTGGAGATTGGAATCCACTTGTGAACATTAACTCCATTAACTTCTGGCTCAAAGCGTGGTCACAAATTGCTTTATGAGTCAGGCCAGTGCAAGGTCTCCCCCTACACTTCTGTAGTCCTGGATGTGGCTCGGGGACATAGCCGTCAGCTCTCCTCCTTTCAGCCACACCTGACCAGAAAATATATATAAATATATAATCTAACTGGAGAAGGAGATGGCAACCCACTCCAGTATTCTTGCCTGGAAAATCCCATGAGAAGCCTGGCAGGGCTACAGTCCATGGGGTCGCAGAGTAAGACACGACTGAGCGATTAACACGCACATGTCAAAGGCAGTCATTTGGGCATTCTAGGAGGGGGTGTGATTTATATCTTAGAAGGGGCTATCAGTCTGTGTTTTGCTAAGGCAGTACTGGGACAGGTTTCTTTGAACTTGAACTAGAGGTGATGAGGTGGTTAGGAATGTGGGTTTTGGAATCCAATAGGCTTGGGTTGTAGTATCAGCTCTGCCCCTTCCTGTTGACCATAAGCATGTCACTCCCCTCTCTGAGCCTTGGTTTGAAGATTGTGCAAAAGGAACGTGGCCCTGGGCCAGAATGCAATCAGTTCAGTTCAGTTCAGTCGCTCAGTCGTGTCCTACTCTTTGCGACCCCATGAATCGCAGCACGCCAGGCCTCCCTGTCTATCACCAACTCCCGGAGTTCACTCAGACTCACGTCCATCGAGTCAGTGATGCCATCCAGCCATCTCATCCTCTGTCATCCCCTTCTCCTCCTGCCCCCAATCCCTCCCAGCATCAGAGTCTTTTCCAATGAGTCAACTCTTCGCATGAGGTGGCCAAAGTACTGGAGTTTCAGCTTTAGAATCATTCCTTCCAAAGAAATCCTGGGGCTGATCTCCTTCAGAATGGACTGGTTGGATCTCCCTGTAGTCCAAGGGACTCTCAAGAGTCTTCTCCAACACCACAGTTCAAAAGCATCAATTCTTCTGTGCTCAGCCTTCTTCACAGTCCAACTCTCACATCCATACATGACCACAGGAAAAACCATAGCCTTGACTAGATGGACCTTCGTTGGCAAAGTAGTCTCTGCTTTTGAATATGCTATGTAGGTTGGACATAACTTTCCTTCCAAGGAGTAAGCATCTTAATTTCATGGCTGAAATCACCATCTGCAGTGATTTTGGAGCCCCCCAAAAAATAAAGTCTGACACTGTTTCCACTGTTTCCCCATCTATTTCCCATGAAGTGATGGGACCGGATGCCATGATCTTTGTTTTCTGAATGTTGAGCTTTAAGCCAACTTTTTCACTCTCCTCTTTCACTTTCATCAAGAGGCTTTTGAGTTCCTCTTCACTTTCTGCCATAAGGGTGGTGTCATCTGCATATCTCAGGTTATTGATATTTCTCCCGGCAATCTTGATTCCAGCTTGTGTTTCTTCCAGTCCAGCATTTCTCATGATGTACTCTGCATAGAAGTTAAATAAGCAGGGTGACAATATACAGCCTTGACGTACTCCTTTTCCTATTTGGAACCAGTGTGTTGTTCCATGTCCAGTTCTAACTGTTGCTTCCTGACCTGCATACAGATTTCTCAAGAGGCAGGTCAGGTGGTCTGGGATTCCCATCTCTTTCAGAATTTTCCACAGTTTATTGTGATCCACACAGTCAAAGGCTTTGGCATAGTCAATAAACCAGAAATAGATGTTTTTCTGGAACTCTCTTGCTTTTTCCATGATCCAGTGGATGTTGGCAATTTGATCTCTGGTTCCTCTGAGTTTTCTAAAACCAGCTTGAACATCAGGAAGTTCACGGTTCACATATTGCTGAAGCCTGGCTTGGAGAATTTTGAGCATTACTTTACTAGCATGTGAGATAAAGTGCAATTGTGCAGTAGTTTGAGCATTCTTTGGCATTGCCTTTCTTTGGGATCGGAATGAAAACTGACCTTTTCCAGTATTGTGGCCACTGCTGAGTTTTCCAAATTTGCTGGCATATAGAGTGCAGCACTTTCACAGCATCATCTTTCAGGATTTGGAATAGCTCAACTGGAATTCCATCACCTCCACTAGCTTTGTTCATAGTGATGCATTCTAAGGCCCACTTGACTTCACATTCCAGGATGTCTGGCTCTAGGTCAGTGATCACACCATCGTGATTATCTGGGTCATGAAGATCTTTTTTGTACAGTTCTTCTGTGTATTCTTGCCACCTCTTCTTGATATCTTCTGCTTCTGTTAGGTCCATACCATTTCTGTCCTTTATCGAGCCCATCTTTGCATGGAATGTTCCCTTGGTGTATCTCATTTTCTTGAAGAGATCTCTAGTCTTTCCCATTCTGTTGTTTTCCTCTATTTCTTTGCAATGATCGCTGAGGAACGCTTTCTTATCTCTTCTTGCTATTCTTTGGAACTCTGCATTCAGATGCTTATATCTTTCCTTTTCTCCTTTGCTTTTCGCTTCTCTTTTTTTCACAGCTATTTGTAAGGCCTCCCCAGACAGCCATTTTACTTTTTTGCATTTCTTTTCCATGGAGATGGTCTTGATCCCTGTCTCCTGTACAATGTCACGAACCTCAGTCCATAGTTCATCAGGCACTCTATCTATCAGATCTAGGCCCTTAAATCTATTTCTCATTTCCACTGTATAATCATAAGGGATTTGATTTAGGTCATACCTGAATGGTCTAGTGGTTTTCCCTACTTTCTTCAATTTCAGTCTGAATTTGGCAATAAGGAGTTCATGATGTGAGCCACAGTCAGCTCCTGGTCTTGTTTTTGCTGACTGTATAGAGCTTCTCCATCTTTGGCTGCAGAGAATATAATCAATCTGATTTCGGTGTTGACCATCTGGTGATGTCCATGTATAGAGTCTTCTCTTGTGTTGTTGGAAGAGGGTGTTTGCTATGACCAGTGCATTTTCTTGGCAAAACTCTATTAGTCTTTGCCCTGCTTCATTCCATATTCCAAGGCCAAATTTGCCTGTTACTCCAGGTGTTTCTTGACTTCCTACTTTTGCATTCCAGTCCCCTATAATGAAAAGGACATCTTTTTTGGGTGTTAGTTCTAAAAGGTCTTGTAGGTCTTCATAGAACCGTTCAACTTCAGCTTCTTCAGTGTTACTGGTTGGGGCATAGACTTGGATTACCGTGATATTGAATGGTTTGCCTTGGAAATGAACAGAGATCATTTTGTCGTTTTTGAGATTGCATCCAAGTACTGCATTTTGGACTCTTGTTGACCATGATGGCCACTCCATTTCTTCTGAGGGATTCCTGTCTGCAGTAGTAGATATAATGGTCATCTGAGTTAAATTCACCCATTCCAGTCTATTTCAGTTCGCTGATTCCTAGAATGTCGACATTCACTCTTGCCATCTCTTGTTTACCACTTCCAATTTGCCTCGGATATGACTGAGCGACTTCACTTTCACTTTTCACTTTCATGCATTGGAGAAGGAAATGGCAACCCACTCCAGTGTTCTTGCCTGGAGAATCCCAGGGACGGGGGAGCCTGGTGGGCTGCTGTCTATGGGGTCGCACAGAGTCGGACACGACTGAAGTGACTTAGCAGCAGCCTTAGCAGCAATTTGCCTTGATTCATGGACCTGACACTCCAGGTTCCTATGCAATATTGCTCTTTACAGAATGCAATACATCTTAGTTATTCATAAGGAACAGGGGAAACTCAGAGAAGGTTTAAAATGCTCCTTGGAAGAAAGCATTCAGGAACTGGGGGATCTGTTTGGGGATGGGGGGGTGAGAGGCCCCATCAGTGATAGAGGGGAAGAAGTGTTGGCGATGCCACCTTTTAAGGCAGGGCTCTCAAATCCTCTCTTTGACTCCAGGGAGTGAACTGGCAAGAACTCCTGGGTCGGGACTTCCCTGGTGGTCCAGTAGTTAAGGATCTACCTTGCGATGCCAGGAACACAGGTTCAATTCCTGATCGGAAAGCTAAGATCCCACATGCCGGGGAGCAACTGAGTCTGCACACTGCAACTACTGACCCCTGTGCCACAACTAGAGTCCTTGCGCCACGAGGAAAGATCCCACATGAGACAACTAAGACCTGAGGCAGCCAAATAAATAAATATATAAACGTTAAAAGAAAAAGAAAAAGAACTCCTAGGTCTCCATGCCTTTGGCAAAACTGGACGGTACTCAGGACCCAGGCTCCGGGCTGGCGGGACACAGGTTTTGTCCCAACAGAGGAGTGCGGCAGTTCCTGAAGTCAGAGGATCACAGCCCTTTCCATCATTCCCCCTCCCCTGTGATCATCCCAGCATGTGGCCTGGGCTGGCATGTTTGTGGTGGAGAACAATTTCAGTTCCTTCTTGGGGCTGGCTGGTCCTGCCCGTTTCTGGGGTGGGGCAGTCAGTGTGGAAGGAAACTCTGCCTCCGACCCCAACTTGGACCACTGTCTTCCCCTACTGGTGGCGAAGTGGGGGATCAGCAGAAAGGGTTGGGACACCAGATATGGATGCAAGATGGTGGGTGCTATGGGCACCTGCCTGGGAGGACTGGTTCAGGCTGAGCCACGTTCTAGTCACCCAGCACCTTCTCTGTGCCAAATGTTGTGTCAGGAGGTCGAGGTGCAGCCGTGAACAAAGCAGACAACATTCTGAGACAGAATCTTCTCATGTAGGGGGTGGGTGGGGAGAGAGATCACAGTTTACACAGAGCCATCAAACCCAGGTGCCCTACCTGCAGTTGGCTCTCCCGGTTCTTCTATTCTTCCACCTCCTGTGCTTTCGCACCTCACCTCCTTTCCGCAGCCTCCTGAGAAAAGCCCACAGGCTTCCCTGGTCTCACCTCTCCTCTCACTCTCTCTCTGCTCTAGCCACACTGGCCTTCTTGATATGTTTTTTGTTTTGCTTCTGAGCCTTTGCATTTGCTGTTCCCTCTGCCAGGAATGGTGTTCCCTCTGGATATCTGCATGGCTTATGCCCTTACTTCCCTCAGGTCTTTACTCAAAACACCTTTTCCAGGAGGTCTCCCCTGCCTGGTTGAAATGGCAGTTCCACCATCCTCATTCACAATTCATATGCTCTTCCCTCACTTAATTTTCCCCTTGGGTCCTAACCTTACCTAATGTACTATACAAATGTTGCTTTATCTCTTCTCCTCTCTGGTAAGGGAGGGCAGGAGCCCTTGTCTGGCATTTTCAAAAGACAATTTATTGAGATGAAATTCACAGGACATGAAATGAACCCTTTTAAAGCGAACAATTCAGTGGCATTTCATACGTTCATCATGTTGTGCAACCATCATCTCAATCTGACCCCAAAACATTTTCATTGGCCCCCAGTAAAACTCTGCACCCACTAAGCAGTCAATTCCCATTCTCCCCTGCCCCCAGCCCCTGGCAACCACCCCTCTGCATTCTTTTTTTATGGACGTATCTATTCTGGATAATTCATACAAGTGAAATCACACAGTATATTCACTCAGCATCATGTTTTTAAGATTCGTCCACATTGAAGCAAATGCATCAGTACTCCATTCCTTTTTTATGGCTGTGTAACATTCCATTGTATGGCTGTACCATGTCTCATTTATTTACTCATCTGTTGATGGACATTTGAGTTGTTTCCCACTTTTGGCTACTGTGAACAGTGCTGCTATGAACATGTACTTGTGTCTTTTTAAGTTGTATCCCTGGCGCCTCAGAAAAAGTAGTGCTCAATAAATATTGGTTGAAAGAGTGACTGGAGGAAGCAAAGGCATTGGACTAAGCAGGGTGGTGTTGGGGTGGTCATATGCCCTCCCGGAAGGGGCAAGGGCTGGGTGAAGAATTGAAGCATTAGCCATGGAAGGGGACCAGCACACGCAAAGGCCTAGAGCGGGATGCATTCTGGGAACAGGGGAAGCAGATGACGGATGTTGAGTGAGTGGGAACAGGAAACTGCATGAGGAAGCTGGAGGGGGAGGTAGAGACCAGGACTCCAGGGCCTTGTCATTCACGGGCAGGAGTCTGGACTCCCTCTTGAGGCAGGGGGGAGCCATGGAAAGGCTCTGAGCAATGAAGTGCCATGACTTGATTTGACTTGAGTTTTATTCAATACTGTAATCCCTCAATGGGGAATGGATTCAGGGGGCATGGAGGTTGGAGTGACAGACGGGAGGCCCGACACAGGCCACTGCCCACACCCTGGTGAGAGAGAGATGATGGTGCCTTGGGAAGGGGAAGTGGTGGCCGAGAAGGAGAAGTGATGGACTTGAGACGTGGTTTTCAGGTAAAATCACCAGGATTGCTTACGGTAGCCACAGCCCAGCTCTGGTCCTTAAATTCCCCTTTCCCGTTCTTCTGAATCACTGTCCCTATTCATAGTAAGCGAAAGGTGGAGACAACCTAATGTGTGTTGTGGATGAAAGCGTAAACCAAAAGCGGGACATCCATACAATGGAATGCTGTTCAATCTTAAAGGAAGGAAGAACCGATAAACACAGCAACGTAGTGAGCAGAAGATGAAAACCTGATGCTAACTGAAAGAAGCCAGGCACAGGAGGCACACACTGTATGACTCCAATTATATGAAATATCCAGAACACGTAAACCCATAACGACAGAAAGTAGGTTGGTGGACGCCAGGGGCTGGGAGCAGCAGGGAACGGGCGGTGACTGCTAACGGGTGTGGAGTTGTACTCTGGAGGGACAGAAGTGTTTCGAAACTAGGCACATGTGGTGGTTGCACAAAATTGTGAACGTATCTAATGGCACTGAATTGTTCACTTTACTTTTTTCCTGGTGACTTTAAATTTGCGAGCTGTATCTTTTTTTCATCTTCAGCTTTGTTGAAGTATAATTGGCAAATAAAATTGTAAGATAATTAAAGTACACACTGTGATGATATAAAATACATAGACATCATGGAAGGATTCCTCCCATCTCATTAACTAACACGTCCATCACCTCCCATATTTGTATATGTGTACTGTGTGTGAGAGCATTTAAATTCTACTCAGTAAATTTCAGTCATGTAATACAGTGTCATCAACCATGTTATTATACATTATGTTCACTTTAAAATGCCCAATTTTTTTAATGAGAATTTCACCTCAATTAAAAAAGTAAAATGATAAAGATTCTTAAAAAAAAAAAAAAAGCCAGGCTTTTGCTCTCAGATTTCTGCCTTTTTTCCCATGTCAACCCTTGACATCAGCATAAGGGGATCTGAGAGCCAAGAATCACAGACTTCTGGGAAATTTTCCCCACACTAAGGCCCAAATGCCCATGTGCCTGACATTTTCCTTATCTGGTGAATATCCAGATTTGGGGAAATTCCAGTTTGCCTTTCCTGACTAAAAAATTATGGCACCATCAGGTACAGCTGGATCCAGGGGTTCAGATAATATCAGACATCAAAATGTATCTGTTTTCCCTTGTACTGTGGGTCTCAGGCCCTACTTTTCTCTGCTGTGGCTTCACTATCAGGCAGGCTCTAGAATTCAGTCACTTATCTCCACCTCCACTGCCCCTTCTCTACTCTTCGCTACTATCATCACTCACCTGGCCTGCTGCAACAGTCTCCTGCCTGGTCAGCTGGCCTCTATCCTTGCTCCCAACAGTTCATTCTCCCCATGGTGTGCATGCATGCTCAGTCATGTCCGACTCTTTGCAACCCCATGGACTGTAGCCCACTGGGCTCCTCTGTCCATGGGATTTCCCAGGCAAGAATACTGGGGTGGGTTGCCATTTCCTACTCCAGGGGATCTTCCCGACCCAGGAATCGAACCCATGTCTCTTGAGTCTCTTGCATTGGCAGGTGGATTCTTTACCACTGTGCCACCTGGGAAACCCATTCTCCCCAAAGCAGCTAGGAATTGTGTTGAACCTAAGAGAAAGATCATGTCCTTCCTCTGCTCAAAACCCTCCCATGGCTCTTTTCCATTCCTCTTAGAGTAAAAGCAAAATCATTTTCACGATCCAAAGAAACCTGAAGGAAGTGAGAGTGGGAGTGATGTTCTACAAATATTCTCAGATGGTCCTACCTCCAGGGCCTTTGCACCTGCTCTTCCCTCTGCCTGGGACACCTTCAGAGAAGCTTTCCCTGACAACCTTGTTTAAGTTGCACTCACAGTCTTTCCAGACCACTACCATGGCTTATAGTCTTCCTAGAGAGAATTACTTCTAGATCTTGTTTGTTGATTGACTTGGAACAGCACCTGGCACAGTGCCTGGGCACACACAGGTGCTTAGTGAGAGGCTGCAGAGTGAATAGCTCATCCTGGTCTATCCTGTTTCTCTTCCGCTCTCAGGCTAGGACTGGACAGTGATTGAAGCCCATATAGTGGGGAGGAGGTAGCAAGGGCAGGAAGTACAGAGAGCTCTAGGGAAGTGGAACTGTGTTACTTTGGATGGAACAAAAAGAACAGCAATTCCTATTCGTTTTGCACTTTATATGACTGTCTTTACTGGACGGATGAGGAAGCAGAAGGCTAGAGAAATGTATGGATTTCTCTAAGGCCTCACAGTGATTAAACGTGACTTATGAGGACTTGAACCCAAGGCTGCCTAACTCCAGAACTTTTCTTCTTCACCTGGGGCCAGGGATAGGGGTGTCACTCATCCTGTCTATATAGTTCAGTTCAGTTCAGTCGCTCAGTTGTGTCCGACTCCTTTCGACCCCATGAATCACAGCACGCCAGGCCTCCCTGTCCATCACCAACTCCCGGAGTTCACTCAGACTCATGTCCATCGAGTCAGTGATGCCATCCAGCCATCTCATCCTCTGTCATCCCCTTCTCCTCCTGCCCCCAATCCCTCCCAGCATCAGAGTCTTTTCCAATGAGTCAACTCTTCGCATGAGGTGGCCAAAGTACTGGAGTTTCAGCTTCAGCATCATTCCCTCCAAAGAAATCCCAGGGCTGATCTCCTTCAGAATGGACTGGTTGGATCTCCCTGTAGTCCAAGGGACTCTCAAGGGTCTTCTCCAACACCACAGTTCAAAAGCATCAGTTCTTCGGCGCTCAGCCTTCTTCACAGTCCAACTCTCACACCCATACATGACCACAGGAAAAACCATAGCCTTGACTAGATGGACCTTTGTTGGCAAAGTAATGTCTCTGCTTTTCTTTCTTTCTTTTTTTTTTTTTCTCTGCTTTTCAATATGCTATCTAGGTTGGTCATAACTTTCCTTCCAAGGAGTAAGCGTCTTTTAATTTCATGGCTGCAGTTACCATCTGCAGTGATTTTGGAGCCCCCAAAAATAAAGTCTGACACTGTTTCCCCATCTATTTCCCATGAAGTGATGGGACCAGATGCCATGATCTTCATTTTCTGAATGTTGAGCTTTAAGCCAACTTTTTCACTCTCCTCTTTCATCAAGAGGCTTTTGAGTTCCTCTTCACTTTCTGCCATAAGGGTGGTGTCATCTGCATATCTCAGGTTATTGATATTTCTCCCAGCAATCTTGATTCCAGCTTGTGTTTCTTCCAGTCCAGCATTTCTCATGATGTACTCTGCATAGAAGTTAAATAAGCAGGGTGACAATATATAGCCTTGACGTACTCCTTTTCCTATTTGGAACCAGTGTGTTGTTCCATGTCCAGTTCTAACTGTTGCTTCCTGACCTGCATACAGATTTCTCAAGAGGCAGGTCAGGTGGTCTGGGATTCCCATCTCTTTCAGAATTTTCCACAGTTTATTGTGATCCACACAGTCAAAGGCTTTGGCATAGTCAATAAAGCAGAAATAGATGTTTTTCTGGAACTCTCTTGCTTTTTCCATGATCCAGCGGATGTTGGCAATTTGATCTCTGGTTCCTCTGAGTTTTCTAAAACCAGCTTGAATATCAGGAAGTTCACGGTTCATGTATTGCTGAATAGTCCTATATTGACTGTCCTGACGCCTGAAATGTCCTATTCAACTTTTTTTTCAATAAATTAAATCACACGTTTTCTGCAGGGTTATTTTCCAAATGTAGCTGAGCGTTAAATTTGCTAGCCAAGGAGGAGTTTGAACACTCAAGCCTAGAGCTTTATTTAGCAAATAGAGGCTTTTTCCAGAGCAGTCCGCCGCCCCCTGTACCTAAGCCCTGGAAGCGCGTTGAGTCTCCGGGTTCTAACCTTCTACCCGGAATAGGACACTGGGAATTCCTAAACCAGTTGCTGTTCCTTTAAGAGTGGTTCCGGGGGCGGGCCCACAGGGCGTGGCGAATCCGGGGGTGTGTGCCGGATCCAGGGTGTCCAATCCTGGAACGAGGGACGAAAGCTGGGGCGGATCCGGCACGGGAAGGTTGGGAAGGGTTAAGAGGAGCGTCTTTGGGTCTCGGACGGTCCGGTTGCCTCCGCCTCCTTCTGTCGGGTCCGCGCTCTCCCGCGGCTGCGCCGGCTCGGCAGCCCGGGGGACAAAGCACTGCCGCGGCCGCCGCCACAACCGAGCGGGTCCCGGGCCATGGCCCGGCCACCCCCTGGCTCCGCGCCTCCGGTCCCGCCGCTGCTGCCATCGCCCTAGGCCGTGCCGAGAGGTAAGGCCGGCCTGGCGCGGGGGGAAACTTGGGGCGGATCTGCATGGAACGCGGGACAGGGCTCGGACCGCCGTGGGCCTCGGGGTCCCCCAGGCAGTCTGGAGAGACCTCTGCTGGGGATCTGTCCTTTTGTGATTCCAAGCCAGCGGTAATTTTCCCGTCAGGGACTCCAGCTGCTTGAGCGTACTTGGCCGGTGACTCTCCAGCCCCATAAAAGATCTCTGCCGCTGAGGCAACTCTGCGGACTAGAGAGCTCCACTTGGCTCCCACATTCTGCCACCGACCACCTCATCCAGGGCTCAGGCTGTCTTTTAAGGAACACACCACACATAAAAGGAGAGAGGGCAAGTAGGAGCAATGGCCTGGGATGGTAGTCCTGGCATCCTTGAGGCCCCTGCCCAGGGCAGCACTGGACAGGAGTTCTTCAACACATGTTTTTCTGCCCGTGCCTGCCACACCCTCTCCAGCATGTCCACTGCTAGGTGACACTTGGGGCAGTTGGATCCAACCCCAGGACCTGACTTCTTTCCTTGAAATGAGTGGCAAAAAATAAAAAATAAAAATGTCATGCCTCAGTTTCCCCAGATGGGTTCTGGGCCATCTGTGACCCTGGAGACCAGGAGCTAATTATTTGCCCTTGGGATAGTTTCTGACTGTGTGCTCACTACCTGCTCAGCATTTTGCAAGCTGTCTCTTCAAAATTAATATTTTCAATTCTGAGAGGGATGGCTATTAATGTACTCATTTTATACACAAGGCTGTGTTCTCAAAGCCCACGAAGCCTGGACTGGAGGAGGCGTGGGGACCAGAGAGGGTCTGGGATGGTCCCCTCCAGCTTCTTGCATTGTCCAGGACTGTTGAATCAGCAGCAGTGCCCGCAGCGGACTCTAAACTTCTTGGAGTGTGAGGAGATAAATTGGGGACCAGGCCCTCCCAGAGGCTGGAGCCTGTGCCCCTGCTGTTTTCCTTCACCTCCTTCCTGGCTAGGCTGGAGGAGGCAGGGCCATGGGCAGAGAGGGGTCCTGTGTTGGCTGATGACTTTGGGCTCAGGGTTGGAGGGGAAGGGGGCAGCTGCTAAGTTTGAGGGAAACTGCTCTTCATTTGGCCTTAATGGGTGGTGAGACTCTACCTCCTTGGGCTGACTGCCCAGAGCATGCCATTCTAGGCACAGAATTATACCTTTGGGCAAGTTATTTAAGCCCTCTGTGCCTCAGCTTCCACATCTATGAATGTGGGATGAGGAAAAGACTCCTCCTGGGACCGTTGAGAGGTTTAAGTAGATAATCGCTTGACTCATTCTATAGGTCTTTGAGCACCACTACGTGCCAGGCACTGGAATTCCAACAAAGAATCTTTGCCCTCCTCGAGCAGGCAAAAATGACCCAGGTAATTTCAGGCTGGGGTGTGGGAGAGTAATGTGGGGAGGGGGCTGGTGGTTCTCTTGTGTACAGATACCTTCTCCTCCTTGAGGAGGTGATGCTCTAGCTGAAACTTGGCCATCTGAAGATAAGGGAAAGGCGTTCCAGGTAGAGGGAACAGCCAGGGCAAAAGCCGTGAGATGGGAATATGCCTGGTGTGTTTGTGGAACAGGAAGGAGGCCAAGGTGGCTGGAGCGAGGGGGAAAGAGAGAGGAAAAGGGAACCTGGAAGACCTGGGGAAGAATGGATTTTATGAGACAGGGAGGGAGCCATGGGTGGGTTTAGAGTAGGGGAGGGGTGTGATTGGGCTTAGTTTATAGGATCCCTCCATAGGGCCAGGGGCGGGGCCTAGGAAGAAGTTAAGATCTTATCCTGCTGCTGCTACTGCTAAGTCACTTCAGTGTGTCCGACTCTGTGCGACCCCATAGACGGCAGCCCACCACGCTCCCCCATCCCTGGGATTCTCCAGGCAAGAACACTGGAGTGGGTTGCCATTTCCTTCTCCAATGCAGGAAAGTGAAAAGTGAAAGTGAAGTCACTCAGTCATGTCCGACTCTTCGCAACCCCATGGACTGCAGCCCACCAGGCTCCTCCGTCCATGGGATTTTCCAGGCAAGAGTACTGGAGTGGGGTGCCATTGCCTTCTCCAGATCTTACCCTAAAGAACACCAATAAGGAACAGGCATCGGTGGAGGCAGGGAGGCCAGTGAAGAGGCTACTGTAGCTGTCCAGGCAAGCCACGATGGTGGGGGTGCTGGGGAGCTAGAATGGGAGATGGCAGTGAGCAGAGATTAGGCCCCTGATTTGGAAGAGATTGGAGGGGGGATCAAGGTGACCTGATGAGAGTGACAAGATGTGGAGGTGGGGGGAATCCAATAGCCTTTCACCAAAACAGCCCCAAGGGGAGCATTTGGGGAGGCTGAGAAGAAGATCATCAGCTACCAGAGCTTAGCACGGACTGTGCCTGGCACTGTGCTCAGCGCTTCTACATAGTCATTGTGTCATCATCTCAACAACCCTGACTTAGGTGCTATTATTCCATTTTACAGATGCAGAAACAGAGGCCCAGAGAGGCTTAAAGCTTGCCCAGGATCACATAGCTTGGACACTCCAGAGCTGACATTTGAACCCAAAGAAGAGCAAGTCAAAACCAGAACTGGGCAGAGAGCAGGGAAGTGAGCTGTGGCCTGAGAGGTAGGAGGGAAATGGGGTGAGTACGGTGGGTGGTTCCTGTGTGAAATGGGGCTGGGGTCCACATGGGCCTTGCTGGGGAGTTGGCAGGAATCCCTCCCACTTTGCAGAGAAAGAAACTGAAGCTCAAGAGAGGGGAGGCCTAAGTCTGAAGTCACATAGCTCAGGGAGGCAGAGCAGAGATTAAATACCTTGAGTATTCAGGGGCTGTGGCCTTGGTCAGATCAACTTACTAGGTCAGGACAGGCTGATAATCAGCACAAGATCATGGCTCATGTTGCCTCTTCCAGGAAGCCCTTCTTGACTATGTAGGCTGGTGAGATAAGGTGGATTGGGGATGGAGCAACTGCCTCTTCTGCCCTGGGTCAGGTCGCCTGTCTGGGCCCCACTGTAACCGGCTGCTCCAGCTGAACCGGAGGAGAGAGAGCCTCCTTTCCAGGAAAGCCTCATTCCTCCAGGTCCTGAGTAAGGCACTGCCCACTGGGGAACGAACATTAACTGAGCACCTACTGCACTCCAGCGACTTTATATACTTTGCTTCTTGAACAGTGTGGCCACTGTCCTACGTAGAGTGAGGTTTTAAAGCAGGAGCTCAAGATGCATTTGTAGCGTGGCCATGGAAAACCCCAGGGGAGGGCGTAGCCACACTGGAGACTCATATGCCACCTAAGTCCTTCCTGGCCATCATATACTCCTTGGAGGGGAGTAGTAAAATCACTGTGGCCAAGTGCAGAGAGTTAGATTCCTCTGCTGCAAATGGATGCACAGTGCTCTCCCTCCGGCCTCTCTGACTTTTAAGAGTGAACCAAGTCCTGGGCCCTTTGTCTGGATTTTGTAACAATCTTTTATGCCACTCTGACTGCATCCCCTGCCTCTCCCCTTCCTCACTCTGCTCCAGCCTCACCAACAACCTCAAGCACACTAGCAACTTCCTACCTCAGGGCCTTTGCACTTGCTATTCCCTCTGCCTGGCATGTCCCAGGGGCTCAGTCCCTCACCTCCTTCAGGTCTCTGCTCAAATGTCACCTTCTCAGTACAGCTTTTCTTTTAGAATCAAACACACCTCTTGTCCTTAATACTTCTGATCTCCCCTCCCTGTCTTGTATTTTCCACACCACTTAAGCCCATCTGACAGATGTACCTTACCTGTTTGTTAATTGTGTACTCCCTTCACCTGCCACCAGCATATCAGCACCAGGAGGGCAGCGACCCTCTCTGTCTTGTTTACTGCTCTATACCTAATGCCTAGAACAGTGCCTGGCACACATTAGGTGCTTAATAAATGTTTGATGAATGAAGTCCCTACTGTCCTCTGAAATAGATTCTGTTCACATCCCTATTTCATGGAAGAGCAAATCAAAGCTGACATCAGCAGAGATGGAATCCGACCACAAAAGGTCAGCTGGCCTGGTACCCAGGGGTGATAGAATTAGCAGTGCCTGAAACTGAGGCCTGGGTGTGGATTTCAGCTCTCGGCCCAACTTGCTTTGTGGCCTTGGACCAGTGGACTAACTTCTCTGTACTTTGTTTCCCCACCTGGCAAACGGGTAAGGCTAGTCCGGACACCTAAAGTTTGTTTCGAGATTAAATGAGTTCATATATATAAAATGCTTGGCAATGTCCTAAGAATCCTCACCATCATTTGGGGGAGGTAGGATGGCGGGAGAGTTAACCAGCCTGACTTCTGGGGCCAGCCAGACCCGGGTTCGAGTCCACTTTCTGCTCCTGAAGAGCTGTGTGAGCCCGGGCAGGCTGCGTCTGCTCTTTGAGCCTCAGTTTCCTCATCTGTGAAATGGGGGTGGCGGGGGGTGGGGGTGGTGATGAGTGCTGTGGCAGCCAGCGTTGTGTGAGGTCACCCGAGGCGGCGGCCGCATGAATAACCGCTGCCCGGGTTGGGGGACAACAGGTCCCGAGCGCACGCCATGAAGCTGAACGAGCGCAGCCTGGCCTTCTACGCCACCTGCAACACCCCAGCCGACAACGCGGGCTTCCTGTACAAGAAGGGCGGCCGGCACGCGGCCTACCACCGCCGCTGGTTCGTGCTGCGCGGCAACATGCTCTTCTACTTCGAGGACGCGGCCAGCCGCGAGCCCGTGGGCGTCATCATCCTGGAGGGCTGCGCCGTGGAGCTGGTGGAGGCCGCCGAGGAGTTCGCCTTCGCCGTGCGCTTCGCCGGGTCGCGGGCCCGCACCTACGTGCTGGTGGCCGAGAGCCAGGCCGCCATGGAGGGCTGGGTGAAGGCACTGTCGCGGGCCAGCTTCGACTACCTGCGGGTGGTGGTGCGTGAGCTGGAGCAGCAGCTGGCGGCCGTGCGCGCGGGCGGCGGCCCACCCCCGGCCCACCGGCCCCGCGCGCTCCCATCGCTCCCGTCCAAGGAGAATGGCTGTGCCGTCTGGAACGCCGAGACCCCCGCCGCCTCCGCCTCTGTCAGGGCCAACCCCAGCTCCCGGCCCGGCCCCGAGCCCCCGCCGCTGCCGCCTCGCCGGCGGGCCTCAGCGCCCAACGGGCCTCTAGATTCCGCCTCCTTCGCCCAGCTGCATGAGTGGTACGGCCAGGAGGTCAGGGCGCTGAGGAGCCAGTGGCTCAGCAGCCAGGCCCAGCCCTCAGAAGCTGGGGGACCCGGTCGTGAGGGAAATCGCCATCAGGGTCAGCCCTGAGGTCCCTGCCGGGTCTGCGTTCGGGAACTCAAGGCGCTAAGAAGATGCTGGGTTCTGAGGGATGTTTTGGGACCTCTGTAATTCAGAGAGAGCCTAGCCTTGAGGAGGCCACCGTGCCCGATTCTCAGGAGGATCCAGGCCCTAGATGATCCTCAAGCAGCCAGAGAGCTGGTTTTGTGGGAGCTGTAGCCCCAAACCCAGCCCAGCAGGTGCCTTGGTGGCCTGTCCTGAATCACCGAGCAGAGGTTTGTTGCTGGCAACAGGCCTTGGCAGGGGCGACTGGGACCTGCGAGGCGCTATGGGCTGGAAGGCACATGAGCAGTCAGCACTGGTCCAGACTGGGCCCCACATGGTCAGGAGGCCAGGCTGTGCTACACCACACCTGGGCCTGACCTCCTTTTCCTCCAAGGCCCGCTGGAGGAGCTGCCTGACTGCCAGCCACCTTCCTGCCTCCATAAGCAGCAGGTGCAGAAAGGCAGCACCAGTGTGGGTTTTCATGTATGACCCACACCAGGCTTCTGGCCTGGAGTGAGGCCCAGGCAGGACTATTCCTGGGGCCTCAGCCAGGCCTTGGGGTGATGCCCTGGGGCAGTAGACCCTCTGGCCTTGGGCCATGTCTGTGTGCCTGTGGCAGCTCTCACCCTTTCTCAACACTCCTTAACCACATCCTCTGTCTTCTCCCGGAGCCAGCTCTCCCACCCCTGGCCTGGGGCGGCGCCTCGCAGGAGCCCGCCTGACCTTGTCCAGTCCTGGACCAGGCAGCCATGGCCTGAGCTGACTTCCCAGCAGGTGCCTCTGGCGAGGAGGGGCCATGAGCTGACTCACAGCCCAGAAAGGGTGCAGATGCCAATCTGATAGGGGCAAAGCCGCAGCTGCCAAACCATGTCTGGCTTCCAGAACCCTCTCCCACCATCACAGCCTATTTCCGTGCTCACCAACTCAGCCCCACTCTCGCCCAGCAGCATTCTGAGGGAGACCAGGTCTTGCTTTGCCCCGCGCCCAACTTCTGGTTTTACTGTTACTCACCACAGTGGCCATTCTTCATCCAGGGAGTCTCTGGGGGCTGGGACACCCCTGGCCCTCAAGCTGGGTCATATTTACAGTCCTCAGTGCCTCAAAATCGGGACCCCCCTGAGGATACCTCTGCCCTAATCTTTATTTCCCCAGAGGCTCCCTCTTGGTGACACTGACTGGGCCCTTTGCCCCTTTCTGCTGCCTTTGGAGGCCTTGGGGCTTGGGAAAGAATGGGTGCTGTCTGTCTGCAATCACCAGCTCACTGCTGGCTCAGCTGACTGGGGTTTCAGTTTTAATTTACTTTTTAATACTTCAGGGTGTCTTTTTTTCTCCTAGCAACAGAGTTTGGTACTTTCACTGTTTTTGTTTCTTGTTGGCTGGTGAAGGGATAGGGTGCCCTGGTTCTGGGCTTGGCCAGTGGCGGTGGGGAGTAGGTGGCACTGCCCTGGGGCGGGGGGTGGGCAAGGAGCCTTGGCTGAGGACAGAGGAACCTCAAGAATCTCACCTGGCTCTTTGCCTTCTCCCTGGTGAGCCCTGCTCACCTGTAGGTGCCTCTGGGGGTCTTGGTACGCTTTCCATCCCCCCTTCCCCAAGTCCTGAGTGGTGGGCAGGGTTGGCAGCTCTAGTCTATAGGCTCTGGGATCTCAGGGGGTGTTAGGAACTGTTAGGTGCCCATGTCCTGGCCAGACCCAGCTGGTGTGGTGAGGCGTTGGCCCCAGTCCTGGTGTAGGTTTACAAGCTCTAAAGGTACAGTCTCCCCCCTCCCCGCCAAAGCCCAACACAGGGTCAGGCTGTCTCCAGAGTTGGGCAGGGGAGAGAGATCAAGCATCCTGGGAGAGGGAAATAGAGGCTAAAATGAAATAAATAAAAAACTTATCAAGTAATGGCTGGTGATATCATTTTCTTTTTTTTTTTTTTTTGCCCCATCTAAACCCTGGATTGACTGGCCTGGCAGAGCCAGGAGCAAGCCCTACAAGAGAAGTGACGAGTGTGTGCTGAGTGCTCCCTGGCTGATGCTCTGTCAGGAACATTCTTACCACCTCTTATGGCAGATACTGGCCCCCTTTTACAGGTGAGGAAACTGGCTCAGAGAGGTTAAGAAATCAGCCAGGTTCACACAGCTCAAAAGTATCAGAGAAGGGATGTAAACCTCCGGAAGCCTGTGGAAGAAGACAAGAGTCTTTGAGAGGAACATGAGGCAATGGAGTCCCCAAGTTCCTTTTCAGAGGGGAAGGCAGAAGAACGCAGGGAGGAAGGTGAGGTTTAGAAAGAAGGTCAACTGTGGGCTGAAGGCCTGACACCTGGGAGGGACCCCAAAGGGGAGAGCCACCCCTGTCTCTCCTCACTGATCAGGGCCCAGAGGGAGGAGGATTCTGGCACCAGTGCTAATTCAGAGGGAAATAGCCTGTGACTGACTAGTGATGTCTGCTGTGAACAAAGGGCGGATGGCGGCCCTGTTTATGCTGTGTTTCTGTATCTGTTATCTGTATGGTTGCTGGGCTGATGGGGGATTCACAGACTGAAGGGGCTGGCCCAAGGTCATCCAGCATGATAGACTAGCCCTTAGGTCCTTTTAACATGGATTCAGAGCTGGGTCACATGCCTCTTGACAGTCTGGAAAAATCATGTGCATCGAGGAAAATGTGGCTTAGGATGAGTAACCTGCAGTTCTCAGTCTGCAGAGCAAGTTCAAAGAACAAGAAAAATACTAAGGTCAGGGAATCATGCTACTCATGAGCATCCAGGATATGCTGAGTAATTCCTTCCTGGTACCACAGCTGACAGATGGGGGCTGAGTCGGGATGCTGCCTGTGGCATTTGTGACCACAGCCACTGCAGGGCCTGGGGCAAGAATGGAGGAAACAGCAGGAGAGACGGCTCCAAGAGGGAAGGTCCCAGGGAGGGAAGCCCTCACCTGCAGGCTTCTTAGGAACATTTCCACGAAGCCAATGAAAGTGGAAGGGGTGACACGTCACTCAGTGTCCACCTGCTAACCGTGTTTCCTTTTGACTCAGGGGAGGTGTGCAGGGCACGTGCCTAAGAAGACCACAACATCCCAGGACCATGGCAAAGTCAAGGAAGCTGTCTTCACTGCAACAGTCTTTGGGGGATATTGTATGTGTTCAAAAGGAATATTCTGAGAAGCCGCCTGGGGGCAGGGGATGGGAACCTTAAGGAGAGCAATCAGGTCAGAAGTTATGGCTCCCTGCCCAACATCCATCCACCCTAAATGATTAGTCAAATTCAGTGGTGCTACTCCCATTTGATTTGCAGGCACCGGCTAAACTTGACCTGCTAAAGAATGGCTGTGTGTTGGGGCGGTAGGTGAAATGAGTCAAGAGGGCCAAATGTATGGTGCTGGATGACAAGATTTGTGGTGGTGATCCCTTTTCATGTGTATAGATGTTAAAGAATGGCTGTGTGACCCCATTTTGGCCAATGACATGTGAGTGCAAGGGTGTTCTTGCTTCTAAAAGGACACAAAGAGCTCTGGGAGTAAGCTATGTCTGAAACCTGGAGCCGTGGCAGCCATCTTGTGATCATGAAGTAGGTCACGTTAAGGAAAAGATGCCCTGCTGAGTTTAGCGCACATTGAAAATATCCCTGAAGCACTGAATCATGGACCCAAGAACCTGCCCTTTTTCTAGAAGTCTTGTTGTTTGAGGTAATAAATGTTTAAAACTTTGGGAGAGGGGCTTTTTCATTATTAGTAGTCAGAGGCTTCCTAATGGACAGCTTGAGTGATAGCAGCTTCTCCTTTTAAGGTGCATGGCTCTGGGTAGCCAGCCCCAGAAAGGATGTTGTCAGCTTACTGGGGTGAAGGTTAGGGCTCGAGTGGGATTCTCTGGGAGAGGAAAAGGGCCACTTTACCCCCTCATCCTTTCCCTGGATGCCTTTTATCTCTCCTCTTCCAAGTGAACAAATATGGAGTGAATAGCCCTTCTCTCCCCCCACTTCTGGCCCAGTATCTTTTAAATTCCTTAACAGGGCTGTTTTGTCTCTACTTTGGCTAGATCTGGAGCCAACTGTCCAGCACCCACCCTTCACCAACACCCCTCCCCAGATCACCTTAGGCAAAGTTTGTTAAAGAAAAGGCCCTGCTACTCATCCCAGTTTCTACGATTGCAGCATCCAAACGGCGGTACAACGAGAGACTGCTGAAGTCCAGCTGCAGGTTTTGCATTTTCTGATCAAGACTTTAAAGGTGAGCCCACGAACTATTTTTTACTTAGGGTTTCAAAACGGATGCCCACTCCTGACAGAGGGCTCAGAGCTGCCTTGGCTTGGTCTACCTGTGCTCGGGGCCACGGCTGCATCTGTTCTTGCCAGGTGCAGCTCTGAGAGCACCTGGGCTGCTGCAACTCATTGTCCAGGGGCTCTGTTGTCATTGTTTCTCTAGTTATGGGGCCAAGGAATGGCGGGGCAGTGCACTCAGACCCCCCAAAACTGCAGCTCCTTAGAGAGCAGGGACAGGTCTGCCTCCCACGTACCCCTGAGGCCTGGCACAGTGCCCGGCACAGATACGTCCAAAATTGCCTCCCGGGACTTCGCTGGTGGTCCAGTGGTTAAGGATCAGTCCTGCAATGCAGAGGATGCAGGTTCAATCCCTGGTCAGGGAACTAAGATCCCACATGCTTCAGGGCAACCGCAAGCAAGTCCGGGCGCTGCAACTAGAGAAAGCACGCGTGTGGCAACGAAGACCCAGCACAGTTAAAAAAATTGCCTCCCGTGCCCATTCAGCTCATGTGATCCTGACTACAGCTGCTTGGGCAGGAGTTGGTCCTGAGATACCAGCTGAACCAATCAGGGTCCTAGGAATTTTGAATAGGTGGGTATGACAGACCAAATTGGATATGAGGTGGCCTTAGGCAGAGAACAGAATGGCTCAAGATAAAGTGAAAGAAAGTGAAGTTGGCTCAGTCGTGTCTGACTCTTTGCGACCCCATGGACTGTAGCCTACCAGACTCCTCCATCCATGGGATTTTCTAGGCAAGAGTGCTGGAGTGGAGTGCCATTTCCTTCTAGTGTCCTGAAACCTGGCTGAATTTCTTGCCTCTGGGTTTTCTAAGGTTTACTCTGGATCTTCCCAATAAACTGCACCCTTTAAGTGGATCATGATTTCTTTCAACTCAACAGTTACTGACTATGCCCAGACACCCAGCATCTGACACACAAACAAAGCAAAATGAATTAGAACTGCCTCCCGTTTACTAAGATCTATGATGTCTAAGTCACCTGGGGGGTGGGGGGAGGGGAGGATGTGGGTGTGGTCCCTTAAAATGCAGATTCCTGGGCCCTGGAATTTGGGGTCAGGAGGTTGCAGCAGGACCTAGGAATCTGCACTTTGAGTAGGAAACAAGGGATTTTAGAACCACAGCTTAAGAAATGTTCATTTGATCTTCAAAGAAACTTATAAGGCAGGATGGCAGGCAGCCTCCCTGATGGCCCCTGCTGATCCTTGCCTCCTGGGGTCCATACCCTCGTGAAGTCCCTTTCCACAACGAGTAACGGCAAAGCTGTGTAGCTGAGAGGATTCTATGGAAGCGACAGCGGGGCTTCCAAGTCTAGGTTGTAATAGGAGACACTCCAACCTCTGCCTGGCTCACTCTCAGCTGGCATGTCGTGAGGGCACTCAAGCAGCCCCTGGAGAGGGCCACTTGCAGAGGAACTGCAATGCCCAAGCGAGAGCTAGCACCTGTTCACTCACCATCTGAGCGCACCTTCTTGCCAGTGGATTCTCTAGCCCCAGGACAGCCTTCGGATGACTGCAGCCATGGCCCACAGCTTTAACTGCAACCTCAGAAGAGACCAAGGAGCCACAACCACCCAGTGAAGCCACTCCCACATTCCTGACCCACAGAGACTGTGAGATAAATGTTTATTATTTTAAGCCACTAAGTTTTGGTTGTTAGTAAGAGACAACAAATACAGGTAGATACTATTATGATCCTGTCCATTTTGCAGATAAGGAACCTGAGTCATTAAAGGGTCCTCAGGTCACCTAATAATAGAGTTTAATCCAGGCGAGGATGATTTCAAAGCCATTGCTTTTTTATCAATAACTATACCCTAGGGGGCTGGAGAATGTCACAGACCATTAAAGAGATTAACTGTTTTACCCCTCCCACTGTTGGCCAAGGGTGATCCCTACAGTTCTAGGGTTTAGAGGGGTGGCTCTACCCTCTGGGTACCTGCAAAGAGGCACACACTCAATACCTGAGCCGTGGAGCTCTTGGCCTTGAGAGTGATTTCTAGAAAGGTCATGCCAACTGTCATGGGCCAAACAACCAGGTACAGTCTGGCTTTCTCATTCACCAGGAGGTGATGTGAAGTGGGGCTGCTGGCCCAACACAGCAGCTCAACTAGGAGGAAGAGAAGGTGGGAAGAGGAAGAAGTGGGAAGCAAGGGCAGCAGAAACCTGAGGTCAGGCCGGCACTGGGAGTGGGCCCTGCCATCTCCTCTGGCAGATGGAACCTCCTAACCTGGAAGTGCAAGTCTGACCATAACATCCCCCTGCTTCATACTGCCCATGGCTCCTCAGTGCCCTCAGGAGAAAGGCCTATTTCCCAGCATGCCGCGGGGGGCTTCAAGATCTTACCTTGTCCCTCTTCCTCTCTCCATCCTCACCTCAAATTCCAGCCTCCTTTGCTTTTGTTCCCCCATGTCCCTGTCCCACGTCTTGCCAGCTATTCCTTCTGCCCGCCTCTTATGCTTCTCTTCCAACTCTAATTGTCTTTCAGGGGTCAGCTGAAATGCCTCCTCCTCCAGGGAGCCTTCCTGGACCCCACTACTCATGCTCTCATGGGGTTTCCACCGTTTAAGCACTAAGCACACAGCAGGTACTCAATCCAAACTTACTACCTGAATGAACTGTCACCAAACCGCCCCCCAGCTCAGCTCTCTCCTCTCCTCTGTCCCCTGATCTAAACCTGCCTCTGCCTGCAAGGCCTTCCCTGCTCTCTCATTTCTCCCTGGTCTCTCCACTCCCGCTTTCCCATGGTCCTTAGCTCAGAATTCCACATTTCTGTGTTTTTGCTGAATTTTCCACTCCAGATGGGTAGCAACTGCAGACACAGTGTCCACACCAAAGCTAATTGTCCGGAGGGAGCTCTGGTTCCCACACCCCAAGGGCACCTATTCCCACAGGCTCTCAGGTCACGTGTGTGTGTGTGCCATCAGATGAGGCT